>NC_140593.1:869726995-870926995 GCF_964204655.1 Triturus cristatus
ATAAATTCACCCAGGCACTCTCTTTGCTGTACTCTAATCATTCCGTCAGTTCCCAAGTACTCATGCAGCGAGCCAGGCCTTAGCACATAGACTGCCTCAAATGCCTATTCACTATGCATGCAGGCCTCTAACCACCTATACAGTTGTCTTCCACACCTTCAATTCCCCAGTCAGTATTCATACACTTCTAGCAAACACCCTATTACTCACCCAGTGTGTCTCCTTATAGTAGTGTAATTATTCAGTCAGTTAGCATGTAGTCTTTTAGTGAGGTAGGCTTTAGGGCATGAACTGCTTCAAAGTAGTATGCACTATGCATGTAGTGTTTTAACCATCGTCACACTTGTGGTTCAGGGTTATAGCTTCTTAGTCAGTTTTTATATAAAATGTGTTTGTACAGTAATGGAATAGTATAAATTTGAAAGTTATTAAAATACATGTATTTGTGATTCTTTTTTACAGATACAGAATAGGAGTGTTTCTCATCCGTTTGCACTCTTCTCGTGCAAGATTGTTTGGATGAAGGGTCCTTCGGTGTTTCATCATACTTGCCATGCCGTACGAGTATTTCTTGTTAGGATCCCCTCGCAACAGAACTCTTTTGCAAATCTTGCACGTGACCAAGGTGGCATTGATCTTTGTTTGCCCCTCGGGAAAAGTAAAAAATTACCACAGCACTGAAGAAAAACGTTGTGGGCGTGGTGCCTCCTCCAAAAATTCATCCTTAGATTCGTTGAATATTTTAAAGCGACAACATTTACAGTTTTTGTAAGTTAAACTGATAAAATTTTGTTAGCCGTAAGCATTTTATAGATCTGGGATTTGTGTCTTGTGGGATTTTCCTGAGAATAGCATGTTGTTTTTTTTTTTAACAATCTTTCTGATTGTTTTTTTTTTTTGCCCGCTGTTAAGTGATGAGTACGATTGAAATCACTATTTTTAGTGAAATACAATATATTCTGAGAACAGCAAAAAAGGCAAACAAATTACTTTGTGGAAATTATGCTGTGTTGTAAAAAATGTATGATTATGTTATGTTATGTTATTAAAGTTTATAGAGCGCACGATTACCTTGCGGTGTCCTGGCGCTAAACACTGATAGCCTACGCTAGCGTGGGAGATTAGAACTGAGAGAAAAACCAAGTTTTGAGATTCTTCCTGAAGGAGCTGAGATCTGACGTTTTTCTCAGCATGAAAGGAAGTTCATTCCAGATTTAACGGCCCCGTAGGTAAAGCTCCTTCCTCCCCAGTTAGCCTTTTTTATGCAAGGAATTTTCACTAGCTTAGCTCCAGTAGATCTAAGCATTCTGCATGGAGTATACCAGTAAAACTTGTTTTTAAGAAATTCGGGAGCTGTCCCGTTCAAGGCTCTGAACACAATGCACGAAGCCTTGAACCTAGCTCTCAGGTGGGTAGGAAGCCAGTGCAGTCTCTTCAGCTCATCTTTAACTGATACCCATCGAGGAGTCCGAGTCAGCAGTCTGGCTGCTGCATTTTGAATGACCTGCAGCCTGTTTTGATGTTGTGACTGCATATTGATATAGAGACTATTGCAATAGTCAAGTCGGGATAGTATAAGTGCAGTCACTACAGTGCGGAGGCACCCCTCAGTGAGATAGCACCTAATTTTCCTAATCATTCTGAGTACCAAGGAACAACCTGAGGTGACCCTGCTCACCTGGTCCCCCATGCTGAGTTTTTCATCGACCACCACTCCCAGGTTTTTAGCCTTCCTACAGGGTGTGGGGCAAAGACCTAGTGAGTCAGGCCACCAATCAGGAGTCCACATCCGAGGGTTATTTCCAAACCTCACCACTTCTGTTTTGGCTGAGTTCAGCTTAAGGCAATTAGCTGACATCCACCTAGAAATGGATAGCATGCATTGCGAAAAGCGAGTTCCTGTTGACTTTTCAGCTCCCTCCCTCACCGACAGCACAATTTGCGTGTCGTCAGCGTAGGAGGTAAGTTGGAAACCAAATGACCTAATAATACCAGCCAGGTGTGCCACATAAATATTAAAAAGAGTGGGGCTCAGGGAAGAGCCCTGCGGCACCCCACAAGGCAGGGAAAAGGCTTCTGATGTAGTGTCATTTAATTCGACTATTTGAAGTCTGTCCTTTAAAAAGGACTCAAGGAGATTCCAAGCTTGTCCTGTTATCCCGATCTTTGACAACCGATTTAGCAAAACTTTGTGATGCACGGTGTCAAAGGCCGCGGATAAATCTAAAAGGATTAGCATAGCATTTCCTCCTTTGTCCATAGTTTCTCTGATCTCCTCCGTCGATTTAATAAGCGCCAGCTCAGTGCTATGATGAGATCTGAAGCCAAATTGTGAGTGATCCAAAGAATCGTTCAGCTGAAGAAAATCGCTGAGTTGCCTGTTCATAGCTTTTTCAAGCATTTTGGCTGGTAAAGGAAGCCTGGAGATAGGACGATAGTTAGAAGGATCTTTAGGGTCCAAGGATGGTTTCTTCAAGAGAGGAAGTACTGAGGCCTTTTTCCAGGGGGTGGGAAAAGTGGCAGTTTGAAACACATTATTAAAAAGGGGTGTTAGAACCCTGCAGGTGGTGTCTGCAAACTGTTTGATAATCCAAGTGGGACAAGGATCGCTGGGCGCACCTGATTTAATATTATTCATGAGATTCTTTGTTTCCTCTAAGTTCAGCGGGATAAAGTGATCCAGAGTATTGGCCGGGGAAGAGGGGGTGTTGGTGTCTAAATCCACATGCTTTTTGTTAACCATGTCTGATAAAGAAGAAAAGATGGTTTCCACTTTTGATTTGAAGAATGCAGCGACTGTATTGCAAAAGTTAGGTGCGATTGGACCGTTGGGCGTCCTGGGGTTTGAGAGTTTAATAACAGTTTTAAAAAGCTCCTTCGAGTCAGATTTGGCTTTGGTGATTTGACGTGAGAAGTAATCTTTCTTGGCTACCAAGAGAGATTGTTTGTAAATTGCAATCGTTGATTTTAGGTCCATTTTGTCAGCCGTTGCATAATTTTTCCCCACAATCTTTCTGCCCGTTTGCACAGAAGTTTTTTTCCCCTGAGCTCTTCTGAATACCAAGGAGCCGTGGGTATGGCCCTTCTCGGTATCCATTTTCTAGGGGGGGCTGCACGGAGACACGCCTCATCCAACCAGTTGTTATACCGTCGGCTTGCTACTTCAGGGTCGGGCGAATCTATAGGCATTTTTTCCAGGAGGGAAGATTCTAGATGTGTAACATCTACTTTTCCCCAGGCTCTGGTTGTGATCTCCTTCTTATCTTTTAAATTTGTAAGATCCCTCGTGACTTGTTTTAGTTCAAAGGTGATTATAACATGATCTGACCAAGTGATGGAAGGACGGAACTGTTACCCAAATCACAATTATTTGAAAAAATCCCATCTAGGGTATGTCCTTTTATATGGGTGGGGAAGGAGACCAATTGTTCAAGGCCTCCTAAGGCCATAGTGCTATTGAGTCTAGCTGTATCAGGGTCCTCCAGTTTTTCCAAATGGAAATTGAAATCACCTAGTACGACAAAAGATTGTTGAGTCAAACCATCTTCTAGTAATGTGTTAAGAGAGTTGAGAAAATCAGTCTTGCCTCCTGGAGGGCGGTAGATTAGGATCCCTTTAAAAGGTTTACAGTGTGCAGAAATAATGTTGAAAGAGAGGGCTTCACAACCTTGATCATACACCGGTAGGAAGTAAGGGGTTAGTGAGTCGTGATAAATCACTGCAAGCCCTCCGCCCCTTTTATGAGTTCGGTCTAGGGAGTAGCAACAAAAACCAGTGGGGGTGGCCTTCACCAGGTCAGGACCCGAAGTGCTGTCTAACCAAGTCTCAGTGATAAATGCGAGTTTAACATTGTGGTTTTCCAAAAGAAGAGCACATTCCACTGAGTGTTTGACAAGCGATCTTGCGTTAAATAAGACACAATTAAGATGATTATCCCTTCCTACAACTTTATCCATGTCATGACCAGGTTTTCTGTGTTGAATGGGAAGATTAAGTAGGGTCGGGAGCGGGACCATACACACCCTACATACTGGGGACCCAACCGTTCTGTCAACAGCCACATTAGCATCGGGAATGGAGCTCAGGGAGAGTTTATGACATTGAAGCCCTTTGTCTCTGTGATTCCACAGCTGCAGGTCCTTACCAGTATAGGTGTACCTTCCAGCTGGTGGAGAGGAACCAGGGGACCTGGCCCTAGGCCCGGCCTGAGCGTGGACGGGCGCAGACGGGCTTGCCTTAGGCGCGCCATCGGCGCGCCAGCGGCGCGCCCACTGCGCGCGGCCGCTGCGCGGCCGCGACAGCGACTTCCTAATGTACTCCCCCATGAAACCACTAGACCGCTAACCGGCGGAAGTGGTGTTTTACTGGCCGGAAGCAGGCTCCGTAAAGTGCAGTGCAAAAAATAGCAGCAAACAACTCCACGCCCCACTCCAAACAGTTAAAACGATTAAAAATCCAGGTAAGAGGCCACACAATAAACTAATGTTAAAAATTTAACTCAGCATTTAACTCAGCTTAAAATTCTAGCAGTTCGTTTCACAGAGCGCCACAGCGAGCATTGAACACAGCTTCGCTTAGGCTGTCAAGTGCTGCGCGGGCGCGACAGCGACTTCCTAATGTACTCCTCCATGAAACCACTAGACCGCTAACCGGCGGAAGTGGTGTTTTACTGGCCGGAAGCAGGCTCCGTAAAGTGCAGTGCAAAAAATAGCAGCAAACAACTCCACGCCCCACTCCAAACAGTTAAAACGATTAAAAATCCAGGTAAGAGGCCACACAATAAACTAATGTTAAAAATTTAACTCAGCATTTAACTCAGCATAAAATTCTAGCAGTTTGTTTCACAGAGCGCCACAGCGAGCATTGAACACAGCTTCGCTTAGGCTGTCAAGTTATAATTTTTTTTTCCTTTTCTTTCACAGTTCCAAATTTAAAAATAAGCAATTTATATGAATTTAGATTGCAATGAAAATCTGAATAAAATGTATACCATTTTTTATTGCTATTACTGTGAAGGTAAGTTTAACTGAGTCTCAATATGCAGAATGAGGAGGTCTGTAAGAAGCCACAAAGTTGAAACACGTTTCTAAAAACACTCTGTTTATACCTATGTAGTTTTGAAATCTGACCATAATCAGATATCATGTGACCTGCAAAAAAAGAGATTTGAGGGGTTCATAATATTTCCCATTGTAGCTATTGAAGGATCGCAATCATTTCAATCATTCTTCTTTGAATATTTTTGCAGACAAAACTCTGTGCTCACCTTCTATCATTCGCAAGGAATTTTAAAACTGGAAATATGTCACTTTTTGTAACATAGTTATTGCGCAAGAGACTCTTTCATATTTACAAAGAGAGGAAAAGGCACTCTGTGCACTTTTTATACTCCATGTAAACACAACCTCATTATGCACACCAGTTTGCGTTGAAAGGGTGACACATGTCTAGATTCGTCAGAAATTATACATTTCGATATGTGTGTGAATGCTGCACCATTCTAAAATTGGTGTAGGAAAGCACAACAAGGAGAATTGTTTTCATTTCTCCACATTTTTATATCTTTAATGCATGCTACAATGCTCAGCATACATTGAAGGAGAAAAATGCCTTTACTGATTGTTATTGTGCAGGAAGGTGTGTCTTCCTGCACAAAAACAAACAGCACATGACACAGATATCCTTGCAATATGGTGCAAGGGTGCCTGTGTCACCACATGGCTGCAGTTTAACCAGCCGTGCAGAGAGAAGCATAGATTTGCAACATATTTATGTACATATGTTGCATCCCTGTGCTTCGGAAGTATTACAGGACACTGCAGTTAAAGAGGTTACTGTGTGATGCTGCAGCACTTCCTCATAGTTCTGCACTGATACATTAACCATACGCTACTAATGCATTCAGTCAGTCAATTACGTACTACACATACATTCATCTAAACTTTCATACACTAACAAAGAAATGTAGCTCTTTTTTTAAACCAGGAAAGTTAGTTCTTACAAGAACTTTTTTTTTTTTCTTTCTTGTTTTATATTTTTCTGGGGGTTTTCTGCAAAAAAAACCCAAAAAACAAAACAGGAGGAACCAAACAATGAACTTCAGGGAACAATAAAAAATGTTTTTAAAAAATAGCAAATGTGACTTTCTTGCCGGCAGCAGATCAGATCGATCGACTGCTCACCGCAGCACAAAGTCGCATTGCACTTAGTGCAGAGCACTTTTAAATATTGACATTGAGTACGGATGTCCAAATTTTAGGGTTGATGGATGCACTCTTAAAGTGCTTGGCTGCGATTAGGTGGAAGGCACAGGAGCAGGAGTGTTTCTCATCCGTTTGCACTCTTCTCGTGCAAGATTGTTTGGATGAAGGGTCCTTATGTGCTTCATCATACTAGCCGTGCCGCACGAGTATTTCTTGTTAGGATCCCCTCACGACAGCACTCTTTTGCAAATCTTGCATGTGACCAAGGTGGCATTGGTCTTATTCTGCCCCTCGGGAAAAGTAAAAAATGTCCACACCACTGAAGAAAAACTTTCTTTGCGTGGTGCCTCCTCCAAAAATTCATCCTCAGATGTATGAGGAGATGCAGGTGATGCCTGCTGCCCTGAAGCCATTTTTAGTTGAAAAAAGTTAGAGCTAAGTGTAAACTTAGTCTAAAAAATCTTCTTCTCTGCAAAGAGATGCTCCTCCAAAGAAGGTCAAAGAAGAATGATTGAATTGGGTGGGGTCTTTCAATAATTAGAAGAGGAAGTGTAATGAACCAATCAAATCTCTTATTTTGCAGGTCACATGGGATCCGCGCACCCTGCGTTTACGCAGCACGCACCCTGCGCGCATCCGCGAAATTGAATTAAAAAAAATTATAGGATTAGATGTAAAAATATATTAGTTTTAAGACTAGTTTAGAGTTTGTCTTCAATTAATATTCACATGAAATACATATATATATGTTTTTTTAAATGTTAAATATTTTGCGGGATCCGCGCACCTACCGCGTCATAGACGCAGATGACGCATCGCGGAAGCGCGCAAACGTCGCATTACGTACATCGAACGTGTAGCGTATAGGCTGGGAGTCGCGTACCTGTCGCATTGCGATCGCGCACTAAAAACATACCCAACGCATACTGTGTGCGGATGCTTCCGCGTAGGGGTCGAGAACGGTGCGCATAGGGTGCGCGGATCCAAAAACATTGAAAAAAAATATGTAAAATAAAGTTTTGAACATATAGTTAAAGAAATATTTTTCAAAATATAAAAAAAATATGTTTGAAAAACCCAATAAAAACAAATAATAAGTTTTATTTTTTAAAAGAATTAATTAAATAAATACATTTTAAAAATGGTGATAAAAAACAATTTCAAAAAAACATAATTAATGAAATTGACACACTGAAATTGAAAAATATAGGAATCCAATGAAAATCATTAAACATGATATCTTTAGAGATAAGTTATAGATAGGAATTAGCATTTAAAAAACCTTTGAAATTCACTGAAAAAACCTAAGGTTTCAGGGGCGTTATAGTTAGGAATTGGCATTTAAAAAACCTTAGAAATTCACTAAAAAAAACATAGGTTTCAGGGGCGTTATAGTTAGCTGGACATTTCCCTCGTACAAAACCCTAGAAAGTCCCCTGTTATAGTTAGTTCAGCTAACTATAACTCGCGCCCCCGCAATGCAGTGCTGATGACGTCACATATTACATCACTCATGACATGGTCAGTGACATCACTGATGACATCTCAAATGACATCACTGATGACATCACTGATGAGGTCATCCATGTGATAAATTAGTGCATCTTGTCACACCCTAATATAACCTTTGATACACCGACTCAAAATTTCAGACGGCCATTTTGAAAACTAGAGATACTCCAATACCAATAACTACATACCCACTCATTGACTCTTAGGTCTACATACACCTCCACTCACTCACCTGTACAGTCACTCAGTACAGGACAATCATATGCATTTATAACCCTATATAGACACACACACCGCCAATCATGCATTGAGGTACTGACACACCTAGTCAGTCATGCAAATAATTAATTACAGTCCAATTTACTCACCTATACAGTTAAATACACTCAAGTTCACTTACTCATAAAAATACTAACAAATTCTGACGCTCTTATACAAGTACTGATACAAGCACACACTCATCCATACAGCCACTCCCAAAATCACACACTCTCACATATAAATAGTTATATACTCTTACACACATATACACTGTGTTTCACATATGTAGTTACTGACACATGTACAACTGAGTTATACATTCAATCACTAACATACCCTTACATACAGTCACCCAACCATACAGTCCATCACACATGCACTCTTAAAATCATGCACCCACTGAATCACCCACTCAGACATCTATGCACAGAGTCACATACACCCTACCCACACAAACACTCAGGCACCCATACAGATACTCAGACAACCAATCAATAACCCATATAGACCCTCATATAGCTATTCACAAAACCATGCAGCCACTTATAAACCAACAAACAGACACATACAGACATTCACACAGTTTAGTCACTAGTCTGCAGTAAGATACATTTAATGACTCACCTATGGTCAGTTACGCACCTAGAAAATCACCCATTCACACACTTATACACCCACTCAATCTTCCATAGGTCTTTCACTATAAATAAATAAAACGTATTTAAACTTTTCAGAAAAACACACATTCACCGGATGATGTCATCAGTGATGTCATCAGTGATGTCATTTGAGATGTCATCAGTGATGTCATTGACCATGTCATGAGTGATGTAATATGTGACATCATCAGCAGTGCACTGCGGGGGCGCGAGTTATAGTACTATAACTAACTATAACGCCCCTGAAACCTATGTTTTTTTTGTGTGAATATATATATATATATATATGCAATGAATTTTAAGATCATGGGGTCTATGATTATACAGTAGGATACACTGTGTATTCATAAAATTAGGGTATTTGAACCATATTTAAAAGGTTTACCTACAAAAAATATTGATACTGTGCATTTATGCGGACATGGTTTGCACGATAAAAAAATCGATATGGAGGATTTCTTCTATGTCTATACATTGCCAATTGGACACTGTCACTTTAAATGGATATCCCACATTATGTAGCGCTGTCATGTGATCAAGGCAGGGATCTGCCGAAACGCGTCATGGTGGAGAAGGTTTGGTGTGAATAAACAGAAAATTGCACTGAAGTTGGGTCCATTCTCATTTTTGTTCCCCGTGGAGAGGAATTGTGGAGAATGAGTACTTTATATATTTTCACCGGATTAACTTTCCCCTGTGTAGTGGACCCCCTACCTACGAGGTTGGCTCCAAAATCAGCAAAGACACAGTTCCGGTGAGTCTGGCAAAATCCTTGAGGCTACGAGGATGCTGGGTACCCGGAACCACAAACAAATGATCCGGCAATGAAATTACGGAGCCCCCTGCTGCAACAACAAAACCAGTGTACCTGAGGGAGAAGCGGTCGGTGTGGTGCTGAGCTCGTCGTGCGTTGCAACTCAGAGGAGTGAACCTGGTCGGGGTGGCTGCATCGCAAAAAACGCCAAACAGTAAGGTACGAGAATATTGCACGTATTGTATAGCAGGTGGGGAGGTGTGCACCACAGAAAGCCTATTCCAAAAGTGTAAAGTGACATTTCAGCTTGAGGAGGCTTACCGAGGAAAAAACGAGTTTAAGTTCCACGGGCCAAAATGTCCGCCGCAGCGTTACGGGATCGTGATTCAGCTCCGGAGGAGATGTTTTCTGACTCTCCTTTGGTGCCGAGTGACAAGAGTAGAAGTGCCAGCGAGGAAGCAAGTGGAGGGGCACAAATTTTAAAAGAAAATTACCGTATTCTAGAAAAGTTGATGCGCCAAGAGCAATCTAAATGGTGGGAGTCCAAATCCTTACAGAGGTACCTCGATGAGGGTAGAATACCCAGGGGTTTAAGAATCATGATTGCCCCCAGCTAAGATACACCAAATCCCCGGATGATGGCTGAGTGGGCTGAAGTAAATTTGGATCCTCAACGCGGCTAGTTTAGATACTAGTCATGTATGCAGAAAGTGATCGAGGTGATCTCCAGATTAAAATAGATGCTCTGAATGAAGAAATCAAAATTCTAGGTGATTTCCAACAACAAGAAACGAAACTCCATGAAGAGATGATGATTCGATTAAAGAAGGAGGAAGACAAAATTAAACCTATAAATTCAGAAGGGACAAAGAGGACTCTACCAATGGGCACATTTTTACATTTGCCCGTAAATTCGACACATATAGAAATGCAACAGCTAATAAACAAAAGCCAGGGCAAAATCAATCGGAAAGGAATTCAGTGCATGAAGAGATCCCGTCAACATCTGACCTCAGCTCTGCAGTTGAGAGCAAGTCAGAAACAGAGGGGCAGAGAGATCGGGCCAAAAGGAGCACGATTATTCTCACTTTGGGCGAGGAGTTGGATTATCTAAGATGTAGTAGAAGGGAGACATTATGGCCCAGAAATTGACCGACAAAAAATGAAGAACCCAGACTAGACGGAAAAGGAGAAAAGCAGCCAGAAAACACTAACAACAGGCGCAGGCGGGGAACCTGGAAGAACAAGTAGAGGGAGTACCACAAATACAGGCCCTAACAGCACACAATGACAGTAATAAAAATACTATTATTAATCTGGCAAATGCCGATTTAACTGTGGCAGAACAACATTTACTCACATTGGGACTGTCATACTGCCCAGAGTCAAACTTTGATTATACTAGAACTCGTGCTGACATTTAGAAATGTATAAGGAAGTTAAAATTGAAGAAGTTCCACCAACTCCAAACCCAGCCAAAGCAAGTGGGGACCAGGACATCCACAAAGGACACTGCAGGCAGTTCAAATCTTATAGCGGCAGACTATGACTTATTGAATGAATTACGTGAGTTGGATGACAATGGGATGGCCCTTGTAGAGGATGTAACTCAGAAAGAAAGTTAAAAAAGCCCTTTCAGTTGTGGTCCATTGAGATAAGATGTTTGTGCTAGACCAGACACCCCTTTCAGAATAAAATCCAAGTTTTACCCCATCATACCAAGAGATGCTTTGGATGTTTTTAATGAACAAGTGGTGACACAGGTGAAGAAGTTGAATAGTTCCGTTAATAAAAACAAAAGGAGAGTATCAAATCATGGCCAAATGATAGCTAAACTTAAGAAGGAGAAAAATGTAGTGATCAGAAACTTGGATAAAGGAGGGAACATTGTATTGTGGCCCTTACAGGAATATCTAAATGAAGCGTATTCTCAATTGAATAACACTGATTGCTCCCTTCAAAAATTCAAAGCCACCCAGGATCTCTTCTGTACAGCATTAGTGGCATGGAAAAGCAGAGGTCTTTTGAGCATTGTGGAATATAAATATTTGAAGATGGAACATTCTACACTACTTTCAATATATTTTATTCCCAAGATACATAAAGATATTGAAAAACCACTGGGAAGGCCTATCATTTCTGCATGCGATGGACCATTTGAAAACATGTTGAAGTATATTGACTTCTTTTTACAAGAACATGTCCACAATTTAAAATCTTATGTGCAGGATACAAGCGATTTTATTCGAAAAATCAAAGATATACATTGGCAAAGGGGTTATTATTTAATATCTCTCGATGTATCCTCATTGTACACTTGCATTAGGAACCATGATGGGTTAAGAGCTGTTGAGTATTTCTTGGCAAATAGACCACTTAAGTTTGTACAACACAACAAAATGCTGATTGACATTTTGACTTTTTGTCTTGAAAATAATCCGTTTTTATTCAAAAACTAAATGTACCAGCAGATACAGTGTGTGGCGATGGGGGGCAGCTTCTCCTAAAACTATGCATGTTTTTTCATGGGCTGGTGGGAGGAGCTGGTCCTCAAAAAACAGTTTGCGCACATCTATAGAGAAAATATTATTTCATGGCTAAGATTTATTGACAACTTGTTTATTGTGTGGCATGGCATAGAGCAAGAAGCCAGGGATTTTATTGCACTAATCAATGTTAAAAATTTCAATTTAAATTATACGTTTAGTATTAGTGAGGACAGCAGTACTTTCCCTGGATGTGCAGATCAAAGTAGTGAATGAAATTTTGACAACATCACTGTATCGCAAGGATACAACTGGTAACACAATGCTACATGCGCCTAGTGTGCATCCTCCGCACTTAATACGCAGCATTCCATATGGGGAAATGCTGCGTATATGCAGAATATGTGGTGGAGAAAAAGATCTAAAAATTAAACAGAGGAAAAGTAAAAAACGATTCTTGGAGAGGGGTTACAAAACTCAAATTAAAGATGCCGCCATAATGAAATCTAGGAGTCGAGCTAGGGAGGACCCGTTGCAGTATAATATCAAATCCAATGGTGGAGTTAGTGATAATGAGGATATATCCAAGGAACCAACTAGACTCATTACAACATACTCCAGACAGGAACAACAATTATGTGGTATTATAAGATGCAATTGGCCCGTTGTCTTAGATGATCCGATCATTGAGGGTTTGCTTCTTAAACATCCAGCCATAACATTTAGGAAAACAGCATCAATGGCCAATGCATTAGTGAAAAGCAGCCCGGAAATCCAAGATCAAGGAGGTTTGCTTACAGCTAGAAAAGGTTTTTGGGAATGCACCAACTGTAAGGCATGCCAATACGGTTCCAACAGAACCACAGATCATGCTGCTTTCAGTCAACATTTAACATGTCGAACGGATCATGCCATTTATGTTTTAGAATGTAGTTGCAACCTGAGATGCATAGGCAGTACAAAACTAACTGCCCATAAAAGAATTCTACAGCATATAAGGGCAATTAATAATAAAGATCCAAGTTACCCTGTGGCAAGGCATTTTGAGGAACAACATAACAGCAGTCTTCAATATTTAAAATACTATGTTATTGATGCTGTCCCCCCTCCAAAGAAAAGGTGGTGACTGAGAATCAAAATTGAGGCATCTGGAAGCTCGTTATATTCTGGAACTCGATACTAAGGGGGTCCATTAGTATGTCGGGCAGATCGCCACCACCCGCATGGCGGTGGCGATCTGCCCGACATATTCCCCCACCCGCATGCAAATTTCCCCCACCACATTACCATGGCGGGGGGACCCCGGCGGACGGAAAGACCATCCACCAGTTTTCCGCCCGGTCGATGAGTCAACCCGGCAGAAAAGCTGTTAATATGGTTGTGGTGTCTAGTAGACACCGCCATCCATATTAGAATACACGGGGGGACATGCCTTTCGTTGCCGCCACAGAAAGGCATGCAGTTCTCAACATTGGGGGCCTGTAGTGGGCCCCCAGGGATTATGGGGGGTGGGGGGTGCACATGGGGGTACCTATGGTACCCCCCTGCATTTGACAGTACAACATGGCAGGCAGCGCATTGTGCCTGTCACATTGTACTGTCAAATGCACAACTTGTATTTCTGGCATTGCGGCAGGTGGCTTTAAACAATGTTAGAAATGCGGGATGCGCCTGCCAGTGTGGCGGGCCCATCCTCATGGGATGTGCAGGACCGCCGCATGCATTGCGGGCGGTCCCATTTCCCGGGGGCATGGCAGGCAGACCTGTAAATGTGTTTTATACAAAAAAACAACACAAATAAATGAATGTTATCATCATTCTCATGATATGAGATATGATTGTAGGTAGGAAGACTCATGTATACAGTATCCTTATATTAAGCCATTCTGTAAAAATAGTTAATAACACAAAACTGATATTAATCAATTTTAGTGCACAACAAATTTCAGACATATAGATTTTACTGGTACTCTTTGAATCTGGAAATGCACTTTAATAATATACATCATCTCAGGGCAAATATGGAGTTTCATGTATATATATATATCATGTGATCAAGGCCTCGGGTAGGCTGAAAAGCGTAATGGCAGAGGTGCAGGGCGTTCCTCAATAAAGAAATAATTTGCACAGATTCCTGAGTGTGCATTCCTCTGTTTAAGACAGCGGAAGGTGGAGGAGTAAAGAAATATTACCTACTGGCGGTCGCCAGTAGGTAGTTATAGTTAGGACCCCTTTTCCATAGGAAATCCGCAACATTCTATTTGGAATAACTTTGGCGCCGGTCGACGAATGTTCGCGAATTTCTCAAAATAGGTGGGGCGCTACGCTCCGCTCCTACCCTGAAAGTCTCGGGGGGATTCGTCAAGCGGGGGCTGAGATAAAAGGGGGGTCCCAAAACGCGTTTTTCCCATGCATTTTGCCATAGGACCTTTAGACAGGGCTACAGCCCGAACGGCTGAACAGAATTACTAGAAATTTGGCAGAGAGGTAGTCCCCAGGTCAAGGAAGTGCCTTTTGTAGGTTTGGTGTAAATCTGTTCAGTAGATTCTGAGAAAATAGCCTTTAAATCAATATATATATATATATATAAGCGCTCCGTGCGCGCTGGGTGCGCGCACCTCGCCGTGCGCGAGCGCAATTCTGATTGGTTGTTAGATCTTAGTAAACATTCGAATCGGTGGAAATCAGGAAGCGGCGGCCGCCATTTTGTCAATCGCATAAAGAGGGGGTGATAAACAAAGGGGGAGAACTTGAAAAGGGGGCAGAGTGGGTAGAAATAGACCCAGTAGGCATTGTAAGGGGGTTAAAGTAGGACCTTGTATGGCAAAAAAAAGGTTAATATTTTGTAAAAAAATATCGCCGAGTGCGCGCACCCAGCGCGCACCCGAAAAAAAACTTAATAAAACAAAATAAAAAAAAAACGCATTTAAGCGAGTGGGGTTTTGAGGTTTGTACTTCTGTACAATCACATTTTCAATTTTTAATTGTAGTCTCTCAAAAAAAAAAAAAAATTAAAAAAAACATGGGTGCGCGCAGGGTGCGCGCACCTCAAAAAAATTTCAAAAAAAAATTCTAAAAACAAAATTTGTTTGATTAAGTTTATAAGTGGCTCTTAAAAGAGCCCTTGAGTTAATGGAGGGAAACAGGAAGAGAAAAACGCAAAAAAAGAAAAAACATCTATGGCCTAGTGCACGTATGCGCATCAAATTTTCTCTGAAGGAGATCAAGACTTGTCTCCCCCACAGAAATAAGAGAACCGCAATCAGTGCACCGTGTAGACAACCTCGCCAAACAAGGTGGACCAACAAGAGGTAAAGAAACAGGTGAAGGCACCATCGCAGCTGAAGTGCTCCCCTGAGCTGCCGAAGATGTGCTCGGCTGAGCTGCTGCTGATGTCGTCGGCTGAGCAGGTGGAGGGTTTTCTCCAGAAGCTCGACGATAAGATACTGGATGCATTTTGTAAACATGTCTCAACATAGTGTGAATGCTAAAAGAATATTTCTTGTTAGGATTCCCACGAGATAAGACTTTTTTACAAAGTACACATGTAACTTTCGGTGCATTTACCTTTTTCTCATTCTCTGGAAAAGTGAAAAACTGCCATATAAAGCTGTCTTTCTGCTTCCTGTTCCTCTGCCTCTCAAGAGTGTCCTGCTCACTGTCTGAAGTAGGTTGCTGTTCAGCCATTGTCTCTCAACAACAGAATAGCTCCTTCTCCAAAGGAATCAGAACTAATAATGAGGGGAGTAGGTGTGGTTTGGGAAGAATCTGGAACAGAAAGTACTTCAAACCAATCAAAAGTGAAGATTCTTGATCACATGACTTGCCATGAGGGGATTGGGTGTGGTATTGATACAATTAGAAACTGAAAGTAATGATAACCAATAAGAAATATTGTTTTATTATGTATAAACCCGAGGTGCGCGCACTGCGCAAGCTCCGTGCGCGCACCCCGCGATGACGTATGCACGAACGCGTAAACGCGAAGGTGCATACGTCATATACGCGTACCTAGCGCGCATACGTTGAACACGTGTATACGCGACCGTTATTGCGCATAATTTTAGCGTATGCGGAAGTAAACCGCGTCGAGGGCGTAGGACGCATGCGTACGTACGTACGCATACGTACTGGGTGCGCGCTCCCAGCGCGCACCATTAAGTATATTTGCGTACGTAAATAACGTACGCCGGAATTCATAAAAAAGTTACGAAATAGTACTAGGTGCGCGCTCAGAGCGCGCACCCCAAGAATTTATAAAAAAAAAAAAGTGGACATAAAATAATTTAAAAAATTAAATAAAAAAAAATATCCAAATTGAATTTTTAAAAAAAATAATTTATAAAAAAATACAGATAATATATAAATGAATATAAAGTAATTTTATTTAAATAAAAAAAAATATCTTTAATTAAAAATACATAACTTAGCATATAAAAAACCATACAAATTCTCTGAAAAAACCAAAGGTTTCAAAAACGATATAGTTAGGGATTAGCATTTAAAAAACCTTGCAAATTCACTGAAAAAACCATAGGTTTCACACACGTTATAGTTAGGAATTAGCATTTAAAAAACCTTGCAAATTCACTGAAAAAACCATGGGTTTCACACACGTTATAGTTAGGAATTAGCATTTAAAAAACCTTAGAAATTCAGTGAAAAAACCATAGGTTTAACACATGTTATAGTTAGCTGGACATTTTACTCGTAAAAAACCAATGAAATTCCCCCGTTATAGTTAGTTCAGCTAACTATAACTCGCGCGCCCGCAATGCACTGCTGATGACGTCACATATTACATCACTCATGACATGGTCAGTGACATCACTCATGACATCACTGATGACATCTCAAATGACATCACTGATGACATCACTGATGACATCATCCTTGAGATAGAGTGGCAGAGCTCCTCTTCCCCTAATATAACCTTTGATACACACACTCAAAAATACAAACTAACATTTTCAAAACAATGGACATACCAATACCAATTACAACAACCTCTTCAGTAATTCTAAGATTCACATACACATCCACTCATTCACCAACAGTCCTATACAGTCACTCATACATGTACTCACTCATCATATGTACTCATACACCTATACACCCTGTTACACAATGCCACTCATCCATGGAGTTACTCACACACATAGTCACTCATGCTAATAAAGAATCAAACATCCATTTACTTAAATATACAGTTATACACACACCACCACACTTACTTTTACGGAAACTTACACATACTTACTCTTTTAAACAATCACTTATAGAACCACATACTTATTCATTCAGGAACTCTTTCAATCTCTCACTCTCACATATACTCACTTATATACACCAATAGTCACATATACTAGTTTAAAACATATGTAGTTACTCATAAAGACACTATAGAGACAGTCAATCACTCACTAACACACCCATACACACACTCATGCACCCATAGAGTCCTGCACACATGCTGACTTCAACACATACAAAGACTGAGTCATTCATTCATGCACCTATGCACTACGTAATACCCCCCACCAAACCATACAGACATCAGACACTGATACTCAAAAAACCAACAAATAACCTATATAGACACTCATGTAGCTACTCACCAACCCATGCAGCCACTTATACACAAAGAGAGAGACTGATACAGATATTTAAATATTTAAACATTACTCACTAAGCCATGTATTCACTATGATACACTTAATCAGTCAGTTACACAATCAATTTTTCAAATAAAAATCATCCATTTAGACACTTATATACCCATTTATTCTTCCATCGACCTTGAGATATACATATATAAAACATATGTATTTTTCAGAAAAACACACATTCACTGGATGATGTCATCAGTGATGTCATCAGTGATGTCATTTGAGATGTCATCAGTGATGTCATGAGTGATGTCACTGACCATGTCATGAGTGATGTAATATGTGACGTCATCAGCAGTGCATTGCGGGCGCGCGAATTATAGTTAGCTGAACTAACTATAACGGGGGAATTTCATTGGTTTTTTACGAGTAAAATGTCCAGCTAACTATAACATGTGTTAAACCTATGGTTTTTTCACTGAATATATATATATATATATATATATATATATTCACTGAAAAAAACAAAAGTTTCAGGGGCGTTATAGTTAGGAATTGGCATTTAAAAAACCTTAGAAATTCAATAAAAAAACATAGGTTTCAGGGGCGTTATAGTTAGCTGGACATTTCCCTCGTACAAAACCCTAGAAATTCCCCTGTTATAGTTAGTTCAGCTAACTATAACTCGCGCCCCCGCAATGCACTGCTGATGACATCACATATCACATCACTCATGACATGGTCAGTGACATCGCTGATGACATCACTGATGACATCTCAAATGACATCTCTGATGACATTACTGATGACGTCATCCATGTGATAAATTAGTGCATCTTCTCACACCCTAATATAACCTTTGATACACCGACTCAAAATTTCAGAAGGCCATTTTGAAAACCATAGATACTCCAATACCAATAACTACGTACCCACTCATTGACTCTTAGGTCTACATACACCTCCACTCACTCACCTGTACAGTCACTCATACTTACAGTCACTCAGTACAGGACAATCATATGCATTTATACACCTATATAGACACTCACACACCGCCAATCATCCATTGAGGTACAGACACACCTAGTCAGTCATGCAAATAATTAATTACAATCCAATTTACTCACCTATACAGTTAAACACACTCAAGTTCACTTACTCATAAAAATACTAACAAATTCTGACGCTCTTATACAATTACTGATACAAGCACACACTCATCCATACAGCCACTCCCAAAATCACACATTCTCACATATAAATAGTTATATACTCTTACACACATATACACTGTGTTTCACATATGTAGTTACTGACACATGTACAACTGAGATATACATTCAATCACTAACACACCCTTACATACAGTCACCCAACCATACAGTCCATCACAGATGCACTCTTAAAACCATGCACCCATTGACTCACCCACTCACACATCTATGCACAGAGTCACACACACACAACCCACACAAACACTCAGGCACCCATACAGATACTCAGACAACCAATCAATAACCCATATAGACACTCATATAGCTATTCACAAAACCATGCAGCCACTTATACACCAACACACAGACACATACAGACATTCACACAGTTTAGTCACTAGTCTGCAGTAAGATACATTTAATGACTCACTTATAGAGTCAGTTACACACCTAGAAAATCATCCATTCACACACGTATACACCCACTCATTCTTCCATAGGCCTTTCACTATAAATATATAAAACATATTTAAACTTTTCAGAAAAACACGCATTCACTGGATGATGTCATCAGTGATGTCATTTGAGATGTCATCAGTGATGTCATCAGTGATGTCACTGACCATGTCATGAGTGATGTAATATGTGACGTCATCAGCAGAGCATTGCGGGGGCGCGAGTTATAGTTAGCTGAACTAACTCTAACAGGGGAATTTCTAGGGTTTTGTACGAGGGAAATGTCCAGCTAACTATAACGCCCATGAAACCTATGGTTTTTTTAGTGAATTTCTAAGGTATTTTAAATGGCAATTCCTAACTATAATGCCCCTGAAACCTATGGTTTTTTCAGTGAATTTCAAAGGTTTTTTAAAGGCCAATTCCTAACTATAACTTATCTCTAAAGATATCATGTTTAATGATTTTCATTGGATTTCTATATTTTTCAAATTCAGTTTGTCAATTTCATTAATTATGTTTTTTTGAAATTCTTTTTTATCACCATTTTTTAAATGTATTTTTTTAATTAATTCTTTTAAAAATTAAAAACTATTATTTGTTTTTATTGGGATTGTCAAACATTTTTTTTATATTTTTCAAAATATTTTTTTAACTATATGTTCAAAACTGTATTTTATATATTTTTTGGCAATGTTTTTGGATCCGCGCACCCTATGCGCACCGTTCTCGATCCCTACGTGTTAGCATCCGTGCATGGTATGCGTTGGGTACGTGTTTAGTGCGCATTCGCAATGAGACCGGTCCGCGACTCCCAGCCTATACGCGACACGTTCGATGTACGTAACGCGACGTTTACGCACTTCCACGATGCGTCATCTGCGTCTATGACGCGGTAGGTGCGCGGATCCCGCAAAATATTTAACATTTTAAAAATCATATATATATGAATTTCATGTGAATATTAATTGAAGACAAACTCTAAACTAGTCTTAAAACTAATATATTTTTACATCTAATCCTATAATTTTTAATTCAATTTCGCGGATGCGCGCTGGGTGCGTGCTGCCTCTGCGCAGGGTGCGCGGATCCCATGTGACCTGCAAAAAAAGAGATTTGATTGGTTCATTACACTTCCTCTTCTAACTATTGAAAGACCCCACCCAATTCAATCATTCTTCTTTGACCTTCTTTGGAGGAGCATCTCTTTGCAGAGAAGAAGATTTTTTTAGACTAAGTTTACAATTAGCTCTAACTTTTTTCAACTAAAAATGGCTTCAGGGCAGCAGGCATCACCTGCATCTCAACATACATCTGAGGATGAATTTTTGGAGGAGGCACCACGCAAAGAACGTTTTTCTTCAGTGGTGTGGACATTTTTTACTTTTCCTAAGGGGCAGAATAAGACCAATGCCACCTTGGTCACATGCAAGATTTGCAAAAGAGTGCTGTCGCGAGGGGATCCTAGCAAGAAATACTCGTGCAGCATGGCTAGTATGATGAAGCACCTAAGGCCCCTTCATCCAAACAACCTTGCATGAGAAGAATGCCGACGGATGAGAGACACTCCTGCTCCTGCGTCTTCCACCTCATCGCAGCCGAGCAATTCAAGAGTGCATCCATCAGCCCAAAATTTGGACATCCGTCCTCAATTTCAATATTTAAAAGTGCTCTGCACTAAGTGCAATGCGACTTTGTGCTACAGTGAGCAGTCGATCGATCTGTTCTGCCGCCTTCAAGAAAGTCACATTTGCTATTTTTTTTTTTATTGTTCCCTGAAGTTCATTGTTTGGTTCCTCCTGTTTTGTTTTTTGTTTTTTTTTTGCAGAAAAACCAAAAAAATATAAAAATTGTTCAGAAAACCCCCCAAAAAATATAAAAGAAGAAAGAAGAAAAAATAAAAGTTCTTGTAAGAACTAACTTTCCTGCTTTAAAAAAAGAGCTACATTTCTTTGTTAGTGTGTGAAAGTTTAGATGAATGTATGTGTAGTATGTAATTGACTGAATGAATGCATTAGTAGCGTATGGTGAATGTATAAGTGCAGAACTATGAGGAAGTGCTGCAGCATCACACAGTAACCTCTTTAACTGCAGTGTGCTGTAGTACTTCCGAAGCACAGGGATGCAACATATGTACATAAATATGTTGCAAATCTATGCTTCTCTCTGCACGGCTGCTTAAACTGCAGCCATGTGGTGACACAGGCACCCTTGCACCATAGTGCAAGGATATCTGTGTCATGTGCTGTTTGTTTTTGTGCAGGAAGACACACCTTCCTGCACAAAAACAATCAGTAAAGGCATTTTTCTCCTTCAATGTATGCTGAGCATTGTAGCATGCATTGAAGATATAAATGTGGAGAAATAAAAACAATTCTCCTTGTTGTGCTTTCCTACACCAATTTTAGAATGGTGCAGCATTCACACATATATCGAGATTTATGATTTCTGACAAATCTAGACATGCGTCTTGTTCTATGAGTAAAACAAAACCAAAGGAAATGATGGACAGAGTGTTGAACATTGCAAGCACTCGCCCCCAGTCAACTGATCTGGGTTTAATCCATCACCGTTCTTTTGCCCACTTTGCCACCCCAGTTCAGACATGGCCATATGCAAATCAGTCGGACCCTGTGCCTCATGGGAACAGGCCAGCCCGAACTGCCAAGCCATATCTTCCCTGGACCGGAAACAAGCTTCCTGGGACCGGTTTCTGGCATTTCAGCCGTATTCAGCCAGGCTTGCTTGAATCCAGTGGCAAAGTGAGCAAAGCAAAACCAAAGGAAATGATGGACGGAGTGGGGTGGGGTGGGGTGGCAGAGTGGGCTAAAGAACGGTGGTGGATTAAACCCAGATCAGTTGACTGGGGGTGAGTGCTTGCAATGTTCAACACTCCGTCCATCATTTCCTTTGGTTTTGCTTTGTTCGCCATAAATTGGCAGGGTATGCTCAGACGTGAGTCCCTTGCTCACTTTGGGCCTCATGTAGGTAGCCAAATACCGGTCGGTAACGGCCGATTTTCGGTAATTATACCGTTACCGACCGGTATTTTGGCTTTTGAGATGTAGGGGGCTCATTTCTGTATTCGGTAATTTACCGAATCGGTAAAATTACCGAATCGGTAATTTTACCGATTCGGTAAATTCCGAATACAGAACTGAGATGTAGGGGGAGTGTGTGGGTGTTTTTAGGAGTCGGTATTTACCACCACCAATAGTTGGTGGTAAATAATGAATGGATGTGTTTAAGCATTTTAAAGCGCTTAGAAGTGTGCAATGTGGCAGACATACATGCCCTTAGGGCATGTATGTGTGCCACATGTGCACACATGGCCGAATCAGGGGTGCAACAGGGTGTCAATGTGACACCCTGCCACCCTTGCATGTGTTCCCCCCATTACCGAATCGGTATTTACCGATTCGGTAATGAGGCATACCTTCCCATCAATGGGAAGGTATGCCTCATTACCGAATCGGTAAATACCGATTCGGTAATTACCGAATTTTACCGATTCGGTAATATTTCCAAAATGATTACCTACATACAAGTTACCACTTCTTAAATACCGATTCGGTAACGTTCGGTATTTAAGAAGTGGTAACTTGTATGCTACCTACATGAGGCCCTTAGCCACTGGATTCAAGCAAGCCCGGCTGAAGACGGCTGAAATGCCAGAAACCGGTCCTAGGAAGCTTGTTTCCGGTCCACGGAAGACATGGCTTGGCAGTTCGGGCTGGGCTGTTCCCAAGATGCACAGGGTCAGACTGATTTGCATATGGCCATGTCTGAACTGGGGTGGCAGAGTGGGCTAAAGAACGGTGGTGGATTAAACCCAGATCAGTTGACTGGGGGTGAGTGCTTGCAATGTTCAACACTCCGTCCATCATTTCCTTTGGTTTTGCTTTGTTCGCCATAAGTTGGCAGGGTATGCTCAGACGTAAGTCCCTTGTTCACTTTGCCACTGGATTCAAGCAAGCCTGGCTGAAGACGGCTGAAATGCCAGAAACCGGTCCTAGGAAGCTTGTTTCCGGTCCAGGGAAGACATGGCTTGGCAGTTCGGGCTGGACTGTTCCCATGAGGCACAGGGTCAGACTGATTTGCATATGGCCATGTCTGAACTGGGGTGGCAGAGTGGGCTAAAGAACGGTGGTGGATTAAACCCAGATCAGTTGACTGGGGGTGAGTGCTTGCAATGTTCAACACTCCGTCCATCATTTTCTTTGGTTTTGCTTTGTTCGCCATAAGTTGGCAGGGTATGATCAGACGTGAGTCCCTTGCTCACTTTGCCACTGGATTCAAACAAGCCTGGCTGAAGACGGCTGAAATGCCAGAAACCGGTCCTAGGAAGCTTGTTTCCGGTCCAGGGAAGACATGGCATGGCAGTTCGGGCTGGACTGTTCCCATGAGGCACAGGGTCAGACTGATTTGCATATGGCCATGTCTGAACTGGGGTGGCAGAGTGGGCTAAAGAACGGAGGTGGATTAAACCGAGATCAGTTGTCTGGGGGTGAGTGCTTGCAATGTTCAACACTCCGTCCATCATTTCCTTTGGTTTTGCTTTGTTCGCCATAAGTTGGCAGGGTATGCTCAGACGCGATTCCCTTGCTCACTTTGCCACTGGATTCAAGCAAGCCTGGCTGAAGACGGCTGAAATGCCAGAAACTGGTCTCAGGAAGCTTGTTTCCGGTCCAGGGAAGACATGGCTTGGCAGTTCGGGCTGGACTGTTCCCATGAGGCACAGGGTCAGACTGATTTGCATATGGCCATGTCTGAACTGGGGTGGCAGAGTGGGCTAAAGAACGGTGGTGGATTAAACCCAGATCAGTTGATTGGGGGTGAGTGCTTGCAATGTTCAACACTCCGTCCATCATTTCCTTTGGTTTTGCTTTGTTCGCCATAAGTTGGCAGGGTATGCTCAGACGTGAGTCCCTTGCTCACTTTGCCACTGGATTCAAGCGAGCCTGGCTGAAGACGGCTGAAATGCCAGAAACCGGTCCTAGGAAGCTTTTTTCCGGTCCAGGGAAGACATGGCTTGACAGTTCGGGCTGGACTGTTCCCATGAGGCACAGGGTCAGACTGATTTTTATATGGCCATGTCTGAACTTGGGTGGCAGAGTGGGCTAAAGAACGGTGGTGGATTAAACCCAGATCAGTTGACTGGGGGTGAGTGCTTGCAATGTTCAACACTCCGTCCATCATTTCCTTTGGTTTTGCTTTTTTCGCCATAAGTTGGCAGGGTATGCTCAGACGTGAGACCCTTGCTCACTTTGCCACTGGATCCAAGCAAGCCTGGCTGAAGACGGCTGAAATGCCAGAAACCGGTACTAGGAAGCTTGTTTCCGGTCCAGGGAAGACATGGCTTGGCAGTCCGGGCTGGACTGTTCCCATGAGGCACAGGGTCAGACTGATTTGCATATGGCCATGTGTGAACTGGGGTGTCAGAGTGGGCCAAAGAACGGTGGTGGATTAAACCCAGATCAGTTGACTGGGGGTGAGTGCTTGCAATGTTCAACACTCCGTCCATCATTTCCTTTGGTTTTGCTTTGTTCACCATAAGTTGGCAGGGTATGCTCAGACATGAGTCCCTTGCTCACTTTGCCACTGGATTCAAGCAAGCCTGGCTGAAGACGGCTGAAATGCCAGAAACCGGTCCTAGGAAGCTTGTTTCCGGTCCAGGGAAGACATGGTTTGGCAGTTCGGGCTGGACTGTTCCCATGAGGCACAGGGTCAGACTGATTTGCATATGGCCATGTCTGAACTGGGGTGGCAGAGTGGGCTAAAGAACAGTGGTGGATTAAACCCAGATCAGTTGACTGGGGGTGAGTTCTTGCAATGTTCAACACTCCGTCCATTATTTCCTTTGGTTTTGCTTTGTTCGCCATAAGTTGGCAGGGTATGCTCAGACGTGAGTCCCTTGCTCACTTTGCCACTGGATTCAAGCAAGCCTGGCTGAAGACGGCTGAAATGCCAGAAACCGGTCCTAGGAAGCTTGTTTCCAGTCCAGGGAAGACGTGGCTTGGCAGTTCGGGCTGGACTGTTCCCATGAGGCACAGGGTCAGACTGATTTGCATATGGCCATGTCTGAACTGGGGTGGCAGAGTGGGCTAAAGGACGGTGGTGGATTAAACCCAGATCAGTTGACTGGGGGTGAGTGCTTGCAATGTTCAACACTCCGTCCATCATTTCCTTTGGTTTTGCTTTGTTCGCCATAAGTTGGCAGGGTATGCTCAGACGTGAGTCCCTTGCTCACTTTGCCATTGGATTCAAGCAAGCCTGGCTGAAGACGGCTGAAATGCCAGAAACCGGTCCTAGGAAGCTTGTTTCCGGTCCAGGGAGGACATGGCTTGGCAGTTCGGGCTGGACTGTTCCCATGAGGCACAGGGTCAGACTGATTTGCATATGGCCATGCCTGAACTGGGGTGGAAGAGTGGGCTAAAGAACAGTGGTGGATTAAACCCAGATCAGTTGACTGGGGGTGAGTGCTTGCAATGTTCAACACTCCGTTCATCATTTCCTTTGGTTTTGCTTTGTTCTATGAGTATTCAGTGCAATCATGCACAACAACACTTATAGAACACCCTTTCAACGCAAACTGGTGTGCATAATGAGGTTGTATTTACATGGAGTATAAAAAGTGCACAGAGTGCCTGTTCCTCTCTTTGTAAATATGAAAGAGTGTCTTGCGCAATAACTATGTTACAAAAAGTGACATATTTCCAGTTTTAAAATTCCTTGCGAATGATAGAAGGTAAGCACAGAGTTTTGTCTGCAAAGATGTTCAAAGAAGAATGATTGAAATGATTGCGGTCCTTCAATAGCTACAATGGGAAATATTATGAACCCCTCAAATCTCTTTTTTTGCAGGTCACATGATATCTGATTATGGTCAGATTTCAAAACTACATAGGTATAAACAGAGTGTTTTTAGAAACATGTTTCAACTTTGTAGCTTCTTGCAGACCTTCTTGCAGACCTCCTCATTCTGCATATTGAGACTTAGTTAAACTTACCTTCACAGTAATAGCAATAAAAAATGGTATACATTTTATTCAGATTTTCATTGCAATCTAAATTCATATACATTGCTTATTTTTAAATTTGGATCTGTGAAAGAAAAGGAAAAAAATATATATCATGTAATAATACATTTTTTACAACACAGCATAATTTCCACAAAGTAATTTGTTTGCCTTTTTTGCTGTTCTCAGAATATATTGAATTTCACTAAAATCAGGGTTTCAATCGTACTCATCACTTAACAGCGGGCAAAAAAAAAATAATCAGAAAGATTGTTAAAAAAACAACAACATGATACAAATCACAGATATATAAAATGCTTACTGCTAACAAAATTTTATAAGTTTAACTTACAAAAACTGGAAATGTTGTCGCTTTAAAATATTCACCGAATCTAAGGATGAATTTGTGGAGGAGGCACCACGCCCACAACGTTTTTCTTCAGCGCTGTGGAAATTTTTTACTTTTCCCGAGGGGCA
Organism: Triturus cristatus; assembly: GCF_964204655.1. Classification (NCBI taxonomy): domain Eukaryota; kingdom Metazoa; phylum Chordata; class Amphibia; order Caudata; family Salamandridae; genus Triturus; species Triturus cristatus. Next base: position 869,753,649 of record NC_140593.1, read on the forward strand.
AACAAAGATCAATGCCACCTTGGTCACGTGCAAGATTTGCAAAAGAGTTCTGTTGCGAGGGGATCCTAACAAGAAATACTCGTACGGCACGGCAAGTATGATGAAACACCTAAGGACCCTTCATCCAAACAATCTTGCATGAGAAGAGTGCAAACGGATGAGAAATACTCGTTTTCTGAATCTGTATAAAAGAATCACAAATAAAGTGTATATTAATAACTTTCAAATTTATACTATTCCATTACTGTACAAACACATTTTATATAAAAACTGACTAAGAAACTATAGCCCTGAACCACAAGTGTGACGATGGTTAAAACACTACATGCATAGTGCATACTACTTTGAAGCAGTTCATGCCCTAAAGCCTACCTCACTAAAAGACTACATGCTAACTGACTGAATGATTACAGTACTATAAGGAGACACACTGGGTGAGTGACAGGGTGTTTGCTAGAAGCGTATGAATACTGACTGGGGAATTGAAGGTGTGAAAGACAACTGTGTAGGTGGTTAGAGGCCTGCATGCATAGTGAATAGGCTTTTGAAGCAGTCTATGTGCTAAGGCCTGGCTCACTGCATGAGTACTTGGGAACTGACGGAATGATTAGAGTACAGCAAAGAGAGTGCCTGGGTGAATTTATAAGTGGTTGGCTTTATACACAGTGAATGGATTAGTGCTGCATGCATACTACATAGACATTTGAAGCAGTCTATGTGGTAATGTATGGTTCACAACATGAGTATTTGAAAACTGACTAAATCATCAGACTACTGCTAGGACAGTAGCTGGGTAAAACTTTTAAGCTTTCAGTTCTGGCACAGTGAAGAGAATAGTACATGGTACTGCACTTTAGTGTTAAACCCTGACTCCTTTTATCAATGGATAAGCAAAGAATAGCTTCTAAAGCTACTAAAACTTGACAACATGACCGGTTTTAAAACAGTTATCTGTCAGCAAATACACGATGTTACCAAATTATTCTATCACAATCCTTACCCAAATGTACACAGACTCACAGTGTGATTTTAGACAAGCAACACTATCCTAGGAGTTTACCAAAACTCATTCACTAGTCTAGAAGAGATAAGGGTACTGCACACAATCTACATATTTAAGTACAGCACATTAGTGTCAAAGCATGACTCATTTTATTAATGAATAAGCAAAGACTGGCTTCTAAAGCTACTAAAACTTGACAACATGACCGGTTTTAAAACAGTTATCTGTCAGCAAATACACGATGTTACCAAATGCTTCTATCACAATCCTTACCCAACTGCACACAAACTCACAGTGTGATTTTAGACAAGCAATACTATCCTAGGAGTTTACCAAAACTCATTCACTAGTCTAGAAGAGGTAAGGGTACTGCACACAATCTACATATTTAAGTACAGCACATTAGTGTCAAAGCATGACTCATTTAATCAACGCATAAGCAAAGACTGGCTTCTAATGCTACTAAAACTTGACAACATGACATGTTTTAAAAGAGTTATCTGCCAGAAAATACACGATGTTACCAAATGCTTCTCTCACAGTGGTTTCCAAATGCACACAGACTCACAGTGTGATTCTAGACACGCAACACTATCCCTAGCAGCTTACCAAAACTCATTCACTACTGTGCAAGGGGTAAGGAGACTACACACAATCTACATATTAAAGTACAGCACATTAGTGTCAAAGCATGAACCATTTTATCAATGCATAAGCAAAGACTGGCTTCTAATGCTACTAAAACTTGACAACATGACAGGTTTTAAAACAGTTATCTGTCACCAAATACACAATGTTACCAAATGCTTCTCTCACAGTGGTTTCCAAATGCACACAGACTCACAGTATGATTCTAGACAAGCAACACTATCCCTAGCAGCTTACCAAAACTCATTCACTACTGTGCAAGGGGTAAGGAGACTACACACAATCTACATATTAAAGTACAGCACATTAGTGTCAAAGCACAAACCATTTTATCAATGCATAAGCAAAGACTGGCTTCTAATGCTACTAAAACTTGACAACAAGACAGGTTTTAAAACAATTATCTGTCAGCAAATACATGATGTTACCAAATGCTTCTCTCACAGTGGTTTCCAAATGCACACAGACTCACAGTGTGATTTTAGACACGCAACACTATCCCTAGCAGCTTACCAAAACTCATTCACTACTGTGCAAGGGGTAAGGAGACTACACACAATCTACATTTTAAAGTACAGCACATTAGTGTCAAAGCATGAACCATTTTATCAATGCATAAGCAAAGACTGGCTTCTAATGCTACTAAAACTTGACAACATGACAGGTTTTAAAACAGTTATCTGTCACCAAATACACAATGTTACCAAATGCTTCTCTCACAGTGGTTCCCAAATGCACACAGACTCACAGTGTGATTCTAGACAACAACCACTATACCTAGGAGTTTACTAAAAATCATTCACTACTGTGGAAGTGGTAAGAGAACTGCACACAATCTACATATTTCAGGACTGCACTTTTGTGTCAAAGCCTAACTCATTTAATCAACGCAGAAGCAAAGACTGGCTTCTAATGCTACTAAAACTTGACAACATGACAGGTTTTAAAAAAGTTATCTGTCAGAAAATACACGATGTTACCAAATGCTTCTCTCACAGTGGTTCCCAAATGCACACAGACTCACAGTGTGATTCTAGACAAGCACCACTATCCCTAGGAGTTTACCAAAAGTCATTCACTACAGTGGAAGTGGTAAGGGAACTGCACACAATCTACATATTTCAGGACTGCACTTTTGTGTCAAAGCCTGACTCATTTAATCAAAGCATAAGCAAAAACTGGCTTCTAATGCTACTAAAACTTGACAACAAGACAGGTTTTAAAGCAGTTATCTGTCAGCAAATACACAATGTTACCAAATACTTCTCTCACAGTGGTTCCCAAATTCACACAGACTCACAGTGTGATTCTAGACAAGCAGCACTATCCCTAGCAGCTTACAAAAACTCATTCACTACTGTGCAAGGGGTAAGGAGACTACACACAATCTACATATTAAAGTACAGCACATTAGTGTCAAAGCATGACTCATTTTATCAATGCATAAGCAAAGACTGGCTTCTAATGCTACTAAAACTTAACAACATGACAGGTTTTAAAACAGTTATTTGTCAGCAAATACACGATGTTACCAAATGCTTCTCTCACAGTGGTTCCCAAATGCACACATACTCACTGTGTGATTCTAGACAAACAACGCTATCCCTTGCACTATACCAAAACACATTTCTTCATCTAGAAGGAGTACTACATTTTAGTATAGAAACATAACTCATTTCACAAATTCATAAACAATGACTGGTTTCGAATTCTACCAAAATAGAAAAACAGCACAGTTATCTGTCTGCAAACACATGAAAAACACAAATGCTTATCACAGAATGGTTTCTACATGCACACACAATGTCAATAAGATTGTAGAGAAAAAAAGTACTCCCTACACTTTAGCAGGAGAAATACATTAGTCTGATTAAAATAAAAATAGTCTACATACATCCCCTCACAAATAAATAACTCACCTTTCAAGTTGTTTTCTAGATTAAGAAGTATATCAGTCACACACCAGATTTTCTTTTACAGAATCTCTGCACTGTGCACCTCTCAGCAAAAACAAAGAATGGAAAAGTTTCCCTTTCATTTACCACACATATACATTTAAACATCAAATCACAATCCTTCACACATAAATTCAAAAGCAAACACACATTTCTATTGGTTAAACATTTCAACCTTTTCCAAATGAAATACATTTCAACCCTTCCCCCAATCTGCCTTCTGCCTGTTACCATAGAAACAGGTCATGGAACACTGCACTGAGCACACAGGTCACAAGTTCAGCACACAATGTTGCTAAACAAGACAGCAAGTGTGCTTGACTTTTCAACATATCAGCTTATCATATATAATGTTCCTTACAATCAGTTTTTTTAACCAATAAGAATCATGCCTTTAAAAAACAGAAATATACACCCTACCTTTCAGTGTAGAAAGTTGTCATACAACCAATGATTTCTTGTCTTTTTAAAAAAAAATCCTTAGATCGCGCACCCAACACGAGAGAATCCGTGCACCCAAAGCGATAGGATGCGCGCACCGTGCGCGCATTTCGCTGTTTAAAAAAAAAAAGAAAGGGGGCCCCAGGGGGTGCTTCTGAGACCCCCTAAGTACCTCTAGAGGGTCAGAGTATTTCCACTCTGCCCCCTTTATATGTTTTACACACTTATTACCCTTGCTTCTTCAGCCTCGCTTCTACCGAGGCAGAAAATGGCCGCCAACCGTTCCTGGTTTCGAATGTAGACAGACACTCGACAGCCAATTAGCATTCAGCGTGCGATCGGGAGGGTGCGCGCTCGGTTCAGGGAGGGTGCGCTTACGGTGCGGGTAGGGTCCGCCGATCCTCCCCGGCAATAGATATCACTAACTTTTATACCCTAATTTTCTCTGGAACTACTGAACAGATTCACACCATTTATGCAAAAGGCACGGGTCTTAACTGAGGACTACCTCTTTGCCAAATTTGGTGTCATTCCGTTCAGCGGTTCGGGCTATAGCTGCGACAACAGATCCTATGGCAAATTGCATGGGGAAAACGTGTTTTGGGACCTCCCTTTTTTCTCGGCCACGGCTTGACGGATCACCGCGAAACTTTCAGGGTAGGTGCGGAACGGAGATGGCCAAAAGTTTGAAAAAGTTTGCGAGGATCCATCAACCGTCTACAGACTTATTGGGAATAGAATGTTGCGGATTTCTTATGGAAAATAGGTCCTAACTATAACTATCTACTGGCGACCGCCAGTAGATAATATATATATATATTCGCTCTATACCTCTATCAACTATCAGGATGGACTCAGGGCCCTGGGTCACTACCTAATAAGAGGATCCTCTGAACAAGAACAACATAGCAAAATGATCATCAATATGGTTGAATTTTGTCTGAAGAACAATATATTTTTGTTTCAGAATACACATTACCAGCAACAATGAGGCGTGGCTATGGGGGCCAGCTTCTCCCCAAGCTATGCTTGTCTGCATATGGGATGGTGGGAGGAGCTGGTCCTCCATAATCACTTTGAGGAAATCTTGCGTAACAATGTGAAATGTTGGTACAGATTTATAAATGACTTTTTTGTGGTTTGTCAAGGCTCGGAAAGATCAGCTCAAGAGTTTCTAAACTGCCTAAATGTGAATAATCTAAATTTACATTTTACATCCACTATCAGTCGAGAAAGAATTACATTTCTGGATGTAGAGATTTACATTAAAGAATGCAAGATAGAAACAACACTGCATAGAAAATCAACGGTAGGTAACTCTGTATTGCATGCAAGCAGTTCTCATCCGGCGCATTTGATCCACAGCATCCCCTATGGGGAGATGCTTAGACTGAGAAGGATTTGTAGTAATCAGGAAGAGTTGAAAAAAGTACAGACAAATAGCAAACTCAGGTTCCTAGCTAGGGGCTATACACCAGCATGTATAGAGGCATCTATTAAAAAAGTGCAATCGTTCCCAGAACAAGTCTCCTAGAACGGAAAGCAGACAAAAGCGAACAAGTCATACAAGTAATTGACGACACCACATTCAGAATGATTTATGGCTACAACAAACAACACAGAAAGGTAAAAAATATCATTAAGAGTAATTGGCCTCTCCTATTAGGAGACCCTGTGATAGGACATCTACTGCCTAAACAAGCGTCAATTATATTCAGCAGGGCACCTTCAATGAAGGACTCTCTGGTGCACAATGATATAGGCACACCATCAACTGGCTCATGGCTATCTCAGAGGAAGGGATCCTACAAATGCAAAATGTGTAGAGCATGCCAATTTGGGATAAATAAAACCAGTTACCAGAGACCCTTCAATGAAGAGAGTAAACCCATCACCAAAGCCTTAACTTGCAAAAGCGAGTTTGTTGTTTATGTGTTGGAGAGCCCATGTGGCCTACAATATGTGGGTAGTACCATCCTGCAGGGCCACAAAAGGGTACTCCAACACATAAGAGCCATTAAAAATCATGATCAAGCATACCCAATGGCAAGGCACTTTGAGGAAAAACACAATGGAAACCCGATTGGTCTCAAGTATTTTCTCATTGATGCCATTGCACCCAACAAGAGAGGAGCTAATAGAGAAAAGGCACTAAGACATTTAGAGACCCGATACATCCTGGATCTCGACACCAAGGCCCCACGGGGCCTGAACGCTACCGAAGAGCTCTATACTTGCCTTTAGGGATTCACTAGCATAAAATTTAACAGAAACTGACAGCTTTTTAACAATAGTCACTAGGTCACTTGACCAAAGATGAAATCCGCCCAACCCTAAATTAAATTTAACTTTAAAACACAATTTTCACATTTTAAGACGAGGTATCAACTACGATAATAGCACTTGAGCACTTTTACACTTTTATTTATTAAATACTTTTAGCACCGTGTGCAACAGATGGGATCATGTGAGGGGCTTTGACACCTTAGAGCCCGCTACAGGACAATTAAGGTAGATACAAGGGATTTGAGGCTTATATAAGATAACAACAAAAAATTTCGACTAAGGAGGCCTATAACCAGGTATTGAGACCTGAATGCCTAGCCATCCCTCTACGGTTAATGTAGAAGAATTAACAGTATTACAGCGTGACAGGACACAATAAAACTAGAACCAGGCAATGAACCTTAAAACCAAGCAGGGACAATTATAGATATTAAATGTAATAATAACAATGGTGATACCCATTAAAAAAGGTACCCCATAGATTAACTTAGAATTAGACACAGCCAGACCTAATTACTACTGCCGAAGTCTATTTAAGCTGCTAGACATAATAAGTTATTCACAATAAGGGTTTTTATATTTTTATATTTATATAAATATATGCAAAACTGCTTTTAATTTTAACAACCAATTGTGAATGTATATCTATCTATTTATTTATTTATTTACCTGTCTATTTATTTACTTATTTATTTATTTAATTATTTATCTATTCAGGTAATTGTCTATTAATTGCTGCTATGTTCAAATATCTGCCTGGAAGTTCACAAGGTCGCAAGTCTGTCCGCTATGTCTATTGCATACCTTACCCATTGCACTGTACCTTTAAAAAGACAAAAAATGGTGAAAAAAATGTATTTAAACTTACCTGTCACCTGGGAGCGCGTCATGTGATCAAGGCCCGGAGGGCTCGAAACGCTTCATGATGGCTGGTGTCTGAGGAATCTGAATAAATTTCCTTTGCGCACTGATAACGTGGTCCGTGCTCCGTCACTCAGATCAGCGGCAGAAAACTGCAAGCGGAGTGTGCTAATATATATATATATATTCACTGAAAAAAACATAGGTTTCAGGGGCGTTATAGTTAGCTGGACTTTTCACTCGTACAAAACCATTGAAATTCCCCTGTTATAGTTAGTTCAGCTAACTATAACTCGCGCGCCTGCAATGCACTGCTGATGACGTCACATATTACATCACTCATGACATGGTCAGTGACATCACTCATGACATCACTGATGACATCTGAAATGACATCACTGATGACATCACTGATGACATCATCCAGTGAATGTGTGTTTTTCTGAAAAAACATATGTTTTATATATGTATATCTCAAGGTTGATGGAAGAATAAATGGGTATATAAGTGTCTAAATGGATGATTTGTTTTTGAAAAAATGATTGTATAACTGACTGATTAAGTGTATCTTAGTGAATACATGGCTTAGTGAGTAATGTTTAAATATGCAAATATCTGTATCAGTCTCTCTCTTTGTGTATAAGTGGCTGCATGGGCTGGTGAGTAGCTACATGAGTGTCTATGTAGGTTATTAGTTGGTTTTTTGAGTATCACAATGCAGGGGCGGCTGGTGGATTTTTAAAGTGGTGGGGCGAAAAATTGTATCGTAGTTTAACGAGCGAGCGAAGCGAGCGAGCCCGAACTGCAAAAGGAGGGTGCGGGGGATTCCCCCAGCAAGAAAATTTTTCAAAAAATGGATGCAAATGGTGGCTTTTTACACCACATATTTACTGCAAATTGTTACAAACACGGGGTCCAAATATAGCATTTTAAAGCACAAGTGAGAAGAAAACATTAGAAACATATCAAACATTTGCCCAATCCTCTAACTGGTCTGCTTGCAAAATGACCCCCAAGCCAAGCACACAACCATTGGAAACAGGTCCGCTAAGTGTTTTCTACCTGTATCACATCTCTGCCTCTTTACTGTATTGGTTACTGAAGTCATCAAGACTCACACCATTGGTAACGCCATACATTACAAATACTTTAAAAATTAGATGGTGAAAGAGATCCATCCCAGGATTGCAGTTCATCCTTAATTTTTTTAAGATTATCCAGACAAACAGAAATTATATTCCAGCAAGCTGCGTTTAGTTTGTAAAATATAACATTTATATACTATAAATGTACACAGACAGAAGGTCCACATAACAGAAATTGAGGTGTAAAACATACAAACCTGATGACAAGATTTTGCGTGGAAAGCAGAGATATAGTGAAAGTGATAGATATGGTTTATGAAGTGTTTCAAAAATGACAATAGAGAAAAAGGAGTTAACAAAATAAATTTAATTTTTAAATGAAAACATAAATAATAAAACATATATAAATGTAGAGCATAACAAGAAATAAAATCAAAATCAGTGAAGAAAGTAGATTGCATTTAGGGCCTCATTTATGAGGTTTTGCTGTAGGGCAGCACAGCAGGCCTTCCTTCTGCGCTGCCCTACGGCAAAAGAAAAGGGCAGGAATGCACTGTATCTATCAGATACGGCGCATTCCTGTCCTTTTCCCCTGCGCACGCACACAATGAGCTGCCGGGCGCCAATGCAGGCACCGTTGCACCATGGTGCAAGGGTGCCTGTATTGCGGGCAGGGCAATCACAAGAGGCTTTTTCCTCTTTCTCTGTGTGCTGCAGAAGGCAACACACATAGAAAAAGGAAAAACAAGGAGAAATAAAGATATTTCTCCCGCGTTGTGCTTGTGCCTCCCTTACGCCTTCCCTGGGGAGGCGTAAGTTTTTGGCGCTGCCTCAGATTACCGATTTCTCAGAAATCTGGGTCAGTGTCAAAAAGCCAAGGATGTTGCTGGGAATGCCCCCAGCAACACCCATTGAACGCAGAAAACTGTGTTAAAGGGGACCATATTTACGAGGCAGCCTTAAGCCAAATAAAGTGGCTTAGTGCTGCCTCGTACATATGGAGCAAGCTCCTGCGCCACAGAACTTCACAAAAAGTGACATTCCGGCAGCACAAGGGGCCACATAAATGAGGCCCTTAATGTACAAAAGAAAAACAAAGTAAAAAATGTAAACTTTAATTTAGCATTAACAAATAAATAAAAACACACCCAGTAGATAACAAGGTAAGAAAATATTGTTAAATAAACACAAATATGTTAAAGTGACAAAGCTTGGTTTCCACTCTTTATATTTGAACAATAATATTAAACGAGGAACTATGGGCTGTCAGTTTGTTGAATCCCTACAGACCCGAAAGTGTATATACGTTTTTGGAGTTTGACTAAATGTGACTTACGCAGGTCTTGCTGCTCACTTAATGTTTGTCATTGTTTAAGAAAGTGCGTCCCTATATTTAGACTGTGCCCTAATGTAATCTAAATACAACTCTGTCAAGAATTGTCAGCTTCTTAGAATGGTTCTCATTCAGTTAAAGGTACATTTTATTGCACACATGTTTTTTAAACTTTACTAGCTTTGTAATTAGCCAATCACCTACCAGTACATTGTAATCAGGAGCCTAAGATGAACCAATCAGAAGTCACAGGTGCCACTCCTCCCAACTTCTGGGAAGATGTCACTAGCACAGCACTTTATGTTCTCTCTTGTTCTCCGCATCTATTGATCACACTGCTTCCCTCAAACCCTCTTGTGCCACTGACAAAACCATCTGCTTCTTGATCTACCCCTGAAATATTAGAAGCAAAATGTAATTGCAAGGGACTGCAGCATAAGTGGAAAAAGTCCTACTTCTCTGATGCCAAAGACATCTATAGAGCAGTGATTATCAAAATATAAGTGACTGTATCGATTTTATTTTTAATCAAATTGACATCACCAAGACCTCCTCTGAAGAAACTTTGACAATAGTAAAAAACAAACCTGCCTCTAAAGGCTTACAGCAACAGAGTCTCTTTCTCGGGAACCTTTCGACAATCTGGCGGTCTTCATTCAAGACAGGATCTTGTAAATTCAACCTGGCTTCACCCAATACAGCAGCGCATGGTTCTCTTGTTAAATCTACCTGGGCCTCTATCTCCAACATGGGCTCTTATCTGCCTGTTCCATAAGAATCAATCAAATCTGCTTTTACCTCGATAAAGTCTGGCTAACACCTAGATGCTTCTGCCCCCAACATTGACATATTAGTAAAGGATATTCTCAAACCTACCTTTACTGATCTCTGTAACCATGCTCAGTCAGCTGTCCAAGTGCCTCCCAGCTGGACGCATGCCATGGTTCTACCACTTCTTTAGAAACAGACAGCTGGTACCAACTTGCTTAACAATTATCACCCCATTTTCCTGCTCCATGTTCCTTAAAATATCTTGAGAATTAACAAAAAATGTGCTAGTACTGCAACTATTATGAACCTCAACACAACTTCTGAGGACGCTTTTTGGGAAACAACAGAATGCGTATGAGACCTTTCTTTTCGTCGACTTAATCCATCGAATTTATTTATATCAAAATTAGTTCATACACCTTCCATATTCCAAAATTCATAATAGTTGCAGTACTAGCACATTTTTTGTTAATTCTCATAACGGGTCCAGCTTTACTGCTTTTGGCCTACCTCCAGTCTTGGTTTGGGCCCTAAAATATCTTGGCAATAGAGGTTAATAAACAACTTCTGTGCTTTCTAGAACACCACAATCTACTGAACCATACTCATTGAGGCTTCTGATCACAACATAGCACTGAAACCGCCTTGCTTGCTGTGTCCCATGACCATACAGCCTGGCCGTGGCCATAATTGACCTCTTTGCAGCTCTCAATACTGCCTCCGAAAATGGTATCTGTTTGCAGGCCCTAAGATGGGTCAGTTCACTTCTGACCAATAGCTCATGATCCTTTCCTCTCCCTGAGTTTCAATCTATTTCAGCCTTCTGCGGAGTACCTCAAGGATCCTCATTTAACGTGCATGCCTCCTCTTTCTACTCTTATTAGATCCTTTAGGTCTAATGCTGATGACAGACAGATTGTGGTGTACTTTTCTTATAGTATTACCTCTAACCAAGAGCACTTCCGTGAAAGTATGCTAGTCTACTGTTTGATAACCAATCCTCTATTTGGTCTTCTTCGTAATGGCCCATTGAACTAGGCACCCCTCCAGTCCCTGTCACCGCTGCCAGAAATCTTGGTATACTATTTGATAACAATCTTATCTTCACACCTCACATCACTTAGTTAGCAGCCACCTGTTTCAGGATTCTTCATAAGCTTTCTGTAGAGACTGGTAGAAAGAAAAAAAAATTCCCAAGCTTATTAAGCTAGAGAGAGTGTGATAAAAATGTTGTACACTTGCCTGCAGGTTACTAGCAGTGTATAATCAGAGTCACACAAGACCAGTCCCTGTGTAAATAATGTTTACAACCTTTCTGGTATGCAGGGTCTGCTGTCTCAGTTGCCTAATTCACACTCCGTATAGGCCTTGTTTGGCAGGTTCAAATAATTTGGCAGGTTCATCCAGCCTTTCATCCTTCAGGTAGATAAAATAAATAGCATTGAGTTGGGTAACGATAAACATCTGTTTTCAGCGCCACACTAGCCTCCTGGGTGAACGTGCGTCTTACAATGCATTGTGTTATCTGAATACAGTAGTGGACAACAGCGATACCGAGCGTGGATTTACTGATGCATAGCTTCAGAAACAGAGCCACCAGTATTATCATAAGAACTCTCCTGAGTTAATAGCAACCCTTTAGGAAATGAGGCCTGGTGTGGTGTTTCCATTTGCAGTGCATTAAGCTAGAGCGCTGCGCGGAGGGGAGACTGGTCTTCCTGGCGTCTGGCAGCAGTGTCTGCTATCTGTGCAGCAGATCTTGTCTTTAAGGGCCCAAGATTGGGATGAAAACACTTGAAGAGAAGATCTGTCACTTGTGACAAGTGACAGATCTTCTCTTCAAGTGTTTTCATCCCAAAAGAGTCGATCAAGCCCTCCCCGGGAGACCCTCATCCCCCCACTCTACACTTCAAGTTCCACCAGGTCTGTTGCTGTACAGATTTCCCCGTCTCCACACAAGATGTCCGTCTGCGCGGAACTGCATCCCCCCAATCTCCTCCCCACAGCTTCGTCACTGAAATAAGGTGTGAAAGGGCATCCAGAGGCCGAGAAACCAAAGTGAACAGAAACAAAAAAAAACAAGCATTGGCAAAGCCTGATCTATTGGCTTTATCAATGTTTTTCAAACAGGTTGCACAGAAGCGCTCGCTGGCTGCTGTGCAACGTAGCTTAAAGGAAAGAGAATAATAGCGCTATGACGCGACAGGTGTGGACTGTCATACCGCTTTAATATTTTCTTTACTTTTAGTCAGGGCTTTAAGTGGGATGAAAAAAAGTAGGGGGGTCCCTAAAAGGAGCATGGCCTCTGTATAGGCATGGCTTAACCACATAAACTATTTTTCTGTCATTCTCATAGCTGGTATTTTGGTGTCTCTCTGACCTTATTGAATCCAAATATAACAACATAACAACTGACATACACCTAAAACCAGTAAGAATCACGTATTTTCTTTGACAGTGGTTGTCTGTGTGTGCTCTGCAGAGAGAGGCCAAGGACTGGACAACCATGCATTGTGATTGTGAACACCTTTTTGGGCCACTGACAGGCAATGCAAGAGAAACTCGCACTGCCTTCAGCCTCACCTCTGGACCTCTTAAACTTGGCCGTTATAAACTTCTGGCGGCAACTCATTTCAAAGCATGCGCTACATTAAAGCTAATAATAGCTGTGGTAGCCAACAAACCATGCTCTGTGTGCAACATAGATCTCACTACAAGTGACCTTTAAAATTCAAACCAAGCTTGCAACACAGCGGACATCTCTTTTCTCTGCACTGTCCATGCAAACCCCTGAGCTCAGAAGAACCCGTCCGTACAATAATAACCATGCGCTGTTAGCGTGAGTTTAAGATCTCAGTTCGTACCCTCTCAAAGTGAGCTGCAGGCTGAAAACACCATGCGCTCTTTGGTGTGAGGTCACAGTGCAAACCATAACACGCCCTTCAAACGAGCTGCAGCAGAAGGCAGTAGTAGTATTTCAATGTGAGTGCAAATTTCAATACATCACAGGCTGTGCGTGAGGTGCAGTTCAACACCCGCGATATCTGACTGGTGTGACCTGTTGTTCTTAACACTGCATTTTTCAAGTGAATGCAGATTTTACACTAACAGCTCCATACTTCTTGTTGCCTTGCCCCCAAATTCGCTAAGGCCACCCCATCGACATTTTTTATGCACTTCAACGTCCAAGCTGCAGATCTTCATAAGCTGCACTCTGTGGGCTGCAGTTCCCAATATCCGGCTGTTTGTGAGAAGAACTGCATTTATCAGCACCCTATGAGCTGCTGTTATCAATAGTAATATGCTGGATAAAACCCCCCAGTGCATCCCGGGAATACCTAAGCAAACAGAGCAGGGGCAGGGGGAAATAAAGCAATTGGTTAGCGAACCATGTGCTCTGAAGTGAACATTTTTTTTAATCTGGCCCTGATCTCGACCTGCGCCAAAACAGGGCAACAACACAGGGTGGAGTACAGTTTATGGAGCAGCAGTCAAGCAAGCAGGAAAATCCACGACGCGGCAGCAGCACCAGGCCTGGGCAGCACGTTTCCCTTTTCCAGCCTTCTGTGTGACTAATTTAGGAACACCGGCTGGGCCTTTCACTGTCTGGCCAGCTGCGTGTGAAAGTACAAAGGCCCGGCCAGTGTTCCTTTCCTTCTATTAGTCAAGTGAAGTCACTGTGTCCTGTCACACACGCTTTCATTCAAGCTGCAGTGCTGAAGCTGCAGCCATCGTCACCTTAGTCGGGTCAGGTCACTCGGATGTGTGCAACACTTACTTAGTCAGTGCAGGTGCTCCGTGCTCGCTGTCCCAGGAGCTCAAATGATGTTCTCTCGCTCCGAGTCAGACTCGTGACTGGCGGCACTGAAACAAACTGGAAAATTCTGGATTGACCCCTCCCCCAGACCCCAGCACACCAATCACTGTTAAAACAACAAGTGTTACTGGGTCTGTCTCCAGGAAGAGGCAGAGGCCCCTGCCACACCCCATTACTTTCACCGAAGCTGGACTGGCCTGCCCCCAGCCATTGGAATGAATGGGAAGCTTCTGACTCCTCCCTGGGCTTTACTAAATTCACCCAAATTAAAAGCTGTATTCTGGCAGTGATACGCAGATCCTGCCCATCTGTGTGTCATTACTGCTCTGCTTTCTGGCTCAAGGTCGAAGAAATCTTCGCCCAGCCAAAAGCATGTGCAGCAGGGCCCCTGAGCCAAGAGCCATCATCCCCCACCCCCTCAAAGAAAAACCCGGATTTCCCCATGTTTGTTCACTGAGCAGCCAGCATAATTTATTACTAGCTGCTCTGTGTTCCAACTCACATTTTTTTAATCCCCCAAGGGTGGCAGGGCGGCGCCCATCTCGCCCATGAACACCAGCCTCCACTGTCAGTATGAGTGTCTGAGTGTCTGTATGGTTTGGTGGGGGGTATTATGTAGTGCATAGGTGCATGAATGAGTGACTCACTGTTTGTATGTGTTGAAGACAGCATGTGTGCAGGACTGTATGGGTGGATGAGTGTGTGCATGGATGTGTTAGTGAGTGAATGACTGTCTCAATAGTGTCTTTATGAGTAACTACATATGTTTTAAACTAGTATATGTGACTATTGGTGTATATAAGTGAGTATATGTGAGAGTGAGAGATTGAAAGAGTTCCTGTATGAATAAGTATGTGTTTCTATAAGTGATTGTTTAAAAGACTAAGTATGTGTAAGTTTCTGTAGAAGTAAGTGTGGTGGTGTGTTTATAACTGTATATGCAAGTAAATGGATGTTTGATTCTTTATTAGCATGAGTGACTATGTGTGTGAGTAACTCTATGGATGAGTGGCGTTATGTAACAGGATGTATAGGTGTATGAGTACATATGATGAGTGAGTACATGTATGAGTGACTGTACAGGACTGTTGGTGAATGAGTGGATGTGTATGTGGATCTTAGAATTACTGAATAGGTTGTTGTAACTGGTATTGGTATGTCCATTGTTTTGAAAATTTTAGTTTCTATTTTTGAATGTGTGTATCAAAGGTTATATTAGGGGGAGAGGAGGTCTGCCACTCTATCACAAGGATGATGTCATCAGTGATGTCATGAGTGATGTCACTGACCATGTCATGAGTGATGCAATATGTGACGTCATCAGCAGTGCATTGTGGGCGCGCGAGTTATAGTTAGCTGAACTAACTATAACGGGGGAATTTCAATGGTTTTGTACGACTGAAAAGTCCAGCTAACTATAACACCCCTAAAACCTATGGTTTTTCAGTGAATTTCTAAGGTTTTTTAAATGCTAATTCCTAACTATAACGTGCCTGAAACCTATGGTTTTTTCAGTGAATTTCAAAGTTTTTTTAAATGCTAATTTCTAACTATGCCTACAGAGATAGAACATGTGAAGAAAGAAGAAACAACGCACAGAAAGAAAAAAAAGGAATGCAGAAAGAAGCAACAGAAGTCCTCAAAGACGAAGAAAAGTGCAGGATGAAGGATAACGTGCAGAAAGAACAAACAGAAGAGCAGAAAGAAGCCTTGTTGCAAAATCATCATGTACCCTTAACTTTTTCAGACGGATACTGGTGGTTACTGAGTCCGACTAACCAGTCCTAGAGCCAGTGCTATGTTAAAAGATACTCAGAATACAGTGAAAACACCTACATACACTAGGGAACACTATTCTTTGGGGTCCCCTTGTGATTAGCATGCCCTCATCTGTAAGCCCCTAGTATATAATAGGGCAGGGGATAAAAACTACCTCTTAAAACGCACCACAGGGCGTGTTTGCACACATCACCTCAGGCCCGTCCCCTCCCTTCCCCACTGTGTAAACACGCCCTGTGGCTGTTTTAAGTTGGAAGATTAAGTCCCCTTGAATCCTGAGGGTCCCTAGGGTCCAACTAGACCACTAGGTACCTCCAGTAAGCGCCACAGAGCTGCGTTGCAGAAAGGTGCAAAAAGTGGCACGGTCTAGACCACCTCTCTGCAACGCAGCGCAGTGGCGCTTACTGGAAGCACCTGGTGGGCTAGTTGGCCCCCAGGGTCCCTCAGGATTGAAGGGGAATTATTTCCCCAACTTAAAACGCGCAAATGGGCTTGTTTGCACACGTTAACTCAGGCCCCGTCCCCTCCCTTCACCACTGTGTAAACACGCCCTGTGGCCTTTTTTAGATGGGAGATTAAGTTCATTTGAATCCTGAGGGTCCCTAGGGTACAACTAGCCCACTGGGTACCTCCAGTAAGCTCCACAGAGCTGCGTTGCAGAAAGGTGTAAAAAGTAGCACGGCCTGGACCACCTCTCTGCAACGCAGCTCAGTGGCGCTTACTGGAAGCACCTGGTGGGCTAGTTAGCCCCCAGGGGCCCTCAGGATTGAAGGGAAATTATTTCCCCAACTTAAAACGCACCATAGGGCGTGTTTGCACATGTCACCTCAGGCCCCGTCCCCTCCCTTCCCCACTTTGTAAACATGCCCTGTGGCCATTTTTTAAGTTGGGAGATTAAGTCCCCTTGAACCCTGAGGGTCCCTAGGGGCAAAATAACCCACTAGGCACATCCAGTAAGCGCCATTGCAGAGAGCTGTAAAAAGGGCACGGCCTGCACCACCTCTCTGCAACGCTGAGCAGTGGCGCTTACTGAAAGCACCTGGTGGGCTAGTTGGCCCCCAGGGTCCCTCAGGATTGAAAGGGAATTATTTCCCCAACTTAAAACGCGCCACAGGGCGTGTTTGCACATGTCATCTTAGACGCCGTCCCCTCCCTTCACCACTGTGTAAACGCGCCCTGTGGCCGTTCTAAGTTGAGAGATTAAGTCCCCTTGAATCCTAAGGGTCTCTAGGGTCAAACTAGCCCACTAGGTACCTCCAGTAAGCACCACAGAGCTGCGTTGCATAGAGGTGTAAAAAGGGGCGTGGCCTCAGAACACCTGTCTGCAACGCAGCTCCCTGGCGCATACTGGGGATACCTGTTGGGCTAGATGGCCCTCAGGGACCCTCAGTATTGAAGGGGAATTAATTCCCTAACTCACAACTGGCCAGGGGGCGCGTTTGCAGAGTGCTGCAAGGAGGGGGCGTGGCCTCCGGCGCGATGCCGGTCTTTTATTTATTTTATTTTTTTAAGAAGGAGGGCTGTGTGGCCCCCCTTCTTTTTCTAATTTATTGGCCCTGGGGACCCCATCTCCCAGGGCCCCCCTCCTCAGGCCACTTATGGCCCCGGGGACCCCATCCCCCGGGGCCGGCCTTTGTTTTTTATTATTTTTT
This sequence comes from Triturus cristatus, assembly GCF_964204655.1. Lineage (NCBI taxonomy): Eukaryota > Metazoa > Chordata > Amphibia > Caudata > Salamandridae > Triturus > Triturus cristatus. The sequence goes on from NC_140593.1 coordinate 869,771,280, forward strand.
AAAAATATATATTTACAGAAACACCTAGGACATGCTGGACAAACCATATGTACCTATCACCATGACGATTTGCGTGATATTCATTAAAATCGTGAGAACTGATTGGCTGTCAGCACTTCATCCAAGAAGTGTTGGCAGCCATCTTGGGACCAATATACATGATAGCACCTCATTAAAAAGCATTGCAGTTAATAGAAGTTTTTAACACTTTAGTTACATTATAAATCATTTGTTGATGGTACCATACTCATTTTAGGAATTATGGTATGTTCTAAGGTGATTTTACCATGTGAAAAAGCCTTCTGCTGGGATATCATGAATCATGTTTGAGAGAAAACTATTTTCTCATGCTTTTCCCACAGAGGTTTGGAAGGAGATGTATGAGCTAAACTGAGAGCATATTTTATGTAAATTCACATTATCTTTCTCAGTCATGTGAGAATGAAGTCTGACATTCTCAGTAAAACATGTACATCCAACAAGGGCAGAGACTGTCAGTTGATTCCTTTGCGTTCTACTGCAGCTACCCAGAGTGTTCCAAAGAACAACTAGAGCGCTAACAGTCCTACTTATGACAAAAGTAAGGCACACCTGAAGCCATCTTGATTGGAATAAAGTGGTAACTCTTAAAACATTTAATTTAAAAAGGAACAAAATGAGGGGGTTCATTTTGCCATAGAAAGTATTATTAGTGCTGCAGAAAGACAAATTAGGGCACATTTTGAGTGACTTCTCAAATCCTCTTCTATTTCATTAAAAAATTCTGACATGCAGACTGAAACATGCACTTTCAATACCAGCAGAAGACTTCCCTGGTGAGCAGTAGCTTTACTACAGTGATCTAATGAGCAACTAGAGAGCTAACATTCTGAATTCATGGCAAATGTGTGACACATCTGAATGCCTTCTTGATGGAATCTAAGTAAAAAACTGAAAGTATTCCTACTGAAGAGACTGTAGTAAATGAGGAAATTAGGAAACTTCATAACAAATAAGTTTCTCGAGATGGCCACCAGAGACAAAAGAGCGTAAATATAACACAAATATCACCCAGATGTAGCCCAAGTATAGCCCAATGACAGAATGTCCCAGAGTGTTCCAAAGAACAACTAGGGCGCTAACAGTCTTACTTATGACACAAGTATTGCACACCTGAAGCCATCTTGATTGAAATAAAGTGGTAACGCTTAAAACATTTAACTTGCAAAGGACCACAATGAGGGAGTTCATTTTGCCATAGAAATTATGATTAGTGCTGCAGAAAGAAAAATTAGGGCAAATTTTGACTTCTCAAATCCTCTTCTATTTCATTAAAAAATTCTGACCTGCAGACTGAAACATGCACTTTGAATACCAGCAGCAGACTTCCCTGGTGAGCAGAAGCTTTACTACAGTGATCTAATGAGCAACTAGAGTGCTGCCATTCAGAATTTATGGCAAATGTGTGACACATCTGAATGCCTTCTTGATGGAACCAAAGTAAACAAGCATTGAGAATGCAATAGGTCTCGCCCTCGTTTAAGTTAAAGCAATTCTGTTTGTAATTAGGTGGCTTTTTAGCTTTGTTTTTCAAACTTTCATGTACATAAGATGCATATATGTATATGTATATGTATGCATGCATTTATATTTGTATTTATACAGATTAGCAGAATATATATGTTTATATATGTATGCATATATACACACATACATATATATTTATAAATGCATATGCATATATATGCATATATATGTGCATATGTGTCCGTGTAGAGTGAGATAGAGAGAGGTAGAGAGGTAGAGAGTGAGGTAGAGAGAGGTAGAGAGGTAGAGAGTAGAGAGTGAGTAATAGAGAGTAGAGAGCGAGTAGTAGAGAGTAGTAGAAAGAGTAGCTGCGAGTGAGTAGTAGAGAGTGGTAGAGTGAGTAGTAGAGAGTGAGTAGTAGAGAGTAGTAGAGAGTGAGTATTAGAGAGTATTAGAGAGTGAGTAGTAGAGAGTGAGTAGTAGAGAGTGAGTACTAGAGATTAGTAGAGAGTGCGTAGTAGAGTGAGTAGTAGAGAGTAGTAGAGAGTAGTAGAGAGTGAGTAGTAGAGAGTAGTAGAGAGTGAGTAGTAAAGAGTGAGTAGTAGTGAGTAGCAGAGAGTGAGTAGTGGAGAGTAGTAGAGAGAGAGTAGTAGAGAGTGAGTAGTAGAGAGTGAGCAGTAGAGAGTAGTAGAAAGAGAGTAGTAGAGACAGTAGTAGAGAGTAGTAGATAGTGAGTAGTAGAGAGTGAGTGAGTAGTAGCGAGAGAGTAGTAGAGAGTGAGTAGTAGAGAGTGAGCAGTAGAGAGTGAGTAGTAGAGAAAGTAGTAGAGAGTGAGAAGAAGAGAGAAAGAGAGAGAGTAGTAGAGTAATAGAGAGTGAGTAGTAGAGAGTAGTAGAGAGCGAGTAGTAGAGGGAGAGTAGTAGAGAGTAGTAGAGTGAATAGTAGAGAGTGAGTAGTAGAGAGAGAGTAGAAGAGAGTGAGTAGTAGAGTAGTAGAGAGTCAGTGGTAGAGAGTAGGAGAGAGTGAGTACTAGCGAGTGAGTAGTAGAGAGAGGGTAGTAGAGAGAGTAATGGAAAGTAAGTAATACAGAGAGTAGTAGAGAGTATTAGAGAAGTACAGAGTGGGTAGTAGAGAGTGAGTAGTGGAGAGTGAGTAGTAGAGAGTAGTAGAGAGGCAGTAGTAGAGAGTGAGTAGTAGAGAGTGAGTAGAAGAGAGAGAGTAGTAGAGAGTGAGTAGTAGAGAGAGCAGTAGAGTGAGTAGTAGAGAGAGTAGTAGAGGGAGAGTAGTACAGAGTGAGTAGTAGAGAGTAGTAGAGTAGTAGAGAGTGAGTAGTAGAGAGAGAGTAGTAGAGAGTAGTAGAGAATGAGTAGTAGAGAGTAAGTGGTAGAGAGTAGTAGAGAGTGAGTAGTAGAGAGTGAATAGTAGTGAGTAGTAGAGAGTGAGTGTAGAGAGTGAGTAGTAGAGAGAGGGTAGTAGAGTGAGTAGTGGAGAGTGAGTAGTAGAGAGAGTAGTAGAGAGTAGTAGAGTCGTACAGAGTGAATAGTAGAGAGTGAGTAGTGGAGAGTGAGTAGTAGAGAGTAGTAGAGAGCCAGTAGTAGAGAGTGAGTAGTAGAGAGTGAGTAGTAGAGAGTAGTAGAGTGAGTAGTAGAGTGAGTAGTAGAGAGAGTAGTAGAGAGAGAGTAGTAGAGAGTGAATAGTGGAGAGTAGTAGAGAGTAGTAGAGAGTGAGTAGTAGGGAGTGAGTAGTAGAGAATGGTAGAGAGTGAGTAGTAGAGAGTGAGTAGTAGAGAGTAAGTAGTAGAGAGTAGTAGAGAGTGAGTAGTAGAGAGTGAGTAGTAGAGAGTAGTAGAGTAGTAGAGAGTAGTAGAGTAGTAGAGAGAGAGTAGTAGAGAGTGAGTAGTAGAGTAGTAGAGAGTAGTCAGCCAGTGTCAGTCATTCAGTGTCAGTCAGTGTCAATGTCAGTCAGTGTCAGTCAATCAGTGTCAGTCAGTGTCAGTGTCAGTCAATCAGTGTCAATCAGTGCCAATCAGTCAGTGTCAGTCAGTCAGTGTCAGTCAGTCAGTGTAAGCTAGAGCAGCTCTGCTGACCTGGTTCTCTGCTTCTAAAGCAGCTCTGCTGACCTGGTTTCTCTGGCTCTAAAGCAGGTCTGCTGACCTAGTTCTCTGGCTCTAGAGCAGCTCTACTGCCTAGTTCTTAGGCTACAAAGCAGCTCTGCTGATCTGGTTCTCTGGCTCTACAAAAGCTCTGCTGACCTGGTTCTCTGGCTCTAAAGCAGCTTTGCTGACCCGGTTCTATGGCTCCAAAGCAGTTCTGCTGACATTGTTCTCTAGCTCTAGAGCAGCTCTGCTGAGCTGGTTCTGTCCCTCTAGAGCAGCTCTGCTGACCTGGTTCTCTCCATCTAAAACAGCTCTACTGAACTGGTTTTTCTGGCTCTACAGCAGGTCTGCTGACCTGGTTCTCTGGCTCTAAAGCAACTCTGCTGACCTCGTCCTATGGCTCTAAAGCAGCTCTGCTGATATGGTTCACTGGCTCTAGAGCAGCTCTGCTGACCTGGTTCTCTGGCTCTAAAGCAGCTCTTCTGGCCTGGTTCTCTGGCTCTAAACCAGCTCTGCTGACCTGGTTCTCTCCCTTTAAAGCAGCTCTGCTGACCTGGTTTCTCTGGCTCTCCAGCAGCTCTGCTGACCTGGTTCTATGGCTCTAGAGCAGCTCTCCCTACCTAGTTCTTAGGCTCTAGAGCAGCTCTGCTGACCTGGTTCCCTTGCTCTAAAGCAGCTCTGCTGACCTGGTTCTACGGCTCTAAAGCAGTTCTGCTGACATTGTTCTCTAGCTCTAGAGCAGCTCTGCTGAGCTGGTTCTGTCCCTCTAGAGCCGCTCTGCTGACCTGGTTGTCTCCATCTAAAACAGCTCTACTGAACTGGTTTCTCTGGCTCTACAGCAGGTCTGCTGACCTGGTTCTCTGGCTCTAGAGCAGCTCTGCTGACCTGGTTCTTAGGCTCTAGAGCAGCTCTGCTGACCTGGTTCTCTGGCTCTAAAGCAACTCTGCTGACCTCGTCCTATGGCTCTAAAGCAGCTCTGCTGACCTGGTTCTCTGGCTCTAGAGCAGCTCTGCTGACCTGGTTCCCTTGCTCTACAGCAGCTCTGCTGACCTGGTTCTATGGCTCTAAAGCAGTTCTGCTGACCTGGTTCTCTGGCTCTAGAGCAGCTCTGCTGACCTGGTCCCTTGACTCTAAAGCAGCTCTGCTGACCTGGTTCTCTCCCTCTAAAGCAGCTCTGATGATCTGGTTCTCTCGCTCTAAAGCAGATCTACTGACCTGGGGGCAGATTTATGACGACTGGCGCATCCCTGCATATCAGCAGGGAGGCGCCAGTTATTATGCGCCACAGCTGCGCCACCATGGATGCGCCGCATTTATAATGCGGCGCATCATGGGGCAAAAACGGCACAGATGCGTGACGCATCTGTGCCGAAAAGTGGCGCATTGCTGGAGTTGCGTCGCAAGCGCGACGCAGCTCCAGCAATGATCTGGGGGGCCCTATCTGTACAATGCTGCGTCAATCCTTACGCCTGCTTCAAGCTGGCGCAGGGTTTTGACGCAGCATGGGCCTAAAAGTGACTGAGTGAAATCTTGTAGATTTCACTCAGCCACTTTTAGGAGGCGTTCCTGCGCCGGAACGCCCCCACCTGCCCTGGAACGCCTACATGTGGCGCAGGGCTTTACAACGTGACGCATCTGGGAGATGCGTCACGTTTGTAAATGCCCCGCACCATGGCGCAGGATTTGCGCCGCTGCTGCGTCACAAAAGTGACGCAACGGCGGCGCAAAAGTGCCGCAAGTGCAACATAAATCTGCCCCTAGGTTTCTCTGGCTCTACAGCAGCTCTGCTGACCTGGTTCTCTGGCTCTAGAGCAGCTCTGCTGACCCGGTTCTCTTCCTCTAGAGCAGCTCTGCTGACCTGGTTCTATGGCTCTAAAGCAGCTCTGCTGACCTGGTTCTCTGGCTCTAAAGCAGCTCTGCTGACCTGGTTCTCTCCCTCTGAAGCAGCTCTGCTGACCTGGTTTCTCTGGCTCTAGAGGAGCTCTGCTTACCTGGTTCTCTGGCTCTAAAGCAGCTCTGCTGACCTGGTTCTCTCCCTCTAGAGCAGCTCTGCTGACCTGGTTCTATGGCTCTAAAGCAGCTCTGCTGACCTGGTTCTCTCCCTCTAAAGCAGCTCTGCTGACCTGGTTTCTCTGGCTCTAGAGGAGCTCTGCTGACCTGTTTCTCTGGCTCTAAAGCAGTTCTGCTGACCTAGTTCTCTTCCTCTAAAGCAGCTCTGCTGACCTGGTTTCTCTGGCTCTACAGCAGCTCTGATGACCTGGTTTTCGGCCTCTAGAGCAGCTCTGCTGACCTGGGTCTCTGGCTCTAGAGCAGCTCTGCTGACCTGGTTCTCTGGCTCTACAACGGCTCTGCTGACCTTGTTTCTCTGGCTCTACAGCAACTCTGCTGACCTAGTTCTCTGGCTCTACAACGGCTCTGCTGACCTGGTTTCTCTGGCTCTCCTGCAGCTCTGCGGACCTGGTTCTCTGCACTCACGATGCACGCACCCGACTTCACAAAAATATATTTAAAAATAATAAGTTTATTATAAGTACAAATATATTATTTTTATGAATATCTTAGATAATCTCTTGCCCAAATATGTATATTAAAGACACATACATATCATTTTGAAACAATGTTTTTTTGCGGGAGTCGTGCACCCAGCGCGCCCCAGCACATATATGACTTCATGTGGGACCCGCAGCCGTGCAAGCATCTCGTACCGTAATGCGCGTGTGTCGCAAATGTGTGGGAGCAGGACTAGCGGACTGGTCGCATACCAATCGCGCACATCATGTAAAGTTAAATGTATATGATGTAACTGAAAAACACGCAGCCGTCGCACACCGTATGCGGATCCTTCACGACTTTTCTAAAATGGCGGCTAGAATGTGCGCACCCACCATGATGTGTATGCCTTGAGTACGCGACTCCGAAAAAAAATAGGAAATAATATATATATATTAAAATAAAAAATGAAAACAAGAAAATTAATCAATATTTGTTTAAATTTTTAATAATTTTTGTTTTGAAATTTTCAGAAAAATATATAATGTTATTTAATGAATAAAATATTTATAAATAGTTTTAAAAAACTGTAGAAAATCAGTACAAAAAATAGGTACAACTACTATCACACTTAAAAATTAGCATTTAAAAACCTTTGAAATTCACTGAAAAAAAACCATAGGTTTCAAAGACGTTATAGTTAGACATTAGCATTTAAAAAAGCTTTCAAATTCACTGAAAAAACCATAGGTTTCAGGGGTGTTATAGTTAGCTGGCCATTTCACTCATACAAAACCATAGAAATTCCTCCGTTGTAGTTAGTTCTGCTAACTATTAACCTGCGCGCCCGCAATGCACTGCTGATGATGTCACATATTGCATCATTCTTGACATGGTCAGTGACATCACTGATGACATCACTGATGACATCTCAAATGACATCACTGATGACATCATCCACGTAACAATCTGATACACCTCATTATGCACTACTATAACCTTTCATCACTCACTGTAAAATACAGAGTACCATATTTGAAACCACTGACACACCAATACCAGTTACTACATGCCCACTCACTGATTCTTAAGTCTTCACACACAACTACCCATTCAACAACAGAATAATTTATACATGCAGACACTAATGAATAGAACACTATCAAATGCACTTATACACATATATAGACATTGACACATCAGCAGTCATTTTAGTCAGTTATGCAGTCATCCTACTCACTCATGAAAAAAATTAATCACACTTACATTTACTCACTTACACAATTATCCAACAACAACTCATTTATTCAAACACATAGTAACTCACAGTTAATATGTTAAAAAATCACCATTACTATTATACACTCATTCATATAGTTACTCTTACAATCACTGACTCTTATACATACTTATTTATTTACACCAACTCTCACATACAATGCCTTTTATTTTTTTACTTTGTTGAAGATGGACAACTAAAACATATATTCGCTCACCAACACACAAATAAATACACTCAGTCACCCAAACAACTGTTTCCACATGCACTCTTTAACCTATACACCTAGTCAATCAACCATTTACACATCTATGTGTAGAGTTACACACACCCCATCCAACCACACACAAACTCAGTGTCCCATACAAATACTCACCCAACTGATCAATAACTACTATACACACTCATGTAGCTAGTGACCAACTGATGCAGCATGTTATACAACAACAGAAACAGTGCTGCACACATTTACATAGTTTAGTTACTAATCCATGTATTAAGTGAGACACTTTTAATTACTCACTTAAACAGACAGTCAGACAGCTATTAAATCCTCCATCCAGACAGTTATATATCCACTCAATCTTCAATACAGATTGGTATATCTATAATACATATTTAAATTTCAAACTAAACCACATTCACTGGATGATGTTATCAGTGATGTCATTTGAGATGTCATCAGTGATGTCATCAGTGATGTCAGTGACCATGTCATGAATGATGCAATATGTGACATTATCAGCAGTGCATTGCGGGTGCGAGAGTTATAGTTAGCAGAACTAACTATAACAGAGGAATTTCTATGGTTTTGTACGAGTGAAATGTCCAGCTAACTATAACACCCCGGAAACCTATGGTTTTTTTCAGTGAATTTCTAACGGTTTTTAAACGCTAATTCCTAACTATAACATGCCTGAAACCTATGCTTTTTTCAGTGAATATATATATATATACAAACAAAAAGAGTGTCCCCTTGAAAAGAGCCACACAGCAGGTAGGTATGGTTTCAGCGTTTGATATTGGAAGCTGCAACGTCTTGTTGAAAACAAACATCTCAATAAAAGTCCTTATGCCGACGCGTTTCGTGCATTGTATGCACTTCTTCATGGGCGGACTGATGTGAGAGCGTCCAGCAGGCTACAGCACCTAATATACACGTGCCTCTCATCCAAGTGGGTGAAGACAGTCGCACTGACTTCTGGTCAACGAAGTGCTGTAGCATCTAATTCCTTTGAATTGTTTGCGCGCTGTCCCTGATAACTCTGAATAAAGTCGCCAGTGGGTTGATGCAGGTTTCAAACCAAGAAGGTTACACCATCTGACTCCCATTATGCACCTCCTGCACCTTGCTGTTGACGTCGGTTGGCGCCAGCAAGAACCGTGGACCACGGCAGGGCTCCTTTCGCGGCTGGACTGGCCGCAAATATCCTAACAAGAAGAGTGTCCCCTTGAAAAGAGCCTCTCAGCAGGCAGGTATGGTTTCAGCGCTTTAATATTGGAAGCTGCAACGTCCTGTTGAAAACAATCATCGCAATAAAAGTCCTTATGCAGACACGTTTCGTGCGTTGTACGCACTTCTCCATGGGTGGACTGATGTGAGAGCATCCAGCAGGCTACAGCACCTAATATACACGTGACTCTCATTCAAGTGGGTGAAGACAGTTGCACTGACTTCTGGTCAATGAAGTGCTGTAGCATCTATTTACTGTGAATTGCTTGCGCACTGTCACTGATAACTCTATATAAACTCCCCCGGTGGGTTGATGCAGGTTTCAAACCAAGGAGGTTACACCATCTGACACCCATAACGCACCTCCTGCACCTTGCTGCTGACGTCGGTTGGCGCCAGCAAGGACCGTGGTCCACGGCAGGGCTCCTTTCCCAGCTGGACTGGCCGCAAATATCCAAACAAGAAGAGTGTCCCCTTGAAAAGAGCCACTCAGCAGGTAGGTATGGTTTCAGCGCTTTAGTATTGGAAGCTGCAATGTCCTGTTGAAAACAAACTTTGCAATAAAAGTCCTCATCCCGACGCGTTTCGTGCGTTGTACGCACTTCTTTATGGGCGGACTGATGTGACAGCGTCCAGCAGGCTACAGCACCTAATATACACGTGACTCTCATCCAAGTGGGTGAAGACAGTCGCACTGACTTCTGGCCACTGAAGTGCTGTAGCATTTAATTACTGTGGATTGCTTGCGCGTTGTCAATGATGACTCTGTCTAAAGTCCCCTGTGGGTGGAAGCAGGTTTCAAACCAATGAGGTTACACCATCTGACTCCCATTACGCACCTCCTGCACCTTGCTGCTGACGACGGTTGGCGCCAGCAAGGACCGTGGACCACGGCAGGGCTCCTTTCACGGCTGGACAGGCCGCAAATATCCAAACAAGAAGAATGTCCTCTGGAAAAGAGCCACACAGCAGGTAGGTAAGGTTTCAGCACTTTAATATTGGAAGCTGCAAGGTCCTGTTGAAAACAAACATCGCAATAAAAGTTGTTATGCTGACGCGTTTCATGCATTGTACGCACTTCTTCATGGGCGGACTGATGTGAGAGCGTCCAGCAGGCTACAGCACCTAATATACCTGTGACTCTCATCCAAGTGGGTGAAGACAGTTGCACTGACTTCTGGTCAATGAAGTACTGTAGCATCTAATTACTGTGAATTGCTTGCGTGCTGTCACTGATAACTCTGTATAAAGTTCCCAGTGGGTTGATGCAGGCTTCAAACCAAGGAGGTTACATCATCTGAATCCCATTATGCACCTTCTGCACCTTGCTGCTGATGTCGGTTGGTGCCAGCAAGGACCGTGGACCATGGCAGGACTCCTGTTGCGGCTGGACTGGCCGCAAATATCCAAATAAGAAGAGTGTCCCCTTGAAAAGAGCCACTCAGCAGGTAGGTATGGTTTCAGCGCTTTAGTATTGGAAGCTGCGACGTCCTTTTGAAAACAAACATCACAATAAAAGTCCTTATGCCGACGCGTTTCGTGCATTGTACGCACTTCTTCATGGGTGGACTGATGTGAGAGCATACAGCAGGGTACAGCATCTAATATACATGTTACTCTCATCCAAGTGGGTGAAGACAGTCACACTGCCTTCTGGTCAATGAAGTGCTGTAGCATCTAATTACTGTGAATTGCTTGCGCGCTGTCACTGATAACTCTGTATAAAGTCCCCAGTGGGTTGATGCAGGTTTCAAACCAAGGCGGTTACACCAGCTGACTCCCATTACGCACTTCCTGCACCTTGCTGCTGACATCGGTTGGCGCCATCAAGGGCAGTGGACCACGGCAGGGCTCCTTTCATGGCTGGACTGGCCGCAAATATCCAAACAAGAAGAGTTTCTCCTTGAAAATAGCAACACCTCAGGTAGGTATGGTTTCAGCACTTTAATATTGGAAGCTGCAAGGTCCTGTTGAAAACAAACATCGCAATAAAAGTCGTTATGCCGACACGTTTCGTGCGTTGTACGCACTTCTTCATGGGTGGACTGATGTGAGAGCGTCCAGCAGGCTACAGCACCTAATATACACGTGACTCTCATCCAAGTGGGTGAAGACAGTCGCACTGACTTCTGGTCAATGAAGTGCTGTAGCATCTAATTACTGTAAATTGCTTGCGCGCTGTCACTGATAACTCTGTATAAAGACCCCAGTGGGTTGATGCAGGCTTCAAACCAAGGAGGTTACATCATCTGACTCCCATTATGCACCTTCTGCACCTTGCTGCTGATGTCGGTTGGTGCCAGCAAGGACCGTGGACCACGGCAGGACTCCTTTCTCGGCTGGAGTGACCGCAAATATCCACACAAGAAAAGTGTCCCCTTGAAAAGAGCCACTCAGCAGGTAGGTCTGGTTTCAGTGCTTTAGTATTGGAAGCTGCAACGTCCTGTTGAAAACAAACATCGCAATAAAAGTCCTTATGCCAACGCGTTTTGTGCGTTGTACACCCTTCTTCATGGGTGGACTGATGTGAGAGCGTCCAGCAGGCTACAGCACCTAATATACATGTGACTCTCATCCAAGTGGGTGAAGACAGTCGCACCTGACTTCTGGTCAATGAAGTGCTGGAGCATCTAATTACTGTGTATTGCTTGCGAGCTGTCACTAATAACTCTGTTTAAAGTCCCCAGTGGATTGATGCAGGTTTCAAACCAAGGAGATTACACCATCTGACTTCCATTACGCACCTACTGCACCTTGCTGCTGACGTCGGTTGGTGCCAGCAAGGACCGTGGACCATGGCAGGGCTCCTTTCGTGGCTGGACTGGCCGCAAATATCCAAATAAGAAAAGTGTCCCCTTGAAAAGAGCCACACAGCAGGTAGGTATGGTTTCAGGGCTTTAATATTGAAAGCTGCAACGTCCTGTTGAAAAAAAACATCGCAATACAAGTCCTTATGCCAACGCGTTTTGTGCGTTGTACGCACTTCTTCATGGGCAGAATGATGTGAGAGCGTCAAGCACGCTACAGCACCTAATATACACGTTACTCTCATCCAAGTGGGTGAAGACAGTCGCACTGACTTCTGGTCAATAAGGTGCTGTAGCATCTAATTACTGTGAATTGCTTGCGCACTGTCACTGATAACTCTGTATAAAGTCCATAGTGGGTTGATGCAGGTTTCAAACCAAGGAGGTTACACCATCTGACTCCCATTACGCACCTCCTGCACCTTGCTGCTGACGTCGGTTGGCGCCCCTACTTATGATAAACGTATGGCACACCTGAAGCCATCTGATTGGAATAAAGTGGGAACTCTTAAAACATTTAATCTAAAAAGGAACAAAATGAGGGGGTTCATTTTTCCATAGAAAGTATGATTAGTCCTGCAGAAAGAAAAATTCTAATCCTCTTCTATTTCATTAAAATATTCTGACATGCAGACTGAAACATGCACTTTCAATGCCAGCAGCAGACTTCCCTGATGAGCAGTAGCTTTACTACAGTGATCTAATAAGCAACTAGAGTGCTAACATTCTGAATTTATGGCAAATGTGTAACACATCTGAATGCCTTCTTGATGGAACCAAAGTAAACAAGCATTGAAAATGCAATAGGTCTCGCCCTCGTTTAAGTTAAAGCAATTCTATTTGTAATTATGTGGCTTTTTAGCTTTGCTTTTATCAGTGTTTTTCAAACTTTCATGTACATAACATGCATATGTATGCATATATGTATATGTATGCATGCATTTATATTTGTATTTATATAGATGTACAGATTATATATATATATATATATATATATATATATATATATATATATATATGTTTATATATTCACAGAAAAAAAACATAGGTTTCAGGGGTGTTATAGTTAGCTGGCCATTTCACTCGTACAAAACCTTAGAAATGTCTCCGTTATAGTTAGTTCTGCTAACTATAACTCACGCGCCCGCAATGTACTGCTGATGATGTCACATATTGAATCATTCATGACATGGTCAGTGACATCACTGATGACATCACTAATGACATCAGTGATGTCATCAGTGATGTCACTGACCATGTCATGAATGATGCAATATGTGACATCATCAGCAGTACATTGCGGGCGCGCAAGTTATTGTTAGCAGATCTAACTATAACGGAGGAATTTCTATGGTTTTGTACGAGTGAAATGGCCAGCTAACTATAACACTCTGAAACCTATGTTTTTTTCTGTGAATTTCTAAGGTTTTTTAAATGCTAATTTCTAACTATAACGTCTCTGAAACCTATGTTTTTTTCAGTCAATTTCAAAGCTTTCTTAAGTGCTAATTTCTAACTATAACGTCTCTGAAACCTATGGTTTTTTTCAGTGAATTTCAAAGGTTTTTTAGATGCTAATTTTTAAGTGTGATAGTAGTTATACCTATTTTTTTGTACTGATTTTTTACAGTTTCTTTAACTGTTTGTTTATAAATATTTTATTCATTAAATAATACTATATATTTTTCTGAAAATTGCAAAAATAATTTTTAAAAAACATTCATACTGCAATATTGATTTTTTTGCTTTTATTTTTTAGTTTAATATATTTATATTATTTTCTTTAAAAAAAAAATGTTTTCCAATTTTTTTTTGGAGTCGCGCACTCAAAGCGTACACATCACGGTGGGTACGCGGATTCTAGCCGCCATTTTAGAAAAGTTGTGAAGGATCCGCGTATGGTGAGCGATGGCTGCGTGTTTTTCAGTTACATTATATACATTTAATATTACGTGATGTGCGCTATTGGTATGCGACCAGTATGCGACTCCTGCTCCCGCGCATTCGTGACAAATGTGCATTACGGTACGAGATGCTTGTGCGGTGGGAGGTCCCGTGTGACGTCATATACATGATGGGGCGCGCTGGGTGCGCGACTCCCGCCAAAAAACAAATATGTTCCAAAATGATATGTATGTGTCTTTATTATACATATTAGGGCAAGAGATTATCTAAGATATTCATAAAAGTAATATATTTGTACTTATAATAAATGTATATTATTTTTAAATATATTTTCGCAAAGTCGGGTGCGTGCATCGTGAGCGCAGAAAACCAGGTCAGCAGAGCTGCTGTAGAGCCAGAGAAACCAGGTCAGCAGAGCCGTTGTAGAGCCAGAGAACCAGGTCAGCAGAGCTGCTCTAGAGCCTAAGAAGCAGGTAAGCAGAGCCGCTCTAGGACCAGAGACCCAGGTCAGCAGAGCTGCTCTAGAGCCAGAGACCCAGGTCAGCAGAGCTGGTCTAGAGGCCGAGAACAAGGTCAGCAGAGCTCCTGGAGAGCCAGAGAAACCAGGTCAACAGAGCTCCTTCAGAGGGAGAGAACCAGGTCAGCAGAACTGCTTTAGAGCCAGAGAACCAGGTCAGCAGAGCTGCTCTAGAGCCAGAGAACCAGGTCAGCCGAGCTGCCTGAGAGCCATAGAACCAGGTCAGCAGAGCTGCTCAAGAGGCAGAGAACCAGATCAGCAGAACTGCTTTAGAGCCAGAGAACCAGGTCAGCAGAGCTCTTTAGAGGGAGAGAACCAGGTCAGCAGATATGCTTTAGAGCCAGAGAACCAGGTCAGCAGAGCTGGTCTAGAGCAAGAGAACCAGGTCAGCAGAGCTGCTTTAGAGCCATAGAACCAGGTCAGCAGAGCTGCTTTAGAGCCAGAGAACCAGGTCAGCAGAGCTGCTCTAGAGGCAGAGATCCAGGTCAGCAGAGCTGCTCTAGAGCCAGAGAAACCAGGTCAGCAGAGCTGCTTTAGATGGAGAGAACCAGGTCAGCAGAGCTGCTCTAGAGCCAGAGAACCAGGTCAGCAGAACTGCTTTAGAGCCTTAGAACCAGGTCAGCACAGCTGCTCTAGAGGCAGAGAACCAGGTCAGCAGAGCTGATTTAGAGGGAGAGAACCAGGTCAGCAGAGCTGCTCTAGAGCCAGAAAACCAGGTCAGCAGAGCTGCTTTAGAGCCATAGAACGAGGTCAGCAGAGCTGCTTTAGAGCCAGAGAACCAGGTCAGCAGAGCAGCTCTAGAGCCTAAGAACCAGATCAGCCCAGCTGCTCTAGAGCCAGAGAACCAGGTCAGCAGAGCTGCTGTATAGCCAGAGAAACCAGGTCAGTAGAGCTGCTTTAGAGCGAGAGAACCAGGTCAGCAGAGCTACTTACAGGGAGAGAACCAGGTCAGCAGAGCTGCTTAAGAGCCAGAGAACCAGGTCAGCAGAGCTGCTTTAGAGCCAGAGAACCAGGTCAGCAGAGCTGCTCTAGAGCCAGAGAACCAAGTCAGCAGACCTGCTTTAGAGCCATAGAGCCAGGTCAGCAGAGCGGCTTTAGAGCCAGAGAACGAAGTCAGCAGAGCTTCTCTAGAGCCTAAGAACCAGGTCAGCAGAGCTGCTGTAGAGCCAGAGAAACCAAGTCAGTAAAGCTGCTTTAGAGCCAGAGAACCAGGTCAGCAGAGCTGCTCTAGAGCCAGAGAAACCAGGTCAGCAGAGCTGCTTTAGATGGAGAGAACCAGGTCAACAGAGCTGCTTTTGAGTCAGAGAACCAGATCAGCAGAGATGCTTAGAGCCAGAGAACCAGGTCAGCAGAGCTGCTTTAGAGCCATAGAACCAGGTCAGCAGAGCTGCTTTAGAGCCAGAGAACCAGGTCAGCCGAGCTGCTTTAGAGCCTAAGAACCAGATCAGCAGAGCTGCTCTTGAGCCAGAGAACCAGGTCAGCAGAGCTGCTGTAGAGCCAGAGAAACCAGGTCAGTAGAGCTGCTTTAGAGCGAGAGAACCAGGTCAGCAGAGCTGCTTTAGAGACAGAGAACCAGGTCAGCAGAGCTGCTCTAGAGCCAGAGAACCAAGTCAGCAGAGCTGCTTTAGAGCCATAGAACCAGGTCAGCAGAGCTGCTTTAGAGCCAGAGAACGAAGTCAGCAGAGCTGCTTTAGAGCCAGAGAACCAGGTCACCAGAGCTGCTCTAGAGCCTAAGAACCAGGTCAGCAGAGCTGCTCTAGAGGCAGAGAACCAGGTCAGCAAAGCTGCTGTAGACCCAGAGAAACCAAGTAAGTAGAGCTGCTTTAGAGGGAGAGAACCAGGTCAGCAGAGCTGCTCTAGAGACAGAGAACCAGGTCAGCAGAGCTGCTTTAGAGGGCGAGAACCAGCTCAGAAGAGCTGCTTTAGAGCCAGAGACCCAGGTCAGCAGAGCTGCTCCAGAGCCAGATAACCAGGTCAGCAGAGCTGCTTTAGAGCCACAGAACCAGGTCAGCAGAGCTGCTCTAGAGCCAGACAAAAAACCAGGTCAGCAGAGCTGCTTTAGAGGGCGAGAACCAGGTCCGCAGAGCTGTTTTAGAGCCAGATAACCAGGTCAGAAGAGCTGCTCTAGAGCCTAAGAACCAGATCAGCAAAGCTGCTCTAGAGCCAGAGAACCAGGTCAGCAGAGCTGCTGTAGAGCCAGAGAAACCAGGTCAGTAGAGCTGCTTTAGAGTGAGAGAACCAGGTCAGACAAGCTACTTTAGAGGGAGAGAGCCAGGTCAGCAGAGCTGCTTTGGAGCCAGAGAACCAGGTCAGCAGAGCTGCTTTAGAGCCAGAGAACCAGGTCAGCAGAGCTGTTCTAGAGCCAGAGAACCAAGTCAGCAGAGCTGCTTTAGAGGCATAGAGCCAGGTCAGCAGAGCGGCTTTAGAGCCAGAGAACGAAGTCAGCAGAGCTGCTCTAGAGCCTAAGAACCAGGTCAGCACAGCTGCTCTAGAGCCACAGAAACCAAGTCAGTAGAGCTGCTTTAGAGCCAGAGAACCAGGTCAGCAGAGCTGCTTTAGAGCCAGAGAACCAGGTCAGCAGAGCTGCTCTAGAGCCAGAGAAACCAGGTCAGCAGAGCTGCTTTAGATGGAGAGAAACAGGACAGCAGAGCTGCTTTTGAGTCAGAGAACCAGATCAGCAGAGCTGCTCTAGAATCAGAGAACCAGGTCAGCAGAGCTGCTTTAGAGCCATATAACCAGGTCAGCAGAGCTGCTCTAGAGGCAGAGAACCAGGTCAGCAGAGCTGATTTAGAGGGAGAGTACCAGATCGGCAGAGATGCTTTAGAGCCAGAGAACCAGGTCAGCAGAGCTGCTTTAGAGCCAGAGAACCAGGTCACCAGAGCTGCTCTAGAGCCTAAGAACCAGGTCAGCAGAGCTGCTCTAGAGGCAGAGAACCAGGTCAGCAAAGCTGCTGTAGACCCAGAGAAACCAAGTAAGTAGAGCTGCTTTAGAGGGAGAGAACCAGGTCAGCAGAGCTGCTCTAGAGACAGAGAACCAGGTCAGCAGAGCTGCTTTAGAGGGCGAGAACCAGCTCAGAAGAGCTGCTTTAGAGCCAGAGACCCAGGTCAGCAGAGCTGCTCCAGAGCCAGATAACCAGGTCAGCAGAGCTGCTTTAGAGCCACAGAACCAGGTCAGCAGAGCTGCTCTAGAGCCAGACAAAAAACCAGGTCAGCAGAGCTGCTTTAGAGGGCGAGAACCAGGTCCGCAGAGCTGTTTTAGAGCCAGATAACCAGGTCAGAAGAGCTGCTCTAGAGCCTAAGAACCAGATCAGCAAAGCTGCTCTAGAGCCAGAGAACCAGGTCAGCAGAGCTGCTGTAGAGCCAGAGAAACCAGGTCAGTAGAGCTGCTTTAGAGTGAGAGAACCAGGTCAGACAAGCTACTTTAGAGGGAGAGAGCCAGGTCAGCAGAGCTGCTTTGGAGCCAGAGAACCAGGTCAGCAGAGCTGCTTTAGAGCCAGAGAACCAGGTCAGCAGAGCTGTTCTAGAGCCAGAGAACCAAGTCAGCAGAGCTGCTTTAGAGGCATAGAGCCAGGTCAGCAGAGCGGCTTTAGAGCCAGAGAACGAAGTCAGCAGAGCTGCTCTAGAGCCTAAGAACCAGGTCAGCACAGCTGCTCTAGAGCCACAGAAACCAAGTCAGTAGAGCTGCTTTAGAGCCAGAGAACCAGGTCAGCAGAGCTGCTTTAGAGCCAGAGAACCAGGTCAGCAGAGCTGCTCTAGAGCCAGAGAAACCAGGTCAGCAGAGCTGCTTTAGATGGAGAGAAACAGGACAGCAGAGCTGCTTTTGAGTCAGAGAACCAGATCAGCAGAGCTGCTCTAGAATCAGAGAACCAGGTCAGCAGAGCTGCTTTAGAGCCATATAACCAGGTCAGCAGAGCTGCTCTAGAGGCAGAGAACCAGGTCAGCAGAGCTGATTTAGAGGGAGAGTACCAGATCGGCAGAGATGCTTTAGAGCCAGAGAACCAGGTCAGCAGAGCTGCTTTAGAGCCATAGAACCAGGTCAGCAGAGGTGCTTTAGAGCCAGAGAACCAGGTCAGCAGAGCTGCTCTAGAGCCTAAGAACCAGATCAGCAGAGCTGCTCTTGAGCCAGAGAACCAGGTCAGCAGAGCTGCTGTAGAGCCAGAGAAACCAGGTCAGTAGAGCTGCTTTAGAGCGAGAGAACCAGATCAGCAGAGCTACCTTAGAGGGAGAAAACCAGGTTAGCAGAGCTGCTTTGGAGACAGAGAACCAGGTCAGCAGAGTTGCTCTAGAGCCAGAGAACCAAGTCAGCAGAGCTGCTTTAGAGCCATAGAACCAGGTCAGCAGAGCTGCTTTAGAGCCAGAGAACGAAGTCAGCAGAGCTGCTTTAGAGCCAGAGAACCAGGTCACCAGAGCTGCTCCAGAGCCTAAGAACCAGGTCAGCAGAGCTGCTCTAGAGCCAGAGAACCAGGTCAGCAGAGCTGCTGTAGAGACGGGGAGAAACAAAGTTAGTAGAGCTGCTCTAGAGGGAGAAAAGCAGGTCAGCAGAGCTGCTCTAGAGCCAGAGAACCATGTCAGCAGAACTGCTGTAGAGCCAGAGAAACCAAGTAAGTAGAGCTGCTTTAGAAGGAGAGAACCAGGTCAGCAGAGCTGCTCTAGAATCAGAGAACCAGGTCAGCTGAGCTGCTTTAGAGCCATAGAACCAGGTCAGCAGAGCTGCTCTAGAGGCAGAGAACCAGGTCAGCAGAGCTGATTTAGAGGGAGAGTACCAGATCGGCAGAGATGCTTTAAAGCCAGAGAACCAGGTCAGCAGAGCTGCTTTAGAGCCATAGAACCAGGTCAGCAGACCTGCTTTAGAGCCAGAGAACCAGGTCAGCAGAGCTGCTCTAGAGCCTAAGAACCAGATCAGCAGAGCTGCTCTTGAGCCAGAGAACCAGGTCAGCAGAGCTGCTGTAGAGCCAGAAAAACCAGGTCAGTAGAGCTGCTTTAGAGCGATAGAACCAGATCAGCAGAGCTACCTTAGAGGGAGAGAACCATGTCAGCAGAACTGCTGTAGAGCCAGAGAAACCAAGTAAGTAGAGCTGCTTTAGAAGGAGAGAACCAGGTCAGCAGAGCTGCTCTAGAATCAGAGAACCAGGTCAGCTGAGCTGCTTTAGAGCCATAGAACCAGGTCAGCAGAGCTGCTCTAGAGGCAGAGAACCAGGTCAGCAGAGCTGATTTAGAGCCAGAGAACCAAGTCAGCAGAGCTGCTTTAGAGCCATAGAACCAGGTCAGCAGAGCTGCTTTAGAGCCAGAGAATGAAGTCAGCAGAGCTGCTTTAGAGCCAGAGAACCAGGTCACCAGAGCTGCTCTAGAGCCGAAGAACCAGGTCAGCAGAGCTGCTCTAGAGCCAGAGAACCAGGTCAGCAGAGCTGCTGTAGAGCCAGAGAAACCAAGTCAGTAGAGCTGCTCTAGAGGGAGAAAAGCATATCAGCAGAGCTGCTCTAGAGCCTAAGAACCAGGTCAGCAGAGCTGCTCTAGAGACAGAGAACCGGGTCAGCAGAGCTGCTTTGGAGGGAGAGAACCAGGTAAGCAGAGCTGCTTTAGAGGCAGAGAACCACATCAGCAGAGCTGCTCTAGAGCCAGAGAAACCAGGTCAGCAGAGCTGCTTTAGAGGGCGAGAACCAAGTCAGCAGAGCTGCTTTAGAGCCAGAGAACCAGGTCAGCAGAGCTGCTCTAGAGCCAGAGAACCAGGTCAGCAGAGCTGCTTTAGAGCCATGGAACCAGGTCAGCAGAGCTGCTCTAGAGCCAGAGAAACCAGGTCAGCAGAGCTGCTTTAGAGGGCGAGAACCAGGTCAGCAGAGCTGCTTTAGAGGCAGAGAACCAGGTCAGCAGAGCTGCTCTAGAGCCAGAGAACCAGGTCAGCAGAGCTGCTCTAGAGCCAGAGAACCAGGTCAGCAGAGCTGCTTTAGAGCCATAGAACCAGGTCAACAGACCTGCTTTAGAGCCAGAGAACCAGGTCAGCAGAGCTGCTCTAAAGCCAGAGAACCAGGTCAGCAGAGCTGCTGTAGAGCCAGAGAAGCCAGGTCAGTAGAGTTGCTTTAGAGCGAGAGAACCAGGCCAGCAGAGCTGCTTTAGATGGAGAGAACCAGGTCAGCAGAGCTGCTTTCGAGCCAGAGAACCAGGTCAATAGAGCTGCTCTAGAGCCAGAGAACCAAGTCAGCAGAGCTGCTTTAGAGCCATAGAACCAGGACAGCAGAGCTGCTTTAGAGCCAGAGAACCAAGTCAGCAGAGCTGCTCTAGAGCCTAAGAATGAGGTCAGCAGAGCTGCTCTAGAGCCAAAGAACCAGGTCAGCAGAGCTGCTGTAGAGCCAGAGAAACCAAGTCAGTAGAGCTACTTTAGAGGGAGAGAACCAGGCCAGCAGAGCTGCTCTAGAGGGAGAGAACCAGGTCAGCAGAGCTGCTCTAGAGCCAGAGAACCATGTCAGCAGAACTGCTTTAGAGCGAGAGAACCGGGTCAGCAGAGCTGCTTTAGAGCCAGAGAACCACGTCAGCAGAGCTTTTGTAGAGCCAGGGAACCAGATCAGCAGAGCTGCTCTGTAGCCTAAGAACTAGGTAGGCAGAGCAGCTCTAGAGACAGAGAACCAGGTCAGCAGACCTGCTGTAGAGCCAGTGAAAGCACATCAGCAGAGCTGCTTTACAGGGAGAGAACCAGGTTAGCAGAGCTGCTTTAGAGCCAGAGAACCAGGTCAGCAGAGCTGCTTTAGAGCCAGAGAACCAGATCAACAGAGCTGCTCTAACTGACACTGACTGACTGACACTGACTGACTGACACTGACTGATTGACACTGACTGACACTGACACTGACTGACACTGATTGACTGACACTGATTGACTGACACTGACTGACTCACACTGACACTGACTGACACTGATTGACTGACACTGACTGACACTGACTGACACTGACTTACACTGATTGACTGACAATGACTGACTGACACTGACTGACTGACACTGACACTGACTGACACTGACTGACACAGACTGACTACTCTCCACTACTCTACTACTCACTTTCTACTACTCTCTACTACTCTCTCTCTACTACTCACTCTCTACTACTCACTCTCTACTATTCTCTACTACTCACTCTCTACTACTCTACTACTGTCTACTACTCACTCTCTACTACTCAGTATCTACTACTCTCTACTACTCACTCTCTACTACTCACTCTCTACTACTCTCTACTGCTCACTCTCTACTACTCTCTACTATTCACTCTCTACTACTCTCTACTACTCTATCTCTACTACTCACTCGCTACTACTCTCTACTACTCACTCTCTACCACTCACTCTCTACTACTCTCTACTACTCTCTACTGCTACTCTCTACTACTCACTCTTTACTACTCACTCTCTACTACTCTCTAATACTCACTCTACTACTCTACTACTCTCTACCACTCACTCTCTACTATTGTACTACTCACTCTCTACTACTTACTCTCTACTATTCACTCTCTACTACTCACTCACTACTACTCACTCTCTACTACTCGCTCTCTACTACTCTCTAGTACTCACTCCCCACTACTCACTCTCTGCTTCTCGCTCTCTACTACTCTCTCCTACTCACTCTCTACTATTCACTCTCTACTACTCTACTACTCTCTACTACTCATTCTACTACTCACTCTCCACTACTCACTCTCTACTACTCTACTACTCTCTACTACTCTCTCTACTACTCACTCTCTACTACTCTCTGCTACTCACTCTACTACTCTCTACTTTCCTTCTACCACTCACTCTCTACTACTCTACTACTCACTCTCCACTACTCTCTCTCTTCTACTCACTCTCTACTACTCACTCTCTACTACTCACTCTACTACTCTCTACTACTCACTCTCTACTACTCTCTCTCCTACTCTCTCTCTACTACTCTCTACTACTCGCTCTCTACTACTCTCTACTACTCACTCTCCGCTACTCACTCTCCACTACTCGCTCTCAACTTCTCTCTACTACTCACTCTACTACTCACTCTCTACTAATCCACTACTCTCTACTTCTCACTCTCTACTACTCTCTACTACTCACTCTCTACTACACACTCTCTACTACTTGCTCTCTACTACTCGCTCTCTACTACTCTCTACTACTCACTCTACTACTCACTCTCTACTACTCTCTACAACTCACTCTCTACCACTCCACTACTCTCTACTACTCACTCTCTACTACTCACTCTCTACTACTCTCTACTACTCACTCTCTCCTACTCTCGATTACTCACTCTCTCCTACTCTCTACTACTCACTCTCTACTACTCACTCTCTACAACTTTCTACTACTCACTCTCTACTACTCTCTCTCTACTACTCTCTGCTACTCTCTACTACCCACTCTCTACTACTCACTCTACTACTCACTCTCTATACTCACTCTCTACTATTACTCTCTCTACTCCTCTCTACTACTCACTCTACTACTCACTCTCCACTACCCTCTGATTCTCTCTCTCTGCTACACACTCTCTACTACTCACTCTCTACTACTCTATACTACTCACTCTCTACTACTCACTCTCTACTACTCACTCTACTACTCACTCTCCACTACTCTCTACTACTCACTCTCTACTACTCACTCTCTACTACTCACTCTACTACTTTCTAGTACTCACTCTCTGCTACTCTCTCTACTACTCTCTACTACTCTTTCCTACTCACTCACTACTCTTCACCTCTCTACCGCTCTCTACCTCTCTCTCTACTACTCTCTACACCTCTAACTCTCTACACCTCTCTACTTCTACCACTACACCTCTACCTACACCTCTCTACCTCTCTCTACATGCACACATATGCACATATATATATATATGCATATATATATGCATATGCATTTATATATATGTATGTGTATTACCTACTGGTGGTCGCCAGTAGGTAGTTATAGTTAGGACCTATTTTCCATAGGAAATTTGCAACATTCTATTCCCAATAAGTCTGGCGCCGGTTGACGAATCTTCGCTAAAATTTTTAAACTTTTGGCCACCTCCGGTCCGCTCCTATCCTGAAAGTTTCGTGGTGATTCGTCAAGCGGGGGCTGAGAAAAAAGGGGGGTCCCAAAACGTGTTTTCCCCATGCAGTTTCCCATAGGACCTGTTGACGCAGCTGCAGCCCGAACTGCTGAACGGAATTACACCAAATTTGGCAGAAAGGTAGACCTTGGTTCAGAGTCATGCCTTTTGCTTAAATGGTGTAAATCTGTTCAGCAGTTCCTGAGAAAATCAAAAGTGAAATGACATATATATCTGGGCGGAGCCTAACCACACATCTCATCGTGAGATCTGATTGGCTGTCAGTGCTTCATCCAAGAAGTGTTGGCAGCCATCTTGGGACCAATATACATGATAGCACCTCATTAAAAAGCATTGCAGTTAATAGAAGGTTTTAAGACTTTAGTTACATTATAAATCATTTGTTGATGGTACCATACTCATTTTAGGAATTGTGGTATGTTCTAAGGTGATTTTACCATTTGAAAAGCCTTCTGCTGGGATATCATGAATCATGTTTGAGAGAAAACTATTTTCACATGCTTTTCCCACAGAGGTTGGGAAGGTGATCTATAAGCTAAACTCCGAGCATATTTTCTGTAAATTCACATTATCTTTCTTAGTCATGTGAGAATGAAGTCTGACATTCTCAGTAAAACATGTACATCCAACAAGGGCAGAGACTGTCAGATGATTCCTTTGTGTTCTACTGCAGCTTCCCAGAGTGTTCCAAAGAACAACTAGAGAGCTAACGCTCCTACTTATGATAAAAGTATGGCACACCTGAAGCCATCTTGATTGGAATAAAGTGGTAACTCTTAAAACATTTAATTTAAAAAGGAACAACATGAGGGGGTTCATTTTGCCATAGAATGTATGATTAGTGCTGCAGAAAGAAAAATTAGGGCACATTTTGAGTGACTTCTCATATCCTCTTCTATTTCATTAAAGAATTCTGACATGCAGACTGAAACATGCACTTTCAATACCAGCAGCAGACTTCCCTGGGGAGCAGTAGCTTTACTACAGTGATCTAATGAGCAACTAGACTGCTAACATTCTGAATTTATGGCAAATGTGTGACACATCTGAATGCCTTCTTCATTGAATCAAAGTAAAAAACTGACGGTATGCCTCCTGAGAAGACTCTAGAAAATGAGGAAATTAGGGAACTTCATAACAAGTCTCCCAAGATGGCCACCAGAGACAAAAGAGCCCAAATGTAGCACAAATATCACCGAGATGTAGCCCAAGTATAGCCCAATGACAGAATGTCCCAGAGTGTTTTAAAGAACAACTAGAGCGCTAACAGTCTTACTTATGACAAAAGTAAGGCACACCTGATGCCATCTTGATTGGAATAAAGTGGTAACACTTAAAACATTTAATTTGCAAAGGAACAAAATGAGGGGGTTCATTTTGCCATGGAAATATGATTAGTGCTGCAGAAAGAAAAATTAGGACACATTTTGACTTCTCAAATCCTCTTCCATTTCATTAAAAAATTCTGACATGCAGACTGAAACATGCACTTTGAATACCAGCAGCAGACTTCCCTGGTGAGCAGTAGCTTTAGTACAGTGATCTAATGAGCAACTAGAGTGCTACCATTCAGAATTTATGGAAAATGTGTGACACATCTGAATGCCTTCTTGATGGAATCAAAGTAAACAAGCATTGCAAATGCAATAGGTCTCGCCCTCGTTTAAGTTAAAGCAATTCTGTTTGTAATTAGGTGGCTTTTTAGCTTTGCTTTTATTAGTTTTTTTCTAAATTTCATGTGCATACCATGCATATATGTATATGTATTCATGCATTTATATTTGTATTTATATAGATATGCAGATTATATATATGTTTATATATGTATGTATATATATATACACATACATATATAAATGCATATGCATATATGTGCGTATGTGTGCGTGTAGATAGAGGTAGAGACAGGTAGAGAGGTAGAGGTGTAGAGGTAGAGACGTAGAGGTAGAGAGGTAGAGGTAGAGAGTAGTAGATAGAGAGGTAGAGAGAGGTAGAGAGGTAGAGAGTAGAGGATGAATAATAGAGAGTAGAGAGTAGAGAGAGAGTAGTAGAGAGAGTAGCAGAGAGTGAGTAGTAGAGAGTAGTAGAGAGTGAGTAGTAGAGAGTGAGTAGTAGAGAGAGAGTAGTAGAGAGTGAGTAGTAGAGAGTAGTACAGAGTGAGTAGTAGAGAGTAGTACAGAGTGAGTAGTAGAGAGTGATTAGTAGAGAGTAGTGGAGTAGTAGAGAGTGAGTAGTAGAGAGTAGTAGAGACTGAGTAGTAGAGTGAGTAGTAGAGTGAGTAGTAGAGAGCAAGTAGTAGGTAGTGTGTAGTAGAGAGAGAGTAGTAGAGAGTAGTAGAGAGTGAGTAGTAGAGAGTGAGTAGTAGAGAGAGTAGTAGAGATTAGTGGAGTAGTAGAGAGTGAGTAGTAGAGAGAGAGTAGTAGAGAGTGAGTAGCAGAGAGAGTAGTAGAGAGTAGTAGAGTAGTAGAGAGTGAGTAGTAGAGTGAGTAGTAGAGAGTAGTAGAGAGCGATTAGTAGAGAGTGAGTAGTGGAGAGTGAGTAGTAGAGTAGTAGAGAGTGAGTAGTAGAGAGTGAGTAGTAGACAGAGAGTAGTAGAGAGTAGTAGAGTGAGTAGTAGAGAGTGATTTGTAGAGAGAGAGTAGTAGAGAGTAGTAGAGAGTGAGTAGTAGATAGTAGAGTAGTAGAGAGTGAGTGGTAGAGAGTAGTAGAGTGAGTAGTAGAGAGTAGTAGAGAGTGAGTAGTAGAGAGAGTAGTTGAGAGTGAGTAGTTGAGAGTGAGTAGTAGAGAGTGAGTAGTAGAGAGTGAGTAGTAGAGAGTAATAGAGTAGTAGAGAGTGAGTAGTAGACAGTGAGTAGTAGAGAGTAGTAGAGTGAGTAGTAGAGAGGGAGTAGTAGAGAGAGAGTAGTAGAGAGTAGTAGAGAGTGAGTAGTAGAGTAGTAGAGAGTGAGTGGTAGAGAGTAGTAGAGAGCAGTAGAGTGAGTAGTAGAGAGTGAGTAGTAGAGAGTGAGTAGTAGAGAGTGAGTAGTAGAGAGTAGTAGTAGAGAGTAGTAGAGAGTAGTAGAGTGAGTAGTAGAGAGGGAGTTGTAGAGAGAGAGTAGTAGAGAGTAGTAGAGAGTGAGTAGTAGAGTAGTAGAGAGTGAGTGGTAGAGAGTAGTAGAGAGCTGTAGAGTGAGTAGTAGAGAGTGAGTAGTAGAGAGTAGTAGTAGAGAGTAGTAGAGAGTAGTAGAGAGAGAGTAGTAGAGAGTGAGTAGTAGAAAGTAGCAGCGAGTGAGTAGTAGAGAGTGAGTAGTTTAATTTAAAAGGAACACAATGAGGAGGTTCATTTTGCCATAGAAATTATGATTAGTGCGGAAAAAAGAAAATTAGGGCACATTTTGAGTGACTTCTCAAATCCTCTTCTATTTCATTAAAAATTTCTGACATGCAGACTGAAACATGCACTTTCAATACCAGCAGCAGACTTCCCTGGTGAGCAGTAGCTTTACTACAGTGATCTAATAGGCAACTAGAGAGCTAACATTCCGAATTTATGGCAAATGTGTGACACATCTGAATGCCTTCTTGATGGAATGAAAGTAAAAAACCTGAAAGTATTTCCTACTGAGGAGACTGTTGTAAATGAGGAAATTAGGAAACTTCAAAACAAATAGGTCTCCCAAGATAGCCACCAGAAACAAAAGAGCCCAAATGTAGCACAAATATCACCGAGATGTAGCCCAAGTATAGCCCAATGACAGATGGCCCAGAGTGTTTTAAAGAACAACTAGAGCGCTAACAGTCTTACTTATGACAAAAGTATGGCACACCTGATGCCATCTTGATTGGAATAAAGTGGTAACACTTAAACATTTAATTTGCAAAGGAACAAAATGAGGGGGTTTATTTTGCCATAGAAATTATGATTAGTGCTGCAGAAAGAAAAATTAGGGCACATTTTGACTTCTCAATTCCTCTTCCATTTCATTAAAAAATTCTGACATGCAGACTGAAACATGCACTTTGAATACCAGCAGCAGACTTCCCTGGTGAGCAGTAGCTTTAGTACAGTGATCTAATGAGCAACTAGAGTGCTACCATTCAGAATTTATGGAAAATGTGTGACACATCTGAATGCCTTCTTGATGGAATCAAAGTAAACAAGCATTGAAAATGCAATAGGGCTCGCCCTCGTTTAAGTTAAAGAAATTCTGTTTGTAATTAGGTGGCTTTTTAGCTTTGCTTGTATTAGAGTTTTTCAAACTTTCATGTACATACCATGCATATGTATGCATATATGTATATGTATATGTTTGGATGCATTCATGTTTATATAGATATGCAGATTATATGTATATGTTTATATATGTATATATATCATAAAGCAAATGTTACTCCTTCTGGGGTGCTGGGACCCGAGAAGGGTGGCGTACGCGCCGGTGGAGCAAGCCGGTAATGCAAATGTCCCAGATTCCAAAAATATATATTGTTAGTATGCTCTCAGGAAAACAGGCACAGCAACCATGTATGTGGGTCCAAGTATTTAATTACACAACGCGTTTCGGCACAGAGCCTTGATCACGTGTAACGTGAACACTACCACAACAAACACTTTAGAGAATCTTATCTAGAATCCCAACTATGTTTTTATTGTCCTTGATGTACAATCTCTGTATACGATTGTATTGTATTGTATTGTATATCGATTTGTAGAGCGCGATTGCTGCCCGACGGGCGTCCAAGCGCTAAGGATGCAGCCAGAGTGGGGAGGTACGGCGGGAGTTAGGACAGGGATTAGGTCAGGGCAGACCTAGCAAACAGAAGAGTCTTTAATTGTTTGCGGAAAGATTGCAGGTTGGGATTGCATCTAAGTTGAAGCGGGAGTGAGTTCCACAGTTTTGAGGCATTCAGAGCGAACATTCTGCCTCCAGTTCTCGCTCTCTTAACTTTTGGAACCACGGCCAAAAAGGCTTCGGTGGAGCGTAAATTCCTACTTGGGTGATAGCGGGTGACTAAATTGTCATTTATTGCTGGACCTGTTTTCCAGAAGGCATGATGTGAGATACATAGTGCCTTAAAAGCCACTCGCTGTTTCACCGGTAGCCAATGTAGACTTTTTAGTCCAGGTCTGGCTGACTGTGTACGTGGAATGTTAAGCAGGGTACGGGCTGCGCAGTTCTGCACAACTTGTAACTTCCGTAGAGTCAGTTCTGGGGCACCCACGTAGAGGGCGTTATTGAAATCCAACCTGGACTGTATCAGGCCTTGTACTGCCACCTGTTTGGCCTCCATTGGTAAAAGGGGCAGGACTTTTCTGATTATTCTGAGCAGGCCAAAACACGTGGCAGATAACTTGGTGGCCTGGTGAGTGAAGGTGAGATTTTTGTCCAACCAAATTCCCAGACTTTTTACGCTCTCTTTGGGGATGGGGGGCGTGCCCAGACATGAAGGCCATAAGGAGGTGAAAGGTACTGGGGAAGCTGGGCCCAAAAGCATGACCTCAGTCTTACGATAATTGACCGTACTAACAATATATATTTTTGGAATATGTATATATATATACACATACATATACATAAATGCATATGCATATATATGCATATATATATATATGTGCATATGTGTGCATGTACAGAGAGGTAGAGAGGTAGAGGTGTATAGGTAGAGGTGTAGAGGTAGAGAGGTAGAGGTAGAGAGGTAGAGAGTAGTAGAGAGAGAGGTAGAGAGAGGTAGAGAGTAGAGCGGGAGTAATAGAGAGTAGAGAGTGAGTAGAAGAGAGTAGTAGAGAAAGTATCAGAGAGTGAGTAGTAGAGAGTAGTAGAGTGAGTAGTAGAGAGCGAGTAGTAGAGAGTGAGTATTAGAGAGTGAGTAGTAGAGAGTAGTAGGGAGTGAGTAGTAGAGTGAGTAGTAGAGAGTAGTAGAGAGTAGTAGAGAGTGAGTAGTAGAGAGTAGTAGAGAGGGAGTAGTAGAGAGTGAGTAGTAGAAGTAGTAGAGAGTGAGTAGCAGAGAGAGAGTAGTAGAGAGTAGTAGAGAGTGAGTAGCAGAGTGAGTAGTAGAGAGTAGTAGAGATAGAGTAGTAGAGAGTGAGTAGTAGAGAGTAATAGAGAGTGAGTAGTAGAGAGTGAGTAGTAGAGAGTAGAAGAGAGAGTAGTAGAGAGTGAGTAGTAGAGAGTAGTACAGAGTAGTACAGAGTGAGTAGTAGAGAGTAGTAGAGAGTGAGTAGTAGAGAGTGAGTAGTAGAGAGAGAGTAGTAGAGTAGTAGAGAGTGAATAGTAGAGAGTGAGTAGTAGAGAGTAGTGGAGTAGTAGAGAGTGAGTAGTAGAGAGTAGTAGAGAGTGAGTAGTAGAGTGAGTACTAGGGAGTTGTAGAGAGCAAGTAGTTGAGAGTGTGTAGTAGAGAGTGAGTAGTAGAGAGTAGTAGAGAGAGAGTAGTAGAGAGTGAGAAGTAGAGAGAGTAGTAGAGTAGTAGAGAGTGAGTAGTAGAGTGAGTAGTAGAAAGTAGTTGAGAGCGAGTAGTAGAGAATGAGTAGTGGAGAGTGAGCAGTAGACAGTAGTAGAGAGTGAGTAGTACAGAGTGAGTAGTAGAGAGTAGTAGAGAGTGAGTAGTAGAGAGTAGTAGAGTGAGTAGTAGAGAGTGAGTAGTAGAGAGTGAGTAGTAGAGAGAGAGTAGTAGAGAGTGAGTAGTAGAGTAGTAGCGAGTGAGTGGTAGAGAGTAGGAGAGAGTACTAGAGTGAGTAGTAGAGAATAGTAGACAGTGAGTAGTAGAGCGAGTAGTAGAGAGTAGTAGAGTAGTAGAGAGTGAGTAGTAGAGAGTGAGTACCAGAGAGAGTAGTAGAGAGTGAGTAGTAGAGAGTGAGTAGTAGAGAGTAGTAGTAGAGAGCGTGTAGTAGAGAGTGAGTAGTGGAGAGTGAGTAGTAGAGAGCAAGTAGTAGAGAGTGAGTAGTAGAGAGAGAGTAGTAGAGAGTGAGTAGTAGAGAATGAGTAGTAGAGAGTAGTAGAGTGAGTAGTAGAGAGTGAGTAGTAGAGAATAGTAGAGAGAGAGTAATAGAGAGTGAGTAGTAGAGAGAGAGTAGTAGAGTAGTAGAGAGTGAGTGGTTGAGAGCAGCAGAGAGTAGTAGAGTGAGTAGTAGAGAGTAGTAGAGAGTGAGTAGTAGAGAGTGAATAGTAGAGAGTAGTAGTAGAGAGTAGTAAGTAAATTTTATTTGCAGAGTTAATAAAAACCATTGCAATTCCACATTATAAAAATAAAAAGAGGATAAAACAAATACATTCTCTACGTTACCCAACAAATACTTAAATTCAGTCTAAAACAATAAAATCTTCCAGATTAAGACTTTCATCATATCATTTCCGTCACTTTGATAAGTTTTACAATAAAACTATATAATTGTGTACAGTTCATACTATCAAGTGACTCCAAGATAAGTTAAAAAACAGGTTTCTGCATCCTTATCTCCACCTCTTTCATAAATTTCACCAAGTTGCAGTTTAGCCGCAAATCGTCAGGGGAAAAACAGGCAAGCACGGCATTCCTTCGGGTGCGTATTCCTCGTTGGTTAAACAAACATTTAAGCAAACGTTTCCTTACTTCTAACAGTTTTTTCACAGGAGCATAAGAGGTGTGGCATGTCCTCAATTGCCTTACCACATAGCCGACATAGGGCATCCCCTTTGTCCCTCTGCAAATGTGGAAGATGGCATCTACAAGGGATCAGGCCCATTCTGAGTTTTAGAAACTTCAGCTTTAAAAATCTTGAGTAGCCCAAATTGATATAACTCTGTAGACCTTGATTTGAATAGGAGTTTAAGACAAACCACCCATGTGATCTCCTGGCAACTGACTCCTTATCTTCTATCCATGATAGGTGTTTTGTTGTTTTCTTTACCAGTCTTTTAATAGTTGAATGATTGGTGGAAGTATTCCATAGCTCCTTTAAGCCTAGGGTCACCAGGCTTTTGGCCAGATAGTTAGCAGCCTGGGATACTTGATTCTGCTGTAATTCTGTCCATAAAAGGCTATTAAGAGACCCTTGTTTTGCCTTCCTGATTTCATCCCACGTAATTATGTATGCGCCCTGTCTTGCAAGCGCCTGTTTGTGACCTCCAAACTCTAATCTCATTTGGGCTGGGGATGTGTATTTAGGTAGACCAAAAATGATCCTATATACTGATGCCACAGTTTTATCCAAAATTCCTGCATCTCTTCCTCGTTGTGCTTCACTGCCATAAGTAATAGTAGGCAAGAGTTTTGAGCGAATAACTTGTATTATGGGGAAAAGAGATGGACTAGTTAATTTTCCATTTAATTTTTTTAGCGAGACTCCTATGGCAATGTCTTTTCCTCTGATAGTTTCTTTTTGTAGGATAAACTGGCCACCACTGTCAATTATGACTCCTAGATATTTATACATGTTTGTATCCTCTATACGATTTTTATTCCAAAACCAACTGTTCGATGACTTTCTTTTTTTGTTGATTGACATCGTTTTTGTTTTGTTCAAATTAATTGACAATTGGTTTTCATCAGAATATCTTTTTGTAGCATCAATAAGATTTTGCATCCCTATTTTCTTGTGGCTAATTAAAACCAAATCGTCTCCGTATAGTAATGAGGACAGTATTTGGCCTCCTAATTTTGGTGCATGAGAATTGCAGTTATTGAGCAACGGAGTGAGGTCTCCTAGGAACAGGTTAAATAGTGTAGGGGCCAAGACGCATCCTTGTTTTAGACCATTATTTGTTCTGATGCGTCTCGACAGATGAGAGCCGTCACCCAGCTTAACCTGCACCCATGTGTCACTATGTAAATTAATCAACAGATCTAATAGAGGCTTTGGTATCCCCCACTTCTGTAGTTTGGCCCATAAAAGATTACGATTAATATGATCAAAGGCTGCCTTATAGTCTATAAAGCACAAATTGATTGGCATTTTAGATGTTTTTGCCTTATCAATTAACAGACCCATAGCCAAAATGTTTGTTGTTGTCCCGACAGTTTTGGCAAATCCGGTCTGATTAGCTGGAATTAGAGAATATTCTGAAGCCCAGGCCTGCAGTTCCTCCAAAAGGATTCCAGCAAAATATTTTGCTTCGTTATCCATGAGCGGTACAAAAGGGGGTGGTGATGGACGGAGCATCAGAACCAATCAAACACTCACACCCAGTCAACAGATCTGAGTTTGATCCATCACCGTTCTTTAGCCCACTCTGCCACCCCAGTTCAGACATGGCCATATGCAAATCAGTCTGACCCTGTGCCTCATGGGAACAGTCCAGCCCGAACTGCCAAGCCATGCCTTCCCTGGACCGGAAACAAGCTTCCTAGGACCGGTTTCTGGCATTTCAGCCGTCTTCAGCCAGGCTTGCTTGAATCCAGTGGCAAAGTGAGCAAGGGACTCACGTCTGAGCATACCCTGCCAACTTATGGCGAACAAAGCGGTACAAAAGGGGGTGGTGATGGACGGAGCATCAGAACCAATCAAACACTCACACCCAGTCAACAGATCTGAGTTTGATCCATCACCGTTCTTTAGCCCACTCTGCCACCCCAGTTCAGACATGGCCATATGCAAATCAGTCTGACCCTGTGCCTCATGGGAACAGTCCAGCCCGTACTGCCAAGCCATGCCTTCCCTGGACGGGAAACAAGCTTCCTAGGACCGGTTTCCGGCATTTCAGCCGTCTTCAGCCCGGCTTGCTTGAATCCAGTGGCAAAGTGAGCAAGGGACTCACGTCTGAGCATACCCTGCCAACTTATGGCGAACAAAGCGGTACAAAAGGGGGTGGTGATGGACGGAGCATCAGAACCAATCAAACACTCACACCCAGTCAACAGATCTGAGTTTGATCCATCACCGTTCTTTAGCCCACTCTGCCACCCCAGTTCAGACATGGCCATATGCAAATCAGTCTGACCCTGTGCCTCATGGGAACAGTCCAGCCCGAACTGCCAAGCCATGCTTTCCCTGGACCGGAAACAAGCTTCCTAGGACCGGTTTCTGGCATTTCAGCCGTCTTCAGCCAGGCTTGCTTGAATCCAGTGGCAAAGTGAGCAAGGGACTCACGTCTGAGCATACCCTGCCAACTTATGGCGAACAAAGCGGTACAAAAGGGGGTGGTGATGGACGGAGCATCAGAACCAATCAAACACTCACACCCAGTCAACAGATCTGAGTTTGATCCATCACCGTTCTTTAGCCCACTCTGCCACCCCAGTTCAGACATGGCCATATGCAAATCAGTCTGACCCTGTGCCTCATGGGAACAGTCCAGCCCGAACTGCCAAGCCATGCCTTCCCTGGACCGGAAACAAGCTTCCTAGGACCGGTTTCTAGCATTTCAGCCGTCTGCAGCCAGGCTTGCTTGAATCCAGTGGCAAAGTGAGCAAGGGACTCACGTCTGAGCATACCCTGCCAACTTATGGCGAACAAAGCGGTACAAAAGGGGGTGGTGATGGACGGAGCATCAGAACCAATCACACACTCACACCCAGTCAACAGATCTGAGTTTGATCCATCACCGTTCTTTAGCCCACTCTGCCACCCCAGTTCAGACATGGCCATATGCAAATCAGTCTGACCCTGTGCCTCATGGGAACAGTCCAGCCCGAACTGCCAAGCCATGCCTTCCCTGGACCGGAAACAAGCTTCCTAGGACCGGTTTCTGGCATTTCAGCCGTCTTCAGCCAGGCTTGCTTGAATCCAGTGGCAAAGTGAGCAAGGGACTCACGTCTGAGCATACCCTGCCAACTTATGGCGAACAAAGCGGTACAAAAGGGGGTGGTGATGGACGGAGCATCAGAACCAATCAAACACTCACACCCAGTCAACAGATCTGAGTTTGATCCATCACCGTTCTTTAGCCCACTCTGCCACCCCAGTTCAGACATGGCCATATGCAAATCAGTCTGACCCTGTGCCTCATGGGAACAGTCCAGCCCGAACTGCCAAGCCATGCCTTCCCTGGACCGGAAACAAGCTTCCTAGGACCGGTTTCTGGCATTTCAGCCGTCTTCAGCCAGGCTTGCTTGAATCCAGTGGCAAAGTGAGCAAGGGACTCACGTCTGAGCATACCCTGCCAACTTATGGCGAACAAAGCGGTACAAAAGGGGGTGGTGATGGACGGAGCATCAGAACCAATCAAACACTCACACCCAGTCAACAGATCTGGGTTTGATCCATCACCGTTCTTTAGCCCACTCTGCCACCCCAGTTCAGACATGGCCATATGCAAATCAGTCTGACCCTGTGCCTCATGGGAACAGTCCAGCCCGAACTGCCAAGCCATGCCTTCCCTGGACCGGAAACAAGCTTCCTAGGACCGGTTTCTGGCATTTCAGCCGTCTTCAGCCAGGCTTGCATGAATCCAGTGGCAAAGTGAGCAAGGGACTCACGTCTGAGCATACCCTGCCAACTTATGGCGAACAAAGCGGTACAAAAGGGGGTGGTGATGGACGGAGCATCAGAACCAATCAAACACTCACACCCAGTCAACAGATCTGAGTTTGATCCATCACCGTTCTTTAGCCCACTCTGCCACCCCAGTTCAGACATGGCCATATGCAAATCAGTCTGACCCTGTGCCTCATGGGAATAGTCCAGCCCGAACTGCCAAGCCATGCCTTCCCTGGACCGGAAACAAGCTTCCTAGGACCGGTTTCTGGCATTTCAGCCGTCTTCAGCCAGGCTTGCTTGAATCCAGTGGCAAAGTGAGCAAGGGACTCACGTCTGAGCATACCCTGCCAACTTATGGCGAACAAAGCGGTACAAAAGGGGGTGGTGATGGACGGAGCATCAGAACCAATCAAACACTCACACCCAGTCAACAGATCTGAGTTTGATCCATCACCGTTCTTTAGCCCACTCTGCCACCCCAGTTCAGACATGGCCATATGCAAATCAGTCTGACCCTGTGCCTCATGGGGACAGTCCAGCCCGAACTGCCAAGCCATGCCTTCCCTGGACCGGAAACAAGCTTCCTAGGACCGGTTTCTGGCATTTCAGCCGTCTTCAGCCAGGCTTGCTTGAATCCAGTGGCAAAGTGAGCAAGGGACTCACGTCTGAGCATACCCTGCCAACTTATGGCGAACAAAGCGGTACAAAAGGGGGTGGTGATGGACGGAGCATCAGCACCAATCAAACACTCACACCCAGTCAACAGATCTGAGTTTGATCCATCACCGTTCTTTAGCCCACTCTGCCACCCCAGTTCAGACATGGCCATATGCAAATCAGTCTGACCCTGTGCCTCATGGGAACAGTCCAGCCCGAACTGCCAAGCCATGCCTTTCCTGGACCGGAAACAAGCTTCCTAGGACCGGTTTCTGGCATTTCAGCCGTCTTCAGCCAGGCTTGTTTGAATCCAGTGGCAAAGTGAGCAAGGGACTCACGTCTGAGCATACCCTGCCAACTTATAGCGAACAAAGCGGTACAAAAGGGGGTGGTGATGGACGGAGCATCAGAACCAATCAAACACTCACACCCAGTCAACAGATCTGAGTTTGATCCATCACCGTTCTTTAGCCCACTCTGCCACCCCAGTTCAGACATGGCCATATGCAAATCAGTCTGACCCTGTGCCTCATGGGAACAGTCCAGCCCGAACTGCCAAGCCATGCCTTCCCTGGACCGGAAACAAGCTTCCTAGGACCGGTTTCTGGCATTTCAGCCGTCTTCAGCCAGGCTTGCTTGAATCCAGTGGCAAAGTGAGCAAGGGACTCACGTCTGAGCATACCCTGCCAACTTATGGCGAACAAAGCGGTACAAAAGGGGGTGGTGATGGAAGGAGCATCAGAACCAATCAAATGGATCAAACCCAGATCTGTTGACTGGGTGTGAGTGTTTGATTCAAGCAATCCTGGCTGAAGACGGCTGAAATGCCAGAAACCGGTCCTAGGAAGCTTGTTTCCGGTCCAGGGAAGGCATGGCTTGGCAGTTCGGGCTGGACTGTTCCCATGAGGCACAGGGTCAGACTGATTTGCAGATGGCCATGTCTGAACTGGGGTGGCAGAGTGGGCTAAAGAACGGTGATGGATCAAACCCAGATCTGTTGACTGGGTGTGAGTGTTTGATTGGTTCTGATGCTCCGTCCATCACCACCCCCTTTTGTACCGCTTTGTTCGCCATAAGTTGGCAGGGTATGCTCAGACGTGAGTCCCTTGCTCACTTTGCCACTGGATTCAAGCAAGCCTGGCTGAAGACGGCTGAAATGCCAGAAACCGGTCCTAGGAAGCTTGTTTCCGGTCCAGGGAAGGCATGGCTTGGCAGTTCGGGCTGGACTGTTCCCATGAGGCACAGGGTCAGACTGATTTGCATATGGCCATGTCTGAACTGGGGTGGCAGAGTGGGCTAAAGAACAATGATGGATCAAACCCAGATCTGTTGACTGGGTGTGAGTGTTTGATTGGTTCTGATGCTCCGTCCATCACCACCCCCTTTTGTACCGCTTTGTTCGCCATAAGTTGGCAGGGTATGCTCAGACGTGAGTCCCTTGCTCACTTTGCCACTGGATTCAAGCAAGCCTGGCTGAAGACGGCTGAAATGCCAGAAACCGGTCCTAGGAAGCTTGTTTCCGGTCCAGGGAAGGCATGGCTTGGCAGTTCGGGCTGGACTGTTCCCATGAGGCACAGGGTCAGACTGATTTGCATATGGCCATGTCTGAACTGGGGTGGCAGAGTGGGCTAAAGAACGGTGATGGATCAAACCCAGATCTGTTGACTGGGTGTGAGTGTTTGATTGGTTCTGATGCTCCGTCCATAACCACCCCCTTTTGTACCGCTTTGTTCGCCCTAAGTTGGCAGGGTATGCTCAGATGTGAGTCCCTTGCTCACTTTGCCACTGGATTCAAGCAAGCCTGGCTGAAGACGGCTGAAATGCCAGAAACCGGTCCTAGGAAGCTTGTTTCCGGTCCAGGGAAGGCATGGCTTGGCAGTTTGGGCTGGACTGTTCCCATGAGGCACAGGGTCAGACTGATTTGCATATGGCCATGTCTGAACTGGGGTGGCAGAGTGGGCTAAAGAACAGTGATGGATCAAACCCAGATCTGTTGACTGGGTGTGAGTGTTTGATTGGTTCTGATGCTCCGTCCATCACCACCCCCTTTTGTACCGCTTTGTTCGCCCGAAGTTGGCAGGGTATGCTCAGACGTGAGTCCCTTGCTCACTTTGCCACTGGATTCAAGCAAGCCTGGCTGAAGACGGCTGAAATGCCAGAAACCGGTCCTAGGAAGCTTGTTTCCGGTCCAGGGAAGGCATGGCTTGGCAGTTCGGGCTGGACTGTTCCCATGAGGCACAGGGTCAGACTGATTTGCATATGGCCATGTCTGAACTGGGGTGGCAGAGTGGGCTAAAGAACGGTGATGGATCAAACCCAGATCTGTTGACTGGGTGTGAGTGTTTGATTGGTTCTGATGCTCCGTCCATCACCACCCCCTTTTGTACCGCTTTGTTCGCCATAAGTTGGCAGGGTATGCTCAGACATGAGTCCCTTGCTCACTTTGCCACTGGATTCAAGCAAGCCTGGCTGAAGACGGCTGGAATGCCAGAAACCGGTCCTAGGAAGCTTGTTTCCGGTCCAGGGAAGGCATGGCTTGGCAGTTCGGGCTGGACTGTTCCCATGAGGCACAGGGTCAGACTGATTTGCATATGGCCATGTCTGAACTGGGGTGGCAGAGTGGGCTAAAGAACGGTGATGGATCAAACCCAGATCTGTTGACTGGGTGTGAGTGTTTGATTGGTTCTGATGCTCCGTCCATCACCACCCCCTTTTGTACCGCTTTGTTCGCCATAAGTTGGCAGGGTATGCTCAGACGTGAGTCCCTTGCTCACTTTGCCACTGGATTCAAGCAAGCCTGGCTGAAGACTGCTGAAATGCCAGAAACCGGTCCTAGGAAGCTTGTTTCCGGTCCAGGGAAGGCATGGCTTGGCAGTTCGGGCTGGACTGTTCCCATGAGGCACAGGGTCAGACTGATTTGCATATGGCCATGTCTGAACTGGGGTGGCAGAGTGGGCTAAAGAACGGTGATGGATCAAACCCAGATCTGTTGACTGGGTGTGAGTGTTTGATTGGTTCTGATGCTCCGTCCATCACTACCCCCTTTTGTACCGCTTTGATCGCCATAAGTTGGCAGGGTATGCTCAGACGTGAGTCCCTTGCTCACTTTGCCACTGTATTCAAGCAAGCCTGGCTGAAGATGGCTGAAATGCCAGAAACCGGTCCTAGGAAGCTTGTTTCCGGTCCAGGGAAGGCATGGCTTGGCAGTTCGGGCTGGACTGTTCCCATGAGGCACAGGGTCAGACTGATTTGCATATGGCCATGTCTGAACTGGGGTGGCAGAGTGGGCTAAAGAACGGTGATGGATCAAACCCAGATCTGTTGACTGGGTGTGAGTGTTTGATTGGTTCTGATGCTCCGTCCATCACCACCCCCTTTTGTACCGCTTCGTTATCCATGAGGGCAACCAGTCTATAATTATTTGGAAGAGTTTTGTCCCCTGCCTTAAATATTGGGGAGATGATTGAACCCTTCCAGGAGGCAGGTAAAACATTTAAATGTTTGATTTCCAAAAACAGAGGTAGAAGGGCTCCAGCCCATTCCTTTTCGTTCAATTTGTACAAAATAGGGGGAATGCCATTCGGGCCTGACGCCCCGTCCCGCTTCCCTTTTTTAATTTGGCACTCAATTAGTTTTCGAAGTTTCATTGAACCTATATCGACGCTTCATGCTGTCTGGTTGTATCTAATATCACTCAAGGGAAATAATTTGTTGTCATCAGCAGCTGTCATCGAGTTATTAGTATTATGTAGTGAAAAATGGTCTTTGAGATAGTGAACCCATGTTTGTTCACTAATGTTTGAAGAGACTCCTTCGTGCCCAGGATTCATAAAGGAGTTAATTGTTTTCCAAAATTTTGCCCCGTCGTTCAGCTTGATATCAGAATGTAATTTTGCCCACAGGTTTTCCTCAATTGATCTATTTGCTTCCCTTTTGTTTTTTTTTAAAGATGATTTTAGTTCTAACAGATGGGAAGGTCTTATTATGTCGTTTGGTAGGTGTCTAAGTTGGCGTATTGTACGTGCGATGTCTTTTTTTATGCTCTTTATTTTAGTTCTATGATCTTTTGTGAGAGGGAGCATGTTGCTAGCCTTCTTTGCGTATTGGGGTTTCAGGGTTGTTGTGTAACCTGCCATGTTGGATGTAAAGCTTTCCCATTTCTGAACCTCGCTTGCCCCGATTCGCTCCTCAAAGTGTTGCTTTGCTCTTGCTTCTATATCTCCATCCATTACTGCTGAATACTTGATCCTTTTGTAATTGATGGTATAAATTGACTCGTTTGGTACCAACGATTGTTCGAGTTTTGGTTTCATGATATTAAATATAATTTCCTGCGGACAGTGATCGCTGTCAGCTTTTTCCCCTAATTTAAATGAAGCAATGTGGCGAAATAGAGATAGTGACATAAAGGTATAATCCAGAATTTTACTTACTCTTGTAGAGTAGAATGTAAATGCTGGCGGAGTGTCTCCACTGAGTCTCCCATTCAGTGCTCTGAGATTATAATGCTCAAGGGTCTCTAAAACCACCTCTCCAAGCTTGGATTGTGAGGATGGTAGTGTAGCCTCTTGATGTGGAATATTCCAGGCTATGTTTAAATTGCGGCTCACGTCACTCGATGAGATTCCCATCAGGTTGAGATTAAAATCCCCGGTAATCATAATATCAGTTATTAAAGTATCAGTTATGATGTCATCAAGACATTTGTATAGATCCTTTGTGGCTTTTCCTTTCCTTTTCGGATGGATATAAGCGTTTATCAGTATTAGCTCGAGACCTTTCTTGTTTTGAGTTGAGGAAGACAAGTTTATTGCATTTAAATCTGGGGAAGAAAGGCCTAAGTCCTTAACATCATAGCCACTTGCAACCGAGACATAAGACACTAACCCCCCTTGTAGGTGACCACATTTTGCTGTTTTCACTGCACTGGTAAAAAAACGAAGAAATCCATGCAGATGTGGAGGTTCTAGTTGCCATGTTTCTTGTAGGGATATAATGTCAAAGGACTGTAAATAGTTAACAAAATCCAAATCAATCATTTTGGAAGCGAGACCATTAATGTTCGATGAGCATATTTTTAATTGGTTTTGCCTTTTTATTTCCTTGTGAATTCCCATTTGTCAGTTTAGCTGATTGTTTATTGTTCTTGAGATCCATCTTAGGTCGATAAAGCTAGGTGAAGTGCCGGCAAGGGTACAACCCGTAACCCTAAGATCTTCAGCACTACTTGCTCCTTCCATCCCTTTAGCGCGTCTAAGTACAGTTTGTACCTTCCCGTTAGCGGAGTGCAGTTCTCTTACTCCGACCACCGGAATTAATAGATCAGGATATTTCGGTTTTGTAAATGGGGCAGTTGTTATTCCCCAATCTTTAAAGGTCTTAGTTTCTGCCAAGATTTTTTGTGCAACTAAGGGTGTTGTCCATGTTGCTTTTGTTTTTTCGACCTTCGTGCCAGCTTCCGATTGAAATTGAATAGAATCCAGGTCCTGAGTTGTGATACCTGTTAAAGATGGAATATGAGCTAACAGTCGTAAGATGTTACCTCTATTCAAGATATCATATTTGCCTTTTGAGATGTACTCTGGGGTAAACCAGACAATATTTGATGAATCTTTTGATGTATCTTTCAATGTGTCCGTGTAACTAGGTTCGTTATTGTGTTCGTTATAATGACTTTGTACGAATTCATGTCCTTGTGTTACGGTCAGTGGTGCTTGCTCTGGTATGGGAAGGACAGCTTTCCGCCCTCCAAGGTTGCGGATTTCCTCTACAGTAGTTGATTTTGCATTCCCATTTCCAGTTCCTTCTTCCCTTTTTAGTTTTATGATGTTATTTCTATTCGTTGAACTTGTATCAATGGATTGTGATGTTTGTCTAATAGGGAGCGATCCGTTGTCATTTGTTTCTTTAAGGTCTCCATTCTGTGATGCCTGTTGTATTATCAAGACGTTTTTTACCGTATGGTTAATTCCATGTGTTTTTAAGGAAGTCATTTTGGTAGCCATAATTGGTAGATCCGTGGTATTCTGCTTTACTGTCTGGATATTTTCTCCCTCCTTAATTTTACTGCCATTCGCTGGTGATAATGGCGGTATGCAAGAGACTCTGAGTGAAGCATTTAGTGATGTAGTTTTGTCGGATTCTATTACTTCTTTTTTACTGACCTTATCCACAGAATTGGGTTCTTGTTCATTAAATTGAGACGTTGACCCAAAGAGACGCCTGAAGCCTTCTTGAGCAACGATTAATTTTTGGTTTCTACCTTTACGTTGTTTTGCCCTCCTTTGTTTAGCGTTAGGTTTCTTCACAACCTTGTCATCTATTTGAGCTACAGGACATAGATCTATTGATTCTCCCGTTTCTTTTATTACTTTGTTAAATTTCTTGTTAATCGAAATGTCCGTGTCCCCCCGAGAAACATTTTTCCCGATCGATGTTAAGCCTATGTTTTTTGTTTTGTCGATTGAGATTGAAGTGCAAGTTTCAAGGGAGTGCTTATCTAGTTCTACGTCCGTTTGTCTAGAGCAAAAGTAGTTGGTATTACTTTGCAACGGATTTTTTAGTTGTATGCATAGATCAGACAACATTGATGGTAAAGTAGCCAGTTTGTCGATAATAGGGCTGCATCCACATCCCGCGTCCCTGTTGTGGGTTAGGGCCTGTTTATTTTGTAGCAGAGTCGTTAGTGCTCCCAATTTCCCATCGATAGCAACCACAAACACAGCCAGAGTGTCTAGAAGAGTCAACTGAGCGTCCATCTTATCTGATTGGTAGTGAAGTGTTTTTACAAAAAGTTGTATTGTATTTAGCAGACTGTCCCATGCCATCCCCTGGCTATTATTTTTTGATGAATTGACCATACGGACTGGGGATGTTGTATCCTTTTGGTATTCCTTTTTCTTTTCCTCTCCCATCTCTAGATCGTCTGTTAGATCGATCGCAGTACCCATGTTTGCCGTATTCGGCCCATTACTAATTGAGTCTTGGTCGTAAGCTGGCATTACGTCGTTCCAATCTTCTGATCCCAAGCGTGAGGAGATCTCTATGACGTCTGAGACATTTGTAACATTTTCTATTATAGTTAGAACCTTTGTTCCCCCCCCCTTTGCTAGGCTCCGTTTGATGATTTGATGGAACATTATTTGAGAGAAGGGTGGGTGGTAGTGTTTTTAGATCTTTAACACACTGTGCCCCGTCATTCCTTTTTTGGAAATAATCAGCTCCTTTGGAAAATGATTTGTCCCCAGAACATGTTCGATTTAATTGACATAATTGACTTGGTTGGTTAATAAACAAAGATTTGTTAGTTGTGTCATAGTCTTCAAGATTATTTTCGATGTTTATAGATCTCCAGTCATCATTTGAACTGAGACCTGTTACTGATACATCATGATTATTATATTGACCACTTTTAATCGTCATAGTTTTCTCAATTGTCTCTTCCTGTTTATGAACTTGAGCTTTGACTTGCTCAATGTTTCTAATTGAAGCACTTCCCATTGTTGTACAGCAAATCCGTGATTTGCCGTTTTGAGGGGTTGATGTTATTTGCCGGGGACTGTTAAATAGTGTATTTGTACTTCTTTTTGTGTCAGGGCTTTTCCTCTCCTGTGTTGATTTCAGATCTTCAATAACTGGTGGTAGTTGACTTAGTTGTACAGGTTGAAGAGGTGATTGAAGGCCGATGACATTTGTTATGTTTGAGAAAAGCGTATCCCCTGGATTTTTTAAGAATGAAAATTTTGTAAAAATCTTAGGTTGATGAGAAAGCTGCTTTTTTGTTGTTTTTTTATTTTCCAAATTTTGTAGTTGTCCAGAGGCGTTTCCAACAGCTGGTGGCTCTATTGCAGAGCAGTTATTCATGATTACTTGCTCTAGTTCTGGTTGTAAGGCAGATCTTTCATCTTCCTTCATCATGTTTTTCCGCCTCCGTTTTTTTGTATCTTTTGTATTTTTTTTAATATAGCGCTATCTCGAACACGGCCAGACCTCATGGTACTCTCCACTTAGTTGAGGTATAGAATTTCACTTTTTGTCGCACGGAGCTTGTCGTATTGGTAGAAGCCTTAAGCTTATTATAAGTTTATTGTGAAGTTTATTGTGAAACCACGATAAACTATAGATAATGCCGCTGCTGCAAAAGTAC
Source organism: Triturus cristatus (assembly GCF_964204655.1). Classification (NCBI taxonomy): domain Eukaryota; kingdom Metazoa; phylum Chordata; class Amphibia; order Caudata; family Salamandridae; genus Triturus; species Triturus cristatus. The sequence goes on from NC_140593.1 coordinate 869,814,593, forward strand.
AGTGGTGACTGACTACACTGTTTCCGAAGATGAGATGAGCTAGTGCCCGGAAAAGGTTCACCTTTGCTTTTCTCCTTTCGCCCAAACCTTGGCGTTTTAGAAGAGTCACAGCGTCTGTCAAAATCAACAGACTTTTTCCATTCGACTCGGGGCTCCTCCCCCATTTCCAAAGATAATGGACCAACAAACCCGGTCACAGCTCATAGAGCAGATTGGGCGCTCCAAAGTGCACTAGGCCCCTCCAGATACCTGGGGCGTACGCCTGATGCAACTGTTTAAGTAAGGTGCGTACTCTCGTGCCCAGAACACTCAGAATCACAGGTAGTGTCATAAAACCCCGGGGTCTTTCCAACGGGAGGCCAGCGAGAGTCTTTACTGGTTTGCCACTTGTAAATTAACAGCAATCCGCAAAGAAGAACAGATGACCCTCCGGAATCAGGCCCCAATCAAATCAATCAAACCGAGCCGGGAGAGGACCGAGCCGGGAGAGGACTGCAGAGAGGGGCGGGGGAGGGGCGATCAGCGGTTTCGAGTTCCCCCAGCAGTTTTACTGGTCCCGATGAAGATTACTCACGTCCCATCCGTCTCGCGTCTCCTGCGCCTCCCGTGTCTCCCGCTGCTTGATGTTTGGCACGCAGTACTCGGTGCTCGTTCTTCCGCCCGCGTGATGCTGCCGATTTGCTGCCGCTGGTCACTCGCTCTGCTCCGTTCTGCGCTGCTCTCCGCTGCTCTCCGCTCTCCTCCACGTGACCAATTGGCGTCCTCACTCACTAGAGTAGTAGAGAGAGAGAGTGTAGTAGAGAGTGAGTAGTAGAGAGTAGTAGCGAGTGAGTAGTAGAGAGTAGTAGAGAGTGAGTAGTAGAGTAGTAGAGAGTGAGTGGTAGAAAGTAGTAGAAAGTAGTAGAGTGAGTAGTAGAGAGTGAGTAGTAGAGAGTGAATAGTAGAGAGTAGTAGAGAGTGAGTAGTAGAAAGAGTAGTAGTAGACAGTGAGTAGTAGAGAGTAGTAGAGCGTGAGTAGTAGAGAGTGAGTAGTAGAGTGAGTAGTAGAGAGTAGTAGCAAGGGAGTAGTAGAGAGTGAGTAGTCAGTCAGTGTCAGTCAATCAGTGTCAGTCAGTGTCAATCAGTCAGTGTCAGTCAGTCTGTGTCAGTCAGTCAGTGTCAGCTAGAGCAGCTCTGCTGCCCTGGTTCTCTGGCTCTAAAGCAGCGCTGCTGACCTGGTTCTCTCTCTCTAAAGCAGCTCTGCTGACCTGGTTTCTCTGGCTCTACAGCAGGTCTGCTGACCTGGTTCTCTGGCTCTAGAGCAGCTCTGCTGACCTAGTTCTTATGCTACAGAGCAGCTCTGCTGATCTAGTTCTCTGGCTCTACAACAGCTCTGCTGACCTGGCTCTCTGGCTCTAAAGCAGCTCCACTGACCCAGTTCTATGGCTCCGAAGCAGTTCTGCTGACATGGTTCTCTGGCTCTAGAGCAGCTCTGCTGACCTGGTTCTGTCCCTCTAAAGCAGCTCTACTGACCTGGTTTCTCTGGCTCTGCAGAAGCTCTGCAGACCTGGTTCTCTGGCTCTAGAGCAGCTCTGTTGACCTGGTTCTTAGGCTCTAGAGCAGCTCTACTGACCTGGTTCTCTGGCTCTAAAGCAGCTCTGCTGACCTGGTTCTATGGCTCGAAAGCAGCCCTGCTGATTTGGTTCTCTGGCTCTAGAGTAGCTCTGCTGACCGGGTTCTCTGGCTCTAAAGCAGCTCTGCTAACCTGGTTCTCTGGCTCTAAAGCAGCTCTGCTGGCCTGGTTCTCTGGCTTCTAAAGCAGCTCTGCTGATCTGGTTCTCTCCCTCTAAAGCAGCTCTGCTGACCTGGTTTCTCTGGCTCTACAGCAGCTCTACTGACCTGGTTTCTCTGGCTCTACAGCAGCTCTGTATCAATATTTCAGTTTGAATGTTTTGCAAAAATGTTTTTTGCAATTTTCAGAAAAATATATTATGTTATTTAATGAATAAATCATTTATAAATAAACAGTTAAAAAACTGTAGAAAATCAGTACAAAAAAATAGGTATAACAACTATCACACTTAAAAATTAGCATTTAAAAAACCTTTGAAATTTACTGAAAAAACCATAGGTTTCAGGCACATTATAGTTAGAAATTAGCATTTAAAAAACCTTAGAAATTCACAGAAAAAAACATAGGTTTCAGGGGTGTTATAGTTAGCTAGCCATTTCACTCGTACAAAACCATAGAAATTCCTCCGTTATAGTTAGTTCTGCTAACTATAACTCGCATGCCCGCAATGCACTGCTGATGATGTCACATATTGCATCATTCATGACATGGTCAGTGACATCACTGATGACATCACTGATGACATCTCAAATGACATCACTGATGACATCATCCACGTGACTATCTGATACACCTCATCTTACACTAGTATAACCTTTCATCACTCACTGTAAAATACAGAGTACCATATTTGAAACCATTGACACACCAATACCAGTCACTGATTCCTAAGTCTACACACACAACTCCCCATTCAACAACAGAATCATTTATACATGCAGTCACTAATTAATAGAACACTATTGTTAGACCTGGCATCTTTGGCGTGGTTTCCCCTGACTTTTTGCCTCTGCCTCCTGTATTTTTGACGCTGTGCTGGATTTCGTTTTTGCTGGTTTAGATGCTTTGGGCACTTTGCCACTGCTGATCAGTGTCAAAGTGCAAGTGCTCCCTAGGTAAATTGTTATTATAATTGGTTATCCATGATTGGCATATTTGTGTTACCATGAAGTCCCTAGTAAAGTGCACCAAGTGTGCCAGGGCTGGTGATTCAAATGCTACTAGTGGGCCTGCAGCACTGATTGTGCCACCCACATGAGTAGCCCTAAAATGGTGTCTCAGGCCTGCCACCACGGTGCCTGGGTGCAGTTGCTAACTGCCATGCTGCCCTGACCAGTGTCCACACTGGCCAGGCCTAACCCTTCCCTTTCTATACACATTGGACACCCCTATGGAAGGCCCTAGGTACCCCCTGGGTAGGGTGCAGTATATGTGAAAGGTAGAGCATGTACTAGTGTGGGTGACATGCTCTGGTAGTGAATTACAGCCATTTTCGTTTTTCACTATTGCAAGGCTACCTGTGCTCCATAGGCCAGAATGGGCAGTTTGGTTATTACATCTTATAATCCTAAACTGACTCAGGGAACATGGTAGAAATTCGGGTTTAGTATGCATGAACTAAGAATGATAAAATACATCTTTTAGTGAAGTTGGTTTTTAACATTCTGTGTTTGAAAATACCACTTTTAGAAAGTAGGTATTTTCTTGTCTAACCATCCAAACCTGCCTTTGCTAGGCTGTGTATTCCTTGTCTGGAGTTTGTGTGACAGGGGCTTGGGAATTCCAGGGGGCTGGGGAATTCCCGGAGACAGGGTGAGCCAGCACAGGGCTGAATAGAGATCTGCATCTAGATGGGAGGGAGGAGTTGCACCTGGGACCTGAATAGGACAGTGCCTGCCCCCCACAGTGCTGGCTATACCCCCTGTGGTGCGTCTGATGTCTCTGCTCTGCACTGTGAAAGGAGAGAAGGAATCATGTCAACAAAGTGCTCCAGGGCTGTGCTTTCCCTCCACAATGCTGGCTCCACCTCCTGTGGGGCGTCTGATGTTTCTGCCCTGCACTGTGAAAGGAAAGAAGGAGTCATGTAAACAGAGTGCTCCAGAACTGGTTTGGACTGGGCAAAGGCCCCTCTGCCCTCAGAGGACAAAGGATTTTGGGGTATAAATATTGGGACCCAGACCACAGAAAATTAGATTATCCTGGAATTAAGAAGGAACCTCCGCCAAGGAGAAAGCTGGAAGACTGAAGAAGAAGGACTGACCTGCTGTAAGGCTGACCTGCAGTTGCTTTGCTGCCAAGGAGAGGGGAAGGACTTTGCTGTGTGCTGTGTCCCCTGGCTTGAAGGAATCTCCAAGGCCCGAGTAGAGCTGGCCTCCTGTTAAGAAGTCCCAGGAACAAAAGGACTTCACCCCCAGCTTCCCCCTGAACTCTGCTGTGTGAGTTCTGCCCTTCCTAGAGTGCTTGATCCAATTGTGGGGCCTCTGGAAGTTGTGCCTGTTGTTGGGAAGCTGACCAAGAGAAAAGAAGTGAAATATCTGCAACTTTTACACACACCGCCGGCTTAGCAAGAACATTTCCGTCGCCGTGAAGATCATCGCAACGCCTGTCGCCATTCCAACGTCAACGCCGCGTTCATCTTTGGAGCGCATCGCCCCTAGAGCGGGAAGATTCCCTCGCTGCGAGTATCATGGCAGAGCCGCCGCAGTAAGATCGTGGCACTGCTCGTTAGCGGGCCGCATTTCGTCACTGCGAACATCGTCGCAGAGCCATCAAAGATCGTCGCGCCGCTCGTTAGCGGGCCGTATTTCGTCGCATCTTGCCTTTGCGAGTAAATTTCTTCCAGAGAAGCTACACCTTGGAATCCATACAAGTATCGCCTCTCTCCCCATACAGACCGGATTCATCGCACACACCCTCTGCGTGCAGCGGGGTGGTCGCATCACCTCCCCAGGGTCTCAGGACTGATGCTGTTGCTTGTTTTTCGACGCCTGAGTGCCGCTAGGAACTTCTATCGCATCACCAGGTACTGTTGGCTAAAATCGACGCTAATGTGGATTATTTTGTCGCTAAGCTAAGAACTCTTTTGAAACCATATTCTTGAACTGTGTATGTTGGATTTTTGTCGTTTTGGTCTTGTGTAGTTTATATAAAAGTACTTTTTTTATCTACACTGGTGTGGAGTGCATTTGTGGTGTTTTCACTGTGTTACTGTGAGTGTTGGTGTAAGTACTTTACACATTGCCTTTGATAAGTCTGTCTGCTCGTGCCAAGCTACCAAGGGGGTGAGCAGGGGTTATCTAAAGTGTGTATCCCCCTTACCCTGACTAGAAGCAAGGGTCCCTATTTGGACAGTGGTGCCTACCTCTGCCAACTAGAGACCCCCAGATCTAACAGCTATTAAATGCACTTATAGACATATATAGACATTGACACATCAGCAGTCATCTTAGTCGGTTATGCAGTCATCCTACTCACTCATGAAAAAAATTAATTACATTTACTCACTCACACAATTATACACACAACACCTCATTTATTCAAACACATAGTAACTCATAGTTAATATGTTAAAAAATCACCATTACAATTATACACTCATTCATATAGTTACTCTCACAATCACTGAGTCTTACAAATACTTATTTATATACACCAACTCTCACATACAATGCCTTTTATTTTTTTACTTTGTTGAAGATGTACAACTAAAGCATATATTCGCTCACCAACACACAAATAAATACACTCAGTCACCCAAACAACTTTTTCAACATGCACGCTTAAACCTATACATCTAGTCAATCAACCATTCACACATCTATGCACAGAGTTACACACACCCTGTCCAACCACACACAAACTCAGTGTCCCATACAAATACTCACCCAACTAATCAATAACTAATATACACACTCATGTAGTTAGTGACCAACTGATGCAGCATGTTATACAACAACAGAGACAGTGATGCACACATTCACATAGTTTAGTTACTAATCCAGGTATTAAGTGAGACACTTTTAATTACTCACTTAAACAGACAGTCAGACAGCTACTAAATCTTCCATCCAGACAGTTATATATCCACTCAATCTTCAATACAGATTGGTATATACATAATACATATTTAAATTTCAAACTAAACCACATTCGCTGGATGATGTCATCAGTGATGTCATTTGAGATGTAAGCCCCTAGTACATAATAGGGCAGGGGGATTAAAACTACCTCTTAAAATGCGCAACAGGGCGCGTTTGCACACTGGTGAAGGGAGGGGGGGGCCTGAGTTGACTTGTGTGCAAACACACCATGTGGCCATTTTTATTTGGGGGATAAAGTTCCCTTGAATCCTAAGTGTCCCTTGGGTCCAACTAGCCCGCCAGGTATATTCAGTTAGCGCCACAGAGCTGAGTTGCAGAGAGGTGTAAAAAGGGGGACAGCCTGGACTACCTCTCTGCAACGCAGCGCAGTGGCGGTTACTGGAAGCACCTGCTGGGCTAGTTGGCCCCCAGGGGCCCTCAGGATTGAAGGGGAATTATTTCCCTAACTTAAAACGCGCCACAGGCCATGTTTGCACATGTCACCTCTGGCCCCATCCCCTCCCTTCACCACTGTGTAAATGCGCCCTGTGGTCGTTTTAAGTTGGGAGATTAAGTCCCCTTGAATACTGTGGCTCCCTAGGGTCCAACCAGACCACTAGGTACCTCCAGTAGGCACCACAGAGCACCGTTGAAGAGTGTTCCCCGGGGGCCCCTCTTTGCCCCCATTGCAATACATTTTTTGCCCCCGGGACTTGGCCCACCCGGTAGCTAAATATTAACGAAGCACGGGAGCCCGCACTTCATTTTTTTTTCGCGGCCGGATCCGTGGATCCATCGTGCATTGCGTCGACTTAAAAAAATAAATAAAGTAGGCCTAGGGGGTCGGGGTGTTTCTACCCTGCCACCTTTTCGTGTTTTGCGCCTTAGTTTTACTGATTTCTTCTGCCTTGGTTCTACCGAGGCACAAGATAGCTGCCAACACTTCCTAATTTGGAGAGTTGACAGTCAATTGGCATAATGCTTGTGATCGGGAGGGTGCGCGGATCCAGCACGGCCATAGATATCGAAACTTTTTTCATTTTGATTTTCTCAGCAACTACTGAACGGATTTACACCATTTAACAAAAAGGGATCTTTCTGAACCAAGGGCTACCTTTTTGCCAAATTTGGTGTAATTCCGTTCAGCAGTTCGGACTGTAGCCGTGTCTAAATTTTCCTATGGGAAATTGCATGGGGAAAACACATTTTGTGACCCCCCTTTTTTCTCGGCCCCTGCTTGATGAATCACCCCGAAACTTTCAAGATAGGAGCAGACCGGAGCGCCCCACGAGTTCTGAAAATTTCATGAAGATTCGTCAACCAGCGCCAAAGTTATTGGGAATAGAATGTTGCAAATTTCCTTTGGAAAATAGGTCCTAACTATAACTACCTACTGGCGACCGCCAGTAGGTTATATATATATATATATATATTCACAGAAAAAACCATAGGTTTCAGGCACGTTATAGTTAGGAATGTCATCAGTGATGTCATTTGAGATGTCATCAGTGATGTCATGAGTGATGTCACTGACCATGTCATGAGTGATGTAAGATGTGACGTCATCAGCAGTGCATTGCGGGCGAGCGAGTTATAGTTAGCTGAACTAACTATAACGGGGGAATTTCAATGGTTCTGTACAAGTGAAAAGTCCAGCTAACTATAACACCCCTGAAACCTATGGTTTTTTCAATGAATTTCTGAGGTTTTTTAAATGCTAATTCCTAACTATAACGTGCCTGAAACCTATGGTTTTTTCTGTGAATTTCAAAGGTTTTTTAAATGCTAATTTCTAACTATGCCTACAGAGATAGGACATGTGAAGAAAGAAGAAAAAATGCACAGAAAGAAAAAAAAGAAGTGCAGAAAGAAGCAACAGAAGTCCTCAAAGACGAAGAAAAGTGCAGGAAGAAGGATAACGTGCAGAAAGAACAAAAAGAAGAGCAGAAAGAATCCTTGTTGCAAAATCATCCTGTACCCTCAACTTTTTCAGACGGATACTGGTGGTAACTGAGTCTGACTAACCAGTCCTAGAGCCAGTGCTATGTTAAAAGACACTTAGAGTACAGTGAAAACACCTACATTCACTAGGGAACATTATGCGTTGGGGTCCCCCTGTGATTAGCATGACCTCCTCTGTAAGCCCCTAGTATATAATAGAGCAGGGGGATTAAAACTACCTCTTAAAACAGGCCACAGGGCGTTTTTGCACACGTTAACTCAGGCCCCGTCCCCTCCCTTCACCACTGTGTAAACACGCCCTGTGTCCGTTTTTAGTTGGGAGATTAAGTTCATTTGAATCCTGAGGGTCCCTAGGGTCCAACTAGCCCACTAGGTACCTCCAGTAAGTGCCACAGAGCTGCGTTGCAGAGAGGTGTAAAAAGTGGCACAGCCTGGACCACCTCTCTGCAATGCAGCTCAGTGGCGCTTACTGGAAGCACTTGGTGGGCTAGTTAGCCCCCAGGGGTGCTCAGTATTGAAGGGAAATTATATCCCCAATTTAAAACATGCCATAGTGCGTGTTTGCACCCGTCACCTCAGGCCCCGTCCCCTCCCTTCACCACTGTGTAAACGCGCCCTGTGGCTGTTCTAAGTTGAGAGATTAAGTCCCCTTGAATCCTAAGGGTCCCTAGGGTCAAACTAGACCACTAGGTACCTCCAGTAAGCGCCACAGAGCTGCGTTGCAGAGAGGTGTAAAAAGGGGCTTGGCCTCAGAACACCTGTCTGCAGCGCAGCTCCCTGGCGCATACTGGAGATGCCTGTTGGGCTAGTTGGCCCTCAAGGACCCTCAGTATTGAAGAGGAATTACATCCCCAACTTACAACTCGCCAGGGGGCGCATTTGCAGAGTGCTGCAAGGAGGGGGCGTGGCCTCCAGCAAGATGCCAGTCTATTATTTATTTACATTTTTTAAGAAGGGGGGCTGTGTGGTTCCCCTTCTTATTCTAATTTATTGGCAATGATGACCCCAATCCCCAGGGCCGGCTACTGTTTTTTATAATTTTTTTAAAATATATATTTATAGACACACCTAGGACATGCTGGACAAACCGTACGTACCTATCACCATGATGATTTGAGTGATATTCATTAAAAGGTGACTATGCATACAATGAATCCACGTGGAATGTATTTACACCACTAGTGAAGCTCTGACATGTGTGATGCCCTACCGTGCCTAGTCCCGGTAGACACCCTTGTCGTTTATTTATACAAACATGGGTAGCTATTGACGGGCACATTTAATACACATGCACACCAAGCCATTCAAAGGGGATTTGACAAAAATTCGACCAAAACTGCGTAAGAAACCCCCCTCACGGTTAATAAAACACACATCCACTGCCGGATGTGTAATACTTTTTATTCTACTCTCTGGAAAGGAGACGAACATCACTTGAGAGTCACAGCGCGCTCCTGGCAGAGCCCAATGCTGTGTTACACCCACCATTGCCCGCCAAGTGCCACACACCTCTGTGTTGTATTCCACCAGCTAGTGCATATGCTATGACACTCTCTAGCCCATGTGCACTGTAACACCACCCCGTAAATATGTCATGCCACACTTGTCTTCGCACGGGTTATATTGCCCCATCTAACGTGCCTTCCTCGATGCCTATGTTATAACGCACAGTGCTATGCCATACATATTACAATCTGGGATCCATATCTTTGTCACAGTGCATATGCAACGTTACACTCCCCAGCACATATTTTATATGACAACTTTAGAGACTAGTTAGGTTACACAACACTGCCCTGTGCATATTACACTCCATGGCGCAGATCGCATAGCACGCGCTAGTGCCTGTGCTATCTCGCGCTCTCCAATGAATCTGTCATTGCGCACAATGTATTGCATATTATATTTCACGCCTGGTTCATCTTATATCACACTTTTTGGTGCATAGTTTATACCATACACTAGATCTAGTTTTCATTTTTAATCGTGCTCTCAGGACTATGTTCTATATAACACTGTGTTCACCTACCCTTTTCACGGGCATTACATTTTGCGATAGGGGGTGGAGGGTCAGGGGGTGTTTCTGCCAAGTGAGCCCGGAGTCACAGTCACAAACGTCCTCTTCTTCCTGAATAAAAGTGAGATTATGCTGCATACTTGTTCATATTTTAAGTAGTTCGCACAGACACACGTTTTAAAAACAATAAAGTTCCTAATACCCGCCTTCTCTGAACAGTTAGCTTGCTGCCCCATCCCCCTCCTCCCTATCCTCTGTTGTGTGAATCCATGGACTAGCCTCCTCCCTTCTGCCATGCATGGTATGATGTGCTGCCACTGCCCTCAATTTAGTATGATGTACCAGTCCCCTCCTCCTGCCCTCCATTGCCCAATTCTATGCCCCATCATTGACCTCCTGCTTAAACTCTGTGCTTAGCTTGCTGCCCCTATTCTCCTTCCCCCTGCCCTCCGATGTCTTTGTGCATGCCCCTGCTCCATCCTTTTTGCCCACCATGTTCCATGGACCTGCCACTCCTATCTACTCTGTGTGTTCTGTTGAGCTGCCACTCCCCTCCCACCTGCCTAGCATTGTCAGATGACTGTAACCTGTCCCTGCCACCTCCACCCTGCCTATCCACATGCCATGCCCCTATCCTCTTCCTCCTGTCCTACATGGTCCATTGTACTGCCACACCCTTCTGCCCTCCCTAGTCTGTTGTGCTGCAACCGCTCCTCCTACCTGCCCCGTGCGGTCTGTTGTGAGGCCCCTTCCCCTGAACTTTCTTGTCTGTGCACAGGTCCTGACCCTCCCTTCTATCCTCCATCGTCCTTTGTGCATGCCCCTGCACCCTCCTTCTTGCCCATCATAGCCATTGTGCTGCCACTAACCCTCCCACTTGCCATGCATGGTCTTCTGTGCTGCCATGGCCCCTCCCACCTTCCCTCTGTGGACAGTTAGCTGCCCCTGACCCTCTCCCACCTTCCCTCCATGGTCTGTGTGTATGCCATCACAGTCTCACTGTTGCTCTTCATGGTGTGTCTTGCTTCTAGTGCCCATCCTGACTGTGCTCCATGGCTATCTTGCTGCTCCTGCCCTGCCCCCTTGCCCCCAGCCCTCTGTTTACATGTGCAGACCCCTACTCCCTCCCTCCTGGCTTGTCTGTTCCATTGTAATGCCCCTGATCCGTCCCTCCTGCCCTTTATGGTCTGTTATGCTGCAACTTTCTCTCCTGTCTGTCCATTATGGTCAGCTAGCTACCATTGCCTCTTGCCCCTCTGTTCTCTGTTGTCCATGTGCATGGTCCTGTCCCCTCCCTCTTGCTTTCTATGGATTGTTGTGCTGCACTCCCGTCCCGCATGCCCTGTGTGGTGTATTGTGCTGCTGCAAACCCTGATGCCTGCCCTGCAGGGTCAGTTTGGTGCACCTCTCCATGTCCCTCCTGTCCTCTGTTATCCAAGTCCATGTCCCTACCCCATTTCCTTTCATGATCCAATGTACCATACTTGCGAACATTTTGAACTTGGTAAGAGGGAGATTTTGAAAAAAAAACTGGGGTATTGATTTTCCCCTTTGCGTTACATTGAAAAAGAGGAGATTGTAGACAGGAGACAGATCAAATAAAGCCCATTTGAGCTTAAAAACATTGGACGTTTCCTGGCTGTTGGCATGTATGGTTGTACTACCATTGCCTCTTCCTTCTGCCCACAATGGTCTATTACATTGCCACAGCCTCTCTTGCAAGTCCTGTATTGTTGGTTTGTTGCCCCTGCCCCCCTTTCCACTGCCCTCCATAGTCTGTTGTGCTGCCACGGCCCTTCCTGCCTGCTCAGTGTGGTTAAATTGTTGCCTTTGCACCCTCCTACCTGCCTTCAATTTTCAGAGTCCGTGCCCCTGGCCTCTGCCTCTCAACAGTATCCTAATGAACAACTAGATTGCTAACATTCTATATTTATTACAAAAGTGTGGAACGCCTGATGTCATCTTGATGTAATCAAAGCTGTAATACCTAGAGCATTTCCTTTAGAAATTACATATATGAGAGGGTCTTATTGGCATCAAAATTATGTTTAGTGCTCTAAAAGACTAAAATCTGGACATATTTTCTGAGTTTTCAAATAGCGACAAAGCACTTTTAAATTATTTGTTATCTTTATGTTTTTTTGTCCAGTTGACCACTTGATTAAATGTTGCACTTAGGGGAGAGGATGTGGTGTTACTTCCAGAACTGCAGACTTTGCAACTGGGGAACCAGGTTGGAGTTTCTGCTTCAGCTCGACATTCTGTGATTCTGGTCAAATCACTTAGTCTCCCCATGTCTACAACCAAAATGAATTTGTTCTTGTGTGATGTAACCAATGCTCATGTAAAGCACTCCAATACCTGAGAAGTCTGCACTATATAACACTGCAGCAAAAACACAAAATAATAAGTGTTTTGCACACTTCTGTCATTGGGCTATATTTGGGCTACATCTGGGTGATTTTGGGCTACATTTGGGCTCTTTTGTCTCCGGTGGCCATCTTGGGAGATTTATTTGTCATGAAGTTTCCTCATTTCCTCATGTACTGCAGTCTCCTCAGTAGGAAATGCTTTCAGTTTTTTACTTTGATTCCATCATGAAGGTATTCAGATATGTCACACATTTGCCATAAATTCTGAAAGTTAGCACTCTAGTTGCTCATTAGATCACTGTAGTAAAACTACTGTTCACCATGGAAGTCTGCTCCTGGTATTAAAAGTGCATGTTTCAGTCTGCATGTCAGAATGTTTTAATGAAATAGAAGAGGATTTGAGAAGTCACTCAAAATGTGCCCTTATTTTCTTTCTTCAGCATTAATCATAATTTATATGGCAAAATGAACCCCCTCATTGTGTTCCTTTTTAAATTAAATGATTTAAGTGTTACCGGTTTATTCCAATCAAGATGGCTTCAGGTGTGCCATACTTTTGTCATAATGAAGACAGTAAGCGCTCTAGTTGTTTTTAAGAACACTCTGGGACATTCTGTCATTGGGCTATACTTGGGCTACGTCTGGGTGATATTTGGGCTACATTTGGGCTCTTTTGTCTCTGGTGGCCATCTTGGGAGACTTAGTTGTTATGAAGATTCCTAATTTCCTCATTTACTGCAGTCTCCTCAGTAGGCATACTGTCAGTTTTTTACTTTGATTCAATGAAGAAGGCATTCAGATGTGTCACACATTTGCCATAAATTCAGAATGTTAGCACTCTAGTCGCTCATTAGATCACTGTAGTAAAGCTGCTGCTCACCAGGGAAAACTGCTGCTTGTATTGAAAGTGCATGTTTCAGTCTGCATGTCAGAATTTTTTATGAAATAAAAGAGGATTTCAGAAGTCAAAATGTGCCCTAGTGTTTCTTTCTGCAGCACTAATCATACTTGTTATGGAAAAATGAACACCCTCATTTTGTTCCTTTTTAAATTAAATGTTTTAAGAGTTACCACTTTAATCCAAGCAAGATGGCTTCAGGTGTGCCATACGTTTATCATAAGTAGGACTGTTAGTGCTCTAGTTGTTCTTTGGAACACTCTGGGAAGCTGCAGTAGAACACAAAGGATTCAACTGACAGTCTCTGCCCTTGTTGGATGTACATGTTTTACTGAGAATGTCAGACTTCATTCTCACATGACTAAGAAAGATAATGTGAATTTACAGAAAATATGCTCTCAGTTTAGCTTATAGATCACCTTCCAAACCTCTGTGGGAAAAGCATGTGAAAATAGTTTTCTCTCAAACATGATTCATGATATCCCAGCAGAAGGCTTTTCAAATGGTAAAATCACCTTAGAACATACCACAATTCCTAAAATGAGTATGGTACCATCAACAAATGATTTATAATGTAACTAAAGTCTTAAAACCTTCTATTAACTGCAATGCTTTTTCATGAGGTGCTATCATGTATATTGGTCCCAAGATGGCTGCCAACACTTCTTGGATGAAGTGCTGACAGCCAATCAGATCTCAGGATGAGATGTGTGGTTAGGCTCTGCCCACTTATATATATGATTTTACTTTTGATTTTCTCAGAAACTACTGAACAGATTGACACCAGACCTGCAAAAGGCACTTCCCTGAGCTGAGGACTACCTCTCTGCCAAATTTCAAGTAATTCTGTTCAGCCGTTCGGGCTGTCCCTTGGACTAAAGGTCCCTATGGAAAATTGCATGGGGAAAATGCGTTTTGGGACCCCCCTTTTTTCTCAGCCCCCGCTTGACGAATCCCCCCGAGACTTTCAGGGTAGGAGCGGAGCGGAGCGCCCCACCTATTTTGAAAATTTCGCGAGGATTCGTCAACCGGCGCCAAAGTTATTCCAAATAGAATGTTGCGGATTTCCTATGGAAACACGGTCCTAACTATAACTATCTACTGGCGACCGCCAGTAGATAATATATATATATATATATATATCAAATCCAATTTCGCCGATAAATGCACACTCAGAGTCACGGGTATTACAAATCTGGCAGCAGTTTATTCTTCGTTACGCGTTTTGACACTGAAAGTGTCTTGATCACACGAATCACCAAACGTTTTGCATTGATTTAAATAAAGTTTATTGACGTGATTTCACTCAAAACAAAGTAATAACAAAAGTAGGACTATATCTGTAACTTGTCTATTCAGATGTTCTATAATGCGGCAGACATATTGAAAGATGCAAACCTGCTGTGTCACTATACATCCTGGCCTGATTATATTGCTAAAATTGTACATATATTTAGTCCAAGGCAACGTAATACTATATAAATTTTGGCAATTAAATACCATATTACCTGCGCCCCTGCCTCTGCCTCTTCCTCTTCCTCTGCCTCTTCCCCGTCCTCTCTGTGGTGGAGTAGGCGTTGCTGTTGTCTTCCCCGATTGTCGACTCCTCTTCATTACCCTGAACTCGTCTAAAAAAGTCGCTTGGTGTGTTATGACTTCTACATCTGAAAGGGAACTCGCTGTGTGTATTGACACATCGGTATCAGAATCACTTACGTCAGGGTGGATTGTCGCATTGTCCTCCGTAATCGTTGGTTCTTCAGTTGTTACATTCTGATTATACAGATGGTCATACTTATGACTATAAGTTAGGATTCGTCCTGTTTCATAGTCCACACAGTCTCTGTGTAGTTTTCTCTGTTTCCTTTGTTTGATATCATCTTCGTACTTAGTTAGTCTTCCTTTGAGTTCATCTTTGAATTTCTGGATAACTGCTTGATCTGCAACTTTTTTAAAATTCTCTTCAATTTCCGATATTTCTCTGATGATTTTATCCCGATCTTCCCAGGCATACTTAATCAGTATTACCATCATATTTTTAGAACTTGCAGCAGAATTGTTCGCCCATTCATCAAGCATTTGTGGATTCGGGGATTCATGTGAGGGCGTGATGTATATTCTTAGACCTCTCGGTATCATTTGTGTTTGAATATTTGATTTCATTTGTTAGAAATTATATGTATTTAATTATATCACAAGTTTGGGTGATGACACTTATTTATGAAATGATCTTTGTCTACAAAGATGTTGCAAATAATATTGACTAAAAGCAATACCAGCGTGAAGCAATAATATACAGGCCTTTATAGGTACTAGACCGACAGAAACGAATGTTCCGTTGACAACATATGTATATATGTAAGCCACTAGAGCGTAGTTATACAATATTGATGTTCTCGCAACATGTTAAAAATAGATGGTTTCCTCACTATCAAGTCGCACGAAAACTATAAATGAAATTTATAATGATCTGGACTACCAATACAATCATGTTTTCGATGACCTTAGCAATGGACGTGACAGGTAGCCATCCTGTTTGGCGATTTGTATAGACACTTGTCTAATGTCATATTGTTCATTAATATTAACAATGGAAACTATCATTGGTAATATGGTATTTAATTGCCAAAATTTATATAGTATTACGTTGCCTTGGACTAAATATATGCACAATTTTAGCAATATAATCAGGCCAGGATGTATAGTGACACAGCAGGTTTGCATCTTTCATCTGAATAGACAAGTTACAGATATAGTCCTACTTTTGTTATTACTTTGTTTTGAGTGAAATCACGTCAATGAACTTTATTTAAATCAATGCAAAACGTTTGGTGATTCGTGTGATCAAGACACTTTCAGTGTCGAAACGCGTAACGAAGAATAAACTGCTGCCAGATTTGTAATACCCGTGACTCTGAGTGTGCATTTATCGGCGAAATTGGATTTGACAAAAATTGCCAGTTTTCGGGTTTACCGGCACTATGCACCAACTGACAATGGGCTCAGTTTCTAAATAACCTGCTTGGATGGAAAGAATATATCTATATATATATATATATATATATATATAGATAGATATATTTAAGAGCAATAAAAAAGTGTTTATAGAGGTTAAACAAGTTCTATGAATTCACAACATTTTAATAAACCAAAGACGCCAATAAAGTTGCTATTGTTTTATTTTGTTTTTAAATTAGTATTTATAATAAAAAAATACTATATGTATATATATTTTAATTATTAAATAAATATTTATTAGGAAGAGTTAATCTGCTCTAATATTTTATTTTATTACTTCTAGGGTTAATAAACATGTTTTAATTTACTTGTCCATATATATTTTACATTAAAATATATATATTTTTTTCAAACTAATATATTTTATTAATTTTCCTTGTACTTTCCAATAGGAATACCAAAGATGGTGGAGAGATCCACCTCCATGTGAAAAGTTACCAGAAGTAATTTTACAGTTCTAAGTTCAGTATTAGTGATCACTACCCCCTGAATTGAGCGAGAGGAGACAGGTAAGTGCACACTTCGGAGAAAATCTACACTGGGAAATAAGGGATAGCTAAAAAGTGTAAATTTATGACTTAGGGGCTCAGTACAATGTTGTGCGGCAAGATTCTACCCGACACCATCTTTGATTCGGGGCTGACCGCCGGATTACGATGTGACCGAACACTGATCGATCGGATTCCCATAGTTTCCTATGGGAACTTGTGTTACGCCCGAGAACCAGCCGTAACAGCCTCCTATGGGGAAAAGGGTTGTGTGTGCGTAAAACCCTGCACCCTGTCGCCGGCACCGCATGGTGCCTGCCACACAGTGCGGGGTTTTACAGAGAGGTACCTTAGGTACCCCCTTGACCACCAACCATAGGCCGCGTGGGCCAAAGTTACTTCTGACAGCCTTTCCATGTCGTAAAGGCCGGCGCAGAAAAGCTGTTGAAAACCGACATCATAATCCCCGCAGGGGAAACACCATACATATGGGGTTACGATGTGGTTCCAAACAACAGGAATACTCCGCAAGTAGGTCAGAACCGAGTAGGAATGACCGGCCGGTTCATGTTGCAACCACGAACATTGTAATCGTGCGGTGGGAATGTAAATCAAAAAAGTTGGTCAGAAGGGTTCCGACGTGGTCAGGAAGATTCTGTCAGACAACATCGTAATTAGCCCCTAAGTGCAGGAGCAGATTTACATTAGTAAATCTACATGTGTAAGTATACCTCTGTGAATAGGGACCAACGCTGTTTAATACATATTTGGGGGCATATCAACAAGGGCTTTATCTCTGCTTTTTTGGCTTTAAAAGCCAAAAAAGCAGAGATAAAACTAGCGCCCTATCAACAACAGGGTGCTAACACGCAAATTTGCATGTTAGCACCCTTTTACTCTACGCTTCCCCTTGCATCTCTAATGAGATGCAAAGGGGGCGTTCCAGAGTAAAATAATAAGAGAAATGTCGCTAAGCGACATTTCTCCTATTATCAAGAATGTCGCTAGCCCTGTTAGAGACAAAAAAAGCAGCGCTAACCGCGGTTAACGCTGCTTTTTTACGTCTGCTAATTTTCAGACTTAGCCATGATATCCTATGGAAGGAGGATATCATGGCTAAGTGTGCCTGTCCCTATCAACAAGGTAACGTGTGATTATCGCTGGGTTTCCAGCGATAATCTCACGTTAGCCTGTTAGCGTGTAGATTTTTATCGCTATTAAGATAAGCGTTGCTAATAGCACGCTATCTCAGCGATAAAAATTCACGCTAGCCGGCGATAACTATCCTCACGCTAAGAGCGCTGAGCGATAATTATCGCTGGTTGTTGTTGATATGCCCCTTCGCTTTCTACCTGTCTTCAGGCTGTTTAGATGACCCTGCCCCTACACTTTTAAACCCATGGAGACGCTTTAGTAGCAACTGTCAAACCAGAGAGGTATGACTGTCACAAGGTCATGATGACCTTGGACGAGTGCCCTAATACATGTGAAATGCAAACTAGTGAATCAAAAGTGCATGGTGCATACTGTCACCGGGCAGACTCAAACCTAATGAGGCTTTTAACGTAAGTCTACGATACATTAAAACAAACTATAACCAATGTAACAATGACAAAGCACGCTTTATTTTTTTGTACGTTTTTTTCTTTGCAGCCGGTACCATTCTAGACGTACAGAGCACAAAAAAGATAATACGTTCTCGTTTTTTTTCCACTATCCTACATTCTTAAGTCGCTCCTTTTCTTTTCAACAAAAGCAGACACCGAGAGGGAGGCGTCAGCTCCTGTCTTTTATGAGCGGCAGTTTCCTGGTTAGCTGATCATTGACTCTGGAGCCAGGTGCACGAGGCCGAGCCCACTGCAGTCACTGAGGGAAAAACTGCAGACCCGCGATCCGACCAAAGAAGAGGTACGTAAACGATGCAGAGTTACGCGTTCCCTCTAACCACAGACAGGCAAAGAGTGGAAATACAGCAATAATACACGTTCCCTCTAGCAACAGTTCGGCACCGAGTAAAAATACTGCAATACCGTGTGCTCCTTCTAAAAGGCACCTGTGCAGTCAGCACGGACAGGTTCTCTTCCCTTGGGCTAGAGCAGTTTCGGTCGGGTATAGACAGGGATACTAAAGATCTGTGACGTTTTAAGTCAGGGTCAATGTGCCCTGCCTGGCTCAAAGCACCCGCCTTTCAGGGGGGTGCTTTATTAGAATCAGCATTATTCTGCAGAGAGGGCCCTGATGACCCTGAATAATCCTAAAACAGATTGTTTTAGATACTGTTCTCCTTTAATTAATTTTTTATGAGGGTGATGTGTGAGAGGCTATTACGGACGTTTTGCAGAGTAATGTTGTGTTTATTTTTCATTCGACATCCATAACAAAACGTTTATTTCAGATAAAAACAGGATCTCACATACGAGAAATAGGAGGGTGTCATAGACATTATCTGCAGTAATATAAATGAGTTGCTGCTGTTATACAATATTGAAAATACACGTCACTATCCCTGAATATTAACTGTAAAAACAATCAGACTTTGGACCAGTGTGCCTGTGCACTGTCACTGACCTGGACAAAGAGGGGGTAAAACAGCGGGAATTGCATCATAAATTTAAAACTGTTCCGAACTGGGGCCCCAAAAATAAGTTTGCCCATGCCCCCAAAATTCTTAAGATTCCCCCAAATCCTTAAACTGTCCCTGCTAAAGATTTGTGTGTGTTCGCGGGTTTGTTTATAAATGCTTTTGTTTTCGAAGGACTTTGTTTCACAATAGGTTAACTGCATAGCAAGGCTGGATAGAAACTCTGGGCAGGCATGCTGTGCTGCTAGCCAAGCTATCAACATGGATATTCTAGGCATTTTACTGTAAAACTTCATAACGCAGGCAAATCGTTTCTAAATAAAACCTGAACATATGTGTGTGATAATACCAGGAGAACCTAAATGAAAGAAAGTATGTTGCACTAGTTTTCAATGTCGGTAAGGAACATAGGACGTTCATTTAATAATGTATCATCTTTGTAGGTATAATCATACAATTACACCAATAAGGATTATTTTAAAGTAAAAAATACTAACTGAAATGTTTTTGGGCTCTTGCTACTATTATTACACATACAATGGCATTAATGTCCTCAACATATGAAGAACACATGTTTATTTAGTTTTACACATAGTGAAACGTATGAGAAACTGATCACCAACAGATGTCTCTCAAAGATGTACAAGTCCAGTAAAGATCTCTGCAAAACTGCATCTACTGTACTACCTTTCTAAGTATGATTTGAACCTATTCTCGCAGTGCTGTAGGTAACGCATATTAGCAGTGCTTCCAAACTGTGAGTATGTGATAACAACTGGCATGGTATTCAGGTGTCGATTGGTTCTTTCTTATTTTAAGTGCATGTGTCTTTGTCGTTGGAAACTGGGTTACTGACTGAGGTGGGTGAAACCCTACTCAAGCAACAACCACAATTCTTGGCACTGTGCCATCACAAACAACCCCAAATTAACCTGTGCTCAACCCTCTGATAGCTTGGCACAGAGCAGTCAGGCTTAACTTAAGGCTATGTGTAAAGTATAAATGCAGCACTACAAACAGAAACAAAATTAAAACACCACAGAATAAAAATCCCAAACCAATTTAGAAAAAAATCGAAAAAACTCTAAATAATAATTTAACACCAAGACAACTAAAATCCAATCAGTAGAACCAGAGACATTCAGTTTTTAAAGATTTCAGTGAATATTATGCCAAAAAATACAAAGTGCCAATGGGGGTTATCTGGTTACACAAGACAGGGACAAAGTCACAAGTTCAGACTGACTGCGATGGAGTGCTGGTTGCCTACAGGGACCCAGTTGGGCCCGCTGAACAACAGTACGTAAAATCCTAGCTGCGGAGCAATGCAAAGTCATTACGTTGAGTTGCGTCTGGGCAACATCGCGAAACAGCTGCCATGGAGCTTGCGAAGAGAGGTCCTGTGCTAAGGCGCATTGCGCAGCAAAGTCATGGACATCGACTGGAGCTTGAGATGTGAAGTCTAACATAGTCGTCAAGGAAGCCGCTGAGGCTTGCGAAGACTTGCATAGCAAAGCGGCGGTGCTGAGATCACGGTGTGTCACACTTGGCCGGTGCTGGCAAAGTTGCTCGGTCTTGCGAAGACTTGCATCGAGATGCGCCATGCAGCATTGAGTTGTGCTGGTTGTCGGTGTTAAGATGCGTTGCACTGGGTCGGGCTGGGGGAGCTGGCTAGGTGATGCATGGTTCTGCTTCTGAGCTGCGGCTTTCAGTGTTGAGATATGTTGTGCTGGATCAAGGTTGAGAAGCTTTCGGGTGATGCGGTGTCCTGCATCGGAGATGCATGGCCCAGTGAAGCCTGTTGTGTCCTTGTGGCTTGAGAACAGGAGGGCAGCCGACTGACTCTTGGAGATCTTGGAGTCCTGGGATACACAGGCAGCCTGGGTTCAGTCACAGCAGGGCAGTTCACAGCAGAAGAGTCCTGGTGCAGCAACAGCAATCTTTGGACAGCAGAGAAGGCCTTGAGCAGCAAAGCAGGTAAGCCGTGCAGACTTCACAGCTGGACAGTACTTTTCCCTGGCATTGTCCACAGGTCCAGAAGTGATCTGAAGAGTTGAGATCTTAAGTCCAATATTTATTTCTGGTGCCCATTTTGAAGCAGGAGACGTTCTGGGGTTTTTCACCACCTTGAAATGGTTGGAATGATCTGCCTTCCTGCCCTGCCCCCAGATTGTATGGGATCACAATAGACTAATGTCTAACCCCTTGGTAAGAGTGCTCAGGCAGGGCCTTTGTGATGTGCAAGTGGGATTGGCGACTCCTCCTCCCCCTCATTAACTTAGAGGGACCCATCCTCCCAACACCTATCTTCCATTTGTCTCACTGTCTGGTAGCAATACACAAAGGCTGACTGCCAACTACACCTAGTCATTTGTGCCAGGATGCAGGCAGCAGACACCAAATGGCTGGGACAGGAAAATGCCAACTTTCTTAAAGGGACGGAGCGCGGTTACAAGCCAGTACGCTAGCATCTTGCAATGGAGTTACAATCACTGACAAAATGTGAACTACAGAATAGGAGTGCATTTTATCAATTATCATGATAACTTTCTCAAGGTGACATTTTCAGAATTGTGATCAAAAATCCGATTTGACTATTAAAGAAGTTGTTTTAATTACATTTCTATAGACACCAAACTTGATCTGCCTACTTACTCCCAATTGAAAGTTATCGCTTATTAAATGTAATAAGGTAACCCAATGTTATCCTATGTGAGAGGTAGACCATGCAGTAGTGAAAAATGAATTCAAGAGTTTTTCACTGCCAGAACATATAAAACTTTAACGTGCATGTCCATCTTTTTAAACACACTGCACCCTGCCCTCTGGGCTGTTCAGGGCCTACCCTAGGGATGACGTATATTTATTAAAAAGAAAGGTCTGAGCCTGGCAAAGGGTTTATTTTAATGAAGATTCTGATAGAATGTACTTTCAAATATTACATAAAATAATCAACCTTCACTTCTGTTGTAGCTTAAAACAACCTTTGGTGTGCAATAGTGGTGTGTGCCCTGCCCACTGCATGAGAGTAAATGAATTGCAATAGCTGATGACTAAATGGTCAACCAGACCCAGAATGCACAACCCTTAAGGTCACAGGCTGCTCAATTTAAACAAAATCCACAATGGTGAAAGAGTTAATCGAAACAAAAATGATGTTCTTCGATGCTTCAGTTGCTTCATTGAAGACATAGTAATGATAATATTCAAAACTTCGTACAGTGTACTGCTTCAAACTCGTAGTGGCAGAAACTGACAATTCAAAATGTGTCATTAATTGACAATTATGACGTAAACCCAATGCATTTCAGGAAAAGCATTTCATTAGGGGTACCTGTAATGTAAGACATAAGAAGGTCCAGTCAGAACAGTTTGTAGGGAGTTGCAAAGGATTGAGGGGTGACAACTGACAACCATGCTGCATGCAACATGTGAATCCAAGTGCAAAATAGTGTCCAACATACCATGTGATGTCTCACTGCAATTCATTTGTGCCCATGTGCTTCAATATCAGATACTTATGCGGTGTGTGAGCACAGTGGAAATGTCAAGACCACACAACTTCAAGAAGCAATGGTGAACATGTGCCCCACCAAACAAAACCATGAATAATGGTGTGTGAAGGTGAAAACCAGTGCTATAAGGTGCACTGCACACGTTATAAAAATGAAAATGTGACCCAAATATATTGTAAAAATGCAATAATCGTGCACGATAAAATGCAAGGTACTGCCTCCCTCAATTATATGGTGAATTACAGTAAACTATCAATCCATAAATTACAAACACATCTGTGGGTGGAAAACATCTGTGTTAATTCCCAGAATATTATTCAATGTTAACTAACTCAAAACGAGTTCATATAAGTCTTTACCTCTCAACTCGCAGATTGACTCAATACCCTGATGATTATGCGAGTGAAAACACATGAATCTTGGTCTCTCAGCATTCTACAACTCTGCACCACCACTAGTGCACCAAAATTCCACAAAATGTAGAGAACAGTAGTGAGACTACTGATTAAATGATTATGTGAAAAGCAGTGGAATAAAAAGTAAAAAATGAAGGGGTGACATTTACCTTGGAGAAACGAAGGGTGGATAGCCTTTCCGACAAATGATACTAAGAACATGCTCCCTAACTGTACCTCTATATTCAGTGCCTTTTAAATAACCTGCATGCCTCATATACAGCGTATGGCCCAGAAGTGAAAGAAACATCGTGAAAATGAAAGACATACTCCCGTGTATGTGCAAGATGCACATACTATTACATAGATATCAATTGTCGGCCTGCCCATGCTGCAAACTGTGCGTCAATCACAAACAATCTACAAAGGTAGCAATATTAGGTTACGATAGGATAAACAGCAGTGACAGCATTTACATTTTGAATCCAAATGTGGCGATAAATAAAATTGGAAATAAAAAATGTTCTACTCTTCTATATTCCCACACTTCCCCCTACAAAAACATTACCCTATTTGTGTGGGTGTGCCTAGCACTCGTGACAGGAAAGGCCACAAAACACTACATGGAGGTGTCAACCCTTTTTGTCTGCGTGGGCAGCTGTGGAATTTAGGCATGGGCTTGGTAGCAACACAGGGAACCCTACCAAGCTTAGACATTTCTGAAACTTAGTCACCCAGGGGAGTCCTGGGTGGTGTTACTTGCTGGGAACCCACTACCTTTTTATACCTACAATGTCCTCCAAACCTCAAACCGTGGCTAAAATCCCACATTTTCCTTAGTTATCATCCCTTTGAACCATAAACATATATTTTCCTATGGATCTCACTTCTCCTTATTGAACTGCTAACATTTAACCTCGTCTTAATGGCCTGCTTCTCTGCTATGAAGTTTATGTAATTCTCAAACTTGATCTTTCCTTATTCCAAAGATTAACTCATCTTTTCATATTTTGCAAGCATTATTCTTCACTCTTTCCATACTTCTTCAGTGGTCAAACAACATTTGGATACTTTGGATGTTAAAAGAGTTCTGTCCGTTTATGGCAACAGTTCAAGTGAGTACAAAACTTAGAAAAATCCTTTTTTACCTTTGGCCAGTTAGGAAAAAGGTGAGAGAGCAAATACAATGACTTTGAACAGATGGGTTATATCAACATTATGCTGGATTACTTAAATGAAAATGAGGTAATTCTTGGTACTATTGAAGGACTTTCTAGACAAGGGATGGCGGCCTCTTGGAAAAAAGTTCAGGGTGTTTCTGTTCAAGAGATCTGCATACCAGCAACTTGGTCATCTGATTATATGACTGAAGCATTAAGTAAATGGGCTATTTACTTGTTTCCTCTGTCCTATAATGTCCTATTAACGTAACAACAATTTTTCCATTGAGTGTGACTGCATCAAACTAGGTTAAAGCACATAGACCTAGATATATACAGATTAAATAATAACAGAATGCATATACATAGCAAACATTAGAAATCGATATTTTAAGTAGTTCCTCAAGAGGTCCATAATTAAATGATAATGCAAAAGTCAATGTTTACATTTTTGATTATGCACATGTATATTTAATATTAAATCTCCAATATATATGCAGATTAATTGATGCTGATTTTGGAAGTTGTACATGTACAATCCATAAAGAACACACTTTTTGTGAGAGTGTAGACAATCATCTAACTTGTACTTCACCCTATAGCAGCAAGTACGCCTAGAGCCTCTTCTGGAGAAGCAGCAGCGGGCCGCTAGAGCCCAAAGCAACATCTCATTCAGTTTGCTATCCAAGTAGCTCCTCCAGTCCAGTGACTACTGATATTCACATAGAAGCACACAAATTAGGCTTTGTAATATTTCGGTTAAGATGTGGCCAGCCGCATGGTTGTTTTTCTTGCTTTGCGATAAAACATTTCAGCTCTCAGGATTGAATACTCTTGCTTACTTGCCTTGAAAAATCCCTAGGCTCACTTGCTACTATAGGGAAAAACACATGTTAGCTGAACCTCTACATTCTCACAAAGAACAATGTTTTCCTGTTCTTTATGGACTGTATCTGTCCAACTTCCAAAATCAGCAAACCAGCATTGATTTATTGGTAAATTTATTGGTGAATTATTATTATTATTATATATATACCTATATATAATATCTAATGCATAACAAGGGACTTTTGCATTATCATTTAGATATGGATCTCTTGAGTAATAACTTCAAATATCAATATGTAATATTTGCAATGTACAAGTATTCTGTTATTATTTAATCATGTAATCATATGTTTATAAAACACTACGTCCAACAAAAGATTGTTGAGTCAGAGAACAATTTTGGGATTGGGTTCTTAATTCTCCTACTTTGTGAATATTTCTTATTGAGCTTAAATGTGTGTATTAATGCACTTTTTCAGGATACTGTTCGCCTATATGCATTAAAGTTTGATTGCATATTTGTGTGACTAGTTGTATTTTGTCAAAGGCCTTTACTTTAAAAGTAATGACTCGGATGAGGCATCTCTTGAGGTAATATTCATTACTTGTAGTCCAACTTGTCCACATCACAGTCTTTACATATCACCCTCCCTCCTTGTTCTACACCTTTGGCTAGGATTGGAAAGTACAGGAAAATGCTGAGAATGTCAGCCCTTTTATGTTACCCAGTATGGTTGGTGGGACATTAGTATTCAGTATTTCTGTTTTGTTGCTGTCTCACATGTGGGATCCACCTAAAAGGTAGTGACTGTGATGAGTATGAATTAGAAGAAGAGTAATGAAGATCACCAGTAAGTAATCAGAGTAACCTAGCCTCAGGCCTAGCAGCATTGTGTTAACACACTGGAGTAGTGTGGCTTAATTTAGATCCAGTCTGGCTTAATTTTGAACCAGCGAACACCGCAAACATTTTGTAACTTTAACTGCTATGTTAACATAATGATAGTATCTGTTTTTTTCAATTACTGAAAAAATTACACTGGACTTGGCACCATTAACTGCTCATTCCTGACAAGCCTCCTATAGCATGACAATTGTCTGCAGCCAGGCCAGTGCCTGGAACATCTTAACCCATTGCCAGATTCAATGTATGCTGAGACAAAATGTGATTGACAAGTCGGAAGCCAATGACTGAAGGATGCTGAACCAACGCCAAGCTCATGTATATACTATATTTTTGTCAAAATAAAAGTTCGAAACTGGGCGAAAAAGGATCTCATAAGTGTAAAAAAGAAGATGTGAAATGTTAGTCATCTCTTGCAGACACTGGGTGAGTTGCTATGAAGGATTCCATATCAGAAGTAAAGTGTAATGGAACCAGAAATATGACGAGGACGTTTGAGATGGTAGTACTCAAGTAGAGAAAGAAACAGAGAGTAAGTGTAGATTAAAGTTATCAAGGAGATATAAAGGTGACAACATAGGTTGCAAATAACTGAAGGAGAGAAACAAGACTGTCACTGGAAGAGCAAAAGAATAAGGTGGGACACAGATGACCAATCCCACAATAGGTAGAGATGTGGGTAAAAAGTCAAGATTTCCAACCTGTATGATATGGCTGCCAAATATTATGGGTATGTGTCACTCTGTATCCAGAAAACTTGCATTGATTCTGATTTAAACTTTTGTTAGATCAGCAATTGCGAAGGCTCATTTGGTGTTCCTAAATCAATGATTTTAGATGTGAAGGATCCTGGCCCACCTTTTCAATTCATTCCAATGTCGGGTCCTCAATGGTTCTTTTTAGTAGCATTAAGGTGTAGGCGGAAGATGAACTCATGAGTCGCTGGACATACAATGTAACACAAATGGTTACATAAGAACCCAAATCGACAACCAGTTGAAGGTTATTCAGTTGTGTTACAAATCCAAATCTAGTTGGACATACTCAAACCTTAGCATGAGAGTATAGAAACACAAGGGAAATAAAAGAATGCCAAACCTCCCTAAAAGGTTTACTCGATAAAGCATGAAAAGAACAAGCAGCTCAATTACAATTATGCATGAGATGAGGAAACAAAAGCTCAAGTCTTCTTGCATCAGCGCTTGTCCTGTATACAACATTTAATTCTAACTATCCCTACTCTAGCTCTAGAGTGGCATCCCTACATTTAGGCCCAAGCATAGGACATTAGAGAGGAAAGAAAGGTGTCAGTGGGCAAAGTCGTCCTAAGAATTCACACTGCCATAACGTGGATCTAAGGCACGAAGCCACAAGCAAAGGAAAGAAAGCTTGTCAGCGCAGTGCTCTCTGTCAGGAAATCAAGCGGGAATGGGGGTAACTGTACCTCTCTACAAGGCATTATATACATAAAATTGTATTAATCAAATGTCCATATTGCTTTTTGTCTCACAAGTTGCAACAATGGGCTCAGCCTCAAACTTCTCCATGACGTTGACTCCCTTCACCGCCTTCTCCATGCACACGCCCCTCTGTAACCGCTCGTCCTTGACTTTTCTCCGTCTCCCATGTGAAAACACCTCCCTCCACCTTATTTCCTGTGACCAAGCTTACTGCAACTCTTTCATTCTGTAACCTTGCCCAAAAAAACCCTACTCTCCTCTAGTACTTTGTCCACCGACAAAGCAAATGTGAGATATAAGCATTCTGCGAATTTCCCATAAGCGTTTGAATACTAATATCAGAAACGAAGACACTACAAGAGTAGTACAAATCAAGGCCTATGAATCAAGCTAAGTGAATAAATGTACCATACAATGTAAGCTTGCAAATACATCAGCTGACTACATTAAGACACCTCTTTAGATGTAAGTCATTAACCTAAGAACGCATCTATCGATTATTAACACATCATTGAATCGTATTTACTAGAGAGACCTAAAACAAGTTACATTGACTACAATGGTAAGTGCACGTTTTAAGCGATAAGTATCAAGCCCTACATTGGATTACATTAACTTTCCCCGTAACATGTTAGTTGATTCACATTGTCTTCTAACATCTCATTCTCCCATAACATTGAATTCTACTGACGGTTACATTGTACTCCTAACAGGTACCCCATGTAGGGTATGAATTCTCCACTCTATCAGATGTATTTTCTCAATACAAATTAATTTAAGTGTATTTCTTTGTTTTCCATAATTCAGAGCATGTGCTTCAAATGTAATTTTTCATCAATGAGTATTCTTTGCTGTTGACCTTTTGCTTCTGTGCATTTAGATTTCAAGGACACCCTTCATCATGCGCTAACAGTTTTCAAACTTAACAAAAACGTTTTAGAAAGATATTCCTGGTATGTTCATTCTCATTTTGTTCAGTCCTTGAATGATTCCCCACCTGTGTTGTGGTACATTAACAAACATTCTCTTGCCGGTGGAAGCAAAGAAAAATTAGCAAGTGGATGGTAGAAAACATTATTAAACACGGGATCAGATATTTTAAGTCCTAGCATCTCACAGCTATCATGGATTTTGGTTGTTGCTTTGAAAGGCTAATAGAGTTGAAGCAGATTTAGCCAAATATAGAACAATTGACAAACTGGGCTGCAAATGTCATATAAAAATTCGATATGATTGCAAAGGGTACAGATCCAATAGGGCCTGCAGATCTGCGCCACTAATAGGTGAATGAATTGATGAGACAAGAGGGGTCCTGTTCGCTGTTTACATGGAAACACAAATGTCACACGTGTGTATTATTCCACTATTGAAATCTCACTGTAAATGTTTTATGTCTGATGGAAAGTACAAAGTGTGCATTTTAACAAGTACATGAATGATGTCACCCGCTCCAGATCACATGATGCGTGCAGAAGAACCCCAACTGCGTCTGATGCTTGTGGGCAAATCATCAGCTGGGAAAAGTGCGACAGGAAATACCATCCTGGGTGAGAAGAGGTTTGACTCCAGCGCCAGTTCGACAGCAGTGAACAAGACATGCAAAAAGGAGGCAGTGGAACGGAAAGGGAAACAAATTGTTATTGTTGACACACCCGGCACCTTTGATACGGTGCTTACTCCTGAACAGGTCGTACAGGAGGTCAGATCATGGGTCACCTTCTCTCCTCCCGGTCCTCACGCCATTGTGTTGGTGGTGAGGATCGGCCGATTTACAGAGGAAGAGAAGAACACCATTGAGTGGATCCAGGATGCTTTTGGAGCCCAAGCAGTGAGGTACATGATGATTGTGTTCACAAGAAAGGATGATTTAGAAGATGTCTCCATACATGAGTACATTAAAAATTCAGGCAGTGAAGATCTGCAGAGGCTGATTAAGAAGTGTGGAAACCGGTACTGTGCCTTTAATAACAGAGCCTCCCCAGAAGAGCGGGAGGAGCAGGTCACTGAGCTTCTCACCATGATTGAGCTGATGGTGGAGCAGAACAATTGGACCTGCTACAACAGTGAGCTGTATGACCAAGCTGAGACTACCCACTCGGAGAAACTAGAGGAGCGACGAAGACAAAAGAGAAACCCACTTGAGATAGAGCAAGAAAAACTAAATGTTAGGCTAGAGAAGAAAATGAAGGGTTATGTAAAAAACAGCACAGAACGAGGTGATAATCGAAGGAAAGAAGATAAACTGAAGAAAAGAGTACCTTGTGATCAGCAAATAAACTATCCAGAGAAAAGGAGGAGGAAAGAAGCAAACGATTCCCAGGTAAGTGAATCTTGAATGTGTGTAAAGCAATAGAAAAAGATGGGAAAGACATGATGGAATGAAAAACCAGTGAAAATCGCGATGGAAAAATATTTAGAGTGAAATAGCTACAAGAATAGTTGTACTTTCAATATTAGTTTAATAGAGCTCAAAATGGCTTCAATTCTGCTCTAATTTCCAATGGTCAATTATTATTTTTTGTAAAAAATGTTTTGACTTGCTTTCAAAGAAGGAAACTGATTCAATGCAGTGGATAAACACGTCCATGCCTCCCAAGGCATTAAGAATGCCTATTTCTCCGCTTGTTTTTATACAGTGAAAAGCTTAGCCGGAGTGAAATTGACAGTGTGTTTATAGTTTAATTTTCACATATTATATATACGAACTAGCACTTTTTTCTAGTCTCTAATGTTATTCCATAAAAGCCAGATCTATACCAGATTTTCTGGGTAACATCTCCCTATGTTCAGGATTTCAGTTTGAATTCATTTATCCGAATGTATCCCAAGGCGATCTGAGCTTCTGGCATAGGTTTTACCCTCATGGACTGGCTTTGGACACCACTGATATAAATAGACCGTGGGGTTGTAATTTTCTTTTTCCTGTACCAAGCAGTTCGAGTGCAAGATGCTCTAAAGCATACAAGCTATCCATAGAATGGGACCTAGCAACACTGTTCTCCAAGACTGCCATTCCTTGAATGGTATAGAAACCTTGGCTGGTGAGTATTGCCGAAGTTCCTTTAACCAGACAAGACCAGCATGTCCTTCCGGCAGGGCTAGTGCACTTTAATGTGTAGAGGATGTTCTCTTCTCAGCAGGACCGCCATACTTTGAGTTGGAAGAACTAGCACATCTCATTATGCTTGCTATATGTTGAAAGTGGCAACTTCTTTGTACACCTGGAAGAAGACATATTTATAGTACCAGCCAGTCGGTTAATTCCAGAATTTCTAATGAGAACTTGCACAGTGGTCGTGTGACGTTTCAGCAATCTGCTATTAATTTCAAATAGACAGTACTGGCTCTTTTTGAAAGAGCTGGTGTGCATTAAGTGCTTAATTTGCATATTAACAAGCGCCCAAGCTTTTTCTCAGAAACCAGAATGTTATGATTGTTGGGCCGAATATGAAAGCTGTGTAGTTTTGACTCCTCCTCTTGCCTCTTTCATCCATCACCCTAAACTCCCTGTCCCCTTTATTTCACTTTCCGGATTTTTTTTGTCCTTGCTTTCTCCTTTTGTCACTGTTCTTCCGTCACCCTTTTCCTTTCCGCTTTTTCTGTCTTTTTCTCTCTTGGCCTGGGTCAAAGTCTAATGATGGGAAAACAAGTTGTGGACCCAAAAAGAGTGCAGCTGGGCCCTACTTGCAAACACTGTCTCAAATTAAGCACTTGATATATTGAATGGACCAGTACAACTGCACAGCACGGTCACTTAACATTTTAATGGTCACTGATTGGATTTCTTAGCAGATACGTTGACGTCATATATGTTTTAGTAGTCTGAAGGAAAAGACCATCATTTCAATAGGTCCCATGAGGGACAATGCTATATGGTATCCAACACAATGTAATTGACATGTCTTTTTTTTTTACCCAAAAACGCACATGGTCTTCAAGTAGCAGCAGGACAAGACTCTCTCACGCAAAATACACTTGCACCAAGGACAGCAGTTTTGACTTCGCTGATAAATAAGGTCCCAGCATTATTGTCATCAACAGTGTAAGCTAAACTCAGGTCACAGACCGAAAGCACAAAAGAGATAGCCGAATTGCAAGCTTTTTTCTCACAAAACAAATGCAGTGTATTAAGCAGATGCACAAGCTTCCTGCTCACACACATGGACACAGACATTGTATGCATCAGATGACTCCCCAGCCAGAACGAGAAGGTGCACTACTGGTAGCTGTGCAAGTTTAGTTGACACAACATATGCACATCACAAGCAGCTGAGCTGCAGTCTTCCCTGGCACATAAAGGGTCTGATTCGGAGTGGCCTCATGTTGATGCAATAATTATTGCGCTTGTTAATGCCAGCTGCTGCTGCTTGAGGCTGCTGCTATCGGGGGCCAAGTAATGGACTTCAAGGCCCATAATTCCATCGACCCAGGAGGCAGGGGCTGCAGCCTTTATTTGGCCACTTTACAGTCGCTGCATGGGACGCTTGCGGGAGTGCCTGGGCGAGTTCCGGGGCCAAGACATCTGGGAACATCCGTGGCTGACTGAGACTGGATCTGGCACTCCCTCTTGGCTGTGTCTTCTGGTCATCTTTGTAATGGTAAGAATGAACTTAATACTACTCTAGGTGAGGTCAACCTCTCCAGTAAAGGTCCTAAAATTTTGAGGCTTTCAAAATCCGATGTGGGCGCCATTACCTAGGAAATGTGCACTCTGGAAATAGAACTCGGTGTAGGTGTGCTGGACCCTAACATAGGGGGTTATTACGATGGCAGGGAGACCACCACTAACAGTCTTTCAGTGGCGGTCTCCCACGCCATCGTGACCAACTTTACCACCCGCCATATTATGATGGCGGTCGGATGTGTGGCGGTCGTAAAGACCGACTGCCACGCATCCGACGTGCTCCTTGAGCCCACCAGTGCGGCAGAGGGGCTAGTAGTGGGGCTAGTAGTCCCAACAACGGTGGCGGTGCCTACTAGATTACGATGTCCCTTTCCGCCTGCCTGTTCATGGTGGTGAACCCGCCATGAACAGGCAGGCGGAAAGGAACTTTGGGGGCCTATTGTGGGTTCCCCTTATCTCCTTGCCCCCAAACACGGGACCTGGGGGGGCACCTATGGTGGCGGTCGCAACGTAATTCATACTGTGGGACTGCCGACTTGTAGGTGGGCGGTCCCAAGTATGAAATGATGGCGGACGGACTGAAGTCCGTCCGCCATCGTATTGACCCCCATAGTCAGGAATAGTGTGACTGTCTGTGACATAACACCCACGCCAATGATGAGTAATCCATCAAATATTGCTGGCACACAGGACATGCCTGTAAATAGATTGCATGTTTTTCAAGCCCCAGCCATTGTGCATCAACCTGCTGATCGTACTTTAGCTGCCCCCCTGCAAACTACAGAAAAACACCCAGCTAAGGGCCCTTTGAATAAGACTTCTACATAGTTCTCCTTAGGTGGTGGCACCCTTGGTCTCTTCTGAATGCTGTAATTTACTTGTGGACTGACTTGTGGATAGACTGGCAGCGAAGTTAGAGTCCATGGTGGCTCTTTCTTTCTCATCTTCTGCAAAGAGACTTTCCAGTGTTGAAAATGCCATTTTACAGTTTTTTCTCAGTTTAAGATTCTTGTCCCCAACCGAAGGGCTGGGTTTCGGGCATCTATAGTTCAACAGCCCAAGGAGAGGCCTGTTCTTATTGCTTCTGCTCCATCTGTTGGCTCAATGCCTCTATCAGGTGTCCTCCAACCATTGGACCCCAGTGTACAGGAGGGTACTCCTCCCTTGGGTTTAAATTATACAGTGGAAATGTTGAATGTACAATAGCTCATGACTTCAACTTCTAGTGCATCTTGTGAGGGTACTAGCATGGCGTTGTTTAATACCCAAATGTATCCTTTGGCTGGTTTGTACTGCAAGCGGTCCTCATAGCCTTTGGGACCTTAGCCTGTGCCCCACATCCTTTGTCTACCTCCAGCTGCTACCCCTTAGGGTCTAATTTTGGAGAATGTACCCCCTCTGCCTGAAATCACCTTTGAGAACCAGTTGCAGTTAAAAAACAAAGTGGTTATTGTGGTAAAAAAGAAGCTGGGGCTCAACATACAACTGTTTAAGTATATTGATACAGTGATGAGGTGTGACCAGTGTACACGGTCGAAGGCCTTCTCTGCATCAACTGACAGAAGGAGTGCCAGTGTGTTAGAGCGCTGTGTCTTATTGAAGTACTCCAATTTTTGAGACTCCAGAGGTGCTAGGGGTAGCACCCTATGACTTCGAGTACTTCCTGATGTGGTATTATAAAAGTCTGCATGTCTTGATAATATCACAAAGAACTTGGCAACAGAAGCTGAAATATGAAAAGACATCTTTATTAAACTCAGTGAGTGAGACTACGTCGCACAGAAGCCTTAGCAACTGAATGAGGCAGTCTGCAGAACGAAAACCAGTGTTCTCTTTTATAATGCATATTATGCTCTGGGCAACACCGCCCTTCTCTTGCAGTTGGTCATTCACATATTTTACTTCAAAGAACAAGCAGAGTCGTGATTGCAATCTCACATTTCAGTTCAGCCAGCCCGCAATTATTTACCGAGCAAGGCTCAGATCCCACATCTGACCCCAATAAACATGAGCATCTCCTGTTTAGAGAAACAGGCCATAAAGCAGGAACAAGCAGGTGCGAAAGTGATTAGCCGGAGGCTTGTGTGCGATGAAAGGACTTTATGGTGTGTCAAGCCCTGATGCTAATCACAGGTGGCCGGAGGAAGGGGAGCTCGTGAGACCGGACTGACCTGGGGCAGCGGAGACCAGCTGCCCAGGTCATGGAGAAGTCAAGCAGAAAGTACATGTATTCTAAAGGCTTATAATGTGTTTGTCTATGTGAGGGCAACTTATTAAGATGGCCATCGCTCCAAGATGGAACCCACGGAGTCAATGTAGAATAACGTATACATAGTGCATTTGGCAATGGGACGTTATGCAAAGCGCTTGTAAATACCGCATTGACCAATCGCGGTTTGCTAATACATGAATAAACAGGGGTAGGGCCCTGTCTTCTACGTGGTCCCAAATACCAAAGTACGACAGACCCTCCTTTTGCCCTTACATAGGCAATCACTATACTCATACTGATCTTAGTCTAGGTCTATATTCACCAGATCATCAAGATGTTGCTGATGGAGCAAAATCCTAGTACTTGGACTCTCTCTCTGGACAGGTCTCCTTGAACACGAAGAAGCACAAAGGCC
Organism: Triturus cristatus; assembly: GCF_964204655.1. Taxonomy (NCBI): domain Eukaryota; kingdom Metazoa; phylum Chordata; class Amphibia; order Caudata; family Salamandridae; genus Triturus; species Triturus cristatus. The sequence goes on from NC_140593.1 coordinate 869,849,133, forward strand.
ACATATGGCAGGCCAAAATAAGGAATACCTCTATCTAGTGATGTTCACTACTAACTAGTGTCGATGCAGAAGCTGTATAGAGGAGTTGCTTACGAATTCTAATCTTTTAACCTGCTCATGTTCAGGAAAAGAGTGCAAAGAAACAGTAGTGGAAAAAAGACATAGGTTGAGAAGCGGGTGCAGAAGTCAATTGGGTAGAGAAAAACAATCCCACCCATAAATGACAATGTCATGTTTAAAACCCACTAGAAAACACGTTATTAAGAATATTGAGACAACGGGAGAAAGTAGCGACCACTATTACAAATGAAACAATAATTTTTATGTTCAGGTGAAACAGTGGTGACCCTCATCAATGCTCTGAGGTGAAAAGGGGGCACCTTTCCACAGAAAATGGATTTTATTCTGCTTATACTAGACAATGCCAGCAAAACAAACAGTCTTCTAACACCCAGTCTATACAATCACACGGAAACCTCTTGTGAAACCACCTATGCCCAGAGTCCGTTCAAAAAGCCTCTCTGGCAGGCTTCTATTGTCCATCAAATCTTCTTCTGTTGTTTTCTTTTGCATGGGCCTCTTCATTCAAGCCTTTCATGAAAAAAAAGGTACTGCTCAGTTGGAGTGCCCTCCTGGCAAACACTCACAGCTCACGGTGTCAATGTTTCAAGGCAGTGCACCTGTGTCTTTCCTCTGCTCAGACACTACAAATAATATGCTCTTCATTGGTCATGGGCACAGATCATCTTGTGCAGACCCGGGACCATTCTCAGGATCCAACACTCATCATTCGGTGTCAGAGGACGCTCAGGCTGCTCTTTCATGGGCACTGAAATGTAGTGCCTTCTGTCAATCTTGGATCCGCCGGTGCACTGCACTTCCATTGAAGCAAAGGACAAGAGGGGGTATGTGTGGCCAAAAACTCAGGCCAAGGGGCTCAAGGGACTGCACACTGTCAGAGGTTACCAGCACATGACAGGCGCTCTTTTGCACTGAAATTCCGGTTCTGTGGCAAAACCAGCTCCTCCATCTTTTCTGATGTTGAACGCCTTATGACGAAGCAAGCGTGATGCTTTAACCAGTTCGTTGTATAACAAGGGGACTGTAAACAGGTGGCCTGTGGTCCTTCAAAGGAGTGGCCACACACCATGGGACAATTTTGGTCCAGAATACACTGTCTTTCTCAGGAAGCAACACAAATAAAAGGCAGTAGGCAAAACAGTGCCTCTAAGCTTTTCAATTGGGTTTCCGTGTGAGAGCCTCCATCATCTAAGGGTAGATAACTACACGAAATTCTATCTAAAATGGATGTCTTCACATATGATGGCATTGTCTAATAGGGCAAACACATTTTTTTTTCCCTGAATGATTACATATAAATGTTTCTAAATTCCTTATCTAGGACATTTCAATAGAGAAATCACATGGTACAGATTATCATAGGCATGTAGAAACCTTTCATATCAGGTGCACTAGGCAATACACAGGCTAATAGTCAGATATGAAAACAAAAGACAAGAACTAGAGGGTCCTGATATTTGCATGATTAGAACACATCTGATCCCACCAAAAATTAAAGCAGCAGGAACAAAAAGGGTAAAAACCACATTAAAAATAGACATTGAAAATTCGTCATGTTCAAAAGGGTAAACGCAAGATATCCCCTATTGGTATGGAAAACTTGTCTTACTATAATATTGAGTCAGTTAGCCAGGCTATCGCTATCCTGACAGTCAGGCTGGAAAACATTGAAGCAGGCCTAAGGAAAATTCTTAGAAACCAGTCTGGTCATGCAAAAGGGAATTGTACATAATATGGGGGTTCTTGGTGCATCACTGCAGTCTGGAAGTATGTACCTGAACAATACACCTACAATAATAAATGGGCTGACTGATGAAAGGAATACGGAAAAGGGAATTGGAACTAGGACACAACTAAAATCCCCAATCACTAAGCATAATGCGACATTGGGCAGGGAAGAAACAAAAGCAATAAAAAAATAAAAATCTATAGGAAGGACAAGAATTTAGTAGTCAGGCATGTGACATCACCAAGAGTACGGGTGATACACAAAAGGCCAAAGTCACATACATTTTAACTCTACCGCTGGCGACTACACCATATACGGTAATCTTAGGTAATGTTCCAGTTCCTTCTGCAGGGAAAAATGAAAACCTAGTTTCCTTTCAAGAAGCAAAGGCCATATGCTACTTAGGAGAAAGGACACCATTACCTAATGTAATATAGAAATTAGGCCACCTTTAGTCACAGATCTATAATTTCATCCTTAGGTCCAATCAAGGATACATAAATGTAGGGCTGCCTGTTCCTTTAAGGGAAGGGCAGTATAACGTGACAGGTGACAGGTGACATACTTTGATCCTGTAGATCTTTTAGTTTTCTTTAATACCATTATAGCCAATTTAGACATGCACTGGTAAAGTGCTGCCTCTCATGTTCACAGCATGAAAATATCATTAGCTGTGGAATTTAGTAACCAGAACAAGTTCAACCAACTATTGCGTAGCGATGGGCATCGTCATGACTATCCCCATGCAATATAGGTAAACTTGTAATAGCATAAAAAGCAGCAACAAAAACAACGAAAACATGCAAAAAATAATAAAAACGCACAAAACATCAAGCCATCAGATATACTTGCTGTATATCAAGCACAAAAAAGCATAGACAAAACAATAGCATATGTAAAAAGCGGTGACACACAACACCATGTCATGTACTTTATGCACTGTAAAACTGCAGCCCAAAACCCAATATTTGGGCCTGTTTAATTTGTCAGGTTTAAAATACTTACCCTCCTTTTTGACAGTAGATCACCAGGCAATGGAAATCTGCTGTCAAACATAACTCTACTGTTTCTCTTCTAACATACAGGACCAGCAAGAACAATTCATGATAGAACCAAATACACAAAAATAAATTGCATTACTTAACTGTTACCCTCTTGTCAGTCCTTTCAACATCCAGCCACTCAAGTTTTACATTTCTAGAAATAAAAAATCGTTACACTGACACTCCATAGTAATTTGGCACCTACAATTTCCACTGTGAAAAAGAAGTTTTAATTGGGAATGCATTCTCACGTAGGCATGTAGCCTTAAAGAAATTTTAGAAAAAGACTGCATCTTGTTTTCTGTCTAAGACTTAATGCAACACTTCGTTTTCTGTTAAATAAGAGCAACTATAGCAGGCATCATTCTATTTTCTTTTTTTTTTAGAGCACCAATGTATCAGCAAAGCATTTAACATGATATTTGGACTTTCAAAGGAAACCCCTTTTCCCGGTGGAATTAAGTTCTTTAGTTTTAGTGATGCTATGGAGAAACCAGAAACCCCACCTTTAGAGGCCCGTGTAGCAAGGGCATTCTGCATTCCACAGAGGCAAGGCCCTAATTTAAAAGGTCATAAAAGTCAACGTGGCAGCCTACTCATTGTTCACACTAAAGATAGCATCTCAGCAGCCTGACCGAGTTGCTCTGCAGCTCCCAACCCCCAGCTTCTGACACTCTGAATTCGTCAAAGCCAGAAGGCCTTCCTAATCCCTCCTAACTTGCAATAATTCGCTCTATGTTGAAAAATAATTTCTTCTTTTTAGGCGCTAAAAAAATTATCCCTATTCCCAGATTGTTAAACTACATGTACTGTGAATAATTCACAAAACTTAATAACACACATACCAGTTTTTAGAATAAATGCTTGTTGTAATCCTATGCAATGGTATACATTTCATCAACCTTAAGTGAATTGTATTTACAATGAGTTTTGATATTTTCTTCATCATTTAGTCATTTGCCTTTATTCGAGCTCTGTTAGTCCCTTTTATATTAGCATATGAAACTCAGTGCCTCCCGCCAGGTAATCACAATATTTTCACCCCTACTGCTAGAACCTGCAATCTCATCTTTCCTCTCCTACTTACTCAAACCGGTACCATATTCCTCTTTATTCCCTTCGTCAATACAACCTTCCTCATGCTACTCTTCATGTCTTTATTACTCCCCTTCATCATCTCTCTTCCCTCCACGGCATTGTATTTTCCCAATCGTTCCTCTCCTTCCTACGTATTACCCAGTTCCTATAACCGTAGTTCTACATTTCTCCACCCCTCTATCATTACTCATTTCATCACGTACCTGCTCACAAACATCCTCTTTTTCCTTCATCAAAAAACAATTCTCCATTTCTCTTTCTCTATGTGGGTGCTAACTCCATTAAGGCCGTTTTGTATTAACATCAGATAGTTGCGGGTTGCGACACCATATTTTATTTAATTTCCCCAAGTTTTTAACAAGGTCTTGTTTGTCATAGCGTGTTCAGTAGTATTGTGACAGACACAGCTAAAGTTAGAACCTTCAACCCTGATATTAAAACAAGCCTTTGTACTGGCACATTGACTCATTGAATCATAAGAAGGCACAACCTGTAAATATATATCAAAACCTAAACGTATGCATTTACTGAAGCCTGGGACACTTTAAACAGTACTCTGAATGAAAGAAAATGCAATTGAAACAGTCCTTTTTACCCAAATTCGACTTTGATATTTTAAGCATTAAAAAATTAATATCCTACAATTTTCTGGCGTAATATGCATTACCAGAATGTCTATTACATAACCCATGAGTCAGGCATTGGAAATAATAACTTATACTGTATAAAAATGAGCTTGTTTGCACCTGCGCCAAGGGAAAATTGTACGCGCGAATGCTTGTCATTTTAGTGATGCAACACAACTTAAATCAAATTTTAATGCTAGGAGGTCATAGTATGAGTATTAAGCTTTATAAATATCAAAAAACGATTTTGAAAAGCACTTATTTTTTAAAATAATTTTTCCCATGATTAATAATTTTCTTTTTTAAAAATCCCAATTATTCGTTTTTGTGATAATTCCATGTATAAAAAGCAAGCTGCATCCCTTGCCTATCATTTTGGACACATTTAACTCACAAGCCTAAGCGCATAAGCCCAATTTGAAACGCGCCACATTTTTGCGCCACTTTCATTTAAAAAGACGGTTCTGCCAAATTCCACCCGTGTTTAACTGGGAAAGTGCTGGCTGAAGGAGCATTCCTATCAAATATACTGCAGCTGAAAAGTTTGCCTGTGAACATTTAATACAATGCATCTAAGGAAAATGATGTAAATTTATTTACTTTTGCAAAAATAGATAATTTCGTTTTTGGGGCCTGATTTATATCTATCAAATGTGTTTCTAATTTTATCCTTTAAGCATTTAACGGCAGTTTTGTATATGTGCACAATTGCTCATCCTATAAATTAAAGAGCACCATATAGCTATTTTAGCACATCAAATGGTTAATTTCTGGATTCCTTTTCTAAGTTTGTACGTGATATTAATTAACCAACAATTTACTTAACAGACTGGAAACATCAGAAGACCCACAAACACATATTGAGCTCATTTCAGACACAAACAGAAAGGGGTTAAACAGACAATACAGCGCGCTTTAGCCATTTTTCATAAATAGCGCCGTCGCAATTTACTTACAGAAGTTGCACTAATGATAAAAAAAACACAGACATTTAAACACACAGTTGACTTATAAATCAGTACGCATGACAGAAAGAAAGAACAGCTCACAGACTATACTTGAAACAAACCATTTGCAAATACTGCTGTAGGTCATATTTACGAGCAACGCTTTTCAATAGTGTTCCAAAAGGCTGCATGAACAGCCCCACAGACAGATGCATGTCCAAGAAGTAGTGAATGCGCTCAATTCACTAGCTCTGCCTAGCAGAACACCACACAAAATCGTTGTGCATATCCTCATTCATGAAACTGCGCAGAACGAAGGATCCTTGTTTTGTATTATGTCATATTTTAATTCCCTGGGGATACAAAATCACCAAGGAAGAAATATGTTTCTAAATCTAACCTATTTAGGTATTTCCCACACTATGGTACCTTTCAAAACAAAAAGCAACACATATTTCCATGTGAGCTTACAAAACAGGCATGCCAAAAATACTGCTGAAAACGCAAGTATTATAATCAAAACCAAATGGAGAAATATCTCCTCATTACCTGCCTACGCAAATTGCAATTCGCATATCCAAACCTATCCAAACCAAAAGCTGGCCAGCACAAATTTCGTAATTCCAAAGCTACATTTCCAAATTTGCTAAGATCAGGCATCTTATAGCTCACTAATCTAGCTTCAAACTTCAAGGGTTTATCTCTACCAATAAACTCGCAAATATGCGAGACCCTCGGTTTTGGTAATTGCAATGACCAAATCAGAAACCAAGAAACCAACCCCTCGGCTTTGGTAATTGCGATAACCAAATTAAAGGCCCAAAGAACCAAATTGACTGGGAGCGACCCACTTATACTTAATTCTTATTCTTAATAATCAAAAGGTTATCCAAATTCTAATTGTCAAGTTCTACATGCCCAAACGTCTTTTATAATACTCACGCCAATTAGGTTCTTTTTCTCACCTTTTGAGTGACATCATGTGGAGGATCAAAATCAGGAAGAGCAGAAATATACCGGACTACATAATCAAAGAATCTCCAGAATCCCTGTGCACAGAGTACCTTCTTGGTAGAATCCCGTTCTGTCCTTCCAGTAGATTTCAGTCTCCTGACCAGATCACTCCCACAGAAAGTCACTTCTTTGATGAGGCCCTAGCTGGTGGGCGCCAACTGAAGTACTCCAATTTTTGAGACTCCAGAGGTGCTAGGGGTAGCACCCTATGACTTCGAGTACTTCCTGATGTGGTATTATAAAAGTCTGCATGTCTTGATAATATCACAAAGAACTTGGCAACAGAAGCTGAAATATGAAAAGACATCTTTATTAAACTCAGTGAGTGAGACTACGTCGCACAGAAGCCTTAGCAACTGAATGAGGCAGTCTGCAGAACGAAAACCAGTGTTCTCTTTTATAATGCATATTATGCTCTGGGCAACACCGCCCTTCTCTTGCAGTTGGTCATTCACATATTTTACTTCAAAGAACAAGCAGAGTCGTGATTGCAATCTCACATTTCAGTTCAGCCAGCCCGCAATTATTTACCGAGCAAGGCTCAGATCCCACATCTGACCCCAATAAACATGAGCATCTCCTGTTTAGAGAAACAGGCCATAAAGCAGGAACAAGCAGGTGCGAAAGTGATTAGCCGGAGGCTTGTGTGCGATGAAAGGACTTTATGGTGTGTCAAGCCCTGATGCTAATCACAGGTGGCCGGAGGAAGGGGAGCTCGTGAGACCGGACTGACCTGGGGCAGCGGAGACCAGCTGCCCAGGTCATGGAGAAGTCAAGCAGAAAGTACATGTATTCTAAAGGCTTATAATGTGTTTGTCTATGTGAGGGCAACTTATTAAGATGGCCATCGCTCCAAGATGGAACCCACGGAGTCAATGTAGAATAACGTATACATAGTGCATTTGGCAATGGGACATTATGCAAAGCGCTTGTAAATACCGCATTGACCAATCGCGGTTTGCTAATACATGAATAAACAGGGGTAGGGCCCTGTCTTCTACGTGGTCCCAAATACCAAAGTACGACATTATAAAAGAGATGACCTAGGCATTCGGTGTTGTCACTGCAACCTCTCCTCTATCAGGAATGAACACGGTTTGATCAGGGTCAACAAGGCCTTGCAAGTACGGTGCTAATTGGAAGGCCAGAATGCTAGTGAAAATCTTTACGTCCACATTTAGCAAAGGTATGGGGTGATATGAGGTGCAGTACGCCAGTTCTTTACCAGGCTTAGGGTGGACCGAGATGGAGGCCATCCTCATGGGGTCTGCGAGAGCACCAGTGTTACTTAAAGAGATATGTGGGCGTGCTAAGAGAGGTGCAAGTGTGGCTGTGAATGCTTCATAAAAGTCTGAGGTATATCCATCCTGTCTGGGTGCTTTACGAAAGGGCAACCTTTGTATAGCTGTTAGGACTACGTCTGAGTGGATATCTTTGTCCAGCTTGGAAGCTTCATTTTCAAGAAGTTGGGTTACAGGAGCTTTGGCTAGGTATGCTGCAGTAGGTTCTGCGTTGAGCACCTTGGCTGTATAAAGGGTGGATTGGAATCGCTCATATTCCTCTGCTATTTGTTTTGTCCCAATAAACTTGATTCCCCTGAGGCCCTACAATCTTGGATACCAACTGATGTATGGTTTGAGTGGGAAGCTGTTGCACAAGGAGACGACTTGTTACTCCCTGTGTAGTATTTTTGCCTTGTGCGTAAAAGCGCATATTCCGCTTTATTAATATCTAACGCCTTAAGTTGCTTGCAAGCTGCCGTGAGTTGGTGTCTCGTTTTAAGGGGGCCGGTACATAAATGAACCTCTTCTAGTTCCTTTATTTCACCTTCCAGGTGCGTGCACCTGTCGCTGCCATCCCTATTGAGTCTAGCCGATATAGCAATGAAGTGGCCTCTGGCAACTGCTTAAAGGTGTCCCACACTAAAAGTATTTGTGCATCTCTGGTGTCATTGGTGTCCAGGAAGGCATGGATTGTATCATTGATTCCAGAGATTTGAATGAATGAATATTCTTTATTGTTTAAGTTAATTAAAACCATAACAATATACCAATAAAACTAATTGTTTAAGAACAAATAAAATCTACATAATAAAAAGATTTGATTTGCAATGATACAGTAAAAAGAAAAGAAGAGGTATGTAGTCATGTTTGTGCGGCATGATCTTAAAGTGTTATTGTGCTTTTCCTCAGACTCTTTCTTAGTAATTTCTCATACAAAAGTAAGAATTTTACCGAGTTACACTTAGGCCGTAGGTCATTCGGATCGAGACATTTTAATATTGCAGAGCTGCAGGTGTGGATGTCCCTTGTGTTACATATGTTTTCAATAGTAAAAGCCGGCATGGTTTAAAACTGGGCAAATGCATATTAAGAGGATGAGGCCCTGCTTTTACGCTCCGCAAAGACTGAACGACCTTGGTCCCTTGAATTTCCAGCTTGGTTGGTCTGCGTTGGACGGTAGTGATCCAAGACGTATTGTCAGTAGCTTTGTTTTTAAATAGGGGGAGTAGGTCATACCCAAGTATGTTGCAAGTTGCGGTTTTGTGTTTGATTGCAGGACCATCCATGCATGGGCTCTCTTACTTAATCTGATTTTATCTTCCATTAGCGAGTGCATTCTTGCCACTTTCTTTAATGTTTGTTGAAAAGACGAGAATGGTAAGTTCTGTTGCCAAAGGCCTATTGCGTTTGTGAACTTTAGGGATGACTGTAAATACTTGGTGTAGGCAGATTGAGGGTCATCTTCTTGTGTCCTCCCGAGAGCATTGTTGAGTGGGTTTTGTCGATTAGTCCAGATTTTGTACCATGTTTTTATTGTTATGTATCTTCTGTCTAAATACTGCTGCTGCAGACCAAATTCCAACCGGACCTGTGCCGGGGAAGAGTTCGGAGGTAGGACACATACTGTTTTATGTTTTATTTACTTCATGTCAGCCTCATATCTGAGCAATTTGTGGTTTAGGCCCCAGGTGTGTTGGCAGGGCGTCCCCTCAGGCAGTTGTAATGTGAGAGTGATAGGCAAATGCTCAGATAGGGCTTCAATTCCAAAATCCACCAATGTAGTGGCTAGAGTGAAGCAGAAATAAATATATATGCTTTAATCTTCGGTTTGCGTTGTCGCCGTGTATCTGCTAACCCCATGTCCAACAGTCATTTCTGGGCCATCTCAGAAAGGGCTCTTGACTGCCCTACTCTCTGGATTGACCTGTCCAGTAGGGAATCACCGACTGTGTTAAAATCACCCCCTCTGAATATGTCTGTCTGTTGTAGCCCACACACGCGCAATTGCGTCTTTAAGGAAGGCCTCCTGATGGAGGCCTTCCTTTCGTGCATAGACCTAGGTGACCATGAAAGTATTACCCCTCACTTCCAATTGAAGGGAAATAAGTCTATCAACATTTTCGACTGTGTTTGTAATACCTTTCCTGAAAAGTGTAAGGCTAACAATATCCAGTCCAAGTCCAGAGAAAAAGAAGTGATGGTCAAACAAACGCGATCGCAAACATTTGTAATATGAATGGATTAAATATGTTTATTGCAGCATGCAGATGTCACACTTAGAATCCCTAAAAAAGAAGAGAAGTACCAGTCACTTCGCCAGTGCCTTGATGCCCGGCATATTAAAGCTTAATATTTTAATCATGAGTCAGTTCGAAGAGGTGATCCAAGCTGGAAGGAGCATAGAGAGAAGTTCTGTGAGATCCTCTATGTGTTTGAACCGAAAAAAGTGGGTATGGAGTGATTGTCAAGAAGAAAAGTCGGTCAAGCAGGAGAAAAGGGAATACATAACAAGAACATTGAAAAGTTCCCCTCCTGGGAACATAACAATAAAAAAACAGTGGGTCCGGGTTGCTGATGGAATTCAAATCCATCAAGTGTTGCAGCTAGGTGAAAGGGGAGCTCCACCAACAATTGCAGCAGCTATCCAGGGTCTGAGTTTTCACCATTGAGTCCCGCAATGTCTTGAAATAGTAGCGACATAGCCGGCATGGAGGAGCCTGTAGTAAGGCATAGAGAATTGAAGAAGTACATCACCATGTGCTATTGTCGGGTGCAGAGGTGTCATCATGTTGTTGTAGTCAGAGCAGGAGAACAACCCTTTCTTTACGGCATTCAAGGTCAGTAGGCTTGTTAAATTGTGTCTTGTTTTGGTGAGTTGATTGGTGAGGCCCTAACATAGGATCTTTCGCAGACCTCGATGGTTGATGGGTGCCATCTTCCTCTGGTGGTTTGTCCAATTCCAGCATCGTTCGGGCTTCCTCCAGAGTTCTAACACTTTGGGCTTCGTTATTCCACATGAAAATGAGTCTGAAATGATGTCCCCATTTGCTTTGGATCTCTTGCCCCTTAGAAAGTTAGTTATGGGCCAAATAAATCTACAGCACTGCAACGTCACCAGGGAGAGGTCCTGGTAGAGCCATATTTTGGCACATTCAATTTCAATGGCGCCCTCAAATTAAATAGCGCTTTTGTCATGCACTCCTGTCATGATAAATTCTTTCTGTCTGTATGAGTAGAGGCATGTAAGTATGTCTTAGGGTATGGCAGATGACTTGGCTGGGGGTCCCGCTCTGTGTGTGTGATCTAGTACTATTTCCTGTACTGCTAGATCAGGTACCACCCGACAAAAGAGATGGGTGACATAGCCTTCCAATTGACCTGAGTCCGCTTGTAGTGGGGCACCATTAATGCAAATATTAGATTGACAGGACCTGTTCTCAAGGTCTCCTATTTGCTAGAAAAGTTTAGCATTTTTGTACCTCATTTCGAAGAGTTCTCATCTGTGAGCCTCTAGTTTTTCTTCCTAGGGATCGCCCATCTGTTCCAAGGCATTGACCCTCTCACCCAGCTCAGTAATGTCCCTTTTCACATCTTCAAGGTGGCTAGATCTTCCCTAAGGGCACCAAAGAGGCTTTCCAAGAAGGGCCTAGTGACTGGTGCATCATCATCTGTGGGCTCTGCAATCTGTGGGGATGTGGGCAGAGAGGCAGATAGAGCCGCATTCCCACTCTGGTCAGTCTTATTTGAGAAAGGCTTGGCAAAAAAGTCCTTAAGATTTTCGTATCTTTGTTGCTTTGGTGGGAGACATGGTGAGGAAACTTGGCACTGTTCAGGTGGGAAGAGCAAGAGAGAGTGACCAAAATCATTTTCCCCATGGGAAATAAGGCCTTTTTGGGACGTCCCAGAAGGTAGAGGGACCTGTGTCTGCCAAGGACAAGAGGTATTAAAGGTCCAATGTGAAGTTAAGTTACCCACTCATTATAGCTTGTGGAGGAGCTTTACAAACCCTCCGGGGTGTAGCCCGGTCAGGATAGCCTCGTCGTGGGAGTAGTGTTCCACTGCCGATTAGCGAAGGGTGCTTGGACTGAAGTGGAACCCCTGGTAATGAGGTTAGGGCCTGTCCGCCAATGGGAGCTGATAGGACTGGCAGGGGGTCAAGAAGGCACGCCCAAAACCTCTGGCTCGAGCCAGACCTGCATGCAGAACTATGAGGGAATTAGGCCAGGCCACCAGTTACAAAAGCATAGTGCTTCAATGTCATTTATGCTCACCTCCATGAAAGTAATACTGTGTTGTTCTCAGATCATGCACCTAGCGTCTTATTGCCCCGGTGCAGGTGGATAGCAGGGTCAACCACCAAGCAATGCTCACCTAGTGTTTTACTGCTTCGACACTAGGCCTCAGTGCAAGAACCTCAAGGCTGCCCAGAAGTGAAGGAGAGCTGGTGAAGTCCCACTAGGAGACCCTTATTGAGGCACCAGACCCTAACAGCCGAGAGTGTGGATACTGAGGGCTGTAGATGTGCCTGCTGGATCGCTGACATATGGGGCTCGATTCACCAGAGTACGTTTAGCGCCGTAGATGGGGCCCAAGGACTCACCTGCAGTGCTGGCCTCAGGGCACATTTGGTTGACACAGCTGAGTGCAGGAGCACCAAATGCCTCCAAGTTGCCCACATGGGCATTGCTGGAGTGCGCTCCTCTCCCCAGGGCCCCTGCAGTGCTCCAGCTGGATCCCTCAAAAGTCTTGGTGCCCAGGAAGATGCGTGCTGAGCAGGCATCTAGGGGGGTCAGCTCACCCGCTGCTGCATCTGTGAATTCGCTGTGAGCTGTCCTTCTTTGCAGTGGGAGCATACACACTAACTTTTAGTGCCAGTTTCGACTCTGTCATTGCGGCCCAGTCCTCCATTAGCCTTCTCCATCTGGCCATGTGATCATCATCCCGTGCTGCCACCTTCCCCATGCACCCCTGCCAGGCACTCTAGGGCTTCACAGGGGTTAATTACAGTTTGCGGAGAGGCAGTGGGAGGTACTTACCGAGATGCGTCAGTCCTCCAGGGCCATGATCCACGTGACTCTGCTGCAAACTGCCAGGGCAGTCGCAATTTTGAGGCCATAGCTTGTCCGCGCCACCCTCAAGCTACTGGTTGTAAGATGAGGAGGCAACGAGGTGGGCCAGGATTGGTACGCCAGCAACCCCTGACAGGTCTCCATTGGCTGGGGATCTGTTGCGGGGCTCGTAGTGCGCCCTAACCGCCCTTTCCAATATTACAGCAGCAAAGCTCCGGAGAAACACCACTACTTGAGTGTCATGTTGGCCACCCCCCCCCCCAAATATAGCCGTTAAAAACACTAAGTATGGTGACAGCCAAACAAATCCTATAAGTTGGTGGTGAGGGTGCACTCAATTGTTCTGTATTTCTAATATAAATTTTCTAAACCACGAGTGCTATACTACTGGTATGTGTTTACGTCACACACTGGTTAAACTAAAATGGGATACAGGTTGAGGACCTGATAGTAGTGTGCACTGTTCCGAATGAACATATGAGTTCAAAATCCTGTTTAACAAAACAAATAACTCAATGTTTTAGAACATATGTTTGCTATTGCACATTTTCACAAAAACATCACATATTGATTGAAATCAACATCTTTTTACAACTTTTCTTATAATAACCATATCACCTTGTTGGCTATTTGAAACATAATACATTTATGAAATAAAATACATTGTCGCATTTATTCCAAATTGTTTGTGGTGTGATCCAGAATTAATACTTATGAAACATTACACATATTGTTCATTGCATTGTTAACAATAGGCCCAATGCATTTCGGGACTCGCAGGTCCCTTCTTCAGGGGAGAATTTCTGTGAACATGAAATATATATATAAAATATTTATTACTCCAAATACAAGATTTCCATAAACAAATGATAGCAAGAGATAGAGAAGTAGAGTCCCTTGTCCAATAGTAACAACTTACTTGAAGAGACAATACTGTGGGGCGCGTTGACAAAATGGTGCTGGTTAAAATACCATGGCAACGGTATTTGTCGTAGTTATATTGTGCCCAGAAAAAATAAATTATGTTAGTTAGTTAGGTGTTGTGTGAAAAGAAGGACTGAATTAGTGGATGTGAGATATTCATACCTGTGAGGTGGTAATGTGCCTCTGGATATGTGACTGCTGGGAACAATGATGGATGGGTAATATCCTGTGGGAAAATCAAGGTACTCGTTGGTGTGTTTTGCGACAAATAAACTGATCGCGTGTGCAGACAATATCAGCTGTTGCACTGTTGCGTGAAGCGCAGAGAAATGCATTGTGTTTAATACCAATGAAAAATGTTGTTTGCGAAACCACTAACTGTGCGGGTGAGTAAATGCAAGAAGGAGGTGCACATTTACCGAAGATGCCGGTAGCATGAGTAAATGCACGTTGATACGTTATGCAACAAGATAACTGATTACATATTCAGGCAATATCAACTGTTTCACTGTCGCGTGAAGCGCGGTCAAATACATTGTATTGAGTACCATTAAAAAAGGTTGCTTGTTCAAATGCTGGCTAAGTGGGTCAGTAAATACAAAAAAGAGGTGCACACTCACCGGAGATGCCGGTAGCAATGAGTGAATGTAATTGAAGCTTTCTGGATTCGTCTGAGGTATCTGTGCGAGATGGCGAAAAGCGGATCTGTATACAAAAAAATATCATGAGGTCCAGTTCTGTAAGAATAGTTACGAACGGAATGAGAAGAGAACAAACGCTTACCGTCTGCAAAAGAAAGAATTGAGTGCTGCTGTGTGCGCGTATATGCTTCTCGAATAATGATGTGTATACACGCAACCGTTAAAAACATGTCCGTCAGCGTTGTTTAGAACTGAAAATAGGACTGTGTTGATGCGCTGACTGGTCATGTGGTGTAATGGCTACGCGTGGTAAAAACCGCGTTGTAATGGCTGTTCCCCCTATGTTTTGGAGCCTCATGATACTCTTGTCTATAACTTCGGTGGGATATTCCCTTTGTTCAAATCGTTGTTTGTATTGTTCAATTTTCATTGTTGCTGTCTCTTGTTCAGAGCAGATGTGTTTAATCCTTAAGAATTGTGAATAAGGTAAATTAAGGATGAGGCTTCTGGGATGGAAGCTAGTAAATTGTAGAGTGCTGTTTCTATCTGTGGGTTTCATGAAAATCTCTGTCACTAATTTATGTTTGGTCTGATCCTTCTTGATAAAAACATCCAAAAAGTTAACTTGGTTGCAGCTGATGGTGTGAGTGAATTGGCTTCTAGGGTTCCATGTGTTGAGTTGATCAATTACATTCTCCAATGTTGTCAATGGTTGTGACCATATTAAAAATATATCGCCTATGTATCTGCTATATTGTACCAATCCTTTGGTCCAATTCTCATCAGTAAGTATGAAATCATTTTCAAATTTTGACATAAAGATATTGGCGTATGTCGGGGCACCAGAAAAACCCATAGATGTACCTGTGAGTTGTCCAAAAAAATGGTTGTCTTGCCATGAGAAATAGCTGTTGTGAAGTCAAAAAAACAAGAGTTTAAGTAGAAATACACTGAAATCTTCTATTAAATCCATTTGCAAGAGAGCCCATTCCGTGGCTTCTATTCCTTCTGTGTGAGCTATAGAGGTGTAGAGTGCAGTCACATCAATTGTGCAAAGTATCCAGTCCTCTCGGAAGAAAGGGGCTATAATCTCGAGTTTTTTCAAAAAATCTGTGGTGTCTTTGGTGTATGTACACCATCCTAGTACGAAATTTTGAAAAAAATGGTCAAGAAGCCTTTCTAGAGATTGACCCACCGCCGGAAACAATTGGGCAAAATGGAGGATCAGTTGGGTGTTTATGTATCTTTGGTATCATGTACATTTTGGGTCTCCTGGGATTGCATTTTGTAAGGTAGGATTTTAATTGTGAGTTGATGATACCAGTTTCTTCAGCTTTATCCAAAAAGTCTTTTAACATCCTTTGAAAAGTAATAGTTGGATCATTATCCAGGGGAAGGTATGTTGAAATGTCCATTACATGATCATTGACTTTTTTTTATATAGTAAGAAGTATCCATGACGACCAGAGCGCCAGCTTTGTCCGCTGGTTTTAGTGTTAATGCATTGTTGTTAGCTATTGATCGAATAGTCCTTTTTTCATGTTCTGTTAAATTGCTTGTTGTGGGTTTGTCATAATTTAATTTAGCGCAATCATGTTTCACTATATTTTCAAATGTATCCAGTATTTTGTGTAAAACAGGAGCCTGATAATTGCTTTTGGGTCTGGATTTGTTTGTGGTGTTATCTTCATTTTCAGAAAGTTGCATGATATTCGTTAAGTAGTGATGTAAGCAGAGTTTTCTCATAAATTTAAAAACAGAAATGTCCGTGTCTAGTCTTGTGGTAGTGGTAGTGGGGACTCTACTTCTCTATCTCTTGCTATCTCTTGCTATCATTTGTTTATGAAAATCTTGTATTTGGAGTAATAAATATTTTATATATATTTCTTGTTCACAGAACTTCGCCCCTGAAGAAGGGACCTGCGAGTCCCGAAATGCATTGGGCCTATTGTTAACAATGCAATGAACAATATGTGTGATGTTTCATAAGTATTAATTCTGGTTCGCACCACAAACAATTTGGAATACATGAGTCAATGCATTTTATTTAATAAATGTATTGTTTCAAATAACCAACAAGGTGATATAGTTATTATAAAAAAAGATGTAAAAAGATGTTGATTTCAATCAATATGTGATGTTTTTGTGAAAATGTGCAATAACAAACATATGTTCTAAAACATTGAGTTATTTGTTTTGTTAAACAAGATTTTGAACTCATATGTTCATTCGGAACAGTGCATACTACTATCAGTTCCTCAACCTGTATCCCATTTTAGGACAGCCAAACAAAACCAGGAACGCATACTGAGGGCCTTAACCAAATTAACAAGTTGTGTTCTCTGAGTTATACAGTAGAGCTCAAATACGGATCACTTTAGAAAGGAACAGGTCGAACCTTTGACATACTGCCATGTACCCTAGTTCACACAGGTGCTTAAATGCCACCTGATGATGAATGATTATTTCTTGTAGGAAGAGGGGTTTAAAAAGAGATTTCCTGGGAATTAGATAAAACTTTCAAAAAATGATAAGTGCTGAGTTGTCTGCTCTGACCAGTTCTCAACTGAACATTTTTGGGTGATTGTACTGAAACCTTCATTTTCTCGGAATGCAGTCAAACAATGAAAAATGAGAAGATAAAAACGTGTTAAAAGGTACCTATGCTGTACATTACTGATTATCGTGGGGTACAATTTACATCCAGGCTGATCGTTCAATACTACATACCGCCTTACTGTTCCTTTGGGGAGGTCAACTTGTTCCCTCTTCCCACAGCAAACCCCAAACACATGCGCTTTTATATCTTTTTAGGGTACCTCAACATTTCCCCTGGGTGGGACCATAAATCCCTCTTTGTCTGATCCAATCCCAGCAGGGCATGCTTCACATAGCATAATCAGGGGATTCTGTTTGTTGCTCAGATAGGACTGTATCTTAAAGAAATGGAAAGAAAGAGTCGTTAGGCAAAACAGGAACAATTTGGTTTAATTAAACGCAGCGGCCGGGAAAGTCTCGACAGAATACGTCTGAGAAAAGTCTCGCTTTGTGCAGAGTTTTGGGTGGCTTTATACATTTCCTGCAAGTACCATAAACCGATGTCTGCATTCTTAAAAGGCATTACAGTCATCAATGAACAAGGTTGGGCTTCTTGATAAGGTAACAGATGGCTCTCGAACTCATGGAGAGCTAGTGTGGGCTAGTGTGTATGTGTCCAGATGTCCGGCATGAGGAACGCGTTATCATTACCTGTGGTGTGCACATCTTGTCCTGATTGGCTGAGTGTTTCTAGCTACATGTGGCATCTAGCTTTGTGGTATTTTGGGGGAATGTGAGCCTTTGGCCAAGCCTGTTTTATTGGGGCCAGTTGCCAGGGATCTGTTTGTGGTGAAACTATCTATCTGTGGGATTGATCAAAGTATTCCCTGGGCATGCGTATATGTTTGCGTTAAGAGAGACCCCACTTGTGACCGGTTGTTCGACAGATGTGGGTGTGGCTCAGAGGTCCTGTCTGACCACGTATCTTTAACTCTGGGTTGATAGGCAGGTTACCTAGGGTAAATCTGACAGCAATGGTACAAGTTCACTGGAACTCCTAAAAATAATATGACAGTCACTGGTATCTTTTTTTATCTACATTCTCAATAGCTTGTGCACAGTTGTCAAAGAGTACATTGGTATTGTTTTTACGGATATTGGCATGTTTTTGCATTCCTAGATCATAGCATACATTGACACTGCTTTTACTGGCAACAACATTGTTATTTGTACATAGATTATGCCATACATTGATATTGCTACTGCTGGTGTTATCGCTGTTGAGCAGGCATAGATTATGTCATACATTGACATTGTATGTATGGACATTGACATTGTCATATGGGCCCATGTTATGGCATACATTGATAATGCATTTATCGGTATTGTCGTTGTTGGGCCTGCACATATCATGGTACTCATTGACATTGTATTTACCCATTCCGAGATGTTCATCATATTTAGGCCCATACAGTCCTTAAGAATGGATTCAGTAAGCAAAGTTTCTTGTTTGTACCAGAGAGATCGCCATAATAGTACGGGTTTGCTTTCAAGAGTGTCTGTGAGGAAATCAACACCCAATTCCCATTTGACAATGGATGCTGGAATGGAGCTGGATACTGCCAGGAGTCTTCGTAAATAGGCAATTTCTATTTTTTGCAGTGCACCCTTATCCTCTGTAGCCCAGATCCCTGCACCATATACTGGTGTTGAAATTGTTTTGGCATTATAATGGGTGAGCATCTGAGCAATTGATTTGTTGCCTAACTTAGAGGCAAACCTCATTAATCCTTCATTATTCCCGGTCATATTTGATACGCAGATCTCCCTGTGGCACTTACCGTCCAATTTAGATGAGAACTGGATCTCCAGATAACTAAAAGTATTTGTATTTTGCAATTTATTCCCTTTAATAAAAAAGTATGTTATTTCACTCCTCTGTTGCGACAGCTCATAGTAGAAGTTTTGCCAATATTAATTTTAATACTCCTCTTTTCCATGAAGTCTGAGAAGGAATCAATTAAAAGGTGCAAACTTTTTGGTGTATGTGCTAGGACAGCTGCATCATCGCCATACAGGAGTAATGGGATCTGCCTATATTCATTGGGACCCCATCAGTGACCACAGCCTTCCCCTTCGGACTGTTATTAGTAGCCCTCACCACCTTGTAAAGGATTAATGCTCTTCCGGTGGGTTAATCTACTGTCCAATTGCAAAGATCTCCCTCGTCTAAACAGGACCGGGAAAAAATCAAGCCAAAATTATCCACCCACTGAGCAGGAGTCATTGCAGATTTCAAGTCAGGGTCTGTTCCCTTAGTAAACAAAGGGGCGTTTACGGTTCTCCAAAATAGGATACAGTCTTTGGTTTCAGCAGCCTGTAAAAGGTTCACCCCAAGCCTCCCTTTGTAGATGTTTATTTCTTTATTTCATAGCATTGTTTTAATCGCCTCTTGCCACTCTAGGGTGTTGATTTAGAATTTTGATCATATTATTCGGGGTCTTTGTGCATTCACCATCAAACCAGCCCTTCCTTTCCTTCCCATGGGATTTAGGCCCCATTGTTAAAACTTGGTTAATGGAGTTTGATATTATGATATGAGCATTCTGTGTCCCCCTGTGGTTAGTTTTTGGTGCTAGCCCTCTCATCATTTGATTCAGGTTCTTAACCACCAGGTTATTTAGGAAGTTAACGGGGTTAATACCTCCCCTTTTAATTTTGACACCATTCTGAGTTATGGGGACAATATTATAAATTTTCCCTGAATCTAGGATTCTTTGGAGGCTATGGTTTACATTTAAAATCACAGGGTTACGGTCGCTGATACAGTTGTACCCAACCCGTAGATCTAGACTATTTTCACTATTGGAATCTGTAATCAGAATATGGTCAGTATAACCACTGTAGCCTCTCCCCATAAATGTAGGTGGAGAGGAGTAATTGCTATTACAGCAAGGTTTGGCTAATTTCAAATTTAATTCTATCATCAGATTATTAAGTGCTAGGGCTTGTGGGCTATGTAAAAAATGTACCAGGGTTTTCCCACCAAAATCATTGTACCCACATATTCATTTGGACATTTAGGGCATTCTGAAATAATAAAATACCATGCCCAGATTATAAAAGAGCCCTGATCAATAACATTTTCTAAATCTGTTTCACTTGCGCTAACTGCCTCCACCTTTGGAGAATTGAATTCAATATTATAAAAATGTATTTCTGTAATAGCCAAATTAGTACCTAATATGAAAGTAAAAACTGAAATATTTAGGTACAATCCCTTTTGGGATTTTGAAGTCAACGAGGTCTACCTCCCTATTTATTATTTTGCTGACACTAGAGATGGGTGCTAGGCCCATCTCAGCTCTTTCCTTTCTATGGCTAGGGGTTCAGCTTCCAGAGCTATCCTCTTGGACAGTTTCTGAAGATCTGCATCTACAGTATCTAAGTCATCTGGGATACTACTGGGGTTGTTACCTCCAGCGGTGTTGTTATCTGAGGGGGCAGTGATGGAGTCAGTTTCCTCCTCCTCCAACCTCCTCTGCTTCTTCTTCCCCATTGGGGTACGTTTGGTTTGCCAGGGCTTTGTCGTTGTCTGCCAGAAACTGCTAGAGATGGGCTTTTGTGGGTTAAGGACCCATGGCAAGTGTTGATGCTTTGCACAAATCTTTAAGTTGGGAAACTTAAAATGTGCATTGGGACCCAGGTTGAGCTCTTAGCTGGGCCCTGCAGTAACAGGCATGGTGTTTAAATTAAGTGGGGTCTAATTAGAGGTTCTGTTTTGGAGGTGTTGAGCAGGATGTGGTTCTCGGTTAACCAGTTTTGAGTGGACGTTAGGATAGAGTTGAGTAAGAAGATGTTGTCCAGGGAGGAGAGATTCAAATAGAGTTGTATATCATCCGCATACATGTGGAAGAGAATGTTCATGGCATTTAGTGCATTAGCTAAAGGTTCCAAGAACAGGTTGAATAGTATGGGAGATAGGGCTGACCCTTGGGGGACTGGAGAGGGCTGGGAGAGAGTGTGGTTCACCCTGACTCGTTGTGATCTGCGGTGGAGGAAAGACGAGAACCATTGTAGCACCCGACCGGAAAAGCCCATTCCTTTCTTCAGAATGGATATGATGTTATCGTGATTGACCGTGTCGAAGGCGGAGGAAAGGTCAAGGAGGATTGAGAGGCAGGATTCATTTTGGTCGAGCTTTTTTAAGTTGTCATCCAAGACATGAATGAGAGCCAATTCAGTGCTATGCCCCTTCTGAAAACCAGATTGATGCTGGTCTAGGAGTTGTGAGTTCTCAATGTGCGCACAGAGTTGGTATTGGACGCATTTTTCTAGGAGCTTGGCTAGGGTGGGTATGTTGGAGATAGGGAGGAAGTTGTTAAAGTTAGCCCTATCAGCATTAGTTTTTTTAGTATGGGTAATATCTGAGCTGCTTTTAGGCACACTGGGATCGAGCCCTGTGACAGTGAAGCGTTACAATCCTTGTCTCGGTGGGGATGAGGACATTCTTGATATCCTTGAAGATGGAAAAAGGCAACGGGTGACTGAAATGATTAGATGGGTTGATACTCTGAAAAATCTTGTTGATGTCTTTTTCACTGAGGGGAGTGAAGGTGCTCCATGATGCATTGTTCTTGGTGTTCAGACAGAGCTTCGCAAAGAGGTACGGAGGTGGTACGAGGCCCGAAGATGGTAGTGGAGCCTTTTTAGAGGCGAGTTCAATGTTGAGGAGACTTGCTTTCTTAGTGAAGAAAGCAGCCAGTTTGTCACATGAGTGTGGGCTGCCTCCAGAAACAGAGTGGTTTGGAGCTACCACTGATTGCTGTTTAACAAGTTCAAAGAGTTTCTTGGGGTGGTTAGCGGCCTGGTCAAGTTGGTATCTAAAGTAATCTGCCGTAGCGTTCTTGATTAGTTTGTTGTAGGAGCTCCTAACATCTCTCAGAAGTTTTAGTCGGTCCGAGGAGGGATTGGATTTCCAGGATCGTTCAACTGCTCTAAGATTGCGGCGTTCAGAGTTTAAATTGTCGTTGAACCAAGGTTTGGATATTTTTGTTGAAGCATTTTTTTCTTGGGGTGGTGCAATGACATTCATGATGTTAGAGATGGTAGAGTTGTAAAAGTCAGTGGGTAACTGAACCTCAACCAAGTCTGATTTGGATGAGAGGGCAGATTTACATTGGGCTGCTAGTTCATCAGAATTGATAGATCTGAGGTCCCTTTTCCAAACTTTGATTTTGTTGGTTGGGCCTTCCTCAAAGAAACCTCTCTGTTAATATAAAATAGGATGCAGTGGTGGTCCGACCAATCGCAAGGGGTAATGGTGTCCAATGAGATGGATTGATCCTTGGTGATGATGAGGTTTAGAATTACGCCTTTAATATGAGTTGGCCGGTCACAATGCTGAGTCAGCTTTATTTTCTGGTTATGAATTTTGAAATGTAGAACACATTACTAAATTATATCTTTAAACTTAACAATAGACATGGACTACGCTCTGTGAGCTATCCATTTTTGGGTCTTATGCCTTAATAATCAAAGAAAGGACCCGGATGTTGATAGAACTTTTTAACAGTCATTTATTTGATGAAGACATGCACATAGCTGTCTGGTGGGCCCGTTTTATGAGTGACACCTTCATCCATTCCTGTTTTTTTTAGCCAACAGCAGTCTGCCGTCTGTGGTTTTAGAGACTGTACTTACAATGTGAGATGTAAGCCAATAAGTCCCAGAATATAATAGGCTGTCAGCTAAAGTTCTAGGACAAGGTGAAAGTATTGCATGACTTGCATACGTGTGAGCCATGACTACGGCTTGATGCTGTGCTGCATGGTGCGATTGATCGTTCACAAAGATGAGCGGGGAGAGGGTACACTTAAAGAGCAGGAATTTTGGCAAAAGTGTGACAGATCTCAAATGTTTACAAAAAGAAAATAACAATGATTTTTTGAGTTAGTTCAGTTGAGTTTTACTCTGGGCAGTTACATGCAAACTGACCATTATGCAGGATTCTCATTTTGATGTACAAACGCTTACATACCAATGTTAAAGATCATTAGCTTTAGAGGCCATTACTTCCTTGCATGTCCCTGTATTCCTGCTCAGCTCATTGCTGTGATAGCCTGCAGTCATTGTCTGATAACCTAGCTGTAAAACAAGACAGCACTGCTTTTAGCAATGATACAGGGCAGAGAATGTAATTGCTATGATTACATTGCCAATGTGACATACTTTTTGGGATGCTTGAAACCTTGCCCAAGTCCTCTCGAGCTGAATGTTTATAAGTTACAGCATTTTACAAAATAATGTCATCGTATTAATACCTTTATGATAAAGTCTCAAAATATTCAAGACTGGATCATTAGATCTTAGACCAATACTTTCAGTTGGTGAAGGCTTACTACAACATCTATTTCGGGTCCACATAAAAAATGCCAAGTTCCAACTGGTCACCTGGATTTCTGTGCGGCACCAACAGTGTCCTTTGTATAATCCTCAACTCAGAAAAGAGGCCCTGTGGGCGCAAGGAGGAGAAATGTCTTCTTGTAACCGGTTCCATGGTGTCCTTCCAGGCAGACAGCTTCTTCCTTTGATCCAGACCCTTCTGTAGCCTCCAAATAGAGGAGGAAGGTTCCACAGGTATCAGCAGGCTTTTGAAGCAGGTCTTTGACCTCATGTAACTTTGTGGAATCAGCAGGATATTTGTTGGGCTGGGTGAAATTTCACATAACAACATGTATGGGAAATTACTGAGATTAAGTCATTATGCCACATTGTTCAATTTTGGGGAGAAATTTTAACACAGAATGAAACATTCTAGTAATTTTTCTACGTGAACTGCATTTCAGGTTGATTTTTTACCCACGTAGACTGTTCCAGTAATTTTTTAGCACAAAACTACAAATCCGAATGGAAGCAGAAGTGTTTTGAATGCGAGCCACTAGAAATCTCCTCGAAATTAAGTGTTTGAGTTGAATTTTAACCTGAACTGACCTTTCGGATAATTTTTGGAGTGCGATATGTATTTAGCATAATTACACATAATGTTGCAGTAATTACCCTACAGCAAATTATGTAAGTATTGCACACCCCTAGATTTTAGTGCTATTAGCCCAAGAGCTAGCAATGGGTCCAAAAATTCTCCTGCAGATGGATAAATATTATACGGTGTGGAGAGTAGGGAATTTTTTCCTATTTTCAACACAAAGGCATGACTTTTCATGATCTTCTCCAAACGTATAGAGCGGTTTCTCTTCCATGCCCTGGTAGTTGTGGCTTTTTCCAAGAGTCTTAAATATTGTGACTGGTTGGTGGTTGGCCTAGAGCTGCTGGACCAAGGGTTGTTCATAAACTAGCTATTTACCAGAGTTGAGTTCACATCTCACAGCAAGTTTTACAACTTTCGAGTTAAAAACACGAACTCACAGTAGTTCATCATAAGACACTGAAGCAAGGGCTGTCTTCATAAGCACAGCTGTCCATTTCCTATGCAGTTGTATAACTATTTTTTAAAATACATTTTCTTATGGCTAACACTTTATTTTGTATATTTTAGCAAGACAGTGACATGGATTCCAGAGTAGAAATGAGAATTAACAGTTCTGGTGAGTATTTGAGATAAACACGTAATTGAAGCTCTGTTATATACGGTGACAGTTTTTAGTTTGTCCTGGGGTTTAATCAAATTAATCCTACTGGAAAATGTACTTGCAATGTTTTTGTTCCATTGTATAGAGCGCTATAAGTTGTAGAAGTAGAAGCTGAGAGGCGTCCTGCTGGATTGGGGCAAATTGTTACCTATGAAACATTATTATGATCAAGGGACGAAGGGCACGAGTAGTTGCAATTTAATTACAATTTAATTAAAGGACATTCTTCTGT
Organism: Triturus cristatus; assembly: GCF_964204655.1. Lineage (NCBI taxonomy): Eukaryota > Metazoa > Chordata > Amphibia > Caudata > Salamandridae > Triturus > Triturus cristatus. The sequence goes on from NC_140593.1 coordinate 869,874,007, forward strand.
ATTATTTGAGAGTGGTTGGAGTGATCTCTGCAAGGGAAAAATGATTACCGGGTGCGGGTGTCAATGATAACTAAAAAGAAAGTAGTATTAAATCTGATCCTATTAAATTATATGTCTTCAGCAAAAACTAATTGTTCCATTAATTTCCTTTGATCTTAACTTTACAAACTAACTATGCATTCTATTATCAATTAATAATATTAAAAACAATTTTCTGAACTTCAACTCAAGTATAAGGGTAATACAGTTGCAATCTGTTACTTATTCCCTTTGTGAAGTGAACTTCAACTCAAGTTTAAAGGTCATACTGTTGCAATCTGTTAGAGTTATTCCCTTTGTGAAGTCAGAAACCACCCTTGTATTTAAATTATGATGTGAAGAAATGCTTACTAGCAAGTACAAGAGACAATCTTTTGAGACAACCAACCCCCCAGAAGAAGTACTTAATTTTCATACATTAAATGCAGTTTGTGCAAAATAATGAAACATTGTCATAAGTTTCTTGACTGCTCTGACATACAGTAAAGAAAATGTGCTCACGTGCTAATTTGCAGACTAAGGGCCATATTTGCAAGATTTCGCCGTAGGGCAGGAATGCGCCTTATCTTGTATTCCTGGCCTTTTCCCCAGTGCTGGTGCACAATGGGCTGCCATACTCCAAAGCAGGCACCTTTGCGCCATAGTGCAAGGGTGCCCTGCTTTGCAGGGATGATTGTTTTTGTGCAGGAAGGGAAACCTTCCTGCACAAAACAATTACGAGATGCTTTTTCCTGTTTCTATGTGTGCTGCAGAATGCAGTACACATAGAAAAAGGTACAAGCATTTGCAATGCAATAGGTCTCACATTTGCAAGCGTTTAAGCTATTGGCATTGTAAATTAAAATGCCTCTTATTTATGTTTTGATAATTATCAGAACATATAAATAAGAGGCATTGTCATTTACAATGCCAATAGCTCAAACTTTCATAAATGCGAGACCTATTCAAAAAAGTGGACGCCATTGTCCTGGGCTGCTTATTGCAGGAAAGCATGTTGTGCCTGCAGTAGGAGAAACTATTTAAAGAAAATAATGCTTACAGACTAATAAAAGACGTACCCCGTAACAACCGAAGTAAAAGGGCCGGTCCTCATGGGAGGTTAGAAATGAAGACAAGGCGGTAGTAAGGAGAGACTAACACGCCTATTAATGAATCAGAAGCCAGCATTTACGAAGGACAATGACACAAGCCAAAGACAAATATAGGCGGAGAGTGGGCGGGGCTTCTATTTCATACTCCAATACAGCATGGCTCGCAGCGCATGCACTGCTCAGGCTCGACCTATTAAATGGATGGATGAATGGATGGAGAGAAACGTGCACAAAAGTCATTAACGCCCCAGGACCCCTTTACACTTGATGAAGTCATAAGCACTTCAAAGCCCACCAAGGCTTTTAAGCATTAAGACACAGACATGGGTGAAAAACTGGAAATGTGTAATTACTTCACTGGAAAGTTAAAAAAAAAAATTCAAAAAAGCCACAGGCCTGACTTCGTCAATAAAACATGAAATAGCCACGGAAGACTGTGTGAGTCATGAAGCTCTATGTATATGTCCACAAAATTCCTCCACAAACTCATACAATTGCACCATGACCCACGGAATTGTCACAGCCACTGTGAGTAAGAAAGTGTCCCTTCAGCTAGCAGTTTTCCCCATAATCCATGAATTTGCCCGCACTTACACATATTATAAGGAGGAAAACTATAGGGGGAGAAAAGGAGATGTGAGTTAAGTGGAACAAAATAGAGCAAAAGCTACAATAAGGCCAGGAAGAGGTGATAAATGTGAGCAAAAGAGGCAAAATAAAAAGAACGAATTACCAGACAAACCGTAAGCAACACATATATAACACATGACTCTATTCCTTTCCTTGGACACAAGAAATGAATGCACACATTAACACCAACAACTCGGTGAAAAAAGGCACAAATATCGAACATCCAAATAGAGATTAAGGATGAACACTGTTTACCCAAAGCACACCTTAAAACAGCACACAGCACCGAACGCCCACACACACACACACACTGCAGGCTTATACATCTCCTAATGCACCATTTACGAATGAATGGATACGACCACACCCTAACACGCACTCACAGAAATCACCAAATGCAAAATCACACATTTATACAGCCACGGTTAAAGGCACATACACACTAATCAAACACACATTTTCAAATGCGCACACACACGCCACTCAATGCACACAAACGCCATCAAATGCACGAATGCACATTATGTTACACAAATACACACACATACATCAAGTCTACACACACTCGTTTGTCATTTTGTCATTGGGATAGAAGCAAAGACGCACCCACAGAGCTGACATACTCATAAAACACTTGCATGTTCACAGTACGTGTCCTTTAGCAAGGACATACAAAACAGCAGCAGAGATAACACGTCCCAACGAAGACCTTGAAAACAGAAAGCTGACAACTTTGCAAGCAGTCGGTATTGTGCACTGTGGGTGCAGCATCCGCAGACACATAATAATAAGCAGTATACATTGATCATATAACAACTTGTGTGACTGAGTGCAAAACTACAACTGAAGTAGCATCATGCATTCCCCATGCACTAACTAGTCATGTCTTCTGCTCCGACCCAGCCCTTCCGTCCCGTTCCGAGCCCCCTCCATCCACGCCCTGCCCACGCCCCTCTGCTGTGCCGTCCCGATCGCCTGCTAAAGAAATAAAATAAAGGCTCACCAAAGTTTTCTTTCCCAATATTTTATACTTTTAGTAAGCAGCGCAGTATGTTGCCTGTGCCGCGCTGCTAATTAAAAGAATAAAATATTGAAAAATTAGAGTTTGGCGACCCGTGCCTTTCTTTGGAGTGGGGTGAGGCAGGGCTTGAAGAGAGCCCAAAAGGAGTTTGGTAAGCGGTGTAGTGTAAAAGAAAGGCGTGGCTCGTTAAAGTCTATTTTTTCAATATTTTATGCTTTAAGTAAGCAGAGCAGCATACTGTATGTGTCGCGCTGCTTATTAAAAGCATAAAATATTATAAAAATAGGGTTTGGCGAGCCATGCCTTTTGTTGTAATGAGGTGAGGCGGGGCTTGCAGAAAGCCCATCAGAGTTTGGTGAGCAGCACCGAGTTAAAGAAATGCGCAGGTCATTAAACTCTATTTGTTCAATGTATTATACTTTTTGTAAGCAGCTTATTAGAATCATAAAATATTATAAAAATAGAGTACCGCGTGCCAAAAACCCAAATACAAATAACACCATTACTGCTGACACTGACGCAATGTTTAACGCGCTGTCACTTCACGAATAAGAAAGAACAAGCATTGGCCGCGCGGCTGTGAAAATGACTTGGCCGCGCGGCCCGCGAAAGTGAAAGTGATCGCGGACGCGATCAAGCAGGGCGAGACATATGGCGTCTGCGCGCGTGCATGCTCACGTGCACGCAAGCTTTAGGCCACAGGCAGCACTTGGAAAATGCGCATACAAAATGTCTCTGCCAGACCAGCGCATGCGCTGGATCAGGCGAGACCTAAAAACGAGGAGAAATAAAGGTATTTTTCCCCTTTGCGCCTACTTTACGCCTCCCCTGGGGAGGCGTATGTTTTTGCACTGCCTCAGAGTTACGATCCCTCGTAAATCTGGGGCAGTGTCAAAAAAGCCTTTGGTGTCGTTGGGAATGCCCCCAGCAACATCCACTGCACACCCCTTTGACGAAGATAACTGCGTTAAAGGGAACAATATTTACAAGGTCGCATTAAGCCACACAAATGAGCTTAGTGCTGCCTGATAAATATGGAGCAGACTCCTGCGCCACCAGAGCATCACAAAACAGTGACAGCCCAGTGGTGCAGCCTCTTTGTAAATGAGGCAGAGAAAAATGCACTAAACAAAGGTGTCAATTTACAAACATAGTCCTAAATGGCTAAAATATGAAACCTACTGTCAATTAATGTTAAGGGGCTAAATGCAAGACTGAAGCAATATAAAATAAGGAAAACAATTGTCACTATAAATAAGATATTGTATGCCTTCACGAGACTCGGATTGCTTATAGAGGTTACACAAATGGGAGCAAATATATTTTCAAATCACTATTCAAAATACACCACTTTTGGGGGCAACCATCCTACTATATGATGCATCTACACAAATAGTTAATAGTACTGCGGATACAAGTGGATGGTGGGTGACAGTTGCCATTATCTATCCGCAAGGCCATATCCATACTTGTTCTATCTATGATCCAAATGACGATGCCCCACTACCTGTCAATCAGGTATTGTTAGAATTGGGAATCTCTGGTTGGCACAGGTATGTGCTTGTGACAAGCAGGGACTCTTACTTCTAAGTCAGGATAAGGGAATCACCCTTTCAAATAACCCCTCCTCACCCTTTAGGTAGTGTGGCGCAAGCAGTCAAGACTATTCTCAGGGCGTCATAGGTTAAGCATTTGTGAACACATACAGTAATACAATGACACACCACAAATGGACACCAGTCAAGGTTGTATAAAAATAGCTTTCTTTATATAAGGCTTAGCACAAGACCAAAATAACAAATAAAAATGACCACAGTATTATTTTAAAGTCCAATGTTCTTGTAGAAAGGCTTAAAACACAAAAATAGGCTTCTTTTAAGTAAACACGCTTCTTTCACATAAGTACGCTTCTTTCAAGGCTCTGTACGGTTCGTACCTGGATGTGCGACTCGTTGGCGTTAAAAACAAAAAGTATGAGTCTAACAATCGTTGCGGACTCCGGGGTCCGTGGCGTGCCCGCTGCGGGGCGAAAAGAACAAAGTACCTTGGTTTCGTAGGGTCCGCGACGTACAGTGCGGGGACAAGTCGATGGTTCCGGGTCATAGCTCGGCAGCGTATTCAGATGCTGGTCGGGTCGCGGTGACGGTACGCGGCGTTGATACGGGACCTTCAGGGATACGTTGCGGCTGGCCCGGATCGGCTTGCAGAATCCGTGGCGTTCGGTGTTCGAGCCGTACCTTCGGTGCGGATAGGCGGCAACACTTCTCGGCGAGCCGTACTGCGTACGGGGAGGATCGGTGCGATGCGGCTTCTCAGCTCTGAGCACGGCACAGTGCAGTACGTTTAGCAGTGTACGGACCGTACCTGCGGGACAACGAAGCTTGTGTCCGAGGCGTACAGGATTAGGCAGCCAGGGCTGTACGACTCGAATCGGCGGGGAAGGTTAGGTGCGATGCGGCCGGGAGGGATACGGTGCGTACTAACGCTTTTAAATCAGCGTAGACACATGGTGCCGGGCGGCAAAGACACGGCTTCGTGGCGGATGGGGTACGGGTCATACTGGGGGCCAAATCCAGCAGGAAACAAGCAAGAATTGTCCAAGCAACTCAATTTTGGAAGGCAGATGAGTCCAATGGGCCTGGGACTCAGTTCAGGGGGCAAGCTCTCTTCAAAAGCCCTTGGAGATTGTTGAAACAAAGTTGCAAAGTCTCTTTTTAGTCCTTTCTTCTCCTTTCTCCGCAAGGCACCAACTGCAGGCCAATCCCCCAGGTTAGGGAAAGTTACTCCTCCTTCAGCTTCTTCCAGGTCCTTCTAGTCAGGCAGAGTTTCTTCGTGGTTCAATCAGGATCTGATTTCTTAGGAGCAGGGCTCCTACATTTATACCTAGTTTCTTTTGTCTTTACAGGCCAGGGGGGCCTTTGCCTAATCCCAGTCCAGTTCTTTTCAGTGAGGAGCACTCTGGCTTCTTCTTTCAGCAGGCAGGGCAGAGACATCAGACGCTCCCCAGGGGTGGAGCCAGTATTGTGGTGGCAGAGCACAGCCCTATTCAGAGTCAAGGTGCACTCCTCCCACCCATCCTGGTGTAATCTCTCTATTCACCACCTGGCAGCCACAGCCTGTCTCCTGGAACTTTCCAGCCCTGTCACTCAAGCTACACACAAAGAAGATAGCCCCTCCCAGCAGAGGCGGACTGAAATGGTTAGGCACGCAAAGGCTAACTTTCTAAAAGTAGCATTTGCAAACACAGGATATGAAAATAAACTTTACTAAAATATGTATTTTATTATTCTGAGTTCAGGCATACTAAACATGAATTTCTACCATGCATCCTGAGCCTGCTAGGATTATAGAGTGTTATAATCTAGCAGCCCATTCTGGCCTATGGAGAGCAGGTAGCCTTACAATAGTGAAAAGCGAAAATGGCTGTAATTCACTATTAGGACATGCCACACACTTCAGGGCATGTCCTACCTTATCCTTACAATGCACCCTGCCCAAGGGCCTACCATAGGGGTGACTAACATGAAGGTAAGGGAAGGTTTAGGGACTGGCAAGTGGGGACACTTGCCCAGTCAGCATTACAGTACCAGACTGCATGCAGGTTCTGCAATGGCAGACCTTAGACACATTTTACCAGGCTGCTTCTGTGGGTGGCACAACCAGGTCTGCAAGCCCACTAGCAGCATTTGGCTATACAAGCCCTCGGCACACCTGGTGCACTCTACTAGGGACTGACAGTAAACCAAATAAGCCAAACATGGAAGTCAATTCACATAATACATTTTCCCATAGGGAGCACTTGCACTGTGGCACTGGATGGCAGTGGCACAGTGCCCTGAGCAGCTAACACCAGCCCAAAAATACATTGAGGCACAGACAAAAATGGAAGGGTGACCCACGCCAATGGTGCCAGGTCTAACACGTGTCCCCTCCAGCTGAAATGTGGGGGGAACTACCCTACCCCAGGGAGTTCCTCTTCACTAAGGTGGAAAAACCTGAACAGACCGTCAGCACTGGCGTGATCTGTGCCAGGGCGATGCTCCACCGTAAAGTCCATACCCTGTAGGGAGATGGACCACCTCAACAGTTTTGGGTTCTCACCCCTCATTTGCATCAACCACCTGAGGGGCCTGTGGTCAGTCTGCACCCGGAAGTGAGACCCAAACAAGTAGGGTCTAAGCTTCTTCAGCGCCCAGACCACGGCAATTGCTTCTCGCTCTATTGCACTCCACCTTTGTTCCCGTGGAAGTAACCTCCTACTTATGAAGGCTACAGGTTGGTCCCAGCCCTCCTCAGTCATCTGTGAGAGAACAGCCCCTACACCATGCTCTGATGCGTCTGTCTGCACTAGGAATTCTTTTGAGAAGTCAGGAGCCAAGAGCACGGGCGCCGTGCACATGGCAGTCTTCAGGGTGTCAAAGGCCTTCTGACAGGTGTCAGTCCATATCACTTTTCTGGGCTGCTTCTTCGAAGTCAGCTCTGTCAAGGGGGCAACAATGCTGCCATACCCCTTGACAAACCTCCTGTAGTACCCTGTGAGTCCTAAAAAGGCCCTCACCTCTGTCTGGGTCTTTGGCAGCTCCCAAGCCAGGATGGTTTCAACCTTTGGGTTGGAGCGGCGCCACCTGGCCGCTCCCCACTTGGTGTCCCAAGTACACCACTGAACCCTGCCCGATCTGACACTTGCTTGCCTTGATCGTGAGGCCTGCCTTGCGCAGTGCCATCAGCACTTCCCAGAGATGTTGCAGGTGTTCTTTCCATGTGCCACTGAACACTGCGATGTCATCCAGGTATGCGGCGCTGAACTCGGTCAGCCCAGCCAACACCTGGTTGACCAACCTCTGGAAGGTGGCAGGGGCATTCTTCATCCCAAATGGCATAACCCGGAACTGGAAATGCCCATCTGGTGTGGAGAATGCGGACCTCTCTTTGGCCCCATCAGTCAAGGCGATCTGCCAGTACCCAGACGTTAAATCAAACGTGCTGAGGTACCGTGCAACCCCTAACCGATCGATGAGCTCATCAGCTCTGGGGATGGGGTGCGCGTCAGTCTTCGTGACTGAGTTGAGTCCTCTGTAGTCCACACAGAACCGGAGTTCGGGTGTGGCACCCGGCGCTGCAGCCTTTGGGACCAAGACCACTGGGCTGGCCCAAGGACTGCTGGAGGACTCAACCACCCCTAGAGCAAGCATCTTTGAGACCTCCTCTTTGATGCAGGCTCTGACCCTGTCTGTTACCCTGTAAGCTTTGTGCTTCACAGGTAAGCTGTCTCCTGTATCCACATCATGGACGCACCAATCTGTGATACCCGGAACGAGGGAGAACAGGTCAGGAAACTGCCCCAGCAGCTGGCGGCAGTCATCCTGTTGCTCAGGGGTCAGGGTGGGTGAGAGGTTAACTCCATCCACTGACCCGTCTCGCTCTGAGGCTACCAAGAGGTCAGGAAGAGGCTCGGACTCCTCTTCCGTCCCATCATCGGTGGCCAAGAGCATGCCCACTTCGGACCTCTCCAAGTGGGGCTTCAGTCGATTGACATGTAGGACCCTTAAGAGGTTCCTAGGAGACTGCAAGTCCACCAAGTAGGTAACGGAACTCTTGCGCTCCACAATCTCAAAGGGTCCTGTCCACTTGTCCTGGAGTGCACAAGGCTCCACATGGGCCAGGACCCACACCTTTTGACCAGGTTGAAGCTCAACCAGAGTGGCATTCTGGTCATACCACCGCTTCATTTCCTCCTGGCTGGCTTCCAGGTTTGCCTCAGCAAGTTGCCTGAAACGCCTAGTCTGGTTCCGGAAAGCCAGCATGTAACTGTATACATTCTGGGTAGGTTTCCTGGGAGATTGCTCCTAGCCTTCCTTGACCAGACTAAGAGGTCCTCGCATGGGGTGGCCATACAAAAGCTCAAAGGGACTGAACCCCAGAGACTTTTGTGGCACCTCACGGTATGCGAAGAGAAGGCATGGTAAGAGGACGTCCCACTTACGCCTCATGGGTTCCTCAAGACCCATAATCATGCCCTTTAGGGTTTCGGTTGAATCGCTCAACCAACCCGTTTCCTTGGGGGTGGTAAGGGGTGGTGAACTTGTACGTCACACCACACTCTTGCCAAAGGGATTTCATATATTTGGATATGAAATTGGTCCCCCTGTCAGACACCACCTCTAGAGAGAGAAAATTCCCATCAGTGCCCGTCCCACCACGGGGGCCGTCACTGTCCTCAGAGGGGTGGCTTCAGGGTACCGGGTGGCATGGTCCACCAAGACCAGGATAAACCGGTTGCCCATGGCTGTCTTGGGGTCCAGTGGCCCCACAATGTCAATCCCCACTCGCTGGAATGGGGTACTGACCACTGGGAATGGTTGGAGTGGAGCCTTCAGCTTCCTTCCACTCTTACCACTTGCCTGGCAAGTCTGGCATGTCCTGCAGTGAGTGTCATAACTCCTGCGCATTTGGGGCCAATAAAAGTGGGTGACAAGCCTTTCAAAGGTCTTGTCCTGCCCCAAATGCCCTGCTAACGGCACATCGTGAGCCAGCCCCAGTAGGAAGGCTCTGAACTTCTGGGGTACCACCAGCGCACGGGCTGACCCAGGTTCAGCAACCTTAGGCTCCGAGTACAGGAGGTCGTTCTCCCAGTAGATTAAGTGAGTACCGGACTGATCACCATTGGCCTGGGCTGCAGCCTGCTGCCGCATACCCACTAGAGAGGGGCACTTTTTCTGCTCCCTGCAGAATTCCTCCCTGGTGGGGCCTCCTTCTTGCTGCCAATGGGTCAGCTCAAGCAGATCCCCCAGTTCGGCTATCTGTTCCCTGGTAGGCTCCAGGGCATCCCCCTCAAGGTCTGCTTCCTCCTGGGCCGTGGGAACTTCAGGAGCCGGTTTCCCGTGCCTCCCGCGCCCTCTCCCTAAAACCGGTTCCTGGGCCTCTCCCTCAGGCTCCAGGGTCCCTTCAACACCCCTACTGGCTGCCATTGACCGGGTGGTCACGCACGCCCAATCAGGTAAACCCACCATCCGCAGGTGAGCTGTCTTCTCCACCTTTTCCCAAGGGGAGCTCTCCAAATCATTACCCAACAGACAATCAACAGGCATGGCCGCTCTCACAGCCACTTGCAGAGTACCAGAGACCCCCCCCCCACTCAAAGGGAACCTGAGCCATTGGACACTGACTCTCTGTGTTGTCGGCTTTGACAACAGGGCAGAATGTGTGTGGGACCACCTGCTTTTGAGACACCAGGTGTTGCTTGACAGCAGTCACACTGGCTCCTGTATCTCTAAGAGCCCCCACCCTTTGGCCATTTATGGTCAGCCACTGCCCATACTTTTGTGTATTGGGGGGCAGTTGGGCCTCAGCGACCATCTCACTGTCTCCTAATGAGACTAGGGTCATCTATACGGGATCCCCCTCCCCTTGGACCTCTACCTCCCTCCAAAAGGCTACACTAGGCACCTGCCTGGGGGGTGGGGCACCAGGGGGTGCTGGTTTACCAAACATGGGGCACTTGGGATCCATGGAATAGTGCCCCAGGTTGTTACACTTGTAACATTTGGGGGGCCCTCTTTGAACAGGGTTACCTGTCGGGGCCCCGGTCTGCTTCGGGGGTGGGGGTGGCTGAGAACCTTTCCCTTGGTTCCCCTGGGAATTACTTTGGGGCCCTCTGTAGAACTCCCTCTGTTTACCCTTGTCCCCCCTCACTCTTCTGCTGGGGACCCTGACCACCTTTGGCGGGGCCTCCCACGTGACCCTTGTGGACCCTGGTGCTGATCCAGCAGTCCGCATCCTCAGCAAGCTTCCTAGGGTTAGTTAGCTTGCTATCGATCAGGTGCTGGCGTAGCTCAGGAAAACAATTATCAGACAAGTGCTCCCATGCAATTAGATCAAACAGCCCTTGGTAATCATTTACTTTGCTACCCTTTACCCAACCATCTAGCGCTCTGGAAAAAAAAGTCACATATTCTACATATGTGGTACCAGGCTTCTTGGTGCATTCCCTAAATCTCTGCCTGTACAATTCAGGAGTTAACCCATACCTTGTCATCAGAGCTTCCTTCATGTGTGGATAGGACGTGGTGACATCAGATGGAAGATCTAGCAGTGTGTCACGCCCCTCACTCAGGAACCTTCCCCACAACCCCGCTCCCCAATCTCTCTCAGGGACCCGGTGAGAGGACATGGCTACTTCATAGGCCCTGAACCACTGCTCAATATCATCCTGCTTGTAATACTCTTTCACCACATCTTTAGGAATGTGCACCCTTGACTCTGTTAAATTGCTACCACCAGAGGGAGAGTTGTCTAAACTCTTGGCCTTGAGATCCAACTCCCTCATTCTTACTTCATGCTCCATGGCCAGCCTTTGTCTTTCCAGTTCCATTTGGAGCTTTGCCATCTCCACTTCATGTGCTCTTGCAGCAATCCTGTCGGCCATCTCCTCTGGCGACAGGCCTCTGCCAGGATCAGGAGCACCTTCTGGGAGGAATCACCTCCAGCACATTCTCTGGGAACTTGGATTCGTACCAGGCCCTCAGCGCCTTTGTATACTGATCCTTGTTTTTCAATCCAGTTTGGTTAATTCTGTACTTGAAGAGGTATCCTTTCAAAACTTCACTTGTGCACCTCATCAGTGCCTTCTCATCCAATCTATGTCATCAACCCCAGAGAATATAGAGGCCGCCCTGCCTCCATTCACTGAGCTAGGCATGGTTTCTTAAAGTGGAGATTCTTCAGCAAAAACAAAAATCAATACTGTGTGGCTACGTTATCGGTCTGAACTCCCTGCGTGGTGTTCACTCAATTACTGTACATGAATCACAAATGCAAATTCCAATCCTCACCGCTGACCACCAATGTTAGAATTGGGAATCTCTGGTTGGCACAGGTATGCGCTTGTGACAAGCAGGGACTCTTACTTCTAAGTCAGGATAAGGGGATCACCCTTTAAAATAACCCCTGCTCACCCTTTAGGTAGTGTGGCGCAAGCAGTCAAGACTATTCTCAGGGCGTCCTAGGTTAAGCATTTGTGAACACATACAGTAATACAATGACACACCACAAATGGACACCAGTCAAGGTTGTATAAAAATAGCTTTCTTTATATAAGGCTTAGCACAAGACCAGAATAATGAATAAAAATGACCACAGTATTATTTTAAAGTCCAATGTTCTTGTAGAAAGGCTTAAAACACAAAAATAGGCTTCTTTTAAGTAAACACGCTTCTTTCACATAAATATGCTTCTTTCAAGGCTCTGTACGGTTTGTACCTGGATGTGCGACTCGTTGGCGTTAAAAACAAAGAAAGTATGAGTCTAACAACCGTTGCGGACTCCGGGGTCCGTGGCGTGCCCGCTGCGGGGCGAACAGAACAAAGTACCTTGGTTTCGTAGGGTCCGTGACGGACAGTGCGGTACAAGTTGATGGTTCCGGGTCGTAGCTCGGCAGCGTATTCGGATGCTGGTCGGGTCGCGGCATCGGTACGCGGCGTTGATACTGGACCTTCAGGGATACGTTGCGGCTGGCCCGGATCGGTTTGCAGAGTCCGTGGCATTCGGCGTTCGAGCCGTATCTTCGGTGCGGATAGGCGGCGACACTTCTCGGCGAGCCGTACTGCGTACGGGGAGGATCGGTGCGATGCGGCTTCTCAGCTCTGAGCACGGCACAGTGCAGTATGTTTAGCTGCGTACAGACCGTACCTGCGGGACAACGAAGCTTTTGTCCAAGGCGTACAGGATTAGGCAGCCAGGGCTGTACGACTCGAATCGGCGGGGAAGGTTAGGTGCGATGCGGCCGGGAGGGATACGGTGCGTACTAACGCTTTTAAATCAGCGTAGACACACGGTGCCGGGCGGCAAAGACACGGCTTAACGGCAGATGGGGTACGGGTCGTACTGGGGGCCAAATCCAGCAGGAAACAAGCAAGAATTGTCCAGGCAACTCAATTTTGGAAGGCAGATGAGTCCAATGGTCCTGGGACTCAGTTCAGGGGGCAATCTCTCTTCCAAGCCCTTAGAGATTGTTGAAACAAAGTTGCAAAGTCTCTTTTTAGTCCTTTCCTCTCCTTTCTCAGCAAGGCACCAACTGCAGGCCAATCCCCAGGTTAGAGAAAGTTACTCCTCCTTCAGCTTCCTACAGGTCCTTCTAGTCAGGCAGAGTTTCTTCGTGGTTCAATCAGGATCTGATTTCTTAGGAGCAGGGCTCCTACATTTATACCAAGTTTCTTTTGTCTTTACAGGCCAGGGGGGCCTTTGCCTAATCCCAGTCCAGTTCTTTTCAGTGAGGAGCACTTTGTTGTTGGGACTCTGGCTTCTTCTTTCAGCAGGCAGGGCAGAGACATCAGACGCTCCCCAGGGGGTGGAGCCAGCATTGTGGAGGCAGAGCACAGCCCTAGTCAGAGTCAAGGTGCACTCCTCCCACCCATCCTGGTGTAATCTTTCTATTCACCACCTGGCAGCCCCAGCTTGTCTCCTGGAACTTCCCAGCCCTGTCACTCAAGCTACACACAAAGAAGATAGCACCCCCCAGCAGAGGCAGACTGAACTGGTTAGGCACGCAAAGGCTAACTTTCTAAAAGTAGCATTTGCAAACACAGGATATTAAAATAAACTTTACTAAATGATGTATTTTATTATTCTGAGTTCAGGCATACTAAATATGAATTTCTACCATGCTTCCTGAGCCTGCTAGGATTATAGAGTGTTATAATCTAGCAGCCCATTCTGGCCTATGGAGAGCAGGTAGCCTTACAATAGTGAAAAACGAAAATGGCTGTAATTCACTATTAGGACATGCCACACACTTCAGGGCATGTCCTACCTTATCCTTACAATGCACCCTGCCCTAGGGCCTACCATAGGGGTGACTAACATGAAGGTAAGGGAAGGTTTAGGGACTGGCAAGTGAGGACACTTGCCCAGTCAGCATGACAGTACCAGACTGCATGCAGGTTCTGCAATGGCAGACCTTAGACACATTTTACCAGGCTGCTTCTGTTGGTGGCACAACCAGTGCTGCAAGCCCACTAGCAACATATGGATATACAAGCCCTCGGCACCCCTGGTGCACTCTACTAGGGACTGACAGTAAAGCAAATAAGCTAAACATGGAAGTCAATTCACATAATACATTTTCCCTTAGGCAGCACGTGCACTGTGGCACTGGATGGCAGTGGCACAGTGCCCTGAGCAGCTAACACCAGCACAAAAATACATTGAGGCACAGACAAAAATGGAAGGGTGACCCACGCCAATGGTGGCAGGTCTAACAGGTATTAACTAAATTAAATGCTGAAAAGGGACATTTCGTTATATCAGGGAATTTCAGCTGTACTTTATCCCCTCCTCTTGTTCCCACCAATCTCCAAAGACCTCTCTATTCACCCAAAATCAGGTCAGTTGCAGCTCTGAAAAATGGGTTAGATATCATGGATCCTTGGACAATGAAACACTCTCAGGACAAAGTATTCTCACATTATTCTAATGCACAGAAACATTCTTGAGAAGTTATTACTTTCTTAAACAATGAATTGGGTAAATACCATCTTATATGGGTATCCAACTGCACTCCTGTTACTCTCCAGATAAAGATAGATGGTGGTAAACCAGACAGACCAACCTGGGCATTTAATTAGGCACTAGTAGATGATGTGATCATGTGAAGTTCATCCAGCAATTAATGACACACATTCAGATGTTTCTGCTTGATAATATAAAGTTTGCACCACGTCACGTAGTCTGTTGAACTGCATTATCAGTGACTTTGCAATACAATCTGCCAGGCAAAACAGGGACAGAAATGGTCGTGACAGTATGGAACGCTCCTTTAGCCAGAGGCACAACATATGAGTATTTCAGTTCAAGACCCTTTACAAAGTGAAATATGGGCTGAACTGGCACACACAGGAGCTGTAATTTAGTATTATGAAGTGAAAGCTAGCAAACAGCTCACTGTATCGAGACATCACTGTTATAAAGCTGGCACGTTACTTGCCAGTCAGGCTTGTGACAATTTGGCTGAAAAAAGCAGTCGTGAAATAGAGGACAATCATTAATTTATGCACTGTACCACCCCTCAGATAATGGTGGTTTTTAGAAACTATACTTTAAATATGTTAGATTGACCAACAGAAATCAGTCAAACGAATAGAACAATATATTGAATCAGTCCCTCAGCCTTCTTCAACCAAACCAAGTTCAAGCATTAATTACACCCAGTTCTATGGAGGAAATACAAGAGGCAATAACCTCCAACCCAAGCGCTAAGTCTGCAGATGTGGAAACCCTAACCCAACAAAATATATAAATTACTGATGCAGGAAATAATAAAATAAATTCTCCGCATCATTAGTGGTATCTGTGCAGGTGTCTCTTCCAAGCATCTCGGAAGCTATCCCTTATCACATATTTTCTCAAAAAAGACAAACATCATAAACTTCTAAATCCTACCGACCTACAGCACTGTTATTTAAAGACATTTAGGGCCAGATGTAGATAATCCATAAATACCGAATTCTTAATACTGAATGTTACCGATTCGGTATTAAGAAATCGGTATTTCTTATGTAGCTAATGAATCAGTAAAAAATACTGATTCCTTAATATTTCTTATTACCGAATCGGTAATACCGATTCGGTAATCAGGAATACCTACCCATTCATTCTTTAGGGCTTGGAGACCCATAGGAATTAATGTAAAGCCATTCTGTATAAGCGATTCGGTATTACCGAATCTGTAATACCGGGAGGTATTTCAAGGGTGCCAGGGTGTCCAAAGGACACCCTGTTGCACCCCTGAAATGTGCCTGTGTGCACATGTGGTGCACATACACGCCCTAAGGGCATGGATGTGTGCCACATGGCACTTAAATAAAAATTAAAAAGTGAATTTTTAAAGGAATTCGTTAATTACCACCAACTTGAAGTTTGTGGTAATTAACGAATTCTTAAAGCACATAAGCACTCTTTTATGTGCTTTCTACATTGAATTTACTGATTCGGTAAATACAGATTCGGTAAATACCGAATCAGTAAATACTGATTCGGTATTTACTCAATCATCACCTACATTAGGAATGGCTAAATATCGGTCGGTAACCCTGAATTTTACCGAATTTCGGGGTTACCAACCGGTATTTAGCCACCTACATCGGGCCCTTAATTCCTAAAAGAATCAGTACAGATGTTAGCCACTTAGTGTCTCCTTGGCAGCATGGTTTAATACCTGAAAAAGACACTATTTGGACATACGAATACAGTAATCCAATTGATTGATTGGTCAGAGGCTGCTAACACTCTCCCTTATTTTTTAGAATTAGATGGGGAAAAGGCATTCAACCATGTGAGTGGTTATTCTTCTGGGCAGTACTAAACAAATATGGATTCCCTTTGACCGTTATCCAGTGGATTCAATAAATATATCAATATCTAGAAGTACTAGTCAACTTCCTTACCATTTATATTGGTCAAGGAACACAACAGGGATGTCCTTTGTCTCCTGCACTATATGCTGTATACATGGCTGTGTTTTAATACAACTAATTGACTCTGGTAAAATCACTTCAATTTTGTTCCCAGTGTATATGGATAAAGTTTTAACATACGCTGATGGCATTTTAATAATATTTTCAGACCCTGATAGAGCACTTTCCTTTATATTTTCACTCACTACATCATTTGGGGAAGTATCAGGTTACAAAATTAATGGAGGTAAAACTCAAATACTTCCAGTAGGTCCTCCCATACAACAACTGCCATATCTTTCATAGACAAAATATATACTGGCACATGCATCAACAATGCCATTTGCGATTCCTTATTAGCGACAAATAAGGATTCGCTAATAAGGACTAGCAAAAGGCTATGCATGTAGAAATCGCTTACAAAATAGCGTTTTCTAAACATTCCTTAATTGCGACTCGCAAATTGCGAGTCACAATTAAGGAATACCTCCCCATTTATTCCTATGGGCCTAAAGGCCCATAGGAATGAATGGGAAGACTTTCTCAATTTGAGATTCTCAATTAGAGAATCGCAAATTGCTCATGCAATTTCAAGTGTGCCAGGGTGTCAAAAGGACACCCTGTTGCACCCCTGAAATCTGCATATGAGTACATCTTGCACACACACATGCCCCAAGGGCATGTGTGTGTGTGAAATGGAACTTTGAAAAATGCACTTTAGTGCATTTTTCAAAGTTTTTGCAAATTACCATGAAGTTCAACTTCATGGTAATTTGCTCCCCCTATTAGCGAAATCGCTAATATTTTTACTTTAATGCATTGCATTTAAGGAATCTCAATTTGAGATTCCTTAAATGCAATCGCAATTTAAGTAATCGCAATTTAGAGATTACTTAAATTGCGATTTGTGCATTTGGGATGATGCATCCCAAATGCAAAAATACCGGTCGCGAAGGGGCAGATTCTGAGAATCTGCCAGTTTGCGACCGGTTTTTGCTTTGATGCATGTGGGCCATAGTTTCATAAAGAAAATACTTGGGTATCTGGCTAACTACAACCTATGATGATATTAGATTAGTTAAATATACTACTAAAGAAAATGACTAGGCTACTCAATAAATGGGAAAGCCTCCCTACATCATTAGTAGGAAGAGTCAGCCTCATCAAAATTATAATATTACTCAAGATATTATATTTATTTCTACCATACCAGTTTACTCTTCTTAAACATTCTTTTCAAAGATAGAATCCCCAATCTCTCCTTTTTTTCTGGTAGTCACAAAAGGCCAAGAACAGTGTACGAATGTCAAATAATCCCATTTTTGAGGGATGGATAGGTACTTCCCAATATATTGTTTTACTACTGAGTAGCATTAACAAACATATGACTAAGTTAATGACAAATGTATCAAATACATTCTCACAAATATTATTATATATTTTTCAATGCCTTCTACTTTTTATTTGTCTTGCTAATAGAATCCTAAAAGACACCCTAAACACGTCAAGTGATCTCAGTATATACATCGGCATGTAAACAACATATGTGAGCATTGTAAGATGTTTGCACTTCTCGGGTTTCAACCTATATGCTGTTGCAAGGATAAATAGTATCCAACTTCTCTCTATGGAAATCGCCCCACTTTAAATGTTTTCACCCGTTATATATACAAAGCACCCTGGAAAGCTCTATTAAAATCACTTATGAATTTAGCATCATTTGGAATCAATTCTTCAAATATCTGCAAATCAGAACAACACTTGCAGATAAGAAATTAAATTGAGCACCTGATACCCAATATATCCTTTATGTTAATACATTCTACCCCACCTTCCATCAAGGTCTGTTATCAGGAGTTCCTGCTAAATCCACACAACAGGTTTGTTCACTTAGCAAGGAAGTGGACAAGATGGCTAGGAGTAGAAGTCATGCCCACACATTTCATGTCATCACTACCCATGGTGCTAAGGTCAATGCACATTATAAAATATAGGATACAACTCTATTGTAACGTATTTGGTTTCTTTAATTCCACATACCAAATTATTAATTGGCAACCTCAAATACCTTCCTTCTGTCCCTGGTGTCTGAAATAGTCGGTAGCCATATTGGGAGAACTTCTTTGCGAGGATCTCTCAGACATGCATATTTGGGGTTCACCAAGATACTCAATTGAATAGGATAGGCTACACAGAATACTGCAAGTCAAACTTTGTGTTTTTTCAATACTGGTAATACTTTTTCAAGATTATTGATAGCCCTTTGGATGACTCTTCTAGCCCAGTCATACAATAATGGAGGTAAGACATAATTGACATCTAGGCACATGAAATGCTGATCAACATGACTTTGCAAACGTCCAAATTTTACTCCATGTAAGGTCAATTTATTGTACAATCTGCCATATTAATTACTCGATGCATGCAAATAAATGGCAGAGATATTATGTTGAAATCAACATTTCAGATTCAAATTGCATTGTATACTTTCTTCTTGTTCTCTGCTTATTGCCCAATAAAAAAAATAAAAAAATAAAGATTTCTATTGTCCTGAGCAATGTTGCTTCTTCTGGTTTTCTTTGGTTTTAATTGTCATTTTTGGTGTAGATGGTAGGAATAGATTTACTTTTGGAGGTGACATTGATTACATTTTAATATTGTGAGCCATTTCTGCAATATTTCTTAGCATATTTTTTGGTTCTGCTTTAATTTAAAATAGTTTTATGATTATTTCATGAAGAGTCAAAAGGAAATAACAAATCATTTGGGAAAAACCAACATTTTACTGACTCAGGGGTCCATTACGATGGCGGGCGTACATCGTAACGGAGCCAGGGACCGCCCGCCGAAGTTGCGGCAGGTCCCGCCATGTCGATTAGGATGCGCCCGTCACGCTGGCGGGCGCATCCTGTGCCTTTCACATTGCGGGTGGATCTGCTGGCTGCAGACCCCCTCGCAATGTGAAAGGACTGTGCATGGCATTGCCATGCACTACATGACAGGCACCATGTGGTGCCTGATACATAGTGCATGGCAATGAGGGGGGTACCATAGGTACCCCCCATGTGTAACCCCCACCCTCCCAACACCCTGGGGGCCCAAGCAGTTATCGCAGACCTTTCCATGGCGGTGTTGCCGCCATGGAAAGGTGATTATCCGCCGGCATCCTGATATGGTTGGCAGTGTCTTACAGACACCACCACCATATTGTGTCCGTTTTCCGCCCGGTCGACGAGTCGACTGGCGGAAAAGCAGCGGACAGTCTTCCCGTTCACCGTGGACCCCCCAGCCATCCTAATGTGGTTTGGGGTCAATCATGGAAGGATGGCGGGCGGATTTCCCCCGCCGGGCGGTGGAAGCCTCCGCTGGCCGGCGGGGGCAATCCGCCCGCCATCCTAATGGGGCCCTTTATGTTTGAAACAACGTACTACTGGTGATGGGGTAAAGGAAGACCACAGGATGATGGGAAGAAAAAGGGAAGCGACCATTTTCAAAAATCATTCATTGCAACCTACTATTAGGAGTAAAATTCCAGAACGGAGTTGCAGAAATTGTGAAATTCTTCCGGGGTATCGATCATGATACTTTTTCTAAATTTATAGGTTAGTTCATGTATCGACATGTGGAATTCAAGAACTATAGTCTTGCCTATCAAGAATATTCTCAATAAACAGGCATGCTAGTTTGATCTAGATTACTTACCTTCAACATGTCATTCATGATGATGAGTGGATACTGTGGGTCAATTCGGGTTAATTGGCAGGGATATTAGGGTGTTCCTGAATTTGCCTATCTTGGCCTTCTGCACACCTCTCCTATGAAGAAAGATGTAAGTGTCTGGTGTTTTAGACATTCTGATTGCATGCTCCTTTAGACAATCCGATTTGTGTTTGTAAAGGGAGGTTTTTATTTTTTCGACAGTCAATCACTTTCTCTAACTCGCCCTCTCCATTTGTCATTACACTTCTCAAATTTCCCCATGTCCATTTAAGGCAATTCACTGGTTTCAGCATGGCTAAACTTCCTTTAAATTATTAAAGAGTTGAAACATGAAATGCTTTGCTTATAAATAGCTTTGCCGAAGCTAAATTATGAAATAGAAACACAAAGGACAGGGAGGTTTTACCTTTGTTACAACTTTTGAAATACCAAGAGTGGCAGTTCAAATGTGGCCTGCAGATCAGACTCACTGAAATGTGAATGAATAGATGAGACAAAAGGGGTCACAACACAACAAATGAAGGAAAGGTGTGGCGCAGCGGCTAGAGTGGCTGACTCTGGAGCGCAGAGCTCGAGGCTCCATCCCCAGGGCCGGTGGTAGCTCAGCATTACGTTACTCTGGGCAATAGCTCATTAATCTCCCCGCTGACCCACAGGGCCTTGAAGCCCTTAAGGGGTCATATGTTCATTCATTACAAATACGAATAATTATTCTAAGAAATTGATTCTTTTTATTGTCTGTTCGCTGTTTACACACAACAAAATGTTGTATGTGTATATTACCACACTATTGAAATCTCAGTGTAAATGTTTTATGTCTGATGAAAAGTGTGTATTTTAACAAGTGCATGAATGATGTCACCCGCTCCAGGTCACATGATGCGTGCAGAAGAACCCGAACTGCGTCTGATGCTTGTGGGCAAATCATCAGCTGGAAAAAGTGCGACAGGAAATACCATCCTGGGTGAGAAGAGGTTTGACTCCAGCGCCAGTTCAGCATCAGTGAACAAGACATGCAAAAAGGAGGCAGTGGAACGGAGAGGGAAACAAATTGTTATTGTTGACACACCAGGCACCCTTGATATTGCGCTTACTCCTGAACAGGTTGTGCAGGAGGTCAGATCATGGGTCACCTTCTCTCTTCCCGGTCCTCACACCATTGTCTTGGTGGTCAGGATCGGCCGATTTACAGAGGAAGAGAAGAACACTATTGAGCGCATCCAGGATGCTTTTGGAGACCAAGCAGTGAGGTACATGATGATCGTGTTTACAAGAAAGGATGATTTAGAAGATGTCTCCATACATGACTACCTTAAAAATTCACGCAGTGAAGATCTGCAGAGGCTGATTAAGAAGTGTGGAAACCGGTACTGTGCCTTTAATAACAGAGCATCCCCAGAAGAACGGGAGGAGCAGGTCACTGAGCTTCTCACCATGGTTGAGCTGATGGTGGAGCAGAACAATTGGACCTTCTACAACAGTAAGATGTATAACCAAGCTGAGAAGATCCACTTGGAGAAAGTAGAGGAGCGACAAAGACAAAAGAGAAAACCACTTGAGATAGAGGAAGAAAAACTAAAGCAGCAGTTTGAGGAGAAGGTGAAAAAGATGCAAGAGGAGGCAAAGATTAGGCATGAGGAAATTATGAAGGGTTATGTAAAAAACAGCACGGAACAAGATGGTAATCAAAGAACAAAAGAAGATAAACTGCAGGAAAGTATGTGTTCTGATCAGCAAAATAACTATTCAGAGAACAGGAGAAGAAACGAAGCAAACGATTCCCAGGTAAGTGATTCTTGAACGTGTGGAAAGTAATAGAAAAGATGGGAAAAATATGATGTAATCAAAAACCAGTGAAAATCGCGATGAAAAAATATTTACAGCGAAATATCTACAAGAAGAGTTATACTTTCAATATCATTTTAATGGAGCTCAAATGGCCATACCCCTACCCCATTTTCCAATTGTCACATACTTGTATTTAAAAAATGTTCTGGCTTGCTTTTCAAGAAGGAAACTGATTCCATGCAGTGGATAAACATGTCCATGCCTCGCAAGGCATTAGCAATGCCTATTCGTCAGCTTGTTTTTATACAGTGAAAAGCTTAGCCTCAGTGAATTTGGCAGTGTATCATACAGAATTTGGGATCAAAGCATAGATACCCGCACCAGTCTTGACATCCCTATATTTTAACCAGAAAAAAGGTGCAAAAGGGCTTGAGACACAATCCCCTAGGTCCCAATATGGAGAAACCAGAAGTAACCTACCTGGTCTCTCCAATACCATACAACAGAAAAACAACCCAGCACACTTACACGTATCAAATGTGTAAAATACACAATAAGGTAGGTTTAAGACAAAACTGTTTTCCCAAAGAGTCGATATGATCTTGCAATATTGAACTTGATCCTTTTAATAATTTTTCTTTTAAAAGCGTTTTTTGCAAGCCCCATGGTCTGGCTCGAAAAAGTGTTCTCACTAGCTGAGAACACTCTTTCAAGCCAGACGATCGTGCGGAGACGGGTGCATCTATTGACCGACACACGTTTATCATTGAAATTTCTGAAGTGACACAATTTCACTATCCGGATATATGCATTTTCAAATGAATTGGTCTAATACATTGACAATGGTCATGTGAAAATGCACAAAGCATACACTGTGAGCCCTGAAGAAGTCCGATTGTGGACGAAACGCGTTGGCGGTTGCAAAAAACACTTTTATAAGAAAAATGAATAAAGGATGAAGTTCAATATTGCAAGACCATATCGACTCTTCTTTGGGAAAACAGTTTTGTCTTAAACCTACCTTATTGTGTATTTTACACATTTGATACTTATAAGTGTGCTGGGCTGTTTTTCTGTTGAATTTGGCAGTGTGTTTATAGTTTAATTTTCAAATATAATGTGTACAAACTGGCACTTTTTTTCAGGTGTCTAACGTTATTCCATGAAAGCCAGATCTATACCGGATTTTATGGGTAACTTCTCCCTGTGGTCATGATATCGATCAATCATCATATTATTATATAACTGTATCCCAAGGCGATCTGAGCTTCTGTCATAGCTTTTACCCTTATGGACCGGTTTAGGATGCCACTGATATAAATGGACCGTGGGGTTGTAATTTTCTCCTTCAGTGCCAAGCATTTAAAGTGCAAGATTCTCTAAAGCATACAAGCTATCCATAAAGCTATTCATAGAATGGGACATAAAAACACTACTCTCCAAGGCTGCCATACCTTGAATGGTATAGAAACCTTGTCTTGCGAGTGTTGCTGAAGTTCCTTTAACCAGACAAGACCAACATGTCCTACCAGCAGGGCTAGTGTACTTTAATGTGTAGAAGATGTTCACCTCTCAGCAGGACTGCTATACTCCGAGGTAGAAGAACTAGCTCATAATTCTTGATATATGTTGAATGTGGCAACGTCCACACTTCTCATCAGATCTGCTACACCTGAAAAAAGACATAGTTCTAGTAGCAGTCAGTCGGTTAATTTCAAAATTTCTAATAAGAACTTGCATAGTGGTCGTGTGACATTTCTGCAGTCCTCAGCAAGGCCATTGTTAATTTCAAATAGACAGTACTGGCTCTTTTTGAAAAGGCTGCTGTACATTAAGTGTTTAATTTGGAAAATAACAAGCGCCCAAGCTTTTTCTCAGAAACCAGAATGTTGTTGTTGTGCCAACTATGAAAGATGTGTATAACAAATCCTCTGCACACGTTCAAAAGTAGGCTAAGAAGGCTTAAAGATCTTGAATTAAAGACATATGAAAATATAAAGACAAGCATCATTGTGATATTTTATGTAAACGTATGTATTTACTTTTGAACGTGAGCAGAGGATTTGTATGTATAGCATAAGTGGTCTGCTGGCCACACATGTGGGGATCTGGTGGTTTTTCCCTACCTTATGCACCGTACCAGATTACCTGCCATAACTGATTTGAATTGCCATTTACATACAAACATGGATCACAATTTCAAAAAAATTATAAATAAATAAAATAAAAAACTTTTTTCTCTTTCTCTCGGTCTTTAACAGATGCACACACCCCCAAGCCAGATATAGCAAATGCAGAAGTGCAAATTTCATTGGCAGACACAACTGATACATCAGCGCAAGCAGAATTTTAAGATATGCTCCCAAATCGAACAGGTACACTCCTGCAAAGTGCAGAGCAAATGTCCCTAACATGCAGAGAACAAGTACAATAAATGCAACAGAGGTACAAGGTTCTCCCTGAATATCAGAGTGTGTAAAGTGCAGATAGTAGCTGTGAAAGCTTCAGTCACACAAGAGGAGTTGCGGCGCAAAAAACATAAGTGCCAGCTTGTTGCTTCTAGTGAGTAATTTGATAGCCTGATTTCTTCCTCTCTCACTAATTTGGTGATTGGCAGTAGTTCTGCCCCACCAACAGATCTGACATGAGTTTTTGAGATGGCTAGAAGAGAAATTGAGGGCGCCCTCTTTTCATTACCTATTTTTAGAGAACAGAAGGCTGCTTTCTACTCAGTTAGTAATGCAAAATTACAAATACTAAAATATAAAACATTGAGTGAACTACTATATGTGACATGAGTCTTCTTGAGAGATCTGGGTCAAGATTTATCATAGGATTACATTGCCGTTGTGTCACTCAAGGTGATGCAAAGGCAAATCAATCCTTTAAGTCAGGTTCACCAAGCAACGCAAGGCCAGCTTGTGTGACAGTGTGCTGATTAGTAGATCTAGGGTAGCGCAAGGAACTGCCTTGCATTTCTCTGCCTGGGGAAGGCATTCTGTGGTGGATGAGTGGGTGTTCCCATGGATTTTGGCGCATTCCCAGATTTACCAAGACTGGTAAATCTGGGAATGCATCAAAATACTAGAAATTCCCGATAGAGGCGCAATGAAAATAAATATCTTTATTTCTCCATGTTTTTTCTTCGTTCTAAGTGTGCTGCATTCTGCAGCACACATAGAAAGAGGAAAACACTTCTAAGGATGCCCCTTCTTGCACAAAAACAATCCCGCCTGCAAAACAGGCACCCTTCCACCATGGTGCAATTGTACATGCATTGGTGCTAGGTTGCACTGAGTGTGCAGGTGTAGTGAGAGAGTAGGGAGGCACCATATGTTAGTGAATATGTTGCATTCATGCCATCTCCATTTGTCACAGTGCAGTAAGTAGGCGTGCTGCGTTGCGCTGTGTTGTTTACTGATAAATCTGGCCCTGTAGTATTTGCAACTCATAGCAAATGAAAGATTGCTGCACAGCTTGATATACCCAGAGCCCTCCCCTTGATAAATGCAAAATATGAATATGAATGTTATATTGTATGGCCCTTACAAAAAGTGGATGTTGGAGCATGTTGGAAATTGGGTTAGTGGTTAAGTGGGGGTGAAACCCTACTTAAAAAGCAACCACAATCTCTGCCAGGGTGAAACACAAGTAAACTCCAAATTAACCTGTGCTTAACCCTCTGGTAACTTGGCTCAAACCCAGTCTGGCCTAACTTAGAGACAATGTGTAAAGCATTTATGTAGCACTCCAAACAATAATGAAGTAAAAACACAACACATGAAAAACCCAACTCCAATGTAGAAAAATGGAGAAAATGTGACAAGTGATTTGACATCAAAAACGACCAAAATTCATTCAGTAGAACTGGAGATATGCAATTTTAAAGAGTTCAGGTAAATAAAGTGCCAAAAAGCACACATTTCCACTTGCGGTTATTTGGGGGTGCGAAATCAGGTGAAAGTCACAAGCTCAGGCTGACCGTAATAGAGTGCGGGCCAGATACAGGGACCAGGTTAGCCCTGCAGAAAGAATTACCAGCATAGTCCAGTGTGAGGAGTTCCATTTGTGGTGGAAAGGGCCACAAGGAGCAGGCAGAGCGTCACTGATGGTCTGCTGTTAGAGATTGATTTTCTGATAGGCAGAGGTAGGCACCCTCTCCAAGCAGGAACTACAGTCCTAGTCAAGGTAAGTGAGATACACACCATAAATTTACCTGTGCTGACCCACTGGTATCTTGGCACAGAGCAGTCAGGCTTAACTTAAGAGGCAATGTGTAAAGTATTTGTGCAACACCTCAAACAGTAAATAAGTAAACCCAAAGTGAAAAAAAAATCCAATGAGTATAACCGAAGTTACACATATTTATAAATTATTGTGCTTAAAAGCATAAAGTGGCAACTGGGGCTCTTTGGTCATACCGAACCGGGTCAAAGCCAAAATATCAGGCTTAACTCGATGGAGCAGGGACCAGCCTTGGCCCACTGAAACAGTACTTTGGTTCGAGTTTGCGTTGACATTAAGGATGAGATGCGAGGAGCAAAGGAGGTGATGCATTGGCGTAGATCCTTAAGATATAGGCGATGTGTTGGCTCCAAGACATGCAAATCAGAGATGTGTTTTCGTTGAACCCCAAGATGTAGGCGATGCATCGTCTTCGAGCTGCACGAGGCGAGAATGCATAGAAAACTGGAGGCGATGTGATGCGCAGTCGGCGATGCGATGTCTTTGGTACGTGCAGCTGCTGCAATGCATCGGCATCAAGAGTGATGTGTCGGTTCTGAGTCTTGCAACAACAGCGATGGGTGGATTTTGGCAGTTGCAGAACTTTATACCCACTTCCAAGGGCCCAGGACTGGATTTGCACAACTCAGCAGGGCAAGACTTTCAGATGGCAAGATCCTTAGCATGTAGGCAATGTGTTGGTTCCAAGATATCTAAATCAGAGATGTGTTTTCGTTGAACCCCAAGATGTAGCCAATGCATCGTCTTCAAGCTGCGCAAGGTGAGGATGCATAGGGAACTGGAGGCAATGTGCAGTTGGCGATGCAATGTCTTTGGTACGTGCAGCTGCTGCTGCATCGGCGTCATGAGCTTTGTGTCGATTCCAAGCCGTGCAGCAACAGCGATGAGTGGATTTTGGCAGTTGCAGAACTTTATACCCACTTCTAAGGGCCCAGGACTGGATTGGCACAACTTATGGATTGAAGTCTTTAATGTCCCTGAGACTTCCAACAGGAGACAAGCAGACACTCCCTTTGAGTCACTCTGGTTCTAGGTTGGAGAGATGCAGATCCAGTCCAGTCCTTCTCACTCCCAGGCATGTGGGCAGCAGGTAGCAGTTCAGACAGCAGAGCAGCAGTCTAGCAGAGAACCTGTCGCTTCAGAAATATAGCTGACCCTCTTTCGGGCAGAGTACCCACAGATCCAGAAGTGTACTGAGTTGGTGGTACTTATACCCAGTTCTGCCTTTGAAGTGGGTGTACTTCAAAGAGAGGCTTTTCAAGTGCACAGAGTCCCTGCCCTTCTTGCCCTGGATCCAGACTCACTGGAGGGGGGGTATGCAGACCTTTGTGTGGGAACAGGACACAGCCTATTCAAGTGTGCCAGCTCCTCCCTCCCATCCTGCCCAGAATGGCCCATCAGGATATTGATTGCTCATCAGTCCCACCTAAATTAAATTTGTGTGTGGATGTCTAAAGTGAATGCACAACGCCCAGGTGTCACCCACCCCAGACGTGTATGTATATTAAGCAATAGGCAGAAGGCAAATGGCTAAAGTAAGAAAATGGCAACTTTCTATAAGTGGCATTTTCAGAATTACAATTTAAAATCAAACTTCACCATGAGTTAGGATTTTAAATTGCAATTCAAGAGGCACCAAACTTGGGGGTCACATCTCTAAACAATTGGAAATGACACATAAGCTGTAATAAGGTAATCACAATGTTAACCTATGGGAGAGATAGAGCTTGTACTAGTGAAAAACAAATGTAATAGTTTTTCACTACTAGGACATGTAAAACTTAAAAGTACTGTCCAGGACCTGCCTTAGTGGTGACCTCTCTTTATTAAAAACGAAGGTTTGGGCCTTGCAGGAGGGTTAACTTGCCAAGTCTAAATGGCAGTTTAAAACAGCACAGACAGGTTCTGCAATGGCAGGCCTGAGCCATGTTTAAAAGGCTACTTAAGTGGCTGACACAATCAGCACAGAAAGCCCATTGTAACATTGAATTTACAGGCCCTCTGAACATATAGTGCACTTTACTAAGGACTTATAAGTAAACTAAATATGCCAATTGTGGATAAGCCAATGTTACCATGTTTTAAGCAGAGAAAACATGCACTTTACCACTGGTTAGCAGTTGTAAAGTTCCCATTGTCCAAAAGCCAACACAAATGAATTCAACAAAAAAGGAGGAGAAAGGCAAAATGTTTGGGTCCATTTCCAACATCATCGAATTAGCACAAAGAGCAGTCTGGGTGTCGCGGATAGTCGCTGTAGTGAAAAGAACATTTCAGGCGTTGCCGAAAGTCATTGATGAAGCTTTCCATTGGTGGTCAATGTGAGCTGTCGAACCTGTAGTGCAAAGTGCAGCTCTCATGTTGCCAGGTGTTGCTAGTGGTCGCTGTAGCGCAAAGAGCCAGGGATTACCAGAGCTTTGCGTTGTCGGGTTGTGCAGGTGGCAAGATCTTGGTATAAACGGAATGACCGAAAAGCTCAATACTTCAGGATTTCTCCTTTTCTTTGGAGGGGAGCTCAACTGATGCTACACCAAAGGACGTGGGGACCTCTCTTGATTGTCAGGAACTTACTCTAGCAGAGAACACCTGGCCTCAGGAAGGTCAAGGCAGCAGGTCAGCTGGGCAGTTACAGGGATCTTCAGGAGCTTGTTATGTCCCTATTGCCCATAACAGGAGGTCAGTCAGTTGAACCTTGGAGTCACTTCAGCCTGGGATAAAGGGTGTAGGTCCAGTTTTCCTTCTCAGTTAGTAGGAAAGCAGGCAGCTGGGCAGCCGTTTAAAAGTCCTTCTGGCAGCAGAGAAGCACAGTAGTCCTTTTACTGTAGTATCGACAGGTTCAGGAGTGTACTGAAGAGTTGGGTCTGAGGGTCCAATATTTATATTAGGTGCCCACTTTGAAGTAGAAAAAGTTTATAGAGAATTTCCTTTGAAGTCCTTGAAGTTTCTTGCCTCTCTTGTGCTGACTCCAAGCTGGCTGCATGAATAAAGCAGTGGTGACAAGTCATTTGTGTGAAGGCAGGACTTAGCCTATTCAGTTGCAAGTGGGGTTGTGCCCAGCACCGTCCCAATCCTACTAGTTGATGGCCTACTCAGACACACCTAATCCCTCTCTTGTGTGGTAGTCTCAGAGGAATAAACAAAGTCCAACTAAACCCAGTCATGCTAACCAGGGACAGGCTGCAGGCACCAAATATGGCAGGGAAACTCCAACTTTCTAAAAGTGGCATTTTCAAACTTGCAACTTAAAATCTGACTTTACCATTAAAGAGGATTCTTAGTTATAATTTCCCAGACACCAAACTTGACATTCCTACTTGCTCCAAAATGAAAGCGATCACTTAAATGTAATATGTTAACCCAATGCTATCCTATGTGGGGGTAGGCCATATAGCAGCAAATAACAAATTTAAGAGTTTATGACTACCAGGACATGGAAAAGTTAATAATACATGTCCTACATTTTAAATACACTGCGGCCTGCCTTATGGATTGTTTGTGGTCTAACCTAGTGGTGACACAGAAGTATTAAAAAGGAAGATTTAGGCCTGGGAAGAGGCTTATTTTGTCAGGTCGATATGGCAGTGTAAAACTGCACCCATAAGTTGTGATGGAAGGCCTGAGACATGATGAAAGGGCTACTTAAGTGTTGCATGCACACTAGTAAACTACAAACAGCAAAATGTGGTTGTAAAGTTCATACATGCTTTTTTTCCACATAGAGGACATTTTATTTAATAAACTTGGCCTCTGATTCATTTGGTACCACAAATTCATACCTATTCAAGACATTGACGTTGATACAAAAAAAGGAAAGAAAAAGAAACCACAATCACATTGAAATTTGTCTAAAACATTGTGCTCACTGTGAAACCAATTATGTGCTCAAATGTGAACAATATATTGAGGAAAACCTACAAAAAGGTTGGTAACAATTCAGTTTTCACCAGTCCTATAGTAGAAAAAACCAGAGTAAATTATTCTCAACTGTCACTCTTGGAATACTGTGGGGGTTCCAGAAAAATCTAATGTGGGCTTCAAAACAATATAGTTTGTAATCAAACTTAATTAGTGTCCTCCACATTGATGTTCAGTTAGGGCCTACTCAAAAGGGATCTCAGTCTAAGTACATGTAGCACCAATTTACTAGGTACTTACAAATAAATTGAATATGGCAATTTGGTGTAAGTCAATGTTACAATGTTTAAAGTGGAGTGCATTTTAGCACTGCTTACCAGTGGTAAAGTTCTCAAAGTCCTAAGAGTCAACAAAAACCAGTCGTGAAAACAGGAGAATGAAGACAAAAAGTTTGAGGACAACCTTGCAGATGTCCGACAGAGTACCTGTCCATCAATTCTAAATCAATTAATCAGGAACATTTATAGAGCGCGCTACTCACCCGCGAGGGTCTCAAGGCGCTGGGAGGGGGGCGCCGCTACTGCTCGAAAAGCCAGGTCTTGAGGTGCTTCCTGAAGGAGAGATTCACTTCACTTGAATTCTAATACTTGCAGTTTTACTCTCTGGTTATGAATGTAGACATGAAAGTACCAAGTTACAAAGGAAAACAAATGCTAAATTCTATATTAATACTTAGCAATAGATAATGTGTGATTTGTGTGAACTCTCTCTTCTCCCTCATCTTAAACCTTAATAACCAGTCCTGAAGGACATAGGTGCTAAAAGTACACTTTGATGGAGGTGTGCACTTTGCTGTCAGGTGGTCCTATGTTTTGAGCGACACCATAGCCAGTAAAGGCCTAATAGCCAACATCAGTCTACTTGCTGCAATTTTTAAATCTGTACTTACAATATATGGGGTAATCCTTTAAGTCCCAGAATGCATTATGCCTTTGCCTAAAGGTTTAGGGCAAGGTGAAGATGTTGCACCACTTTGACATACTTGGCAGCCATTCCTTCAGCTTGATGCTAACTGCATTGAATGAATGATTGTTGACAATCTAAGAAGAGCAGGGGCAGGGTGCATTCAAAAACAGGGATTTTAGGAACAGTTTAGGAAATAAATGAGAATTACTTTTTGATTTAGTTCAGTTGTGTTCTCCTCTAGACAGCTACTGGCAAACTGAACTTTGTGTAGGATTCTGGCTTTGATGCCAAATTTTTACATACCAAAGTTGCAGGCAAAAACATTGGACTACGTGACTATTACTTCCTTGTACATCTCTCTATTGCTCCTCTACTCACTGCTGTGATAGTGATTATCTGATGAACTAGCTGTAAAACAGACCAACACTACTTTCAGCTATGAGACAGGGCAAACAATGTAATTGCTTGTGCAGAGTTGAGGTGGCCTGGTCTAAGTGCACCGGCTATCAGTGCCATGCACCAGCCGGGCCCACTAGTGCCTTATCACTGAGAAGTGAACGTGGGAGGGTGCAACAGCCTAGACCAATGCCGATGAGGAGAACAAAGGTTAGCAGGGAAATCAAGGAAGAAATGAATGGTTTCTGGAGGCCAAAGACCAAGAGGTTCTGCTACATCAGCAAATCTTTTCACCCCAAAATCTCAACTGATCAAGCACTGCCCAGTGCACCATTGTCCACCAAACCTAAATTTTGTTTTTGGCACCAATTAATGACTAAGCAGTGCCTGGTGGCAAAGAGAATGTTTACTAAGGCCTGATGAGAGATGTAGGTGTTTAAATAAATTGAGAACTCACAGCTATGATGTGAGAGTGACTGGGCTTCATCAAGAGTAATAGGTGCTGAAAGTAGGGGTACAGGGGTTCAAATGACAAGCTATGTCTTCAGTCAAATTGCTGCGTATTCTTTTAACCCCTTCAGTGCGGCGCGGATTACCGCGCTGTGCTGAAGGGTTCGAGCGTGGGCGGGGTCATGACGGAGCGGTTCCATCATCCGCACAGCGCAACCGATGCGCATGACGGAACCGCTCCGTCATGCGCATCGAAGGGGTTACATGGAAATTTCTGTTTACTTTTGTTTTTTCTGACTAAAAAGTTTGTGGATTTTGTAAAGTGAACTATCTGACAGTCTTGCTGTGGGATGTCAGTTTTAGTCTAATGCATAGCAAAATGTAACTACCTGTATAATAACTATACGAATATTTAAAAATTTGGAAGTACAAATGGAGCACATTTGTTTGTAATTCTAAGGTGTGACATAGCCAAAGATTTAAATAGGACCAAAGACAGTTTATTTTGTGAAATGCAAATAATACATATTTGCTGAAACCCGATTTCCAAACATTGCCATCTGTGTGCTATACAAGTTTATCAGTAACACGGTGTCAGTTAAACGTTTGAGGTCTTTTCAAAGAAAAAAATGCTAGTTCTAGAATGCCATGCTTTAGTTATATATATTTGCACTAGTGTAGTTTAAAATGCAACAGTGGCTACACAAAATGCACATCTTCACCACTGACCAGCTGAATGGGTGTGGCTTATTTGTTGTACTATGTCTTTTGAAATGCTTGTTTTTTCCACAATCTCTGTGGCTTCAGTGATGTAACATTGATGGCAAGACCCCCACAAAGTAAATTGTTTCAGAACCACTTAAAGAATTAAATACAGTGATTACTAAAAAAGATAAATGTATATATGTAATGATTTCCAGCTCACCCCTGTAGATTTGCATTTGCAGCAAAGTTCTTCTTTGAAAAGGTATGTAGGTTATGAGCAACCGCTTGACAAAACGACAATACAGCCATGAAAAAAATAACTTATGTTCAAACCAAATTAGAGAACAATTCAGTGAGTAAAATGTCTCAGAAATGAAAATGGTATAAAGAGATCAGATTATAGCAAAAACAAAACCTGTTTGATATAAAATCAATGGAAATTTAAGATTTCAATTTTAGTTTTGAGGGGTATTAGACTCAGATCTAGACACTCCCTGCAGCAGACATGTGAGTGGCCATGGCTAAAAGAAACGTTGTAGCTCCTACTAGTCAAAAGCTTTACTTCAGACTTGGAAACCTTTCGGGATGTGAAATAGCTTTTGTGAGGTGAGACTGGAAGCAGTAGCTGATACAGGCTCCAATGATGTCAGATGGATTTGTTGAGTGGTTACACTTCAGCCTCAAACTTTCTGCAAAAAATCTCGGAGTCTGGAACATCTGCTATGATCAAGCTGTCAACTTGACATCGTTTATTGGGATGCATGGCACTCAGCTTAAGTGTTTTCTAAGTTCTAGTATTTTAGAAAAATGTTATAGATTGCCTTAATACCTTTATGAAAAACTCTCACAATATCTGGGATAGATCAGATCTCAGTGCACTCTTTCCAGTTGGTGAAGTCTTATTATAATTTCTGTTTTAGGTCCAAAGCAAAATGCAAAGTTCCAACTGGTCATCTGGCTAACTGTGCCACAGCAACAGCTTCATTTCTCAATATAATACTCCGAATTGAAAGGAAATTCCTTTCCTCACCTACTCTAGCTCAGTCAATTCAATTCAGTACAGGGGCAGTTAATGCATGGAGCATTAGAATCAGACCCCTCAAAGCGACAGGTTACCAGTCATTTTGGCTGAACCACAGGCACCTACAGAGATGTCCAAGAAGGAGCCCTATATAATTCGAAAAAAATGCTCTGGGTTGCACATTTCCAAACAGTAGTAAAGTAAGAGTGATCCATTTTGATCCCTCAAAAATGAATGGAATTGGTTGTCTTCAGCCCTGTCGTGCAGACACCCCGAGATAATCAATTGCTTGGTGCCCTTGTGCCCCAAGCCATTCCAGCTGTTTGTCTGATCCTTGAATATCAACAGTCTCCAGCAGAAATTCCAGTCCATCAATTTAATAGCTTTCCTAAACAGCCACGATATCATAGCCCTACAGGAAACATGGGCCAACCATAGTA
This sequence comes from Triturus cristatus, assembly GCF_964204655.1. Lineage (NCBI taxonomy): Eukaryota > Metazoa > Chordata > Amphibia > Caudata > Salamandridae > Triturus > Triturus cristatus. Next base: position 869,907,822 of record NC_140593.1, read on the forward strand.
GGCTTCATTGAGTATAGGAAGCTGCCCCTCAGAGACCATAAGTTTGTTAGATCAAAGGGTGGATTGTCCATATTTACCTCAGTAAAATTGCATGGGGAACATCGATCTATTTACGTTCCAAGAGAGCATCCCCTGCTGTTGATCAATGTTTACATCAAACCAGATGCCAGTGAGAAGAGGATAAAACTCAACATCTTCATATTGATTCTTTGTGACTTAATCAGGGCTCATTCCCTGGCAGACTGGGGATTTCAATACGCATCTATTTCAAGACCTCCAAGAGGACTCTGATAAGATCCCCCCAGGAAGCCCCCAGAACATTACGAAACAATCCAGGGTGAGGGGCTGCCTTCATAGTCTATTAAGAAAACTCATGGTCTCACAACTCAATAGTATGGGCTTCAAAGTATTGAGTAGTCAATTTTCACAGAGCATGCCACCTATCTGGTCAGGAACCAATGGAAAACCCTGCTCTTATCTCAATTACACCACTTGTAATAAGGAAAGGCTAACCTTAGTAGAAAGCTACTACATTGTTCCGCCTACCGAGAGCAATCACTGTCCCCAAGTAATCATAACACAATTGAGCCTGTCTTATCATGATGCAGCCAGTGTCAAGTGCAAAAGTATATACACTGGTGTACCTTAAGCATCTCAAATGGAGCACTACTTCCAGCAGCAACATTAAGGCTGAATGCATAATACCCACTGAGGAGATCCCAGACGTAGTGTCACTGATCACTAAATGGACAACCCTTATCACCCTGCTCCTTGCTAAATTTTCAAGATCAAACTGACTGCATGGTCTTGCTAAGCAAGCCATTGTCCCGACAACAATTCAGCAATTAAAGAAAGCCCACATCAAGGCCCTAAGGGGCATTTGAAACAACCCTGGATCGAAGGAGCAAATTGATCTTCAAGCTGGCACAGAAAACTTCAGGCAGGCATTTTATGAAGATCAACAAAAACATTCACACCAGCTCCGGGTGACCCTCTTATGTGAGAGTAAGAAATCCAATTACAAGAACATTTTGACCATGGTGAAAAAGCAAATAAACAGAGGCAGTAGGTGTGGTTTTGCCACTGTCATAGAACCAGAATGGGCATCCTTTCTTTCCAGGCATTTCTTGGCAAATGAGGTTGCAGACCGTACAACGGATGGGGACCTCCAATGTTCAAATGCAAAAGTCAGACTGTCCTGCCTCAAGACCAGGATGGTCTGCCCTGCTCTGCTACGGAAATGTCCTTCCTAAAAACCTGCTGTACCATGTAATATTTAAGACAAAGACAGACAGGGCTCCAGGGTCCAATGGAGTCCCCCAGTCTCGTTTCGAACAGAACAATCACATTTTGGGCATGTAGGCTATCCTCACTCTTCAACTACTGCCTGAGGTGCTCAACAATACTCGAATCATGGCTCGGGTCATAATACATCCCATTCACAAAAGGGGCTCCAGATCTGATCCAAGCAATTGTAGATTTATTGCACTCCTTGACAATGGAGCCAAATTCCAAGATAGTCCACTCCTGGAGGACCGGCAGCTATGAGTGGAATCATAGGATATTATTCCAAAAAATCAAACTGGTTTTACAGCTAAATCTTGTACATTGTCCAACTTGCTAGCAATATCAGTCCTGGTTAACAAAGCAACCTCTGCACATTCCCTGCTGTACTGAAAAGCGGCGTTTGATCATGCACCAAGGGGGGATCTTTGGTCCAATCTTTCAAAATGGGGAATTCCTTCCAAACGTTTGGAGTCCTTAATCCTGCTGCACACCAATTTATGGATCCAAATCAAATTAGATGATGGTGGCACCTGCGTATCCAGGAAATCTCCATAACGTGTTGTGAAAAGCAGGAGTGCGTGTTCACCATCCTACTTTTTAACCTGTTCATCTCCAACCTGCCTCAATCTATAATTCTATCAGCAGTCACCCTCCCAAAGCTAGGTGGTGAACGGATAAGTAATTTGTTATACACTGATGACCTCAATTCATTTAGATTCACAAGAGTTAGACTACAACGTCGCTTAAACCAACTATACTCTTACACAATTACCAACAACCTGAAGAAAACAAAGGTAATAACATTCAGAAGGAAAAGGTATCCGGGGGAGGCTTACAGTGGCAACAGGATTGCAGTGGATCAATCATATAAGTATCTGGGAATACACATCAATTCTAGAGGCTCAGTAAATGAGTAGAGCAGAGCTCGCAGCAGTCGGAGGAGCCCGCATGACTGACTGCTAGGACGCCCGTTACAAACTTTTTGGTGGCGCCTCTGGTTTCTGTTTAGTTGACGGCCAGAGATTGGGTACTGGAGTGAGGTCTCTCACCACCTAGTGTGACATGGCAGCTGTATTCGGCGCTAAGGGAATGGCTAATGGAATTGCTCACTACGCCTGACCGCAACGCTGAGCACAGTTGAGGGTAACAGCCAGACTTACAAGAATTCGATGATGAGCTGAAGCTGAGGAGCTGAAGTGTCGAGGCTCAGAAGCTCCAGCGCAGTTTTGGCTACTGACTAGTGGAAGCTCCAGGACAGATTTGGCTACTGACTAGTGGGAGCACGGGGCTGGCCCACAAACCTAAGGTAGGTGGATGCAGCATGTGAGGAGTCATGCGTCTAGAGGGAGCACTTGGGTCCCAATATTATGTGACAACAGCGCCCGAAAAAGACATGGAATATCCCAACTACCCCAGTTCTACCAAAACAGCATAAGAGGCATGCCAGTGCCAGATGGCAGGATGGAGAGAGAAGAGGATACTGGCAAGCACTAATTAATTACCAGTAACAAGGGAAGTGCATTCTACCGATATTATGGAGAATGTTCACTCATCGTGCTCAACAGAAGAAGATACTTTTGTAGGGGAAGCCAGAGCTGAGGCTGACGTTGTTTCATTGCAAATGCAATCTTTGTCTATAATTAGTCAGCTCAGCCTCCTCCTTACTGAATATCCCTTGATCAAACAGGGAAAGCAAAAGAGTGCTCTTATTTTATGTTTATCGGGTGAGTTGATTCCCCTGCTATGTCAATTGATAAAGTTTTCAACCATTGCTGAAAAACTCCTGGTATCTGCTATTTAATAGCTTCCTTAATGAATTAAGAATCATTGAGGTTGTTTTAAGGTCCCTGACATTCTGTATGTCTTAGTGTCTATGCTGCTATGGAAATTAGTCCCAATAGTAATTGTGAAAACTTTGAGGCACTTTCACTGCTTATTTGCACAATGTGGACATCTTGAACAATGTAGTGCTTATGCTGCTACGGTAACCTGACCCAAAAGATATTATAACTAGCATTGGCATAGCCAATAGGTCTCGCTTTTGGGACCTTATAAGTATTTAGTTATGCAGCATAATATCCTTGGTGCACCAACATTAACTGTTGCATGGTTAAACACATATAAGGTCCCAAAGGCGAGACCTATTGGCTATGCCAATGCTTGTTGCTCTTTCTTAGCCCAACAGCAGCAAATAGGAAGCAAGAAATGGTGGCACAAGGGATCAATCAGGTGATGTCACGAAGGTGGTACAAGGGTACGTGATGTCACTTCCGCTACCGCTGGCCTTCTACTCAAATGACATACAGAGGAGCTCATGCTGGTGACATGTCCCGAACTCCCAGACCAAATAAGTATGTCTTAAGACATGCACCGTGAAGATATGCCCCAGATATTTGCACCCCAAAGACATGTCTTGGAACATGTACCCTAAAAACATACCCAGACACCTAGACCCTGGAAGCATGTCTTGGAACATGCACTCAGTACACATGCCACTGACACCCGTATCCCAAAGTTATTTCTTGGAACATGCTTCCTGAAGACAGTCCCAGGACACAAGCACCCCAAAGACATGTGTTGGAACATGCTCCATGAAAATATGCCTCGGAGACTCAGAACCTAAAGACATACCTTGGAACAAATACCTTTAAGGCATACCCCGGACGTGTGTACCCCGAAGACATATCCTGGAACATGCACCCTGAAGGCATACTCTCAACACGAGCACCCCAAAAACATCCAGAAGACATGTCGGAGATATGTGCAGCCCACACAGATGCACTCAAGGAGTTCAGCCATAATACACGGCCTGGCCACGTGCACCCGTGGCAGGAAGGGAGCCCAGGACAGCTCCATGTTAGCCTAGAGTTCAGCCTTCTGCGTGACATTAAGAAGTGGGCATAGAGTGGAGAGTTCTGAAAAGAGGACGATGGATGCACGCAATTCTCACGCGCTGGACATGAAGAGACCCCCGTCACTCGCTCCAAACCTCTCTCTGTCCCTCCGCGGCGCACTCCCATCTCCCGTGGTCCTCTGCGCTCTTCAGCTCGGGGTGCAGTCTCAGCTGCCTCAGCAGAGCAGGGCTGCAGCTGCCACGGCTCCAGGAGAGAGGTGCATGACAGAGGCATGAGTCAGAGCAGAAACCGAGCCAGAGTCTGAGAAACAGACGGGGGGGAGGGCAGAGCATCTGAAAACATGTACCCCAAGCAACCTCCCTTTAACAGGGCCTGGACCGCTCGTCGAGACAACACAGCGATATTGTATTGAATGGTAGCATCTTCTTCCAGGAGACGCAGAAGAAAATAGCAGGACGAGCCGAAACATAGAGGGAAGAAGAAAATGGAATGAGGGAGCAAAGGAAAGGGGTGGAATGAGGGAAGAGGCAGGACGAAAGGAGAGAGAAGACAGAGAGAGAGAAGAAGGGCGAGTGCAGAAATGAACTGTCAGCAAAAGTGAAAGCGTTTCCCTTGCCGGAGCGAGCAGCACCACAAGCGATAACTGCTAACACATGGTGCCAAAGCTTGCTCCCGCAAGGAAATCGCCAAACGTGCACGCATTGCCATTGAAAGCAATGCAACGCATGCACGTATTTAGGCCAACAAGTGAAGAGATTCCAAAAGCTCTTTTTCCTACGTTGGCGAGACCTAAAAACAATGAGGCACTTTCATAGCTTGTTTGCACAATGAAATTTATTTTGAACAGGGTCTGCCTTAGATAACAGGTTTCTAAAATATACAGAGACCCCATTTAGCTCATTTGCACTTTGAAACATATTGATATAGCTTGGGTTCAGATGTATTTTAAAGTTTATTTGCACAATGTAACATAAGATTAACTGGTTTTTCCCCGCATATTCCTGAGTGAAACTATAATTTTTTAATAGACTGGATTGCGTTTGTTTTAAAGGAAGCATTTAAGTGGTTTTAATGTACTGGTATAGCATGTCATCTAAGATCCACTTTTTGTATAGGCGCTTATTGTCTAATGAAATTCTAATAGAGTTTTTCTTTTTTATATCATGTTGTTGTAAAAAGTTTTAATTGCAATGATTTTTGTTATTCAAGCAATAAAGAATCAATACAGATTTTAAAAGGTACATTTTGTTTAAAAAAACAACCCTCATGCAAGTCTAGCACAAGCTGGGGCAGTGTCAAGTCCACATGACCTAACGAATGTAGAATAGGCTCAGGTGGTGACTATACCTGACCCACCATTGTCATCAAGGTCAGTAGGAAACTCGGGGGTAGTAGGTACTCCCGCAGAAGTAACCGAGGGTCAAGTGCTGGCACAGGAGAAGCAAAGTAGGCTACATCAGGGAGAAACTACAGGGATTGTGGTCAATATTCAAAAAATCCTCCTTGGAAGTAAATCATTCAGATCTGTCTATTGATACTGCGCCTGAACCGCTGCGACCACTGTTGGAGGTAATTTTAACATAGGTTCCTGGCTTGAAAATACAGCAAGTATTTGACATTTAAACACTTCATCAAAGACTGTCTAAAATTGAGTAAAGCTTGGTGCAGTTACCTAAACCGAGCAGAAAAGATCTTACCTTCAGGATATACTCCAAAAGTATGATAAAATCATTCTCCGGGAATTAAATAAACTACGTCAGCTGGAAAATGAACTGGAAATGATAGAGAATCAGTCAAGACGTAGAAACTTAACATTTATTGGCATTCTGAAAGGAAGTGAGACGCAGGGGGGGGATTTCAGAATGTTGCTCAGTTGATGAACCTTCTCATTAAGAAGTGTATACTGCCAACAGCACCTCATGATTTATCTATCATGAGAGCACACAGGGTTCCGACGCAGCAATCAGCAGATGCCAAGTATCCCCGGACAATATTCGTGAAATTCTCAGACTTACGTACCAAAGAAAAGATTCTGGCTTTGGCAATTTGACAAAAACCCTTTGCTAGTTTTGATAATGCTCACATGAGAGTTTTTTCTGATCTAGCGCTAGTGACAGCACAGTGCCGTAAGGCAGTTCAGGGCTTGATTCAAGAATTTTGGCTGTTGGGTGCTCAAGCATCTGTGGTCCAGCAAGCCAAACTCAACTTATTGCTAAATGGGTAATTTCATTTGTCCACAAGATGTGATTTTTTTTGTCTAAATTAGCTAGAGCATACATGAGAATATAGGAGCTTTTTTGAAAAAAAATTAAATAACTTCTAGTGAGGGGTTATGTCTTGGGCTCAGGTGCCCAACCATGGTACCAACTGGTAGAGGGAAGGTGTGGGGCTGGCAGGTGGGGGGTCCCCCAGCCTTGGGGAGTGGGGTGGGTGGGCAAGGGTCAGGGTGGAGGGGGATGAAAAAATGAGCAAGACAAGAACAAATCATGTATGATATATCCTGGAAATATTACAGGGAAAAGGGGGGAGATTGTAGTAAGAGATGGCCCAGACATAAGACAGGGAGGACAAAATAAATGACAAAAAAAATAAAAATAATTACATGTAATGTGAATGATTTGTTGAATCGACGTAAAAGTGGCACACTTCTTAAATGGCTAGCATCTTTTTCCCCTCAAAGTAATTTTAGCAGGAAACCCATTTTAAGACTAATACACTCAAGACATGTCTGCCAAAAAAATATGCACATGCATTTTTCTCTTCAGCTAGTGCAACGGTACGTGCGATGGGGATTCTGTTAGGTTGACTGACATGTTAAGGAAGTAATTTGGGATGGGATGCAGAGATGGCGATGGATTAAGGTTAAGGTGGATTGTAGATAAAACCAAAGCATTAGAGCAAATTTATGATTTAGTCATGAATTCAAAAGCTGTACTAATTATCGGGGGCAATTTTAATTATATACAAGATTTGGCACTTGACACTGCCAACAAAGCAAAGCGACTACTGAAGCCAAAAACTGCTAAGTTAATAAATGCCATACAAATAGATGGTGCATTAACTGATACATGGGGGTTGAGGCATCACGGATTCTCCCAGTTTATCTGCTATTTTTCTAGATATACGACTACATTAAGATTAGATTTTTATTTTAGTGGATAAGTTGCTGGCTAGGGGTAAGATGGAGATATTTGGAGATATTTGCCAATCCTTAATCAGACAACTCTACAGTCTCTTTTACATTAACCCCAGGCATTGCTGTGAGAAAGAAATCGAGGTGGTAGTTTGATAAACCCTTTTTAGAAGATTTGACCTGGCGAAGGGGAACAAGAACGTTGGCACTGGAATTTTTACAATTTAATGAAAATACAGCTCCAATCTTCATGGTTTGGGAGGCATTTAAAGCCGAATTCAAGGGACATGTTATTTCATGTAAAGCTAGATTAAGTAGACCGCGTTTACACAAAATTGAGGGTTTGCAGGTGGCAGTTGAAAAAGCCAGGCAAGAAGTAAATTTGACTTTAACAGGGGAGCAGAGTTTTAAGGTATGGCACCAAGAATTAACAAAGACCAAGGAATATTTAAAAAAATGTTGTTTGTATTAGAAGAGATTACGAGCAGTAAAGCATACCAACACAAGCTTAATGAAGAAAATCAGGATATTGGTAGATTTATGGCATGGACTACGAACACTCAGAAAAGCAGACAAATAATAAATCAGCTTAGAGATCCAATTACAGGTCAATAAGAAGAGGATAAACATAAAATTGCAGATATTTTTCTTACCCATTTTAGAAAAAATCTATACAGAAATACAAGTAATAGAGGAATGAGAAGTGACTTTATGTTTTGAATTTCTTCAATTGCCCCAACTTTGTAGGGTGTACAATAGAACACTGAACAATTTCATAGGACTGTCAGAAATTGTTCTGGTATTAAAATGTATGCCTAATGCTAAGGCCAGTAGAAGCGACAGGATCCTGGTGGAGGACTATAAAGCCTTTCAGGATGAATTACTTCCTTTTTTAACGAAACTTTTTAATTAAATGAAAGGGCGGATTAGTGTTCCTAAAAAAATTTAAGTAGTCAGTTCTGATACTTTTTCTTCAAAAGCATAAAGATCCGCAAGATCCTAATTCTTATCACCCTATCACTCTGTTAAATTTGGACTTTAAATTATTTATGAAAGTGTATGTGAGAAGAATTGCTCCATGTGTCTTACGGGTGGGTTCATATTGATCAAAATGGGTTCCTGTCTGAGAGGCTAATGGCAACTAAAACTTATGGGGTCATTAGGATGGCGAAAGGACGGCCACCGCCGGGCCGGCGGTCCTTTTGCCATCTCACAGGAAATTCACACCGCCGAATTAGGATGGCGGGGGGAATCCCAATCTGTCCCAGACGGACATGGTTCCACAAGGCGGTCCTTTTCCGCCCACTTGTGGAACCAAAACACAGGCTAGAATTGCGGTAGTGCCTTGCAGGCACCGCTGTAGGGATTAGGATATCCCTTTCCGCCTGTCTTTTTGCAGTGGTCAAACACATGCAGAGGCTGGATTCAGAGGCCCATTGGGGCCCCCTCTGTGTTGGGGGTGCACTGGGATTTCCCTGCAATGCGTGGCAGGCACAGCGTGTTGCCTGCCACGTAGTGCAGGGAAATGCACAGCATGGCATTTTAGCATTGCGTACGGTGCTGCAGCCAGCAGCACCGTCCGCAATGTTAAAGCCCTGGATGCACCTGCCAGGATGGCGGGCGAATCCTAATCGCAGTGGTGGGACCGCCGCATGTCCGTATGTCTGACGGGCGGCCCCAGACACCGCAACGATGGCAGGCAGACTGAGTCTGCCCACCATCGTAATGAGCCCCTAAGGTTTTAATTCAAGCTATTGATTACCTTTCAGCTACTCAGGTCTAGATTGCAATACTCATGATGGATGCCAAAAAGGCTGTTGACCTGGTAGATTGGCGTGCTTTGTTATTAATTTTGGAAAAGTTTGGATTTCCACTTCAGTAGATTGGTATGCTGAAAGAAGTATAAAATCAGGCAGAGGCCAAAATTATTATTAATAGGGATGAAGCTGGATTGTCAATATCAACCTGGGTACTCAACAGGGATGCCCACTATGCCACTCCTTGCTTTCCGTTTTTATTGAACGTCTTGTGGCAAAAATTCACACTAATCCTCTGTTTATATCTCCATTAGCAGAAAGGCAAAAATTCAATTGTTCATAGACAATATAATTTTATATCTCAAAACTGATTGTTCCAACATACAGAATGCACTGAATGAAATTCAGAAATTTACACAAATTGAGGGATACAGAGTAAAGCAAGCTAAGTCGGAAATTTTTCTGAGATCCCGATCTATCTACAGTACGTATCACCACATCCCATTAGATATCTTGCCATTTTTGTAACCAGTGAATATGCTTAATTGTTTGGTTGAATTATGGAAGTAAACTGGTGAAGGTCAATTAACTATCAGCTTAATGGACCCTTTTGCACTTATCATTAATGGAGTGGATTTCCATGATAAAAATGTCTCCTCCCATTGTTTGTATTCCTTTTTATTAATCCCACCCTAAAAATTTCCAGTACGTATTTTATAGATTTGGATGCAATGATCCGGTTGTTTGTATGGAACAACAAGCAACCCAGGGTAAAATTAACTACACTTCAATCAGACGCAGTGTTTGGGGGGATGGCACTATTACACTTTGCAACATACCTTCAGGCTTCTTTCGTTCATCTGACAATTCAACTAGGTGAAACAATATCGGTCTATGATAATTTCTTATTAAATCTTATGTTAAAGGAGAGTGCAATTAAAATAACAGGTTTTTTTACGATCAGCAAAACTTCAGAAAAGAACTAGAAATAAGGCTTTATTAGTGTTCTCAGTACAAATTCAGCTGTTCTTTAAAATCTCGAGATATACCAGCACACCATGCCCATACCTCTATTGAAGACTGTGTGGTGGGGGGCTTAATATTGTCTAAAGGGCTATTTCACTTTTGGCAAGACCTAGGTATGTTCAGCTTGGGGATTTTTCCAATCATGATAGATTAATCCCATAGGAAGCAATAGTGGCACAAGGCGGTAATCAAAGTAGTGCCGTGCAGATGAGTTTCCATCAGGTAGCTAATTTTCTCAAAAGTAATTATGCAATGCTGACTGAAGCTGCACACCAGATTACCAGGCAAATGGGCAATAGGATGGTTGGTGTGGGATCCTGGTATATTTTACTACATCAGAAGGCTAATGAAAAAAACAGTATAGGACGGCTAAAAAAAATTCATACTTTGACAGGATGTAAAATAAATTTAATATGAAAGAGTGGCAGCAGATTGGTCACAGAGCTTTGTGAGGCACTAATTTTAAAATGGTGACCTTTTTATCTGGATGGATGACATATTATACACCATTGAGATTACACAAAATGCATCCAGCAATGTCTGACCAATGCTTTGGATGTTACAGGTAGTAAGAAGGTGGCTGGGTGCATACTTTTTTGAGTGCTTTTACCTATTGCAATTTTGGAAAAATGGTTTTACATATATTAGTCATTGTATGTCTTTCACATTTGCTCCATCCTGTATGTTGGTTTTGTTTGGTTCCTCAGGGGAGGTAAATGTTTTTTTTTAAAACAGCAGTATTTTATATTAATATCTGTAACAGTGGCAAGGTCACTGATTTTACAGAATTGTAAAACAAATATACAACTGTCGATAGGTTATTGGATCAATAGGATGTGCCAAAAGGTTGTGAACTACTGTAAGATTTAGGGTGATATGGGCAAATTTCTCTTCGTATTTTATATATGTATTCATTTTATTACAATGCGACGGTATTACTTTATGTAATTGCACCTCTGCACTTTAGTAATGAGCATGCTGCTAACTCTATATGCACTTTAATAACATGTGGTTTACTAGTGGTGATCAAAATATTTTATATTTAATGTAATTGGACTGTATTGATCTAGGTAAAAGTATTGTGGTGATTTAGAAATCAGTATGCTGCTAACCGGAGGTGCACTTTAAGAGTTTTAGATTTTGAGGATAATGAATAATAAAATGTATTGTATAATATAATTGCACTTGCTCATGGGAAGATGTGTTTTTATATTAGTAATGCGACATGGTGTGGTAATCTTAGTTTTTAGGAATTCCAGGCTGAATAATAATGTATTTATGATTTGCTGTATTTTTGACTAATGGTCATAAGACATGCTTTAATTCACTTTTTGTTTTCTGTTGCACTTGGTTTCTCCTTTAAGAAAAAAAGAACAAATGCTAGCGGCTCCTTCGTAAGACAACGGAAGGAAGTTGAAGCAAAGGCTCTTACTCTGCAGGGGACCTTTTCAAAATGATCAATGTTACTTTTAGGGCCAAGCCACTTCCCCCTTTTGGAAGTTATGAGAGCTAAAATCTCACCCACACTGTCCCATGGCAGCAAAATCTTACTGGTCAAAAACTGGAGCTTATTAAATAAACATACTACAAGGATATTCAAATGTTTTCTTTGCCAGCCCAGTTCTTATTCCGCTGCCCAGATTAGGCTGGAACTGGGCCTTTCTGACCAGAGGGCAGTAAGTGTTGGTGCCTATCTCAACCTGTGCCATAAACTATGAGTGGCCGGGGTGGATACTTAGAGGTATTATTGTAGGCCGAAATCAACACCAGTGGCCCAAGTCAAGTGCACTACCAGTATCTTGGGGACTCTAAACACCTTCTGGCTTTTAAGGAACTCTGGGACTCCAACCTTAGCCATCACCTCTTCAAACTGGGATTTAAACAAGTGTCCGCTTCTGGTCATTTCACTCTGATAGGACCATTACAACCCGACGTAAGTATGTCTGGGCAGTCATTAATACCTATCAACCAACATCCCCTGCAAACTATCTTGCCTGTATGGACACCAACAGCCTGAAGGCAAAATTTATGGACCTAAGGCTAGGGAAGGGGCCATTTCTGAAACACCTTGCTAGTTGGCACCAACCCCAGAAATGAATATTATGCAGTGGGTGTGACCAGTGCAAGGAATCCCCTGAACATTTTGTGAGCCTCTGCTCTGCTTTGCGGGACGTGCATAAATCCAGACTAAGGAGAGAGTGGAACTATCTGGGAGTCCTTTCGTGTCAGAAGGCCATCATCCCGTCTCTTAACATAGACTGCACCTCTTTAAACAACCTACTGACTAAATTCATCGCCCTTGCACTTAACAGGCTCAGTCACCCAGGGGTGTTACTGGGGAACTCTGCTCCTACCCTGGTTTGCCCTCAGCTGGCTCGGCACAGCTGGGTGGGACCCCCGGATCGTAGAGTGTAATGACAAACCTTAGATCTCCCCTGGACCAAGGAATTTACAGTCACTTTCCCAGGGAGAGAATATCAGTTCCAAACTTATGGAATATAACATATACACAGCACTTCCTAAGGTGGGCAAACTTTCAACACTCCCCCAAAGGCAAGGCAAGAAAACAATAATTTGCCCATCACTTGTGAGGAATAGCACCAACTTCCTATAACACAATTACCTGCTAGAAGGGAATTCACCCATCCTTCTACAACAGAATACTTGGTCAAGAAGAGTCCACACCTCCTGCTACAAGGAAAAGACAAATTGGTATATCTGGGATGTATTTATTAGTAAATAGCACCACACAGTAAGCCAAATGCACCTAACATATTAGATTCTAACATATCAATAATATGATTGAACATACAATCAAGGCAAATATATATATGAGAAATATATATATGTATGGATATAAGAATCAGAAAATAAGAAGGAAAGGAAAGAATTCAGAAAAGAATCAAGAGACAGTTAGTATCAGAGACACCTCACCTAATGCTCCATCATTTCACCCCGCTTTGCTCAAGGGGAGTCCATTGCTTGAACCGGGTGAAAGCTCAGAGGTGACACCACTTTTCCGTGACAACACGTCTGCTCCACGGATGAACTTCCACCGAGCCAGTGTAGACTCCCCTTTTTAATACGCATTCAAAACACAGCGAAGCTTCTAGCAAGCCACGCCCCCTAGTTCTCATGAGAGCCCGCACCAGCTTGCTTCAAGGTCACAGCAAAGGGTTGATCAGGCCCCTGTTATGACTAAAAGTCAAACCATGTACATTCATCTGATAAGAACCAGTTCTCTCTAGTCAGTAAAATGCGAAAAACAGGAGGAAAGAGCAGACCATGCCCTACCCACTTTGCAGCTTCGTGCAGGCACAGAAAATGGCTTCAGAGTTAGTTAAGCCATGCACACAAAGGCCCAAAGCAAGATGGAATTGAAAAGCAAGATGACATGAGACCATGTCAAAGGAGCACCGATAATTCTCATCCACACAACTTACAAGCACCACTGTGCACACAGAAAAGTTTGAAGCAAGGTAAAGTCAGAAGGCATAATTACATTAGACCACGTCAAAGCAAATAGGTCAAAGTCATAATTAACCTAACCCAAATAACATTATACACTTAATCCCTCAGTATACAACATTGAGCACATGTGTGCACCAATGCCCACAAGACTGCACCTCAACATCCCATACCTTCTATTCTTGGAAAGACTATTCCACTAAAAGGCAGAACAAACTTAAGTCAGTACAGAATGGTGGTGATTGAGGGTCATCATAGGGTGTCAGACCACAAAAGTGGCTGATTCACTACATAGAGTCAGCAGCTCTGTCATAAAATGTATTCTGACGGAACTCCAAATAGGCAAATTACTATTATTATCATCTACTGCTGTCAAAGGGTTCTTTCCACATGCAACACTGCTTATTACTATCGAACCCTGTGTGTTTCTCAACAGATGTCTGGATTTTACTGTTGCACGTTCGTCAGATGGCACCTTCCAACAGACGATTTGCCGCTATTATTTATTGTGCTTCTCAACAGGTGTCTGGGAATTTAGTGTTATGCATGTTGGTTAGATGGCACCTTTTTAACAAATATTCTGCTGCTATTATTCACTGCACTTGCACTTTGCGAGATAGTTCAACATCTGGAGAAAGGCTTCTACAACCTAATCCTACCTAATCCCTGTTCAAAATGTGTTAAATGGCCCAGGTGTTAGGCAATCTTTCATGACCTTTTTGGGTTACCCTGCACTAGCACTTTGTTTTACTATGATGACACAGAACAATATAATTGTGACCACTTTAGTTATTATGATGCCTTTTAAGGGTGAGCTTGTCAAGGCGCATGCGTTATCAGCAAGACCTGTTTTCATCAATTAAACAACTCTATTCCCACCTCCTACTTACCGTTGGTTTATTCCAGCATCACTCTTCTTTGCAGCTGCCTGCCTCGTTCCCGCAGCCGATACCTCACTTCCTTTCAAGGCAGAGGAGCACCGGCAAAGTACACTGTAGTTACGCATGCCTTCTTTATCTCCTGTTGCATGTTTCCTGTTTTTCATGCCTTCAGCCGTCGCTGCTTTTTTACTGTCCTCTTCTGTTTCCGCTTATTTTGCCATCTACTTTACTGCAGGTGCTATTTCTTCCAAAATCCATTGCGTTGTCGTTTCAAAAATCAATTAAAAAAAAAAAAAAGTTACTTTGTCCGCTGCTGTGCTTCATTTTCTTAGCTTAGCAGGGCGTGTCTGATTAATGGTGTGTGCCTTTTTATTCCATATTGGGCCAATCCCCACCCTCCCTTACTCCGTCCCCACCTCTACAGCACACACATCGCTGCCTCTCTTCCTGCTGCAGCCAGTGCTTTTGCAGCTGCCCAATACCAGCCTTCCCACTTTCACTCACACAGCCCAGCCATTGACGAGGGGGAAGAGGAAAAGGAAGGATCCATGAACTTCCCCGGGGCCTGTGTAAGGAAAGGAGTCCCCAACATAACAACTCTTAAAGGGGGGAAATGGTGTGTGTTTGTGTAAATAGCGCTTCTGTTTTCAGCTGATCCTCGTTAATTGCTTGCAAACTAACAAGGATCGGCTCAAAACACAAGCGCTTTCATCATGTGTTTTCGGTCGATCCTCGCCCCTCTCCTCTAGCCCCTCTCTACTGGTTTACTTCATTTTGTAACTGTCACTCCTCACACTATAAAGTGTGCGATGTGCAATACATAAGTGCGGTAACCAAACATAAAGGTGCGCCCATTTTCATACTCACTATTTTAATTCTATAAATCGTGCGATTGAGGAAAATATGTTACATCTTTGGCAAACAGAAATGCAACATAGCAAAGATTGTTTTATTTTCTGAGTCTATGACCAAAGCATTTGAAAGTAAAGTATAAGCGTCCTCTGTGAGTTGCACACATTCTCACTTTTGGTTAAAAATGCTAAGTGTGCTAAATGTGCACAATAATCACGTCCTGGTGGAGAGTCAAAGATATTTTCAGATAAGGACACAGTTGGTCTACTCGTGAGGTAAAATCAACACTGAAATCGGTGATCCTGAAAATATATTCTGCCTGAAGAAGACCCCGGGGCCACCAGAGAGTGCATATTTGGGGTACTTTTCTGTCCTGGACACAGGAGTAGAACGCATGTCACTTATTGCCTGGTACAACCTATATCCCCCTCCTCCCTTGTGCAGACCCACAGAATATCACGAACAAGAGTTTAGTTGGAAAAGGGGGTCGTAGATAACCCCCGGCCGTATTTATTAACAAAATTAATCAAACAATTAATATTAACAAATTTGTACAAAATTTACGCAGATAATCATATAATTGACATGTGATTACATTTGATATGTACAGATATCAGATGGCTATCCTTAACATAACTCTAATATAAGTTATTCCTATCCGAATCTAAGCATAACATCATTCATAATCATAATGGCAATAATTTTCTGCGTATCCATGTTTGAGCCTACGGCAAGGTCAATAACTGGTGTCAGATCCTTATCAATTAAACCCCGCCCTCCCACCTGAGTGCACATGCGCAGAGGGCCCGTTCACCGTGAGGGTACTTCCCCCCCAGTTACCCTCGTACGCTCTGTATATTATCTCCATCGGGGGCCCTTGCAGTTCTGCGCCCTTTACTGGCGCCATTGTGAACATGCGGGGTGGCCAACCAGCCTAGGAAAAGCGTAACTCCCCTCTCTCCCACACCTATACAGCCACAACGGCTGTAACTGCCCCTGGATAGTTCTAGGAGGGACGACTTGTCCCTCCCCCTTGGGCGACCTCATTCAAGAATGGCGCCGCCCCCTAAGGACCTTAAATTTACTGCTCACCAATAATGACCTTAACGCCTGACCACGGGATCGCACTAAAATACAACAATTTCACCTTAAAAATGGGAAAAAACAAGATATTTACACATCACAACCTGAAATGAAAAAAAAAAAAGACAATCGTACACAACACAACCTTTGCTCTAGGGGATGGTGGGTGGGCAAATATTACAATTATGACCTCCTAGCGAGGTCGCACGACAAGGCTGGGAAGCGCGGAGGGCAAAAAGGAAGATTACTCTGCTCCTCAGCCTTTTATTGGCAAGTACTCGCCCCTCAGAGGGGTGGGGGCTGGCAACTTGCGTGACCCAGAAGTGATTCCTTTCACTTCCGGGTCACGACCTGGCCCGCCAATGGGAGAGGTGGCGTGCCTGTCGCGTCACTGCTGTGCACGACAGGCCCGCCTCCTTTGGTCGTCGGAGGCCGGCAGGACCACCATATTATCAGCGGGTCCGATGCCTGCCCCACCTTTTCTATATGGCCTGGTACTACCGATACCCCCTCCTCCCTTGTCCAGACCCACAGAATATCAAGAACAAGAGTTTAGTTGGAAAAGGGGGCCGTAGATAACCCCCGGCCGTATTTAGTAACAAAATTAATCAAACAAAGAATATTAACACATTTTTACAAAATTTACGCAGATAATCATATAATTGACATTTGATTACATTTGATATGTACAGATATCAGATGGCTATCCTTAACATAACTCTAATACAAGTTATTCCTATTCGAATCTAAGCATAACATCATTCATAATCATAATGGCAATCATTTTCTGCGTATCCATGTTTGAGCCTACGGCAAGGTCAATAACTGGTGTCAGATCCTTAACAATTAAACCCCGCCCTCCCGCCTGAGTGCGCATGTGCAGAGGGCCCGTTCACCATGAGGGTACTCCCCCCCCAGTTACCCCCGTATGCTACTATCTCCATCGGGGGCCCTTGCAGTTCTGCGCCCTTTACTGGCGCCATTGTGCGCGTGCGGGGTGGCCAACCAGCCTAGGAAAAGCGTAACTCCCCCTCCCCCGCACCCATACAGCCACAACGTCTGTAACTGCCCCTGGAGAGTTCTAGGCGGGACGACTTGTCCCTCCCCCTTGGGCGACCCCATTCAAGAATCGCGCCGCCCCCTAAGGACCTTAAATGTACTGCTCACCAATCATGACTTTACCGCCACAGGCCAGCATAGTTGCCCGACTATCTGGCCTCCCCTACCTTCACGCTAACTAGGAGGTCATGCCGTGCTTTTCAAGCCCACCAACCACGCCAGCAGGTTCTCCAAGAGGATTGCATTCCCCACAGTTGATAAATGGACACCGTCTTTTAAGAAGCACGGGTCCCCCCTGATACACCCATGGGCGATAGTCTGCAATTGAGGATACCTAAACAACCTCTCAATCTTGTTGTTGATACGTCTTACCGAGTGGTTCAGTGCCCTTACAGACTCCCCCCCCCCCTCCAATGACATCTAGGTACCATTTGCGACCATGCGATGGTGCATCCCTGGCATGCTTTTTGCTAACCAACCCACTTCTGTGATTATGGATTCCACCTGCCCTCTTCTACCCAGATTCACCAAATTATTCCCTCCCAGGTGTAAGATAATGATATCCGGACTGGGACCCCTTTTACTCAGCAAATCCCCTATAAAACCCCTGCATTGACTCAAACAAAGGCCCCCTCTCCCATGGAATGAGACTTTTAAACCATCCTGCTCTGCCCTGTGTATGTAGTTCCCTGAACAGAAAAATGCCTTCAAACGTGTCACATAGGAATGGCCAATAATCCAAACCACCTGTGTTCCTGACGCTGGCAGAGGTGCATGTCCTTCCTTTGTTCGTTGTGGATGTTCCGACGCCAGTTTCCCCTCTGCGTGTCAGGTTCGAGAAACTGTAGAGATTAAGCAGAAAGACAGACATCAGTACAGTGCACACGGCCCACTTACAACATGTGCAGCCGCACATAACCTTTGTAACAATTGGAGGACCACCTCCCAATTATCTTGACATTGCTGCTGTGTAACCCCCTCGTCGTTGCCTCAGTCGCAGCCCTTATTCTAAACGAATGAGTTCTAAAGCGCGCAGGATCTAAACCTGTCTGTTTAATTGCCATGTCCATGACTCTCTTAAACTGAAACCGGGTGAGAGGTGTACCGTCTGCATGGATTAATAGAGTCCCACACCTTATAGAAGATCTCTGCCCCAAAAAGGCTTCCACTTGTGCTACCGGGCAGCATGGATTGCCATTTGCTCCATGCAAAACTAACCCCTCACCATGGGCCTCTTGGTTGGTTTTGCACTTTTTAATGAATATTAGTAGGGCATCGCCATGAATTTTTACATGGTCTAACTGTAAACCACCCTGTGCATCCTGCTTATTCTGGGCAACCAATTCCCCAATGTGTAATGCGCCATGAAAGGCTAGTGAAAAGGCCGCCCTGAATAATAAAGCTTCCCCTTTTGTCATGCAGACAGTGTCAAGTGGCCCCAGTAGGGCGGCTAGTAGTTCCATTCCTATTCGACACCTTGAATCGGGTGTTGTCCCCTGGAGGCGCTGCCAACCTTTTAAAGCCTTCCTGACTGTTAAGCTATCAGTGGGATCCCCCTTGTCCCTGGCTCGGGCGAAGAAAGATATCACTGCCACGTGTCGCCTGGCTGCAGCCACTTAGCATCCCTCATCATGTAATACGCCTAAGTAACGTAGCAATGCCCTTGGGGTGTGCCAATCTTCCACCCAATCCTTCCCCAAGAAAGTGCAATATGCCCAAAACGCCCCCTCATAGTCTTTTTTGGTCCTGGGAGCTAGGCTAGCTGCCACGAGGTTCGGTAGTTGGGGGCACCAATCAGCCAAAGTACTTCTGGGAAGGGTGTTGGGTTCACTTCTGCAGAAGGGAGGTGTGTTCTGAAGACCTGCATCTTGAAGCGAGAGAGTGCATCAGCAGCATTATTCAACACACCTGGGACATGTTTAGCCTTAAACAGTATATTCTCCTTCATACACAACAGGACAATCTCTTTTAACAGGCGGTGGATCATCTTACATCTCGCAGCCTGCTGATTGATGCATTCCACCACAGTCATGTTGTCAGACCAAAATACCACTGATTGGTTACGCAGCCTGTCCGGCCATACCGATAAGGCGACCCAGATAGGAAACAATTCTAAGAAGCCAATGTTAGCCGTTAGACCATTCTGCACCCATGCGTCTGGCCACCTGTGCACCACCCACTCATTGCCAAGTATGGTGCCAAATCCCACACTACCTGCAGCGTCAGTCCATAAACCTAACTCTGCAGAGGTAGTGGGTGGACTGGGCCAGAGCACCCTGCCGTTGAAGTCCTGCAGGAATGCCATCCAAATCCGCATGTCCTGCTTGACCTCAGCCGACAGCCGGATGTGATGATGTTTTTCTTGAATCCCGATCATGGCTTGGGCGATAGAGCGGGAGAATGGGCGTGCCATTGGAATCACTCTAAGGGCAAAGTTCAACTGTCCTACCGTTTGCTGCAACTGATGCAAAGTAACCTTATCCTTAGCTAAGCATTGCTGTAAGGTTGTCTTGAATTTCTGAATCTTATCTTCCGGCAAGCGGAAACACCCTTGAACAGAATCTAGCTCAGTACCTAAGAATTCTATCTTTGTCGTTGGTCCCACTGTCTTTCCCGGCGCCAGGGGAACTCCAAAAGCACATATGAGTGTGCAGAATTCCTGCAGTGCCCACGCACACTTCTGAGAGCCCGCCGACCCCAGGATAAGAAAGTCATCTAGATAGTGCATGACAGACTGGTGCCCGGTCACACGTCTAAAAACCCATTCCAAAAATGAACTGAACTTTTCAAAATAGGTGCGGAAGACCGAGCAACCCATGGGCATACACCTATCTATGTAGAATTTGTCTTGAAACTTGAAGCCTAGCAGGTGAAGGTCCTCTGGGTGAACCGGTAAAAGACGGAAGGCTGATTCAATATCAGACTTTGCCAGCAAAGCGCCAGGGCCCAGCGCCCTAAGCATTTCCACGGCCTGATCAAATGAAGCGTATTTCACACTACAACTTTCCTCACTGATGGCATCGTTTAGTGAGTTACCTCTAGGTGCGGAAAGGTTATGGATCAACCGGAACTCCCCCTCCTCTTTTTTGGGGACAACACCCAGTGGTGAACAAACAAAATTATGCACCGGAATGCGATCAAACGGGCCCACTATCCTGCCCAGGCATAGCTCTTTAGCAATTTTATTCGCCGCCACTCCTGGGTTGGTCCTTACTGACAATTGATTTTTGCATTCAGGCATCCTGACATAACCTGGGGCAGGAATCCTAAACCCATATGTGAAACCTTCTTGCAGTGTCCTAGCAGTGTCATGACAGCGGTATCTGTTTAGCCACAGCGTCATAGCTGTGATGTCAATGGGGGAATGTGTGACTTGGTGCGCCCTGCCATCAATCCTGCTTTCTCTTGCCTTTATCCCTAGATTTTTTGAAACTCTTGGATTCTGGGTGGGAAGGATTTGCGCAGATAGAGCAGGCATGTTTAAACTTACATGTACCTGCCACCCTAGTGCATGTTCTTCTGTTAAAATCCCAACATGTCCCCTCTCCGCCCCTCTCCACCACCTGAGCCATGGGCAGGGCCTGTGTTCTGCGCAGGCCGAAAGGGCTGATAAGGCTGATAAGGCTGAAACGCTGGAGTTGCCTGTCCCCTGTTCGCCTGCGTTGTGTTAAACTGAAAATTGGTCTGTGGTGCGCCAAACTGATCAAACCAAGAGATCGTGTCGACCATGTTCCAAGATAGCGCAGGATCAGATGCCTTCGTCCTCCTGAAGTTGATGTCATAGTGTTTCCACCCCCATCCCCCATATTTGTCATGAGCCATGGTAATATGAGTCTGGTAACATGCCATCCCTGCCTATATGTTAGGGAAACGTTCCACCATTACTGCCGTCAATACTGAAAAACCCGTGATCTAATTGTTTAAGTTCTCCTCTACTCTGAATCTTAACAACTCGCTTGCCCATTCTCTGGGGAGCATCCAGTCTTTCTATTTCTTGGCTTCCTCTCTCTCCCTTTCATCTACTAGCAGAGAAAACATGCTAACATAGCACCCTGACCAAATGAGTTCCTTCAACTCGCGTGACACATGCCTAGCCACGTTCTCCCTCCCGGTACAGGATTCTACCACTCCCAGCATTGGCAGAGTCTCCTGCTTACCTGCTGCGGTCACTCCAGCAGGTACCGGTACTTCTTGTTGACGTCCACTGGTGCAACCCCATTGATGGGACAAGAAAGAGAAGGAGGTGCCTGCCCTGTTCCTAGTGGCCCTCCTGGTGTTACCACAAACTGGGAAATCAACCTCCTTGCTTCTGCCTCAGGGTCCCCCTGCATGCCCTTCCCCCCAACTGTTGGCGACAAAATCCCTGCTTTCCCCAACCAAGGCAGAACTGCCGCTAAATGCGCCACCAAATCTGTTCGAACCGGATTAATGCCTGCTGGACTATCTTTAGGGACCCCACTATCTGGCATCCCTGTGCCCTGTGGCGTGATGGTTAGCGGGACTGCGCCTGCCGGGACGACCAGTAATGGCTCAAGCAATGGTTCTCCCAAAGGTACCACCCTCACTAGCATTGTTGGGGCCGGGGCACTCAAAGGGACTCCCCCCAGCGGGACCACCCCTCACGGCCCAGGAACCTCCCCATCCTTGGGTTGTGACACTGGAGCCGTGGTTTTAACCTTAGTCCCATTCTTTCTGGGCCTAACTCGCTTAGGCATGGGCTCCAATTCACCTCTGGGCTTTGGGGGTACTATGGTGCGCTTAGGCCTTTCTAACGTCCCCTCCTGACCCTCAACCCTCTCCCTGAGGTCTGCCATATTTTGCCCCAATCTATCTACCTTTTTCAATCTCTTGTCCATGGTAGTCATCTTTCTCATCATCATTTCCATCATACATTCCATGCGAGAGCGCTTGTCGCCCGCTTCATTTTACCTGACATTGTCACTTCCTTCCCCTGTACTAGCACCGCGTCTACAATGCTAGGCCTATGTACCTTTTTTGTCTAAAGTTACACCACGACAAAATTCAAATCTAATACAATACTGTGCAGCACTCTGACCCTGATAGGGAACCACCCGTGGGTCGCGCGCCGCTACTAGTACTGCGACCGCCCCAGCATATAGCACTGTACCTGGATTCAATAAACAGTACCTGCTGCAATCTCAAATGTCTTTAGCTGACCATATGCTTATCTGGTAACAATGATCTGTCTCAGTTAATTCTGCTGCCCGCGCAAGCTATTGCCCAGAGTCATTTAAAACATTCCCCAAGAAGAGAAAACAAATCGGCATTTACACACTCCACACTACTTTAAATGTTGCGCAATTCCTACATAAACAACACTCCCGTGTGTCCTCCCGTGAATTCACTACTAAAATGGGGCTAACGGTGCAGAAACATTGGGAAATGCACACGCAATCATGAGAATGGCAAAGTGATCTTTACCATCAGGCCGCAGATTTATTCCCCTTTACAAAAAGTGCCTTTAAAAACGTGCCCTAACGCTCTTCCCGCTAATAATCTACACTGCTAACAAACCCGTGACACGTGTGCAGTTTAAAACAATTCCCAACCCCACTGCAGGAAACACAATTGCTCCGATATGCACACAGCTGCTGTGCAGCTTTCTACACTTTATACTCAGCAAACAGTGACAATGAAAGGCCCGTGATTGAACACCTAATCGTCAGGGTAAGAAAATCTAAGGTACTTCACCTTTGAGCTAGAATCACTCTGCAAACGTATGCTACACGCGCTAAAGGCGCTTGGGGCAGCCGGGCACTCTTTAACAAACTCCTGGGTTGTCAACGTGTGGGTGAGCGCTAACCTCCACCGTGCACGATTACCTGGCCTGTAGAGCCGCCAACCGAGCTGCAACTCGCTCCCCGCTAGTGAAGCACTCCACTCCTTTCTTCTCTCCTCCGCGCAGGCACACGCCTCCGACACGCTGATCGTCCCCAAGGTCCTTGTACCACGCACAGAAACTCACCCCTTCCGCCGCACGTGATAATCATCGCTCGACCTGGAAAAGAAAGCAAATATTACAATTACGACCTCCTAGCGAGGTCGCATGACAAGGCTGGGGAGCGCGGAGGGCAAAGAGGAAGATTCCTCTGCTCCCCAGTGGGGGCTGGCAACTTGCGTGACCCAGAAGTGATTCCTTTCACTTCCGGGTCATGACCTGGCCCGCCAATGGGAGAGGTGGCGTGCCTGTTGCGTCACTGCTGTGCGCGACAGGCCTGCCTCCTTTGGTCGTCGGGTGCCGGCAGGACCAGCATATTATCGGCGGGTCTGATGCCGGCCCCACCTTTTCTAATCCCTTTGGTGCACCAGTGATCAGGATGGCTTGTTAAGCCATTCAGGCCGACAATGCGGACCCTCATCACATTTTACTTGAAAAAACATACCCACACTATTGACATGGCCACCTTGTTTACTGCAAAGAAAGTGATTATTTTAAACACCCGTGCATAACTCCATGCACGTTACAACTGCTTATAAATACTGGCATACCACTGTGTTTAAATCCCTTTCTAATGCTCTTTATGCAGTAGGCAACTATCAACCACCACATTTCTTCTACTGTGCCCCTCTGCAGAGTGCATTGCAGACAGTACCGCACTCAGAAAGGAGTCCTTTGTATGTTTCTGTGGGGATAAAGTTCATACACATTTAAAATAAGGATGACAAATTACTGTGTCTCGTCCTTGTCTCTCAGCGTGGCCTTGCGTACAAAAATATTAGCAGTATTTCAAGTGATAGAGCTATTTTTTGGTGTGTGTGCTAAATAACTACCTAATGTCTACATATTCTCAGACTCTAGAAGCTGATACTGCAAGCTAAACTTATTATGAGTCAAGAGTGACGGAAATACAAATCAAAGCAACAAAAACAATAGAAGAAAATATGGTGTGCTTTAAAGAAGGCATATTTACAAGAAATGTAAGTGCTGAGCCTCCTTCATCTACATACAGATTAAAAAAACTGATCTAGAAAAATCATCTGGAGTGCGAAGAAATCTACAAATGCCCAAATCTGGTAGACAGACAAAGAAAACCAGTCCTGGGTTGGCACCATAACCAACCGCTTCATGTAACAAAGTTAAAAGCCACTGCTTCACCACGAATGTCTACAAATCCTGAAACATGCACATTATTATTAACCCGTTCGACGCTTATGACGGAACGGTTCCGTCATGCACGTCGGTTGGGCTGTGCTTATGACGGAACCGTTCCGTCATGGCCCCGCCCGCGCACGGAACCTTCAGCGTGGCGCGGAAATCCGCGCCGCGCTGAAGGGGTTAACAAAAATCTACATGTTGAAAGGTCTTGAAACATCATGGGCATGTAGAAAAATGTGATAATCCCTGCACTATGTAAACATGGCAAGAAATTATTTTGTCAAGCAGGTAGTTTTCAATCTTTTGATATACACCCATAAAAGTACACAAACCAACTAACAGAAACAATGGTTGAAAAGCAATTTGGCCTGTTTATTTCATCCATAAACGATTTCTCTGAAACTGTACAATAACCATCACAATTTTAATATTTGATCACACTGTGGAGAAGGCTACTGTGTGTAGGGCCTGACATAAGCCCCTTGTTCCCTTTATGGAAAGAATGGAGTTAGCATAGTAAATTATCAAATCATAATATATCAGAACACTGCAGTACGGGGGAACTTTATATATAATTTACATTGCATAGTGTGAATAGTACTGAGCCTCGGACATTTGACAAGCTTAGTTCATCAAGAAGTCATCAATATCTATTCACTAGAGTACACACAAAAAAAGCAGGTTTCACAACAGGTACTCACAAGAGTTGATTATACATTAAACGATGTATTTCTATGCAAGCAAACCTGTCCATTTCCTTCACAGACTTTTGATTAATTTTATGAAATAAATGTGTTAATGGCTAAGACTTTGTTTTGTATGTTTTAGCAGGACAGTGGCACAGATTCCAGAGGGAGAAAGAGGGCTTTTGGTGAGTATTTGGGGACAAAACACGTAATCTGGGGCCATGTTATGAGGTTGATAATTTTCATTATGTCTGGGTTTTCAACAAATAACTTCTTTCTTGCTAGAAATTGCACTTGAAAGGTTTCTGTTCCATTGTAGAGAGCGCTATAGGCTGTAAAAGTATGAGTAGCCGAGAGGCGTCCTCCTGGATTGGGGCAAATTGTCACCTATGAAACGTTATCACCGGGAGGAAGGCCATGAGTAGGTACAATTAAATTAAAGGACATTCTTCTATATTATTTGGGGATGTGAGAGGGTGGAATGAGCTCCGCAAGGGCAAAAAGGTGTTCCCAGGTTTCAGTGGTAACTAAGAAGAAGGAAGTATGAAATTTGGGGGCATATATACAAGCCCCTATCACCACCACAGCGTCACCTATATTGACATTGTGGTGGCGATAGGGGCTGAGCCTTATCTATAAGGCAGCATTAAGCCACTTAATGTGGCTTAACGCTGCCTTGTACATAAGGCCCCCTTTCATGCTATGGTTAGCGTGAAAGGGGTGAGTAGTGGGTGTTGCAGTGGGTGTTCCACCGCAACACCCATTAATGTTGACGCTACCCCTATGTACAAGAGTGGCGTACATAGGAGGCAGCGCCAAAATTAAGTCGATGTAAAAACTAGTCTTGAGTAGGCGAAACGAGGAGAAATGCATTATTTCTCCCTCGTTTTTGCTGCCTTCCACACTAGGAAAGAGCAAAATGCCATGGTTTGTTTATGTACATGAAGGTCCCGTTTCCTCCCGGATCCTCTACAATGGGGCCACGTCTCGAGTGAGAACAGGCGACATAATCTCCCAGGCATACAACGTAGAACGAGGGACCCGACAGGGCTGCTCCCTCTCCCCGCTGCTCTTTGCACTAGCAATAGAACCATTGGCGATGCTGGCGCGCACAGGAGAGCAGTACCGAGGACTTGTACTACGGGAAAACGCACACTACATTTCGCTGTATGCCGACGACCTCTTAATGTTCCTAGAGAATGTAGGAGAGGCTTTGACAGTGGCAAAGCAATTGTTGACTGGGTTTGGGACTAGGTCGGGGCTACGGGTTAACTGGTCAAAGACTTGTCTGTTTCAAGGTTGGCCCGAGCTTACCAGCGCTGCCCCAGGTGCAAGGGATCAGATGGGAGGCGCAGTGCCTGCCCTACTTGGGAGTCTTAGTTTACCATACCCAGGATGGGCTCCTGGAAGGGAACATTGGTCGGGCAATCCGGGGAATTAAGGGGAGTATGGAGTTCTGGGCTGCTCTGAAACTGTCGGTGGCAGGGAGGGTGGCCTTACTTAAAATGATAGTATTGGCAAGATTGTTATATTTTTTTAGGACGCTCCCAGTTTGGATACCCGGGGCGATGTTCAAGCAGCTGAAAGTGATGGTGGGAGACTTCCTGTGGGGAGCTGGCAGGATTTGGGTTGCACTAGACACAATGATGCGACCTAGGGAAGCAGGGGGCTGGGCAGTGCCGGACTTCGAGAGGAATTATCTAGCAGCTCAGCTTCAATGGCTCACACAGGCGGTGGCGGTGACGGTGACGTTTAGAGGGCCCAACCCGGACCGGAACTGCTGGGTACCGAGACATGTGCTTTCTTTTATACTGATGGGGCAACGCCTGTGGAGAGGTACCATCACGAATGAAGAGAGGACAATGCAACGCTGCTGGACCCGGAGTAACAAAAAGCACGGGGTGGAGCGCCCTTACGCACCTGAAATTCCGATAGGGGCGTGCACGGCGCTACCCCACGGTGGAGATTGGTCTGCATTGGGGATGTGGGAAGAGCAGGGATTATTTATGATGGGCAACCTCTATGATGATGGTGTATTGATGTCGTTCTCGAGCTTACGGGATCGGTTTGATTTGCGCAGTGACATTACCTGTTGCATGCGGCGCTGGTAGCGGCGATTCAACGCAGGTGGAAGATGGGGCTATCAAAGCCCACGACATCGTTAATTTGTCAATATGTAGCTATGGCGGATGGTACTTTCAAGGGTGTCACGTGCCTTAATAGGAGAATGGAGCAGGAGGGAAGGCAGCCGCTGGATCGTCTAAAGGGGAAGTGGGAAGGAGATTTAGGAAGGGATATTCCGGACACTACTTGGCCCAAGCTGGTAGAAAGAGCGTGGAAGAGCACGAGAAATGCTAGGTTCCAGCTAATACAATTTTATGCGCTGCACAGGGCATACATGACCCCGAAGCATATTAAACAGATCTTTGGGGGGGAACAGGCTGGCTGCCCTAGATGTGGAACGGATGAGGTGGATTTCCAGCATATGCTGTGGTCCTGCCCGAACCTGACTGCATATTGGGACAACGTGATTGTGGCGTTGGAACTGGCAACAGAGCGTACACTTAATAAAGATATGGCGGTGAGCTTGTTGCATTGGTTCCCGCGCACGAAGCGCAACAAGTTGACCAGCAAATTCATAGAACTGGGACTGATACTAGCCAAACGAGAAATAACCAGCCACTGGAAGGATAGTCAGGGTCCTAGAGTGCAGAGGTGGAAACACGAATTCCTTAAGTGGGCAGCGAGTGAAAGTGTGATTAAGCTACGACTGGCGCATAGGCAACAGAAAGAGACGATGTTGGAAGGGGCGCGAGCCTGGGAGGCGCTAGTCGAGGCAATGCGCGGGTCTGGCGAAGACCAAGAGGATGAGCCGTCCCACCACTAGATCACGGGTAATAGAAGGCACAGGGGAAAACGCAGGGACTGAAAATACAGCTGAAGGAGAGACCACGGGGTAGCAAGAGGGGAGAGGCCGAGCAACAGCGAAGGCGCAAAGTGGGCGTACACCTAAAGATCAAGACGCATTGAGATTGACGACTGCTGGGGGAGCACATTGGTGGGGAGGGTACAGTTGGGGGAAAGAAGGGATAGTAGTTTTGGGGTTGGGAAATTTAGGGGACAGGGATATTAAGGGGTGCTGAAGGGCTAGAGCTTGCGGAAGGTCGGTAACAAAAGAAAGGGACTAATGTAAACCTTATGATTGCACAATATGACACCTATGTGCGGGGGACGGTGAGAGCAAATTGTATCTGTGTATGGCAGGCCACTAATGTGATGAAGAAGATGTAGAGATGTGAATGGCGAATAATAAAAATTTTTATAAAAAAAAAAAAAAATGAAGGTCCAGTTTCCTGTACATAAACAAACTTTAAAAAAAAATAATGTTGTCACTTTAATGTGTGCTGCATGAAGTAGCACACATGAAAGGGACGGAATGGCATTTCGGGATTGTTTATGTGCAATCCTCCCTGCACGCAGACACCCTTGCACTCTGGTGCAAGGGTGCCTCCATTGGCGCTAAGTTGCTAAACTAAGCCCCATCGCAGGGGGAAACGCAAGGCTGCACCATATTCTTGTAAATAGGGTGCAGCCTTGCGTTTCAGAAGCCGAGGAGAGAGGCGTTAAGCCAGGAAGGAAATGCCTCTCTCCTCCACTTCCTTGTGCATATCCCCCTTGGTCTGTTGTTTCAAAATGCAATTATGATGAAGAGCACATGCAGCAAAGTTCTGTTCATTCCTTGATGTCATTGGTCGCTCTGAAGCAAAAAGAAATCTTTTAGCATGATGCTAACTAAGTGTTGCTTCATGGAACATGACAGCATGGTCTTGTGTGGTACATTTATATTCAAAGTACATTTTCCAGGAAAGCAAAGTCTGCCTCCAGGACCCCCTGTCGCTTGACATTCTGCCTGTTGGTAAAGGCTGCATCCCTCATCAGTTGAACCAGGATGGTCACTTTGGCAGCTGCCCACATTGGTACTTGGTGAAGCAACAGACCCCCGATTGAGCTCCCGATAACTAGCATTGTGAGACTAAAGCTGTGCTTTGCCCAGGGGAGACTGGTAGCTGGAGATATTAAAGTGCCAAGGCTTGTGGCCCAGGTTAGTCAGCCCAAGGTCCAGGGAGCGAAGGACTGGGGAGTGGTCCAAGAGCATGCCCTCAAGGATCCAAGCATTCCGCGAGAGGGTGACCACCAGCTGGGAAACTAAGAAGTGATCTAGGTGGGAGTGGATGCCATACACTGGTGAGAGGAAAGTGTACTCCTGATCCGTAGGGGGCAAAAGGCACCAAAAATCCGCAAGACCATGGTCCACAGTGATTTTACTCAGAACGCCCCAGTCCGCGTTGTTGCCCATGTCAAGCAGGCTGCTGAAATCCATGACCTCATCTCTTGCCAAATTCGAGTCCCCATCAACAAGCCAATGGGTCACATTCATTTCAATTGTAGAGAGCCCTATAGGCTGTAAAAGTATGAGAAGTCGAGAGGCGTCCTCCTGGATTGGGGCAAATTCTCACCTATGAAACGTTATCACCGGGAGGAAGGCCATGAGTAGTTACAATTAAATGAAAGGACATTCTTCTGTAATATTTGGGGATGTGAGATGGTGGAGTGAGCTCCGCAAGGGCAAAAAGGTGTTCCCAGGTTTCAGTGGTAACTAAGAAGAAGGAAGTATGGAATTTGGGGGCATATGTACAAGCCCCTATCGCCACCACAACGTCACCTATATTGACGTTGTAGCGGCGATAGGGGCTGATCCTTATGTACAAGGTAGCATTAAGCCACTTAATGTGGCTTAACGCTGCCTTGTACAGAAGGCCCCTTTTCACTCTATGGTCAGTGTGAAAGGGGTGGGCAGTGGGTGTTGCATTTGGTGTTCCACCGCAACACCCATTAATTTTGACGCTGCCCCCTATGTACAAGAGTGGCGTACATAGGAGGCAGCGCCAAAATTAAGCCCATGTAAAAGCTAGTCTTGAGAAGGCGAAACGAGGAGAAATGCATTATTTCTCCTCCGTTTTTGCTTTTTCCATGTGTGCTGCCTTCCACACATGGAAAGAGCAAAATGCCATGGTTTGTTTATGTACATGAAGGTGTTCCTTCCTGTACATAAACAAACAGCAAAAAAAAAAATGTTGTCACTTTAATGTGTGCTGCATGAAGTAGCACACATGAAAGGGACGGAATGGCATTTCGGGATTGTTTATGTGCAATCCTCCCTGCACGCAGACACCCTTGCACTCTGGTGCAATGGTGCCTCCATTGGCGCTAAGATGCTAAACTAAGCCCCATCGCAGGGGGAAACGCAAGGCTGCACCATATTCTTGTAAATAGGGTGCAGCCTTGCGTTTCAGAAGCCGAGGAGAGAGGCGATAAGCCAGGAAGGAAATGCCTCTCTCCTCCACTTCCTTGTGTATATCCCCCTTGGTCTGTTGTTTCAAAATGCAATTATAATGAGGAGCACATGCAGCAAAGTTCTGTTCATTCCTTGATGTCATCGGT
Source organism: Triturus cristatus (assembly GCF_964204655.1). Classification (NCBI taxonomy): domain Eukaryota; kingdom Metazoa; phylum Chordata; class Amphibia; order Caudata; family Salamandridae; genus Triturus; species Triturus cristatus. Next base: position 869,938,528 of record NC_140593.1, read on the forward strand.
TGCTCTGAAGCAAAAAGAAATCTTTTAGCATGATGCTAACTAAGTGTTGCTTCATGGAACATAACAGCATGGTCTTGTGTGGTACATTTATACTCGAAGTACATTCTCCAGGAAAGCAAAGTCTGCCTTCAGGACCCTCTGTCGCATGGCATTCTGCCTGTTGGCAAAGGTTGCATCCCTCATCAGTTGAACCCAGATGGTCACTTTGGCAGCTGCCCACATGGTACTTGGTGAAGCAACAGACCCCCGATTGAACTCCAGATAACTAGCATTGTGAGACTAAAGCAGTTCTTTGCCCAGGGAAGACTAGTAGTTGGAGATATTAAAGCGCCAAGGCTTGTGGCGCAGGTTAGTCAGCCCAAGGTCCAGGGAGCGGAGGACTGGTGAGTGGTCCAAGAGCATGCCCTCAAGTATCCAGGCATTCCGCGAGAGGGTGACCACCAGCTGGGAAACTAAGAAGTGATCTAGGTGGGAGTGGATGCCATACACTGGCGAGAGGAAAGTGTACTCCTGATACGTAGGGGGCAAAAGGCACTAGAAATCCATGGTCCGCAGTGATTTTCTCAGAACGCCCCAGTCCGCGTTGTTGCCCATGTCAAGCTGACTGCTGCAATCCAGGACCTCATCTTGTGAAAAATTCGAGTCCCTCTCAACAAGCCAATGGGTCACATTCATTTCCATGAGGAGACGGTTAAGCTGGAGGAAGAACTGGTGTTTGAGCCCTTTTGTTGCATATACAGACCCAATGCAAAGCATCTTGCTCCCAAGCTTAAGCTTGACAAAGGCACATCGACCATGTCCTGAGCACTGTGAAGGGCAGTGATTTCCACTGGAGGATTGCCACACCATATTTATTAGGCTGCCCAGTCCCATCTGACGGGAGGGCGGGCAACTGACGTGGGTCACCTTTTTCCACCCAATTGCGCCAAAGGTTCTCCACCACCACCGGCGAGAGATGGGTCTCATGGAGCAGGGCCACAATCACATGCTTGGATTGGAGGTATGCTAGTATCTTCTGCTCTTGATAAAGTATGTAAGACTATGCACATTCCAGGAGAGAGTTTATAGGGGTGCATGGTGACACATCACGGCAATGGTCAGTATGGGGAGGATATGCAGAAGCAGGAGGGAGAAAGAGTGTGGGAGGGAGGGGAGAAGAGGGACAAGAAACACACAGGGAAGCAGAGAACAGGGAAGAGTGAGGGAAAAGGACATAGTAGGGGTTTGAGCGCAGGGGAGGGGAAGCAAACACAGAGAAGAAGAAGGAGGGAAGGGGGACCCCATTACGAGAGAGGAGGGTGGAGTGGTGAGGGAGAATGGCTGGAGAAGAAGCTCTACCCTGTGGAAGAGCAATGGGCCTGAAGGCAAGGGAGAGGAACAAGGGACAACCAGAGGGGTACCACATTCGGTGCCTCAATGGAAGCCTAAACCCTTAAACCACTGATATAAACCTGGGCGCTTGAGAGGCTCGGGAGGCCCTGAGCTGGAGGGGAAACAGAGCAAGAGCCAACAGGGGATCCGGAGGAATCTGTGGTGAGGGAGCCTCTACAAAGGCCGCAGGGGCTTGGGGTGGTGGGTGTGGAGGCTAGGGCATGAAGAGGATTAGGGTTCAGGGTTCCTGGCCTCCAAGTGGCACCAGAGGCCCATGGTGAGCACCCTGGGAATGTGTTGGTTACTGCCAGAGGTTCTGATGCAGTAAAACTTGGGCAGCCCAGGCTTCAGCGGGGAGCAGGACTTGCCACGCCCTAGATCCTGTGTGAACTCTGCCACTACCCAAATCACTTTGTCCTTGCCCTCTAAGAACTGTGTGAGCAGTCATGCTGTCTGTCTGCTGGGTGGCACCCCAGAGGGCAGCAGTCCCCAGTTGGAAGGACGTCTACTTGGTTAGCTGTTGCCAACGACTCTGCTTGGGGTCATGTCCATCCCCTTTTCCTGAAGACCTTCCAAAAAGAAGCGCAGTACCCCTGGGTCAACGAAGCCCTTGGACCTGCCATCCTTCGTGATCTGCGGGCTCAAAGTGCCCAAATTTGATGTCCAGTTTGTGCTGTTGGGGCTGGAGCGTTAGGAAGGCCTTCCTCTTATTTTTGGTCTCCAGCGAGAAATGTTCCTCAATGCTGATCTCATGGCCCTCAAAGTCATATGGGCCGTGGGTGCAGGCCGTAGCCAGGAGTTGCTGAACCTGCTCATGATGGAGGAAGCAGGCTGCTAGGGGCCACGCCTGACCTTACATCACTGCATAAGACGGGCCCAGGAGGTTGGCTCACTGGATTTCCAGATGGGGAGAGAAAGTCAGCCCCATGAGGGTGGGGAGGTCTCTGAGGAAGCCTCGTGTGTCTGATCCCTTTGTGCGTTCCAGAAAGTCGAAGAACCATAGGTTATACCTGAGGCTCCGGTCCTCTAGGTCGGTGAGCTTGTTGGGGAGGTGCCAAAGTTCCAAGTCTTAGTCCGGGATGTGATTGGCATCGCCTCCACTGTCAACAGGTGGTGCTCCACCCCTTCCATCCTGTCATAGCCCGGATACCCCTCAATATGCAGAGGTCAAACATCTTGGCTTCCATGCCCTCCAAGCAACAAACCAGCACCATGATTTCTTGTAGGATCTGGTCCATCATGGCATCCTGAGGTAGGGGGAGCTGAAGCAGGGGGGGCATATTCAGGGACAGGGCTGTGTGACTTTCTCCGTGAAGAGCAGCTGATGAGTCGATTTACCAGAGGGCATCAAAAATACTACAGATGGGAGAGGAACACATAGTGTGTCCAGTGAGGTTTCCAACAGGGAGCTGGGCTGGCCATTGTGGGGACAGAAGAGGTTGGCTGGTACTGAAGGTTCAAGGTCCAGGAGTGGTGTGGACTGAAGACCATCCCAGAACTGACCCCCACGTGCTGCCTTTTACAAGCTCAATAAAGGTCCCCATGCAGTCAGGGTCTGCAGACCATGGGGGGTGCAAAGAAGGCAAGCAGGGGGACTCTACTCCATGCGACAGTCCCAAGGTCCAGGTCCAAATGCAGGCAAGCTCAGAACTGCCCAGGGCTCTGCTGCCCTGCCAAGGATGAAATGCAGTGTGGCAGCCCACACAACGCAGGGCCCACAGGGGTCCTATGATCATGGAGAGGAAGAGACGTCAACAGGACCCTCTGTGGGGGAGAGAGAGAGGGCCCCCCGGATTCCACACAGGCCCCTGGGCACTTGCCACACTACCCCTGCAGCCTTGGGTATACAAGGACCCCACACCTCGATAGGTCCAAGAGGCCAGAAAAAGGCAGTGCCAGTCTCCACGTGGACCGTGTGGTTTTGCGCCGTTCCACGATGATAATGGGTGGGCCCTGGCCAGGCCACCTTGCAATCCAAGCAAGGTGAAGAAGAAGTGGGTGCCGACAGCAAAGAGCTTGGAGAAGTAGGATGAGTGAGGAAGACCGCCTATCACCCCTGCTCTACGGTGTTCTGCAATGAGCTCACAGGACAAGGCCAAAGGGTGGGGAAGATCCCACATCAGGTGTCATGACCGCATGCCACAGACAAGGAGGGAGGGAGGAGAGAGCAAACGGGCGCCACTCACCCCCTCTGTATACGAGTGAATGCCACGCTGCCTGTTGCAAGAGCCACCGCACTACAACTCCCATGAGGCCATGGGGCACGGTAGCGCGATGCAGTCCAGCTGCGTCCAATAGCCGCCCTTCCCGTTATAAGCACCGCCCTTGCCAGAAATAGGTGCTTGACAATCTATCGTGGAACGTTAAAGCGGATGGTACTCCCCGCTGGAGGACCATCACCGGAGACGACGCGGAAGTGCTGCCGTCTGTCAGGGGACCTTCCTACGGGGTCACGGAGCACATGCGTGCTCAAACTTTGACCTTGTTTTGATTCTGAAGAATAACTCTCGGGCCGAGAGTTGCAGGTATTTATGAGCGGAGAGCGAAACACTATCGCACTCTCCGCTCCAACTACAAAAACAGGGATAGGAGCAATCGCGCACAAGACTAACAGAACATATTTGGGGGCGTTAGTGTTTCTCCATCCCATTGGCACAATTTTGTTACATATCACGCTGGTGTACAGACTTGTCCATGCCTCAGCGCACGTATGCCAAGCACACTTGCTGTGATGATCAACAGTAGGGAACGCATACAACACAACTGAAGGCATTGCTACCGGATACCTACGCTTGTTAGCATCGCTCTAAGGTTTTTGTTACTCCCGATGCTTCTACCCTTCTCTGGAGGTCTGGAGCCTCATCCAAGAGTTATGAAACATGCTGTAGGCTCTCTGTAAGTGGGTGTGTGGGCTTTTACCATTTATATGCAGTTGTTTGTGTGTTCAGTGCTACCCCTCACACATTTCTCTGTTCTTCTGCAGCGCTGCTAGAGGGAGATAGGCGTACTAGCCCCTGACCAGACCTTGGAGGCAAGAGAGAGCCCTCAGCGCTCCTTATATTATTTTGTCCCCTTCCCTTTTCCCCGGGGTGCTCGCTTCCATAGTGTGTATACTTACATTGTGGGGGATAGCGCTCCGGGAAGGAGAGAGGCTACTCTTCAGAACATCGTTCCTGCTGGCAGCTACGAATAGGTTAGTAGCAAATTTATTTTTCTTGTGCTACTGACAACCTGACAAACCTGATAGATTGTCAAGCCCAAGTTGGACGCCCAGCCTGAACGATGGACACCAATGTTGTGTTGACCTCGTTGTTGGAGAGCCTTTTTGCTCTGCAGCTGGAGGTACAAACCTCGAGATTAGAGAATCAAGAACTCACAAAGGAAATGAGCACACTACGAAGGGAGGTTGCGGGCCTCTCCCGGACAGGGAAGGGGGTCTGGTGCTTACATAAGGGAAGTGACCTTGCCCCCTCCGGTACAAACTACACATCCCCTCTCCGGGTTCAACACAAGGGAGAGGTTTCTTTGTCGTTAATCCTGCCCCTCCACCATCAGCCGACTCCGTCCCCACCATCCACGTTATACAGAACACAGAAATGCCTCTGGCTCCCCCTGAACGTTTCTATGGGGATCCCAAGAAGTTTGACACCTTCCTCAACCAATGCCGACTACATTTCCTGTGTAAGCCTGCGGTGTTACAGGTGGAGGCAGCCAAGACGGCCTTTATGATGTTGTACATGGGAGGAAACGCAGCTAGCTGGACTATACCTTTGATGGAAGGAAACGACCCTGTGCTGCATCGCTTCACAGATTTTTGTTTGGAGATGAGAAAACTATTTGATAGGAAATCTCATATGATGACCTTGGATCGTGAATTGATCACTCTCCGACAAGGTTCTCAGGACTTACTTACCTACATTACAACGTTCAACCATCTTGTCGTGGAACCGGACTGGCCCCATGAAAAACGAACCACTCTTTTTTACCAGGGATTACGGGGAGAGTTAAAGGACGTCCTTTCACAGGTGGTGCAATTACCCCAGACCTGCGAAGAAATGATCGACCTGACAGTACAATTGAACCACTGATTGCAGGAAAGAAGAGGGGACAAGAATCGAGGAGACCACTCGTTACATGCCTCCCCGACCTCGAGCCGCTCCCGAGGAACATCCCAAGACTGTTGAAGGAGCCGAGCCGATGCAGATAGGGGGTATTCGAGGGCCTCTCACCACAGAAGAAAATGAAAAAAGGCAAAAGATGAAGCTATGCCTGTATTGCGGAAAAGGGGGGCATTTCATTAGAGAATGCCGGGCTCGGGCCCAACTCCCTGAACAATCCAATGTCCCGTGAGTGCAGGCAGGGATAGGGCTTCAGGAACTGTCGGAAAACTGAAAAAGCCGGACCTGAAAGAGATCACTGGTTCGGGAGACACACGGAAATTGATCTCATCAGTGATAGCCAATACCACACAACCAGCCGTGGCGCACCTGACAGTCCGCGTTCATCTCCAGACCACAAAGGATAATAACATTGAGGTGGCGGCATTACTGGACTCCGGAGCTACCGGAAACTTTATTGATCAGAAGTACGCTAAGACCCTGGGTGTGTCTTGGGAAAGGAAGGAGAACCCAGAGAACATTAAAGCAGTGGACGGCACGGCTCTGTCTTCTGGACTGGTTAGGTACCATACAGTGCCACTTCTGATGCGATTCAGTGCAGACCACTACGAGTATATCACGTTTGACCTCATCAACGCTCCACAGTTCCGTTTCATCTTGGGTATGCCCTGGTTGACTTTACATGACCCTGTTGTCAGCTGGGCAGCCCGCACTGTGCTCATGAGCTCCAACTACTGTAAGGAACACTGCACCAGACAAGCTGTCTTTCCCGAACAACCCGAGAGCACCCAAGCTGGTCTACTGGCTACCAGATGTGCAAGGAATACCTATTGTTGTGCTATCACCCTACCAGAGGAGTACAAAACGTACCAGCCCCTCTTCGATAAGCAGAAGGCCACATGACTTCCCCCCCACCGGGTGTACGATTGCAGCATCGAGCTGGTACGCGGGGCAGAGATACCGTGCAGCAGGGTGTATGCTCTGACAGAACCTGAAACTCGCTACTTAAGGAACTACCTCGACGAGAACCTTGCTTCCGGTTTCATCAGACAGTCCTCTTCACCTGCTTCCTCTCCACTTTTTTTTATCCCTAAGAAGGACTGTGACGAGCTCCGCACTTGTATTGACTACCGAGCGATCAATCGAGTCACCGTCAAAACCCGTTACCCATTGCCCCTGATTCCGGTAGTCCTGGACCAACTAAAGGGAGCGCGCTATTACACGAAACTGGATTTACGCGGAGCCTACCACTTGGTGAGGGTCAAAAGCGGTGATGAGTGGAAAACCGCCTTCCGGATGAAATTTGGGCTCTTCGAGTATCGGGTGATGGCCTTCGGGCTCTGCAACACCCCAGCACCCTTCCAATATTTCATGGATGAGGTGCTCCGGGATTTCCTAGACACGTTCTGTGTGGTATACATAAACGATATCCTCGTCTACTCAGCTACTCTTCAGGAACATGTTAAGCATGTGAAAACCATCCTAGACAGGCTAAAACAACATTCATTGTATGCCAAGCTGGATAAGTGCTTGTTTCACATCCAGGAAGTAGCGTTTCTGGGATACATCATTAACGCAAAAGGATTCCAGATGGAAACCGGCAAGGTGGATACAATCACCCAGTGGAAAACCCCACAAAACGTAAAGTCCGTACAACGTTTTCTGGGGTTCGCCAATTACTACCGGCGTTTTATCCAGGACTTCTCGAGGATCATCCGACCCATTTCCGCTTTGTTGAGAAAAAACACTCCCTTTGTTTGGGGCAAAGAGGCAGAATGATCTTTTCACTTCTTAAAAGAACGGTTCACTCAAGCACCCATTCTCCGGCACCCCGACCCACAACGACCCTTCATCATTGAAACAGACGCTTCACAGTTCGCCATCGGAGACGTTCTGTCCCAACGGCATCCCGCAACTGGACAGCTACATCCTGTGGCTTACTATTCCAAGAAGCTCACCCCCTGCGAAGTGAACTACTCCATCACAGATAAGGAACTGCTGGCCATTAAACGGGCATGCGAGGAGAAGAGGCATTACCTTCTGGGAGCACACCATGTCATGGTAATCTATACAGATCACAGGAACCTGCTGTTTTTAAAAACCGCCAAAGCCCACGTCAGTTACGATGGATTCTTTTTTTTCTGACTACGATTTTGTTATTAAATATCGGCCCGGTTCCCAAAACGGCAAGGCGGATGCTCTATCCCGTATCAACGATCCAGAGGATCTTATGCCGCCGGGAGAACCGAATCCGCCCTCGATACTCTCCGAGAAGTCTTGCCCTGACTGATCCGTCGCCTTGATCACTGCGCCAGACTTCCTAGAAGACCTCAGGGTATCCTTGGCTGACGTAGACGTTCAAGCCTGGAGTCAGGAAGATCCTGAACATCGAGTACAAAACCAGGAACTGCTATATCATCAGCAAGCACTGTATGTTCCAATTCCCGAACTACAAACACAGGTCTTGGCATGGGCTCATGATTCCACAATGGGAGGACATATGGGGAAAAATAAGACCATCGCCTGCATCGAGCGTTCCTTTTGGTGGCCCATGTTGAGAAAAGACACTGAGACGTACCTACACACCTGTTCCATTTGTGCACAGGGAAAGGCCAGTCATACGAAGCCTACGGGACTCCTGCAACCATTGCCCATACCCCCTCGACCCTGGCACACGGTGTCTATGGATTTTATCATTGAAATGCTCCTGTGTGAAGGGTACACGACCATATTGGTAGTGGTTGACCACGTAACGAAGATGGGACATTTCGTACCTCTGAAACGCTTGCCCACCTCCGTTGAACTAGCCGCTGTTTTTCTGCAACATGTAGTGAGAATCCACGGAATCCCGAATGTTCTCATTACAGATAGAGGAACGCAGTTTACTTCTCGGTTTTGGAGGGCGTTATGCAAAACCATGAACATCGAAGCCAAGCTATCTTCCAGCTACCATCCCCAGACGGTTGGCAAAACAGAACGCCTAAACCAAACGCTGGAACAGTACCTCCGTTGTTTCACCCTCCAAAACTCCTTGAACTGGTACGCACTTCTGTGGACAGCCGAATTCGCATACAACAACGCGGAACACACTACGCTGGGTTGTTCAGCTTTCTTTTGTTTGTATGGACACCATCCCAACATGCTCCCATTCGAGTGGCCCATGGCATCTAGGCTTCCCAGTATTCAAGAACATCACGCCCACCTCAGAGCCGTGTTGATAGATGCAAAGCAGCATCTGGCTTTGGCACAACTGGTGCAAAAACGCTTTGCTGACAGAAAGAGGACCAAGGAACCGGAATACCAGGTGGGGGATAAGGTATGGTTGGCGACTAAGAATCTTCACCTTAAGGGAGCAAACAAGTTAAAACCCAGGTACATAGGCCCCTATCACATAGAAGAAATGGTGAACCCCGTGGCCATGAGACTCTCCTTGCCCAGCACCTGGCACATTCATCCCGTTTTTCACGTCTCATTGCTCCGACCCTGTCCTCTTAGCATGAGATTGCCGCAACGGCCCTTCCCTGTGGAGGGAGATGGTCAGGACGAGTACGAGGTTTGTGAGCTTCTAGACTCCCAACTAGTGAGGGGGCGCGTACAATATCTGGTGGATTGGATGGGATACGGGGTAGAGGACAGGACCTGGGAATCAGTGCAGAACCTCCACTCTCCCGACCTGATTGAGCAGTTCCACGCCGCACACCCAGGGAAACCCGGACGACCGCCGAGTCGGCGATCTTTGAGAGGGGGTTCTGTCATGACCGCATGCCACAGACAAGGAGGGAGGGAGGAGAGAGCAAATGCGCGCCACTCACCCCCTCTGTATACGAGTGAATGCAATGCTGCCTGTTGCGAGAGCCACCGCACTACAACTCCCATGAGGCCATGGGGCGCGGTAGCGAGATGCAGTCCAGGTGCGTCCAATAGCCGCCCTTCCCGTTATAAGCACCGCCCTTGCCGGAAATAGGTGCTTGACAATCTATCGTGGAACGTTAAAGCGGATGGTACTCCCTGCTGGAGGACCATCACCAGAGACGACGCGGAAGCGCTGCCGTCTGTTAGAGGACCTTCCTACGGGGCCACGGAGCACATGCGTGCTCAAACTTTGACCTTGTTTTGATTCCGAAGAACAACTCTCAGGCCGGGAGTTGCAGGTATTTACGAGCGGAGAGCGAAACGCTATCACACTCTCCGCTCCAACTACAAAAACAGGGATAGGAGCAATCGTGCACAATACTAACAGAACATATTTGGGGGCGTTAGTGTTTCTCCATCCCATTGGCACAATTTTGTTTCATATCGCGCTGGTGTACAGACTTTTCCCTACCTCGGCGCACGTATGCCAAGCACACTTGCTGTGATGATCAACAGCAGGGAACGCATACAACACCACTGAAGGCATTGCTACCGGATACCTACGCTTGTTAGCATCGCTCTAAGGTTTTTTGTTACTCCCGATGCTTCTACCCTACTCTGGAGGTCTGGAGCCTCATCCAAGAGTTAAGCAACGTGCTGTAGGCTTTCTGTAAGTGGGTGTGTGGGCTTGTACCCTTGATATGCAGTTGTTTGTGTGTTCAGTGCTACCCCTCACACATTTCTTCTCTGTTCTTCTGCAGCGCTGCTAGAGAGAGATAGGCGTATTAGCCCCTGACCAGACCTTGGAGGCAAGAGAGAGCCCTCAGCGATCCTTATTATTTTGTCCCCTTCCCTTTTCCCCGGAGTGCTCACTTCCATAGTGTGTAAACTTACATTGTGGAAGATAGCGCTCCGGGAAGGAGAGAGGCTACTCTTCAGAACATCGTTCCTGCTGGCAGCTACGAATAGGTTAGCGGCATATTTATTTTTCTTGTGCTACTGACAACCTGACAAACCTGACATCAGGAGTACCAGCCAGGTAAGTAGGGTGGGCGAAGATGGGGAGAGCAGGCTGTCACCACTGCCCCCGGTGTCCAGTGTCTTAAAGTGGGCCAATGGGTAAAGTCTCGGCCCAAGGATAGCAGGGTGGTGGGAGATTGGAGAGTTTAGGCAATTGCCCCTACTCTCTGGTACCCCAGGATGGCTTATCTGTCCCAGCCCTGGTCCCAGGGGGCATATGGGCAAAGATGGGGAAGGGCAGGCCACGGCCCTTGCACTCCAGTGTCCAGAGGTAGGCCCATGGGCAAAATCAAGGTCCCAGAGCCCCCCCAGAACGGGCGCACCTCCAAAGGCAGAGGGCCTGGCCTGCCTGGAACCAGTATTGACTCCTTGCTCGGCAGGCAGTAGAGCTGTCTGGCGGTGTTCGGTTGTGTCCAGGGGCCAACTCCACTGCTAAGCCCAAGCCCCCAGGAGGCAGTAAGGGAATGGGGAGGCAGGCTTTCACCCCCGCTTCCCGATGCCAGGAAGTGGGCCCACAAGCCAAGTTCTGGCCTGCAGCTCCTTTTTTGGTGTGGCCTCACCCTCTGTGATGTCAAGTTAGGCCCACTGGGAACTGCCGGAGGCTCCTCGATCTGTGAGCCGCTGGAAAAGTGGCCAAAATAGTTAGGGTCTGAGGGCGGCTAGGTCAAGAGACAGGCCCCCACCACGATTACTGAGCTGCAGGTGTTGCTGGGCCTCCTGATGCCACAGAGCTCTATGAACAGGCGGCATTATAGTGGGAGGTCAGACTCCACTCCCGGCTTCTTGAAATTATTTTTGAAAAATAAAAAGCAGTCATATTAAAATGCAACATTACCATCAGTTGTGTGAACCCAACCTTTGCATGACTATTTTCAGTTGTGTTCCTTCAGAAGTCTGCATATTTCAGATGACCAATATAATTCACAAATTGCACATTCAGAAAAAACTTACAGAGGCTCTACCTCAAGGAATGAATTTCCATATTGAACCTCAATGTGACTACTAATAATTAGGAGGTCTGTTCTAAAATTAAATGGTCCACCCAATCCAGATGACTTGAATATAAAAGAATTTGGCAATTAAGGTCAGATGGGATCATCATGGTGGGTGGGAAGGGAGCTGTTTACATGACAATGGTCCCAAAGTTCACACAACATGAACAAGATGGCATGAATTCACTGAAAAATAAAATGATTCATTGGATTAGGGACATACGTCATTGTCACTTGCTCCGTTATTGTCATACCGTCCAATATTGTCTTGACTAGGCTCTATTCTTAACTGGAATCATATGATTAAATTAAGTGCATCTAGAAAACAAGAACTGTTTGAAGGAACCGGTGGCTCTAGTGTGGAGTACAACAATGGAAAGTTGCTCTGAAATACAATTTAAGTGTAATCCCCTTTATTTGCCTTTAGGTAGTCCCCAGAGCAATACAACTCTACACTCTAAACCTTTACTTGAGAGATACATGAAATGAAACTCCCAGGATACCGAGCTATGCAAGATAGATTGACAAAGAAATAGGACAGAGACCCATCTGGAACAACCTGACCAACTCTATTCTGATGGAGTAATTGATGGCAATACCATTCATGCTTTAAATATCATCACAGGTAGTTTTTATTTAACATAATACACTGAATATAATACCTGATGATCAAAGGACAACCAAAACAAGTAGCTGGGTAGTTCCTGACAAGGTTACGTCTCACTTCATACAATCTCATGGTATGTGGCTAGGCTGATATCCAAATTTAATGATTCGAACTGTGGGGACCTAATAGATAGTCATTAAATATGTATGGTGGAGGAAATGTGGGCCCCCACCCGGTCTATAGCTCAGGGTATTTAACTTTAGTAAGAAGGCCACTTCATGTATTGCTGGGGGACCCTCTGGAGGCCTCGCAATTGCGTTAACGACTTCTCTAAATGTTTGTATAAAAGATCTGGACTTGGGATATCCTAACATGATGGGTTTATCAATCAGAGCCCCAAGTGGATTCATGGTATAGTGAATTAATGTATAGAAGTGTAGCACACCAAATAATGTAGTCATCAATTCTTCATTTGCTATAGGGTACTCTAGAACAAATAAAGGGCGATAGTTTACTTCATATTGTGGTGACTTCAATACTACCTATGAAACAATGGGGATTGTGAATACTCTCTTTGAACAGGAAGATGAAGAGTGGGATATCCCGGCTTTGGTGGCTCCTCTAAATAAAAGTTGTTCAGCTACTGCCATTCAACTAACATCAGTGACCCTGTCTAGTAGCTTGAGATGTTGCAATGGCTGAATGCTCTGTGATAGAATGTAGACAAATCCATTTAGGAGAGACAAATGTGGTACTCAGATTTATTAAATCATGTTAGATTTATGACAGTGTCTCACACTACATGCTATGGAAATTGTAGGGAGAATCAATAGTTATCAAAATGCTCTTTCACTGACAGTGAAAGGTGTGATCATGTTTGATCAGGCAGCATCTTGTATTATGGCTGACATCTCGCTTTTGCTCCCTAATAACTGTAGATATATTAGGTGGCCTGACTTTCAACAGAAATATGAGCAATTTATAAGTATATACAGACTCATCATAGCAGCTCTGTGGACATATGAATTCTCTCATGAGAACGATATACCCATAAGTAAGTTACATCTTACATTGTTTGGTTTATTGAGGAACTTCTCTTATAAGGTGTTTACAAGACCAATTCTTAAGATGAAACAACTATCATGGTATAACAAGGATTGTAGACTTGCTGAGTCTAAAATCCAGAAACCAATTAAAAACCATAAAAAGAACAGAATTAGTGAGGCACAAGTTAGTATGAATTGGTACATGCTTGAGTAAAAAGACATGGGAGGAAGGTAACTGGCTGGACCTGTAAGAAGCAGTAAAGATGAGAGAACAAGTTCTTTTGGGATATAGTAGCTCACAGTAATCTCCGTGCCAATAACTGTATGCAGTTCTTTTTCCAACCATAACCCTGGGTACAACATTTGGCAAGGAAACTGCATAGTCACTCCCCGTCCCATTATATTCTCACTCCAAGATACCTCTAATGCAATTGAAAGCCTGAAAGTTGGGAGGGCATCCGAACCAGAAAAGATTCCTGGAGATCTCTGGCGCTTCAACCCCCTGATATGGGCTCTGTTCAACTGACCATCTCTGAGAAGTCACCCCAGATTTTTGGCTTCATTGGCTGAACTTGTTTTTGTTCGTTTTTAGGACTTTGTTCACTTTTTCCCTGCTAATCAGTGGTAAAGTGCTTGTGCTCTCCCCTACACCAGATTGCCACATTTAATTTACTTGACTAATGCTAATATTTAAATTAATACATTCTACCTTCAGATTAGGGGGAGATAGAGATATGGGGCCCGATTCACAGAACAAACTTAAGACAAAATCCTAAACTTAGTACCATTTTGGTATTCACAGAATGCACTTACTACTTCTGGTATTCACAGAATGAATTTACTACTTTTGCGATTCACAGAATAAACTTAGTACTTTTGCTATTCACAGAATGGATTTACGACTCCTAACTTTACGTCCGCACTCGGGCCGGAAATTCCGGCCCGGAGGCGGAGCTTCTGGCCCGGAGGCGGGGCTTGCGGGCCGGAGGCGGGGCTTCCGGGCCGGAGGCGGAGCTTCCGGCCCAGAGGTGGAGATTTTGGCCATGGCTAAATCTCCGCCACTGGCCGGAAGCTCCGCCTCCTGCCCAGAAGCTCCGCCTCCGGGCCGGAAGCCCCGCCTCCGGGCTGGAAGCTCCGCCTCCGGGCCGGAATTTCCGGCCCGAGTGCGGACGTAAAGTTAGGAGTCGTAAATCCATTCTGTGAATAGCAAAAGTACTAAGTTTATTCTGTGAATCGCAAAAGTAGTAAGTTCATTCTGTGAATACCAGAAGTAGTAAGTGCATTCTGTGAATACCAAAATGGTACTAAGTTTAGGATTTTGTCTTAAGTTTGTTCTGTGAATCGGGCCCATGCTGTTTACACTCAAATGCAAATAAATTGTAATTTAAAATCCTCTTTAATGGTGAAGTTGAATATTAAGTTACAATTTAGAAAATGCCACTTTAGGTTTACATTTACCTGCCCAAACCAAATGTGCATTTCTGCAAGTGTTCTGGGTCACATGCGTATGAATGGCTTTCTCGTTGTAGGTTTTTTATTGCTTCCAGACATGTGAACAAAGAAGGCCTATGAGTGAAGGAGCTGTCCCCTAGCCTGATTATACTTCAAAGGCCTCTGTATTCAGCACAAACAAAGACAACTGACACCAGGACTGCCCACCTTTGTCACCTTAGACAGGTTAAAGCCAAGGGGAGGGGAATAAATTATGAGTACCAGTTATGGGGTAGGGCAGGGAATTTCCCCACACAATGGCTGTCAATAGGTATACAAATTGGACCTCCTGAACCTCTCATTGGAACACTCCTAGAAATGTGGAAGATTCTGAAGAAGGACTGCCTTCTTTCTGAGGATGAGAGACTGCACTGCTGACTGCAGAAATGTTTGGACCTGCTTGCCTTGAACCTGGGCCACACAGAGAGACTTCAAGGACTAGTTGGTTGACCTCTTGTGTGAGCTATAGGAACACAACAAGCTTACAGAGGCCTCCCTCCTACTGCATGGCTGACCACCATCAGCTGGACCTTTCTGAGCTTTACTACTGTCCTCTGCAAGAGTACGTCCTGATAACCAAGAGGTGCCCTCCATGTCCTGGACCCCTGGCAAAAGTGTGAGCTCCTCCTCAAGAAAAGGTAAAAAATCATAAAGTTTAGACTCCTCATGACCGCAAAGTGACTTTTTCATGCCAAGAATTGTCCGTCTACAATGACCGCCAAAGCAAAGCTTGTGTGGGACCTGCTCTTTGCTCTCACAGTGACTGTCCATGGTGATCGGCAATGCCAGACCTGCACTTCACACCGACAGTGACAGTCCACAACAATTATCATTGAGAAGCTCCAAGTATGATCTACTATTCGTGCTATAGCAACAACCCTCTGTGATGCCTGACCTGCTACTTGCACCTACAGTGCGCTCCTTGAGACCCCCACCAAAAAGAACAGAAATCATTGACCATACTTTGAGAAGGTAACTCTTCAGAGGGACTAACCTGGTCCCTGTATTTGACCGTAGCTCCAGCGTGGTCAGACTGAACTTGTGACTTTTCCCCGGTCTAGTGCGGCCAGATAACAGCAAGTGGAACTTTGGGCTTCTTGGTGCTTTTTTTACCTAAAATTGGAACGGAAAAAAAATTCTGGTTCTACTGATTGTTTTTTTGTTGTTTTGGTCCCATTTCTTTTATTACACTTTACTCTATTTTTCTAATGTGGTTTGGGATTTTTCTTCTGTTTTATTTTCACTTTATTACTGCTTGTGTGCTTCATAAATACTTAACACATTGCCTTTAAGTTAAGCCTGACTGCTTTGTACCAAGTTATTTAGCGACTTTTGTGGTCACCCTCACAAGGACTGTGTTTGTCATGTGAGTCAGAATTCTACCCCTCTCAACTAATAACCCAATTTCTTAGAGGCTCCACACGTCGATCTTTTGTCAATTGCAATATCGTCTGGAGCCGATATCCCAGAAACATGGACGGGATCAGAAATAATCCCTATTTATAAATAGGGAAGAAGGGATGGATCTAGGAATGAAAGACCAATGAGCATTATAGATAACGTGCAAAAAGTCTTTATGCAGAATTGGATGTTGAAGACAAATATTTAGTCCATCTTGCAACCAGGTTTTAGGACCAAGATCGATACAATCAACCAGGTATTTCGCTTTGTAGCAATATATTGGATATTTGTGACAATAAAAAGGTAACACTTCTATGTAGCTTTCTTGGACTTGAGGGCAGCTTTCAGTCTGATTCTACGGCTAAAATTGTGGAAGTTCCTAAAATTAAAGGGGTCGCAGATAAATTGCTGAACATAATATTATTATAACACACAGAAGATTATGCCCAAGTCATATTTGGAAAAAGGGGTAATTGACAGATAATATCTGCATTCAAAAAGGTGTGAGACAGGGATGTGTGTTAGCCCCTTACCTTTCCTCTATGTCAGTGATGTAGTTGAAATTCTTGGTGCTTCCTCCAGACTGAATGGTCTTAAAATCCCTGCTCTGTTGTTTGCTGACAATACCCTATTAATAAAGACACATAAAGGGTTACAGTGTCCGCTGAACCTGTTTTCAGATTTTTGTGCACAACACCGTTAAGGGATCAACACTTCTAAAACCAGATATATGGTTTTTAATCTAAAGAGGCAGTTTAGGGGAGGGCTGACAATGGAAGACACATAACTCAAAAGAGTAATGAATTTTGATTACTAGGGCATCAGATTTGCAAACAAACTCAAGTGGACACCAAAAATTGTAAAAAAAAAAAAACTAACCCTGCAACATAGTGCAGTGTCTGTCCTAACATGTTCAAAACTATCATATTCATATCTGTTTCTCCGGCACCAGACATTTTTCGGTCAAAGGGAGTAGGAGCTGCATTATATGCTGTAGACATTTGGAGAATTTGTTACATTCCTAGTCTATTCAGGTCTGAGAATACATATTTAAGATCTTTCGTGGCTTTGCCTTCAAATTGTTCCGATGCTGCCATTATATTTTGACGTGGATCTCAAAAGCATTGCATATCTAGCCATGCTTGATCTTCTTCTTTATAGGCTTTGTAGCTGCAAACTGAAAAGTTAGACACATACAGGAACCTACTTGGTGAGATCCTCACTTTAGAGAAGGATAGCACCATACTGTGGTTAAAATTGGTGAAAGGTTAGTTCCATTCCTTAGGACTAAATGCAATGTGGGATGACCCCAGATCCATCAATAGAGGCTGTGCGGAGATCCAAGTCTTGGCAATATGTAATTGAAAAGTGGTATTCACACTCAAGACGTGGCGGATTGGTGGAACAATTTATAGTGAGCAAGAATGATCCTAAGTTCGAAAACATTATGAATTATGTCACTCCACAGGGTGCTAAGTCTTTGTACGTAAAATGTTGGCAGGAAGTACTACCACTTAATAGTTTCTGTAGTAAGTGGCAGTCAAATCTTTTAAAATCTAACTTATGCCCCCTGTGAAAATCTAGCATTGAAACAGAAGCACATTTGTTGTTCTTTTGTACTCATATAGCTACTCAAGAAGGAAAGTAATCATACCCGCAAACCATAATTTGTCTATAAGACATTACCACAAAGCACCGAGAATTTTAAAATATGACAATTCTGATCATTTCTGATTTTGTAGTATTTGGTTTGTCAAAATGTTTGCATTTGGAAAGCACTAAAAGCAACGGAATGGACCTGACAGACTGCACTTGGGGCAATGTCTTGATGTATTCATGTGCTTTTTATATGTTAAAATGGAATAGTTTGCATCTTGCTGTATGTATTTATATTCCTGTTTGATGAGATATTCCCTGAAATTAGCATATTGGTGATGATGAACTAAAAAAATGGAGGGGGGGGGGGAATGTTGCTCAGCTCCAGGATCTTCCTGGCTCTTCTGAACAAGGAAATGTAATTTAGCCAAGCCCCGGGAAAACCAAGGGCTGTCTTCTGTCTCCTTTCAAAGCAATTGCTGTGAATTTTCAACAGTTATCAGCTGTGGCTCTACATACAGCTGTTAACTGTTGACCATTCACAGCAGTAGCTGTGAAACAAAGGCTTCGGAACTGCGGGGGGCTTCAACCCCTTTGGGCTCAGATAGGCCTTTTGTTTTTAAATTAGAACATTTTGCCCTCATGGGGCGGAGTGTTCTAATACCCTTATAGACCTCCTTAGCGGGCTATACGGGGTATTAAAGGCCAGCTTCCATTTTAAAGGCCCTCACCTTCATCTCAGGCCTTTAACACCAGGGTGGGTCTATAAGGACTGGTATAGCCTGCTACAGCAGGTTATACGGCTATATGAAAAGGTACTGGCATAATGTAATACAATTTTTGCTGCCAGAAATGAATTGAGGTTCAGTGTGCAAAATAAGATTCAAAGGAGTGTATTAGTAGTCTAACCAACCAAAAACAGCCTTTCCATCACATGAAGGAACAATTACCTGGAAGGTGACCCAAAAGTCTGAGGAGCTGATTCACAAAGGGCCTCTGCACTCGTGGCTGGTGCCAACTTATTCGTGGTGGAAGCCAACATAGTCGTGGTGGGTGCCCGCATACCTGTGGTGGGACCTCCGTACTGCAGTTACCCATTGAGGACGTCCCACCAGGAGTGCAGGTTCCCACCAGGGTTGTGGGGCCCCTGCCACCAGTGCAGAAAACTATTGTGAATCACTCTCTCAGAGTGTTAAAAAAGGTTTGATTTTCGTAAGCAATGAAAAACGATTACCTTTATTATTGAAAGACTCTGAACTGAGATGTCTACCTTGTCAATTAGTTTGGCCTAGGGGAGGGTAATTCTATCAATCAAGGGATTAGGCTAATATTTAAATGAGTCCAAGACCAAGGTTCCTCATGCCCATGCTAGTCAAAATCATTTCAAGAGGTGCCTCATGGTCAACTAAATAAAGGCTTCAGATAGATTGAGCAGGGCAGGCACACAAAATGTTGTCAAGGATCATTAAGGTCGTTGCTTAAGTGGTACCACAGAGGAAGAAAAACATATTGTAAGTAATGTAAAAATGTGACCATTGATGTGACTCTGAAGTGCTTCACAATGTTCCCTATACTTGCCCACTTGCCCAAAGAATAGCAAAAGAGCAAACAAAAAGAGGTAGGAATTTGCTTAAAAAATTGATTTGGAGAAATAGCAGTAGAATAGACTGAAGCCAAAGCATAGCCTAAGGATTAACACAATCATTAGTATATTTAAAGGAGACAAATCCTTCCAAACTGCAGATGTATTGTTTTATAAAGTAGTGGATACGATGACAATGATCAGATTTGATGCTGAAACAGTAGAATGATTCAAATCATGTGTTTTTTCAAATTTGCTTTTGTAGGCTTTCAAAGAAGCGATAATGTCAAGGAGTAAAGTGAATTCATTCACTCTTTAGCTACAGTGAACGAATGTTTGAAGCTATTTTACCGTTTGCTGTAGCAGTCCAACATGTACTGCTTTGCTTTGCAATAGACTTTTGCAAGCACCACTTAAAGAGCTCATTGCATCCACGCCAAATTAAGAATAGCAGAAGGAGCTTTTTAAGACCTGACCTAATGAAAGCGTAGGGAAGCCTTCCATACTGTGTATAAAGGGTGACCGCAGAGTGGTGAAAGTTTACAAAATATGCAGAGGTGTGTGCGAGCTGCAGGTAGGTGTCCAAGAAGAAGCTCAGCAATGTATCTTGGTTTGTGAAAGAAGGGAGACTATTTCAATCCTATCGACGTATAAACACAAAACACCAATCAGCACCTAGGTGCAGCCTAAAGGTACATAACCATTGAAGGTCCATAGACACATGGGTTGTTAACGACTGACGTAACTGATTATGCCACAGGCGAATCCCCAGATGATTGACACAGGCTGTGGGTATCTGATTGGTATTCTGGTGGGAAAGGAAGAGGTATGATGAGCTGCACATTAACAGAAGGTCAGACTCTTCTTGGAGAAGAGGTGTTCCAGATAATCAGGCTAGAGTGGCATTGGTTATGCCATGTCTGATGTAGGCGGGAGGAGATAGGAAGGTAACCATTTGTGTGGCACTTAGTGAGACATTTCTTGGTCAATCAGTAGGACACTCAGGACTAGCTGTTATATCACTGGGCAGATCGGAGCCTTATGTGGGCAGACTCCATATGAACATCATATTGGAGATTAACCCAGGAGGAAAGAGGCACGGAGTTTGCAAAATAATTCTTGGTGTCCAGATCTGCTAACTCTCGTGGTCAGTGAGAGGCGGGGTGTAAACTACCACTTTAGGAGTACCATGCCTGATGGGTGAGTTCAGATTACTCGGCGGGGTCCTCTTTTACTGCCCAGCACATATAAGTTGCTTGGGACATTGAGCCACAGCTGATGACACTAGACTTGTGCTTTCCAAAAGTAAACTTCTATGTGTAATCTGCTATTTATTAAATCACAGATTTATTAGAGGCAAAGCTTACCCCTATGAACAAATGCTTGCTGCTACCTCACCATCTATTGTGCTACCAGCCCAGAAAAGTTGTTTAAGACTGTGTATTTACCGCCAGGGATGGTGGAGAAAATCCAGCCCTGGTGAAAGAGATTCAGACCCATTACCTCAAATTGAGATGCCTTTATGCGATTTACAGGTGGACGATGAGTTTTACCTTTAGAAGTGTTTATGTTGCCCAGCTTCGTGATGTGGTGTGTGAGCAGATATGTGTATGGTGTTGTACGACTGAGAATCTAAACCTGCTCCTGGACAGCTTCGTGCCAACCTGCAGACATGCTGCCTGCTGATAGCAGTTATCACCCATGTAGGGAAACTACAGGCCAACTGAAGCATGTTGCACTCTAGTTATGTTTAGAGATTACCTATTCCTGCTCTAATGTAAAAAGGATTTCACAATGTGCTGCTTCGGTTAGTGTTTACTTGGAACGTCGATGCGGCGAGCGCAAGGTAAGTGGTTTTATTTATTTTTTATTTTACTTTACCTATTCCACTGTCTGTCGACTTTTTACCCCCTGGTCCCACACTTCCCACCCCGCCACAACGCAACACCGCTGTTACCTGTGCCGGCAGCGCCTGTCCAGTAGTAAGACATTCAGGCCCAGATCTACTGTTCTGTGACACAAAGCAACACTGCACCAAAGTTGCTGCGCTGCCTTGTATCATAGGGAGAGAGAACAAATGTGGCATATCTACTAAGATATTGTGCATTTTTTCTTACCCCCAGGGCTTGCGTTTTTTTGACAGCCATGTGCCAGTGCACACGCCCTTTTGCTATAGGGCAAAGTGGGTGTATTTCTCTTGGCATCTGATTTTTTTGGAAGGCAACCCTTCCAGTAAAAACACTTTGCTTTCAGGCATTTCTCATTTTGTATGTGTGCAGTGCACATGCAAAGCTGGAGAAACTAGGAGAAATAAAAACATGTCTCCTGGTTACACCTGCTGCAAGAAGGTGTAAGGATATGGAACAAATCCCTGTCTATTAATGTTAGTCGATAGAGATTTGCATTAAGACCCATGGGTGGTTGCATGGAAGTGTCTTTGCTCCACCCATTATACTTCCCCAAACCAAGAACTAGTGCAAATCAGTGAACAGCAGAACTTTCTGTTACTTTGAGAAATCCTGATTTGTGTTAAATAGTACATCCCACTCTAATACTGTGCACCAGGTTTGCATCACAAATTGATGCAAACCTGGTGCAAAGCTTTAGTGAATCTGGGCTGAAATTTGAGTTCATCTGTCGTGGTTGGTTAACTCTAAAAGATGCTTTTATAAAAATAGGTGTAGAAAGGGTAAACACACACAGTCAATCATTTTGTGTTTGGAAGTAATTTATCTGGGAAGATGCTGCAAATTTATTACATTGTTCACGTTGAGATATAAAAACGAGCAAGCCGATTTCATAGTTTCCATCAATAATAAAAAAATACTTTGCAATATACAATTTTTCATAACGCTTTCACATAACCAGAAGAAAACAATAGGAATGATGTAAAGGGTCAGTTGTGATTTATGCACACTTTTTCTTTTTATGGATTGAATTGTGTTATAGTGTTTCTCATTTGCTAGAAAACCATGTATGTTTCATTGGACACACATAACGTGATTTGTATGTCTTGTCATTTGATTATTTTTCTTTGAACTGTGTTTATTCTTATATTTGCACTACTTTTCCATATTAGGTCACAGAATAAATGGAGACTCTGGCCTACAGCAGTTTCCAGTGGGCAAAAATAAATCTGGTAAAAGTGAACCTGGAATTATCATCCCTGGGAAACATAGTTTTAACTCTACAGTCAGCTCATCATCAGGTGATAAGATCCCTAGAGAAGAGACAGTGAAAGTGATTCAAGAAATGAAAAAAATGAATATCCATGAAGATGAAACTGGTGAAAACATAGGTTGCAATACAATTCTACTGCCTAAGGAAGAAGGAACACTTCCTATAAAGAAACAACCAAGCAAACATGCCCCTGGATCAACCAGAATGAAATCGAATCAAGGAGAGGATCGAGTCAGTGATTATGCCCTAGAAACATCTCATGATAATGAAATGACCAGTGTAACAAGGATCCTCAATGTTTGCCAATGTTTTTCATGTGATTGGTTGCCGAAGTGGGGATGTTTTTCAAAATCCCAGTCCAAGCGTTAGTTATGAATGTTCATATGACATAAAGTTATAGGTGGGCAACCGGAATTTCAATGATGTTTTTCACCGAGGAGTTCTGAGTGACATCAAATAGTCAACAATGGCTCACCAAAATGTTCTGCGCCTGCTTTGAAGTTATACGAGGGAACACAGGAGTGATGGGAGAGTCATACATAACATGACACGTTCTCTCTGTCGTAAAACAAAATGACCTCCTTGCACCTGTCCTACATGCTATATATGGCCACATTGCTTCCTTGGAGTTCTGCGAGATATCATAGACAACTCAAGCTGCAATCTTGTATTATTTGATGTCACTCGAAGCCCATCAGTGAAAAACATACTGGTATCCACTGTTATCCATCTGTAATTTGTATGTTAACCACTACTGCTATGTCATAGCAGTAAATTACTATATTTAAAATCTGAAATTTATGCTAGTGGGAATCAACGAAAGTCATGCACAACAAACATTAATACTATTTCTAATGCAAGTGGTGTTTTCCTGTGTAAGTTTGCAGGGTCATAGCAAATGTGGAGAATGATAGCATGTATTGGCTAAAAACATGCATTTTTATACTTTTCTGCATAAAAGTCTGCTAACTATTTACTCTATTTGGTGACTTACAAATGAGTTAGATGTTTCTGTATGTGGGCTTTCACCTACAGTTTGCAAGCTGGATATTGGTCAAACTCTAGTGTGCTGCCTGCCAAGCTTCCCTGTTTTTTCCAGTATGTGCGCCCTTACTTAAAATTAGTTTTTCCTTCCACAAACATTTCCTGAGCTATCCTATGGCAATGCATCCTATCATACTGGCAGACCATCACAGGGGTTGGTCTACAAGCTACTTCTCTGGCTTCTGGGCACTTATTTCGAGACTGGAAAAATCCAGCCAGAAAGAATATCACCTTCTCTGTTATCTCAACTGTCTTTGGGATACAAATATTAATTTTTACAAAATTTGAAGACTAAAATAGCACTCCCACAATATGTGAGGGTTAAGTACCCTACTGATACAGGTTATCAGTTCACGTTCAGGTCATATATGCCTGTCCTATTGCCAAAAACATGAAAAACAAAAGGAATTTCCTCAATTCCTTCAGGTGGTTTAAGATATCACGTGAAAAATCCAGGACCCTTTGGATATTAGATGTTGTTCATCTTTCCTTTATTGATGCAGAGTGGTACAACATTGAGCCCGACACTCGTATCCTCGAGGAAACACCGTTGAAATATAGGCAGTGAGTGCAATCTTATCACGGAGTGAGCACGTCACTATCACCTATCTGCGCATTGAAGGAAATAACTATTTTATACGTATTCCTCACTTGGAAATACGACAGCTTATTACTTCTATTGGATGTTGTGATCACATGTACAATATCTATACTTGGGATTCTCAATTTAAGAATTACAGAGCTGGATATACCATCAACTACCGTATTGAATTTATTGCCTTGAAAAAGTCTTTTGTAAAGACGAAACACGTGTCGGCTGGTCCGTGTATTTGGAGTTTACCACTCTGCATCAATAAAGGAAAGATGAACAACATCTAATATCCAAAGGGTCCTGGATTTTTCACGTGATATCTTAAACCACCTGAAGGAATTGAGGAAATTCCTTTTGTTTTTCATGTTTTTGGCAATAGGACAGGCATATATGACCTGAACGTGAACTGATAACCTGTATCAGTAGGGTACTTAACCCTCACATATTGTGGGAGTGCTATTTTAGTCTTCAAATTTTGTAAAAATTAATATTTGTATGTCTTGTACATATGGATGATGTCCCCAGGTAGTGGACATTAACTGAAGCCTTGAGCACCCCACCATTACAATTTCCTTTCTTATATTGTTAACGCCTCAAATTGATTTATATTAGCGACTACTCATATGCAGTTTGGTGTGCCGTTCTTCCCTATGTTTAGGGACGCTACTACCTATTTTCTAATTGTATGTCTTTGGGATACATCAAAAGGACCATGCCAAGATGCAGACAACCAAGGTCAATTCTGCCTCATCACGGGTCTGAGATTATCCCAAGCATTTGAGTGTCAATTTCGCTTTTCAACGTAAAATAAATGTACAGGTTCAATGGGGTCTAAACAGGTTCTGGACCCAGTACTCAATGCCCAACCTACAGAAATTTTGTATGACTCTGGTTCACCAAGTATGGCCATACCTGTCATACTACCCATGTATTTGCTTCTGTGAAGATCTTGCATCAATAGGTTCACCAGTAACGTAGTGGGTCGCACTCAGTGGAGGGGAAAGATGGGCCTCCTCTTTAAATGAGAGTAGCCTGGTGTATGTGGGGGCTGTTAATTACACTCCGGGGACCCGTTATGGAGGAGAGAAGTTAACAGAGATCACAGATTGAACATTGAGAATCCCCTGACATTGAGAAATTACTGGGAGAATGTGTAACTGTAGGTCTGATTCCACCAGTAGTTCTTCATTCTTCCCTGGAGATTCCCTGGAGGTTCTGTAAGCTTAAAGTAACTTTGTGGGTCTCATAATTACAAGCTTGAATGTAGCTTTGCCGCTTCGTCTTTTAGCACAATTTATTGGTGTCATTTTCACATACCTCTCAGCTTCCTTACACCATATTTTAAGTGGCATGGTCATAAAAAGTCAATTGGCGAGACTTTGAATCTAAGCTGTCTCATCAAGAGACCATTGTTCGATGCTACTTGGTCATATATAAAAAAAATTAAATAATGATTGGGTAAGAAAGGATCTTATCTGTAGTGTGGCAGATGGGTACTCTTTCACAAACAAGACTGATATATCGTCCGCCTTATTACAAGTGGGTTATATTCAGATGCACTTCTGATAAGGCAGACTGGGTATCCAGATTGTGATGGAGTACATGTCCGGCAAACACTAAATCAGGCTCTAAGCCAGGATTCATGAACGCGAGTATCCTGAGGAGATTTTAACTATTAATGTATGTAAGAAGCTCACCTCAATTTCCAATTATTCAATTTTGATTTGAAAGAGTATTAAAAAGAAATCTTTGTCTTTGTGTATAAAATGTTTGAGGCTGAAACAAATTGACAATTTAAGATAGAATGTAATAGTATTCTCAAGATAGTATTGTATATAAAGTGGATTTCTGAAAACAGACTTTAATATCTTAAGGTGGACCAGCCAAGTTGCAGCATTCCAAAACTTGCTCCCTATGGTGCGAAAGAGTTTGCACAATCCATGTGACCAGGCTGGTTTTTTAACATTCATTAAGTTCATAAACCCAGCAATTCATCAACAATTGAATGCGCGGATACTACTTTTTCAATCTCTTTTAATTTAATTGTCAAACTTCTTGAAACGTGTAACACATCCGGCCTCATTCACAAAGGTAAACTCGCAGTTTTGTGTAAATTTATGATTATTTGCTATTCACAATTGTATTTTACCAGTAGAATCTTTATGACTGCGGAGTCTCTGCAAACACAAACATAGGACAGTCCTATATTTGTTTGTGCGGAGACTTCACAGTCGTAAATATAGTACAAGGAAAATACATTTGTGAATAGTAAATAATTGTAAACTTACACAAAAGTACAAGTTTTCCTTTATGAATAAGGCCCCTTTGTTTAGAGTGTAATTGTTAGAACAGTTTGTCGATTGGTAAAAAATTAAATTGCTGCAGCTCATACTCTAATATTGACGTTTATGAGTGATGGTTGCAGAGTAGATGATCACTGACATCCTTTTTTTAACAACATCCTGCATAACATTTTTCCTAATTTGACAATAACTGCCTCTTGCACAGGAATGGCATGTCATTGAGCCTGAATATAGTAACATTGAGTCTGTAAATATTTTTACCAGCAATGAGGAGGTGCTTGAATGGATTCATTTTCTCTAGACACCTTATTTATAATCTGTAAGGCCAAACAGTCTTGAACTGTACATTGACATTCACTCGTGTACACAGCATACTAAGCAGGGATAAGCAATTTAACTTACATACATTCAATAAAAGGTTACACAACAAAGATACATCAGGTCTCAAATTAGGGCTATTTAAGGGTGGCAATAGGAAAACTGATAAGAGTAACTGCATGCATATTATTACCTTTAATCCACATATCCTACAGCGAAGAGTACAATTTGGAAGAATGTGATATTTTAAAGCTTGATCTGATGTTTGAAAAGATTGTTTAAAGAAAACCCAATATTTCAATAAAATAAATATTCAAAAGTACCTGGTGAACATGGACCCATCTGAAAAATGAGCACCCAGACCCTCTTAAACGTTTGTTTTCTTTTATTGATGGATCTTCTTGAAATAGCCTTCCGTCTTATCTTTCCCAATCTGTTTGTTCTGTTAGCCACACAATATGTGGACTTGCACTCCCTGCACAAGAGTGCAAACACTTTGTGGTGCAGATCTGATTGTTCCTGTTCCTTGACGAAGACCTCAGCACACTTGGAAATTTTTCACCTTCAGCATGCACTCTCTCCTTCTGCCACCTTGAATACTCCTTCTCAAGCTTCGGTATCTAATGTCACCACCTGGTTCACATGCAAAGGAGTTGTGCTCTCCTGTACCCCTTTTGAGCCTCTAGCTACACAATTTGCATGTGCCCAGGCATTCATTGTTCCTCTTTTTCACGGGAAACAGCCTTTACAACAAGGTTTTTACCTTGTGGTGCCTTTACCATGCATTTATTTAGCACGTATATTTTTACCACATGCATGCCTTTACAGCGCATGCCTTTACTACACATTTAAGGTAAGTTGGGGTGTGGGGGTTTCCCCCAATGAATACATTGTTTATATGTATGAAAACAATGTGTGGTTATGACATGCATTGTAAAAGCATATTCGTGGTAAAAACATGTGTGGTAAAAAATGCATGGTAAAGGCATACGATGTATTTACCTACATTGTACTGTCATACATCCCTGGCCAGCAGGATATGTGGAAAACTCCCAAACATCGGACTTTCTATTCACCTGGCAGTTTCTCCAAGACACAGCACAACTTCTTTGTCCTCTTTTGCAGCAGCAGAGGATAGTCCAGGAAGCTCTCCCTATTCAGATTATTCAATTCTGGGACACCAAGTGCCAGTCATAAGGAACAGCAACGGTCCAGGTCTCTTACTTGTCTCAAATCGATCAATCTGCCTCCTGTTGCCAAGGAAAGGCACTTCTCCATGTGGTAGATGAATACTTTGCTGGGAACTAGATAGGAAGTGCATGGAAGTCCTGCCCTCAATGCTAGGTGTATTGGGTTCACAGGAATATAGGGGTTTACATTGCATGCTTTTACAACGCATGCGATTACAACATGGTCATTACAGCAACTGCATGGTTACATCACACTACCATTACAAAGCAAGTTGTTACAACGACTTGCTGTAGGAGGCACGCTGGACTTAGGAATAGTATCATTTACTATTCCAACACCAGTGTGTGCAACAGTAGGAAAGGTGTTGGAATAGTAAATTATACTATTCCTTAGTTTAGAGCGTCCCCTACAGCAAGTCGTTGTAACGACTTGCATTGAAATGGTACTGCGATTTAACAAAGCAGTTGTTGTAACGACCATGTTGTAATCGCATGCGTTGTAACGCATGCAATGTGATGGCTGTTTTCCGGTTCACAGTCATATGAGAGAGACAACTGGCACATCACATCTAAATTAATGTTGAGTTCAGTATGAACACCTCCTGAAAATTGAATGTGGTGCTAGGGCGAATACAAGTAAGTAATTTTATGCATGGAAGTTAAGTTTTTTAACTGTTTGCAAAAGAGTCAGTGGTCCGAAGGCTATTTGTAAGGCAGCAGATTCTGCATGCCCAAAATACCATAGTTTACAGTCAACTAGACCACCGACCCCGACAGGAACAGGTCCAATAAATCTGTGACCCATAATCATTGGTCTCTGAACTATGATCATGGACAATAAAAGGTAGCTGCATGCCGGTCAATATAGTCTGTGGTGTCCTCTTCAAGACTACAGTCTTAGGACGGTCAACATGGTGCCCATAGCCTGCAGCTTTGGTAGCAGGAGTCCAAGCCATGTTGGGTCTCTTTCTGTAGTTCAGGATTTCAGTACTGAGACTGGGGTTTGCAGTCTTTTTTCTTTTGGATTTTTACAAATTATTTGTGATTTATGGTAGGACCCTTGAAGATTTCCACCCACTTAGACCTCTGGATCACTCTGCTCCCTTTTCTGGCCTCTACAAAATTTTACAAAGTGTGGGGACATATTTTGTCTTGTGGCTAGCCAATCAGATTATTCAATGCCATAGTCTCTGTTTTGCATCTAGGGACCCAAAATGGACTCCAAAAAAGCTCTCCAGTCCAATGCACTATTGCATATTGGTTTTGGGTGAATATTACACAGGAGGTGACAGTACCTGTGTAGTGATTGTGCACTAGAAACATATTAAGGGTCCGCAGTATTTTGTACAGATCTGTGATACAGCACCAAAGAGATTAGCAAATCAGAGAACTTTGGACCCGGTCTGCTTGATATTTGATGCCCACTTGTCATATCTGCCTGATACCAGAGATTCCAACATTAAGCTTAATTTGCAAGTAACCTGACAATTCATTATCCATTAACCAATGGCAAAGTTATTGGAACGTAAACATTTTTTTACCACCTCATCTAACTGTGCTTTCCTTGATAAATCTGGATGAAACTTAATATATGATGAGTAAATTGAATATGGTAAGGGCCTGCAAAAGTCCGTACATAACAGTGATATGGCACCAAAGTTATTAGCTAATCATAGATTTTTGCTCCCTTCCAATCTGAAACTTGACATGCCAACATAAGCTAAACATGCAAAAAATATTCCTACTTTCATGCTAGTGTGTGAAACAGTATCTTTTTTTTTCTTTATCCTCATATGACCACTGTAGCTATAGCAATCACTCGACCTGGTTCACCTCTGGTGCATATAACTTGGTGGTTCCACTCTCAGCTGATGTTCCTTACAGGGCAAAAAGAACTATTGATGGACAGAATGCAGAACAATGTCATACATTCACCCCAATACAGAGATCTGGGCCTAAATCCATTGTTTTTTTACTCACCATGCCATTCCAGTTTGGATCCAGCCATATGCAAATCAGTCTTGACCCTGTGCCTCATGGGAACAGTCCAGCCCGAACTGCCAGGCCAGGTCCTCCCTGGACTGGAAACAAGCATCCTAGGACCGGTTTCGGGGTTTCAGCCCTCTTCAGCCAGGATAGCTTGATTCCAGTGGCATGGAGAGCACGGGACTCACGTCTTAGCATACCCATCCCACTCGGGGTGACAAATGCAAAAAGAACTATTGATGGACAGAATGCAGAACAATGTCATACATTCACCCCAGTACAGAGATCTGGGCCTAAATCCATCGGTTTTTTGCTCACCATGCCATTCCAGTTTGGACCCAGCCATATGCAAATCAGTCTTGACCCTGTGCCCAATGGGAACAGTCCAGCCCGAACTGCCAGGCAAGGTCCTCCCTGGACTGGAAACAAGCATCCTAGGTCCGGTTTCGGGGTTTCACCCCTCTTCAGCCAGGATAGCTTGATTCCAGTGGCATGGAGAGCACGGGACTCACGTCTGAGCATACCCGTCCCACTCGGGGTGACAAATGCAAAAAGAACTATTGATGGACAGAATGCAGAACAATGTCATACATTCACCCCAGTACAGAGATCTGGGCCTAAATCCATCGTTTTTTTGCTCACCATGCCATTCCAGTTTGGACCCAGCCATATGCAAATCAGTCTTGACCCTGTGCCCAATGGGAACAGTCCAGCCCGAACTGCCAGGCCATTGCTTTGTTCGCCCTAAGTTGGCAGGGTATGCCCAGACGTGGGTCACTTGCTCACTTTGCCAGTGGATTCAAGATAGCCTGGCTGATGAGGGTTATAAATCCGAAACCGGTCCCAGGATGCTTGTTTCCTGTCCAGGCAAGACATGGCTTGGCAGTTCAGGCTGGACTGTTACTATGAGGCACAGGGTCAGACTGATTTGCATATGGCCATGTCTGAACTATTACCCACTATGAGATCCTTCCAGCATGAGACTCCATCCTCTTTTAGTGGTTGAGCTAGAGCGTCCAAAAGACACTCTGGTGTACCAGGAGAATCCCACACTGGGGCCAAATCACAATAATAAGAAAGTCCCAAGCAATCTCGACAGTCCGACCATACTTTGGCCGCAATACATAACGTCTTCAGGCGGACTTCTAAAAAACATTTAGGAGATCCAAATTTGTACATGAATCCTAGCTCCACTACACCTCATAGCAGATCTTTAAACATGCTGCCTATCAGTAAATCATCTGGAATAAGCAGTAACATCCTACAGTTTTTTAATTGGTAGGCCCAACAATACAACTGAAAGTCTGGTAAACCCATGCCCCCTCGCAACAATTTGCGCCAAAGTTTTTTCCAGGACAGCCTGATCCCTTTACCTGCCCAGATAAAGGAAGATATCTTGTCCTGGATTTTAAGAATATCGGCTTTTGCAAATTCTAGGGGGATATTATTGAACAGATAGGTGTATTTCGGGAGGACACACATCTTAATCAAGTTAATCCAACCATAATGGGAGAGTGGGATGTTCTGCCATTTTTTTAATAAGTCATCAACCTCTTTCGAGACTCTATCTAGGTTAATTTTGGGAATTTTAGTAAGGTCCTGAGTTATTATAACTCCAAAGTATCTGAGCTCCCTAGCGAAGATCCCGTTGGGTCAATGATATTCCATGCCATAATCTCAGTTTTATCATTGTTTATTTCATAACCTGATAATTTCCCAAAAATCTGGGCTTCAACAAGAAACTCCGGGACTGTAATGTTAACGTTAGAGGATAATTAGATCAAATCATTCGCGTATAGCGCTAATTTCCTCACAAACCCATTTACTTGAAAGGGAGCGATCTTCTGGTTAAGTCTTAAACTCTGGGCTAAAGGTTCTATATATAAATCGAACAAAATGGGGGACAACGGGCATCCCTGCCTAGTGGCACGCCTTATTTTAACAACAGGAGAGAGGTTACCATTAACCAAAATCCGAGCCCGGGGGGGGAACGTATATATTTTTTTAAGGACTTCCCGAAAACCGTTGGCGAAGCAAAAGATCTTCAGAGTCCTATCCAGGAAATGCCAGTTCATGTGATCGAAGGCTTTGGCTGCGTCAACAGTAATAATTGAAAGAGGAAGTCCCTGTGATGAGGCCAGATTGATCGCCCCGATTAAGGTATATACCAGACCCGACATCTGTCGTCCCGGTAGAAAACCCTTTTGGTCCTCATGAATTATTGGCCCTATAATCTTACAGAGCTGATTATTCAAAATCCCAGCAAAGAACTTATAGTCAGCATTTAATAACAAAATTGGCCGGTATGACTGGCACTGAGTTGGGTCCTTACTGGGCTTAAGGATCAACACAATAACTGCAACGCTCCAGGAGGCAGGCAGAGGGAATGTACCATCCAAGATCTCATTATAGAATTTCAGCCAGACCAGGATAACCTCCTCCCTCAATATAGAGTAAACCTCAATCGGGATCCCATCGGGGCCTGCTGCTTTCCCTTTCTTAGCTGTGTCTAAAACAGTTAATATCTCACTCCCTGTTAATTCTAGTGTGAGGATTCCCTGACTGGCATCAGTTAATTTTGGAAGCTGTTTCTCTTTAAGCCACCCATCAATATGTTCCTCTACCACCTGAAGGTCTTCTCGGTATAACTCCTGAACAAAAAAGTGTGCGAAGGCTTGTTCTATATTCCCTCCATCCTCTATGATTTGTGTGGTAAACAGACATAATATCGAATTAAAAATATCGACAGGACAGAATATCGAGTTTTTAATATAGAATGGACAGAATATCGAATTGCCAAAATATAGTGGTGAAGAATATTGAAAATCAGGTAAGAAATATCGATTTAAATAATATCGAAGTAAGTAATATCGACAGTAATAATATAGTTGTTAAAAATATCGGTTTTAAGTGTTAGTATATGTGTTAAAAGTATGTATTAATTTGGGAATGTATGTTTGAATATTTTTAAAGTAATTAATTTTATGTTATTTAATTTTAGTGTAATTTAATTCCGTAGCGGGTTGTGGGTTTATAGGGGAATAGGGTGGGAAGTAATGTAATTATTATGAGGTAATTATTAATTGGTATTGAAAATTAATTGGTTGTTGATTAATTATTAATTGTTAAATAATTTGTATTGATTGGTAATTAATTTGTATTAATTGTTTAATTGATAATTATGTTAATTGTATTAATTTATTATTTGTAGCGGGTTGTGGGTTTATAGGGGAATATGGTGGAAAGTAATTTAATTGTAAATAATTAATTATAGAAATAATTTTTGTATATTGATAACTAATTTATTATTAATTAAATATTAATTGGTATTAATTGTATTTATTAATGTGTGGTATTGAAAATTAATTGGTTGGTAATTAATTATTTAATAGGTAATTAATGATAAAAAATATTTGTATTTATAATAAATTAATGTTTAAATATTGTGTAATGGGTAATTAATGTTAATACTTATATTTGGTATTAATAATTAATTTATTATTAATAAAATATTAAATTATTATTTTCCCTACTATTGCACTCACTTAAGTGGGAATAGTAATTTTTACCCCTACGCTATCCAACGCTTTCCCTACTATTGCACTCACTGGAGTGGGAATAATAATTTTTAACCCTACGCTATCCAACGCTTTCCCTACTGTTGCACTGTTTGGAGTGGGAATAGTCATTTTTACCCCCACGCTATCCAACGCTTTCCCTACTGTTGCACTCTTTGGAGTGGGATCAGTAATTTTTATCCCTACGCTATCCAACGCTTTGCATACTATTGCACTCACTGGAGTGGGAATAGTAATTTTTACCCCTACGCTATCCAACGCTTTCCCTACTATTGCACTCACTGGAGTGGGAATAATAATTTTTACCCCTACGCTATCCAACGCTTTCCCTACTGTTGCGCTCTTTGGAGTGGGAATAGTAATTTTTACCCCTATGCTATCCAACGCTTTCCCTACAGTTGCACTCACTGTAGTGGGAATAGTAAATTTTACCCTCCCGCAATCCAACGCTTTCCCTACTGTTGCACTCTCTGGAGTGGGAATAGTAATTTTTACCCCTTCGCTATCCAACGCTTTCCCTACTGTTTCACTCACTGGAGTGGGAATAGTACATTTTACCCTCCCGCTATCCAATGCTTTCCCTACTGTTGCACTCTCGGGAGTGGAAATAGTAATTTTTACCCCTACGCTATCCAATGCTTTCCCTATTATTGCACTCTCTGGAGTGGAAATAGTAATTTTTACCCTCCTGTTATCCAACGCTTTCCCTACAATTGCACTTACTGGAGTGGTAATAGTAAATTTAACCCGCCCGCTATCCTACGCAAAAAATATTGAATATTTGTAATTAATATTACGTTAATATATGTATTAATTTTTTTTAACTTACATTAATTATTTATTATTGTTAAAGTTATTTAAGTATTTTTAAGTATGTTTCAGTTAATTATATGTATTATTGCATTAATTTTACATTACATTAAGACATTTTAAAAATTTGATATTTTGACTAACTATATTTTTTACAACGATATTTTGGATTCGATATTTTTGTACTTACCTGTTTGGAGATAGGCATTCGATATTTTGGCATTCTATATTTTTCCTTCTATATTTTGGTAGTTCGATATTCTCCTTCTCGATATTTTGTCAGTGATCCGATTTGTGTACCAACTTTAATCTTAGTAATATAGTTATTAGATCTATCAACCCTACTCTTCATAGCAAGAAGCTTGCCACAATTCTCCCCTTGCAACTCTTCAACTCTCCTTATTAGGTTGCCGTTTTCCGTTCTCAGAGGACAGCCCGCCTTTAAATCTGTTTCTGCCCCTGCTATCTGTAGTTCTAAGTCGGCCAGTTCTTTCTTCTCAGCCCTAGTCCACCCCACAACCACCCCTTTTAATATCCCTGTCATCCAGGCCTTAAAAGTATCCCAAACCACGTGCAAAGGGGCAGACCCCATATTGTCCTAAAAGAAGCGAGCTGTTTCAGACTTCAGAAAGCCAGGAGTTGAAGTTTGCAGAAGGAATCTCCTAATTAAAGTCCATCTCCTCAGAGTAGGCTCTAGGGGGAGTTCCAGATTAAGAACTATTGCACCATGGTCAGATAGATGTATGGGCAGGTTTTCAATTGAGCTGACTTTATCGAGATCAGAGTACTCCATAAATATATAATCAATTCTGGAGCAATGAGAATATTTCTTGCTGTAAAAGGAGTATTCCCTGCTCTCTCCCATTTTTTTCTGCCATAATTCACAGTGGTTAAGATTGTTTAATATAGATAAAAGATGGGCGGCGCTGCTACCTGCGTTCTAGGGAAGGACCTATCTAGCTTGGTATTTAAAAGCACATTGAAGTCTCCTCCCAGAATCAAAGAAGCCTCATAGTCGGCCAAGGCAAGACAGATTATTCGGAGGAGTTAAATCGTCCTCATTGGGCCCATAGTAACTGGCAAGTGTGTATTTAGACTCCTGACATTTGATTTCCACAATAACCCAGCGCCCTCTATCGTCTACCTGAGACTTAATGAGCTTGACTCCCGAATTCACTTTAAGTATAACAGCAACCCCCTTCGAGCAGCATTGCTGATCTGGGGGTATGATCTTATCAACCCATCTTAGTTTTCCAAATAATGCCTTACACTCTGATTGTAGAAGATGGGTCTCCTGGATCATAAAGATCCTAGCTGAACTGTTATTTAGGCACTGAAGAATCAGGCGCTGTCTTCCTTTAACCCTAAACCATTAACATTCCAACTTAGGAATTCAAGGGGCCGCTTCCCTCCCCGAGCAGGTCCATCCCCCATCATTGTCCTGACTCCGGCCTCTGCTATAACTACTGGAGGTAGTCACATGAGATTGTTGTTATGCCTTTTTGAGAATTTTTTTTTTCCAATGCTCCCCACCAACAAGCATGAAAAACCCTCACTACCCCCCAAACCCCCCCAACCCGCCCACGGGAACCCTTCCTGACTACCCATTGGCAATAAACTATTGCCTTTCGAGCAGGAGTCCTCCAGCCTCCAAAAATAAAAGAAACCAATAATAATGGGTGCTGAATTACCTTAAACTGTAAACTATACGCTAGATTTAGTTTGTACATCTTGTTAGCCCATACAACTTTTAGAAAGGCAGGAAATCGCAGCTGACCTTGAGCTCCCTGGTCCCTTAATGCATCCATTCTCTTACCCAGTTCCCATCTTCTATCTTCTGTGACCCGAGAGATATCGGACCGTATTCTAAAGGAGACATCCTGAACTTGGATGGACTTAAGTTTAAGGGCCGCCGCAAAAGTTTCTCCTTAAGAAGATAGGATTGAATATAGACTAGGATTTTCCTGGGCTTTTTCCGGGTGGGATTCAACTTAAAGGGGTCCCTGTGGACTCGCTGGATCTCAGTTTCCAAAACATGGGCTGCAGCGATCTGGGGGAAGGCTTTAGTCAAAATGTCTATAATATAGGCTTTTAAATTGTCGCCTTCCAGCCCATCTTTCAGGTCTAAAATCCTGATGTTGTTCCTTCTCGAAATATTTTTGAGCCTCTCCAACTTCCCTGTTAGTTCCCGCTCTTTTTCTTTTAGTCTAAGCACTTCTTGGGTATTGTCTTTAACCTCTAGACCCAATTCCCTCATTTTATTCTCAAGGGCCTCCATCCGATGCGTCAGTGCCGACAGATTTTCCTCTAAGCTAGTGCAGGTATCTTGAATTTTCTTCTGATTGGTTCTAGAAGTGGAGAAGCGAATCCCAATCTCCACCAATAGCTGCCTTAACATCCTGTGTAATGTGTCCGGGCTTTGTGCTACTCGGACCGAGGACGTATCACCTGGCTCGTTAGTTCAACTTGATTACCACCCCCTGCCATAGAGGCCATGATGGTCTCACTTAACGGAGAGAATTGATTAGAGAGAGGAATGGCAGAATTTAACTCCAGGGATTCGCCTAACACTGGTGCAACCTGTTTTGCGGATTTCCCATTACCCTGAGTATTAGCCATGAAATATGACCTAAGTGAGGTAGTCACTTTGGTAGGGACTTGGTTCTTATTTTTCTTCCGGCTCTTCACAGGAGTAGATTTCCCTGATTTATTGAGAGGCTTCCTATGTTTATGATTTATTACTGAAGTGTCTGCAGCTTGACAAGATTGTTCAGGTTGTTGTGCAAAGACTCTCCTCCTAAAAGGGTACGTGATCTTAATTTGTACCTTTTGCCTAGGGGTACCTCTGATTTATTTGACTTTGACAGGCCCCCCTCAGTATGCTGATCCTCTTTTTTTTCAAACTGTCCAGATTGCCCAGATTGTTGTGTAGCTAACTCCATAGGGCAAGGGGCGATCTCATTCCTTAGTTTAGTTATCTTGATTAGTTTATCAAAGCATGTAGCAAGGCACACCGCTAAATAACTTTTTTCTGAGGAAACTTTAAACTCAGTGCCTGTATCCAGCTGTAAATGGCGTCTAACGGTGGTGAAAGTCTTTGTATCTGGGTGGGGTGTACAACAAAAACTGCCCCTACAGTAGTTCTAAAGCAAAACCAAAGGGGATGATGGACGGAGTGTTGAACATTGCAAGCACTCACCCCCAGTCAACTGATCTTGGTTTAATCCATCATCATTCTTTAGCTCACTCCGCCACCCCAGTTCAGACATGGCCATATGCAAATCAGTCTGACCCACTGCCTCATGGGAACAGTCCAGCCCGACACGACAACACTCATCAAGTGCCCCCGCCGCCCTAAATAGCGGAAATATTGAGCCACCGCACATCCAGAAGCCCGCAAACAGTAGTAATCAGTTATACCCCCCCACTGCCCCTTACCGCACCTCACCGGAACAGCAGACTCAGCTCTGGCCTCAAGTCTCCACTGCTTTGCTCCCCCCAGGCTGCGGAGAGCTGGAGGAGCCGTTGACTGACCGCGAACACCACGTCAGCTCCGGCTCATCCTCGCTGCTCCTCGGAGCATTCAGAGCAGCAGGGAAGGCTCAGCATGTCCACACCGCCCACGCCGGCAGGGGGTTCGAATGAAGGCTCGAACTTCGGTTCCTGACCCCAGCCACCGGGCAGCAATGGAACACAAAGAGGACAAAACACGAAAAAAAAGAAGGTACTTACAAACTCCTTGGATCACTCGAAACAGCAGGGAAGGCTCAGCACGCCCACACCGGCAGAGGGGCTCCAACAAAGGCTCAAATGAAGGTCCCGACCCGACCCCAGCCATCGGGCAGCAACAAAGCACAAAGAGGACAAAACACAAAGAAAAGAAGGTACTCACACACTTTTTAGGCGAACTTCAGGGGGTTTTCAGCAGCAAACACTCATGGTAGAGATTCGAGGGCAAACGACCCATGACTGGCTAGCTAGCTGGCCGCCATGTTCCCCTCAGAAACAGTATCATAGTTATTGGTAAAATAATACTTTTTGAGACCCCCTGCCACAGTTTGTCCCTGATGAATCAGCGCAGATTTGAAAATGATATGAGTACGTTGAACATGCTAAATGTCTGCCAAACTATATAGAAAGGCCTGCTGTACTTGGATCATGCACTTCTCAGCTTTCAAAAGCAGGCAAAATTGTATAACATCATTTTTGCACCACAGTTTTTGAAAGTGATGGTCAATATTTTATATTTTTGCAGTTTCTACCAACTTGCAGTTTGTGGAGAAATCAGATTAAAACCCCATGGGTGAACCTGGAAACTTAAAATCGTTAACTCAACAAGGGGTCATATGCTTGATTACTAATGGATTTCCCAGATAAACTAATTGTTGGGGAAAAATTAGGAAAGTTGAGATAAAAAATATAAATAAATGTTATTTTTTGCACTGAGGAATGATGGACAAAAGTAATAGACTATTATACTCTTCTGGTCACAAAGATATATGGGGGCAGATTTACAAACCCCTTGCGACACATTTGCGCCGCCATTGAGTCACTTCTGTGACAGAGCAGCGTCATAAACAATGCACCATGTTGCGACAAATTTACAATCGAGATGCGTCACATTATAAAGCCCTGCGTCACATTATACCTGTGTCAGATATAATGTATGCAGGGTGAGCGTTCCCACACAAGAAAGCCTTGTAATAGTGACACAGTGAAATCTACTTTTACAACGCCGCTGCGTCAAAACCTTACGCCTGCTTTAAGCAGGAGTAAGGAGTGATGCAGCACAACAAGTATAGGCCACCCCTGAGCAGTGCTGGAGTTGCGTCGTGGTTGCGACACGACTCCAGCACTGCGTTACCTTTATGCCGACAGATGCATCATGTATCTGTCAATCCTTGCGCCACGGTGCGCTGCATTGTAAATGTGACGCATCCATGGTGGCACAAGGGTTTTTTTACGTGACGCAACTTAACTGACGCATCTCTGATGCGTTAGTTCTTGTACATCTGCGCCTTGGTGTTTAAATGGTTTTCCAAAAACATTGATACCTAGAGTCATCAACTGAGCTGCGATTTAAAATAATTTTTCATTTATTTGACTGTGTATGAATTCAGAAGGCAAAATGTAATAAATAACAATATTGGTACAAAGGAGAGCTATGAATATGTAAAAATTCCTTAACAATCTGAGTTAGCTGATGTTCAGGAATTATGGCAGCTCCCTGATGGAACTCATGAGCTGGCAGCGCCCGTACGTCCGTGCTCTTTTTCCTCTGCCTGGGGTCAGATGGGGCACTGGGGGAAGCGGCTCTATAGCTGACAGACGGGGGCACCCACCGGAGCCGCTCTTGAGCATTGGTGATTTGGGGGCTCGGCTGTTCATGCTGCTGTGTCATCGGCAGAGTTACGGCCTTCCAACCCAGGTCTCTGCAGAGATGCTTCTTGATACCAGGTGCCATGCCTTAAGAAGAAGACTGTGCCCCATGTGCAGTGGGCCCTTCACTCCTGGCTCCCTCGACCGGGGTGCATCTGAGGACCTTCTACCTGTCCTCAGGCCCTGAAAGGGACATGGCCACACTGCCCTTGACCCACAGCCTTAATATTACAGGCCCTCTCCCCCGCTGCACACAAGTGAGGAAAATAAAATATCATGAGGCCTATGTGTCCCCGTGTGTTCCCCACCACTCATGTGCACATACATGTCACCTATGTATTTCCCCTCCATGGCCTGTCTATCATGATGCTTATGCTATAACGTGGC
The DNA here is from genome assembly GCF_964204655.1 of Triturus cristatus. NCBI lineage: Eukaryota > Metazoa > Chordata > Amphibia > Caudata > Salamandridae > Triturus > Triturus cristatus. The sequence continues at coordinate 869,978,371 of NC_140593.1, forward strand.
CTGCCATAATCCAGTCTCCCATGAGAGAAACGACAAATCTGCTCTGAGGCCTACACGTTTTGCATCATGTTTTCCCGCATTTCTATTATTGTGGCTCAGCCAGAGCCGAAAAGAGGTTTCAGGCCTCAGAACGCTCTGAAAGCTGTAGCTGCGTATCCTTGGCCTTGCACACTTGGGCCTCAGCCAAAGGGGCCCTGTCCGAGACAGTATTGAGCACGGTTATCTGCTTACTCCTACCGAAACCACATTCCTGCCTGGAGAAGGAGGGATACACATGACCCATCTGCAAAGGAGGAAGCCTAGCCTTTCTGTCTCTTTTTGTGCGATTACAAAGCTCACGTCAGTGAAAAGCCCATAGCCCCCATGTAAGACTTCAGCAGTAAACGAAGAAATAAATGCCACATTGGCTCTTGGTGATGGGCAACCTATGTCACGAATCAGTCCCTGCTCCAGACTTTAGATATCAGATAATACAAGATGTGCTGGTCGCCCTGACACTGAAGGCGTCATTTTCAGACTCCAGACTCCCCGGTTGCATAGCAACCCTTTCACACGTCAGTTACACGTCATGCTCGAGTTGAGCACAAGTAAGGCAAAGTTCCAGTAAAGTTCCAGCTGATCACGCAACCCCCTCCAGGCATCCACCCACCTATGACACTTACCTACTATCATCAAGTGGACGCCCACCTTCACGCCTACTTACACACCCACATGCTCTTATCTCATTCTCTCTTGCTCCGCCTGAAGCACTCTTGCTTACGTATATTATTACAAACATAAATACACTGTACTCTGTGAAGAGAATATTGAGAATATCTTTTTGAGAATCCTGGTCCTGATCCCTTGTGGTGATGGAACTATTCTCCCTATAACTCGAGTTATTTGAATAAAGCCCTTTTTTAACCTGACACCACAGACTCAGCCTCTTGCTTCACGCATGATCATATTGATATATAGAAATTCCGAACGCGTAATATTTTATTTACGACATTAATGGCGCCCGAACAGGGACAAATCTCCTTCCCCATGCGCCGGAGATGAAGGTCCAGTTTTGCCCCCTTCCACAGACGTGACGGACTTCGAGTGTACACGCCGCGGGTTTTCCCGCCAACTCCCTCAGGCCAACGAAGGAGACGGACTGCGACCAGGCATCCATACGAGGCGGTGAGGATTGCGGATCGTCCCGACCCAGAGCCCACCCTGCGAGAGAGCTGTGTCCGAGGTTTCTAGAGATCCACCTAAGATACGCCATTCCCTGCGCAGCGTCAAGTGTCCGAGGCCTTCAAGTTCAAGTTCAAGTTCTGCTTCCCGGTGAGTTTCTCATGGGGGTTGCAATAATGACGGGTTCATTTAATGAACACGGTAAAGACGTGTCTCACTTGTGAGACCGGTATGTTCAAGAGCATGCATTCAAGAATTAAAGTCCAAGTTTTCATTCAGGTGCACCGATATAACTGTATGAATGTTATTGTCTTAGTAAGGTTCAGTTAGGTTTGAATGTGTCAGGTTTTTGTGTAAGTTTGTTTCATTGTGATTTTTTTTTTTTTTTGTTCATTGTGATTTTTGTTTTCGGTTACATTCCAACATGCCGTTATTTACAAAACTGCGTAAGATATGTACCAGAAAAGGTGTACTAGAGGAACCAGTTAATATTCCGCCTAGAGACACACCTGGACTTTTTATGTACTGTAAGCATGGTTTAGATGCCGTGTTGTTTTTAGAACTATGGGTGGATTACACGAAGGATTTAGAGACAAAGTATAAATGGCCCATTACGGGAACATGGGATGCAGAATGCATTATAAAGGTAGAGGAAGAGATATGGAAGAGAAAATCTAGACCTGCTCAGAAGGATGCCATTGAGTTATGGCGCAAAGAGTCACATAGAAGAACAGAGAAAGAGTTCCACAAAGCAGAGAGAAGTAGACAGGAGTCCGAAAAAGCCAAAGAAGAGAAATTACAGGAAGAAGGGGAGCGGGTAAAAAGAGAGCAGGCTGAAAGAGAAAGAAATACTGCCGTTGCTGGTATTTATCCCGTCCTTTCAGAGGAACTAGCAAAAGTGGCCCCAGTAGAAAGACCAGTTAGAGTGCCACCGCAAGTACCCCGAAAAATAAAACAAACAGCATCTGAAACGTTCATTAACACCTACCTAGAGGAATCCCCACCAGCATACGTGGACGGAATTTTCCCTGCACCCCCAATGCAAGAACAACTCCAGGAGCTCGAGGACGGCGGGGAGGGAGGATCCGGGGCAACATCAGGAGGGGGGCCGACAGTAAAAGTAGACATCTCCGAATGTATATATGACCCAGATCCAGGAAAGGGCAGAATGCTCGTGTTTTCACTACGGCTTAGACGAGCAGTCGCAGATTTGGAAAAATTACCAGATATGGATAAACATCTAAAGAAAATGTACACATTCATAAGAACAGGGGAAGGTCCTGAGTGTATAGCAGAAGCTGTACAGAATAGAAAGGTAATTGTTAAGAACTATATCCTTCGCTTCCTAATTAATTGTCTGATCAGGGAAAAAGACGAAGGCGACAGGGACGTAGACCGTTGTTATATTGGTTGGAGTGATCGCATAGATGCCGGTCAGCATGATAAATCAGGCCAGACAGACAACATGTTGACCAAAATCCGAAAGGCAATAATAGCGTCACACGAAGGAGGCCCGAACGAAACAGCTGAGTTATCGTCTGATGACGAAGCAGGGGACAAAGACAGAATACATTATGTGGGCCGTGCCAGGCGATTCGAAAGGCCCAAGGGCCTCAATCACCGTAAACAGGGAACTGCCATAAAAGAAAGATATTCCCTTGAAAGTTTGTTCCAGATCACCGAAAAAGCGGTGAATAAATGGCTAGGTAACGACCAGCCCCTCACCCCGACCGAAAATGAATTAGCACGGTCAGCCACCCTGTGGATATCCCAATATGATATATATAATAATGATATCGTAGCCCAAACGTTCTTGAGCCTCCCACCAAACGAACAGCGCATAGCTGGTGTTTACATGGTCCAACATTTGATTACGTTATATGAGAGTCAATATTCTGGTCCTGGTCTATTGTATAAGTTGCTGGACGACATAATACTAGACAGGTGGATGAACATGGGTACTGAACTGATTAATGTCATTCTGGATCAGCGACACAAGTATATAGTATACGTGACTAGATCCCTGCTTCCCGCTCCACCCCAGGTTAAGGGACAGTCATACGACAAGCTGAACCCCCTACGAGAGGTTCATCCTGTAAAGGATGCAAACAATGACCTGCAACGGGTGTATGTCTACACCCCCTTGTCGAAATTAGAGATACTGGAAATGAAAAAAATGTTACCATCCCATGATAAAGACCCGGGGGGTTTTCACCGAGAACTAAAGGACATTCTTCGCTTAGGAGAATATACATATGCTGACATTCTAAAGTTATTAAAAGTACTATTGCCTGCTGGTATTTACGAGAAGCTGAAAGGACAGGACTGGGAGGTGGGAGAGAAAAGGCTCAGCTGGGATCTGTTGGAAAGAGAGGAAGTGGGAAGAGGCCCGGGGGTTGGTCTGGGTCCCCGAGCTAAAGACCTACCTGAACTCCTTGTACAAGTTTTGCCCAGATTACTAATTACCAAGAAAGAAGACTGGGATGCTATTTCAGCCTGTAAACAGAAACCAGACGAAGACACTAGCGACTTTTACTCTAGGTTTGAGAAATGTTTCACTATCAATAGTGGTCTTAAGCCCGGTAGTGATTCATATCCCCATCTTTTCGTGAGAAAACTAGTAGAAAATTCCCTACCAGAGGTGAAGTATAGGGTACTGAAGGTTGAGAGTACTTGGCAAGCAAACAGCCCTTCACAAATGTTACAGATGTTACAATATCATCAGAACAGAATTAGAGAAGAACACGAACAGGACAAGAGACGCATGAGAGACACAAAGATGAAGATGCTGGTGGCCCAATCGACCCCGGCAAACACAAACACGAACAAGAATAGCACGAAACAAAATAATGGGACCTGTAATTATTGCAAGAAGCCAGGCCACTTCGTAAATGAATGTGCGGTACTGAAACACAATATAGCGATAGGTAAAACAAAGCCACGATCTTATCCTCCCAAAGAAAATAACACACATCAGACATCAGATACATTTCCACCGCCGCCGCCGCCTGTCCACGCACCTGCACCAGCCCACGCCACAGCACAAATGTATGAGCACGCTCAGACTAACTATCCAGAATACCAAGCATATTCGTGAAGAAGCCCAGAGAGGGAATTCGACTTGCCCCTTATTCCAGTTCCTGTGGACCAAGCGGGTCCCTATGTGCATGCACGTTTCCTAGGAAAGAATAAAAAGTTTTTGATTGACACTGGGGCAAGTAGAACTACCATCAGTCATTCTGAGGTTCCAGGGGCACCTCTCTCGGGCTCAAAGAGTATATCCCTGGGCTTTTCAGGAAAGCCTATTATCAATGAGGTTTCAGAACCAGTCTCTTTAGGAGTTGGTCCACTAATACATACAACAGACTTACTGCTTACTAAATCATGTCCAGAAAACTTACTAGGCATAAAAACGTTAAAGGAACTGGGGGCTATTATCTGTTGCTCGCCAGAAGGAGTGCGACTGTATTTACGTGATTTCAAGGGACATTTTGTTATGAAAGATATTGACATCAGGCTTCAAAATGTACCACAACACCTATGGGCACAAGGCCCGACTGACGTAGGTTTCATGAACATTACACCATACCAGGTCACCCTCAAGGAAGGGGTGGTGCTGCCACGGATTAGACAATATAAAATTCCACCTGAAGCTGAAGTAGGGTTGCTGAAAATTATCGATGAACTCATCGCACAAGGGGTGGTGATAGAGACAGATTCAAACATATGCAATTCACCCGTTCTTCCTATTCTTAAAAGAACTGATCCCAATGCATCACCTGTCTATAGATTAGTTGTGGACCTGCGAGAATTAAACAAATGTGTGGTGCCACAGTACCCTGTGGTCCCGGACATTTCTTCATTATTGACTGCCATTGATGCGAAGGCTACGTTCTTTACAGTTATCGATCTGAAGAACGCCTTCTTCAGTATCCCAATACATCCGGACAGCCAATATCTTTTTGGTTTCAGTTTAAAAGGCCGCAGCTTCAGATTCACAAGAGCACCACAGGGCTTCACGGAAAGTCCTAGCATCTACAGTCAGGCACTCAAAAGACAACTAGACAGTATTCATATGCCTACCACTACAGCACTGATACAGTATGTAGATGACATTCTCATTACTGCACGATCGGAAACTGACTGTGAAAATGCATCACTCACTGTTTTACATTTCCTGGCTGACAAGGGGCACAAAGTGTCCCCTTCGAAGTTACAATTCTGTGAACAGCAAGTTGCGTACCTTGGGCACTTGCTATCCAAGGAGGGTAGGCGACTGACACCAGAACGTATTCAATTGATTTCTGGCCTTTCACAGCCCAAGACACAAAAGGAGGTACGTGCATTCATTGGCCTCACTTCATATTGCAGGCAGTGGATTCCCCAGTATGCTCACATAGCCAAGCCCCTAATACAGTTGACGACACAGGAGGTAGCTTCTACTAAAGTCCTCCCTTGGACACAAGAACACACTGTGGCATTTGAAGAATTAAAAAGAGCTTTATGTCTAGCACCAGTTTTAGCGATCCCTGATTACAACAAATCTTTTATGCTTTTTGTGACAGAGCGAGATGGAACAGCACTATCTGTCCTAACACAAGATCATGCAGGAAAACACAAGCCCTGTGCTTATTTCTCTAGTACATTGGACCCAGTAGCACAGGCTTTGCCTGCGTGCCTAAAATCTGTTGCAGCAACTGCCTTAGCCATAAGACAAAGTGACTCGATAGTGCTGGGCCACCCCCTGACAGTACAAGTACCACACGCAGTAGAGGTACTCTTGAACCGAACACAAACACAACACCTGACTGTAGCGAGACTGACAGGTTATGAGCTGACGTTATTTCAACCACACATAGAGATCAGACGATGCAACATACTAAATCCTGCAACTCTTTTGCCCTCCAGTACAGAAAACGTTTCCCCACATGACTGTGTTGAAGTGATACATACCGTGACTAAACCAAGACAAGACTTGACAGATGTTGCACTCCCAGACCCTGACCTAACACTCTATGTTGATGGTTCATGTATGAGGACAGGGGCGGGAGAATTAGTGGCAGCATATGCAGTGACCACTGCTACTGAAATCATAGAGACTAAAAGAATAGACATACTGTCAGCACAAGCAGCAGAGCTCATCGCTCTGACACAAGCGTGCATAAGAGCTAAGCACCTGAGAGTAAACATTTACACTGACTCACAATACGCATATGGGGTAGTTCATGACTTCGGCGTACTATGGAGGGAAAGAGGTTTCTTGACTTCTCACGGGGCCAAGATACAGCATGGCCCCCTTATTCAAGCCCTTCTAGATGCGATACATTTACCAACAGCCATAGCGATCCTGAAATGCAAAGCACATACTAAAGCCACAGATACCATTTCTCAAGGCAATGATCTGGCAGACCGAACAGCTAAACAGACAGCTCAGACCCCACTAGACATGACGAAATCACAGGTACCATTAATGTCCAAAGCCATGACAGTTAGGGATCCTTCCAAGGACGTACAAGACATACAGACACATGCTACTCTAGACGAATTGAAGAAATGGTCGGAACAAGGAGGGGTACTGACTGATCAGGGTTGGATGACTAAGGGCAAAGAAACATGGTTTCTTCCTGATTCGATGGTACAAGTGATCATAAATACTGCACATAGTCCTGCACACTTAGGAGAAAAAGCAATGCTAGACAGCTTACAGAATATATGGTTCAACAAGCACCTGCGTGCAGCAGCGAAACAAAAGGTCAGAACATGTATGATCTGTTGCCAATTCAATCCAGGTAAAGGCATTCCAATGGAACAAGGTGGATTCCATCCACCTGACCATCCTTTTGAAGTCCTCCAAATGGATTATATCCAAATGGACAGATGCAGAGGTTACAAATATGTCCTGTTAGTAGTATGTTCCCTATCAAGATGGACAGAGGCCTATCCAGTCCCTGATTATACTGCTGTAACTACCGCCAGACAATTGGTACGAGAGTTTTTCCCACGTTATGGAATACCGCGTGTCGTATATTCCGACAACGGTCAGCCTTTCTCCTCTGAACTCATGAAACAGGTGTCCCTTCTGTTAGGGTATACCTGGAAGTTCCATTGTGTACGACATCATGAGGCAGCAGGCCTTGTAGAAAGACATAATCAGACCTTAAAGATAAAACTAGCAAAGATTTGCGCAGACAAAGGTGTAGATTGGATGATAGCCCTGCCGGTTGCCCTCTTTTACATGCGAATGGTAGCCCATTCTAGAACAGGCTTATCTCCCTATGAAGTGGTCTTTGGTAGACCACCGAATATGTGGGGCACTCCAATGCCTAAAAAGATCACTGATGTTGATAGTAACATGCTGACAGATTACCTGGCTGATGTCTGCACTACTCTCTTGTCGTTCGCAGGTTGCTGCCGCCTTCCCTGACAACACCCAGGTCCAGGAACATTCCCTCGTTTCTGGGGATTACGTAGTCATCCGGAACTTTGATAGAACGAGCCCTCTTGAGCCAAGGTGGAAGACGCCCAAGTTGGTATTATTGACCACGAGGACCGCTGTTAAAGTCGAAGGACGGAAAGGATGGTTTCATCTTCATCATTGTAAACGCTACTTTGGGAATAACGATTCGTTTAAAAAGGACATAAAGACTTCAGACTTTGAGCCCCCTTTACTAGAGAAGACTCCCCAGCAGGAGTACAAAGCTAAACTTAGATCTAAAAAGTCAGAACCCGTTTGATCAATTAAGTCCACTAGGTGGTGAAGCGGTTGAACATGTATTCTGGCTTGCATAAGATCTTGGATACTGCGGATGAGAAAAAGAGCAAGATGAAAAGCAAATACTGTAAAATATTGCGTGGTAGATGTATAGTGACTTTGATTTGTTTATTTTTTCTGTGCATAACGATAATATGTATCAGCTTAATACTACATGCTATTTTTCCTCCTATTGCCTCACTCTTACACTCTTCTACTAATGATACCATAAAGCACACATTTAGTGATCTGCCATCCCATGAGCTATCATATCGACTTGCCTTACGCAACAATACCTTTATTCAAATGCTGCACCATTCACATCAGACTAGCAATGCTACAGACTGCTGGGTCTGTGGCCGACGTCCCCCGTATCAGAAGGTGAAGGGAGTGTTGCCTCTTTTCCCTTTTCCATTCTCCCATAATGGTTCTTGCGGAGCATGGTTTGCCTTAATGAGATCCATCAACGGTGATGCCAAAGAATGTCAAGGCAAGGAGTGTAGGGGCGACTGGGTATGGGGTAACTTGAATAAAGTCATGAATAAAACATGTTTCCCAGATAAAGAAGGTCTTCCCCAAAGGAAAGGTACAGATCTAGAAAATGAAGAGTATCTGCAAGGAAATGCGACCCTTGACTTTATAGTGTTGAACGTCAAGCCCATACACAATTTAGGTCCATCCTCAATCACAGTCCTGCCAGTAAAAGGGAACTTGTGTGTCAGAAAAGAAGGCTCTGTACATTTGGGGCACAGCGAGTGTAACACTATACTGGTGTTTAAAGACAAAGGAAAGTCTTACTTTAGAGCATCACGACACACCTACTTTATTTGTGGCCTGACAGCCTATGTACAACTGCCCTTAGACTGGGGTGGGACGTGCTATATATCGTTTCTTTTACCACCGGTTTTCCTGGCCCCATCGAACTATCATCAAAATCTCCAACTAGCACTTATCAGACACAGACGAGGGCTCGATGCCTCTGGCATTGACCAGACTGAAACAGCTTGGGAGCAATATACAGATTTCAACAAAGGATTCTTTTTCTTCATAGGTCCCGTCCAGAATAGTAAACTTATCCGCAGACTAACAAGGATTCTAGAAACAGTTGCTAATGAGACTGCATCAGCCCTGGGGAACTTGACCCAGGAACAGTCTGCTATGAGAATGGTCATTCTTCAGAATCGTTTTGTTCTTGACGTCATCCTAGCGGATAGGGGCGGGGCCTGTAGGGTCATCGGTTCCAGCTGTTGCGTTTTCATACCTAATAACGCACCGTCTGTATACAAAGCAATAACAAGACTCCACAAGATTGCCCAAAGCATACACCAAGACCCAGGCATGTGGACTTGGTCCAGTTGGCTCTGGGAAATAATATCAGCATGGGGATGGAAAGTGTTGACAGTCTGTGGACTAATACTACTGATGATATTCAGTTGTTGCCTATGTCTGCAGTGTGGCCCGGCCATTTGCGGCCTGTGTGCTACTGCATGTGTTCCACATCCCCATTTACAGCGCATTGAAAATGGAAAAATAATGCTGCAAGAACAGATTGACTGTCTCATGAGAATAGATATGACATGAGGGTCCACTAGGGGACAAGGAGGGAATGAGGATAGTAAAATATCATGAGGCCTATGTGTCCCCGTGTGTTCCCCACCACTCATGTGCACATACATGTCACCTATGTATTTCCCCTCCATGGCCTGTCTATCATGATGCTTATGCTATAACGTGGCCTGCCATAATCCAGTCTCCCATGAGAGAAACGACAAATCTGCTCTGAGGCCTACACGTTTTGCATCATGTTTTCCCGCATTTCTATTATTGTGGCTCAGCCAGAGCCGAAAAGAGGTTTCAGGCCTCAGAACGCTCTGAAAGCTGTAGCTGCGTATCCTTGGCCTTGCACACTTGGGCCTCAGCCAAAGGGGCCCTGTCCGAGACAGTATTGAGCACGGTTATCTGCTTACTCCTACCGAAACCACATTCCTGCCTGGAGAAGGAGGGATAAACATGACCCATCTGCAAAGGAGGAAGCCTAGCCTTTCTGTCTCTTTTTGTGCGATTACAAAGCTCACGTCAGTGAAAAGCCCATAGCCCCCATGTAAGACTTCAGCAGTAAACGAAGAAATAAATGCCACATTGGCTCTTGGTGATGGGCAACCTATGTCACAAATCAGTCCCTGCTCCAGACTTTAGATATCAGATAATACAAGATGTGCTGGTCGCCCTGACACTGAAGGCGTCATTTCCAGACTCCCCGGTTGCATAGCAACCCTTTCACACGTCAGTTACACGTCATGCTCGAGTTGAGCACAAGTAAGGCAAAGTTCCAGTAAAGTTCCAGCTGATCACGCAACCCCCTCCAGGCATCCACCCACCTATGACACTTACCTACTATCATCAAGTGGACGCCCACCTTCACGCCTACTTACACACCCACATGCTCTTATTCTATTCTCTCTTGCTCCGCCTGAAGCACTCTTGCTTACGTATATTATTACAAACATATATATACTGTACTCTGTGAAGAGAATATTGAGAATATCTTTTTGAGAATCCTGGTCCTGATCCCTTGTGGTGATGGAACTATTCTCCCTATAACTCGAGTTATTTGAATAAAGCCCTTTTTTAACCTGACACCACGGACTCAGCCTCTTGCTTCATGCATGATCATATTGATATATAGAAATTCCGAACGCGTAATATTTTATTTACGACACAAGTACAATAATGTGGGCCTCTTAGCCTTGACTTTTGCACCTTTGCCCCACTCCCCCTTCAGATTGTGACACATGGGCTGCCTTACTGGCCTAGATGCAAGGCACAGGTTTCCTAGTGCCTGTGGAGGATCGCCTGACTTTACCTCAGCAGTTGCTGGGCAAGCAGCTGGTTCCGCTTGTGCCCTCCCGCAAAGGTCTTGGCCTCCGTATCTTTTTTTAAGGAAGAAGACTGCATCAGTGCAGCTTGCAGCCCGCATTGAGCACCGACCCTGCCTGTGATTGTGGACACGAGACACTGCTCTCTGTCCTCTAGCCCTCAGGTGGTGGCTACCGGCTTCTGACTAAGAGTGGGCGGAACTAGCAGGATTCACTCTGCGGAGTTACCCAAAAACTCTGCGAGATCCCGCGGAGTTCAGAGAGTGGCAGAGATTTTGTACTTCTCACTGCGCGCACTGATTTTTAGCGCCCGGAGTTGTCCCGGGCTGTAAAACAGCGCAAACAGCACCACGACACATGCTAGAGCATGCTGCTTCTTTCTGCCACTCAATTAGATTTTCTACTCTAGCTGCATCTTTCTCTACAAGTGGTAGCTTTCTCAATGCAAGCGGTAGCATCCTACTGCTCGGGATTTTGAAATTTTGCCGGAAGGTGGGCTAACAATTGATTTTCTCATTTGTGCTCGCCAAAATGCCACTCGATTGGAAGAGTTTTTCCGAATCTCCGCACTCCAAGCATAGCATGCAAACTCCACCGAAGGAGCGGAGTTTGCAGCCATCTCTTACTTCTGGCAGGAAGGACTTGGTCCTAAGTCCGGACGACGCACACCACTGCCACCATCAGACTCTTGGTTGAGATCTGTTGTGGCTTGGAGACTGTTCTCCATCGATGCTCTTCGCATACTCCTACCCTTGCTGGTGTACTGTGCCTCAGGGCTGGCTGCCTGCACCTATGGAATCTGCTGTGCAGCACTGCCTGTTGCCAGCTGCTCGCCCCTGGGGAAATCCTTTGCCATTCCCCACATTCCTAGGAGACTCTCGCTACCATCCAGGTCACTCCAGCACCTGGCCTCCTTCCAGCCTGCCCCCCCTCATGTTAATGCTCCTCACCTTTTTCTGGGCCAAGGGTGGGCTGGCCTCTCCAGCCTTGGTGTCCTGCACTGCTTTTCTGACTTGCCTCCCTGCACTCTTGCTTGCAGTTCCTTGCTCACTGAATCATGGAGGCCACCCAGGAGACCAACGATGTTGAATCCATTCAGACAATTGCTTTTCACCAAAGCTGATGCAGGTAAATAGAGGGATGGCAAAGGATGCTAACCCAAGACATGACTTGGCCCTGGTGGCTATCTTGCAGGAGCTTAACACAAAGCACCACCACGGCTGACCACTGGTTCAGCACCTCAATCTTAGTATAAACAAAAATTACAAATCCTGTGCACAATTCTTCCAAAAGTCCGCCGCAGAAGGACTCCACTGAATTACAGATGAAAAAACTTTTTTAACAAAAGAGGAAGGTGCACCAGTAAGAAGTCCAAACATGATAGGAAGTCCTTAAAGTTCCTTTAATTCTTGTGTGTATTTTTTCATAAAATCAGACATCAGCCAACGCGTTTCGTTCTAAGAGGCAAGAACTTCTTCAGGGCTGAAACAAGTAACAAACAAATATACAGACATAACTACATGTATATGCAACATATATAAACATCCTAAAGATTACAAAAAAAAACAAACACATAGGACCATACTCAAAGACTTTGATATATACAAATATAAATTACGATACATATATATATACAAAGACACAAGACATGACTTGGCCCTGGTGGCTATCTTGCAGGAGCTGTCCGCTTGAAGGCTACTATGAAAGAGGTGGCTGATACCTCCAAGATTACTATAGATGTGCAGTCCATCCTCCATGGCCTCCACCAATGCCCGCCTTACTGGAGCATAATCACACCTGGAGCACATTGACCAACAACTGTCTTCAGCAATAGACTGGGAGCAGGATCACTGGTACCTACAGAAAAGATCGTGGAGTAAAAATACCAGAATCATTGAGATAACATTCATTTCTCAGGGGTCCCGGAAAAGTTGGAGGGCACTGACATGCTGGGATTTCTCCAAAACTTTCTATCGGCCCTGACACAGCTGTCCTTTGACCCCCTCCACTGGAATTCCAGAGGGCACACCCAGTTTGCTGTCAACGCCCACAAAACCTGTCCAGGCCTCGTTAGATCACTACTTGCTTCTTGAGACATCAGCCGGCTAGGGCAGTACTTTCTATGTTTAAAAAATCAGAGAGATCCAAACAAGCACCACCTGCTTTTTTGACCCCATCTCTCCTCTGTGAAAATAAAGGCAAACTACACAGGAGAGAAGATTTTTTAAATTTGTATAAATTTTTTCGCTCACTTTCCATTTCACAACCATTGCATACCAGACAGTCTCCGTCCCGGTGGAGGATGATGAACACCTGGAGAATGGGACACTCAGGTGCTGAGACCCAATGATGACTCATCCCACTTAATCAAATAAGCAGAGAATGAACCAAGATATACCACTGTCGTGAAAGTGCGGCTGAGGGTCTTTATTGTAATTTTTCCAAGAGAGTCTGGAAAAACAAACCTTGTGATTCATTCATTACTTTCTCTGGCCAGACAGCAGGACCCCATTCTTCATGATGGACACAAAATGTACGTAATGCAAGACTTTTCCCAAGAGACCATGGTTCTCCGGAAGAAACCTTATCAGCTGTGCCCCCACCACAGGAGAATGAACATTAAGTACTGCCTTCTTGACCCAGCCACAATGCTAATCACGCAAGGTAAAAAGACAACAGAATTCACTACCCCCGGTCAGCTGGTGGGCTTCTTGGATTCCCTGGCTCCCTCTGGAATGGAGGTTGGGCGTGACCAGGCTGGCCCCCACCCTCACATTGTCTACTCCAAGGCAGCCCTGACCAGTGCCCCAGAGGATGAGCGCCATCGGTTGGAGGAAGTCACAAATCTTTGGCCCAGTGGACCTAAACCAAGATCAGCTGTCAGGGACCCTCAAGTCTTGATCGTTTCTGAAGACCTCCACGTCTCCTGACTGCGTCCTGGGATGCTGCCTTGTCAAGGCATCCATACTATCTTCTCCTCCCCTATTTTGGTTCTCCGTCTAAAGCAGGCCCTATCACTGCAATTTATAATTCTTTCCCATAACCTGCACAGGCGCACCATGTTCCTTCGCTCACTCTCGCGCCTGACCAAAGAGCACACTGTTGACCTGTTCCAGGTCCTCTCCACATGCCCTTGCCCCATTCCCAGTCTGCCCATACACAGCATCCCTCACCACCTGGGCCTGGCCTCTACTTGGGTACCATTAAGCAACCTCCCTCCCTTCCGATTGACTCCCTGAGTGTTAATGATCTGTCCACTTATGTCAAGTGTAGAAAGGTACTGAATTACATAAGATCCCTCCGCCCTGACCTTGCTCCTCTACAGAAGGCGCATCATACAGATGGTCAAAGTCAGAGGCTTAGTCGTGAATGGGTGATAGGGAATATCTCCCTAGCAAGGCCTCCCAGGTGAAAGTGAACCACACTCTACACACCTTTTTCGTAAGGGGGTCATTGCCATCCTGGTGGCAAAACATCTTCCACCCCAGGTAAGCAAGATATGGCAGGACCCACATGACCTCTACAGCTTCCTCAAGGCATTTCTTTCATACCAGACTTTCTTTTATTTTTTTTAATTTCAATAGATTTTTTATTGTTTTTTTTTACAACATATGACATTTAACATATAACATATAACATGTACTCTGCATCGCTTATTTTTACAGGGTAGCCCTAGCTGGCTGGGTTAGTTGTAGTACAGTTCCGGTATGTTGGCTGCCCCTCATCCACTGTCCTCGTATGGGCCAGAGAAAGAATGGGAGGGACACGGATAGGAACTAGAATAGAGAGAGAAAAGAGATATAGCATGCCAGGAGTTTTGTTTATTCGCTATTGTCTTATGAGGGTAGCTTTCCGGGCAGTTCTACTAGTACTATTCAGGGTGGCTCATATGGGTCTAGGTAATTGTCCAGGAATGCCCACATCTGCCTGCAGGGCTGTCTCCATGGTGAGTCATGTAGGGCAATTGTGTCCGCTCCTCTGAGATATGTTACCCAATTCAGCCATCCCTTAAACGTTGCCTTGGAGGTGTCTTTCCATTTAGTGAGTACCATTTTGACTCCTGCTGTCAGAAGGAGATCTAGTAGGTCTCTGTCTTGTTGTGAGTCTACATCTGTCTTAATAAAAACAGTTACCAGGGGGGCAAATTCCGTTTTTAGAGAACAACCTAACATTTCGTTTAAGAAGGTGAAGATCTTCACCCAGAATGTTTTGACTTTGGGACAGTAATCTATAAGATGAGCCAGGTCCCCCTTTCCCTTATTGCAATTCCAGCACTGATCATTGGTTCTCAGGCCTAGGTTCGCCAGGTGCGCCGGGGTCCAGTAGATTTTGTGTAATGTCCAGAACTTTGCCTGAACAAGTACCGGGGATATTTTGTTTTGTGTAGGGGAGGTCCATAGCATCTGGATCTCTTTTTCGCTTAATGTGCCTCCAAGTTGGGACTCCCAGTAAGTGAGTGACTTTTCATTAAGTTTGGTTGAGCTGGGGCGTATAAGTCTATAAAGGTTTGATACTTGGTGGCCTATTCTATTAAGGTTGGTCATGTATTGGATGATTGAAGGCTTTACATTAGAGAGTTTCGCTTTGGTCAGTGCTGTTTTGATTTTAAAGAAATTGTATAGTTCTATTTCTGATAAGTTATGTTTGTTTTTTAGCATACTGAAAGTGGAGGGGTTCCCTCCCTCTTCAAGCTGAACAGGGTAGGAGATACTGGTTTTTTCCATGAGTGCATAGAAAGCGGTTTGCCTCTATATTTTATCTTTGCGTTTGCCCACAGTGATGCCCATCTTGAGTTTTTTATGTTGTGTTCCATCCTTAGATCTACTTTTAGTAGGGCGTTTCTAGTATTTTTGAGTATAGGGTTTGCTGCTAGCATCTGTTTCTTAGCTGTTAGTAGAGCTTATGGTTCAAGGTTGTTTAGTATGGCTCTCTCAAGTCCCAGCCAGAGCGGTGTGTATTCTTGGCTTGGCAGGATCCAGTAGCTCCCCTGTTTTGCCCAAAAAGCCATTTGGAAAGTTTTAAAATCCGCCAGGTTTAGGCCCCCCAGTTTTTTTTCTAATCTTAGTTTTTTAAGGCTCATCCTCGCTTTTTTGTCTCTCCAGATGAAATTATTTAGCATCGTCTCTATTTTGCAATGGAATTCGTCTGTGAGTATTAGAGGGAGCATATTTGACAGGTAGTTGATCATTGGGGTGATCATCATCTTTACTGTCTCTATTCTCCCCCACCATGTTATAAATTTGGGTGACCAACCTTCCAACAGCATCGTTGTCTTGTCTAGCATTAGTTTTTCATTTTGTTCGAGTGTGCTTTTGAGGTCATTCCCGAAGTGTATACCTAGGTATTTAATGAAACGGTATGCCAGGCAAGGCCCGACGCCCCTAGTATATCTCTAGTGGTGTATATGTTAAGTGGTTTACATTCTGATTTGTCTTTATTTAGCTTGTAACCGGAGAGGGATAAGTACTTTTCTATGGACTCCATGAGGGCTGTGATAGAGGATTTAGGGTTTTCTGTGACAATGAGAATGTCATCCGCGTATGCGGCTAGTTTAATTGTGACCTCATTGATGGTGACCCCTTTCATCTCCTCATTGGCCTCGATGTCCCTGATCAGTGGTTCTAGGGCCAGCAGACACAGCGAGGGGGACAGTGGGCAACCTTGCCTTGTTCCTCGCTGCAGGGTGAATGGCTCTGAGACTGCCCCATTGACTACGATACGAGCGCTGGGTTTCTCGTATAGTGCCATAACTTTCCACGTGAATGAGTCCTCCAGGTTGTAAGTCTGCATGCACTGCTCCAGGAAATGCCATGATACCCTATCAAACGCTTTCTCTGTGTCTAGTGTAATGGTCACCGCTGGTTTGCCGGTCTTAGCGGCCCTTTCGAGTATATGGCACAAAGTCTGGTGTTGTCATGTGACATGCGTATCTTAAGTAATCCTACTTGTTCGTTACTTATCTGTTGTGGTAGAACCTTATTAAGCGTGTTGCCAGGATTTTGGTGTATACCTTGCAATCAACGTTTATCAGAGAGATGGGCCTGTAGTTTTGCGGCAGCTGATTGTTTTTGCCTTCTTTACGGATAACTATTATATTTGCTTCGGGCATGGTATGTGAGACCATCCCCGCCCCCTTGCAGTGGTTAAATACTTTTTTCATAATTGGTTGCAGGTGAGTTGAGAAAGTCTTATAGAAGGTGGCTGTGTAGCCGTCTGGCCCGGGTGCTCTGTTATCTTTAAGAGACTTCACTGCCATATCAATTTCAGTTGAGCTTATCTCCTGTCCCAAAGTGTGTGCTTCCTCTGGTGTTATCTTCGGGAGGTTTAGTCTGTCTAGGTATTCGGTGCAACTACTTTCGTCTAGTGATTGGTCTTTTTTATAGAGATCTTGATAGAACTCACTAAATGTTCTTAGGATTTTCTTATGTCTTGTGTGTGTGATGTTTTGTGAGTCTGTGATTGATGAGATGGTATGCTGTCTTTGTCTATGTTTCAGGTAAGATGTCAGGAGCTTACCCGCTTTGTTGGCTTCGCATAGGTTGATTGCTTTATATTTGTTTATCCACATTCTGGCCCTTTCGCTCAAGATTCTATTGTATTCGTATTTTTTCTTTGAGTCTGTGATATGGGTTGCCTCTAATCTTTGGATATCCTTTTCTAGTTGTCCTACCTGTGCTTTCGCATTTCTGTTAATTTTGGCTTTAATATCCATAATTGTGCCCCTAATTGTGGCCTTTAATGCATCCCACATGGTTTTAGGATCCGTGTCCGGAGTGTCATTAAACCTAATGTATTCTTTAATGGCCTCTTGTATTTCATCTTTGTTGATCTGGTCTGACACGACATCGCTATTGAATCTCCATCTACGTGGATCTTCTTCGTTATGTCGCCCGCACAGCAATAGGCTGATGCAGGAGTCTGAGACAGTTCTTGTCGCAATGTCTGTGTGTTCTATTAAGTGGATGTGTGTTCCTGTGATTAGTATGTAATCTATTCTGCTGTATGAGTTGTGTGGGTTGGAATAAAAGGTGTAATCTCTGGTGTCCGGGTGATTGTAGCCGCCAAGGGTCTTTAAGGTTGAACCTGGTACATAATTTTTTTAGTGTGGTGTGCGTACTTTGGGGTAGTGAATGGCACTGTGATTGTCTGTCCAGAGTGTAATCTAACGCTATGTTGAAGTTGCCTGCCATCACTGTTAGGTCATTTTGTGGAAATGCCTCCGGTCTTTTCGAGATGCCCTCCCAAAAATCGGAATCGTCAGAGTTGGGGCCATAGATGTTGACTACATGTATGCTTTCTTCCCCCCTTTTCAGATGCGTCACAAGTATTCTCCCCTCTTCATCGCATTGTTGTTCCGCTATAATTATCTTGGAGTTCTTGTTTATCAAGGTAATCACTCCCCGCTTCTTTCCTATGGCTGGAGAACAGGCCATCTGTAGAAGGAAGACATCTCCTTTTGTTTTGGCTAGGTAATCTAGTATTTTTTCCTCTTAACTGGGTGGTTGAGACCTTTTACATTTAGGGAGACTATCTTTAAGTTGGACGTTAAGGATTTCGGGCTGTCTAGTGACATTTTATTATGCTGGATGTTCGCTGTTTACCCAAAACCATTTTTCCAATCTTTTTGGTATTCCACCTTCCCCCTTTGGGACAGTGGGTGGGCACGAGCTGTGTCTCCCTCTGTTGGGCCATCTTCTGTGCTCCCCCCAGGTCTTAATGACGTTTCCTTCTTTGCATGCAGAAGTGTAGAGAGAAAGGTTTAGATAGGATAGAGGGCAGTGGATCGAATCCAAGCAGGTGTACCTGACATACAGTATTAACATAACAAAAACAACACTAAAAAAACCTCCCACCCCCCCTCCCTCCCGTACCAAAACATCGTATTATGGATGTGCGACAGCAAAGATCCCGCTCCGCTTCCCCTGGTTCACTATGATTCCTTACGCCAGATCTGCTATATAGATACATCATCCGCATCTCCGCATAGTTGTCTTCTCCAGCACACTATAGCCCTTATTTACTAATATGGGTGTTCTCTCATGGTTACTACGTTCCCCCTTATACATTCCTATAGATACGTTCCCCAAAAGGATATAGTGTTACAGTGTTTATCTTCTTAGTCCCATCGGCTGTTTTTGTTCAAGTTGCATGCTCTGTTATTGTCGATATATCGATCTCACCACTTCTTGGTACAGTTCCAAGTTTCTTTCTTGTGACTGGATCGTCCATTCGAGGTAGATATTTGTAAATATAGGTCCTGCCTGAGGTAGGTCGTGTGTATTGAGGTAGAGATAGTTCCAGGTTCCGAGTTGAAAATTTTGAGACTTTGTCCATTCCTAGACTCCACTCTTATTTCCGGCGAGGCTCGCCTCTTGCTTGTACTTGCTTGTGAGGTTTCCATCTCTTGCTGTGTGGGACCTTGCAGGTATCTGGACAGTTCTTTTGGGACTTCAAAGACGTGCGTTCTGCCTTTGTCGGTGATTCTGAACTTTGTAGGGCCTATAAATGAGAAAATTATGTTCTCCTTCCTTAAATTGTCTCGCTGGGCCAGAAACCCTTTTCTTATGTCCACTGTGGATTTAGAGTAGTCTTGAGTGAGGATTATTTTGTGGCCGTTCCATTGCATAGTTTGGTTTTTCCTGGCCACTGCGAAGATGGCTTCCGTGTGTTGCAATTGGAGCGCTTTGCATATAATGGGGCGTGGTACCACCCTATTAGAAGGTTTTTAGGCTGGTACTCTGCAGGCCTTGTCTAGCTCAAGAGGGAGGTCAAACTTAATGTTCGTGATTTTGAGGATCATGTCTTGTATAAAGGCGATGCACAACCCTGTTTTTTCTTTTTCCCTCTCGGGGACCCCCAGGATTCTAATGTTCCCCCTTCTGTTTCGATCGTCAAGTTCTCCCGTTTGCCTTTGGAGTATAGCGGTTGTTTTGGTTAGGTCTAGCAGTGCCTTGTTTGCCTTTTGTTCCCCATCCTCTATGTCGCTGACCCTCTGTTCTACTTTCGTCAGTCTATTGTTTGCTGCGTGAATAGTAGCTCTGACCGTGGCCAGGTCTAGTTGAATAGCGTCAGTAGTTTGTTTAGTTGATTTGGCGAGGTCGTGGACATCTGCCAGTTTTTTCAGAATCTTGTCCAGTGTGCTATTGATATCCGGTCTTTGTTTGATGGGGGAATCTAGGGTGTCGCTCTTGTTCTTTTTTGACTGCTACATAATTTTCCTGTCATTGCCAGCCATAGTTGATAGCCCTCTCTTCTCTTGTTGTATTTTGAACCTTCCTCTCCTTTTCAGCACTATGGTTTGATTTTGTATGTCCCCGCCTTGTAGTTTTATGGGGACTTTTCTTGTCCTCTGTTCGTGTTCGGAGTAGTTGTGTTGGGGGGGTTGGCCTGACGCTGCCCCTGTTCTTGTCCTTGTAGTCTGCACTTTGCCCTTGTCGACGCCACCCCTCTTATTGCGTTGGATGGTTGCCGTTTGAAGCCTCCTCTAGCGTTGGTTTATTGCTGTATTTTCACCTGAGGGCATTTGTGCACTTCTTGTCTGTAATATTGTGGTGATCGCCTGTCTTACTAATTAGTTAATCTTCTTCTATGTTGGGTGCGGTAGTGGGCATCACCTGTGTTTTTTTTTATCCTATGTCTTCGTTCTGTAGTGCTTTGTGCCTTGTTGGTGGTGTTGGTGGTGTTGTTGTTGAGCTCTCCGTCTTCTTGTTTCTCTTCGGCTGGCCTAATTGCTTTGTATTGTTCTAAATTATGTACCCCAATGAGTTATGATCTTCTTTCTCTTGTTATGCGTAGTCATCACCCCTGGCCTCTGTACATATGTTGGGATACCCTGAGATACCATGAAATTAGCCGTCCCTGGTTTTCTGTTTTTCTCGTCGAATAGTTTCTGTTAGTCTCTGTTAGCTTCCATTTTGCGCTTATTGTACCGTGTGTCCGTGTCAGTGACTGGGGCTTAGAGGCAGTTCACCACCCACGGTTTTCGTGCGACAGGTTCGGGCACTCCTTGCTGGATTTTACAATATCACGCAAGGGTAGTGATGGTTTCCGACAGTCGCACATCAAATTTATAGTTTGTGTAGTATTCGTTGTTTATTAATACATCATTGGTTTAAATAACGGTGCCCTTCAAGTTGACATGGACATCCCACTACCAAGGGTGTGTGATAAACAGGTGTTCCTAGGAAACCTGTTATTGCATATGTTTTAAAGAAAATTGTACCTTTGCTTATGAGACAAAATAAGGAAATTATTGATGCGGAATTGTTTAAACAGGCCACTTTGTCACACTCATTCACCTTCTTACTGACATTACTGTTAACTGTTAGAGTGCCGAGGTACAATTTTCTTTAAAACACTCCTTGCTGGATATATACTGGCTACTGTAGCTGTCTGGAAGATTAGGCTGACGTTTCCCCCCATCTCTCTCCTTTGTTTTTTTTTTCCTTTACCGTCGCTATACTGTGTATCGTCTTTCTCCACCACGTTTTAATTTTTTTCCTGATAAAAACCTCCCTGGTATTGCTATGGGCGTTTCCTTATATTGCACTCAACAACAATTCTTTTTTCTATGTTCTCATCCTCTTATTTTCTGGTGCGTTTATCTTTCAGCCGCTGTTATTGTCTTCCGCTCTGTAATGGCGGCCAGCACTGGCAACTTGCTTTCAGTTTTGCCTCTTTCGGTTTGCTGTCAGGTAACTAGCGCTGCCGGAGGGTGTTCGCTTTCAGACGCACTCGCGCGCAAGTGTGCCCACTTCAGATTAGTTCTTTGCACTCCCTGAGGTCCTGCTTATCGTATTTCTCCACCCAAAGAGTCTTGCTCCAATTATTTTGTTTTCCGTCCGCGGTTGTTTAAACGTCGGACCTAAGATGGCGGCCCCCCTTTCTAAGTTTCAGTTTCATTCCAAAACGGACCGGGCGTTTCCTTCCCTCAAATCGCCTCGAATGGCTTCTGTTGCCCCATTAGTGTCCGCAGGAAGGTCCTCACACTAACCTCAGGTGTGCTAGCTGCTGGGGGATCCGATGTTTGTTATTGGGCACAGTTCACAGCGGTAGTTGCGGCAGCGGCGGTGCTTTCATTTGCTGGGTGCCATCTTCGTTTTTTCTTCTCCCCACCGGGAACTCTCCTGTGCGGTAACTTTCTCCTTTCGCTATCGGTGTGGTGTTCATGCGCCCAGGTCACTTTTCTCCTTAGCCTTTGCCGACGTTTTTTGCTGTAATCATTTTCCCTTAGAGATCAAGATTTGTGCGTTCTTTTGGTTGCTCGCTCCCAGGTTCGGCGGAGCGCTGGATTTAGTTGACTACACCCATTGCCGTCCAAGCCACGCCCCCATGCCAGACTTTCTTAATTGGTTCTATCTATGCCTCGGTCCATACCAAAAGGGACACCTTTCCTGACATAGCCCATATCTTGCACTAGCACTCCCATACTGTCCATCCTTGGAGGTGACTGGAACTTGGCACTCGACCTGTTCCTCGACACTTATGGCCTCCCTTAATCCATTGCCTCCTCACACAGGGGTCTCCTTCTAGCCCTGATCTGACTTTTCCCTAGTGAGCCCACGGAGACTGACCCACCCCAGGAGCCGGGATGAGACGTTCACTTCATGTTTACTGGTACTTGCACATAGATAGATCACTTCCTCTTGTCCTCATCCATGATGGCTCACCTGACTGATGCATCCATGTCCCCCTCGGAGTGGGGGATCACAATGCAGTACAGGTGTGTCTCCACCTGCGACTGACTCGACTCCCCCCTGGAGAGTAGAGGCTGAATCTTTGCCTCAACAAATTGCTGGATGACAAGCTGCACCTTCACGGTAACCTCCACACTTATCTGGACCACTGTCAGATGCGTAACCCTTATTCAGAAGGTGCAGGAGCAGAATGCCGCAAGTTTCCCAATGCCCCACTAAGACTACTTCACCTAACGCAATTGACAGCGTATCAGTAAATATAATCTCACGGGGGAAGGGGAATGGACAGAGAAGAGACAGCCACACTGCTTGCTTCTTTCTTTCACCGCTTCACTGTCTTCTTTCTTCGTGATTTCTTTTCTGCTTATCAGGTATGTATGCAACTATAAGGAAAAATCCACACAGTATTTAGTTTACATGCAATTTCTATCTATCTTCCTTAAGCTACAAGGTACTGTTTCACCTACCCTGATATTTAGTGGCCTATGCTCCTCTTCTATTGTTCTTTAGTGATTTGCTTCAGTGTGCTGTGAACTAAAAAATCAATTCTTATTATTCTCTGTCCTCTGCCTACACCTATGTAATCTCTCTATCTCTTGCAGGTTCCTCACCGTAATTCGTGCACAGCTGTGGTGTTAAACCTATTTAAACATGGTGAGTAATCTATTTACAATGTTCCTTCTGCCTTGTTGATTTCCTCATAATAGTCCTAGGAGATTCCCAGTATATTATTTCTTGTCTAGCATGGAAGTTACTTCACTCCAACTAAACTCGTAATTATCCTCTCAAGTCTCCCAATACTCTTCATCCTACTTTTCTCAAGGGTAAACTAAAACTCGGATACTTGTGCTGGCTCTACCCGCTATAAACTAATGGGAGTTTCCTCCAGGATTCAACTCCATACGCATGCTCTCAAACGAATACTTCAGTTCGGTCTCTGCATAGCGCATGCTCTCTCACTTAACTGGAACAGTCTTACTTGGATAGTTCTGCACTGGGTGTTCCAAACTCCAACTCTGACGAATGCTCAAGTGCGACGAAGTTAAACATTCCCTGACTAACTTCGTGACGCTTGCCTGAACACCTCCTTCCAACCGTCATTCTTCGGTGAAGTGCGCCACAGCACCGGCACGACACCTGGATCTTGATGATTGCGCTCCAGCACTAGAGCGCCAACCGATTGCTTGAGTTACGAATTTCTGGCTTCTGGTTTTGGTACGTGTTATGCATTTGCTTAGCGTTCGTTCTGCCCTTCTTTCTTTTGAATCTAGCTCTAAGGTCTATGATGTTTACCTTGAGCCCTTTTGCGTGGTTAGATTTGACAACCCTGACAACCAAAACCGGGAGGCGGTCACCTCTCCTTGGGTTCTAAGGGAAGGCAACACTCAGGGATGACATAATGCAGAACACTCCCTCCACAAAGCGGGAGGAATTTAAAACACAAACAGCACTGGGACCTGAGATTGGCCCTCTCACCACCCGATACTCTTCAGCACTCACCTCACCAACATTGACAGCCCTCCTGCGGGCCAAGCACAATCTTAACTTTCTTTACAGCGCTACAGTGGAGAAAGCCCTTTTTTGCCTTAAACAGCACCATTATAAGCGGGGAAACAAGCGGGCAAACTTTTAGGTTTTCAGGCCCACCAGCAAAATATTTCCTGTGCTATCCTGGCCATCAGCCACACTGACGGCTCCCCTCGCACTCATCCCTTGAATGTGTTGAACACTTTTCGCACCTACTATGCCTCCCTCTACACCTCGGACACTCAACATGCTACTGCAGACCTTGCAGTCTTTTTGGCGCAAAATACCATGTGTCACCTCTCCACAAGGAATTCTATAGGATGCAAAAGGATCTGTTGGCCTCTTTACTGTGCCAGGTTTTCTCAGAGCTGCAACCCTTTGTCACCCTGTTCTCAGAGACTAATAGTGTGATAATCATGCTTCTTCCTAAACTGGGAAAAGAACCTCTGTGCTGCGTGATCTCCAGGCCCATTTCTCTCATTAATGCCAACACTAAAATACTGGCCAAGCTATTGGCTAACTGCTTACAAGAGGTCGTCCCCTACTTGGTGCATCAAGACCAGATCGAATTTGTCCTTTATCATTCTTCTCTGTCACACAGTTGAACCTTCTCTCATGTGCTTTTGCACGTGCGCAACAATGTTGAGGAAAAGTTGCTGGTCTCCCTCCACACAGAGAGTGCGTTTGACAGGGTGGAGTGTACTACATGTTCTAGGTGTTGCGTCATATTGGCATTGGGTCTGCATTCATAGCATTGGTGCAGAAGCTTCACACCCAGCACTCAGCGAGGGTGACATGCAATGGCCATGCATCCTTCCCCTTCCCTGTCTCAAGGGTCACACGGAAGGGGAGCCCCCTGTCTTCCATGCTATTTATCAAATCCTCGGAGCCCCTGGTGGTTGTTTTCCTTAACTTTAAAGACAAACACAATGTTCCAACTCCGGGGTGAAGGGGGTGCATCAGGTATCATTGTATGTGGATGACATTCTGGTCACCCTTTCTAAAGTGAAGTCCTCAATTGATTCCCTAGCCACAGTGATCTCCAATTTCTCCAGCCTCTCTGGCTGCAAAGTGAACTGGGACAAATGAGAGGTCATGCCCCTGATAGCATACACTTTCCAATCTATCCGTGGCTCACATCCATTCTTGTGGCTCCAGGACTCTTTGAAATACCTCACCATTATGGTCTCCTCAGGGTTGACTAACATGGTTGAAAACAATCTTGGCCCCCAGCACACATAAATCAAGGCAGACTTCCAGCGGTGGTCCCAACTTAATCCTTCCCTCTGGGGTAAGGTACAGTTAATCAAAATGACTATCTTGTCAAGGCTTAATAACTGCTTTCTACTGATCGTTCTTCGGATCTCTGCTAACTTGCCAATACCAGAAAGATTTTCCTCTAGAAGGGCATAAGCCCTGGTTAAAACACACCAAGTTGCATGCCTCTGTGTCCACTGGTATGGATAGGTCTCCCTAGCATTTCGGACTACTGGCTGACCTCACAACTTATGCCCCTGTCGTATGTCCTACATTTCTCTTTGAGCACACCAAAGTGGGGCCCCATTTAGGAGGCATTGAACAGCCATCTTAGTGGCTTAGGGATTTTGTATACCGGTGATTTGGATCGCCTCCTCTCCATTCACCCGGTCCTAGTCACCACGATCTATGCCTGGAGGATGGCCCATACCCTACTGAAAGTCCACCCCACCCTTCACTTTGGTGCAATGCCTCATTGTTAATAGATGGCACAAACCATTGTGAAAGGGCTTTCGCTCTTAGGTCCTCGGCTCAACACAGACCTTCTTACAGATCAATCATATAAATCCTTTACCTAGGTATGAGGCCAATACAATCTGCCCTTCTACTTTTTGAAATTACCAGGGTCTACAACATTGTATACGGCAAAAACTGGGCCCCCCTCTGGTTCAGCTGGCATCCACGACCATCATGACCTAACTGCAGAAATGTGGGGCACACATAAGGGTTAGGACTTTACTGCATCTTCACAAACCACCAATATTCGGTGCCAGTTTCTCATTCCCTACAGGCATGGTGGTCCGACAGGCTGGATCTGTAATATACGGTGAGGGTTGGGCAGATTTGCTGACTGCTGGACACGAAGGTGTCCCTTCCTGCAGAAAAACTATCAATAATGGCGATTTGCTACTTCTATGTGTGCTGCAGAATGCATCACACATAAAAGTAGCAAATTGCCATAATTGAAGAATGCAGCACACATAGACGTAGCAAATCCCCATCATTGATTTTTTATGTGCAGCAAGGGACACCTTCCTGCACATAAACAATCATCCTTGCAATGCAGACACCCTTGCTCTATAGAGCAATGGTGTTGGCCCTATGCAGCTATTTTTTAGCTCAAGTGCTAGAGAAAACTCAGGGGTGTGCCATATTCCTTTGAATACAGTGTATCCCAGTGTTTTTGAAATTGCGCAGTGGGGCACTGCAAAATGTGCTGCAGTGCTGAGCTGTTCCATTTCCTCATAAATATGCCACCATGTTGGGTGAAAGTGTATGTGCATTATGGGTCAATGGGATGCATTTTGCATGACATGATGGAGAGTAGATACAGCTTACATCGAATGTAGTAGTGTATTGATTGGATTACTGTGGCCTGAGGGCGGAGAGTGAAGACCCAGACATTGAAGTGAGGGAGGATGGATTAAAGGCTTCCTGAAGAAATTCGGTCAGGTATTTCTTACCAAAGGGCTGCTGATTAGTTGTTCCTGAGTGACAACACAGTTAAGAGTGAGGGGGAAGGGCACATGTTTTTCCTGTTAAGGATGACAATGCTTCTAAGCTGAGCTGCCCTTTTGTCTGTACCTGGTGACTGCTCAGGATGGCTGAAAAATGTTTCTTATGCTTCGTTGTGTCCTTGTTTTGGATACCCGTGCTTAGAGATAGCACTATTATTACTGTTGTGAGAGCCTAGAACAATGGCTGTGTTTGAGCTGAGGCCAAAAAATGACCTTTGAAAGAGAATCACTCCAAATCAGTTTTAAAACTTCAACAGTGGATACACAACCCTCTGTCAGAACACATGTGTATAATAGTGGAACTTTGACATTATTGATCTGTAGGTCACAAGAATGAAGGTAATACAATGTCTCTGTCAATTCACTGTCTTATTCCTTACAATATGTGTAATACAGTCGATGAATAAAATATATCTGTGAGTTTCTTTTCTTCTGTGTCTTTGATGCCTATATGTCTTTCTCTGATTAATTGGGAATAGTCATTCATAATCCAATGACATTCAATTCAATTAATTATAGTCTCATTCCTTTGCACATGGCTCCTCAACAGACTACTTCCTCTGATGACCCGACAGAGTAAGGGTAGTCAGTGGATGGACATTACAGCCTCCACCCTATTTAGGATAAATCCTTACTGTAAGAGACAGACAAAAATAATGACCTCCAACACCCTGGGAAAAACAGTGTGTAGGGACCATTTGTTGTTTGTTTTTTAATACCAGACTCCTGCTTTGGGAGTTTGCTTTTGAAAAACAAAACATTTTTTAAATGTTTGGTGGCTGGTCTGCCATCATGTATGATGGTATTGTCCATCAAACTTTTCTTGCATAGACAGGAACTACGACAGGACCACATCAGTGTTTGTCACTGTACGTAGTTGTCCACAGGGATGGAGAAAAAAACCTCTAAATTTGGTGGGAATAGGTCCCTCAGGATGGTAAAGTTATTGCCCCCCATCCTGTTGGAGTTTACTCTGTTTTCCAAACTCTAAATGAGGCCCTTAAATTAACTTCCTTCCATCATTAGAATGTATTGAAGCCTCTCAATGAATCTATGTTGGTGGCTTCATCAGGGGCCCTCTGAAATTGGTTTCACTTTGGTAAGATCAACCTAAATTTCAAATGGCACTATCTCACTGGGATACAATATTTCTGGTTCTGGCCAGGATCGGACCATTTGCTGATAGAGTGCGATTTTCCCCGGCCCTGCCATTTTCCCAGCTCCCTCTGGTTCCCTGCACCCTGCCCTCCAACCTCCCTGACAGCCCCTCCAAGGACCACTGATGAAAGCCGCTGTGTGGCTGCATTGCTGGTGCACCAAATGCATGCCCATCTGTGCCCATACACGCCTGGACCGCACCCAGCACCAGGACCCCTGGCCCTCCCTTCACCCGCCGATACACAGCCAAGGAGCTCCTGGATCGGGACCCGGACACCAAAACAATAGCTGCTGAACTAACTTCCCACGATCAACCAAAGAACCCTTCACCTGCAGCCATTGATGCTTCTCCTGAAACACAGGACCTCCAGCCCTCACTAGTAACCTCACCGACTCTGACCAGAAGTCCATGAACAACCACAACCACTCCAATGCATCCTGTTCAACACCTGAGCCCTCTGTAAACACGCTAGGAAATCTGGGACACCTTCACCACCATTGCACCTGACATTGCCTTCATCACCGAAAAAGATAGCTCAACCCCTCCTCAAACCTCAACATCACCACCACAGCACCCAACAGCTACAAAATGATACACCAAGACTGCACCAAAAACATGCCGGGGGCATTAGAATCATCTTCAAGAAAACCATCTGACGCATTGCCACCAACGACTACCCTACACCTCTCATGGAACAACTTAACTTCCAGCTACAGACTAAAGCCAAGATCACGATAAAAGGCACCCTCGTATACAGACTCACTGGTCCCTGACCAGCTTTAGGCAGTGTCATCTCCAACTTCATCACTCCCCCTAACTATCGACTCATACCACCATGTCCTACTCGGCAACCTTAATTTCCACGTGGACGACCCCATTGACACCAACTCTGCCACCCTCCTGGAGAACTCTGTTTTCAACTCCTGCAACAGAATGAAATTCAGCTATGTCACAGAATTCACCTGGACCGACCACGCCATCGTTCATTTCACCTCTTCCAACACTCAGCACACCATCACCAAGCATCACAGCTCCTCCCACCGCAACTGGAACTAGGTAACTGAGACAAAATGGACACAGCTCCTCCTCCTTTTATCCCCAGCCCCAGCACTGCCATATAAGTAACAGTAACCTGGTCCTGATGATGGCCTAAATACTTCTGCAGGCCGAAAAGCCGTCAACTTTTACAGCGGAAATCTCAGCGCTATTTTATCAAGGATAACCCACTTGATTACTTTTGTATTCATTATCATTTATTGTTCGGGTATCCTGACTATGTAAATTTTACTTTCACTTGCTCTTTGTTGCACCCCTTCCTGTCGCTGTTTTTATACTTTCTCACGTGTCACTTGCTCCGTCGCAATTTTTCATGAGCACTTGTGCACAGTATCCCACAGGGTACATGCCATTTAAGTAATGCAGTGTTACCCTTCCATATGAAGCTAAAATGACAAATATATGCATTTACTAAAATACAATTTATGTTACCAAATAATTTTGTCTCCCTGATTTTCTCCCTTTTTTCCTTCCGCTCTCAGCGATTAATTGTGCTGCCTGAAACTGACCTTTAATTAATACCCTATGAGACATTGTTGTATGTTACATCCATTTTTGAACAACACCCTCCCTGACGGACTTCAGAAAGAAACTCAAGATCTGGCTTTTCTATGGAGAGACTGCACCCACAGAGCCCAGACACCCCTAGAGGTGACAGCACTGCACTATACAAATGCTGATTGATTACGAGGTCAGACAAAGAGGAGGAGGAAGGCAAAAGGTTTGGGGTGACCCTGAAGGAATGGCTTTGTTCAGAACATCTCCCTCCAGCCGAACTCCAGGGTAGGCTAATCAATACCTTGATGGACTTCCCTGCTAGGGGCGATAGAACATGGACAATTGCCCACTACTGCAGGGGCACTTGCCAGCTCTACACCTTTCTGAAACCAGTTGGATCCCTCTGTCTATACTCTCCTGGGCCACTAAACTGACCTTTGGAGGAAACGTTCTCCTAATCTGTGCAGCACCTAACCTTACTTTGCTCACAGATGCATCCCAGTAGGAAGGTAGTATCACCATGCCTAACAAAGTGATGTGGCCCATTCCACCCTTTGGTTTGACTTCTGTCCCCCACCCAGGGAAAACTCTGACCACAAGGACAACAACCACCTAAGGCAACAGACAGCTGTCAGTTTCCAGAGGCATGCCACTGGCCATCCAGGGGTCTCTAACCTCTGTAGTTTATCATAGTGGGTGGTAGTAGCCCCAAGAGCCTGGCACCCATTTTCTGCTTCACCTCCCACCAGTCCAGGGGGGTATCCTGAGACTAGACACTCAGCCCAGGCTCTGCACCCTGAGGCTGAACAGGAGACAGAGTTGAGTTCTCCCTCACTCTGTTAATCCCTCTTGGGTCCAGTACCCTCCACTTGTGAGTGGTACACCAGAAAGGTTAACTGTTAGGGTGCCTGTGGCAGCCGCCCCTCCAGGTTCCCCTGACAGAGGGGCAAATCATTTCCCAGAATACCATCTATAGGCATCTGGGGACTAACTGTGACACTCCTCTGGCTCTAGGGTTACCAGGGCCATAGGGTGGAAGAAGTCTTGCCCATGGACTAGAGTTACCCTACACACCTGGCTGGTGTACTGCTCTGGGGAAACTCACTTTTTCACTACCATCGTCCAGCTAGCCCCAGTTTCGCTCAGATTAGTGACTGGGACTCCATTCACTTTCTCCAAGTAGAAGTGATGACTCCCACCCTCAGGGATCGCCAACTCACCCTCTGAGTACACTTCCCAACTAAAGGAGATCATGGCATGGTCTATGACCTGCCCCTGGGACCACTTACCCCTATGGACAAACCTGCCACCACAGTAGAGGAGCCACCAGTGGGTGGTTGCTTAGGACAGACAGAGTACCCCTGCTTGTGTCCTCGCTGAGAACAGTCAAAGAGGCAGGGGTGGAAATGGGGTGACTTGGGCCACCTCCCACTATAACCTCCTCCCTGTTTTTCAGAAAGGGAATGGGACCCATTCCCTCCCTTGCCATGGTACTGTCTGTGTCTCCCTTGAGCTACCCCTGCCTCTGCTGTGGGGAACCTGAACCACCCTTCCTGGGACCACTCCCAGGTACTTTCTTGTGGACCCTGGTGCTGACCCACGGGTCTGTCTCCATAGCAAGCACTCTGGGGGTCAGTAAGCTTACACTCAACAAGGTTTTGGTGCAGATCTGGAAAGCAAAGCTAGAACTTATGCTCTATTGCAAACAAATTACACAGCCCCTGATAATCTTTTACCTCACTGTCCGTCACCAAACCATCCAGTGCCTTGCAACAAAGAATCCACACAATCCACCCAGATCTGTTGGGAAATCTTCTGACTATCCCTGATTTTCTGACTAAATTTCTCTGGGTTAGTCATCAATTCAGGGGGGTTGGTCATAAGGACCACTTGGCTAGTACTGCTGTCACGAGAGACCTGAAGGTCAGATCTTGATGTACTGACACACCTGTTAGGGTGTCATGCTTCATCATTGGGCACTCCTGGTCTGGCCAGGGCTGGAATACCTGACGGGCCTTGGGGCTTTTTGCCAGAGGTTTTTTGATCCCAAAACGCTGCTCAGGTGAATGCATGTGAGAGGGCTATGCGAGAGTGTACTACTAACAAGGAAGAAATCCCACTGCCTAACACTTGTTAGAGGTAGCTAGTCGTCACTGGTGAACAAACACCGAAGGTCCCATAATCCCCCAGAAGGAACACATAGGTGTACACAAAATTTTAAACAGGATAAGGAGAACACAAACTATTACATCAAATCACAAAAGGTCATAATTATATTAGGTAGATAAATATGACATATAACAAAATGTCCAGGAGCAACAAACATACTAAACCAACACTCACACAGTCAGACCCAATACATACTCATTCATTCCCACATACCAAGAAATCAAATATATCCAGTAGTCTCGCAGAGTGGCATCTTATAATAGCCCCCTCTCTAACATTGTTGACAGCACTAAGTTGGCCACAATGTGCAGAATAATGGAACAGATGGTGTCAACACAGTACATATCTCATTAATTGAAATGTCAATTTAATACAATTAATTTGTACAATTTTGTGGATATCATAAGTCAAAGCTGAGAGGGAGATGAAAGGAACAAAGAGACTCCACCACCAGCACGTATTTTGGTGTGTGACCCCGATGATGAGTCTCCCCTTCTTCAGGGCGCAATAACAAAGGGAGATGAAAGAAGAAGCGCCTAGGCTTGAACACAAACGTTTGATAACATGTCGGCGATATCACTGAAAAAAAACCTGGGATGCGGAGTATAACAGGTGTCCACAGCCTGCGGTGTGCGGATTCCAGGGATATAAAAGGACTCGGCCGAATAGCGGACACCCGGAGCACAACTCTCTAAAAATGAAAGAGAACAAATGCATTGGCCTGGATGGGATGAAGACGACAACTGTGGGTGGTAAAAATCCTATTCGGCTGATTCCAGCAAGGATGTACCTGATTCAGGCAAGATGTAGGGTCTAACGTCCCTCCAATCTCGACAGACCGCGTCGCTGGGGCTCGCGATATGGCCCTGGTCGATGCATGACAGGCCTTGGGGCTCTTTGTCAGAGGTCTTTTGATCCCAAAACGCCTCTTAGGTGAATGCATGTGAGGGGGCTAGGCGAGAGTGTGTCAAGTGAAAAGTGAGGAATGTCTAAACTCTGGTGTCCTCAAAACAATTTTATATGGTAAGGGTACCAGGACTAAATAAAAACAATGGTGCTATCTTGTGGTCTCAATGTACCTATCTAGCTGTTAGCAAAGTGAGGTTGACATGTTTCGTGCCTGGATTTCCCAAAGGATCAGACAGCACTTCATCAGGACCGCAAATAGTGAATTAGCACCCCCTTAGGAGCATGAAACCACCTTTCTAATAAACGATGGTCGCTCAATGTATATGATACTGCGCCTGGGTGTTTGCAGTGCCTCAATTCCACCCCAAGGTGAGCAGAACTATTCCCCGTAGGCAAATTGAAGGGTCCTGGACAAACTGCGGGACACTTGTTAAGGCTTGGGGCACTGCCGCAAGACCTACCTGCCTCCAAGATGCCTGGAATATTTCTCTGGGGTCAGACCAACCTTTCTGATTAGGGCCATCCCAACATCCCCTTCTAGGGCCAGTAGAGATCCCCTCTCGTCACTAGGAATATGTCTCCAAAGACTAGACCCCTAATCTGCCTCTAGGACCCTGTGCATTTGAAGCAATTTCATAGGCCTCAAACCATCTGTCTATGTGGTCCCCCACCACAAAATCAGAAACTAGACCCTTGAGTATATAGACCCTTCAGTCAGAGGGCACAGAACAAATGCTGCCATAATCACTGCTGGACTCCACTTGCTTGGCTTTGGTGTCAAGCCCTTTCAGGCTCAGCTCCTGAGTCAACACCATCTTTTTCTCTTCAATAGACATTTTTTCTCCTCCAAGGTCAGCCTCTTTTCCTCTAAGGCCTTCTCTTTCTCCAATTTGAGCGTAGCCAGCTCCAATTCTCTCCTCTCTAATGTCATCCAGTCCCACTGGAGACAGGCTTTTAGAGGACACACTCCCATCCGGCCCAGGAGACACCACTGCTCCTTGCAAGGTATAAGCCCACGGGGAGTCCCAGACTCTCCACTGAAGCTTGGCCCTCCTCCTCATCATCCTCCTCCTCAGGGACTTTATGTGCTGCATCCCTAGCTTCTATCCAGGCTCTCAGTACCTTTTGCAGCTCAATCTTCTTGATGAAGCCTTTGGTAGAAACCTAAAATTACTTGCAAAAATCATTGAGTTGCTTTACTGTGTACTTCTCCAACATGGACAACTCAAAATCATCCATGCTTGCAAGCGCAGATTTAGTTATGGGACCTCCAATCAGAGACATGATTTAGAATAGAAAGCAAAACTGCCAATCAGGTAGAATTGAAAAATTAAAAATGCCAATTAAAGAGAGTAGAAAACAAATGCCAATATGTATCAGAGACAAATGATTTGAATTGGTCTTAAATGTAGTTAATAATGTGCACCAAATTACTGTAAGGTACTGCACAATCACAAGTCCTATGGGCACCTCTCATCACCAATGATAGAAATGTAGTCTCTAGTTGGCTGAGCTATGCACCCTGTCCAAGTAGGGACCACAATCCTAGTCAGGATAAGTCAGATACACATCCTAAATTAACCTGTGCTCACCTTTGGTAACTTGGTACAGATCAGTCTGGCTTAACTTAAGAGGCAATGTGAAAATATTTGTGCACACTTTAATTACAATAACACAGTGAAAACACCACAAAAAGACTCCCCACCAGTTTAGGAAAATAGAGAATATTTATCTGAGTAACACAAGACCAAAATGACAAAAATCCAATAAGTAAAATTCGATATAAGAATTCTTAAGGATTAAATCCAAAAACAGTGCTTAAAAGTCGCTAGCGGCCAAAAGTTAACTTGAGGTCGTGAGGGACCGGTACCAATCCAAAGTTCAGGCCAGCTGCGAGGGGGAGCAGATGGGCTACAGAACTCATGTAAGGTCTACCGAAAAATTACCTTGAATGAAGCAAATCGTCGTCGTCAAGGGCACGATGCGTCGGTATTTCTAATGCTGGTGGGCTACTGCATCGGCGGCAAACTCTGTTGAAAGGTAGGTAGGCAACGTGTCATCGTAGAGCCAGTTAGGCTGTGATACTGCCATTGCAGCCGCGCAGACTGCAATACAGCTGTCATCGAGCTGCCTCTGTGGCATCGTTGAGGGCTGGTGCACTAGAATTTCTCAGACCGTTGCGGCGATGTGTCGGATTTTGCAGAAATCAGCTGCAAGACCCACTTATGATGCTCAAGGCAGGAGAGTGCACCTCAGGCAATGGTAGGATTCACAGATGACAGAGTCCAGTGGCACCACAAGAGTTGCAAGAAGGCGTTTGAATCCCTGAGACTTCAGAAAACAGAAGGCAAGCCAACAAGCCCTTGGATAAACTAGGGTTCAAGGATGTAGAGAACAGGTCCAGTCCTTCTTACTCCCAGGCAAGAAGCAGTAGGCAGCAGGCCAAAACAGCAGGTAGCAAAGTAACAATTTTTCCTACAGTGCAGCAATCAGCAGGCACCAGACCAACACAGCAATGCTGTTAGCAAAGTGGAAATCCCTCCTACAGCACAGCAGCACTCTTCGAGGCAGAATGTCCTTGGTTCCAGTTGAGTTCTGATTTGGTGGTGTCTGGGCTCCAGTACTTATACCCAAATGTGACTTTGAAGTGGGGGAAACTTCAAAGAAGCCTTTGAAGATCACAAGGTCCCTGCCTTTCCTGCCCTGGCTCCAGACTCGGTACAGGAAGGTATGCAGCTCTTTGTGTGGGGACAGCCACAGCCCTCTTCAGGTGCAAGTGTCAGCCCCTCCCTTCCACTTTATCGCAGGAAGGCCCATCTGCCTGCCGATAAGCCATCAGGATGCAAATGTCACACCCCAGCTCCCTTTGTGTGTGATTACCTAGAGGGAATACACAAAGCCCAGCTGTCACCCAACCCAGACGTGCATTAAGAGACAGGCAGGGGCACAGAATGATAAAAGTAAGAACATGCCGTCTTTCTAAAAGTGGCCTTTTCAGTCTTCCAATTTAAAATCTGACTTCACCATAAGTTGTGATTTTAAATTGAGAGACCAGAGTCACTAAACTCCAAATTTCTGTCTGCTTCCAATTGGAAATTACACTTAAAAGATGTTTAAGCAATCCCAATTTTAACCTATGGGAGAGATTTGCCTTGCAGTAGTAAAAAAACGAATTTAAGGGTATTTCACTACCAGGACATGTCAAATTTAAAAGTACATGTACTACTTTTTACCTACACTACAAACTGCCCATAGGGCTGCCCAGGGCCTACCTTAGGAGTGAATTATATGTAATAAATGTTAAAGTTTGGGCCTGGCAAGTAAGTTAAATTGCGAGGTCGGAATGGCAGTTTAAAACTGTACACAGGCTCTGCAGTGGCGGCAGACCTGAGCAATGTTTTAAAGGGCTACAATCAGTGCTGCAGGCCCACTAGTAGCATTTAAATGTATAGGCCCTGGGCACAGGTAGTGCACTTTACAAGGGACTTAAATGTAACCTAAATATGCGAATAGTGGATAAACCAATGTTACTATGTTTAGCGTACAGAGCATATGCACTATAGCACTGGTTAGGAGGGCTAAAGTGCCTAGAATGCTAAAGCCAACAAAAACGAGTTCACAAAAAGAGAGGGAGGAAGGCAAACAGTTTCGAGTGAACCTGCAGAAAGGTCCATTTCCAACAACAGGGCACAGACATTTATTGTGAACAATCCTACCTGAGCCATTCTTGCCTCTAGCTGCCTTTGATCTATCATGTTGGCATCCGGCTCTCCCTCAATACTCAGGGATTGACCAACCACATTAACTGCAAAAAAGAGCTCACCACCTGGATATAGCATTGTTCCAGGAAACCCACCTGTCAGATGCTGACTCCCAAACAGGACTGTGTGGGGACTTAATGTCTGTGGCTCACCCTCTAAGAATGGGAGCATGGCTATTCTGCTACAAAAAAGGCTTGTGGTATGTGTAACTTTAACATGGTCAAACAAGGAAGGCTGAGACGTGATAGTCAAACTGGCCATACAATCGCCTCATCTTATAGTGGAGAGCATCTACATACTTCAAGGCCCCAAACTTATGTTCTTTTAACGCCTTCATCGTCTACTTACAGATTCTGGGCGAACATCCCTCCTATTGGGGGTAGACTGGAATGTCACCTAGAATCCCATCATTGACCGGACTAGACCCTTGGGCCTTAGGCCCAGCAGTGATCAAATGACATTGTGTGATTTGCTCGCTGATCACTCCCTTCTTGATCCTTGGAGACTTGTGCACCCTCTATACTGTGACTACACTTTCTACTCTTACCCGGTGGCCACAGAGTTATTTTTTTCCTTCTCACAGGCACAATATTCCCACAACTCCGGGCCAGCAACATTGTCACTGGTACTGTCACTGACTATGCCCTCATCTGAGTACTTCTGGACCTGGATATCGTCTGCCCACCTTGCGGCCTCTGGAAGATGCCAACATGTAAGTTCAAAGACCCAAAAGTGAAACAAACCCTGTTAGTCCACTGCCAGGACTACTTCACTTCAACAGTAGCTCTATAGACTCTTCACAGATTCTTTGGGCTGCTTGTAAGGTGTACATGTGGGCCAAATCATGTTGGTATCTGCCCTTCAAAAACATAAACCAGCTGCCATGAAACAACAATTGGAACAAATAATATTCTACCTACAGATATCTTACGGTGCACACACGATACAAGTCTAGTTCTGATCACTTA
Source organism: Triturus cristatus (assembly GCF_964204655.1). Classification (NCBI taxonomy): domain Eukaryota; kingdom Metazoa; phylum Chordata; class Amphibia; order Caudata; family Salamandridae; genus Triturus; species Triturus cristatus. Next base: position 870,015,676 of record NC_140593.1, read on the forward strand.
TAAAGACCAAGATGGTTTAAAGTCAATGTACACCTCCATTGTAGAAAAAAGCGCTAGCTCGAATTAAACACTGCCACTAGGAATTTGGAGAAAAAGTTAGTTGTCTGCTGGCGCTACAGCTTAAGCAGGTAGACTCCCATTAGGCTATCCCATGTATCAGGATGGCCAGAGGCCAACTCAGCCACTCTCCCAGCACATTTCGGGGGAGTTTTTTTACCTTTTATAAAGACCTTTATGTAGCCTAAATGGGTGAGGAACCCTCCCAAGCACAATGCACATTTTTTATGGCCTGAATCTGCCCCAACTCATGGAGGATGCTGCTGGGAAACTGGATGAGGATGTCTTAGCAGCGAAAATCCTGTAGGCTATAAAACAAATGGCCACCTGTAAGCACAGGGAGAAGATGGCTTCCCCATCAAATTCTACAAGATGAACGCTACGCTCCTGGCAAGGGTATTCGCCCATATGAGAAAAACCAATTCTCTTCACCCAGAATTTGACACAGCAACAGTCATTTTACTCCCTAAGACCATCAGCCGTGTTGTAGCTATAGACCCATCTAGCGGATTAATGCTGACATTAAAATCCTAGCTAATATGCTCACCATATAGATTTGGAAGAACATTCTCCTCCTGGTTGATAAATTACAGGTGTGCTTTGTGCCTTGGAGATCCTCTATTAACAGAATGTAAGTGCTCTTTCACATTCTCTGGCAAGCCAACAGGAGTAAAGGCAATCTCCCTTGATGCAGTGAAGGCCTTTGACCGTATTGAATGGCTCTACCTATTCCACACTTTAGAGAGGGCCATCTTCCGGGACCACTTCATCCACCTGGTCAAGCTTCTCTACTCCTCCCCTTCTGCCCAGATCAACAGTAATGACTTTCCCAGGGCCGTCTTGTTATCTCCAGGGGAACAAGACAGGGTAGTCCTCTTTCCTTGCTCCTTTCCCTTTGGGCCTTGGATTCCTTGGCAATCAAGATCTTAATGACTGCACATAATTCAGGCATTCCAACACTGGTGGGCAAACGTAAACTGCCACTCTACACTGACAACATCCTCATGCTCCTGACGAAGGTAAACACCTCCTTTCCAGCACTTATGGTGTTAATAGCTGATTTTTGCCACTTCTCAGGATACAAGATCAATTGGTTGAAATGTTAGGCATTCCCACTGAACCAACACACACCCCCATCTTTGCTGGCAGGCTCCCACAATGCCAATAGGTGGAGAGCACAATAAAATACCTTGGGGATCGGAAATGATACCTCCAGAACAGCCTGCAAAAGGATGGATTTACAGCTGACCACCACAGCTTTGGACTTTTAGAAATGTCCCACTTATGCTTAGCTCTCTGGGGTCACATCCAGATTATTAAAATAGTCAGAACTCCCTGATTCAACTAATTATTTGACATGACTACTGTGGGCCTCCTTAGTCTTGTACTATTGTAAGTGACCAAGATGATCAAGAATTATGTTTGGGACACACAGAGACCTCGCCTTCGACTCTCCAGACTAGAAGCTGATACGACATCGGAGGGCCTTCACCTACTAGATATGACCCTCTATTATAGAGCCCATAGGCTGACTCACTTAGCTAAATTCTTCTTGAAAGACTTGCAAACTTTGGATTGGGTTGCAGTAGAACAGTGGCCCAATCAATCCTGGTCTCCTAAACAAAACCCTAGCCCCAGGTGACTGCACATTTAATCCTTTACTACAGACAACAGTACAGGTGTTGAGCTTAAGGCATAAACATCTTAAGGTACAAGTTTTTCGGCACAAGAAGGCCCCTCTATTGGACAACAAAGCACCTTGAATAGGTTATGCGCTGATGGATTATGAGACCTGGTCTGCCAAAGGCATCTTCAAAGTGGACCACCTGCTTCAGAATGGGATCTTAAAATCTTTTTTCTCCCTCCAAGAGAAATTTCACCTCGGTGCAGGTCAGCAATGATGATACCAACCCCTGTCCCACGGTGTATCCAAAGCACTGCAGTGCTGCCACACCCCCATCCTGGATCCCTTGTCTATGACTACTTGCCCCACTGGAGCTCCTACACTGAAGTCATCTTGAGACTGTACAAAATGTTCCTCGAGGAACATGATTCAAGACCTTTCTGGTTACTCCTGAGGAATTAATAGTGTGTGAGGCTGGCCAAAGACTATTCATTCGATGACTGATAAAATCTACCAGATACCCAAGATATAGGACTACAGGAGGCACGCTTAAAGCTGAGTTTTTTCAGACTCCTCCAAGATTGGGATTGGTCCTTGTAGAGGTTATGCTGAGCCAATTGGGCACCCAACACGGCTTACTGGAAGATATCATACAACTGGTCCATGTCTGCAACTTCCTCCAAGGCCATTGGGCTCAAGTTATAAACATTATGAACACCTCCAATGCTATGACTCTGCTTCTCTCTCCAGAACTGATCGTCGTTCATGATAACACTGGCCCCACCGGAGATCACCAGTCACATTAAACTATTGGATGGACACACCACTCTTCGTGGCCACCTTGACCAATCTAAGAAGGAAACAGCGACTACCTCCAGATCACATGGAGTGGATGTGCAACGTTTATGTAGCTGCCTCCTACGAACAGATCATTTACTGTTTGCAGGACCTACTAGACATTTTTATTTTTAAGGGCATATAGTTCCCCTTTCCACAAAGTCAACCCTACTGCCTGCTTCTGCTGCTGTCATCCCAGCGCCCCACGGAGTCGTGCCCACCTTCTCAGGTCAGATTGTTTCATTTTAACTGTATCATGTCATGTTATTCATTGTTCATAAGACTGACACGTGTCCGACTTCGCTTCTATTGCACTTGATTGTTTATGATCTGTCCTGTGCCCCTTATGCTTTTTTAGACTCCTTGTATTCCCCTTGGCTGTTGTCACCTGCTATTGTATCGTAGTACACGTTTTGTTTACTGCAGTATGATTTACTGACTCTTTATGTTTAAACCAATTCCAGATTGTACATTGTAACTGATTTGAACATGTAAAAAAGAATTGTTTAAAAAAAATATATAAAGTCTGCCCAGGTTCAGTCACAATGCCTGCTGCTAGTAGCCAGGGTAAAAGAAACAGTTCACTGACCATAATTACAGCTGTGGTTTAAGGAAGGAAAACAGGAGCTGGATTTTCGTCTTATGATATATTTCTTCAAAAAGAAAAAGTTAGCAGCAAAATGAGATATTGAAGGCACCATGTTAATTTTTTCAATGCTGTAGTTCATTGCATGAATGATAGAATCTTTAAATGTTTCTACACAAGCACAGCCTCAGCATTTTTAACCTGACTTACATTAAACTAAATCGAATACTAAATGCTTTTTGGTGTGCTTCAGGACTCAGTACAGATTCTGCTTTTACTCTTCTTGCCTCTAATGAACATGAAAGAGCAAAGCACCAAGGAAATACGCCATTTATGGGAAGGGTGAAGGTGTGACCATGTATTATAAGGAATAAAACACTCTTGCTGTACATTGAAAGGATTTTGCAAGTCACCTTGAAGTTCCATGACCTTTGACAATGATCCTCTATATGGTCATAGAACTTTTCACTGACTTTCAACCTCCTTATAATGTACGGTGGAGGCTACTTTATCCTATATATATGACCGCTGTAAGTAACAACTGTCTCCACATGTCGCACCTTCAACTCTTTTATAGCTTTCAAACTGCAGACATTGATATACAGATCTGCTTCTATGTGGGTCATGCACAGAATTTAATACAAGCTGTGAATTTATTTTGGCATCAAGTTGATTAAAGGGAGATGGTGTACAGCAGATTATCCTCAGTCCCTTTGCTCGATATTGGCAGCAATGTATTTGTTCTCTAGGTTAATTACATGTGTCAAGGAAAAGGATCCAGGGGGGAGAAACATGTTCCATAAAGAGAATAATTGCACAAGGCTCCGAACTTTATGAGCATAGGTCTGAAAATGATTGACATGTAACTTGGAGTCTGCAGTTTTGGGGCACGTTGCGCCTCCCCATCATGGCCAGGATAGCCTTGATAAAAATGATTATGCTTCCTCGGGTGTTCTATTATTTTTCCAATATGCCAGTGCGGTTGCCCTAGGATTGGTTTCGTACTTTGGACTCCCTGGTGAGGGACCTGGTATGGGGGGATTGCAGGCGTAGAATGTCACTTACGATATTGAAACGCCCTATAGATGCGGGAGGTTTGGGAGTTCCTGACTTCGAGCTGTATTGGCTTACGGCTCAGATGCAGTGGCTGGCCCAATGGCTGGAGGGCGTGAATGTAGACTGAACTTTTTTAACAAAACCTGGCCAGAAACCCAGCCTGTTGTTGCCAAAACTCCTACTGCGAGCGACAAAAGTTTCCTACACATCTGTATTGCATACCACAGTGTTACAATGTTGGAGGCGTAGCATCAAGAGGATACCTGACACTGCGAAATACTCCCCAGAGCTGCCTCTAATGGGACTGCCCCAAGGTGAGCCGCAGCAGGTTCTGATTGCAGAAAAATTGGCCCCTTGGGCGGAGGTGGGCCTCAAAACTGCGGGAGACTGTTACCAAGAGAAGATTTTGCTTTCCTTTGGAGAGCTGGTCGAGGGGTGTGGCTATGGTCTGGGACTACCGAATTTCCCCCTCCCCCTACGCGTAAACCACATTTCTAATGAGGGACAAGAGAAGGTAAATACTTTTTGGAGGCGGGGGTCGTACAACCCCCGGCCGTATTTATTAAAATATAAAAACAAAATAAATTTTTTTGAAATAAACAATATTTACACAATTATACGCAGAAACATAAAACGACATTTGATTACAATTCATATGCACAGATATCAGATGGCTAACCTTAAACTATCTCTAATACATAGTTTTCTATCCGAATCTAATATCTGGACATAATCATACATTAAGTACTTTCTGCGTATCCTATTTGAGCCTACGGCAAGGTCGCTAACCGGTGTCAGATCCTTATCAATTAGCCACGCCCTCCCATAGGAGTTGCGCATGCGCAGAGGGCCCGCTTACCGAGAGGGTACTTTCCCCCCCGGTTACCCCCATACGTTCCCTGAACTCCATTCCAATTTGGGGGGTCTTGCACTCTGCGCCATTTAATGACGTCCATACCAGTGCGGGGTGGCCAACCAGCCTAAAGAAAGCGTGACTCCCCTCTTTCCCCGCACCCATCCAGCCAACCGGATGTACCGCCCCTGGAGTTCTAGGAGAGACCCCTTGTCCCTCTTCCTGGGCGACCCCATCCGAGAATGGCGCCGCCCCCTAAGGACCTTAAATTTACTGCTCACCAGTCATGACCTTACCGCCTGACCAAGGAATAGCAATAAATACGATGATAGATGACCTGTAAATGGGAAAAACCTAAGGAACAAAACAAACCGCAGCGTCACTTTCATTACCCAATGACCATATTGCAACAGGGGATGGTGGGTGGGCAAACGAATAGTTAGCAGCCTCCCAGGGGCTGCGTCCGGATGCCTGAGAGCGCGGGACCAAGAGACCGCGTCCCGCGCTCCCCGGCCTTTTATCCTAGTACTGGGGGCAGGCCAGTTCTAACTGGCCTGTCCCCTGCTGCCCCATTGACCCGGAAGCACCTTAATTGCCTCCGGGCCAAGGGTTCCCCGCCGCCACCCAATCCTAGCCGCGATGCGCCCACCGCGTCACGCTGACGCGGTGGACGCGCCGGGCCGGGCGAACAGGCGAGGGGGGGGGGAGGGGTCGGTGCCCCGCAATATCTGCGGTGGGGCCGATACCGGCACCCGCCTTTCTCTATGGTCTGAGACTACCGAATTTCCCCCTGCGCGTAAACCACATTTCTAATGAGGGACAAGAGTAGGTAAATACTTTTTGGAGGCGGGGGTCGTACAACCCCCGGCTGTATTTATTAAAATATAAAAACAAAATTAAAATTTTTGAAATAAACAATATTTACACAATTATACGCAGAAACATAAAATGACATTTGATTACAATTCATATGCACAGATATCAGATGGCTAACCTTAAACTATCTCTAATACATAGTTTTTCTATCCGAATCTAACATCTGGACATAATCATACATTAAGTACTTTCTGCGTATCCTATTTGAGCCTACGGCAAGGTCGCTAACCGGTGTCAGATCCTTATCAATTAGCCACGCCCTCCCATAGGAGTTGCGCATGCGCAGAGGGCCCGCTTACCGAGAGGGTACTTCCCCCCCCGGTTACCCCCATACGTTCCCTGAACTCCATTCCAATTTGGGGGGTCTTGCACTCTGCGCCATTTAATGACGTCCATACCAGTGCGGGGTGGCCAACCAGCCTAAAGAAAGCGTGACTCCCCTCTTTCCCCGCACCCATCCAGCCAACCGGATGTACCGCCCCTGGAGTTCTAGGAGAGACCCCTTGTCCCTCCTCCTGGGCGACCCCATCCGAGAATGGTGCCGCCCCCTAAGGACCTTAAATTTACTGCTCACCAGTCATGACCTTACCGCCACAGGCCAGCATAGTTGACCGACTATCTTGCCCCCCCCATCCTGACGCTCAGAAAGGTCATGCCCCTGCCTTAAATTCCCTGACCAAGCTTATGAAAATTTATCAACAGTATTTCATCACCGAACCTAGTCGAGTGGACCCCGACTTTTATGAAGCACAATTCTCCCTGACACCCCTCAGCAAGACCCTTCTGCCTAATGGTGTAAAGTCGTTCCCCCACTAGCTATAATAACTTTTGTGGCGAAGGACTGTGTCTCTTCAGAAGATCAGTCATAAAAAAAACCCTAAACTGACTGAGGCCAAGGAAAGATATTTGGAAACCACCCTGCTCTCAGCTCTGTCTGTATAGTCTGCAGGTGTAAAACGCGAGCTAGCCTCCTCTCTACTGGAATCTCTGCAATCCATGCCGAGGTGTACCTCGGGCATAGACATGTCACTTTCCCACTCCCATGCGAAGTATTCCTACTGTTCTACCCAGGCGTAGGGTCCGCAACCCCCTTCCTAGTGTATGATAACACAAAATACCAGGGGTGACTGAATCAGACAAAATTGACATACCGTCAGTGAGCCACTAAATGGTCTTGATTGAACGCATCGCGATGTAACACGTTGCAACCCACACCCCTAGCGTTATTAGCTCCACGCTCTAAACCGTCTTAGTTAACCCGCCACTCACATACCCTGGTACTCATTGCCGATGTGATTATACAATTGTGATACTAACCCAGTAGTGTCCCACAGGCTCCCAAAGAGTTCCCATAAGCATACCATGGGCCTCATGAACCACTGCAACCGAACCAACATGCTCTAAGATAGGTTCTGTGTTGGCTGCTGCCCCTACTACGAAGCATCCCAACACGCACTATGACCAATTTAATGACAAGGGGTGTTGAGGAATAGTTTCGTACCCAGTCACTCCCCATTTGCAGGATAATAATGCTACGGGGCTGGCTTCCTCATAGGGAATGAACATGCCGTTTTGGAGCCCCTACCCGCCTTGACTCCTGAGCCTCGCGGTGCGCCGCCTAGTCACGTCGCCCCAGACAATACCACTCATTGCCGGTGAAATTTATACCATTGGAAGGCCACCCAAGGAGGGCCCCACAGGCCCCACGCCTCTCCCTTAGGTACATCATGTAAACCGTGAACTATCTGCACCTGAGCACTATGTTCTGGGATAGGTTCTGTGCCCGCCTATCCCCCTACACGGAGCATCCCAACACTGCTCAATGTCCGCACTGAAAGGCGCCTGCGTGCACATGCGCCGTAATGGCAGTTAACCGTTCCATGACACAGGAATTAATGTGTCGCATCTGCCCCCAATACTTGTGTTTTATACAATCGGTAAAGGTATACACCTACAAGGCAGCGAACTGCTACCATAACACGAATGGCAACAATAAATGGGTGACAACCAATACCCTTCAACATTAATGCATGAGCAGCTCTGAAGGTATACACCTGCCACGCAGACGTACTGCCGACTTACCACAAATGGTAACAACAAATGGGTGACAACTATACATTCCAACTATGAAGCATATGGAGCACTGTCTCAGGCTAGCACCGCTTGAGCCACTGGGCTGATCACCCATCCCACTTGATGCTGCCGCTTGCCACTCACATTCCGGATCCACCAGTCCCCTTGATTGTCCACCTCTCGTAGTCATAACGGTGTGTAGCACTTCCAGGCATCAGGCGTGGATCCAGGCATACATAAATGAAAATCAAAGATAAATGATTAATGCCTTATGCTGTGAGATGCCCAACAAAGATTTTTAATTCAGCGCTACTTCGTGAGACTGTACTCTCCCCCTTCTACCCACACCCCCAGGCTTTTAAAGTGTATTGGTACTATGCTTTGGCCCGCCGGACCAAGGATGCGCTGATACTGCCAACACTACACCCCTCTCTAGGTGTGACATCACCAGGTCCCATAATCTGCCGGCCGCCAGGTGCATTGATACTGCGTGGGTCTGACAACATAGGCCCCCAAATACCCCAAATGTAAACCAGCCCCAGAGAGTAGGTCCCGCGTGACACAACCCAAGAATAACCTACTTATTTTACAAGTCCAATGCACGCCAGTAATGTGCGACACCACACATACATTTCACTGTCTACATGACAAACCCCAGGCATATAATGCCACAGTGTGCACGCACTAGGGGAGCGACGGTACCGTGTGATGCCATACGACGTTCAAATAAAAAGTGCACAAGCACATAAGTGCATAGATACTGTGTGCTACAATACATCATTGTGCCTACATGTATGCGCATAAATGGGAGTACAGACACTGTGAGCAGACATCGGAATCCAGTGCCCACGTGTATAAGCGGACTGGTGCAGAGACGCCGTGTGACTTAACGCCCTCATGCAGCTTGCATCCCCTGCACATGGCGCCTTGGGCTTCTTGACCCAGATCCCTCCTTCCTATGTACCCCCACACCGCACACCCGACTACCCTTGACATTGTGACAACAAGGCCTGGGATGTCCTGTTTTTTAACGTCATACGTGTTGAGAGTTTATTTAAGTGACCCTCACCTCAGGCCAGTGCCTAGAGAGCCGAACTTCATAATCATTTAAAAGCAGCGGCTAACATGCTAAGCCTAACTCACGACTTAAGTAATGTCGCACAATGTGCAACCCTGTAGCCTACCATAAAGGTACCTTATACGTAAAGAAATTAAGTTTTGGACCAACCTGGCAATTTATCAACTGTTTGAGCAGACCCTACAGTGATAGGTCTGACACATATTGTTAGAAAGGGGGCCTACCCCGGCGGGTGGCAATGCTGGTGGTACAGGCCCACCAGCAGTACTTGGCTTACAGGCCATGGCACACACCCCTCGTAATCCTAAAATATTCTTCAGTAGACCAGGTACATTCACCATAGGACGCTTTCATAGGCCAGGTTGTCCCGCTTTGGATGAACAAAATACTGACTCCTATTCTACTGTTCCAATCCCTGCCTGCTTCATTTTTTCCCTTATCTATTGCCAATCCCCTAACACGGCTTCCTACAGTGTTACCTAATGAATTTGTAATACAGGCCAAGGCATTGCTTTCGGCCATCCAATGAATCTCCAAACAGTTTGGAATTGTCCCAAATGTAAATGCTGACTCTAAGGCACTGAGTACTGACTTGCATATACCACCTGTATGTGTTCCCAATTGATCCGACGCCTGTTAAATGTTGTAAACTAAAAAACGGCGGTCAACATCAGCCGCCTTATCCAACTGTATTCACCTGCAGGTGAGACCTACACAATCCGAGAACCTTTGCCATGGGCATCAACCGCAATTGTTAATCAGACTCACAAATTGATGGCCCTTCACCTAAGACCAAATGCATCACCTCCGGATCATTGGAAGCAGACTCCTTTGAGACTGTCCCGCCAGTCTCACCGCATAAGGAACATTGAAAGCGGACATTAAAACTTAAAATGGCGCTTAGCATAACACCAGATGCACTACCTCAGGGACACTGGATTCAGACCTACAATAGGGAGTACCCTGCATAGCACTGGTTCCATCACATGAGGTAACATTGGAATCACCCAAAAGGAGAGTGCCTACCATGAGCAATACTTGAGGAGTTACGCACTCATTTTTCAATTGAGACCGCCTAGCTTCGCACCCGCTGCATAACATAGCACAACATAGTACACGTTGCCGTAGTGGACAAAAACCTACCAAACTGGACCGTCTTTGTTGAGAGCGTATAACTGCACCCTCAAATTTGCACGCAAATCATTAAAGTACCTCTATGTGAAACAGTTTTGGCACTGCCTCTAGATAAGAGGCGAATTTGTTAGTATGGCAGCACTTCACCATACAACTAACAGATTTGTGTCCCGCAATGGAACATAAGATGTGACTGTTAATTAGCCTATGGGAACTTGTGTAAGGCAGGGTAGGATGTTGTTCGATTTCAATGATAAAAGCGCGAAATCGCCACAAAGGTATCGGGGCGCTTCACATGAGCACACTGTAAGTTACGCAAGAACACGTCCATGTACTTTTTTGTGTGCGTGGTGAGATTTTGTCCATACTCACAGGATGTGTACGCCCCCCTAGGCTCAATCCCTGATTTCTAACCCCAAACTCAGCAGATCTAGCCATCAAACAACATCCTCTCCCCCTTTACCCAATGCAATAGAAATATAAAGGCTGCTTCCCACATAGTGCATGATCAGTTGATTTTTCAGCTGCAAGTCAGGTTAAAATTGCGCGCTCCCGCTGCATGCTTTATTCTTTTTTGAGTGTAGCCTATTTCTGTTCCCACCTTGCCATGCCCACACACAACTAGCTGAGCTAAAGTCAAGTTAAACACCTACCAACCTACACAATATTACCACTGCTCTGTCCCTTAAAAACCCGCAATGCCAAAAACCTTTTCACCTTGTCTATATGTGATATTCTCCAGTGACCCGCTCCTGCCTCATTACCCCAACACCAAGATGGAAGGCAAACACGAAGCATGGTTTTAACCTGTGATCCCACACATGTCCTTGATGCCAGGATGCCTGGCCTCCCACCAGACTCGAACCTGTTTCCCCCAGCATCCGAGTCGGTCGCCATAGCCGCTACGCTACACCCTTCATGTTTCTTCCATTAAATATTAGCCTTATATTGCTGCCCCAGAATATGCGAAGAGAACTATCTGAACAAAATCAATGGTTTTTATATAGCGCGAACTCGACCCGAAGGTATTGGAGCGCTTTACACGAACACCCGATTTTCATTACACATTTTATATGGCACGGGGAGATTAAGTGATTTGCCCAGAGTCACAGGGTGTGGACGCGACCTCGAGGCTCTAATTCAAATTTCCAGTACTCATTAGTTTACGCCGACGGACCACCTCCCTGCTCGAATTGTACCTGAAAACAACCGTCCCTGGGTGGGCTCGAACCACTAACCTTACAGTTTAGCAGACGAACGTGCTAACCGATTGCGCCTCAACATTTGTATTAACCTTGAAAGTAAGAGTCTTCAGATCTATTTCAGGGCCCCCATCATGCCAGATTACGTTGCATGCTCACCATAAATAACACGGGCGGAAAGGCAGCCCCTCACATCGCAGCTGACCGACACAGCTGTTCCCCTCGCGCTCAAACGCTCTCTCCACCGACGCGCCCGACACCAGCACTGGTCATCCTGCCGGTCCTGTGAAGGCGACCTCCATCGACGAAGCTTTGAACACGAAAACCATGCTCGCGTCTCGCCGCGATGACACTCGTGTCCTCCGCTCTCCAAACTGCCGATGAGCCGCACGTCGCTCGAGCTCTTCGTCGCCAGACCGCTCCCGAATCCGCCCATTAATCCTCCGATGAAAGACCTGAAAAACAAAACAAACGAATAGTTAGCAGCCTCCCAGGGGCTGCGTCCGGATGCCTGAGAGCACGGGACCAAGAGACCGCGTTCCGCGCTCCCCGGACTTTTATCCTAGTACTGGGGGCAGGCCAGTTCTAACTGGCCTGTCTCCTGCCGCCCCCTTGACCCGGAAGCACCTTAATTGCCTCCGGGCCAAGGGTTCCCCGCCGCCATCCAATCCCAGCCGCGACGCGCCCACCGTGTCACGCTGACGCGGTGGACGCGCCGGGCGAACAGGCGAGGGGGGGGAGGGGGTCGGTGCCCCGCCATATCTGCGGCGGGGCCGATACCAGCACCCGCCTTTCTCTTACCCGCGGGCCAGTTCTTAGTGTATTAGGCACTGCAGAGAACTTTTGCTCAGTTATGGGGCTGGAATAGGGAGGAGCCGGAAAAGCATGCCGTGCTGCATTCCTTGAGTACCCTGGGCACAGTGAGACACCAAACTAAATGGTTCTTCGTGTCCTTGCGCGAGGCCTCGCTGACCCCCTTCATCCGGCTGCATGAGAAATGGGAAAGTCATTTGGAGAGGGACCTCACAGACGCAGAATCAGACAGGGTCATGGCGTCCCCATAGAAAGTAGCACGGCACACAAGGTTGAAGTTTACACAATTCAATTATGTACACATGACGTATTTAACTCCGCACCGGATTTTTGTAATTTTTGAGGAAGAGCAAAGGCATTGCCCGAGATGTAACTGGGAGGATGCAGATTTCCTTGATACGACCTGGGTATGTGTCACAAAGGCACTCAATGCTGCATTAGACCTTGCGCTTCCTTGCACTGTAGCAGTCTGTCTGCTGGGACTCTTTCCCAGGCCACCCAAATGCAAAGGTGGTGATAAGTTCATAGATCTGGCCCTGGCATTGGCAAGACAGCATATAGCAATCGCGTGGAAAGCACCTGCGGGACCGCAGGCCCCTGTTTTTCGGAGGGAAGTGACGATGTGGGCTGGGACAGAAGAGAGGGCGCTGCGTAGGGAAGAGCTGAGAGGGCTGCGACTTCGTCAGATAGCAGACCAATGGAGGGACATATTACGCGCCTGGGAATACCCAGACTCCCCAGACGCTATGAGCTGAGACAGCAACACCCCCCAGGAGTCCGGAGGGAATGACTGATTGGTGTGGATTCTTCCCCCCCTTGTCCCCCCTCACTGTTTATTTCCTTCACCCCCTCTTCAGGGGGGTTGAGTTTGACCTGCGGGAATGGCTGGTGGGACGGGTCGGTCCTCCCTCCGCCTACCCCACCCCTTCCCCCCTTTTCTCCTCCCTACCCGGGCACTAATTGAGACTTACGACACGCTAGGTAGGTATGGTGCTCCACTGGACACCGACAGGCAGATAACATCCCAGTTTTTAATTCCCTGTTTGACGTGCTTTCTTTTTCTATGACTATTACGTCCTGAAGTGGCGCGGACTCCGCATACCCAGACATATACATGTTGCATGCTTCCGAGAATGTACGCTTATATGGGAGCAGGGAGGCAAAGAAGTAGGCACCTGAAGTTAGGGTCCTACAATGTCCGAATGGGGTACCCCTAGCTGTTGGTACACACACCTACTGGACCAGTCAAATGTTGATATACATATGAACCGGAACATTTGGGTACTGTACTGACCTTTGTAATACTTCTTCTCCAAGGTTGATTGTATCATACATGTTGTGGACACTATATTATGGAGAAAATACTAATAATGGATGTGGATTCTTGTATGATAAAATACCAATCAAACATGTTTTTAAAAAAATTATCTTGGAGTCTGTAATGAACATGGTCACAGTCCTGGTTTGATCAGTGTGCTTTCTTGGGCCATAAATAATTCAGAGACTATACCAAAATGATTGAGTGCAGCTTCTGTATTGAAAATCTGTGCCTTCTACATCCTTATGGTGATCTTCCCACTGCCCACTGTATTTCTCTCATTGTGATGGGCGTTCTAACAAACAGTAATCCATTGTGATTTTTACTGTTACAAAAATGCCACCTACAATCAGCTGGCACATTCCAGTCCAATTGAATTGAACTACTTTTCATTCTGAAGGCTCAATTTTTGAACTCCTCCTACCCACTTCAGCTTAAATGAGAAAATGTCAACCATTTAATTTGTTATTTGTGTGGTCCTCTGACCCATGAGCAATATTGATTCTACTTCTATAATTAATGAGGTAAATCTCCATTTATGCCCCTCAAATGAAATACTTTAACTGTTAGAAAGAAATATGCATGAGAGCGTGAACTACAAAGTCATTCCATACATACTCTTGTAAAGCATGCATACTTGCTTATTATATTTCATGCCTGAATTACTGCTTTACACAATTTCTATCCCCTAAACACCTCTGAGATACATTATACTAGTTAGTGAATGCTTTCTCTGCTTAACCTTTTTTTAGTTTTACAGGTCCCACGCTTAAGACTGGCACAAGTCCTGTGGCCCCAATTTTTAAGCCACTTCCATTAAATTTGTCAGACAAGGCAATGCCCCAATGAGACACTGAACAACATGATATCATCCTTCCTGGGAATCCGGACTCAAGAAGTGCAACTAAGCCTGTTTCCCTCCTATAAAACTAATGTGAACTGTGGGGTTTCCCTGGGCTCAGCATTATCTCATTTGCTGTTTAATGTTTACATCTGGCCATTGATCCCAGCCTTGGTTAGATGTGGTGGCAGATTCTGCAACTACTATGATGACTACTAAGATGACTCTCAGCTCATCTTCTGACTTGAAAGAACCGCCCAATTCCATTAGGAATTACAATATACCCTAAAGTTCACTTTTAATTAAATGGGTACTAACTCCATCAATCTAAACATCGATAACAGTGAGATGATTATTCTCAACCACAGAATGGATCTCTAGGCCAACACCCACTGGCCCCCTGAGCTCTGTGCCCCTCCTGTCCCAGTGGTCACTGCCAAGAGCCTGGGTGTTGTGGCAGACAGTCATCGGTCCATGATCCCCCAGATCAAGGCAGTCACAGCAAATTGCTTTGGACTATTGAAATCCATTAGGAAGCTTGCTCCTCTTCTGTCATCCTAGGTTTTTCAAAGCAGCTATTGCAGCAGTAAGTGTGTCCTGCTTGGACTATGCAAACTTTCTGTATTTGGGTCTCCCTGAACCTTCCTTACACAAACTACAAATCATTCAAAATATAGCATCGAGGATAATCTATAAACTGCAAAGACAGGCACATATCACTCCTGCATTAATGAAGCTTCACTGAGTCCCAGTCAAAGAGACCTAAACGGCTTGTATTATTTACATATCCATTCACAAGGAGGCTCCAGGCTTTGTAGTAAGCATAATTAGGAGATATGTTCCTACTCGAGCTCTCAATTCCTCGCTTGCGAACCAGCTGAGTATCCCTCTGTTCAAGTGACAGAGAGCAGGAGGTACAAGCTTTTCTGTCCTGGCCCCCATCTTTGGTAACTCTCTCCCCTCCTCGATCAGGCTGGAACCCAACTTCCTGAGATTCTGGAAGCTTTTGAAGGCCTGACTGTTAAAACAAGCTTGTGGTTAGCCTGATGCCTTTCTCCTCTCCCTCCTGGTTGTCACTGTGCCAAGAAACCCTTGGGGGGACATGGGCGCTGTAAGCTTTCCTAATATAACATAACGTAACGTAACATAACATAACATAACACATCAGTCCATCCCAAAAAATTACTTAATTGCTTTCAATCCCTCTAACTTTGGGAACAACATTTTTTCTGGACATTTGAGAAAATGAAAGTGACCAACTTTGCAGAAGTCCTTTGACCAGCAACATTCTTAAAATGGATGGTACAACAGCCTCCAACATTACAAATCTACTGAGCAGCGAAATCAGACTTGTATAGACCTGAAAGCTTAAACCTATAAAACCATAACTCCATGACTAAAATCACAGCTGATAGTAAAGGTCCTGTTGAATAGTGCCCAACCTATATCCACTCACTTCCTAGCAAGATCCTGGGAACGAAATTACTAAACAGTTCTGCAACAAGTCCTCAATTTCTTTAAAGCATTTTGCTTCATCGCTGTGAATCAGTGTTTAGCTATGTTAGAGGTATGGATACACATTTGGTAGATATCAGTGATGACTGTCTGTCATCAGTGGACATGAACCAAATAGGTCATCCTCATTCTCCTGCATCTGCTGACTGTATGTGACTGAATGAATCATGTGATGCTTTTACAATATATATATATATAACAATGGTCTTGGATTCCGGGTTAAGCACTTTAGTGAATCTGGTCCTCGTTGACTGAATTAAGCCAGCAGGTTATAAGAAGCAACAGATATTTAACATCTAAAGTCAGCCATGTTGCCACTATTGTTCTACATCGCTTTGTATCATTTTCCCAGAGGGCATTTCTTAACATCATTTATGATTTCGAATGTATGCTGATGAAACTCAGATTTTTATCTCACTAAGGAACAAGCAAGAACTTTGCCAATGGTCTGAGGCACATAAAGATATTTCTGAATGAAGAAAAATCTCCTACGCCTGAATAGCTTCAGTACTGATGTCATCATTATAGGAAATCCTGTTGATGTTTCTTTACCATGTGCTGGGTTAACAGAGGCTGGATTGCCCCCATTAGCTTTTACAATACATTAGGATAGTAACAAAATATCAGTTTGGTTTCTCCTTCAACAGATTTCATCGATTTTAAAGATCACCAAATTTTCAACTGATGATAGTGAGAAGGGTCCATTTTCTCCTGCAACTGAACCACAACATTGAATATGCTCTTAGGTCTAAACTATTGCAATGTAGTCCAAATTAGAAGTCCAAAAAGGGCATTCTGAAACTCCAGAGAAATCAGAACAAGTGGAAATGTAATCATCGCCCAGTCCTGAAAAACTTCATTGGTTCTAGTAGAACAAAGTATACAATTCTAAACCTGCCAAGTACCTTCCCTGTCATAGTACTCATGGGCTGACTCTCAGATCCAATTATGCAAGATTGAGCGGCATACCCAAATGTAAGTGAATCAAACTTGGAGCAAAGCCATCAAATTTCAGTGATCAAAACTCTGGAGTTCACTGAACCTTTTCCTGAGAACATCAAGTCACGGATGCAGCCCTCCAAAAAGCACACCCTTTCTTGTAGGGACCGAGCCCTTCGTCTCCTTGTATTTTTCACCTAAACAGGGGAGCGCTTAGTAGAACCCTTAAAGTCTTTATTCTATACCACTTTTGCTAAATAATCATGCATCTATACAGAATCACATGGTCCTGTGACTTGGCTGCACTATCACTGGTTAGAGCCTATATTTGTGAAAAGGAAAGTGGCAGCGATAATGCACACTTAGTGAGTGGTTGCACTGCTGACTGGGACATGATTGGTCTCACAACCATATATTTATACTTTTAGCCTAGCCAGACCACCAGGTACGTGTGATGCTTAGCCACCCCCAGAGCCTTTCCTGGGTGGCTCATTACATTCCTCCCCACATTAGATCACTCCTTGCATCCTTTCCACATTTCATACTCAAGTCTCTGATCAGGAACCTTGAGGGTGGTGTTGCAGCATGAGTAGTGCTTGAGCCTATTGCTGGGGGACAGGTTGGATCACAGATTGTACCGTAGGCAAGATTGACTGGCAGATTTTCAGACAGTTTTCTTAGTGTCTGTCTTGATTGTTCTGGGTTGAGTTGTTCTGTTCTGGTTGGATCACCGCTAGTGTAGATGAGTGGAGTGTGAGCCAATCTCCATCACTTTCACTCCAACTCTTCACTTGCCCTCTCCGGTCTTCCCATTGGTTCACTTGGCTCTTCTGCTTTTCTTTGGAACTCTCTTGATTCATGAGATGTTTTGAGTGGCAGTCTCCCTCCTCGGTGAGGGATAGACATTGTTCTTTTACTGTCACAAACAGCCAGGGTCCTCTTTCAAAGGGGATGTGAATGTGAAAAGTCCACCTGGAGTGACTTTCAGGAGCACTCTGTCACCTTCCAATAGTGTACTCCTGATAGCTCTCCAACAGTGAGTGGGTTTGCTGTTGTTCTCCTTTCACCATTGCTGACGTGCCTAGGTGTCCAAGCTGCTTAACCTCTATTGAAATGCGGCAGGAAAGTGTCTTTTAATGTTCACCCAAGTAGCATTTGCTCAGCTCTGCTGTTTGAAAGATTGTGGGAGTGAGAGAGCCTTAGCAAGTCTTCATGACAGATTCTTGTAGGATGAGGCATCGCAGTATGAGAGCTTTGAGTGTGGCAACCGCTGTTTCGTAGGTGTCATCATCCCCTGCGTGAAGGAGGTTTACAAATAGCTTGAAGACTTTTTCTCCCTCTAAGTTCAGCAGTAACAACTTCTTTGAGGTGACACCAGCTTTATGTGTGTCTCAGAAGTCGTTTTTCAGCCTACTGAGCCACAGTTTTCTTCAGTGGCTGCTGGGGTTCGGTCCCCCAGCTCGTTGAATGGGGCTAGGACCCCAACTAGTGAATGCACTGAAGCACCTACATGTCTCTCAAAGCCTGCTTCTGGTCTACTCATGGCAGCATTATTTGTATCAGGAATTGGGGCACTGCTTTATACTAGGCCATCCACCATGCTGTTGGAACTGAAGGCGCTGCTGTTCACCGCAATTTGAGGCACCTCTTTCAGGCCAGCTTTGCGGAAAGTAAATCTCTTGGCTCATCTCTGCACTGCTATGGAACAAGTATCCATCTATCTACATATGACAGATGGGGAGGTGGGTCTGTAGAATGTGCAAAGAGGGCAGTCTCTTGTATTGGGGACACCTGGACAGGAGTTCAGGGGCCCTCACATGGGGTACTACAAGAGGGATGACAGAAAGTGGGCCTCCCAAGGCCAACAACGTATTTCTCAAATTGAAGTGTCCAGGTTTTCTTTAGTAACATAACCGATGAGGTGGTGGATGCAGGGCCAGACTAGCCCTAGTGGCCACTCGGCATTTCTCCATTGGGCCAGATGGATGGGGACCGGTTTGTTCTGGGAGCCGATTTTGCAGCAGTGCTGCATTCAAAACCATGCAACAAAAGCGGGAGCGGTGCTTCTCACTAGCAACCCCCCACTCCCGGGGCCAATTAAGTAGGCCTGGGCTAAAAATTCCGTTCCGCTCACGGAAATTGCGATAATTTGACATTTTCGCGTTCCATGGAGAGCGCGTAAATGTCCAAATTTCCGCAATCCGCATTTTACCGGAAATTTTTTGCTTGCTCGCGCTGTAAAATAATACATTCTCATGTGTGCGCGATCGCCTGAATCCCCGCGTTCGCCGACAAGTTTTCCCGGTCCGGTCGCGTTCTCCACAAGATTTTGGATTGTTGGTAGCCATTTGCGCTGTCCCGCAGTAACGTCATTTGTCGCGCGATCATGTCTTTCTTCTCGCGATCATGCACCGCGAGACAAGTGAAAACAAGATGGCCGCGCCCGCGAGCAACCGCATGGACAAGTTGGTGAGCCGCGACCACGCAGAAAATACCGCGAACGGGCGGGAAAAAAACTTCCGCATCTTCGTGATATTTCCGTGTGTTTGCGGAGATTTTTAACATTTTCGCGATAATTTGCGAAAGTGAATTTCGCAAATTCCGCCCACCCCTACAGTCGAGCAGCAATCTGCCAGGGCTGGTTGCTGTTCCCAGTCCGGCCCTGGGAGAGTGTGCGGTGACTGCACAGTTGACAGATGGGCTGGGAACTAGGTTAAATCATGGTTAACGTGAGGCACCTTCCTGAGCGAATGAATTGCGACTGTGTAATGCTAAAGGCAATTGTTTGGTTTAGGGCAGGGAGCTGCATGGCGATTATGAACAAAGAGAAGAAGGGAAAAGAGTGACGTGTAATCATATTAATCTTCAGATCACAGGGCTACTATATCGTATGTTGAGTTGCACAAATGCTGCCAACATGACCTACTGCTTCCAAAGAGCTGCAGTGCACAAAAATCAAGAAGAACTGATATTAATTCAAGGGAAATGAGCAGTGGTCCAGGAAACATTGTTAGAATCGGGGTGCTGCCATTAATGCTGTATCAATGAAGCGAATAGAGATTGTGAAAGATCCAAGTGTCACACAAAAACAAGTGTAGTAAATGTGCCACGCCCATTCAGCAGAAGAGTGGTGAGGGGGTAGTTTGTAGCTGGCGGTGCATTTTGGACCACTGCTGTGGTAGTGCACTGTCATTTACAGGCAGCACAATTACAATTGAAATGGTGACTACATTTGCACAGACTTGCAGTTTAATAGTAAAAATATAGGCCCTCATTAATGGGGATTTGACACAGGGCAATACAGAAAGTCAGCCTGCTGCACTGCCCTACGCCAAAGTAAAAGGGCTGGAATGGTTATTTATGCAATAGTGTGCGATCCTGTCCTTTCCCCTTGTGCTGGCGCTGTTTCGGCAGCCTAGTGCCAACGCAGGCAGCCTTGCACCATGGTGTAAGGGTGCCTGCGTTGTCAGACGATTGTTTTGGGCAGGAAGGGACAGAAACCATCCTAAGAGGCATTTTCTCTTTCTATGTGTGCAGCATTCTGCAGCACACATGTGAAGAGGAAAAACCGAGGAGACGTAAAGATATTTTGCGTTGTTACGCCTCACCTCGGGAGGCATAAGGATTTAGCGCTTCTTCAGGTATACATGCTCTTGTAAATGTTCTTGTAAATGTGGGACAGCGTGAAAATTCCATGGGTATTGTGTGGGAAAACCCACCACAACACACATGGAATGCCACCCAAGTGCAGAGTAGGGCAACACAGTGATTTACGCTGCCTTGACTTACTCCATGTCTATTAGGCCATTCAAAGCCCCACATAGTGGCTTAGATGTGAATTTGTAGTTTGTCCCGGCAGAGCGTCACTCAAAGAGTGACAATCTGGTGTCTCCAGCTGTGCAAGGGGCTCATAAATATGCCCCCTCCAGTTTCAGTGAATATTTATCAGTTGCACATCACCTAGTAAAGTGTCTTGATCCATCACACTTTGGAATTACAAAAAAGTGCTTGATTTCTGCTTTTCAAATTGCTGATATAATTTGAAGTGCATGTATGGTTCATTTACCAATATTTAAATGTGGCTGTGTGTTAGAAAGAAAACTAACATGCTAAACCCTTTCCT
Organism: Triturus cristatus; assembly: GCF_964204655.1. Taxonomy (NCBI): domain Eukaryota; kingdom Metazoa; phylum Chordata; class Amphibia; order Caudata; family Salamandridae; genus Triturus; species Triturus cristatus. The sequence continues at coordinate 870,036,601 of NC_140593.1, forward strand.
GTACCCCAGCAGAATTGTCACCTACATTAGTTTTGGAGAATCCTCTCACTTTGCAGTCAGAGAAATAAAAATACACTCCAATTTCTGATATTTGATCTTTGTCTTTCTATTCTATTCTATTCTATTGTTTTGGTAGAGCGCAACAGCTGCCCCAGCAATGAGGCGTCCCGGCGCTAGAAACCCAGATCCAAGTCTGAGAGGAGAGTAGGACTATGGGGGTTACAGGCAAGGGAATAGAAACGTTTTCACAGCTTTCCGGAATGCTGGTAGGCTGTCTATAGAACGGATATGTTGTGGCAGGTCATTCCACAGCTTGGCTCCGAGGAACCTAAAGGAGCGGCCGCCCATGCGGCTGAGTTTTATTCGAGGAACGCAAAGAAGATTTCGGTTGGAAGATCTGAGGGTCCGTGCCGGGACGTAGGGAGTGAGGAGGGGTTGAAGCAAGGGAGGGGTGTTGAGTCTGAGAATTTTGAAGGACATAACAAGGGTCTTGAATTTGATTCTAGAATCAACGGGTAGCCAGTGTAATCTTTTGATGGTCGCTCTGGCTGAGCATCTGCGGGGGAGGCCGACCAGAGTTCTAGCCGCGGAGTTCTGCACACGTTGGAGGCGTGCTATCTCACATTTGTTGGCACCAAGAAGGAGTACATTGGCGTAATCTAGTCGCGAGAGGATGGTAGCTTGAATAATTAGTTGTCGGGTTTTGGCGTTGAAAAAGCCTAGAATGTAGCTGAGGCTTCTTAGTAGGCCAATGCAGGTGCCGGCCACTTTCTTGGTGTGGGACCGGAAGTTGAGTGAGTCGTCCATCCAGACGCCCAGGTTTTTCACTAGTTTTTTTGGGGGGGGGATGGTGCCCAGGGAAGACGGCATACGTGACAGGATGCACACAAAATGTAAAGGCCTCTTTATTGCTCATTCGCCTTCTGAACTCCAGCATGATTATTTCTGGGAGGGTGGCAGCACTCCCAGCATGCCCAGTGCCTATGGTTGGGAGGCACACCACATCTCAGTTTGTTGATTATTTCAACTCAGAACGCATTGTACTTTTTTAATAAAAAACAGTTGAACAGCTATGGAAATGCAAGAGTGTTCAGATGAAGCAGATAAATGTCTGTCATTTCAACTGGCCATTTGCTTTTGCTTTCATATTCATGTCAGACAACTCTAGTTATTATTGTGTTTAAAGAGAACTGTAAGGTGACTCTTACTAACTATTGACTATAATTTATCAGCACTGACAAATGAACAAAACAATACCATGGGACAGAAAACACAAGTGTTTGTTGTCAGGCATGAATAGATGACTTTTCGAACGCTTTAGAGGAGGCGTCTCGCCCTTGGCAGTTTTATCAAGTAGTCAACAGATAGGTGTCAAGGAGAAGCTGGGACAAACCTTTCACCCACCAGACCTAATGTGTTATGTGTCTCTGTGACTTTTTTGTTTATGTGCTTACCTTCTAAGGTAGGTTGTGTTGTCAGAGATGTTATCACCTATTGTACATGCAGGTTCTATTTTGACTGTTAATTCATAGGGGCAAGAAAAGTGGACCAGGTGGGACAGAAAATAATAACAGTTGTCAACAGTAAAGGGTTTTAGCAAAACATAATAGCGCAAGACATTTTTAAGTTGCGATCCAAAGCCAAAAAATAAGCAATGAAGAAGTCAAAATAAATCAGTGAGACAATTTCGGGAAAAAGGTAGGAAAAAAAATCCCACAGATGTAGTAAGGTAGCAAAAAAATCAAAATGTGCTTAGCCAAAAATATAATGCCCAAGCAAATCACCCAAACAACCACGAAAAAACAGCTAACGTAAAGAACTTCTTTGTCATCAGTTTAGTAAGTCCTGCTGAGATGAGATTTTTGAGAGTGGGAAGACAAGGGACTGATTGAGAGATTAAATGACGGATCACTCGGTTCCAAACTCGACGGATATCCTGTCCACCTTATTACGTGTGCAGAATATCCTATGCACTTGTATTAAGGCAGATGGATTTCTGTCACGATTGTTGCTGAGTAATGTGTCCATCAAACACTAAATGGAGCCCCCAAGTTCTTCATTGGTGAACTACGAAGCTGGACCCTGAAAGTGGGACTAACAGTGGACCTGAAATTCCATCAAAGTGTGAGACTCTCAGGGGCATATTCGCAAGGGTCTATCGCTGAGTTAGCGGCACTTTATCGCAGCCAAAGTCGCGCCCATTCACAAACTGGTGCTACCAGCCGATTTCACCAGTTTACCTGCGATAGTAGCCGGAAAAAACATCTCCACAGATGAGCCCGGCAACTATCGCTAATAAGATGCATAGTAGGTTTTCCTGTGCAAAAAGCTGAGACAACACCACTCGGCAACATTATCAACGACCATCCAGATCGGCGATAAGATCTCAAAACATGCGATAAGGTGCGTTAGTAGCAGGAATCTAACCCCTGCTCTGACCTGGTGTAAGGTCGGACAACAACCTGCACCATCAAAGGGAGCCCAGCCCAGAGCCACACCTGAAGAACAATGGAGCTACTGACCATGCATCCCGAAGCCCGAAGAGGGCAACAACGAACACCAACACCACCCCCAGGAACCCCCCCCCCCCCGGGTCCCTACTCCGGGCAATCCCCATCCCCAACACCCCCCGGACAAAGACCCCGGACCCCCGTTATGTCACATCAACGTTACGAAATCATGAACAAAACAATTTGCCTGATGTCGCAAAATTACAACACCTAACATACATGTGTGGTCAGAAAAAGGAGAATCATACATTCATCTTAGAATTTCCAAATAATTTGTTTAATTCAGAATAAAGACAAAACAACTATTTTGAAGAGTCATGGCGGGCCCTCTCAGGACAATCTGTAAGTCTCAGCCTGCAAAACAAAATTCTAGATAAGAAGGTGTGTCATGCGCTCATCAAATGACAGAGAGAGTGAGCGAAAGAGAGAGAGATAGAGATAGAGAGAGAGAGAGAGAGAGAGAGAGAGAGAGAGAGAGAGAGAGAGAGAGAAAGAGAGGGAGAGAGAGAGAGAGAGAGAGAGAATGAGAGGGAGGGAGGGAGAGAGAGAGAGATAGAGATAGAGGGAAAGAGAGGGAGAGAGAGAGAGAGAAAGAGAGGGAGAGAGAGAGAAAGAGAGAAAGAGAGAAAGAGAGAAAGAGTGAAAAAGAGAGCAAGAGAGAGAAAGAGAGAGATTGTACAAGGAGCGCAAGGCCAATCGGGCTCTTGGCTCATACATGCCAACTGTTGTGTGTGTATCGCAATTTGTGCACACTAAGTCTAAGACCTGGCATCAATTGCCACGCAAAGGCCACATCACATTTCAAAAATGCAAGCAGTAGTCAGACTAACATTAAGTATGAAAGCTCCTTTGTCTCAATACACAAGGCGGAAGGACATCTGAACCTCCGACCTTGGTCTTGAATGCAGCTGGCCCCCCCTGTGCGAGATGCCATACAGACGACTACCACACCACAAACTGTGCTAATGAAAGACTAACGTGTCCACACCCCACACACAGTTGTCCCTGCTTGAGGTACACCTGCATGGGATGCCCTTGACACATAATTAAAAAACAACCCATACGTCCAAACGTTGCACACAAATACGACTCATTGCTCCGAGCTGTGGCATATCTTCCACATAACTGCTGCCGGTCAGAAGAGTGCCAGTCCTACGAGACCAACAAACGCAATGGCAGGCACATGCACGTGGAACTGTACTGTGCACGAATGCTGCATCTGTTACCGTCTGAGTATCCGTCTTGCGCACGTCACCTGCATCAAGCCCTGGTTCCACTGTCTATCATGCACATTCGAGTGGCCCATGGAGGTCTGCCTATCCAACACAACGGTAGATGAACTAGATTATGACTTGTGTGTGCGCCCCCTGTTGGCCCACGACCAGGAGTGTAACTGTGATAGGCGTGCTTGGGATGCCTTGATATCTGGCGTATGTGCTGGCAGTTGGGCATGGGAGATTTTTACAAATCCTCGTGTGCAGTGACCACATCGAGGCGCTCTATTGGTCTGTTTTGCAGATTGGTGAAACGGCATGGACTGAGCACAGCTGCCCAGACCAGTTAATGGATTGGCTCTCCCTTGTGTTCCTTGAACTTGACAATGACGTACTCTTGTAACCGATTGCCCACGAAGCTGCGCTCGCATTTATGGATGAGGACTATGTTCCTGCAGCCATAACTGATTGTCACCCACAGCACAGGTCCACACACCTTGTAGCATCTTGGAGGAATGGTCACACATCTCACCACAACAGTGGACATGTCTGCCTTCACCTGGGCTCAGAATGCATGTGCGTGGACCTACGTGTGTGTACACACACCTGTGCAAGGTGATGCAGTCCCATGGGCGGAGCAGCTCAGCTTTATTTGGCAACTTTCCAAAATCGGACAACTGCTGGGGGAAGGGTACACACATGGCAATGTAGAACGACATTTGTGACCTTGTAGGACCCTTTCACCTGCTTAATGTCAGCAGAGCACACAGTAGGCGCAGTCCAGTGGTACAGCACTATGCAGATCCCATGGGCTGAGAGTCGTGCCCCCTGACACGGGCAATGAGCATTCACCAAAAATCACATGATTCATCCAGCAAGGGAAGGTGGGCTGAACGTGTTGCCATCCGCGATGATTTGTGTTCATTGTTTGCCTCCCCATGTCTTGCACCTCGACATGTTCCTATGCTGCCTGTAAGCGTCTTAAGCATTGGTCTGCATGTTGTGGCCCTTGCCTTGCCCGTACTGACACGCACATGCTAATAAACTCTACGCAACTTCACTAGTGTACAACAGTGATGAGTGTTGATTAGATTGACAAATCATGTGCCTCAATGAGCATTGTCCGTACACAGGGAGGGACTGACTGACGCTTGTACATTGGGGGTGAGACCCTATTGACAGCTCCACCTCTGTGAGCCAGACATTGTGGTTGGGATAGTTGCTGGCAGACCTGTGCCCTTACGTGTCTTCAGCAATGTCAGCAGGGTGTCCAAATTCTTGATATGTAGATCAAGGTTATCCATCAAAACAGACTGTGTCCACACAGAAGTTTGTGAGTATGTATGCGAAGAGACATTCTGTTGTCACATGTGATGGGGACACCACTTCAGGCCTGCTACCGAATTTGGCATTTCTACACACAGCCCTATTTAATACATGGACGTGGGGCTACGTTGGGGGGTAGCAAGATTGTTGTTCATGTGCCAGGAGGCCACAGCTAGTTCACACCTTTACAGTCATCTAATTGGCCATGTCGGTCAGGGTAAAAAAAACATGCGCATTGATGTCACATAGCAGGGTGTACCTTTTAGTGCAATCAATGTCTCTACATTCATCCATACTTTTATACGTGAGTGAACATAGACATGACACATCTGTGTGATTTGAAATGTTTTATTCACATTCTGGGGATGTCGGAGCTGGAGCAGTCCATGGCCATGCCAAGTCCACATTCATGGTTGCCCAGTGATGGGCCAACCAGAGTCCTTGGGGGAATGAAAAGGTAATCTGAAGAGGAAGAGTTCATTCGGCAGCCGGATTGCTGTGTCATTATTAACCAGAGCAGATATGGCAGTCCATGTCGGGGTCCAAGTGAATGTTGCAGTGTGTTTCGGGGGACAGTGGGAGGTGTTGTTCCAGGGCATGATGCATAGGGCTGTACTAGGCAGGGACAGGCCATATTTGCGGGATGGATGCTACTACCTCCTTCCTCACACATTCATTACCCTCCACATCTTACCCCTCTGAGATATCTTCTGTGTCCGGTGTGTCAGGTGTGTGTGGTGGTGTTAGGGCTGCATCACTGGGTGCCACTGACACATCAAGGTACGAAGATGATAGGGCCGCATCACTGTGTGCCAATGACACATCAGGGGGTGGAGATGTGTGTGTCAAATTTCCTGCAGGAGTTATCTGGTACAGGCTCAGTGGCAGCAATGGCAAGATGAGGATCTGCAAGGCATGGAAGATCCCAGCTACATCTTGCTGGTGTTCTGCTATGGTAGCCATACTTCCAGCCTGCATCAGCTGCATGGTCTCCATTGTCCTCCGCATCTGTGCCAACTCTGTGCTGTCATCGCTGGAGCCTGTCTGACTGGACAGTTCTTGTACCCGAGTATTGGCGCCAGCAATGTCAGCCAAGGATTGTTGGAGAGCATGGTGCACACAGTGGGTGTCCATTAGGAACTGTAAGCGGTCTCTGATGGGACTCAGACACCCACGTATGGCATCGAATTTGGCTGCAACAAGGTCGAATCCCACCCGCAGATGATCAGCCATCTCCTCCTGGCATCCTAATACACGGCGTTGGATTTCCATGTGTTGGTCGTTGGGGTCCTGGGAGGCAGCCGTGGTGGTGTGTGCTTCCTGCTGTGTGGTCTGTGCAGGGAATGGGGTCACCTCGATGCAGCTGGGCTGCCCTGCTCCTGGGGGTGGGGTGTGGAGGCTGTCCATTAGCCGTTGGAGGGTGTCTGAGCAAACGTGCAGGGTGTCCTCTTCATCATCACTGAAGAGATGTGTGGTCTGCTCTGCAGCAGGTGTTGATTTTCCCTCTGCAATGTGAAGGGGAGATGCAGGAAACAGTGTGTGCCATGTATGTTGACGCATTTTAGATGTTTACATATAGACTGCATGACAATGTACATTGTGACTGTGTTGGTGAAGCTGGCTATTTGATGGGAGACAGTGGACATTTCGACTACATGACGGATGTGTGGTTGTACTCGTACATTATCATCTCACAGTGTCATACAATGCCAGATGTGATTGGCCAGTTTCTACGCACAAGCGGCACCAGTTGTGTCCTCTGTCCTGTGGTGTAAGTGTTGCACTTTGTATCACATTGTTGTCAATGTTGATGTGCTGTGATTGCTATGTGTGTATGCTGCATTGTTGGCGAGTCACCCCTGCAGCTCTGATTTAGTGGCCACTTATCCCTTTGAGGCAGTGTGCCTTTGACTTGTGTGCTTTTCGGGTGCTGGGATGTTTGCGACTTGAGTCATTTGTGCTCTTGGACAGATTTTGTAATCTTGTGCATTGTTTGTCTGCAGATGTGTTTTTGACGTCATGGGTTATAGGGGCACGTGGATGTGTCAGAGTGTGACCTGCTCCTTTACGGATGTGGTCCACACTAAGCCACCCCAATGTCGTCTCATGCACCATGTCATGTATTTTGACTGCAGCCATGTATCGGTCATGCAGTGTCACTTACATTGTCAGTATGTCTCACAGAGCCGCAGCTTTTCGGGATTCAGCACATGTGCATGGGTAGGTTGTGGCATTGGTGATATGGAGGGGGACCCATTTGTTCACATTGTGGACGGGGGCCTACTTGGTGTTTCTATGTGTGCTGCAGTGTGCCAAGGGTATCAGGGACATGTTCCACAATCATTGTGGATGTGTAGTGTGCTACACATGATTGTGCATGTGTGCCATTGTGCCCATCTCCCCCATCCCCCCAGTCCCTGGTCATTACTCACCCTGTTACTGTTGGGTCAGGTCATATCGAGCTGCGTCCAGACCCCCAACTCCTGCCACCGTCTCCACACTGATGACTGTGGCCATCATTTCCTCCAGTTCATCCAGCTCCTCCTGTGGTGCAGGACTCCCACCTCCAGTCACCTTTGCTGTCTTCCTGTTGGCAGCAAGTTTCTGTTTGGTTCGGCTGTGCACTTCATGCCAGCGCCTCTTGACCTACTCCATTGACCCCCTCGACACTCCAACTGCAGTTACGTTGGTGACGATGGACTGCCATATTTCCGTTTTTGTTGCCAATGACGCAGTGGATGTGACGAACAGTTGTTGGTAGTGTTATATCACCTCTGTGACGATGATCCGGTCTTCCTGCGGACTGAACCCAGTCTTCCTCTTCTCCTTGCCCTTCCCCGAACACGGGGCTCCTGGCTGGTCCTCCGTGGGGCTTGTGGGGTTCGGGTTTTCGTCTGCACTCGGTCCGGGTGCATCCATGGTGCTACGCAGTTTGATTTGGTTTAGGTGTGTTTTTTTGTTGCTTTTATAGTGCATTTTCCCGCATGACGCGTGGGAATTGCAGGCCTGTCGCTGGTTGTCGCTGATTTTTGTATCGTGATTTGGGGGTATCGCAGGTTTTTTCGCATTCGTGTTTCACATTTTTTCGGCGTTGCGTTCATATTTAATAATAATACGTAAAGGGTAGGCCCAATAAACCCTTGAGGGCTTAGGCAGATAAATTGGTATAGTGAGGTTGCCAACAAGGGATTTTGTTTGTGGTCACTTAGTTCAATTTCTTTATAGTTAGATTTAGAAGTGTACTTTAAACCAATTGTACACGTAACATAAATGTTGTCAAAAAACTATTTGCAGATAAAAGGTACACACACGGGATTTGTTTTTGTGAATAAAACACAAGTCTTTTTATATAAATCAAAGTCAAAAAAGGGATACAAAAGAAACAATAAATTTCAAGCAATACAGCATGAAAGATGGGTTAACTTAAATCCACATTTCATCAAATAACATCTATTTCCAAGTGATTTTAACAGAGATTAATTTCATAAATGAAAAGAAATCAACTGTGGTTATCTAATAATGTGGAATTAGATGATGGTGTCGACGTTTCGGTCTTGGTGGCAGAAGTCCGTTAGACCATCTTCAGGACAGTTAGTAATTGCACAAAAAACCCCTATGTAGACACAATACAAACAATTGCATTAATGGACACATAACGATTAAAAATTCATTCTAGACAACCCGTGTGTGGAGAGTGGTCTCTTTATAATGATCAATCAAACAACTAATTTAATACTGCATAGCAGGAAAATTAAATTAAATATGGTCATTGCCATATTCGAGAGATGAATACCCATATAGAAATCAAAAATCAAAAAGTTCTACCATGGAGATGGTTGTAGTCATGATTAAAGAATCTTGTAGAGCTCATCTTTACTTCATCTATTACACATTATAAAAAAATTTTTAAACAGATGTTAATCCAATCAAAGTAAAAAAAATTGCTTACTTTGCGAGTTCAGAGAAACACACGTAGCTTGTTTTTCGTGTTTGTATGTTGTTGTCAAGGCGTATTGGATGAATCTATAGCCTGAATTTAAAATACACTATATTAAGTATACATCCTAGGAAATTAATAAAAGGCAAAAAGAAAAGAAGGGTCATTGAGGTGACTCCTACCTAATTGTTGACAGACTTTCTCCTACGGGGAGATTTAAACGGGAGAAATCCTCGTTACTTCTGGTTTCCTGTTCCAGAACTTTGTACTGCAAATATAAAGTGTAAACACCATTTAGCTAGTGTATTACTTCTACTTAAATTCATTGGGCTAGACATCAAAGATTGTTCTTGGATGACTAACAAAGTATTATTTGCTGCTCAAGTAACTTAGTTAGATGAGTCATGAACACGACTCTTTCACTGTGATCTTAGTAATTATTTCAATTTACGCTCGTAATGGTCTAAGTCTCTAGATGGTGCTTAGAACATCCAGAATTGCCAGTGCCTTGCTGGTGACAAGAATCTATATAAATATTTCATCACTAGCGTCTGTGGTGTGCATATATTTAGCTCTATGGAGACTCAAAAGGTAAAGAATTATTACAGGGAGCAATCCTAGGAGGCAAGGTCAGTGGTTTGCATTTTACTTCAATGTGAGAAAGCGAATGGACTTGAATTGGTTGTATAGATTTGGTGTAGACACAAGCTAGCTGTTAAACATCGCTTATTTATTGTAGCCCACTTCAGATAAGTGTATATTGCTGGACACGGCAGCTATTTTTAGATACCTCAGTTTAAACGGTGAGACAATACTGAATGGCGCCGAATGGTTGAGAGCAGACGAGAACACAACCCTTCAGTCTATCGCAAACATCATCACATGTCTAACGTTCAAGTTTGAAACAGTCTAGACATTGCTAATCTAAGATCAAATAATATGTTGAAAACATTTCAGGTTTGTTCCACCTCATGCGAACCCGCTTTAAACTAAAAAACAAAAAGACAATCTCTAGCTTTCCTAATGGTCTACTTACATTTTGAATTGTCGATTAGGCTCGAAAAAATCCGCCACAGTCGGGAACGCCTAATCTGACCGGACAAGATCAGCTGTTTTTAAAGCTTACTAATTAGGGGGCGGACCTCTTGCAAATTAGGGCCGGTGGTTGAATGCACTAAGTAAAAGCGGCGGCCATCTTTTAAATGCATGGACCTCTGTAAACACGAATAGATTACATTTCTACGGGCTTTTAACAATCACCGGGGGCTTGCACATTGTTGATTATTAAGAAATAATATCGCACTTTGAAACACAATAAACCTTAACTGTATGTTTAATCTTGATGTCACTATGCGGTAGAATATATAGTGAATCTACCGTATTCAAAGATTTGGGTCAGTTGCTCTTGACCTACGTAAGGACGGCGGCCATCTTTGAGTGTCCAACAGTCATTGAATCATATACAGATTTAAAATGAAGTTCTTTGGACTCACCGAAGGCTATAGGAAACTTTTTAATTTCAACATGATATCACACTTAAGGGGAAGCTGGACTAAGGCTATATATTTGATCATGATATAGCTAAAGGGTCAAATAAGCTCTGGGTCGCTTCTATTGAAAAAAATGGGTTACGAAAACTCATAGCCTGACTATGGCAGATGTATTTTGCAAAAATCTATTCCGTTCGGAGCATTGAATCGACCAATTGTCGCCTTCAGGAAGAATCAACATAAAATGGTCCTAAGATATCACAATTCAACGGCTATATACAATTAATGCACTATAGTATTCAAGACATTTTCTTAATCAATGTTACACAGACTCATTTCTAAAAATCTGTAACATGTGCTGTACAAGACATAATATTTTCACCTTTTTACATCTCATGGTTATCCCAACAGAAGTGATCAATTACATTGCTCAGGAAATCAAAAACATGTGTATTGCAAATTATCTTACAGTATTCAGCATGAACATATTTTAACATAGATTAAATACGATCTAGAAAACTGTTGTCGTTGACATTGTCATAGAGCTAAGGTGATATTTACCAAAAGAGGCATAAACACAAGTGGCCATGATAAAGAATGGATCGAATTAATTCTACCATGGAGATAGTCAGGTGTTATCATAGTTCATAGTTTTTGATTTATACATGATACCAAGGAAAGTGTGTTTGGATCCTCAATATGGGTGAATAGACTTAAAAGTACAAATTTCAGAAACAAAGTCATAATTGTAGATCATATTGATTATTGTAACATCCTTCATGAAAATAAGGTGTCTGTTTTATACCAGGCAAGATAGAGTATGCCATTCAGTGGCTGAATTCAGACCTTGTTTGATATTGTCCGTACGACAAATCCAGCGATTCTCTCTCATTGTGAGTATGTGGTCAACATTTGCTTGTCTAATTGTGGGTTTTACTACCTCTATGACCTACCAAAGCATTTCTTTTTCGGTGTGTTTCATTTTGGTGTAATGGTCTACTAAGGGTGCATTCTCAACCTTGCATCTGATTCTCGACTGATGTTGCAAGATTCGCTTTTTGACCATTTGCGTTGTTTTTCCTATGTATTTCAAGCCACACGGGCATTGGATACAATAGACCACATTGCTCGTGTTGCAATTTGAAAAACATTTCACTTTGAAGTTTCCACCATTCAATTCAAACGATTTAAGATTAACTGTGTTTGCACAGGCTGCACAGTTACTGCATTTGAAGTGACCGATAATCGGTGATAGCTGTCGCATGTTGTCCACTATATTTTGATCTTGAGTCTTGTAGGCATGGACTAGTCGGTCCTTGAGATTGGAACCTCTTTTAAAAGAAAACAACGGTTCCTTTGATAGTTCCGGAAGTGAGGCTAAAAGTGTCCAATGTTTTTTGACAATTTTTTTGATCTTATTTGTGGCTGTGCCGAAGGTGGTAACACAGACCAATTGGGGTTGGTCATTTTTTTCTTTTACTTCCAGCAAGGCATTTCGATCATTGTACCATGCTCTTTTGAGTGACTTTTTGAGTAGCTTGTTTGGATAGCCACGTGAATGTAGTTTATCTTTCAGTTTTTTTGCTTCTAAAAAATAGTCAGCTCTTTTGGAACAGTTCCTCCGAAGACGGAGAAACTGCCCAAAAGGGAGTCCATCTTTCAATGACTGCGGATGATGACTTTCATACTTTAATAAGGTGTTCCGCGCAGTCGGTTTGGTAAAAAGAGTGGTGTATAATTTGATTTCCGTATCTACTCTGATCGAAATGTCTAAGAAATTCATATATTGGTTGTTGCATTCTAATGTGAACTTCAAATTGGGATTCCTTGAATTTATCCAGTCATGAAATTCAGTCAGTGATTCTTTGGATCCTTTCCAAATTAGGAAGACATCGTCAATATATCTAAGCCAACACGAGATGTTGGCTGTGTAGGGATTAGATATATTGTGGATGTGTTGCATTTCGAAATCGGACACGTAGATGTTCGCTATATCTGGGGCATAAACTGCCCCCATCGCAACACCCTTTAGTTGTTGGTAAAACGTTCATATTTAGGCGGTCATTTGGTGCGTTATTCTGCTACTTTCGCATGGTGCTGCCAGGTTGGGAATACAATGTTAACACTGTTATTTTGTTGCGATAGACTGCGATCTGTAGAGTTGCGTTAAGTTAATTTTGCGATAGTTATCACACGTTCTTGTGAATATGCGCCTCAGTTTTCAAAGGGCATTAAACAGATGAAAAAATAAGTCTAGCATAAACTTGTGTTTGTTGTATTTAATATCTTTAAACCCATAAGATTGATCACTGGCCACAATGGGAGATACTTTCAAAGAAAGCGAGAGCCCTAGTTATTCAAACTGTAATTTTCCTTTTTAGGCTCTCTGTTAATTTTGTCAGCATGAGGGAATCCTACATTTCATTACATTATGTCGTTGTCACTGGAATAGGCAGAAGCCTGGCCCGCTATCACATCCTTGTGCTTGTCCACAATCACCAATTAGAGCTCTGAAAATCCTCTATATTATCCCAGAGATCAAATTCAGATCAGAGAGCTGAAAGAAGGATGGGTGTTTTTCTGGCATTCTAAGGTTTAATGTTCGGTCTGCAACAGACTCCTGCTTACATAGGCCACAATGTGTCTTTGCGAATTATAGTGTCCACTGTGCTGGGCTAGGATTGCACCTAACACCACTGGACTGACAGCTATTTCAATCTCAGTATGACGTTTTGGATTAAAGTAGGTAGTTTCAGAAGCGTTCTCAATTGCATGCTTGATTTTCTTAAAGCTTCGATCACATTCAGATGACCACTTGAACACAGCATTCTGTTTTGTAAAGTCTTTCAAAAGGGCACCGACAGTGGCAAAATCATGAATGCACTGGAACAGAAACTGGCCATGCCAAGGAAGGATCACAGCATGATCCTATCTTGTGGTGAAGTAGTGGACGAAAAGATTTGTACTTTAGCAGGATATGGTGTCATCCCCTTTTCAGTGAAAATATGGCCAAAGAATTTCAGTTTTGTTTTGCAAAATTCACACTTTCTTGCATTCAAATTCCGACATGTGTCAGCAAGCGAATGGCATACTTGTGCACGGGCTTTGTCATGTTCCTTTCCAGTGGCCCCAAATACCGGTATATCATCACTATAATTAAAAGCATGTGTGACAGCCTGTATTATGTGGAGAATTACATCCTGAAAGAGTTCTGCAGCTGACGATACCCCAAAATGAAGACTTTTATATTTGAACAAACCAATATGGGTAGAAAAAGGTAGCAATGTACCTGCAATTCTCCTCTAGTTCGAGTTGTTGATATCCCTTCTTCAGATCAAGACGAGAAAAGACTTTGCCACCATTCGGCTTAGTAATCATGTCTGCAACGTGCGAACCTGGGTGCCGTTCTCTCTCAATTGCCTTGTTTCCTTATGCATGTTGACACACATGTGCATGGCACCTCCACTGACCTATTTGGGCCCTCTCACTATGGGTGAAACCCATGGTGTGGGACAGCAGAGTGTTTAATGATATCATGCTTTAACAGCATTTAGAGTACTTACAGCTTCTTGCAAGTAAAAAGAAATCGCATAATGTCGTTGAGCAACTTGGCAAATGTCTTCATTGATATTGAGTTGCACTTTCATGGTCTTAATCTTTCCTAGTCCATGAAACAATGATGGGAACTGACTTACTAAATCTGCCTGTGAATTCATGTTAAAGTTGAAGGGGATCAGACCCATGTCAGCAGCAGTACTGAAACAGTAAACATGCACTTGATGAAGTTCCTTGAAGAACAATAATTGGCTCTTGTACTTGCGTTTTCTTGTGTCACATTGTTGCTACAAATGATCCTCAACTTTGCAATGGCATGGAGGCAGCCCATGTGTATACCTTTGTCTGCAAAGGTGTTAGACAGGGCACTGGCAACAGTTTATTGCACTTCTCTGCTGGCATAATGTTTATCAATGCCCCACTCTCGATGATAAAAGGTATGGGACAACCATTCACCTTTAGTTTGACATTGGGGCAATGTCCAAAAGAAATTGATTGTTTTACGTGTCAATCTCGTTTCTCTTCATGAAGCCAAACCTATGTGATCACGTTGTTCATCAGTCAACATCATCATTGCACAACCATCTTCTTCACTGTCACTTGACAATGACATTGAAGAACCTTTAGAAGATGAATTTGATGACGATCGACCTCGTTTAGTTTCCGCTTGCCTGTTTTGGTGTTGCTGTTTGGTCTTAATGGCATGGCTAGAGGGTTTCTTGCACTTTCTGGCATCCATTTTCACTTCTCAATGTGACATAGTTGGTTTCTCTTTCATTTTGCAAACCGTTATGAAATTATTTTCTTTCCCGCAGCTTTTGCATATTTGTTAAATGGGTGCCATTTACCTTCATGTGCAAAGGAGAATCTGCATCAGAAACACAATTAATTTTCTTCGGAGACACACTTTATGGCCCATGACCTAGTGTCTCTACTTACTTTTCATGTTCAATGCTGATTCACTCTGGGCTACTCCAGCTTCCATATCAGCAGTTTGTCGATGTGCACGTTCTTCTGCTCTCGCAGCCATGAGCACACTCTGTAGACTGAGTGTCTACTGCAGCATGCGTCATATGAATAAGTCAGAGAGGCAACCATCGATGACTCTGAGACAGATGGCTTCTTCATCATTGAATTAATTAAGCTTGCAACACTTGATGAAGGCCTCAAGTCTTTCAGCAAACTCATCCATCATTTCTCCAGCTTGCTGTCTGGTTTGGGTTCATCAGCTTGTGGTATTATCTTTTGCTGCCTCTTTCACTTTGTCACCTGCAAGGTTTTTTAAGTATTTGATGATCTTTTTATCATCTGTTTCTTCTAGCGTGGCAATGAAATCATCAAGTGATTCAATACAGGCAGTCCATCTGGCACCAAAGTTCTGTTTTTTTGCAGTATCGAATGGAAGTGGTGGTTTCAAGAACATGGCGGCATCATCACCGTCTGTGCAACTTCCTGCTGCTGAGAGTAGGGCTTGCTCAGGTGCTGTCTGCTCCCCACCTTAACCAACTCCATTCATACCATCTCTAGGCCTCAGCTGCATGCTTGCATCAGTGTCGTCGCAGCTGATCTAATCTTGTTTGGCCTCTTTTTTATTTTTTGCAGTAACTGTTTTGTCTCCTTTACATGGTCATCACAGTTCTCAACCTTCTGCATCATACCTGACTTTCACTGCCTTTAGCATTTCTTGATGGCTGCATACTTCTGATTTTTGCACACTTTTGAACCTGGCTTTTGCTGCCTTTTGCATTTCTTGTTCTGTATGCTTGACAGCTCTGTGCTATGTGGTGACGCAATACCTCTTCTTTCGGCCTTATCAGCAGACTCGGCCCAACTGAGACTGAACTTTCCATAGGACCTTCACCTTCTTCGAAAGCCTTACAGTGGCTGCAGTGGCACTTTGACTCCACAAAAGCCAACTGTCGACTGCTTCACTTCGACTGAGGTGCACGTGGCATGCATGAGCAGTTTTCTGGATCTCTACAAACTCTTAGAGAGAGCACTGTCATTTTTTGTGGTTATAGCTCTCCTTACTCATAGCCAGTTGTAGGGTCTTCCCCAGTCCGGTAGTGTGAAGATGAACATGCCACACACGGAGCTCTGTAATAACGTCTTTATTCTTCAGAGTGCAACCGTTAACTGTATGCACTGCGTCATGAACTTTATTAACCACAACCAGAAAGACCCACACAATTATATAATTCTTCTACAGAGTTGATCAGGGACCAAAAGGGTTCCACTATTCATATTTACAAGACACTACGGAGAGTACATACCAAGGGTGGGGCTGAGGGGATAGGGGTGGCAGGAGCCCTGGGTTTTGTTGGTTGTTTGGAGGACAGGTTATGTTATTTATGGATCCTTATTGCTCCTCTCCCACTCTGCAAATGTTAGAAGCAGAGGCAGATGATTTGGTTGGCCCTCTATGATATAAAATTGTAGATGGCTAAAAATGAATAACGGCGATGTTTTTTAATTATTGAGGTTTGAGTGGTATCAAAGACTTAATAAACAACCTGAGCTTCACTCTCGATGTCTATCTGAAGTCATTCAGAACCCCTGTTATTTGCAGTTACCCATTTATAATTATATCTAGCTTGCCCACAATGTTGTACATCAATCCGTAATATTCAGGTTTAGCTTATCTCATTTGTCACTGCTAATTAATTTAAAAGAAAAGGCAGACCATCATTAATAATTTAGTTGTGTGAGTATGTGCTCTTTGTTCTACATACACTTACTTTAAGCTCCAATTCAGATGATGCTAATAATGAATCAGAGCTTTATTCCCAAATGTTACTTTTATCACTAATCAGAAATACTTGATTATCTCCTCCTATTGATGACTTTTCTTTGCAGTCCATGCACCAAGCCTCACACACAGATTGGCCTCTTAAAGTAAGTAACTACTCTAAGCCCAAGAATAAATGAATAACACTTACCTGTAGAAAACACACTTTACAGCTGAGAGGAAGTCACAGACTTGGTTGAGGAAGAAGAAAGATTAATGGTTTAAAATTGCTACACCTCTTAGAAGTATCCTACTAATCACCATGAAATTCAGCTAAGTGATTTTGATAAGTGCCCATGTCCATTTTTTTGTAGGGGGATCCAGTGATCCACATAGGAATTTGCCATGTATGAGTTTAATTATTCCATTGAAACTTTAAAGAGTCCTTATAAAAGGGCAGAATTGGTGTAGCATATAAAGCAGAAATATCCTATTAGTTCTGTATTATCATTTAATCAGCACTTGTGAAAATGAACAAAGCACAAAATGTCGGTGGTGTGCTGTGAAATACACATATTGATACCTGAGTCTATATGAGTGCAGAGAATGTGTCAGGTTTGTTTACAACATTCATAAGTAACATCCAATGTTCAAAAGCAAACACTAGGCCTTTTAGAGAATGGTGCATCACAGTGTGAATTCCAAACGTCTAGAACTAAAACTGTGTTGCAGAATGTAGCCATAAAAACAGATTGTGCAGGCACTAGATTACAAAAAGTGCAAAACATTAGGAACAGCAGCCACTTGGTGGGATACAACATGAGCATAGGCTGTGAAGCAGCACTGAGCCGATATTACCATTTATCCTGTGATGGACCTTTTCGTAGTTGCCAGAGAGAAAAAGAGGAGTTAACATCAATCAAACATTTCATTTTACGTTTTAGCCCAGTTTGCCACTCATTGAGGATCAGGAATCACACAATAAAGTTAAATGAGTTTTATTACAAATTAAGAACAAACTGATATATATGAATCTCAAGAATATATCATAAAGATGCAGAATCACTAAAGTGAAACCAAAACATCAAATTAAATTAATTCTTAGTAGTATAAGGCAAACAAGAGATTCAGTTGTAGCAATACAAAAGATAAGAAATAACATCTGATGATCAGTGTACAGTTCGAATCAAATAGAAAATAAACTTTATTCAATATTACAATATGAATCATAAAAGCGTACATAAATACAAAATATACATTATTCAGGTTAAAAAGAGAAAAGACACCATCTTAAACAATATATGTTAAAAGTGAGTACTGTACAATAAAACAGCCAAAGTGCATTTTCCTCATATCAATAAATAGAGAGAAAAAAAGGATAAAAAAATTGAATGTAACAACTTCCTGCAGGTAATAACAGCCCATACATACTGTGACAGAACAACGCAATGTACAAGTTCAGAACAGATTGTAGATACAGGAAAGCTGGTCGACATGGCACAAAGTCTAGAGACCTTTGCAGTGGCTTAGTAATACAATTTCTCAAATCAGAGTAATATTTACAAACAAAACCAATGTGCATAGTATTCTGTGTAGATACATTGTTGCAAGGGTATTTCTCCAATTGATATGTCCAATTATCTATGTCAGAAAACTAGTTAAACGATGGAAAATGTCCAACCTACTCCGTGTCTATATAAATCTATGCCTGCTATTGTGTATATTTGTTAAATAAGGTTGCATGTCTTATGTGGTCAGGATCAATTGCTTCTCAAGTACAGAAGGTTTCATTAACTCTGTAGACAGCCTCAGTTCCTCAAGCAAAGATAGACACTCTGCCTTTAATGATTTCCTATGAATATTATTCAGCAACTCTGGGTGGTCAAAATACACAATATGACCCATGTCTGCCAGAAAATGTTTGACATACTTATGCCAAGGAATTTTAAAGGCGTGCAAGGATTTGAGACAATCCTTTATGCTGTTTCGGTTTAACTCCATGAATTTAGATGACCACATTTTATGCCACAGCAAGACAGGCTGATTCTTAATCATGTCTGATAGGTAGGGGACCCCTGGTTCCAAGTGACAAACGAAGGTGGAGCAACTTTTGGGAAGAGCAAGGAGATTCCTTAAATAGGCATTTTCTTCAAGCTGCAGTGAATCAACAATAATGTGTCGCCACAACTCCGACCCGTACATAATGGTAATCCGGCATTTGGCTTTATCTATGATCATCATCTCTCTAGGTGATTTCTTACTCAATTTCCTAGAGAAATTAAGCAGAGCTGAAATAGTTTTAATGCATTGGAGTCTCCTGGAATTTACCGCACTTCTACAAGTCCCCTCTTTGTTGAATAAAATCCCTAAATATGAGAAAGTTGGTGTGTGAGTAATTTTAGGGCTCTCAATTAAAATGCCACAGCATTTTGTGGCTCTTATCCCTGGCTTCATTATGAAAGTTTACTTATGTTATCTTGCAAACCCAAGTTCTGCATATACTTAACAAATTGAGTAAGTAACTGCTGTGAGCCCAGCAGAGTGCGGGCATAAGCACCACATCGTCAGCATAGAGGACGGCCGGGATGGGTCGGTGCCTGACTTGAGAAAGATCGTTACATTTACTTGCTAGGACACTGCCCAAACTGTTAATCTATAAATTAACCAGAAAAGGGGCAAGTACGCACCCTTGCCAGACCCCTCTCTATATATGCTGAACGGCTGTGAACATTATTCTTTTAGGCCGTAGCGTACTCTGGCCCTGTTTGTTGATTACAACTGTCTAAAGAAGTTAACTATTGTTATGACCACGCCCAGATTGTGCATGATAATCCATAGTTTGTTATGCACGACACAATCAAATACAGATGTTAGATCTACGAATTCAAGAAAGAAATTATCTGGTTTAATAAGCACATATTTCCCAGGTTAATAGATTCAGGTTACTAGCCTGCACGATTGTCCCTATTCCTGGACGGAATCCATATTGTAAGTCCGAAATAATGTTCATTGAGTCAGCCAAATCCTGTAATCTACACAGAGAGATACGGCCAGCCTCTTTAACTAAAGAATCTAGTAAGAAGATAGGTTTATTTTGTGCAGGGCTGTTACGAGCTCCTTTCTTTTATATAGGAACGCCAGGTTATGATCCTCGTGTCCTCGTATCCATGAATAAATCCAAAGTCACCTAACATAATCCTAAACTACAGTTTGGAAAGCTTGCGAAATCTAGTAAAATCAGAGAAAGCAGGAAGGTGTCAGCATAGAGGAGATTTCTGTAAAAGTTCTCCAAATCGAGGCAATAGATAGCATAAAGTCACATAATGGAAATATGGGCAGAGAGGTTTGTACCTCTCAGTGTCCGAATGGTATCTGATCTAAAGACTAAAGCTATGGTTATGGGTTTGTTATGGTTACGTATTGTTGTCATTTTATTTTAATCTAGGCAGGTTTCCCTACCCTACAAGGCACCCGCAGCTGTACCGGCGGATCTCGCCTGACACTTTCAGGGCATGTATTTAGCGATGTCAATGGCATAGTGTCTAAGCCTATAAGATTCCTTTTCTCCCCTCTTTTCATTGTGGTGGTATATGTTGAAAACTTCAATAAAGAGATTTAAACATAAAGACTAAAGCATGAATATCAATGAACCCCTGAGAACATTTGAGAATTCCACATCATCAGCTCCAGTAGTTTTCTACCTTTGCACAGTAAGAATCTGCAACTTCACTCGATATTCCTTTCTTACAGTTTGAGCATCAGAGCGACCTTGGAGGCATCCCTGCTATTGATAAAACTGCATCACTGGGTGCCACTGACACATCAGGGAACGAAGATGATAGGGCCGCATCACTGTGTGCCAATGACACATCAGGGGGTGGAGATGTGTGTGTCAAAGTTCCTGCAGCAGTTATCTGGTACAGGCTCAGTGGCAGCAATGGCAAGATGAGGATCTGCAAGGCATGGAAGATCCCAGCTACATCTTGCTGGTGTTCTGCTATGGTACAATGAAATAAATGGGGCGTCATTACGCCCCAGAACCAGTCGCACAGCTGCATGCACAAGTTCCACAATGCTTCAGATTAATCCTTGTTTTATCAAATATTCATTCATTCTCTTCTCTGACTCAACTCCACTTTATCCACACTTGGAGAGCCATACAATTTTCCAGGTTTCCTATGTTTCTGATGAGACCATCCGGACTTCTATCACAAACACGATAAACGCATGATTCATCCCAGGCATCTTCTTTATTAAAACCCAATGCATTTCGGACTGCACGAGTCCTTCGTCAGGGGTAACTACAAATAAAACATGTTGTAATTAATGATAAACATGTACATATGACATAATGCTTCTATTCAACAAAATACTACAAACAGCGATAATCTACTGTACTCTAAAAATTATTGTGCGTAAATGTGAAAACTGAAAATGAAATGTACAAGCATCCCCATCGCTATCATACCCCCATAAACACCCCCTTCTGCGCTGTGCCGCGATGCTTCTTAGCTGACTACCTACATATCCCATGTGTTTGTAGTGGAAACCCTCTTCATGACCGGCCACGCGCGTTAAACGCATATAAACAGCCCCTCTCTATATAACACACTCTTTCTAAACCATCAGTAATTTACTATTGTAATGATTTCTCCACTCCTCCATAAAGCGTTATGCCCGTAGAGTCCCAACTATACTACGCCTTTCAAACGAGCATGCCTTATTATGTTCAACGTGTTGCGCACATACCTGCCCAGGGATATGTCATGTTAGCAAAAACTACAGTCCCCATAGTGCTTTGCTTTTCATGATCTCAATTACTATACCAACATAAATGTGCTTTAAAAATGCGTTCCCAAATAAAACCATCCTCAATTAATAAACGTGCATAAAAAAGTGCTATTTACAAATGCTACTTTCTCTATTTGTTGAAGAAACTGCTTAACACTTATCCCCCAGTTCAAAAAGAACACAATGTATTTGCCATTGTGTGGATCAAGCTTCCAAATCCATTTAGTCTTTTCACCTGCTTCCAATGCTGGGTGAGATCATGAAAAGCAAAGCACTATGGGGACTGTCGTTTTTGCTAACTGTGAAGCGGTAACGGCCAGATCAGGTGATTAATTAGCACACGCTTGCATCAGGGAGGGACTTTAATCTACACGCGAGGTTTAAAATCCGAGCGTTTCTACAGGCGGGTTAACATTTCGTTTTCGAGATGAGGATTGTGAATTTGTAATATCCCTGGGCAGGTATGTGCGCAACACGTTGAACATAATAAGGCATGCTCGTTTGAAAGGCGTAGTATAGTTGGGACTCTACGGGCGTAACGCTTTATGGAGGAGTGGAGAAATCATTACAATAGTAAATTACTGATGGTTTAGAAAGAGTGTGTTATAGAGAGAGGGGCTGTTTATATGCGTTTAACGCGAGTGGCCGGTCATGAAGAGGGTTTCCACTACAAACACATGGGATATGTAGGTAGTCAGCTAAGAAGCTTCGCGGCACAGCGCAGAAGGGGGTGTTTACGGGGGTATGATAGCGATGGGGATGCTTGTACATTTCATTTTCAGTCTTCACACTTACGCACAATAATTTTTAGAGTACAGTAGATTATCGCTGTTTGTAGTATTTTGTTGAATAGAAGCATTATGTCATATGTACATGTTTATCATTAATTACAACATGTTTTACTTGTAGTTACCCCTGACGAAGGACTCGTGCAGTCCGAAATGCATTGGGTTTTAATAAAGAACATGCCTGGGATGAATCATGCGTTTATCGTGTTTGTGATAGAAGTCCGGATGGTCTCATCAGAAACATAGGAAACCTGGAAAATTGTATGGCTCTCCAAGTGTGGATAAAGTGGAGTCGAGTCAGAGAAGAGAATGAATGAATATTTGATAAAACAAGGATTCATCTGAAGCATTGTGGTACTTGTGCATGCAGCTGTGCGACTGGTTCTGGGGCGTAATGACGCCCCATTTATTTCATTGTACAACAAGTGCCACCAGGGCAAGGCACTATACCAGTAACGCACGCACTCTTTGAGGATTTCTGGATAAACATTGGAATCAGGACTGAGCATATGGTGTGCATCCCATTACCTTCGTATCATTAATCGTTCTGCTATGGTAGCCATACTTCCAGCCTGCATCAGCTGCATGGTCTCCATTGTCCTCCGCATCTGTGCCAACTCTGTGCTGTCATCGCTGACTGGACAGTTCTTTTATCCGAGTATTGGCGCCAGCAATGTCAGCCAAGGATTGTTGGAGAGCATGGTGCACACAGTGGGTGTCCATTAGGAACTTTAAGCGGTCTCTGATGGGACTCAGACACCCACGTATGGCATCGAATTTGGCTGTCACAAGGTTGAATCCCACCCGCAGCTGATCAGCCATCTCCTCCTGGCATCCTAACACACGGCGTTGGATTTCCATGTGTTGGTCGTTGGGTTCCTGGGAGGCAACCGTGGTGGTGTGTGCTTCCTGCTGTGTGGCCTGTGCATGGGATGGGGTCACCTCGATGCAGCTGGGCTGCCCTGCTCCTGGGGGTGTGGTGTGGAGGCGGTCCGTTAGCTGTTGGAGGGTGTCTGAGCAAATGTGCAGGGTGTCCTCTTCATCATCACTGAAGAGATGTGTGGTCTGCTCTACAGGAGGTGTTGATTGTCCCTCTGCAATGTGAAGGGGAGATGCAGGTTAACAGTGTGTCCCATGTATGTTGACGCATTTTAGATGTTTACATATAGACTGCATGACAATGTACATTGTGACTGTGTTGGTGAAGCTGGCTATTTGATGGGAGACAGTGGACATTTCGACTACATGACGGATGTGTGGTTGTATTCGTACATTATCATCTCACAGTGTCATACAATGCCAGATGTGATTGGCCAG
The DNA here is from genome assembly GCF_964204655.1 of Triturus cristatus. Lineage (NCBI taxonomy): Eukaryota > Metazoa > Chordata > Amphibia > Caudata > Salamandridae > Triturus > Triturus cristatus. Next base: position 870,060,257 of record NC_140593.1, read on the forward strand.
TTTCTACGCACAAGCGGCACCAGTTGTGTCCTCTGTCCTGTGGTGTAAGTGTTGCACTTTGTACCACATTGTTGTCAATGTTGATGTGCTGTGATTGCCAAGTGTGTGTGCTGCATTGTTGGCGAGTCACCCCTGCAGCTCTGATTTAGGGGCCACTTATCCCTTTGAGGCAGTGTGCCTTTGACTTGTGTGCTTTTCGGGTGCTGGGATGTTTGCGACTTGAGTCATTTGTGCTCTTGGACAGATTTTGTAATCTTGTGCATTGATTGTCTGCAGATGTGTTTTTGACGTCATGGGTTATAGGGGCACGTGGATGTGTCAGAGTGTGACCTGCTCCTTTACGGATGTGGTCCACACTCAGCCACCCCAATGTCGTCTCATGCACCATGTCATGTATTTTGACTGCAGCCATGTATCGGTCATGCAGTGTCACTTACATTGTCAATATGTCTCACAGAGCCGCAGCTTTTCTGGATTCAGCACATGTGCATGGGTAGGTTGTGGCATTGGTGATATGGAGGGGGACCCATTTGTTCACATTGTGGACGGGGGCCTACTTGGTGTTTCTATGTGTGCTGCTGCTGTGAAGGGGATCAGACCCATGTCAGCAGCAGTACTGAAACAGTAAACATGCACTTGATGAAGTTCCTTGAAGAACAATAATTGGCTCTTGTACTTGCGTTTTCTTGTGTCACATTGTTGCTACAAATGATCCTCAACTTTGCAATGGCATGGAGGCAGCCCATGTGTATACCTTTGTCTGCAAAGGTGTTAGACAGGGCACTGGCAACAGTTTATTGTACTTCTCTGCTGGCATAATGTTTATCAATGCTCCACTCTCGATGATAAAAGGTATGGGACAACCATTCACCTTTAGTTTGACATTGGGGCAATGTCCAAAAGAAATCGATTGTTTTACGTGTCAATCTTGTTTCTCTTCATGAAGCCAAACCTATGTGCTCACGTTATTCATCAGTCAACATCATCATTGCACAACCATCTTCTTCACTGTCACTTGACAATGACATTGAAGAACCTTTAGAAGATGAATTTGATGACGATCGATCTCGTTTAGTTTCCGCTTGCCTGTGTTGGTGTTGCTGTTTGGTCTTAATGGCATGGCTAGAGGGTTTCTTGCACTTTCTGGCATCCATTTTCACTTCTCTATGTGACATAGTTGGTTTCTCTTTCATTTTGCAAACCGTTATGAAATTATTTTCTTTCCCGCAGCTTTTGCATATTTGTTAAATGGGTGCCATTTACCTTCATGTGCAAAGGAGAATCTGCATCAGAAACACAATTAATTTTCTTCAGAGACACACTTTATGGCCCATGACCTAGTGTCTCTTCTTACTTTTCATGTTCAATGCTGATTCGCTACTCCAGCTTCCATATCAGCAGCTTGTCGATCTGCACGTTCTTCTGCTCTTGCAGCCATGAGCACACTCTGTAGACTGAGTGTCTAGTGCAGCATGCGTCGTATAAATAAGTCAGAGAGGCAACCATCGATGACTCTGAGACAGATGGCTTCTTCATCATTGAATTAATTAAACTTGCAACACTTGATGAAGGCCTCAAGTCTTTCAGCAAACTCATCCATCATTTCTCCAGCTTGCTGTCTGGTTTGGGTTCATCAGCTTGTGGTATTATCTTTTGCTGCCTCTTTCACTTTGTCACCTGCAAGGTTTTTTAAGTATTTGATGATCTTTTTATCATCTGTTTCTTCTAGCGTGGCAATGAAATCATCAAGTGATTCAATACAGGCAATCCATCTGGCACCAAAGTTCTGTTTTTTGCAGTATCAAATGGAAGTGGTGGTTTCAAGAACATGGCGGCATCATAACCGTCTGTGGAACTTCCTGCTGCTGAGAGTAGGGCTTGCTCAGTTGCTGTCTGCTCCCCACCTTAACCAACTCCATTCATACCATCTCTAGGCCTCAGCTGCATGCTTGCATCAGTGTCGTCGCAGCTGATCTAATCTTGTTTGGCCTCATTTTTATTTTTTGCAGTAACTGTTTTGTCTCCTTTACATGGTCATCACAGTTCTCAACCTTCTGCATCATACCTGGCTTTCACTGCCTTTAGCATTTCTTGATGGCTGGATACTTCTGATTTTGGCACACTTTTGAACCTGGCTATTGCTGCCTTTTGCATTTCTTGTTCTGTATGCTTGACAGCTCTGTGCTATGTGGTGACGCAATATCTCTTCTTTCGGCCTTATCAGCAGACTCGGCCCAACTGAGACTGAACTTTCCATAGGACCTTCACCTTCTTCAAAAGCCTTGCACTGGCTGCAGTGGCACTTTGACTCCACAAAAGCCAAATGTCGACTGCTTCACTTCGACTGAGGCGCACGTGGCATGCATGAGCAGTTTTCTGGATCTCTACAAACTCTTAGAGTGAGCACTGTCATTTTTTGGGGTTATAGCTCTCCTTACTCATAGCCAGTTGTAGGGTCTTCCCCAGTCCGGTAGTGTGAAGATGAACATGCCACACACGGAGCTCTGTAATGACGTCTTTATTCTTCAGAGTGCAACCGTTAACTGTATGCACTGCATCATGAACATTATTAACCACAACCAGAAAGACCCAAACAATTATGTAATTCTTCTACAGAGTTGATCAGGGACCAGAAGGGTTCCACTATTCATATTTACAAGACATTACGGAGAGTACATACCAAGGGTGGGGCTGAGGGGATGGGGGTGGCAGGAGCCCTGGGTTTTGTTGGCTGTTTGGAGGACAGGTTATGGTATTTATGGCTCCTTATTGCTCCTCTCCCACTCTGCAAATGTTAGAAGCAGAGGCAGATGATTTGGTTGGCCCTCTATGATATAAAATTGTAGATGGCTAAAAATGAATAACAGGGATGTTTTTTTATCATTGAGGTTCGAGTGGCATCAAAGATTTAATAGACAACCTGAGCTTCACTCTCGATGTCTATCTGAAGTCACTCAGAAACCTTGTTATTTGCAGTTACCCATCTATAATTATATCTAGCTTGCCCACAATGTTGTACATCAATCCGTATTATTCAGGTTTAGCTTATCTCATTTGTCACTGGTAATTAATTTAAAAGAAAAGGCATACCATCATTAATAATTTAGTTGTGTGAGTATGTGCTCTTTGTTCTACCTACACTCACTTTAAGCTCCAATTCAGATGATGCTAATAATGAATCAGAGCTTTATTCCCAAATGTTATTTTTATCACTAATCAGAAATACTTGATTAGCTCCTCCTATTGATGACTTTTCTTTGCAGTCCATGCACCAAGCCTCACACAAAGCTTGGCCTCTTAAAGTAAGTAGCTACTCTGAGCCCAAGAATAAATGAATAACACTTACCTGTAGAAAACACACTTTACAGCTGAGAGGAAGTCACAGACTTGGTTGAGGTAGAAGAAAGAGTAATGGTTTAAAATTGCTACACCTCTGAGAAGTATCCTACTAATCACCATGAAATTCAGCTAAGTGATTTTGATAAGTGCCCATGTCCATTTGTTTGTAGGGGGATCCAGTGATCCACATAGGAATTTGTCATGTATGAGTTTAATTATTCCATTGAAACTTTAAAGAGTCCTTATAAAAGGGCAGAATTGGTGTAGCATATAAAGCAGAAATATCCTATTAGTTCTGTATTATCATTTAATCAGCACTTGTGAAAATGAACAAAGCACAAAATGTCGGTGGTGTGCTGTGAAATACACATATTGATACCTGAGTCTATATGAGTGCAGAGAATGTGTCAGGTTTGTTTACAACATACATAAGTAACATCCAATGTTCAAAAGCAAACAGTAGGCCTTTTAGAGAATGGTGCATCATAGTGTGAATTCCAAACGTCTAGAACTAAAACTGTGTTGCAGAAGGTAGCCATAAAAACAGATTGTGCAGGCACTAGATTGCAAAAAATGCAAAACATTAGAACAGCAGCCACTTGGTGGGATACAACATGAGCATAGGCTGTGATGCAGCACTGAGCCGATCTTACCATTTATCCTGTGATGGACCTTTCTTAGTTGCCAGAGAGAAAAAGAGGAATTAACATCAATCAAACATTTCAATTTACGTTTTAGCCCAGTTTGCCACTCATTGAGGATCAGGAATCACACAATAAAGTTAAATGAGTTTCATTACAAATTAAGAACAAAACTGATATATATGAATCTCAAGAATATATCATAAAGATGCAGAATCACTAAAGTGAAACCAAAACATCAAATTAAATTAATTCTTAGTAGTATAAGGCAAACAAGAGATTCAGTTGTAGCAATACAAAAGATAAGAAATAACATCTGATGATCAGTGTACAGGTCGAATCAAATAGAAAATAAACTTTATTCAATATTACAATATGAATCATAAAAGCGTACATAAATACAAAATATACATTATTCAGGTTAAAAAGAGAAAAGACACCATCTTAAACAATATATGTTAAAAGTGAGTACTGTACAATAAAACAGCCAAAGTGCATTTTCCTTATATCATTAAATAGAGAAAAAAAAAGGATAAAAAAATTGAATGTAACAACTTCCTGCAGGTAATAACAGCCCATAAATATTGTGACAGAACAACGCAATGTACAAGTTCAGAACAGATTGTAGATACAGGAAAGCTGGTCGACATGGCACAAAGTCTAGAGACCTTTGCAGTGGCTTAGTAATACAATTTCTCAAATCAGAGTAATATTTACAAACAAAACCAATGTGCATAGTATTCTGTATAGATACATTGTTGCAAAGGTATTTCTCCAATTGATATGACCAATTATCTATGTCAGAAAAACTAGTTAAACGATGGAAAATGTCCAACCTTCTCCGTGTCAATATAAATCTATGCCAGCTATTGTGTATATTTGTTAAATAAGGTTGCATGTCTTATGTGGTCAGGATCAATTGCTTCTCAAGTACAGAAGGTTTCATTAACTCTGTAGACAGCCTCAGTTCCTCAAGCAAAGATAGGCACTCTGCTTTTAATGATTTCCGAGGAATATTATTCAGCAACTCTGGGTGGTCAAAATACATAATATGACCCATGTCTGCCAGAAAATGTTTGACATACTTATGCCAAGGAATTTTAAAGGCGTGCAAGGATTTGAGACAATCCTTTATGCTGTTTCGGTTTAACTCCATGAATTCAGATGACCACATTTTATGCCACAGCAGGACAGGCTGATTCTTAATCATGTCTGATAGGTAGGGGAACCCTGGTTCCAATTGACAAACGAAGGTGGAGCAACTTTTGGGAAGAGCAAGGAGATTCCTTAAATAGGCATTTTCTTCAAGCTGCAGTGAATCAACAATAATGTGTCGCCACAACTCCGACCCGTACATAATGGTAATCCGGCATTTAGCTTTATCTATGATCATCATCTCTCTTGGTGATTTCTTACTCAATTTCCTAGAGAAGTTAAGCAGAGATGAAATAGTTTTAATGCATTGGAGTCTCCTGGAATTTACCACACTTCTACAAGTCCCCTCTTGTTGAATAAAATCCCTAAATATGAGAAAGTTGGTGTGTGAGTAATTTTAGTGCTCTCAATTAAAATGCCACAGCATTTTGTGGCTCTTATGCCTGGCTTCATTATGAAAGTTTACTTATGTTATCTTGCAAACCCAAGTTCTGCATACACTTAACAAATTGAGTAAGTAACTGCTGTGAGCCCAGCAGGGTGCGGGCATAAGCACCACATCGTCAGCATAGAGGACATACGGGATGGGTCGGTGCCTGACTTGAGAAAGATCATTACATTTACTTGCTAGGACACTGCCCAAACTGTTAATCTATAAATTAACCAGAAAAGGGGCAAGTACGCACCCTTGCCAGACCCCTCTCTATATGCTGAACGGCTGTGAACATTATTCTTTTAGGCCGTAGCGTACTCTGGTCCTGTTTGTTGATTACAACTGTCTAAAGAAGTTAACTATTGTTATGACCACGCCCAGATTGTGCATGATAATTCATAGTTTGTTATGCACGACACAATTAAATACAGATGTTAGATCTACGAATTCAAGAAACAAATTATCTGGTTTAATAAGCACATATTTCCCAGGTTAATAGATTCAGGTTACTAGCCTGCACGATTGTCCCTATTCCTGGACAGAATCCATATTGTAAGTCCGAAATAATGTTCATTGAGTCAGCCAAATCCTGTAATCTACACAGAGAGATACGGCAAGCCTCTTTAACTAAAGAATCTAGTAAGGAGATAGGTTTATTTTGTGCAGGGCTGTTACGATCTCCTTTCTTTTATATAGGAACGCCAGGTTATGATCCTCATGTCCTCGTATCCATGAATAGATCCAAAGTCACCTAACATAATCGTAAACTACAGTTTGGAAAGCTTGAAAAATATAGTAAAATCAGAGAAAGCAGGAAGGTGTCAGCATAGAGGAGATTTCTGTAAAAGGTCTCCATATCGAGGCAATAGATAGCATAAAGTCACATAATGGAAATATGGGCAGAGAGGTTTGTACCTCTCAGAGTCCGAATGGTATCTGATCTAAAGACTAAAGCTATGGTTATGGGTTTGTTATGGTTACGTATTGTTGTCATTTTATTTTAATCTAGGCAGGTTTCCCTACCCTACAAGGCACCCGCAGCTGTACCGACGGATCTCACCTGACACTTTCAGGGCATGTATTTAGCGATGTCAATGGCATAGTGTCTAAGCCTATAAGATTCCTTTTCTCCCCTCTTTTCATTGTGGTGGTATATGATGAAAACTTCAATAAAGAGATTTAAACATAAAGACTAAAGCATGAATATCAATGAACCCCTGAGAACATTTGAGAATTCCACATCATCAGCTCCAGTAGTTTTCTACCTTCTCACAGTAAGAATCTACAACTTCACTCGATATTCCTTTCTTACAGTTTGAGCATCAGAGCGACCTTGAGTACGCTACGGCCTTAAAGAATAATGTTCACAGCCGTTCAGCATACAGAGAGCGGTCTGGCAATAATATGGGTGTGTAACACCACAAACACCCACCCTGAAGCTTTGACCCTGCTTACTCTCTTCAAGAACTGCTGACCCCATAAGAACTTTTTCTATCTTGTTGTACAGCGGGACTCTTCTTTCTTGCTGTATGTGACTTTGGACCTGTAACCTGGTAGTATCTGGGCTAGTCACAGTACTTCACCACAAAATGAGAATATTTAGAATTATTGAAGTTTGTTAAAATGTTTATTGACATTTAATAGTTGTTTCTCTGTCTGTTGTGTCAAGATTATAGCGCGGCGGTTCAGAGATGATAGGGGTTGACGTGTCGCCATTTGCTAACCTGTGTCTCTTGTGTCTTACATTTTTTCCCCGATTATTCCCTGGGTTCCTAATTGAAGTATTCACTAATTGTACTTTGACTAGAAAAAGTGAATAATTGGAACTGTCAGCAGCAGTTTGTTTGGAAATGATCATATACCCATAAATCCTAACATCTAGTGTGATTATGGATGACAGAGGCTAAACCACAATGTTGGCCTACTGCTGTGTACCATAACAGCTGATGTGAATTAGTTCAGGAGTTTAATAAAAAAAGATGAGATAAAACCACATAGCTTTTACAGTATTGAAAAGAGTTTGAACTACTTGAACCTACAGGACCAATTTGAAGACTATGCCAACAGTTGCATTATGGGCACCTTTTGCATCCAAAGACTAGCTTTAAATAAGATCATGTTTTTCAGTTTCATGAATTTGCTCTTCAAGTTGTTCTGTCAAGCATTTTTGATGGAGGAAGGGAAAGTGGCAAAATGCCTTCCTGGTTTTTGTAAACAAAATCAACATTATTTTTTGTGTCCCAAGCTTTTGTAAAAAGTGCGCTAATGTGATTGCTTTGTATCACGGAGTTCATCCCAGGGGGCGTTGCTTTTTTGTTTGTTTTTTTGTGGCATATTTATATAGCGCGAACTCGACCCGAAGGTATTGGAGCGCTTTACATGAGCACCGTATTAAGTGATTTGCCCAGAATCACAGGATGTGGTCATGACCCTGAGGCTCGAACCCTGGTTTCCAGCACCAAAGTCAGCAGTCTATCCGACAGACCACATCCCCTCTTGGAAGGCAGACGCATCTTCATGCTACTTTGCCACCTATCCCTGTTATCCGTTACCTTTATTTCACCAGGCCCAGCATCCACAGATTACTGAGGCCTCGCCGCCCTGCCTGAGTGCCCCCACCTGCATACCTACCGGGGAATCATCTTTAGCGGCCCGCCGACATCATGGCCTGGAGGCCTGTTGCGGGTGATGAAGTGCAGTGTGGGAATGTTTTGTGTGCTGTTGGGAGCCTGCTGGCCGGCAGACTTGCTGGCACCTGGCATTGTTGGCGGCCAACAGGAGCAGAAGGCGGGGTCAGTGTGGAGCCTATTGAGCACCGGTTGTGAGATATGTTCCAGCAGCACTGGGTGCAGGATGGCTTTGTCGCACCGGAGGAGGCCCGTGGCTTGAGTCCAGGTGCTCTGGAGCTCCAAGGTTTGACTGTGCTCGGGCCAGGCCCCTCCCCTGCCCGCTCTACAAATTGTGTACCGCCAACATTTAACTGTGTCCTGCAGCCCTATGTGCAGCGCTCTTCCCTGCCGGCTCCTCAGGCCGCGGGGCTGCTGAGCCAGCTATTGTCACCCCATGAGTTGTTGCTGCTGTCCTGCGGCCTAGACTGGAGCCTACCGCACATGCCCTAAAAAGCCGAGGCCTTGATTCCCCCTCACCGGACCCTGGGGAAACCTCCTTCCAATTCGATACTGCACCATTTAATCATCTATATTGCACAGCAAGTACTTTTCCCAACCTGCAACAATATGACTTTGCTCATCACACTGTTGGTTATGCCTGTGATTGACTGACAGTGCCTGGAGCCCTGAGTGCTCTGACTGCTACTGGCTGCTCTTTGCTGACAATGCGGCTGAAGTGCCATCATACTCACTGTTCATACTTAGGAGCTGGATTCACGCCTGGCTGTGAAAGGTAATGGAGGTGCTGCCAAGATGGTCCACACATGCAATACCAACTCTAGGGCCTCCTCACACTCTTCGTCAACTATGAAAGCTGACCAATTGGACTCCCTGAACCAAACTTCCCTCCGTTGGGATAGATTTGATGCAGTACTAGAGGCTATAGAATGCTCCAGTGTCTCCTTGGAATCCAAAATTGATAATGTGATGTCAGATCTCATATTACTTCACGCAGATCACAGAAAATTGACTGACCGAGTAGCGGCCTTGGAAAAGGCAGAGGTCCAACCCACCACTAAATTGCTGGAGCGACAGCTACGAGAATACAACAGTAGGTTGCCGGGCAGGTGGGAGATGGGCTCACAGGGGTTATTTTACATCAAACCCCATGTGGCATAGGAGGGTTCCCAGGGAGGGGGAAGTGGAGATACACAAGAAGAATGTAATTTTTAGTTTTCACTGGGTGGGGAGCAAAGTAGGGGAACAAAAAGAAAAAGTCCTCATTTACACAGTTTTTTCAAGGAAGTTGTTAATCAGATAGGAATAGCCAGTAACCAGAGTGAGTTCCCTTGGCCCAGAGTTAGGGCACGCTGGTCCGATATAAATGACTGAAACTAGAATCTGTATTTGGAATGTCAATGGCTTAAGGGTCCCAAGTAGGCGTAGTAGGATATCCCAATACTTAAGGCAGGCAGACTTTGATATCATGATTTTACAAGATACTCACCTTATACCTGAGGAGTGGGAGCTGGCAGTTGCTAAGCAAAGATGGATATATGGCTCACTTCATACCAGACAACCCTTTTGTACTAAAGGTGTTGCCATTATAATTAAAAAATCTGCCAAATCTATCTTAGGTTCTTCTAAATTAGACAATAGGGGGCGGTGGATTATAACAGATATAAAAATATAAAATGAGGAAATCTGTTTAAATTGGATATCAACTAATTCTCCAAAGTTGTTAGATTGGGTTTCCACTGTTAAAGGAATCCACAAGTTGGATATGGCTTGTGAAGCAAAGAAAAGAGCTAGGTTTTGGGGGCTCTGGGATAATTGGGATAATAATTTGGGTTCTGCAACTTTCTAGCATGTATAAAAGTCCTATGATTATGAAGCAAGTGAGTTCCTGGGAAAATGGTTTATGTATAAACTATGGGTGCGATACCATCCTTGACATTCCCAAGTGTCATTCGGTTGGCATCTCTAAAAACCCTGGAGGAAGAAAGAGATCTGCAGGGTTACATATCCCCTCTACTGGGTCCAGGAGGGTGCCATGGTACTGCTTTATGACCACTCACTTTATTTCTTTAATGAGGACAAAAAACCAAAAAAACAGAGAATACAACACTAGGATCCAGTGCCTAGAGTCTAGGGTGGAGGATGTAGAGGGGCGATCAAGGCACAACAACATCTGCCTTATAGGTCTCCCGGAGGGGGGCCAGGGCCAGCATGCAGTTGCATCTATTGAACGATGGATCAAGGAACTATTACAGGAGTCCTCCTTGTTGTTGTACTTCTCTATTGAGAGGGCACATTTCAGCCCTCAAGGCGACCTCCAGGTCCCGACCGTTCATTTTCAAAGGATTGCATTTCCACAGCAGAGCCTCCATACTGCGTGAAACCCGGAAGCTACATGATCGCAGACTGGAAAACACATGTGTAATGTTCTTTCTTGACTATACCTTAAAGGTACAACGCCAGTGCAGTTCTTTTCTAGCAGCGAGGCAGCAACTTCAAACACTAGATATAAAATATTCCTTACACTGTAGTGACTGTGGGCAAAACAAGGTTCCTTGATACACCACAAGACTCCTGGGACTGGCTTGAGGCATCTGGCCAGTTATCTGGTCCTCAGCCAAGTGGTGTGGGAGAAGAGCAGAGAACCACAAAGAACACTTGGATTGTGCCAGCGGCACAGGAAACTTCGTCCTCCCAGCTCTATGGCAGTGCTGAATTTGAAGCAAATTATGATGGAGTGTAGGCAAGCTGTCCAGGAAGCAACACGGATTTCTGATCCCATTAATGGCTTTGACCGGGATGGAGCATCTGCCCAATCGTCCGGGAATGAGGCAGGTATATATTAATTGAAGACTCAATAGTCGTCTATTCCTGTTAGGCAATATTTATGCTCCTAATGTCAACCATGGTTCTTTCCTGCAGTTATTATCTAAGGTACTTTCAAAATGTTGTGGTCTACCATGCCTGTGAGGGGGTTTTAATCGTGTATTTGACATGAGCCCAGACCACTCCTTTACTCCCTTACAGTGTACAATGGCCTCTACAAATGCATTGACTCTAAGGGATTGGATACGCTAGTGGGGATTGGTGAACACATGGAGGTCCTGCAACCCCATAACATGAGTATACTCTTTTAACTCTCACACACATAAGTTGCACATTCATATAGGCAGGATACTGTGCACACCCAACTTACTACCTTACATCACACATGCCGATTATTTGGGTCACACCTATTCTGATGACAACCCACAATGCATAAATGTTGCCTGGGACACTAGACCTTCCTCAGTCCCTTCTTGGCGGCTACAATCAGCCATGCTGGAAGAAGACCCCCCCTTTCCGTGATTCCCTAAATACCGCTAATATAGAGTATTTTGACCACAACACAAACATGACCTTATCAGCCCTGATGGAATGGGATGCACTAAAAGTGACATTGTGGGACTGCTGTCTGGATCTGGGCTATGGCATGTGGATACAAGTGAAAGACGAACTGTCCAAGATAGAACGAACCCTACTGGCCCTTGAGGCATACTCTGTCACTAAACCTTCCCATGAATCAGATCTTGCTGAAGGAGAGAAAATGCATGCAGATCTGTTTGAGCAACTTCAATGCCTGAATTATGCGGCACACTCGGCTAGGGTGCATGCGACTGCTGATCGTTCGGTTTGCTGATTCGCCAGGAGTGACGGGCTGCACTGCACTGCACTGAGGTCTACCGGAGGCGTGTTGCGTTACACATAGAATGAAATTCATGAGGAACTACTTCTCCATTATGATTCGCTCTACCCGTCGAAGTTGGTCGCACCTGTATCGGATATCGACTCCTTCTTGTTGGAGCTCTCCTTCCACACACTGACTCCAGACCAGCGTTGGGCCTTGATGCTCCCATTACTTCTGCAGAGATTCGAGCTGACCCTTGCCATAGGGAAGATGGTGGACCCAGATGGCCTTCCATCTGAATCCTAGAAAGCCTACACTGACCTTCTGGCCACACATCTTCAGCGGGTCTACGATGAAGTGCTGCTTTCCTCCCACCTCCCGGATATTCTTTGCGAGGCCAAGCTTGTCTCCCTATTGAAACCCAACAGAGATCCTGCCATTCTGGGCTCTTACCGCCCATTGGTGTTACTAAATACAAATAGCAGAATCCTACCCAGGGTGTTAGCAGAGAGGCTGGCTCCACTAGTACCCTCTTTGACACACGACAATAAGAAAGGGTTTGTCCCACTGCTCACTTTTAATTTGAGTTACATCTTTCCATTAATGCAATACGTCCCTCATATTTGGCCACAATTGAGGCTTTTAGTACGCGATCAAGAGAAGGCATTTGGCACTATTGAATGGCCTTATGCTTTTGAAGTCCTTCCGTGATACGGCATTGGGCCCAGATATATCCGCTTGGTGAAACTTCTCTATGATCGATCGAACATATGGGCCCAAACTGTAGGCCTCATCTCGTCACCGATAAGAGTGTGTAAAGGCACTTGACTGAGCTGCCTCCTTTTGCCCCTGCTATAATAAAAATATTGCAAATGTAGTCTACATGTCCATGGAGGTATTCCTTCATTAAATAGAAACGTATAGAAATGTACAGGGGTGGAAGCTGATTGCAGCCAAGTAGGATGTCTAACAGACACAAGCATAAGGAATTACAGGCTGGCCAATTCTCAGCACTCACCCATTAAGTGGCGACCACTTTGTGAGAAGATAAAGTGTGTGGAATGCCACAGTTTGTCAAAACGAAACTGATTTCTAATGCTGCCGTGTCTCGACAAGAGAATTATACCGAGATCTACAAAGAAAATTGAAGATCCCTATCAACAAGTGTTTCTAAAGGGTGAGCTCATACGCGGCTTGAAACTTCCAACTGAACTCCTTTTAGTTCAGACATCACTTTCCCTTTAGGTCTTCAATTATTTGAAATCTAACCAGAGGAAAATTAATATTATTCATCTCTATTTCATAGGAAAACTTCATGTTTATTGCCAAACCTCACCCATTTTCCGCAAGTAAATTGCTCGACCCCATCTAGGCAGATTTGTCCAAAATATAATACCCTACGATATACGTTTTGCAATAGCATTCCTAATAATAAATAGCCATCCTAAATATGTATATGTTGCATTGTTCCACATTTGTTCACATTGATCTTATAAGCAATTTATGAAATCCTACTGTTAAAGAAAAGAAAACCTCAACTCATGAACTATTCTCCATGGTTATCAGTGAAATTAGATAATGTTCACTAATTTTTATTCAGATGAAGTGCATTTTGTCCCAAATTGTATATCCCCTTGAAGCTTTGGATGAATTTAACTTGTATTTTTAAAATGTTGTCGTTCTTTTCCATCATACCATATTCTTGTGTCACCCCATTTGTTTTCATCTTCTAACATCTTCTTCACTTTGAAATGTTGACTTTTCTGTCTATGTTTCCATGAATTCTTGTAATTTTCCTTTATCAAATTTTGCAATTTCAGTAGCATTTTCTCTGTTTTGTTTTGCTCCTTTTTTGCTTTTTTCTTTCCACGGATGATCGCTCTACTTTACTCATGTTCAGACGAGGAATTGATTTTCTCACTCACAAAATATATTTCTATTGATTTATTATGACCGATTTAGTTCCATTCGCAATAGAATATTAATTATTTCCCCTTTAATACTTTTTTGTAGCACTTTCTCAGTTTTGTGCCACATCATTTTTGCCATTTCTTTTATAGTATTGTTTTTCTATCCCTTTGTTTTCAAAGATTTATGATCATGGTCTTTGTAATTCTTTTGGACTATTGTTGAAAATGTGCATTTGTTTCTCCCTTGCTTCCTTTGCTCCTCTAGCTTTGTAAAGCCTGACAAAACATTTCACGGGTGTAGCATGTTCCATTGTTTTTCTCCACCATGCTCCCAATCATCATGAGTAGTGCATTGACCTGCTCCTCAAGTTCCTCTCGGGGCGCTCTGTTGTTAAAGGCGATGTATTGATTATCACACATGTGAATCAGCTCATGGATGTGTGTGTTACTCGAACTATTTATGTAATCTTTTATGGAAATATCCTCTAAATCATCTTTTCTTGTGAACACAAGCATCATGTACCTTGAAGCTTGCTCTCCAAACGTAGCCTGGATTACTTCAATTGCTTTCTTCTCTTCCTCTGTATATGGACCAATCTTGACAACCAGCAAAATAGCATGAGGTCCTGGCGATGTCATTGTAATATATTTACCAATTTCTCGTACAGTCTGTTCAGGAAATCCTTTACCTTGGCAGATGCCTGGTGTGTCAGTGACCACGATATTTCTGCCTTTCCAATTCACCATTTCTTTTCTACAAGTCTGATCCACTAAAGTGGAAAAGGACTTTGTCTCAAATTTCTTTTCTCCCAGAATAGTGTTTCCAGTAGCACTTTTTCCTACTCCAACCTTTCCCACAAGAACCAGGCGTAGTTCTGATTTACTATTGTCTCTGCTGTCCATTATCTGAGCTGCTGTGGAAAATATAATGCACAAAATTGTAAATACACCATAGCTCCAGAGTCTTTGTGTTTAAACTGAATGGACAAGAATCAGAAACATGTAACATATTCTAATTATTTGGAATTTAACACATAATGGTTTCATGCTTTATTTTGTTTGGCATAATTGTAAATATTCAGTTTTTTTGTAGTAGTTCATAGGAAATATTTGTCTAATTTTAAGAAATTAAAATTTTGCTGTTGGTAATAATTACCATGGTCACGGTATCAAGTGAAATAATGCTTATTATTATTATTATTATTATTATTTTTGGCATTCTTTAGGTAACAGTAGTAGTACCAGTAGAGGTTATAAGGTTAACAACACATCTTTTATTGATATTTGGCTACATAAAATATGTTATCCATAAACCATAATAAAGATCTTTTTCTTGATAACATGTCATATAATGCGCCACTTTTAGTAAACACACAACACTGAATTGATTTCATAAGCTGAGCACACGTTGACGGACTGACATCAAAAGCTTATATATGCAACACAAATGTTAAGGGGTGGCATAAATGCCATTGGCAAATTAGCCCCTTACCGTTCAGCGGACCATTGTTCTGCAATCAGGATTATGAGCTTTATCACGGGCTGCTAATGGCCATCACATTCTGAAGTTAGTCATGCAACCTCTAGGTTTTTAGATTGTTTATCCCGACGTGTCGGATAACCACAGTTGTTACGCTTCTGAATTCAGCAAAATAACACCAGGCTCAGGCAGGTGGTTTTAATTTAAGGCAGAATCTCTGAGAATTGATGTTGTGGATGGTTGCACACATGGTGATGAGTAGAGTCCATTGGTGGTGTGACTTTATGTGACATTTGCAGTGACGTCAAGTGTGTTTCACACGTATCACTATAATTTACATACTAGTGTGGAACAACTGGTTATGTACTGGGAAAAACTAATATTGACATCATTGCTTAGCTTTATGTGTGCTTGCAAATTATTCCTTTTCAAGTAAAAGAGAACAGATAAGGCTGTACTGACAGTCAAGGATAGGGACAGTGACAGGGATATAGGGAACCGTTTCTCCATCCTGATGAATGCAGAGGAGAAGCTAGAGCCATCAAGAGTACACAGCAACATTTTGACATGAACTGGGTGTCTACCTTTTACAGTCTCTCAAGAACCTTTCTTTTAACTAAGTAATAGAGAGGGACCAATAACGTTTTCCGAGTAAATTCACTCAACTTTAAATTTTTCACTCTGTTCCTTGGTGTCTGTTGGCAATTGGGGTTTCTGGTTCCGAGAGTGATGCGCCAACTCTACACTCACAACAGGGTTGATGTGCCAGTTCTACTGCACGCAGACTGGAGATGCATTGATTTCTCTGGTGCAAGTATCTGGGTCCATTTCCAGTGAACCAGGCACAGGAGCAGGGGTAGAGACTTTTAAGGCAGTGAGTCTCAAACAACAGGAGGCAAGCCAACAAGCTCTTGAAGATCACTTCAGTTGCAAGGCAGAGTCCCGCTCTCTCTCAGCAGAGTCAGAGAACAGCTGGGCAACCCAGAAGAATAGCAGGTCCTCTAGATCAGCAGTCCAGCAGAGTGTCAGTCCTTAAATCAGCACAACAGTTCTTCTGACAGATTTCAGTTACAGCTCCAGAAGTGTCTGATTTGGTAAGAACCAGTGCTTATAACAAATTGTGCTTCTGAAGTGGTAACTTCAAAGAAGGGTGTTTGAAATGCACAGTGGTCCGTTTATCCCAGCCCTGGTTTCAGACTACTAAGGGGTAATCAGCCCTTTGTGTGGGGGGAACATGGCACCTCCCACCCTCCTGCCTAGGAAGAGCCATCAGAATGCAGAGGAGTACTCAGAAGCACCTAACCTTCCTGTGTTTGTGGCTGTAGAGGGAATGCACAAAGTGTAGCTGTCACCCACCCCAGACATGTATTGGAGACCAGCTGCAGGCAGACATATCTGCAAGACAAGAGAAATTTCCACTTTCTATAAATGGTTTTTCTAGAATAGGAATGTTAAATCCAAATTTCCCATTAAAGAGGATTTATCATTACCATTCCAAAGACATTAAACATGGCTAAGCCACCCCCTTTCTAATCAGGAATTGCAGCGCAAATGTGTATTAAGGAATTCCCAATGTTCACCTATGACGGGATTCAACCACATAGTAGTGAAAAACTAATTTTATGTGTTTTTCACTACCAAGACATGCAAAACTTAAACGTACATGTTCTACCATTTACCCACACAGCACCCTGCCTCATGGGCTACCAAGGGCCTACCTTAGGGGGGACTTATGAGTGATAAAGTGGGAGTTTAAGGCTTGGCAAAGAGTTTTGAATGGCAAGTCGAAGTGGCAGTAACACTGAACACACAGCTCTGCAGTGCCAGGCCTGATACATGTTTAAAGGGCTTCTTGTGTGGGTGGCACAGTCAGTGCTGTAGGCCCACTAGTAGCATTTAATTTACAGGCCCTGTGTGCATGGTATACCACTTTAAAATGTACTTCCAAGTAAAGCAACTATGCCAATTGTTGTATACATCAATGCTACCATGCTTAGGGGAGAAGTACATGCACTTTAACACAGGACAGCAGTGGTAAAGTGCTCAGAGTCCCAAGGCCAACAAAAATAATCTGCAAAAGGAGGAGGTAAGCAGGCAAAAGGTTTGGGAGAAGACCACCCTGAGGCTGACAAGTCTTACAGTTCCCTCTAGTCTCATTTTCTGTCAGACACACGATCACCTTTCCTATTAAAAGGGTGCCCCCCCATGTGTAACTGGCAGTCACCACTGCTATGAAGGACCTGATAGTCCTTTTAAGGAAAGACCCATTATGTTATGTCTCTATATTTATGTATCATACTACTAAATAACAGAGGTCCCAGTACCAATTATTCTGTGAAAGGTTTCGCAGTGATACATAACACAAATGATACCAGCTCGCTAACAATATGACATAGGGCGAAAAGGAAATGTTCACACATTCACGCACAACAATACTACCAAGCTAGATGGCCAGTGTAAGTCGTATTGTAAACATAAAAGAGTGCTGGAAGCCATGATAACATTTAACAAACACACACATGGTGGCACCTAGTAAGAAATAAAACCTACATTGACAGTAAAGTTCATATATAGAATGTAATAGTGTATCAGATTTGTTGAGGAATGTACAGTAAGCCATCAGGCACAACTTACACCAGGCCGCCATGAGATTAACACACAGACATAGAGCAGCTAAGAGTAAGAGTGTGGCACAGTTGACAATACACCCTCCACTCCATCCATACGTCTAGGTATTGGTTCAACAATTACCCCAAAAATGGTTGTGTGACTCTAAATTGAGATCAATAATATTTATGTACAATGATATCCTATGCCTATACATCGTCACATAAGTATATCATTATAATTTTTACCTTTACATCATTTACTTAACTCTGTTAACAATTGTACTTATTTATTATGTTACTCATACTTATTATGAAGTGGTTAGGTCCATATAATGGATGTAACATTATTGTCATGCACTATGATTATGTTGATCCAATCATATTAGAAAGAGATAACAATTGTCATCTACAAGCTGATGATCTTACCAACATCAGACCAGCAAGGTAATGCCCACTAAACATATTACACACAAAGAAAAAACATAACACTTAATTGGTCAAAAACAAGTATCCTAACACAGAATGGTACATATAATTATCACTAGACAAAGCACTGACCAAAGGAAAACGTTTCATACTTACATACGTCCACATCAAGATTACCCAACGGCCGACCCACAGCACTCCGGCATGATGAATGATATATTTGAACACATCCTGAACATGATTTTCAGACCCCTGCCACACAATGCAATACATGCACCATAGCACACCTGCCAACTTTATCAAAAGAAAATGTGGTGTAACATGGGAGACACCTGCTGTCTGCTAAAATCTCACCGCCCAACATAGAACTGATCTTTATAAGTTTTGAATCTGCCGGTTTCCAGACAGCACACAACAGACCTTTAGTCAACCCAAACAACACATGGAGCTCGCTTTCGCCCTTGCACATAAAAGTCTAGCAGACTCAATTGCGCAATAGCTTCCAAACAAACAAACGTCATCGTACTGGATTGATGTATGCAGTATGTCAGTAAAAATAGAACTATTAACAGTTAAACTGCAAGTGTACACTACATCAGTCAATAAATTAACGCTAGGAGATCGTCTGGTTAAGCCACCTAGTTAGGGGTTCCCAAATAACTAGTCCCTTCTTTTTGGCCAAAATATCTTTTTTTGCATCGATAGTCTTCTCAAGGTTGCAAGTCGCAACAAGTCTAGCCAACCACTGGGAGAATAAGGGGGGATTTGAATCTATCCATGCGGATGTTATACAAAGCCTTAGAATTGTCATAGCAACAAAAATGAAAGCCCCACCACTCTTTCTATCGATCTTATCTTGTATGCCCGGCAAAATGGTCGTAGGAGTTTGCTGAATATCACGTAATAGGACTGCCCTTTGAAAGTCCTGAATTTTATCAAGGAGTGGCCCAAGATCTATGCAAGTGGCAAACATATGGACAGAATCTGCGCTAAATTCACTTCATCTAGGACAATACGTGCCTTTACCTGTCCCCCATTTTGCAATTCTACTGAGAGTGATGTATAGGAAAAAGCCAGTTTTGGACAACTTTGCCTGCAATTTGGCAGAAAACAAGTCCCTCTGAGCAAATCGTAGGGCTAGATGAAAAATATTAATGGAAATGTGCAATTTTTGTTGCCATTTGCTTGCAATTTTAGCCACGTCGTCAGGCTTTGGACTATTCAATATAGAATAGATGTACCCAATACGAGGCAAGGTAGGCTCATTTGGTTTATCAATAAGATCGTTTTGCATGAACCCATGGGCCCACCAGCCTTACGTGCCAAAAAATCCCTAATAGCAAGATTTTTGAAAGCCTCATTATGGCTCAGATTGAATTGGGTCTTAAGATCGTTGAAGGGACGGATTCCTTTGGCAGAATGCAGGGCTCCCAGTTTTATTATGCCCGCATTGAACCAGTTTTGAAGATGTGATGTCCCAAAAATGGCAGGCAAGTTAGCATTTTTATTTATAGGAGTATAGTGGTTCAATCTACCTAAACCTAATAGCTTGCTCACATCGGACAAGACCCTAAAGTTACCATCAGGGTCTTGAATCTGATCCTCTTGTAGTACCCAAATTCAACCTGCGCCACAGTCAACCCCAGGCCTCGGACCCAAGGAGTAACTCAAAGGGAGACGGGGGCCCTGTTGTTAAAATAGTTGGTTGATCAGGCAGTAGTATAGTACAATTCTGCAGGACGGTGGCCCAATAATATAATCTTAAATTTGGGAGTGGGAAGGATAGATACTTAAACGATCTCCTTGGCTGAGAGTATGCCCAGATAAATTGAGAAGAAAGCTGTTCAAATCTCCATAACATTACCTTAGTAAATTTGAGGGGGATAGCTCTAGAAAAATAAAGAAGTTTGGGGAAAATAATCATCTTGAGAACGTTACACCGGCCCACTATGGTCAGATGTAATTTATTGATCCGATTGAGTGCTCTTTTTGTTTCTGCCGCCAAAGGAATCAGATTTTTGCTAACAATTCGGTCAGTGTTGGCCACAATGTTTACTCCTAAGTATTTAGCCCTATGGACAATCATGTTATATGACCATTTAATTTCCTTATTTAGGATGATCTGCGTCTTATCTTTGTTTAATGCGTACCCAGAGATCTTCCTAAATCCTTGAGCCTCTCATTCTATAGCTAAAAAAGCTTTCTCAAGGTCCAGAGTCACGAAGGCTATGTCATCAGCATAAGCCATGATTTTAGTTTCTAGATCAAATCTACTTACTTCCAGGATTTCTAGATAGTCTTCAAGTTTTTTAATGAGAGGATCTATGTATATGGCAAAGAGCAGCGGAGAACAGGGACAGCCCTGTCGAGTCCCATGTGAGATTTCGATCTGCTCCGTTAATTGCCCATTTATTGAAATTCTGGCTGTGGGGTTCAGATATAAGGCTTGAATAGCTTGAATAGCCTTAGGCCCAAAATTCATTTTCCTCATGATGCACCAGAGATATTTCAAGGCGACCCGATCAAATGCTTTTTCAGCATGGAGTAGAATTAATGCAATCGGGTCCCCTGTAATCTGTGCAGCGTCAAACAAGGTGATGGTCCGCCGAATATGGTCGTTTTTTAGGAATGCACCCATGCTGCCACTTGGAGACAAGATGTTTAATTATGGAGGATCATCTGGACGCGAACATTTTTTAATCAACTTTAGAGTCATAAGAACCCATTTCTAAAGGTCATTTATCTTTCTTTGGAAAGATTATAATCTTGGCTGATGACCATGAGGCGAGTGGGGAAGCACCGTTAAAGATAAAAACTACTAAAGTTGTAAGAAGATCTTTTAGCAGAGAAGAAAACATTTTATAAAATTCCACAGAGATGCAGTCAGAGCCAGCCGCTTTACCATCTGGTAGATTTGATAAAGCTGTGGCAATTTCCTCCCATGAAGGAGGATCTTCAAGTTGATCATGGTCTTCTACACTAAGTTGGGTTAATGGGACTGCATCTAGGTAATTAGTGATCCCTTACCCCCCAGAATCCAGTGGGCCGGCATCCTCTTCTGTATACAGACCTTTATAAAATTCTCGGAAAGCCCCTCGAATTTTAATCAGGTCATTGGTAATATCCCCTGTGGAAACCTGTATCGAGTGTATTTCATTGGAGGTAACCTGCTGCCTTGTTCTAATGGCCAACTGATGGCCAATAAGCTCGCTACACTCATATTTTTTCGTGAGCAGAGGCCCATTTTACAGCAACTTTCTCTGCTAGTATCAACCCGATTTCAACTTTAATAGCTGCAGCATCAAGTTGTGGACTTTTGATTTCAGCCCCCATCTGGACTACCCAGGTTAGTTTCTCTTCTGCCTTTGTCAGCTTATTCTGGAGCTCCAAGATCTGCGACTTTTCTTGTTTATTTTTCCTTAAGTAGTACCGTAAGGGGTCCCCACGGATACACGCTTTTAGCGCATGCTATACAACAGTAACTGGGGCGGACCCAGTGTTTATCTCAAGGAACTCCTAAATCCAGCTTTTCATGTATGTCTGATATCCAATACCGTACAAGAGCACTCTCTCGAAACTCCAGTACTAAATTTCTTTGCGGGACACCAAACCTTTTATATCTAGAATAAGTGGGTTATGATCTGACAGAAATCGGGGGCGGTATCAATAGCACAGTAACAGATCAGAGATGACGAAGCCAGAAACTAATCTGATCTCGCCAAAGAGAGGTGCGGGGCTGAGTAGTATGTAAAACCTGTCTGGTTTGGTTTTAGGTTAGCCCACACATGGATGAGCCCATGAGTCTGCATTCAATTTCTGAAAGCTTGGTATACTTTTGGCTTCCGGCCTGTATAGTTCCACTGATTGTTCACTCTCCAGTTGCTGGGTAAGTTGATATTGAGATCCCCACATATAACAACTGGGAGAGACCAGCTGGCTAATTCCCCTGAGATCCAATTGATTACCCCAGGGTCATCAGTAGTGCTCCCGTATATGGAACATAAAGTAAAAGAGAAATTGGTTGAAAGCCGGCATTCTACTATGACCCATCTACCAAGAGAGTCAGACTTCATATGAGCGGATTTAAGTGAATGATTCCGTTGGGCCAAAATCCCTACGCCTCTCACCCGCGCACCCTGAGCTGTTTCCCCAATTACTCAATATCCCAAAGAGTTTAAAAGGTGTATCTGCGGTCCCTCAATATGTGTTTCCTGGAGGCAAACTACGTCAGCCCCCAGTAATCGCAACCCTTGTGACACTTTCTGTCTATTCCGAGCATCGGATACAATTCTAAGGGTAGTTGTATTATTCATGTTAAAACATTACAAAGTTCAAAGAAATAAACAGCATAAAAATTACAACCAAAATAAATCTGATGGCCCACCAGTGCTACCACACACTTCCAGGTCCCGGAAAAATCATTATCCTGAATACAATAACACATAAAGATTTTTTTTTCCATTTAACATTTTCAAACTTTGTTTTTTTTCCGCTAAGCTCAAACTCAAAATAGCATACTAATTAGCACCCAGTGTCCCCCCACCACTACTCTGCCTCCCTGCATCAAGTCCGCCCCCCCTGCAAAAATAGAGCAATTAGGAAAAACCTGAATGATGGCCATCTAATGTGAGTATCCGCGACCCATCCATGCTGTGTTGTCAACCAGGGTTTTTAAAAGCAATAAAGACAAATAGAGGAGAAAGCCCCCAATCAAAAGCGTGCAGATATTGAGTACTAGGCTTGTCAGATACAGTGTTACTTAACTGTGCCCCTTTCTTAACTTAATTTCCCCAAGGAATTCTTCTGCTTTAATTTCTGACACAAAGGTGCGAGTAGCCCCGTTCAGGATAACCTTTAATCTAGCCGGGTTCATTAAAAATACTTGGGCACCCTGCTGCTGGAAAGGGGCAATTAGCTGACTGAAGCGCCACACCCGCTCTACTGTATCGTGGCAAAAATCAGGCTTTGCAAAGAAGCACACCCCCATCAGAGCTTTTCTGGGAATTGGGTCGGGCCTGATCATAGACCAACTGTCTGAGCAAAAATTTCCCAAAGAACACCAGAAAGGCCCTGGATTTTTCCCCACTGTAGCTGCTGCCATCATGCCGTTTCTACAAGTTAAAGGGGAAATGGTGGGTACGCTGGACCTCATGTTCCCAGTTTCAATTCGAGTGTTCAGGAAAGGCACCTCGCAGGAGTTTCACAATAAAGCGCCACGGAACGTCCCCCTCCACCCCTTCAGGAATCCCTGGTAGGCGGAGGTTATTACGGTGCTGTCTGTTCTCCTACTCTTCCATTTTCCACATCAAATCTGTCAGACAAGCGCCTTGAGAAGAGCCTAGGTCTTTCAAGACAGTAACTTTGGTATCCAAGTTTTCCGTGCCGCCTTCGACCATGGTAACCCGATCGCCGATATCAGTGCAGCTTTTGTTCAGCTTCTTCACGCCCCCTTGCAGTTTCTTAGCACCACCCTTGGCAAGGCGACTGTTGGTTCAAACCTCTTCCTGAAACTGTTTAATTGAGGTCAGTATAGACATTAGAGAGGGTTCTTACATTGATTCCGGTGTGATTCTTGTGTTCTCCCAATGTGAGGCTTTGGTAGATTCCTCACCATGAGGAAAAAAAAGGTGAGATCTCAATATTCCCATTTGAGCTGGCTACGTCTCTTTGCCTTACAGGGCACATTTTTCTGTCGCTGAACAGTTCCAGTTTCTTTGAGGGTATTGCTATCATTGTTGTCAGATAGATCTCCATCACTTGGACTAGATGAGCAATCTTCTGCTGCAGAGTCAGAACCATCCAACACCGAGAAAAAGTGTTCACCAGTAGATTTGGGAGTCTGAGGAACCTGGGACCCTGGGTTGTTTTCCGAGCTTTCCAGGCTTTGGACAGGGTTTGTGAGTCCGGCTGTTTTAGATTCCAACTTGTCAAAAGCAGGGACCCCGAGGGCTTGCGGTACTGTTGAGCTGGTGTTCCCCTCAATGGAGAACAAGAGGGGACCTGCCGGGTCAATATCATCGGCAGAGCACATGGGGCCCTCTGTGTCAGGTGATTGCTCCCTGGGCACCACGGTCTGAGCAGGAGTATGATTTTCTATTGCAGGCATGCCCGACTGTTGCGGCTTGAAATGCCCCAGTATGTCCCTCAGTAAAGAACCGAGTTCGTCCTCCGGTAATAATGCAATTTCACTTGTAGGAGCCGGCAGTTTGGCAATAGGAAATAGTTTGGCAACTGATGGTTCAGAGCTTGCACCCTCCATGGGAGCCCCACCCTCCCGGTCTCCCCGCTATCCTTTTGGAGCCCCCGGCCACCCATTTACCTTTCTGTGGGGTGTCCGGCCCCTCCACGTCATCCTGACAGGCACTGGCAAGAGCGGCTTTGGCTTTACAACCTCTTGCTCCACTGGAAGACATGCTCCGCCTGGAGCAAAATTGAGCCTATTCGAGGTTCCGTGCAGCGCCATCCATAGGGGTGAAACAAAGCAGAAGGACAGCAGCTGACCAGCACACAAGGGCGTCCCAAGTCTTTTTCCCCAAAATAGACCGCAAGCAGCCAATACAGTTGTCAGAGTACAAAGCGTTCGAGTAGCGGCTGCGGGCTTTTCCAAGCAGTCCCAGTGCCTTGCGAAGCTGCGTCCCGGGGTCAGGCAGCATAGCCGACGGCTGATTTTCCCTCACAGCATGGACGGCAGAGTGGCTGAAACTCACACAGATGCCATCTTGCTCCCTGTAATACTAGATTCAATAATAGTTTAAAAGTTGTGTCAAGGTTTTTTACTGTTTTTTACTGTTTTCAGAGTGACCCTGTTGGCTGAGGCAGATATCTATTTCACTACAGCAGGGCAAAACACAATGTCGGCCTTGCAACTACAAATACCAACAATGACCGCTATGTACCTCTGCTAGCAAGATGTGTATGTTTTATCAAAACCTACACAGAAATGTGAAAATATGCTTAACCATGCCTTTATAGTGGAGTTTAAATTGTACTGGTACACTAAGATTTGCTATTGTTTTATCACACTTCCCTGTTGTTCACAAGCTCAATGAGACAGATTGTTGTTTCACTTATTTGTGCAGATGTTTAACTTGTATTTGAATTTTGACTTTTTAAGGTTAGGATTTTAATTTATGTTTGGCCTTGTTCAAGGTAGCCTGATATCATTTGGTGTGTCTTTCACAATAAGTAGTGCAGACTCGTACTTGGCATCATCTTGGTTGACTTAGAATGACTTATTCGAATATGTATATCTCTCTTTCAGTGCATAAACTGCACACACACACGCACACATACCACACAGATCAGACATGTGCCCCAGACACAGCTCAAACACACATAAAAAACACCACAAAAGTAGTGTTGTACAACAACACAAGATAACATATTTAACATAATAAGGATGGCCACTTGTGTATGCAGAAACTGGGAGCACACCAGTGACTGCTTTAGATTGTTTTTTGGTGTATGTTATGATATAACATTCCAAGATGGACACCAAAGTGAACCGACAGGCAGCTCTTGGTGCAGGAATGTCTCCATGCATGGTTTTGTCAATGTGCACCCCTCCCTTGGTTAACCCAACTGCAAATATCCACGGTATTTTTGATTTATAGTGCCCTGTGCATGTGACAATCATGCATTCCTACTGAGGCAATGTCTGTGTAAGGTCCTGAAGACCCTGATTGTGTTCTGGAGAGGCATGCCAAGCATGACTTTCTTTTTTGGCATAAACTACTGTTTATGTGCTGGTTCACAGACACTTCCCAGTGTTGACAGCATGGTGCTTTTGTTTCTCTTGTAGCAGAGAGGCCTTTCTCCTCTTCCTGGTATCAAGCCAGAAGCCTACCGGCCTTTCTCTCAAAACTACCACTACAGAGCCGTCACTGGGCCTTTCGCTGACATTCTGAATGCATAGTATGTGTGTACCAAGTATGAATTGTCTGGCATTATGAATCTGTACGGAGTGCAAGTGTGTGGAAGTCAGGAAATTCTTAACATCCATTGCATGTGTCCCTCACAGGAAATTCTTAAGATTTAGTACTGGTGCCCCAAACCACCAGTCTCCAATTGGTGAGGAAACAGTTGTAGGAGAGTAGGATCTGCTTCACATGTTTACCCCCACTTTTGCTGGTGTTTCACTGTTTTTCGACTTTAGTCTGGCTGCGACCCTGCTAATCAGGGCCCCAGCCTAGCTGCTTCCTCTCTAAAATGATTCCATGTACTTTAGGTACACTTCAGATTGGATCTGAGGTGCCCTTGTAAGCCCCTAGTATATGGTATACTATGTACCCAGGGCATAGGTTCTCCAGAAGCCTACCAGGGGCTGAAGCATGTATTATGCCACCCCTGGAAAGCCACCCAAAATGACACCACAGATCTGCTACTGCAGCCTGGATAAAGTGGTGCCTGAACCCCTTACTGTGATATAGGTTACCTATATCACTATATCTATACACACATATAAACCTATAAGTCACTCCTATGGCAGGCCTTATCAATCCTGAAGGCAGAGTGTTTGGTTCTTATGTGAGAGGGTGCCCCTGCATGAGCAGAGCCCCTACTCTCATGCTGTTTGTAGTGCAGCCTGACCATATACTCTTAAGTGCATTATAACCAAACGGTAAATGCTAACTTTGGACTGGCTGCACGGAAACATGTTGTGTTTGGTGTCAAACACCTTGGAATCATACCCCCACACCAGTAACTGGTGTGGGAGTATGATCCCACCCTTTTAGAGGGAGAGACATGACAGCACTGGTATACCCGGTAGAAACTTAATAGAGCCCTGGCATCACAAAATGGATGCTGCAGCCACAGACATAGGTCTGGCCTCCTGCTGCTGACCGAAACTCCGGCAAGGAAGGCCTGGACAATAGGTTTCCTGTCACAGGGAGGAGTAACCACCTCCCAGACAGGCTTATGTGTATTGGGGCTGGGTGGGAGCACTCTCTGACTGCTTCGAAGTCCTGCACTGGGGGCACACGTGGTGTCCCTGTGCATAGTCCAGCTCAAACCAGTTCAGGGGCTTCCAGCCCCTGCTCTGGCGTGAAACTGGACAAAGGAAAGGGGTGTAGCCACCCCTCTTTCCAAACCCTCCCATAGGTGGGTCCCCAGATTATGTCCAACCCCCTACCTTAATATATATATGGGACCCCTGTCTTTAGGACTTTAGATTACCATGGACGAAACTCTGACACTGAATCTTGGACCTTCAACGCTCTGCTCAAGACCAGAGGACTGAAGAAATCTCCCTTGGGGTCAAGGAGTGACTTCCCTGCTTGGCAGGCACCAATGAAGCAATTTGCCAGTCTGCATGAGCAGAGCCCCTACTCTCATGCTGTTTGTAGTGCAGCCTGACCATATACTCTTAAGTGCATTATAACCAAACGGTAAATGCTAACTTTGGACTGGCTGCACGGAAACATGTTGTGTTTGGTGTCAAACACCTTGGAATCATACCCCCACACCAGTAACTGGTGTGGGAGTATGATCCCACCCTTTTAGAGGGAGAGACATGACAGCACTGGTATACCCGGTAGAAACTTAATAGAGCCCTGGCATCACAAAATGGATGCTGCAGCCACAGACATAGGTCTGGCCTCCTGCTGCTGACCGAAACTCCGGCAAGGAAGGCCTGGACAATAGGTTTCCTGTCACAGGGAGGAGTAACCACCTCCCAGACAGGCTTATGTGTATTGGGGCTGGGTGGGAGCACTCTCTGACTGCTTCGAAGTCCTGCACTGGGGGCACACGTGGTGTCCCTGTGCATAGTCCAGCTCAAACCAGTTCAGGGGCTTCCAGCCCCTGCTCTGGCGTGAAACTGGACAAAGGAAAGGGGTGTAGCCACCCCTCTTTCCAAACCCTCCCATAGGTGGGTCCCCAGATTATGTCCAACCCCCTACCTTAATATAAATATGGGACCCCTGTCTTTAGGACTTTAGATTACCATGGACGAAACTCTGACACTGAATCTTGGACCTTCAACGCTCTGCTCAAGACCAGAGGACTGAAGAAATCTCCCTTGGGGTCAAGGAGTGACTCCCCTGCTTGGCAGGCACCAATGAAGCAATTTGCCAGTCTGCATTATTGAAGCTCCCACCGGACTCCAAAGTATTTGTAGCCCAGGAAGAGTATTTCCAGACATTTCAGAGGCCAACCCAAGTCACCAGCAAAGCTGAGACCCGCAGCCCTCGTGAGTAGCGTGGAACCGGAACTCCTCGAAACAGTGCATATCTGCAAGTGCATTGACTTCCTGACATCTCTTGAAGTCGTGCTTGGGCTGACTTGTAGCCCCCACCTCAAGCACTGAATCCACCGAAGATTGTCAGCCTGGTAATTCCGAGTGACCCATGGGCCGCCATTTTGTGTTTCGTCTCAAGGTCCCTTTGCGATCCCTGGTCCGTTGACTGGTGGGTCCCTGAGGGGGTAACTTTGTATTTCCTTGGACTTTACTGGTTGCTCCAGACGTGCCCTGACTCCCATCCAAGTGGTGAGTCCCACAGACCTTGCTGGTCTGCACCGAAGCACCTTTCTCGTCTCTGCATGGGTTGCTGTTGCCAAGGCTTGTTATGTCCAATCTGGGCACCGACACTGCAGCCCTCGACATCCTTCATGGGACAGCTCAAATCCAGCTCCTTGTCCTCGACGCCTCCTGGTCCTTGTGGCTGAAGAGTCAATCTTCACCTCCTTCACCTGAAATCACCCAACATCGGTGGGCATCTGCTCATCACCTTCCTGGTCATTGGCAAGTGGCCCAGACTCTGTTCCCTCTGTTTTCAGGTTCTTCTCATCTTCGATCCAGGCTTGGATCTTTTCGTACACTTCGCATCTTCACGGCAGCAGCAGTTCTCCGCCAGCTCCCATTGAAATCGACGACGAGATCCGACACCAAAAGACACCTATGCACCCGGTCTCCCTGGGTGAGGTAGGACAAGTACTCCGGTGCTCCCGTGGGTGCTAGCCCTAGAACTTCATAAGTCCAAAAGGGTTTGGTCCTGACTCATTTCTAAGTGTCCCTAATCTTTAAAAATCTAACCGCGACTTTCCCCATAGAAGATAATGGGAGCTCGCAGCTGTGTTCACACACTGCACACAGCCCCCGTGGGTCCCCTGTGTCACTACCTTGGGTGGTTCATTGGGGTCCCAGTGATTCTACAGGCTCTCGGCCTTGTGTCTGGTTAAGTCGTGGTTCTTATACCACTATTTTAGTATATGGTTTGGCTCGCCCCTAGGGTCTGACGTGTATTTGTGCTATTTTACTGTGATTATTGAAGTGTAACTTATGTGTTTTGATCTTTAGTCTCATAAAGAGACTAGGAGGGTGTGTTTAGTAATAAATACATATATTTTATGTATATAGTTGGTGTGGATATCTTTCATTTAGTGACTCAAGAGATTATAGACTGGTAAAACAAGCTGCTTTACATTCCTTCAAGACTTAGCCTGAAGGCTGCTCTCCATAGCTACCACTGGGATAGCTTTCAATAAAGGTTGTCTTTAACCTATACTCAAGAAGGGGTTGTTTGTACTGATACAAGGTACCCACTAGAACTAGTGGACAGCATATATCAGGCCAACTTCTCACAACAGCAACTTAAAATTAGCAACTACTTACAGGAGGAGAGCTGTGGATCTGATTTGGAAAGGAGCCTACTTGGCCAGCTAAGAGAAGGAAGCCGAAGACACCACTGCAGGAGGACATCTACCTAGAGGGGAAGCCCAGCTGAGGTGATTTGAAAGAGAGAACTTCATAGAAGAACAGACTGACTGGGAAGATGTTACAGAAGCTTCCCTAGTGCTGGGGAAGGTCTCTCTGCATCCCCTCAATTCAGCCAATCATGCTGCAGTCTGTGGTCACAGACACTCAGGAGGGATATTACAGGAGTTGACCTGCGTGCTGGAGTGGGACATCCTGCAAGCCCTATTTGGGCCAAGTCCACTGAACAGAATCTCTTAAATGTGACTGCTGCCCCCTTGTTCAGGCCCAAAGGCAAGAGACATCACAGAAGCCAATCCAAGTTATGGTTGGGTCCCCCTGCCTCGTGCAGTGCTACAATGAAGGAGAATGTGACTGCATCCAGCGGTCCTCCTTGTTCTGTACTCCTGAGAACTGTGATGCGTGCTAATCTCTGACCCTCTAAAGCACCCAGTGGACTAACTAGGGACCTGCGGGTGGGCTTTTATCACCCTTTGGTTGGGGGTGTTTATGTTTTGGGCCTGAATTGTACCACTGGAGACTGTAGCCCCACCATTGAGAGGCCATACTGTTTGTGGTCCATATGGTGGTGCCAAAATAAAAAGTGTGCCTCACACATACAGCTCATCAGGCAAGGAACTTGTGTCTGGGCCTGCTCCACCAAAGATGATAAATGCTAATGGGACACTATCCCAGAGACATGCAGAGCCTAGAAATGAGACTGTAGGCATCATTTCTAATGGCTAAGCAACCGGGTACCTGCAGGTCACAAGCACAGTGAACTGCTCGATTAGCATTCACTCTAGGCCCACTTGTTACAACTCATTAGAACCCCATGCTTCGTTGCATAATTCATTTGAGTTATATTAGCTGGAGTTATAAAATGCTTTTCCCTTTTCATAAAGCTAAATCACTGTGCTGGACAGTGATACTTGATTTCTATTGTGTGTTTGGTGAGTTCTGTATCTATATCTTCATACTATCACCCTGAGAAGCCTTGGAGTACTTGCTTTGCTAACTTAAGAGTCAATTGCTGAAATTGTGTACCTTGTGCTCAAACTTACAATAGCCAAAATACTTCAGGCCCAGGGACATCAGTAGTAAAAAGTAATAATCTCCTCAGTTACAGCCCAGTAACTCTTGCTTACCTGGGGACATCCAAAATTGCTCTGACAGCAGCCATCTTAGGTTTTTGTTATACTTAGCTTTGTGGCTACCCATGCCAGTGCCGTATTAAAATGGTGTTTGATAATGTATAACAAAAACCATTTCAAGGTAGCCACCAATGTGTCCAAATACATGTACACACTAAGGCTGAATGTATTTTTTTTTAGTAGAAAATAATGGTTATAGTTAATTTATAGTTATTATTAACTTATCCACACCTGAGCATTATAAAAACATTTATAGACTCCCAACAAACAGGGTGGCTTGTGTATCTCATAGGAAGTATCTTCTATGTTAGTGAAGGGGTTCTGATGTTGGGATTCTAATACATAGGTATCTCCTGGTGAGAATGTAATGACAGAGAGTCACTACAAAATGTTTCATGGCTACAGATCTTTCCACCCCATCACCTGCTAGTTCATTTTCAGGTTCACTTCCACATTTGAGATGTCCTAATACCAACATAACCGCAAACCAATATGACTGTGGGATCACAACTCTATATGGATGTTCCTACAGTGGTCTGTATTAATGTTTTTTTTCCTGCTAGCCTAAGCAAGTGTTTATCTCGAAGGAATACCTTGGACAAATCTTCAACCTTTCTCTTTGATGCCTGAAAGGACTGAGTTCTCCTCCTCTGCCCATTTTTTACCTCTGCCAGCCATTAGTTGTTGTTTTGCACGATAGCCAACTGCCATTCAGGCAGACATAGTGACTTAAAGTCACTAAGGTTTGACTCAATCTTATGTTGGCCTCAACAAAATCCTAACTAATGAAGATCATCATCTTCACTCTCTCACATAATAGAATTTGCTATCTTCCCCTATCTATGCAGTATCGTTTTGATGTCTGCTGTTAGACGCAGATGTTGCCTGACCGTATCTTTGTAAGAACTATCAAAGCATCAAGCCATTCGATTAATGACACATACAACGATGAATGCAACGTTTATCTGGGTCAAATGTCTACTTTCCTCCATGTCAAAGTTAATTCAGAACACATACAGCCATATAACCAAAATAGTGTATGCTGAATCGACGTCCTTTTACCTAATATGTTCACTAGGAAAGGTCTAAGACACATACCTTGATTCACATAATCTATGTCAAGCATTCCTAAACTTATGTCAGAAATTCAAATTTCTGATAAGCTTTAGTATATAAGGACAATCACTTGATGACTTTAAGGAGAGGTTCTTCACCCAGATCAGCACCTGAGTTTCTGTCAGAGACTGTCTTACCTACTGCCTGCACTCTTTGCACTTCACAGTTTCTACATCTCACCTGAAGCCTGAAGCTTAGAACACTAAGTTCTGGAGGAAGGTCAACTGACTGCTATGGCTTTACCCTTCGCGTGGAACACTGTCTTCGTCCCTCCACTGATAAAGACAGCCTTTGCTGTCAACTAGGTATCGAGTGCATCTCTTCTCCCTAAGAAACACTAGACTGCAAGTTGCTCCTGCCTTCCATGGTCTCTTAGTATATATAGCTGATAGACGTAGACGTTAGGATGTTACGTTCTAGATTACATTTTTAATGCCATTTTAACAATGCTATAAATGTTCATTTTATTCTTGTTATTTATTAAAATGCATTCATGCTGTTTTTATTCTTTATAGTTGTCTAGATGTATTGTTTCTGTGGTAATAAATACTTTTACCTTCAAAGTGTTAATTCTTCTTAGTACAGTGTGTGTGATATTGTGAATAATGAAATACGGTTTGATGCTTTTTCTACAGTGGCCCTGCTCCCTCTATAGGATTGTTAGTAACCCAAAAGAATTACTTCTATTTCAATTACACATTGAATAGTGTTTTACGGGACAACAATATTCTGTCTTTTACATTCATAGTTGGTGCATTGAACCGAGTTCACCAGTGTCAGTGTCAACTGTAGGTGTGAAAGTACACCTTGCAGAATTATGTCAAAGTTGTAACGTTAGCAACAGTTGGCTCCCAATGTGGTATTTGTATCTTACGGTAAAACCTTGAGTAGTTATTTTCACTATTCATACACACATAAACTGGTCTGCAGTCTTTATTAGGGAAGCACCCCAGAGGGAGGAAGTCATAAAGATAGTCTTCTCCCCTATAGTACCTAAGGATGTCAGGAAAATTTATGCCAGTGAAAGGGACATGAGAGAAGCTCCAGCCTTATATAGAAATCAAGCGGGTGAGATGAACACTTTAGTCCACATGTTATGCCTTATGTAGTGAACCACAAACACAAGTGCAACATCCTTTAAAGTCAGAAGCAAAGCATCATATTAAGGGTATATTAGATCAGTTGCAGTACCAGGGCATAATAGCACCTTTTCTTTCATCCATAAACATGCCCCTTTTTTCTGTCTCCAAGTCAGATAACTCTTAAAGAATAGTCTTAGAATATAGAAATTTTAATTTGCACTCGCGAACATATGCAGTACAAAATGCGCACAGCACAAGTTTAATGTCAAACCTGGTTCTGAAAAAATTTATAACGACCCTGCATATTTCCAATGGGTTTTTAAGTCAAAACATAGCACATGAGCATGAGTATCTAACTGCTTTCAGTTTCAACAGAGTGAAGTTTTCATTCCTACACTTGCCTATGGGCTATAAGAACAGTCCTGGCTTCTTTTCGGCACTAACCATGGAGATCTTACAACCCGATCTTAAGGTATTTTCATACATTGATGATATCCTTTTAACTGATTATGATTTGAATCAACACCTGACCAGGGTAGACAGAGTGGTGACCATATTGACATTACATGGTTACGAAATTAATTTAAAAAATCAAAGATTGCCTACCTGACTGTAACCTTCCTTGGATGCGAGTCATCCAGCAAGAGCGAAGGTTTAGCTACAGATTTCCCTCAGAAATGTGTTACCTTGCAACCTCCCAACACACTGAAAATGTTGCAGTCGCTGCTAGGATTTCTTAACTTTGGACATTCATATTTGCTTCACTACGCTGAGAGAGTGAAGCCCTTGTATGACCTGATTTCTCCTGCATTTTCATCCAAATAATGGCTGAACGCACATACTGATATTTTGTGTGCCCTGCAAACAGACATCTTTAGACTAAATATATGCACACTAGGGTCAACAAAACCAACCTGGTTATCAGAGTCATACCCCGTCACTATGGTTACACCTATGTGACCTACAGTGAAGGACAGACTGTCCCTCGTGCTTGCAAGTTTTACTTGTATTCCCTGGCTGAAGCACGTTTTGCTTCCATCAAAAAAGTCCTGACGACTTTAGCAAAAAGCTATCTTTAAAGAGCGTCCTTTGGTGCAGGGAAAATGTATCATTTTTGCTTCTCACATACCAACACTAGAGGCGGCAACAGAGGTAAGCATCCCTAATGCTCGTGCCGGTCACCCGAGATGGTTCAGTGTGCCACTTCTTTAAGTGCAGTGGATGTAAAGTTTCAGTATGTTCCCTCTCTTTGTACACAAGCAGGAACAGGATGTTGCTCTGACTTCAGCCACTTTACCCATTGAGTCATAATCATAAATCAACTTTATTACGGCTCATTTGAACCATAAAAGTGCACAATGCAGAACAGTACATATAATATTAGAAAACATTTTAAATACTCATTCCTATGCATAGCAATAAATAAATAATCATACAGCATCAATCGTCAAATGGAATACCACAAAGCTCAGATAAAACCAAAGGAACAAAAATCTCACAAAACTCCTAAATTGAAGATTGTGAGGGGTCCGTTATGTCCCCCTGGGTTATCTTAAGCAGAGAATCAAACATATTGAGAATAGTCAGTACTATGATGAAAAGCACTGCGATCCATCAGAAAAATAAAGATAAAATCCATAAAAACCACATAAAATTCCTAAAACATTATATAAAAACTGTAGCCCTCTGCTTAATAGCACGTTCAATATATGTGGCAGCAGAGAAGCAGATCTTGATCATGGGCAAGGTTTGCAGGTGAATAAAGGCAGCTCTGCATTAACAAATGTTGACCGCCCTGAAAATGGGCAGCAAGTAATGTTTCCTCAGGAACGAGTAACATTGCCAAAATAAGATAAAATGTAAAGTAGTCTGTGGAGATAGGTCGTCACATGGGCGTAATGGAAGTTGTGAAAAATAAGTGCCTTGTGACAGAAAAGCAGCAAGAAAGTGCACCTGCAAAGCCTGGTTCTCATCAGTAAAAATGTATTTTGAAAACTTCCCACCTATATATATAGTATGGCACAGGACCCATTGAGTCTTCGATACGGATGGCTCTGCTCAGCCTGCGGTATGAATAAAATACAAATACTCTGCACCTGCTCAGAGGTACGATGTGTAGTGAAGGATGGTGAATTCACCCCACAATGCACCCACACTAAAATACTAGGTGATAGTAATGCACAACATGCAGAATTGGGTGCCATGCTACTTACACTACAGAAGACTAACTCATCTGTTCCCGCACTTATAGTGTCCGACTCATTCTTTGTGTGCAAGGTTATAATATTGATGTGCAGCACTGGCGGTTGAATGGATTCAAGGATTCAAAGGGAAAACCTACAAAGAATAAACAGGTTTGGGGAAAAGTAGCTGTCTTACAAGACAAGACACACTTCAATTGGTCCATGTGAGGCACACTTTGGGACATCAGCGTTATGGCATTCACACTAAAGCAAACTTAGAGGCAAAGGCTGCAATCCAAACTGTCAGAATAGCAGTCTTAAACAGATCTCAAATGAAGATCAACACATTTTAACAGTCATAAATGCAACCAAGCAAGCGGGGAAACCTCCTACAGGCTTTCCTCCCCAATGCTCCTACACCCTTAATTCACCAATTCAGATAATATTCCTGTCCTCATGATACCAGGAGTGGAAGGCAGAATAATAACTAATAGTCTGTCTAGATTAGATTTAATCAAAGAAGCACATGAAGCACGGTTCAGGAAGCAATTGAAAACCCACCTTTTCCCCTAACCGACCTCCCTCCCTGCCCCCGCTGATTCCCCAGTTGTACTGATCTTAGCGCTGGGATACTTACGGGTGACTACGCGCTCTATAAAAATAAAATAATAATAATAATAATAATAAGGTTGGCCTCTGAACATGCAGGAATTAATGCAATTGTAGCTATGCTACAGCAACGCTATTGATGGCCTAGTCTATTTAAACAGACTAAGGACTATGTTAGGTAATGTGACGATTGTCAGCATATTAAACCTTCCGCAGTCAAAAGACCCTCGACAACTCCTCTCATGATCTCAAATATCCCCATCTGGGTTATTTATTAAGACCACATCGGTCCCCTATATTCAGCTAACCGAGATAAGTACATATTGATTCATGTTCCAGGTTCCTATGTGTTTGGCCACATTGAAATGCAAGCAGTTCAGCAGTAGTAAAGAATTGCTGTGCCTAGTGTCAATGGGGACAGTTCATTCATTTCATCCAGATAACGGTTCTGCATTTGGCAGTAAGGCTTATAGGAATTCGGTGTCTGCTCTAGGAGTTTGTCTGCAAACCAGCAACCCGTTCAAAGCTGAATCAAACGGTGTTGTGAAGAGGGCCAATGGCACAATTAAATAAGGTTTAACTGCTGGGTTGATCATGTCTTAGTTGTTACCAGAATTTGCATAGAGTTTAGAGAGCAATAAATAACTTGACTAGATGAGTATTAGGAGGATACACTCTATATGAGGTGCGCTTTGGAGTTCCTATGCACGTACCTGGCTTAGATAATTCTGGGAATGTGGCAGAAGAAGATAAATTTGAATTGGAGAAATCTTTGAACACTTTACAGAGTACCCAAGAAGTCAGATACAAGCTGTCTGACACAAACCACTCTGACGCCACCACCTGTGCAGAGAAGTTTATCGCTGCTGCTGACCGTTGGGTTCCCAATGTTAGGCACCCTGTTTGGGAGAAAATCCACAACAAGCAAGCTTTTGAACCATCTTATAGACCCCTGTCACTGTTAATGGGGTAAAAGGCAATAAAATTGTTAATTTGCCTCCTTTGCCTGGCGCAAGGAGAAACAGACATGTGTCTATTGATCACGTCAAATAGCATTATGGC
This sequence comes from Triturus cristatus, assembly GCF_964204655.1. Classification (NCBI taxonomy): domain Eukaryota; kingdom Metazoa; phylum Chordata; class Amphibia; order Caudata; family Salamandridae; genus Triturus; species Triturus cristatus. Next base: position 870,097,445 of record NC_140593.1, read on the forward strand.
CAGTCCTCTACATACGACCACCACAGACACCAGGAAGGATTCAGTGCAGTGCCTCAAGGCCTCTCCCTACTCTGAAAACACTACCCATGAACAAAGCAGTAATATTTCTAGCTTGAGTTTTCAGCCGAGGATAACTGAACTTAACCCTCAAAGCAGAACATTGAGTGCAATCAACATGGTGGATACTACCAATATGACAGTGGCTACTGTCCAATGCAATTTCATGGTTTACGATAGAATTCCACCTGATGCTACGTCAGGTGAAATTTCATAGTAAAGAATGGAAGTGTTTGAAAAGTCTTCTGCGAAATATCCAGAGTCATTTTCAAAATTGTTAGTCTCTTGAGAGACCGATTTTGACAATAAATCTGCATTTTATACAGAAGACTTTTCAACCGGTTTTGCAGTCATTCACTGCTGCCAGAAATTGCTTTATGCTTGTTAAGCATTTGATTCCTGCGTGGTCTTATGCCTCGATCATTTGGGGAATTTTTCTTTTCATCGTGTGGTTATTAATGATACTCGTCATTCTACTGCTACTGAATGGCCACAACTCCCTGCAAGAACAAATGCCTCACCTATGGTCCGTGAACTCCAACCCCTCTCCTCATCCCACGGAGTACTAAAAGGTTTCCATGCGGCAAACATTACAGCTTATCCGGTGCTCAAGAGCATAGCCTGGGAAAAGGTTCCATAACAGAATATGGTGTCCAGTGAGATATTGCAATTGCCTTGTATGATAAAAGTTTCAATGAATGATGTTATAATTCCCAGTTCTCTTTCACATGATTGGGACATTGAAACTGTTAAAAGAATTATGTCTGATTTACAGGCATATGGTACGTTAAATAATGAAGATACTTATTTAAATTCAGCAAATTACAATGAAATTCAGGGACATATATATTATTCAGTTGCATCATCCTTGCACCCTGCAAAGGGGCACAAGGGCAACACAACTTCTAAGTTATATGTACCAAGTCACACAAGGCCACCTTGTATGGCCCTCAGAGGCTCTATAAATCTAGAGTAACACAATGCACCAGATATCGCTGTGTTGCATTACCCTGCCCCAGGGAGCTGTTCTATCGGTGGATCATGGTGCTCTTAGAAATCCAACCATGGCTTTTGGTGCATTCATAGATTTACCATTACTGGTAAACCTGGAAATGCGTCAAATTGCTACACCTTCCCAGGTGATGTTTATGAGGAGAAATATTTGTATTTCTCTTTGTTTTTTCCTCTCTCTAACATAAAAAAAGGAAAATGCTTCAGAGGATTCTTCTTGTGCAGGAAGGTGTCCCTTCCTGTACAAAAATAATCCTGCTTACACGAGGAGAAATATTTGTATTTTTCCTTGGTTTTTCCTCTTTCTAACATGGAAAGAGGAAAATGCCTCAGAGGATTGTTCATGTGCAGGAAGGTGTCACTTCCTGCACAAAAACAATCCTGCTTACACGAGGAGAAATATTTTTTATTTCAATTCATTATTTCCTCTTTCTAACATAGAAAGAGGAAAATGTCTCAGAGGATTGTTTTTGGGCAGGAAGGTGTTCCTTCCTGCACAAAAACAATCCTCCTTACAACGCCGGCACCCTTGCACCATGGCGCATTGGTGCCTGCATTGGCCCTAGGCAGCACATATGCACCAGCACAAGAAAAATACAGAAATTAACCCTATAATGTTAAATATGGCACATTCCTGCCCTTTCCCTTTCACACAGCGCAGCAAGGGGGCTTGCTGCACTGTGCTGTGTGATTTCTTGATAAATGAGCCCCTCCTTGTTATCACCCTTATGCACACAATTTCATACATAGGCCGAGCTATCCTAGAGAAATTCACAATTATATCCTGGATGTTTACCTTTCCCTAAATGGATCCTACACATGTGAATCCTGAGTTCTGGGGCATGAACTGTCCAACCGAAATCATCTTGGACTTATATCAGGAGCAGGCCCCAGTGATTTATCTCGATATGGAAGCAGTTTTCAACCTCTGCATGAGTGCCAGAAACAATGCAAAGCAATGCATCTGTCTTTTCTAGAGGATGCTATCTATGACAGAGCAGTATCATGGTGGCATTTTTCGACGCGGCTATAGATGAAAGGATTCACTCGCTGTTAGCCATGAGCCCCCTTGAGAGGAGCCACAACTACCATTGAGTGCCCAAGGTGAGCAAGCAACTGCTGGTCCATCAATCATGCAGATTGTCAACTATGAAAATGCTCTGTATAGTTTTTGTAAAGATCACTCGTAGGCCGTGTGTGCACTCCAATGAGGAATGAACTCAACAAGTAAGTCGACCAATGACAAGAATTCAACTAATATAACACAAAAGTCTGAATGAACTATGGGGCATATTTACAATAACTGGCGCATCCCTGCATATCAGCAGGGATGCGCCAGTTATTGTGCACCACAGCTCCGCCACCATTGATGCGCCGCATTTAAAATGTGGCGCACCATGGGGCAAAAACAGCACAGATGTGTGACGCATCTGTGCTGTAAAAGTGGCGCATCGCTGGAGTTGCCTCGCAAGCGCGACACAGCTCCAGCAATGCTCTGGGGGGCCCTATCTTGTTAATGCTGCGTCAATCCTTACGCGTGCTTCAGGCAGGTGCAGGGTTTTGACGCAGCATGGGCCTAAAAGTGACTGAGTGAAATCTTGTAGATTTCACTCAGCCACTTTTAGGAGGCGTTCCTGCGCTGGAACGCCCCCCCCCCCCCTGCGCAGGAATGCCTATATGTGGCGCAGGGCTTTACAACGTGATGCATCTCCCAGATGCGTCACGTTGTAGGTACCCCGCACCATGCCGCAGGATTAGCGCCTCCGCTGCGTCACAAAAGTGACGCAACGGCGGCGTAAATGAGGCGCAAGGGGCTTGTAAATCTGCCCCTATATGTGTTATGATAAGACTCTTTTTTCTTTGTTTTTCATTTTTACCGCATACTTTTTAAATTTTTTAATCTTCTTTATAAGGAAACATCTAGCACGCATACCTTGATGCACACAATCTATGTCAGACATTATTAAACTTATGTCAGAAATTCCAAATTCTGATAAGCTTTAGTACATATATACCACTTGGTTGGGGTGTTCAATGCAGCCGGGCTGGAAAAACCTAAGTGTGCATGTGTGTTTTGGTCTGCCTGAGACGGCCAGCCAAACACATATGCGCACTTAGGGAGTGCACATAGAACTCCTCCTTCCGTGTCCGCCCCTCCCTGCACAAGCTGGCTCTCAGAGCCGGCAAACGAAAAATAAAACAATGCCAGAACATCGTTTTATTTTTCATTTGCTGGCTCTGAGCGAGGCAGTGGGGCAATGCTCTTCCGCCATTGTGGAGGAGCTGCCCCTGCTTGGGATGCTGGAGGGTGATATCAAGAGGCTGAAGGGACAGCTAGAGGTCACTAGTGCAGATAGCTCCCTAATTAGAGACATGTCTCAGATACTCAACACCTTGTCTGCCTTCTACTCTACTCTATTCTTTACTCCTTGCGCAGGACCCAAAATGTAGATATATATATATATACATAGCTAGTGGATGTGATGCTGGACTGGCTGAGTGATGCGCATTGAGAGTTCCTCTTGGCAGACATAAAAGAGGATGAAATTAGGGAGGCCATAATAAAGTTGCAATCTGGCAGGGCTCCAGGTCCAGATCGACAGCCTGCAGATTTCTATAGAAGCTATAGTGGCTCCCTTACACCTATACTCAAAACTGAGTTTTTAGAAGCGAGGAAATCAGACCTCCTCCCACCCTCGATGAAAGAAGTGATCATATACCTTTTGAAGCCCGGAAAACCGGTAGAAAAATGGGAATCCTACTGGTCCCCATTGCTTATTAATTATGATGCTAAAATACCTGTGAAGATATTAGCTAACTGCTTGAATCTGCTGATGAACTTCCTGGTCAGGTCTGACCGATCTGGGTTTATACCAGGGCATGCTACATCACATAATTTGCACACACTCTTCTCTGTGCTGCAAGATATAGATCCGAAGCTGGCAGCAGTGGTTGTATTTCTCGATGTCACCAAGGCTTTTGATTTCCTGGTGTGTGATAGTCTGCTGATGGTGCTCAAGCAGATGGGTTTCCCCCCTCCTTCCTGTCCCTGATCACATTACTATACTGCAGACCGGAGGCGAGGGCACAGATAAACGGAACTTGTTCTCCCCCTTTCTCTATTTCATGAGGCACCAGGCAGAGGTGCCCACTGTCATCCCTGCTATTTGCACTGGCAGTGGAACCACTTGAGGCCAAATTAAGAGAATACTATCGGTAGTATGCCATCCGCTAATCTACCAGGCATTAGTTGGTGTCATTATTTTCTGACAACATCACACTATACGTCAAGGACCCCCAAGATAGCCTCAATAGCATTCTGCATGAATTCATCTGCTTTGGAGGTCTGACGGCTATTCACATTAACTGAAAGAAATCTCAGATTTTCGCCCTTAGCCCTGCCACTCAGCAGTACCACCTGTATTACTTATTGACGTGGTGTGAGTCTGAACTTAGATACATGGGAGTGACAATTTGTAAAGACAAGAATGAGCTACTTCAGACAAACTATGGTACTGCTCTGGATACAATGATAGACTCCATCACATGCTAGACATTCTTCCTCTTTCACTAGCGGCTCACATCTTACTGATGAAAATTGTAATCCTACAAAAATTTCTTTATCAATTTCTGAATTTCTGTCATTTACTGGGCCAACAATTCTTGAAAGCCCTAAAAACACAGCTTATCAGACGTGCCGGGGTGAAAACAGCCCAGGCTGAAATGGAAGGTACTCACACATTAACTTGAAAAGGGAGGATTTGAGGCACCAAGCATTGAACTTTATTTCCTGTGCACCCATGCCCACTACGCTGCATATTGGTTTCAACAACCCCCTTCATGCTGCATCTGACCATAGAACAAAGATACATGGCCCCTGTCCCCACAACTGTGTTCCTGCGAGTATGGATGTGCAATACAGATGAGGCATCCTCTACCATTGCTTGCATGACTGCAGTCGTGAACAATCTGGCCAAATGACTAAATAGGCTCATCTTTATCCCAACTCATCCCATTACCTTATCATCCCTTGCACCTGGTGATACTCAAGATGGCATGTTGGAATATGATGTGCATGATGGGTGTCACAACTCGGGGAGACCTGTATGCTGAAGGAATGTTCTTCATCCATGATGAATTCTTTGCTGGAGCAATGGCAACTCCCCTAGGAGTGTTTTTGTACATCAGCTTCCTTCACAAGGCGAGGGTGGTGATGGAGCAAGGTTTTGTATAAAAAGAAACTTGCTCGTATGCAATCCTCTTGAATAACCTGTAATACTATAACCAACATGTTTGTGAGTACTAATGTTGCATCACATTTTACATGTATCAAGGGGAAGCTTTTTTATGTATTTTACTAACCAGTAACTCGAGTGTCCTTAAAATGTCCGCCAAAAATGTGGGAACTTTTCTGCGCATGCGTCTACTGCATCTACGTAGTATGACATTTCCTGTCCCTTGGTGGGGAATCTTTGCAGCTGAGCAATAGCTTTTAACATGGCTGCTCGAAACCCTCGCATTAACGCACATGCCGTGCTGAAACTAACCTGTGCAAGTTTTACTAAGCTATTGATGCAAAAGAGATAGTAAGTAAATGGGGTTAGAGTAAAAGTAAGTGGTATACAGTGAATTCATTTAATTTTGTATTCTAACATGTTTCTCTCTGACTTTATTAATGGCTCGTATTTGGGCCTTGGAGGGTGACCAATGTCCCTATCCCTTTGCACTAACTACGCATGCGTGCTGCATCCTTGTCCTGAGACCTATGAGGTCAGTGAATGGCTGCCAAAAACATGTGCCCAGCAAGTACATGTGAAGCTCAACTCTTGAACCTACGAAAGGAAGAAGCTGAAACATTGTACTACAGATTTATCGATCCACATATGAAATGCTTGTGGGAATAAAGCTTCTGGGTATTAAAATTAAGGGGTGGGGAATTAGACAATATAACTAAAGAAAGTTATTGCACTTAGTATGGTGTGATGCCCTCACCCCACTGCCTGGCCCAATCAAATTGAGGGGTGTACATGGAATTGAAACATTTGGGGGTGGATCATACACTCAAATTGGTATAACAGAGGTAAGTTTTAGTTAGTTGGATACACTTGATGCCGAGATGCTATGCTGAGATGCTGCCCGATATCCTGCAATCTGATTGAAGAATGCAACACTATGGAAGACTCGCGGAATAACCGAGGAGGCACATCTAGGAAGGGGTCCGGATGAGCCCAAGCCGGAGAGGGTAGCACCAGAGAGGGGTGTAACACTGGTGTTACACTAGAAGAGGTCACCTTCCCGGTCCTGAACCTGTCCTGAATCCTTGATCCTCTGATGTCTAGGTCCTCACACCATTCTAGGTAAATATAGTTCTGTGGGGTTATGCACCGTATTTGATCTCTGCTCTTTCTCTCCTCAGGTACTGTCATCACAAGAATTTAATTAATGTGAATCGATTATAAGCTAACTGTACTAATTTTCCTGATGGAAAAATTGGTGCATCTACGTGTATTCTGATTTGACTCACCAAATTATTAATTCAGATAAATCTTTAAAACTTCTCCTGAGTTTGTGGTTCTTAAAATAAAGGTTAAATGTGTTATTATTTCCTCCCTATTCTAATCTACAACTAGATCTATCGAGAAAATACATTTACATAAGGAGACAGGGAATGGTAATGATACTGGTGTAACAGGTCTCTAAGGTAAATCAAAATTGATGACCAGCGGATATTTGTTAGCTCATTGAATGATTGAATGTATATGGGCCCAAATGAGAGTTGTGTGTATGTGTGTAACTAGAGCTGGTAAACTCCGCTGCATCAGTTTTTCTTGGTAGCAGAGGCATGGTTAGTTTAATTAGTTAGGCGAGGATTGTATTTTGTAAATTGAATTATTGATTTGTGTTTTAACCAAACCAGTTATGTATTGTTTTATGTTGTCTGGAAATTCCCGTGAATATTGAATAGTGGGTGGTGAATGGAAGCCACACTGCAGTGAGGTTATTGGTCTGGATTGAGAAAGTGCTGAAAGTAACGCAGGACTAGAAGCACTAAGTTAGGGAATAATTTCTTGTATGTTAGTAAGAATAATTGGGAGCAAGGAGTTCTCTGGTGAAAATTTGGTATTATATCACCTAGAAAGGGTAATACTGAAGGAGTAGCAGGTTCTCTGATGCTTGTGTGAAGAGTAAGCAGAAAGGTTTTACTCGTAGTGTGTGAAGAGTAAGCGGAAGGGTTTTACTAGCAGTGAAACATTTTTTACTATCCTTTGAATTAGTGGGTCAGACACAATAGCGGATGTTTCTACGAAGTTAATTAATGAAATTGTGTGAGAAAAAAAGTTTTCGCATTTCGTCAGCTGAGCGTGCTGCACTGACGTCACTGAGAGCCGCGCTGGGATTGGTTGAAACAGCGGGTGTATCGTTGATGCAAATTTGTAAAGGAGGGGTCAGTAGTAAGGAGTAATACTGACGTCACAGAAAAAGCAGCGCAAGCATTGGCTGAGTGAGCGAGCAGAGTAGAAGTTGATTGGTCCTCAGACTAAAACCGCGCTGGTATTGGAGAATCATTCAAATTAAAGCAAGCGTCTGATTGGTCATCAAAATAGAAATCCCAAGAATAATAATAGATAGAGGAGTTTGCATGTACGATCCAACATTAACAGGGACTCGTCCAGACAGAAGATTTATAGGGTTTGATTACGAACAGTACCTTAACAAGCTCAAGCACGCAATGTATGGAGAAAAGAGAAAAATGTCATTTATGCAAAAGGTCAATAATTATTTTAAAAAGGTCAAACCCATTAAGAGTAGAGAAGGATTCTCATTCCTGCCCCAAATACGCCTGCATCATACATGATGGTGAAAAGAGGCTATCATTCCTGTGTATGGTCAGAAAATTGGGTAGAATACACAAAAAATGATGGAATATTAGCATTTCCTGAGTACGGAAGCTTTAATGGGAGAATGCTGTAGAATTTAAGAACTCTGATGAATGAATTAGAACCCAAACCTAGATTGACTCAGTATGAGGCTTTAGAAGAATGGGAAATGGAAGCCTTTGAACGTGATGACCTTGAAGTAACAGGACCCTAAGCAAATATTATCCAAAATTTCCCAGAGAGACTAGAGATAGTCAAATGAAGCAATGGAGACAGGCCATGGTGGCAGAAGGTTTATATCCTGTGTTAAAATCAGAAGAGCAGACGGGAGGTAAATGTACAGAGAAAACCAAGCACTTAACCATGATAGATAGCAGAGAAGCAGAAGAAGGATTTTTAGAAGACATATTGATGAAAAGTCCTCCACCTTATAATGAAGGATTCGATAGAATGAACCCTAGTGCCCCGATGATAAGAACACCATTGGTTCCACAAATAGTACATGACCCAGCAAACAAGGTACTTCAAGAAAAGGAATGGGAAGCAATAAATAAGAATAGAGATGAGTTGATCCAGAAAATAGCTCAGATAAACGCACATCCTGAAGCATTGACCATACCAGTAACAATAGGTCCAGTAGTCCAATTGTATGGTGAAATGTCAAACTGTCCCCATGTTCCTGTAATGCCTACCTCAAGCATAGAACCTGGAAAAGAAAAGGTAATAATAGATGATCAAGCAAGTGAATGTGAGTCAGTAATATAATTAATGGATTTACACATAAGAGAACCAATAATGGAAACCCCGATCAGAAATTTGCCCAGTTGTTCAAAGGAAGTTAGATTGAAAACCTCAACAGGAACCAGAAGTGCCACTATAGTAACCCCAGAAGATATAGAGAGATGGACTCAAGAACTAGAGAAGCCAAAGTCACAGCCAAAAGTATTAGACATTTTCAAATTGCGAGTAGAATTGAAAGAAATGGTAGTCGGAAATGTGAGTCTAGACAGATTAAACACATACAGTGAGGAAGAGTTATTGTTTATAAGTAGAAGCATCACATGAAACACAAAAACATGCCATGAAAAAATGACAAATCTGGCATCTGAAATGAGAATTGACATAGGGAAGTCAAAGGTGTTACAAAAACTGTATAGAGCATAATTTTCTGACAAGGATTTGGAAACCATGAATGTGTCCGGAAGAAAGCTACAGATTAGGAAATTATTATTCTATCTCTATTGGGAGATCTTGACAAATGGAAGGTTAGGTGGGCATAGAGAAAGGTAAATCGAACGACATCTGAATATGCCATGAGAGAAACAGAAAAGGCTGAGAGGTTGTATCCGATGAGGGAAGTACCCGGAGGGGGGTATGTACATGTACCATGGACTAGACGGGATATTTTGTTGTTTACAAATGATTTCCCTAACCTGAGAGAGAAAACAGTGGAGTGGTACAGACAAGTTGAGAGGTTTGTGAAGTTTTCAAAGGTTTTGTTAAAAGATCTGGATGGTCTGTTTGACATAGTAGTACCCGCAGATTTGTGGACGGAGTGTAAAATTACTATAGATTGGCCTAGTGAGGAATATCCAAGAGATTCAAAGACAGGAACACCGTCAGAAGATGTAATGAAAAAATATCACCAGGTGTTCACTTTTCTGAAGAGTAAAATTCCCTCGAAAGAAACTGATTGGGTAAACATAGACAGAACAACCCAAGAGAAAAATTAGTCTGTACATGCATACTACGAACATGTGTACAAACAGTATAGTGGGATTGAAAGTATAGAGAACAAGGACATGACTCATTTTTTGAATCAATTTGTGACAGGGTTAAGATTGGATATATCTCAAATGATTAAGCAGCACGAAAAGCCTTAGAAGAAAAGGTAATGTGGGCTCAAGTAAAATTAGCTAAACAGCAAGAGCTTCAATTGAATAAACAGTCAGAAAATCAAGGAAAGGTACAAGGTCAAAGCGAAAATAATGGGGGTAAGTCACAGGGATGATTGAACAGGAGAGAGGCAAAGAAAAGGTTTCCCTGTCACGGGTGCGGGAAGTTGGGGCTTCGGAAAAACAAGTGTAAATTCGTACAAGTTAATAATGGCCCGAATCAAAATTTAAATCCACAGACGCAGAATGAGGTGTTAATGAGTCAACCGCAACAGGGTAAAGATCTTCAGAGTCAATTACCACCTGCCCCTAAGTCAAATTTTGTGAGTCAAGCCAAGTACAGTTTGGATGCCGGATTTCCAGAAGGAAGTGGTAAGAAATTTTTTGTAACATCGCAGTTTCTTCTGCAGGACCCACTACTCGATTATGAGCAGGAATGACGGTGCCTTAGGGGGGAGGAAGGGGAGTGCGTACTTAGCGCATCCATACCGGTAGATCAGTCAGGTCCATACATAGAAGGTATAGTAGAAGGAATGATATCACTTTCTTGTTGGACACTGGTGCCACCAGGTCTACTGTAAGAACAGCAGACATTCCTAACCTGCCCCTCTAGGGTGAAGCCATCCAAGTAGTAGGTGTCTCGAACAAACAGATTAGAACCCCGATCACAGAACCAATGGAGGTGCGAATTGGAAATGTTAAAGAAATGCATAAATTCGTGGTCTGTGACTCAAGTCCTGTAAACCTGCTTGGAAGGGACTTGTGCAAAATGAATTGCACCATATATTGCACACCGGATGGTGTCGCAATACAAACTCCAGATGAAGATGAAATTTACAAGTTCATGTTAGCTAAACAAGGGACAGAAGTAAATGAAATGTATTCAATGATAACCAGAGATGAATTACCTGCCAAAGTCAAACTGACTGTAAATGCAGAGATATGGGATTTTACTGGAAAAGAAATAGGTATAATGGCAAATGTAGATCCCGTAAAAGTGACAGTGAAAGAAGGTGCTGTTTATCCAAATACTCGACATTACAAAATTAGTCCTGAAATAAAGGCAGGTGTTGCAGCAGAGATTGAGCGATTAGTCGAACAAGGCATCTTGAAAGAAATAATGAGTAGCTCTTGTAACTCACCTATAATTGGCATTAAGAAACCTAACGGGAAGTATAGGGTGGTTCAAGACCTGAGGAAAATTAATAAAATTGTTGTACCATGTTGTCCAGTAGTGCCCAACCCAGCTGTGATTCTTTATCAAATACCATCGAAAGCAGGTTGGTCACAGTAATTTATTTATGTCATGCATTCTTTTCTATTACATTGCATTCAGATAGTCAGTTTTTATTTTCATTTAAATTAGAAGATCATGTTTACGTGTGGAATCGTGTGCCTTAAGGGTACACTGACAGTCCTTCAATCTTAATCAGATTATCAAAAGAAGTCTTGAATCTCTTTTGTTGCCCAGAGAGTCAGTCCTGGTGCAGTATATCGATGACCCATTGGTGGCGTCGAACACTCGAGATGACTGTGTCACTGTTTCAATTGCATTGCTAAATCACTTGGCAAAGGGTGGACACAAAGTGTTCCCCGAGAAACTTCAGTTTTGTAAAAACTCAGTCAAATACTTGGGACATCAAATAGAGAGAGGAATTAGAAAGGTGACCTCAGAAAGAATCAGAATAATAAGACAAATTCAGTTACCACAAACCCAAAAAGAAATAAGAATATTTCTTGGGGTCATAGGATATTGTAGGCAGTGGATTGTAGGATTTGCTTTACTGGCTGAACCCCTGATACAGATGACCAGAAAGAGATCACAGGACCCCATAGAGTGGGATGATGAAAGCATGGAATCATTTATAAAGTTACGGAATTGTTTGTGCGAAGCACCTGCTTTGGGAATGCCAGACTATACAAAAGAATTTGCATTGTTCTGCTATGAGAGAGGTAATTGTGCACTCTCAGTTTTGACACAGAGACATGGACTAATGCGAAGACCAGTGGCATATTTTTCTGCTACCCCAGACCCTGTGGCATGTGCATTGCCAGGTTGCCTGAAAGGTGTAGCTGCAACTTGTGTGAGCATAGAACAAAGTGAGTCAATTCTGATGGGACACCCTGTAAAGGTGTATGTTCCCCATTCAGTTGTGATTTTGCTGACCAAAACCCGAATGCAGTACCTTACTCCCAGTAGGCTAACAAAATATGAGAGAATAATACTGGGGGCTGAAAATGTGACTATAGTGAGGTGTACTGTTCTTAATCCAGCCACATTACTACCTGATCCATACCAAGAAGAGGTGAAAGATGAGGCCGAACATGAATGTCTTGCCGTGGCTGAACTTAGCACCAAACCGCGTCCTGACATACAAGAGGAACCCCTGAAAAATACAGATCATGAACTATTTGTAGATGGCTCATGCATGCAACATGAAGAGGGAGGATTGAGTGCTGCTTACGTTGTGTGTACATTAACTGGAAAAGTTGAAGCATCCTATTTACCAGAAGTCAGATCTGCACAAGTAGCCGAATTAATCGCTTTAATTAAAGCATGCAAAATTGGGAAAAATTGGAGAATAACCATATTTACTGACAGCCAATATGGTTATGGGGTTGTGCATGATTTTGGCCAGCTATGGATGCAGAGGGGTTTCCTGACTTCCTTAGGAACTCCCATTAAAATTGGAAATTTTGTGAGAGAATTAATTGAGGCAATTCAATTATCAAAAGAGGTAGCCGTGGTTAAGTGTGCTGCTCACCAATCAGGAGATGACTATGTGACAGCCGGTAACCGATATGCTGACCAGGTTGCCCAGCACTGTGCAAGACGTAAAATTGCATTAAAAAAGAAAATTGAAACTTGTAGAGAAAACGTTCAAACAGAAGAAGGTCAAGGGGTAAGAAGACCTGAACAGGACCAGACAGGCATAGAAACACAGGTTCAGGATACAGAAGAAAAACCAAACATCACCAATCCTGAACAGGGTCAGATTGAGGTAGATGAACATATCCAGGCAGAACAGGCCAGAACAATAAGCCCTGGACAAGGTCAGATAGAGAGGAAATCTGAAGACGAAGATGATCAAATCGTGCCGCAAATAAAATACAATAAAAGAAGCCTTGAAGAAACTGACAGTGCAGTGAGAACTAAGAAAAGTCAAAAAGGTGATAATTGGCTAAGGATTATCAAGAGACTGAAATACCGCTTTAAGATAATCAGTGAAAAACCTGATCAAGTAAACGAAGTATCCAGTCAATCTGGACCTTCCACTGTAATACCAAAACGAAGGAGCCAATGATTGAAGACATTGAATAATAAGTTCAAGGATCCTGAATGGACATATGTCATTCTCGAAGATTTTGAAAATCTCGACTTAAATGAAGAAAGTGACGAAGAACTGAATGTTGAACGAATTGATGAAGAAGTGAGACCGACTTTAAAGAGAGAAGACGCTTAAGGTGTTATCTCATACCAAGTTTTTGAATTAAAGAAGAGACAAATCTTCTTGCCAAAAATGTCTGATGATAAAATTACTGGAAAACCAAAAAAAAGCTGCATAAAGAAGTGCTGTAGGATCTGTATATGTAGCTTAATATTAGTTCTCATAATGTGGGTAATATTTGCAATAGCCATTCCTTATTTTATGGTTATAAACAAACAGAATAGTACTAATATCCATACAAAAGTAGCAAACATTAAAGGAGATAGAGTACATTTAGAAACATCAGATGAGTTAGATTTACACTACACCGTGAAGAAAAACGAAACTGATTTAAATGTATTTGCAAATCTATTAGTACATTATGTAGAAACCATGGAAGTTAGTGATTGTTACGTTTGCATTAAATTACCAAACTCGGTAGCTGAAGGGGTATCTTATCATCACTTACCTTTGACATATGGTATTTCATGTAGTGTATTGGCTAATCTGTTTTATAGAACTGGAATACTGCAGTATTATTATTCAATTGTAGATGTAATATTTTCAGAAGTCCCTATGCGAAAGAGCATAAACCCCGTCCTTAGTACTAGAGACTCACAATTCATGGGTGAATATTTTCTAACAATGAAGGCAATAGACATAGCTGATGCACACAAACACAACTTAACATGTAAATTACATGAAGAAGAAAATATATTTTTGAATTTAGTAGAACAGAGGAGACAGGATTTCCAAAGAACCAAAACCTCAGATACCTAAATGGGCTGAGAAGGAAGACCTTTTGGTAACTGGCAAGACTCATGCTGCTATGTCTCTGGATTTTGAAAAAAAAGGGAAAATCTGTCTCCATAGACTAAAAACAGAATATAACAATGCATTTATTGTTTTCAGTGAGTGTGAACATAACTCCTTCGTAATTGGGGGTTGGGGACTAAAAGGAGGAACTGATCTAGTATTTCCTGGAATTTATTATATTTGTGGAAACAAAGCCTATTTTCGGCTGCCTGATCATTGGTACGGGAGTTCCTATTTTGGAATAATATTCCCTAAAGTGTATCATGTTAAAAGAATCACTGGAAGCAATAATGACAGTAATGGAATGACCCGATATAAAAGACCTAGTTTTTCTGAAAGAGTAGGTGATATATTTGGTGCATTGATACCTTCAGTGGGTGTTCTGCTGAATTCTCGTAAAATCTGTCAATTGTCGACAGTAGTTGATTGGTTATCTACTGACACAGCTGGAGGATTGTTATTGATCAATACAGAATTAGTTGCTGTTAGATCTATGGTTTTGCAAAATCGACTTGCCCTTGATATCTGATTAGCAAAAGAGGGTGGAGTCTGTACAATGTTGAAAGCGCAACATTGTTGCACTTATATTCCTAACAAAAGTGTAGAGATTGGAAGGTATATTAAAAATATGACACATTTGGAAGAGGAACTGAAACCACTGGAGGTTGACAGTGTATGGAAGAAAATAACCAATAGTTTTTCCAATATCAGTGGTTGCGTTTCTAACATAAGTAAAAGTATCTTAGGTCAAATAATATTGCCGATCATGGGCATAACTTTGTTAGTTCTGATGATAATGTGTTGCCACAAATGCAGTGGAAAAAGAAAAAGGTATGAAGTGAATGAGAAGTGTAGAAAAAGAAAATTAGATGAAATACAACTTGAAGAATTGAAGGGAAATATCTAAAAAAGAATGAAAGGATCACAACTTAAAAAGGATAAAGAAAGAAATTAAAGATTTGAAGAAATCGAAATGGTAGAATGTTAAAGTTGGCATCTGATTCAATAGAAGCTAGTGATGGCATAAAATGCCATCAGAGAGGGGATTAATGGAGCAAGGTTTTGTAAAAAAAAACTTGCTTGTATGCAATCCTCTTGAATAACCTGTAATACTATAATCAACATGTTTGTGAGTACTAATGTTGCACCACATTTTACATATTGTATCAAGGGGAAGCTTTTTTATGTATTTTACTAACCAGTAACTCGAGTGTCCTTAAAATGGCCACCAAAAACGCGGGAACTTTTCAGCACATGCGTCTACTGCATCTACGTAGTATGACGTTTCCTTTCGCTTCATGGGAAATCTTTGCAGCTGCGCAATAGCTTTTAACATGGCTGCTCGAAACCCTCGCATTAACGCACATGTCGTGCTTAAACTAACCTGTGCAAGTTTTACTAAGCTATTAATGCAAAAGAGATAGTAAGTAAATGGGGTTAGAGTAGAAGTAAGTGGTATACAGTGAATTCATTTAATTTTGTATTCTAACATGTTTCTCTCTAACTTTATTAATAGCTCGTATTTGGGCCTTGGAGGGTGACTGATATCCCTATCCCTTTGCGACAACTACGCATGTGTGCTGCATCCTTTTCCTGAGACCAATGAGGTCATTGAATGGCTACCAAAAAACTTGTGCCCAGCAAGGACATGGGAAGCTCAACTCTTGAACCTACGAAAGGGCGAAGCTGAAACATTGTACTACAGATTTATCGATCCACATATGAAATGCTTGTGGGAATAAAGCTTGTGGGTATTAAAATTAAGGGGTGGGGAATTAGACAAGAGAACTAAAGAAAGTTATTGTACTTAGTATGGTGTGATACCCTCACCCACTGCCTGGCCCAATCAAAGTGAGGGGTGTACATGGAATTGAAACATTTGGGTGTGGATCATACACTTGAATTGGTATAACAGAGGTAAGTTTTAGTTAGTTAGGCACACTTGATGCCGAGGTGCTGATGCTATGCTGAGATGCTGCCCGATTTGCTGCAATCTGATTGAATAATCCAACACTAGGGAAGAATCGCGGAATAACCGAGGAGGCATATCTAGGAAGGGGTCCGGACTAGCCCGAGCTGAGGAGGGTAGCACCAGAGAGGGGTGTAACGCTGGCGTTACACTAGAAGAGGTCACCTTCCAGGTCCTGAACCTGTCCATAATCTTTGATACTCTGATGTCTAGGTCCTCACACCATTCTAGGTAAATATAGTTCTGTGGGGTTATGCACCATATTTGCTCTCTGTTCTTTCTCTCCTCAGGTACTGTCATCACAAGAATTTAATTAATGTGAATCGATTATAAGCTAACTGTACTATTTTTCCTGATGGAGAATTTGGTGTATCTACCTGTATTCTGATTTGACTCACAAAATTAATTCAGATAAATCTTTAAAACTTCTACTGAGTCTGTGGTTCTTAAAATAAAGGTTATGTGTTATTATTTCCTCCCTATTCTAATCTACAACTAGATCTATCGACAAAGTACATTTACATAAGGAGACTGGGAATGGTAATGATGCTGGTGTAACTGGTCTCTAAGGTAAATCAAAATTGATGACCAGCCAATATTTGTTAGATCATTGAATGATTGAATGTATATGGGCCCAAATGAGAGTTGTGTGTATGTGTGTAACTAGAGCTGGTAAACTCCGCTGCATCAGTGGCCCCCCCTGACTTTCCCTGGGACTTCCCCATGCTCCACACTTTGCATGTATTACTGCAGGCCACGATTCCAAAACATATAGTCTCCACGTTATACCACACTGCACAGTTGGTGCACACAGAGGTGCCCGAGGTTGGCTTTCCTGTTGGGATGATGAATTGCAGACTCCGCTCACTGACAAACAATGCTTCTACTGTTGCCATCAGACTGGTCGCATGACTATTAGTAGACAGCTATGCATTATTCACTTTACATTTTTTCATTGGCTATATTACATCCCTGCTAGACTGCATAGGTATCACTTGTGATCAGATGACAGGTGTGCAAGATGTGGGGCCCCGGGAGCTGACTTTCTTCACCTGGCATGGGAGTGCAGGTTGATTTGAGCATACTGGAGTGAGGTCTTCTGATGTTTTGGTCCGCTACCTCAGTTCAGCCACTGTTTTTTTCCACATTTTCCATGTTTGAAAATGCATCTTTCGTAGTGTCCTATACATAGTTAGACTTTTATGATACATTGCAAAGAGTTGTGCACAATAAATTCCCATCTGTTCTGAAGGGCTTTAACGTCCGAGCTAATCATGGTCAAAGGGTGGTTTGAGCATCTTATAAATAATCCCTTCCTGTACTTTGTCGCAGGGCGCACAGTTCCCTAGCCTCCCTGAAAGCTTTGAGCAGCCTCTCACTTAGTTGGGGAGCAAGAATCTGGTAGGAGTCTATTGGTAAACCACTGACATTGAACGCATAGCCTCCTGTAACTCCTCTATAGTTCCTAACATACAAGCTTGTGGACTATCAGAAAACTCAGATTTCCGAGGTATGTGGTTACACGCTCTGTCATCTCAGGGTATGGGTTTCTATACAAGGCCTGAACATGCATACCCAGGGTCTTATTTACAGGAACCTTGCGCCGCTGGTGAGTCACTTTTTCCCATATTAAAAATGACGTACCGGTGGTGCACTGGGCTTGTAAATATGGCCCCAGTTCTGTATTTATAGCTGTGTGTCGTGGGAGCAGTACCACGAGGATGGGTAAGAACGACAATCAGCAATATATCCCATTTCCGACTAACCATTTACCAGATCTGTCCCCCCTCTGAAGAGTCATTGGTGATAGTCTCTCAATGTTGTTCCAGAGATTTCCAAGCTTTTTCTTAACGTCTAGGAGTTCCTCGGTGCCCATCCAGAGCAAGGACGCTGTGTTGTATGTTAACTAGATGACCTTTAAGACCCAGTTGAAACTGACTTCTGATACCAATAACGTTGCCGAGGAACTCACCCCTCAGAACGACCTTCATGGCAGTCCACTCATTCACCCTAGTGGTTGTGGTACTCAGTCACCCTCTGGGAAGGTGGGAAGGGCTGTCTGAATTCCATCAAGACAAACAGGGTCATCCAGGATACCTAAAGGCATCTCTCGGGTGAATTGTCTCCCAGCATTGCTGCCCACTTCATAGTCTATATATAAAGAGGATGATCAGAGAAGTATTGAGCCATGTAGACTGCTTTAGGGATATGTTGCGCGCCCGAATTGGCTATCAGGAACCAATTGAGTCCGCTAAACGTGTTTTGAGCTATTGCATGGCAGGAAAATTCCAGGGTTGTCAATTGCATAATATTGGCTGTTTATTAAGGGGATGACAATTGCTCAACCAAGGATGGAGGGGGTTTACCTTCATCTCACAATCCCTATATAGATTTTGACAGCGCTGTGAGACAGTCAAACCGGCAACTTAGCCAGACATAAAACAACTGATGGAATTGCTTAGTAGCCTGGTTTAATTTGTCCTCACAGATTAAACTCCCAGATCAGGCGTCATCTCACAGTACATATCAGTAACATTCATAGAGTCATTACGCTTATACGTCTTGCGTCTGTTACATTGAAATGGCGGCGTGTTTCTTTGGAGTGTCTTTGCTATCGGCTCTCGGGAGTACCAGACGAGGGACAGAGGAGTCCTGATTTAGGATCCTCCCGCTGTGGGGTGGGGAGAAGCCACTAATATGTTCCATAAAAGACTGCAGTAATATGGTTTTGATCATCTTTTGTCTGGCTACCATACCGGATGCACTTTTCATCTCTGGGACTGGAAGTATACCACCCGTGTTTAATTGATATCATCATTGTTGATTATTCTCAACTTGGTAACAAGTGAAATAGCTGAGAATTACACTTTCGTTGGAGAAACTTGATTATGCCATATTGGATTGTTACTTTTATTACTGGCATTCGTCGCATAGATCATTTGTTTGCCCTGAAGAAGTCCTAGCAGAATAGGACGAAACGCGTTGGCTGAAGGATTTTTTGGGAATACATTTTTTTTATAAATCACCGATTGGATCAAGTGGCTTCTCTTAAATTTATTTGATTTAAGTAGAATACTATGGACATTTAAGAATTATGTAGGAAAGGGTGGTGCGGTTCTGATTTAGTAGAAAACATTCATAGAGTATTTATATGGAAATCATTCTGTCCTTTTATTGAGAAATAACCTAAGCAGTTAAGTGAAACATACATTTACTTACCAGTAGGCTCAGACATCCTCTGTCTTGTTGAATCTGTGTGGACAGGCAACTAAAATATAATTAAGACTTTAATTAATCAAAAACATTACAGAACATTCTGAAAAGTAGACAGAGAGCACAGACGATGTTGTTCACATGTAGCAAAAATCGTAAATAAAAAGTAGAGCCTAAAGCAGAACATAAGAGGTAGCATCTGGGAACGGTAGAAAGGATAACATAATATCAAATTTAATGGCAAGATCGGAAACTCATGTTAGACATTTGCCCTTGCTTGAATAATCTAGCTCCTAAATCAAGGGATAAAACGAAAACATTGCAGTTTTCAGACCTCCTAGAATGTATGACCGCATCAGGAAATAAGCTCTGGCCAAGCTAATAGGTCTTTACAGTTCATCAGCAGAGCTATTGACTTTGTCAAGGCTTGTTTGCATTGTCTACATTTTATGGCAAACCCATCCCAAGATGGCAGTTCTTTTGTGAATAGACATGCTCATGAAATCTTGGGCAGTCATCTTGACAAGCTTTTTTACAAAAAATATTCAAGTATGGCCTCCTGTGAGCACGCACACTGGTGAACATCTTAGGATTGTTTTTTAAGTATGCACATGCTGATGCACGGGCCAGCAGAAACATTCAGCCTAGTAGGACTATGTGGAATGCTGATGGGTTCTCACAAGCAGAAAGAAATAATATAAAAATACAGAAATATTGTCTCACAGGCATAGATGATCAGACTGGCTACCTAGCCTCGAGGCACTGCTCAGGATACAAGGCTGCACTTCTAGCTGAAGCAACAAGGATACACTGCCTAACAATGCATGTTGAAGAAACAACTAGACAATGCACATCAGTGTTTATTCTAGAAACAAGGGCCCACAGTTAAACAGTCAGGTTCAAGGAGCTAGGGACTGCTACAGCATAGAAATCTAGTGAATCATCTATTTAATATCCTGATAAACCTGCCAATGATGATAAAAGCAGCGAAGCCTGCTGACCCTTGACTGAAAATGCATCTGAGATTTTATGTTGTGCTAGACTGTAGGTATAAAATCTTGTTTGTACCAGACCACTGTTTGCTAGAGACAGACTCATGGATTGCTTGCAGAGAGGTTACACATTATGTGATAAAGTGGTTCCTTGACACGGAAAGCTGCAGGTAGCTATTGCAGTATCAGAGTAGTGCACCATTATGTTGTTTTATAGACCTTAACATAAGTAGGAGCCTGTTGCAGGGAAAGATGTCTCTTTTTTACCTTCTCAGTTTTACAGGATTGCAAAATCGCATATATGAATGATGGGAACCCAAGGATAGGCTTACTCACAGCACTCAGTGTGCCCAGGAGGAGTCTTCTCTTCCTACACATCACGCACAGCCACTCAGTCCAGAGAAGTAGTGCCTGATGTACAAAGAGTGACTTATCACTGATCTTGCGAGGTGTCCTTTGCAACAATAGGTTGGATCACACATTGTCTAGTCGTAGTGGGGCACAGAGTAACCTGAACAAGTAATATTAATTGCAGATTGCTATTTTCTGTCCCATATGACTAGATACAAAAATAGTAATAGTGGCCCGAAAGGAACAGCAGACCACCAACTCTGTGTGAGGCTAATAGGAAACTGTTTTTAAGGAGTTTGTGTTACTTAACTAAATCAGGGATGTTTACTTTTTTATTTTAGGAAATATTAGAGCAGAAAGCGTTGGTCCCTTGGATATCCAAGGCCACCCACCACAGTTTCCTAAAGGATGCTGTCCAACCTTGATGGCTTCCTATTTCCACACGTTTTACTATCTCTTTCAAAGAGGCTGCAACTTTACAATAGGCACGTTTTACTATCTCTTTCAAAGAGGCTGCAACTTTACAATAGTTCGTGATTGCAAAATCACTGATAGATCTCATTGCAAATTACAATTAGAAGGAAACATCCCTTTTAACCGACTTCCTTTTTGTAATTTGAAACAATGTGTGTTTATATCACACACATTCACCCTAAGGAGGGGTTTTAGAGCTATTTCCATATAAGGGATAATTAGTATTTCTCTGCCACTCCTACACTACTTTTGGAATTTGGCTTTTAGTGATAACAAGGTATTAACGTTTTCACCATTTTATATTGCTGCACTTTGATTTCTCCTCTTTTCTCTATTTTTTCAGCTGCTTTGAACGTCTTATTCTCTTTCCATTACCCCTCTGTACTGTTCCTACATCGTGTTTGCTGTTGCTTGGCAGTGTACTCAGCCTTTCTGGATTTCTTTTGTGTTTCTAACTGGATTTCTACTTTTGTGTTGTCTCTCGCTGATGAATGCCCTTTTATGCTCCAAGGTTTCTTTCCTATGCACATCATATGCTATAATATCAAGTTTAGGTTCTGTGTTGCTTGCACATATTTGGTATTGAGATGATTGCCGTTGGCTTTTTTTTACCTTTGTCTCAGATGTAAACATTTTTAAATCCTTAGGCTTCTTAATAATTGAATATTCTTCCTTCCAATATTCAGCATCATCTTTTTTCATATTTTCTAGTCTCTCAAATTCCCTTTTTGTTTTCTCATCCTTTGCCTTTGCTTCCTCCCGCTTCTTCTTGGTCTCTTCTTGAAACATGTGAATTAGCCTTTCTGTCTCCAGTTCAGCCTGCATTCTCCTTTGTCTCCTGCACTCCTCAATTTTTTCCTGCAACACACTTTTGGCACGGTGGTACATCTGACTGGTGTACCATGACCCATTGTTTTGCTCAACCATTCTCTCAACCATAGTGAGAAGCTTGTTGGTTTGCTCCACCAGCTCCTCTTGGGGTGCTCTGTTGTTAAAAGTACAGTATCGGTTTCCACACATTTGGATAAGCTCCTGGATTTCTCTTCTACGCGATCTACTTAAGTAATCAGGTATAGTGATATCTTCCAAATCTTCTTTTCTTGTGAACAAGACAATCAAATATTTCACAATTTGAACTCCAAAAACATCTTTGATTATCTCAATGGTTTTCTTCTCATCAGTTACACATTTGTCTACCTTGACCACTAGCACAATGGCATGTGGACCTGGAGATGACATGGTGATACATGAACCTATCTCCTCAATGGTTTGTTCATAAGGGAGCTTTTTATGAAAAGAGCTTGGTGAGTCAATGACTGCAAAATTCCTCCCTTTCCAGTTCACCATCTCTTTCCTACAGGTCTTCGCTGCTGATGCTAAAAAGGGGCTTGAATCAAATTTATTTTCACCAAGGATAGTATTTCCTGTAGCACTTTTGCCAACTCCAGTTTTTCCCACAAGAATGAGTCGCAGTTCAGATTCTTTACGGTGTAGCCCATCCATCCTGTGACCTAGTGTAGAAACATAAATAAGTATTTGTTAAAACACAGATTGCTGGTAGTGCCTTGCACTTGCAAACACAAATTGAACTGCAAGAACTAGACAAAGTTTAACTAATATTAAGATGTGGGAGGGTGCTTTCAATAACTGACAAAAAGTGTTTTGTTAGGAAGCATAACATTATGTATGGAAGGTCAACACTATATTTATTTTCATCTTCTATCTCTTACTTCATCATGAGCAACAAAACTGTATCATTTATCCTACCTTTGTGGCATATTGAGATACATGCAATAATTATGATTTACTTTGCTAAGCAATAAGATATGACCACAATCATTGATATCTACATTTAACTTGTTTCCTATTGAATTTCTGTAAAACTAAAAACTTCCATATGCACCTTTTTTAGAGTAAAGATGCCCCTCAATTCTGATCTGCTGTACTAGGCACTCCAAAATACTAATGGGTGAGTGACTGGCAGATAATGTGAATGGTGTGTATGCAGGTATGACATCAAACCACTCTTATTAGTACCTGAATGGATGCTGTACTGAAAAGTGCTTATGTGACTTGAGTCTGAATAATGTGAGTTCTTGTTAGGCACTTACTTGTTTTGTTTTCTGTTTGTGATGCATGACTGTGAGGTGGAAAGAGAAAGACACTTGGACTCACAGAAACTAAAGAGCCTTGTCACAATTTGCGTTGTTTGTTGAGGAGGGTGTGAGCCCTTCTCAAGCTACAGCCACAATCCTTTTCAAGCTGAACAACAAAAGTCACTAAATTAATCCACGCTTAACCCTCTGGTAGCTTGGCACAAAAGCAGTCAGGCTAAACTTAAAGGCAATGTGCAAAGTATTTATGCAGCACACAAACAGTAATAAAGTGAAAACACAACACACGACAAATCCCACACCAATTTGGAAAAATATAGTAAATTTAAAGAAATTATTTGCCACTAAAACAACAAGAATCCACTCAGTGGAACCGGAGTTTAAAACAACAAGAATCCACTCAGTAGAATGAGTAGGTATGAATTTTTAAAGTTTAAAGTAGAAAATAGCACCTTGAAGATGAAAGCGCCAACCCCAGACCTCTAATCATGGGAGGCCAAAGCAAAGTCGAAAGTTATGGCCGACCAATAAGAATCATGGTTCGGATACAAAAAGTGGGTTTGGCATGATCTCCCCTTTCTTTGGACTTGGAGGAAATTTTGTGATAAAGATGTCTGAGAAGGTAAAGTTCAGAGGGGCCAGCCAGCTGATGGTGTACGAAGAGGCGTCGTTGTTCTCGGGTAGCCGCTGGACGAGGTTGTGGTTATGATTACTTCATTCGGACTTAGTCTATTTTTTGAAAGTCAATAATCTCCACCAGGACGAAGCTGCACGCTGTTTCCGATGAAGGCTTCACAAGGCTAGATATTGCTTCTGCGAGGAGCTATGGACCAGGATTTGCTGCTGTGGAGAATTACGTAGCAGAGGCTGCTGCAAAATCAGGCTGGCTGACGATGCACCTTGGGCAGATCGACGAGCAGGTAGGACCCAGTCTCCTCTTGGTTCTCAAAGCACCTTTTGGCCAAAAAGTTTATTAGTCACATGTCTTTAATTGTGGCTATCTGGGCACCTTTAGCACCACCATCATGGGTACAGGACTGGAGGGGCACCACTTGAGGATGCTCGGAACTTACTCAGGCTGGGCCCAGGAATCTGCTCAAGAGATAAGATAATTGTTTATTAGTACATGATTAATTAAAATCTTTACAAATATTGTAAAACATCAAAAGAGAGAAATAGTTTTTAAAAAAGTCATTAATATATTACTTTAAAAGATTATCTAAGATCAGTTAGAAAAGGTTTTTTAGTTGTCATCTAGTCTCTTGAGTCTTTTTCCCGTTAGATCAAAGAATTTTACAACCTGGCAATTCAGTTTATTGTGCTTCGGGTTAAAACACAGCTTTACAGCTTGTCTGCAAGTCCGCACGCCATGCTGGTTGAAGAATGGACGTAGTAGATGGCGCCTTAAATCATTTAGTTTGGTGCAGATGCAGATTACGTGGACAATGTCCTCTTTGCCAGTTTTGCATAGTCGACACTGCTCTAAGGAATTCTTCCTCTCCCAGGGTGGCAAGTGTGGGAGTATAGGGATTACTCCAAGACGTAATTTCAAAAACCTTTCTTTAGTTTTTATTTTCATGCCAGTACTAAAGTATGCTTGTGGTTGTACTGGCCCATAATCACCCAGCGTTGTCCAGCCATGGGCTCTTTTCGCTAGATCATTCTTGTCTTCAATTGTTGAAATGATTCGTGCCGATTTCTTTGCGATTTTTTAAAAAGAAAGGTGATCAGTTGGAGTTCCCCATAAGTCAATCAAGCCCAAGACTTGAATTGGTTCGAGTAGATAGTCTCTGGCCAAAGATTTTTGATGTCTAAATAGCTCCCCCCATACATTGGAGCTTAAGGTGCCTGTCTCAGCAGTGCGAATCTTGTGCGAAGTCCCTACATATGCACTCCGCCTTCCTATTGTCTGTTTGATTATCCCAAAGTCCAACCGGATATGAGCAGGAGAAACGTATTTGGGGAGATTGAAAATGGCCCTGTATGCTTTGGCCGTAACTATGTCCAATAGAGTGGCGTCCTTCCCATGTAGGGATTCGCTTCTGTAAGTGAGGGTCGGCTGTAGTTTTGCGCGTAGTTTTTGAAGGAGAGGTTGAAGTGTTAGGTCCGGAAGTTTGGCCTTTAATGATTTGATGGCCAGATGGATCATAGTCGCCTTCCCTCGTAGGGATTCAAGTTGTGGCTTAGACGTGTTTTTTGCGTCCAGGATTACTCCCAGATATTTGTAAGTATTTACCAGATCTATTTTCTCTCCGTTCAGGTACCAACGAACTTCCCTTTTTTTCCTATAATTCACAGCCATGGCCTTGGTCTTTTTAAAGTTTATTTGAAGGGCGTTTCTTTCAGAAAAGATATATGCGACGTCCAGGAGATGTTGAAGCCCCATTGGAGTGCGACTTATTAACACTAAGTCATCTGCATATAGTAAGTTGGAAAGGGTGACTGACCCCAGTTTGGGCGCATGGTTGGAGGATTTGTCTAGTTCCCCCGGTAGGTCAGCTAGAAAGAGGTTAAATAGGAAGGGGGCCAGTACGCACCCTTGTTTTAATCCTTTCGTTGTTTTAATAGGCTTCGAAAGGTGTTTTCCTGTGCCAAGTTTGATTTTGATCCATGTATTAGAGTGAAGTAGTATTAGAACGGCTAAGAGATGTTTCGGTATTCCCCAATGGCTTAATTTCGGCCAGAGTTTGTTGCGATCTATATGGTCAAAAGCAGCTGTGTAGTCGATGAACGTGAGATATAAGGATGACTTGGTCTCTTTGGCTTGTCCCATCAACAGGGACAATGCCATGATGTTAGTTGTGGTACCTTGGCCTCTGCAGAATCCTGTTTGAGTAATCGGGATAATAGATTTTTCAGCTGCCCATGTTGTTAACTCTTCCAAGATTATGCCTGCAAAGTATTTAGCCTCTACGTCTAGTAATGCAATTGGCCGGTAATTGTTTGGGTGCTTCTTGCTACCATGCTTATAAATTGGGCTAATTACTGACCCATGCCAGGACTCAGGGAGTATCTGGGTGAAAATTAGAGTGTTAAATAAGGGTGCCAACGATTTGCTCCAAAATTCCACGTCTTCCTTGTACAACATGGGAGGAATACCATTTGGGCCCGGTGCTCCTGAAGGTCGTCCTCTTGTTATTTGTCGTTTTATGTCGGCTGGAATAATTAGATTTTGCCATTGTTCGACACTTGTCAACACTTCTGCCGTTGGTACTGGTTTATCAAGTTTTGGTGAGATTATAAGCCCATTGTTGTGCTTTTCGTGGGTCCTTGTGGGTGCGTGATTAATTCCTTTCCCTTCGATTTTTGGCCGTATGATTTCGGAACGAGATTTGTGTGTTACAGCACCCACTATGGTGTCCTCATTGCTAAAATGTTTTAACAGGTATTTTGTCCAAACCTCCTCTGGTATGTGGGAATTTAGACCCCGATGGTCTGGATTTTTTTTTTTTTAACCATTTGCCAAAACTTCAAGCTATTTTTCTGCTTTCCTTCGTAATGGAGTTTTGCCCATAGTGCTTCATTCTGTTCCTTCCTTTTTTCCCATTTCATCCGTTTTAGAGATTTTTTTGCTGTCTGTAGGACTATACGCAAGTTGCAATTTGTTTGATCCTTTCGTAACAGCCTTAATGTTTGATTTATTAGCCGTTTTTGAGTCTTCATTTCCAAAGTTACTAGATTTTTATTTGGGGCTCCCTTCCCCTGACATAACAGGTTAGGCGAGTTTTTTATCAGTTTCTCGCTCAAGAGGATTTGAGCCTTTTCTGTCCCTGAGTCTCTCATCAGGAGTCCAGCCATCTAGCCCTTGGAGTCATTCTGGTTGTCCTGGGTTCAACAGCAGAAACAGGGCTCAACCAGCACAGCACACCTCTGAGGGTTTTAGGCAGAGTCCAGGCAACAACGTAGTCTTTCCATGTGCAGCAAAGCAGTTGTGTGGAGTACACAGTAGACCACAGCAGCCAATAGTCCACCATGAGGCCTTCCTGAGGTCCAGGAGTGATGTGATGAGTGGGTCTGGTGCCTCCTATGAAGTGGGAGAATCATCTGGAGGTTTCCCCCAAAGAAGTGTCTGGAATGTTCTGCCTTCCAGCCTGGCTACAGGCACAAAAAACCTAGTGTTAAATGTTTTTGTGTGTGAGCAGGGTCAGGCTATTGATGTGTACGTGGAGCTGTGCACAGCTCTGCCTCCCCATCCTGCCAGTGATGGCCATGCTGTCACTTCTAATCTCCCTATTGTGTGGCTGTATTAGCAGGAATATGCAAAGGCCAACATTCACACACACCTATTCATGTGACCAACTAACAGGCTGCCAGCACCAAATGGTTAGGACAAGAAAATGCCAACTTTCTAAAAAGTGGCATTCTCAGAACTGTGACTCAAAATCTGACTTTACCATTTAAGAGGATTTTAAATCACAGTTCCTCAGATAGCAAACATGCATTTGCGACCTGCTCCTAATCATAAGTTAGCACTTGTTAAATGTAATAAGACAACCCAATGTTATCCTATGGGAAAGGTAAGCCTTCAGTAGTAAAATAAATAATTTGGAGTTTTTCCTTACCAGGGCATATAAAACTGAAAAGTGCATGCCCAACTTCTTAATTACAATTCATCCTGCCCTTTGGTCTGGCTAGGACCTACTTACCTTATGGGTGACATATTTATGATAAAAGGGAGTTTTAGGCGTGAGAAGGGGGTTATCTTGCCAAGTCAAATTGGTAGTTAGAAATTGCATGCCGGCAGCAATGGCAGACCTGGAATAAGTTTTAGGGGCTAGATAAGTGACAGGAATAATATCTTCTGCAGGCCCTCTAGTAGCATTTCATTTACCAGCCCTAGGTATATGCTATACCACTTTAATAGGGATTTATAAGTAAATTAAATATACCAATCAGGTGCATGCCAATTTTTCTGTGTTGTAGGAAGGAAGCACAAGCACTGTAGAACTGGTTAGCAGTAGTAAAGTGCACAGAGTCCCAAGGCCGATAAAATAAAGTCAGAAAAATTGGAGAGTGAAGACAAAAAGTTTATGTGAAGACAACCTTAAGGCTAAAAAATCTATTTTGCCCACCTTTGAGGGAGCCCAGAATTAGTTTTTGTTTCTTTCCTGAAATGGGAGAATCTTTGATCTTATTCTTTCTGTTTTGACTAAATCAACTAACGGACCTTCTCATCATGTCCCAGAACCAAAGAGGTTAAAGTGTTTGCAATTATATTTTGTTTTGCTTTCTCTGTCAGTGTATACTATTTTTCTTTTTCAGTTTGATGGACAATGCTGCACTTAAACAACATCTTGCTGTGAGAAATGTTTGAAGTCAGAGCTGACCTCTCCTGAGCAACTATTGGCAAAGCAGCTCTAAAGAGCAGTGTAGGTCGACTGCGCCATGTTATATTTTCTAAAACGAAAAAGACATCCATTGCCCCTTTCATTTGTTTTCTCTCCAAGTCTCGTTGTGGCTGGCATCTCCGTTTAAGAGTAGTTCAGTCTATAGTAGGTACCCCTCCCAGTCTCTATCTAGAGCACATAGGATGAAGTCCTACCATTCTCAACAAAATATTTATGGAACCATCTCATTCACCACAAATTGCTTGTAGAACCAGGACATACACATGAGCACATGTGTATTATTCACTTGCTTGCTCTTGTTAGTGGGTTGAATTTAATTATTGACTTAATGTTCTTGGAGTGTGGAAAACAATTTCCAGAGATATATGTTTGCACCAATCCCAAAGCAGAGTGGGGCACTTGTACGCATATAGTAGCAGACAGGATCGCTTTGGTTATATCCTCTATGAAGGAAGACCCAAGGTCCCTTGTTAGGGAGAAAGGAGTCACAACCCCTAAAGCAACTCTTATTGTGAATTAAACAGCAAAGGTTTAAGAGAGATTTTGTGGTGTTTAATTGTATTAGGCAGGATCTATTGTCAGTGTTTGTGCACCCAGATTGTTATCTCTCTAAGCAGATGTTCTGCTCTAGTTTTTCTATTTAGGATCATTCATCAGCACTGTGTGTATTATGAAGAGGTGCAGTGAATCACTCACGGATGTGTGTACAAAAACAATTTGCATTAGGAAGTACAGTTGCCCAATTCTTTTTATTATTTTCTTCCAAATCTCGAAAGCAGTTATAATGATTTTAAATTTGTTTTTTTTGTAGTAGCTCGGTTCAATAATGCGAACTAAACATTGACGTGCCTCCTGTCCTAATACCATCTCATAAATTGAAGGTCTTACTGACTCATCCAAACATATTTCATTAACCAGTAAGACACCCATATTCTGTAAAAAAATAGACCAAAAATATAATTGAAAATTAGGAATTGCCCAGCCCCCTCTATCTCTTGGTAAATTACACTTTTTCAAAGCTCTTCTAGATCTATGATAGCTCCAGAGAAACCTGGAAGACATTCTCTCTATCCGGTTGAATATAGAAATGGAAAATAAAAGAGGAATAGTTCTAAATAAATACAAAAATTTAGGAAAAATAAGCATTTTCAAAACATTGCTACGGCCATATAATGATAAATGAAGGTTATCAAGTTTCTCTAAAGTTTTTTTGGCAGAAGCAATTACAGTATCAGTATTTAAGCGGACAATTTTATTTATATCGACAGATATTTTTATTCCAAGATATGTAGACTCCGCCTCAAAAAGAATTGGATTTAGCTCTAACTTAAACTACTATACACCCTTAATTAATTGCCCTTTGTTACCGGATATATTTAAAGACTCAATTATGCACAGTTGGTATCGGGCTGGTATAAGTCAACTGGGTGATCTAATGGACGGTCAACACATAGTCTCTTTTCTATCTTTACAACAAAAATATGGCCTTTCCCGGATAGAATTTTTTAAGTTTTTACAGGTTCGTAGTTTTTTAGATAGAAAGTGCTCTGAAAACCAAATTATGTTCCAAAAGATTAAAATTATTGAAGCACTTCGGAAACGACCGAGAATTGGCCATATTTATCAACTAATGTTGGCTAATTATCAGGATGACCTATCGACGTTGGAAGATAAATGGCAAAGGAAGCTTAATGTGCAAGGACTTGATATGCATAGAGTCATAGAAATATCTATTAAAACGCTATATAATGGATCATTAATAAGCCAACATTTTATGTCCATTTATGATTTATATTATACACCTGCTAAACTTGCGAGATGGGCACATGGTAAAGTGAATAAATGTAATCGATGCGATCTTACTGCTGCAGATACTATACATATGTTTTTTTTGTGCCCAAAATTAAGTCAATTTATTAGAGATATAGAGAATTTTTTGTCAAATCATTTAGGTGTTTAAACACAAATTTCTGCAGAACTTGTTATTTTGGGTGTACAAACTAGCAGCAGCAGTTTAAGAACAGATTTGGAGGATAGATTTTTATTTATATGCATGTCAATCTTTCGGTGTTGTGTTACAACGCAGTGGCTTGATATTGAACCACCCGTTTTTAGCTATTGGCAAGCTAAATTATTGTCTGTTTATCATTTGGAAACTGCTGTTTATAAAACAAAGGGCAAGAATAGAAGGGCAAATGGGTTAAAACTATGGTCCCCACTCTCTAATTGGCTATGAATTGAATTTTATGTTATCTTTTATAGGTCATGTGTTTATTTAGTTGATGATATAGTTAACTTGTTTGTATTCAATGTACTGTTTGTGTCTTGGCTGTCTGATGATATAAAAATCAATAAAGAAATAAAAAAAAAAAAAAGGAAGTACAGTTGCTTCTGGGGCAAGATGGCGGCTGTGTGATCGCAGCCGCTCGGAGCCCTCCTGTCTGGTCCGTCCTGTGACCGTGTTTTCTTTCTCTCCTGCCATGCAGCATGCCCCAGAGAGCAATCAGCGTCTCCATGAACCAAGCGGACTGCAGCGGGAGAAATTTCGGACTCTTCACTGCTCACTTTTTTATTCGTGCAGCCCAAGTCTGCCACTTTTGGAGCTGCCTTGCCTACCGGCTGGTCTCCCTTGCGAACAACATCACTGCTGCTGGAAAAGGGATACTTGTGGTCAATCTCACGGCAATGCCTCCACCTAACATGGCTAAAGTTGTTAAAATCCGCTTGGAGGCGGGCTCAGCCGGAAAGAAAGCTGCAGTGAAGGCAGAATTGGGCTCTACTGCAAAGGAAGTTACAGAAGCACCAGAATTGGAAGGAACCTGGTCTGGCTTTTTTTTTTTTAAAACACGCACTACCCTGAAGGAGTCAGGGAAGACGCCGAATAGGAAAGTATCTTTGGCGCCAGATGTCCCTTCCCCTGTAAACTCAGTGAATGCAGCCCTGCAAGATGCAAATAACGGATCTGGCAATCTTCTCTTAACGGATGGTACGCCTTCTTAAAATAACTCCACAGCAGACCGCCATGAATCCTGAGGTGAGCCACCCTTTAAGCCTTAAAAATGCAGTGGGACAAGGGGCAATTCAGACACCAGCTGAGGCAGGGCATGAAGGGGGAGAATGCCCTCAACTCGTTAAAGATGATTTAGCTGCAGTAGGGGGATCTGACCTGTCTCAGGCGTCTGCTCCTATTGATAAGGTAGATGTGGATGGGCCAGATGGAGAACTTGTAATCAGTCGGGCATAAAATGGAAAGCAGTGACACATTTTTCTTCCTATCAGACATTTCAGACTGGGCTGACTCAGATTGCCAGGGCCACGTGTCGGATTCTAGTAACTCAAATGAGGGGCATAATAAGGCTCCTGCAGACACTGCTACAGTCAAGAAGGGGAGGAATCTTCATGGTGGAAGCGGTAAAAAAAACAATGAAATAAAGGCTCGTGGCTTCCTCTGGGACAATTCTGTCTCTCCAGCATTGGAAGGGAATAGTTCAGCAGCAGGCAACACGACAGGGGCAGAAATACCTACCTCTTTGGAATCCATATACCAATGTACCATGGCCCACTGGGAAGAAGCACACATTTAGTGTCGGAGAGTCCAGACAGCCTGTAGGAAGATGCAGGGAGTCATTTGAATGATTTCTGTTAGAAATGGGACCTAGGGCTTATGCCTAAGCCAGGCAGAAACCACCACTCTAGTCAGGAAACAAGGCTAGGAGAAAGGCAAAACGTTTAGGGATGACCCTGCAAAAAGGGCTAAGTCCAACAATTTCTAAGACCTGCTCCGAGTTTGTAAAAAAAAATGAACGAGGTGGAGAGCAGATACTCTAGAAAATGCAGCCTCAACTCACAGAGAAACTACAGTATCATTGGAAAATCCGATGTCAGATGCCCGCTGGAAATTAGAGGACTTTGAAAACAGAATGAGACAGAATAACTTGAGGGTCCTGGATATTCCGGAGGAGGCATAGGGGGGTGATACCTTAAAGTTTATAGTTGATCTCCTTAAGGGAGCTCTCCCTGAGATAGGAAATTGGGACTGGGCTCAATAAATACAGCGGGCGCACAGGTTCCCGTTTAGGCAGAAGAAATCCTTATCTTCAGCAGGAAATAAACCCAGAGCCATTTTGATCTACATAGGAAATTTTCTTCTGCGTCAGGCAATTTATGATCTAGTCCTGTCAGATCGACAGTGTTCCTTCAGTGGGCATACTTTTTTTGTAAGGTCAGATTATTGCCACTCTACAGTGGAACATCGCTGGCGTCTTCGCCAGATGATTCAACCTTTTCAAAACAAGGGGGGTCAGGTCTTTTTACTGAATCCAGCCAGGCTCAAAGTAATTTGGAGAGAATCTCCTCATTTTTTCTCATCAGAAATCCAAGCTAAGGAGTTTCTGCAATCCCTTGGATTAATTCTATTAAAGTCAGGGGGTGTGCTTTTTTTTCCCTTTATACTTATTGGCAGATTCGCAGGAGGGGCGGAAAGACGGGAGGGTCACCACTCCATCACCGAACCTGGTAGGTCTAGTCACTTGTGAGGGTTGGTTCGGGCAGGGGAGGGGGGAGGTTTGTTAGGGGCTGGATGGGTGGGTAGGGGAGGAGGTGGAGGGTCAAACAGGTATGGGTTGAGTTTCTCCTTTTTTTCATGTGTCATGGCACTTCTGTTTGTATAAGGAAGAATGAAATGACTGGGTCAAAACAGCTCGCCATTAGCCCAGAAGTGCTCACCTGCCCCACGAGTGTTGCTGTGCCAGTCGAGGGTTGCCTTGCCTTCCGCCGCCGCACCGCCATCTAACGCCGCCGCAGAGTGGAGGCACTACAATCCCCAGCGTCCCAAGTGTGCAGGGACAGGAACCCGGAAGCAGCAACATCGCGCCAGGAGGCGCCATAAATTGCAGCCTCTCTCCCGCGCTGCGGGACGCGCGCGGGCAGTGCCGGGAGAAGCCCGGGACAAGGGCGGGGCCGTCTGCGGCCGTCAGAGGTCGTAGGAGGTCGGGTCGGGCTACCCCCCTGGTTCAGTCATCGGAGAACATAGGACATGTAATGTATTGAGTGACATTTGGTTATCAATTTAAATCTGCACATCGTGATAATCGTGACTGTGATACAAAAGAGTTCCCTCTCATATCCATTGATCATGGTCAGGCGGGGAGCCAAAGTATCAGCTGACTCAGCATGCAATACCATTGACACTTACCTAGTAAAAGCAGTTAGTGCTCTTACCCAAGAAATAGATCGGACAGAAAAAAGACTATCCATGAGTTCAAGTGCACTACTACCAATTAACCAAGGTAATCTTAGTGAGAACTCCTTACACAATACTGAGTTACATACAGCTTCAATTACTTTGGAAAGGGAGGACGTAAATGTTAGCACTCAGTCAAAACTTTCAAATACCCCCAGACTGTGTGCCATAGAGGATAGCCCTGTTCCGTTAATATCACCAACGGCAAATCAAAAAGGGGGGCGGAAAAAAACTACAGGGCAGAATACCTTGCCAAAGAAAAAGGGGAAAAAATTACCTAATATCGAGAGTAAGATTACAACACGTACAAGGGCTAAACAAATTTCTCTGGAAACCCCCAGTATGGAAGTAGTTATTGATAAACTAGCTGAACTCATTAGGCCACTACACGAAAAAGTGGACTATTTAGCGAGAGAGATTCACAAACTACAAGGATCTATTGACAAAATTGGGATGCGAGTTCCTCAGACACTAGGTGCAGAAGCACATGCTACATCAGAGGGTATTGCAGTTGGGCAAGCTGTTACAACTAATGTGCCCCCAACTAAACCTCCCATTAGTCAGCCGTGGGGTATTCCAACTATTAGTTCACAGTTACCTACAGAAAGGAATACACCAGTAAATACGAAACAGGGAGGGCAGCCTAATATAACAACCTTACCAACAGAACATACTCGTAAAGTTAAGGAAGTAAATACGTCTCCATTAAATAGTAATAACCCCCCACCCTGCATTAATCTGCCCCCGGAATGCAGCGCGTATGTAGCAGTGCTGGTCAACATCCCTAAACTAAAAAAGGGCCAAGTAGAGAATCATGATCAATTGAGGAATAAAATTCTTCACTGGTTGTCTACTAACTGTAACTTCCCTAT
Source organism: Triturus cristatus (assembly GCF_964204655.1). Taxonomy (NCBI): domain Eukaryota; kingdom Metazoa; phylum Chordata; class Amphibia; order Caudata; family Salamandridae; genus Triturus; species Triturus cristatus. Next base: position 870,132,105 of record NC_140593.1, read on the forward strand.
GGAAGGGGCCAGTCAGATTAATTTAGTACAGAGAGTGGGATGGATAGGCCCCCTCAGAAAAAGTTTCGAGGGAGATTGTGTTATAATTAATTTCAAAACTTGTCAGTGGGCCAAAAATACACTCATAAATGCGCCATTACCATCAACCTGGGAATTTAACATCACATTATTGCCATTAGGCTATTTTTACAGGCATTTATCGGAACCCAGCTATTCATGTAACACTGGCCCCGCTAATATCCTGAGACCCCGCCAGAATTTCCGTATCCCTACATATAATAGATTCCAGGTCTTCGACTCCTTGGAGGATATTGATTGACATACTCTGTTCCAATACAGGTTAATCCTCCTCCAAATTTCACACTAAGTACTGGACCTAATATACGGAAAGGAGTAATGAGGCACGATAAACAGGTTACCTGCTATTCACCCAGTACAGCAGAGGCAGTTCAATTGCCCTCCCTATCTGAACTAAATATAGTAGAGGTTGACAGTGTAATCGCCGAGCACTAACGGACCCCGATTACAACCAAGTCATCCATGGCAGACACCTTTTTAAATTTAGAATCCCCTCCTGAAGATATTCCAAACGACTGTACAGACGTTAACTGCGACCTAAATTTAGGTTACAGTATCGTTACATGGAATATTGCAGGTTTGAATAGAAAACTGGATTCCCCCTTCTGGAGGGACTTTATTAATATAGGCTACGACATAATATGTCTTCAGGAAACTTGGTGTGAAGAGCCTATTTTTATTGAGGGTTATTCCGCATATAGTTTAAATGCGGTGAGCTCAACTGCTGGCAGAGCTAAAGGAGGCCTTTTGCTTTTAATATCTACTAAACTCAACTCTTGTAAAATTAAAAGTTGCGTTTCAGTGGATGTTTACTCTCAGGTATTATGTCTAGAGTTCGAAAAAGGCAAAGATTTGTTATTAATCAATTTTTATAATATTAATAATGTTTTCACTGCTGATAGGGGGAAAATTTTGGTTCAATTAGAAAAGGAAATTGAGAGGACCCAGGCATTATCAGGCTACCAGTCAATTATCCTTTGGTTGGGCGATTTCAACATAAGCCCTTGCCCATTTGCCATGAGTAATTTATGTGGGTTAAGAAGGGAATGTGGGAATATGGAGGAAATTGATTATCTACACTTCCCCCACTGCGCCTATGGCACGGTCTTAAACACGTTGTTAGCCAAGTTTGACCTGGACATGTTAAATTGTACGAAAAATAGAGAAAACATCAACTGCCCAACTTTCACTGGAAGAGGTGCTGCTTCTTATATAGACCACATTTTGCTCTCCAATAATATTACATACTCCAATTTATGGGTTAATGAGCAAACTTTAAGTGATCACAATAGCATTTCTCTATCGTTGCATTGTTGGGGCAACAAATGTATGGATGTTAATAATCGTATTAACCATGTTGAGGCTGTAAGACCCAATGGATCGAGGATTAAATGGACAAGGATTATCCCACATAAATTGTTGGAGGATGTATTAAGAAAGTGCAGTAAGGAGATAAACTATTGTCTTGGTGATGAGGTGCACTCGCATGCTATCCTCAGTCACTTACTCACAATCAACTAAACAATTGATAGCCTACTCACGAATACATTCAAGGGGAAAAAAGAAATTAATATGGGCTGGTTCGACAAAAGTTGTACTCAGGCTCTTCACAACTTAAAACAAGCTTTGAGTTCCAAACCCCGAAACCCTAATAACATTAAAAATTGTCGTGCTGATTATAAAACTTCACTCGTCAAGAGGAAAAGAGCCCTACAAGAGGAGGCTTGGAACAACCTCAACCTTGCTGCAGACACAAATAATGGTAAACTTTATTGGGAAACTATAAACAGTCCCTTTCTGAAAAACGATACAGTCCCTGAAATAACCTCTCATGTAGACTGTAATTCCTGGATGCATCATTTTTTAAACATTTTTAATCCCGATAGGTTAGTTTTAGTTCCCCCACAGGAAAATGATTACACTTGGCCAAGATTACCCCTTACTATAAGTCTGGATGAGGTCTACGAGGGTCTAAGTAATAGTAAAGGTGGCAAAGCACCTGGCCCGGATGGGGTCCCACTGGATCTATATAAATCCAAATTACACCTGTGGGCCCCCATTCTGACTAGATTCTTTAATGCATCAGTGGAGGGCCAGTTACCGATATCTTGGGGCCAGTCTATAATCATTCCCCTTTTTAAGAAAGGCTCCAAGTCTGAGGCGAGTAATTATCGCCCCATTTCCCTTTTGGACTCGTCCATAAAAATCATGAGTAGAATAATTTTAAAAAGACTTGAGACCTTGGCCACGGACAACTCGATTTTATCAAAGGCACAGTACGGATTTAGAAAAGGCCTGGGGACTCTGGAGCAGTGCGTTAATCTAGACCTCCTTATACATAAATATACTGTTGCTAAGGAAGGCAATCTGTTCCTCTGTTTCGCAGACCTGAGTAGTGCCTTTGACCTTGTAGACCACAAAATTTTATGGGATATCCTGTTAGAACTTGGAGCCCCAGAAGAATGTGTACATTTTTTGGCCCGGCTCTACTCAGGATTATCATGTAAAGTTCGTTATGGCCCTTTGGGGGAATGTACACCCTTTTTTAAAGTTGCTAGAGGGATTCGTCAGGGCTGCGTCTTGGCACCGTTTTTATTTTCATTATTTATTAATCAAATTGATTCGATTTTAAGTAAATTGCCATCAGATGCCCCTATGATCGACGGAAGTGCTACCCCAATTTTATTATATGCAGACGATGCTGTTCTTTTATCGCGAACACAGATTGGTTTACAACGCCTAATAGATAGATTTGTGCTATTTATTAAAGACAGGAAATTGGTAGTCAACAAAACCAAGACCTTTGCTATGATTTGTGGAAAGAAGGTGAAATCAAAATCCACCTTCTACATTGACAAAGACAAGATGCAATTGGTCAATAATTTCTGCTATCTGGGGATAACATTTTCTGGTGACGGGAACTGGACTCATGAGGATGAGAACGTGAGATTGAAGATGAAAAGAAATACTAGCAGCATTTTTAGATTTGCAGCTAAATTAGGGCAAAAGAGGATAAAAGAAATGCAGGCCATTTATAAAGCCAGGTGTGTCTCATCAGCATTGTATGGGGCAGGTGTATGGGGCCACCATCCAGTCAATTCTTTACAGAACGATGAAAATAAGTTTTTAAAAAAACTGTTATGTGCCCCTCCCTCAGCTCCAAATATGTTAACCCACATGGAAGTCGGTATCGACTTCATTATGGATTTAGCTGCATTACGCCCATTATTACTCTGGCGCTCTATCTGGTCCAAAACAGAAACAATATTTACACAATCAATCATAAAAGATTGTTTGAACCTTGACAACTCATCACGTATACCATGGCTGAGCTATGTTTCTTACTGGTTCAACCTTCTATATGATTGTAATATTCGTCTGAACCCAGAAGCAGCCGCATTGATACCAAAGAAAGATTTAAAATTAAGGTTTCTAGCATATAAGAATGCGGCTAGAGAGAGTCAGTCCAGTAATTTAAGTACAGTAACCTCTTATATTGGCTTGAACCTTAGGAAAGGGTTTCAGGTATATCTCACTACTGTGACTCGTAACTCTCACCGATTTGTCCTTACCCGATTAAGGCTGGGGATTGTTCACCATTTAGTTTCTTTTCCGCACATGAAAATCAAATCTAATATATTGTGTCCCTGCGATAACATTTCAAAACAAAGCTGCTGTCACTTTTTATTGTTCTGCAAATTTTATTGTCATTTTAGGAAGTTTTACCTTATACCTATCTTTTTAAAGTACAAGGTTCGATCCACTCAATCAGCAATGAAGCTTTTATTAACTTTAGAAAGTCCTGATATTTGTTTCTTTGTTGCATCATATGTGTTAAAATGCATGAATATAAGGAAGTCTATAGTCTGTCCTGTTTAGTTTTTATCATACTGCGTATTTTGCACATTTATGCACTACTCATATTTTTTATGTACTCTTAAAATATGAGATGTTTCTGGACGTACTTTGCACTTTGATACCGCCTCTTTACTCTGCACTTTCCGCACTTATGTAACGCACTAGTCACTTTATGCGGAATTTGCACTCTGTCAAATTATACTGAAGATGTATAGTTAACAACTTTCAAGTTTTAATTTTGAGCTGCTTATGGATGCACATTGCACTTTAACAATGCATTTTTGCACATAGTATCTTAAGCATCGTTATAACATGCTTATAATTTTGTGTAGATTTTGTACTTGCCAAATAACTTTAAAGGATCATTGGCTTGATATGGCATTGGTTGAACTGAATATATAACTGTATAGTGCCCAGTGCATAAGACACTTTGGATTGCTATGTATTTTATGTGTTTTATTATTTGTTCTGCTTATATGGTTGTATTTTACATACCGAATAAAGCTTTTGAACTGAACTGAACTGAACTGACTTCTATAATTGTGTATAATCAATTGTACTCTATGGAAAGATTTGGTATTGAGAATGTCAAACATAAGGATGACGGATAAAATGCGTATCTGCTTGTTAAATATATGTGGCCTTAATGACAGAAAAAAGAGGGCCATGTTGGCCAAGAATCTTTGATTTATGCAGATTGATTTTATATGCCTTTAGGAGACCCATATACCTTGGAGTAAATGTGGGTGGCTGAGGGATTTGGGTTTTGATCTGATAGCTTGCACTCAGCAGGGTACAACAACCAAAGGGGTGGCAATCTTAGCAAGACATGGTATGGGAGTCTATAAACAAGTTAAAGAGGGTAGGTTGGGGCGCTGGGTTGTTATCGAATTTATGGTTAATAATGCCCGTCTCAATTTGCTCTGTTTACAGATCTAATCTAGATGATCCCGATGTTTTAAACCATTTAAGTATAGTATTGGCCTTATGGCCATTGGCCATATCCTTTGATCCTTTGTGGTGATTTTAATATCCGCTAAGACATCAATTTCAATCTTAATGCTGACGTGCCATATCAAGGAAGAAAAGTAACAGTCTATAAGGCCCTTCAAGGATTGGTGAAGGAACATGGGCTGGCTGATACCTGGTATAAGCTTAGATCAGCTGATCCAGGGTTTACTTTTTATTCGGCCCTTCATAGGAAATTAGTCCGGCTGGACTATTTTTTCATCTCTAAACAACTGGCTGAAAGAGTTAAAATTGAGACTTTCCCTTGGATTATCTCAGACCACAATCCTTTAGTAATTGAAACACCACTGAGTGGTATTTCAAGAGCACAGAGGCCTTGTACCTTTGAAAGGAAGCTTTTGTTTGATTGATCATACTGTGAGCATATGGCTAAGTGGATTGGGAACTTCTTTGATGTTAACAGAAATACAGCCTCTGAAATTAATGTTTAGGACGCTTTTAAAGTAGGTATTCAAGGCGAGACCTTGAGTTTTTCTTTATCCCGACAGAAAGCACTACAGGAGGAAATTAGGAACTGCATTGAGCAGTTAAGGATAGCTGAGCTGAAACTCATGAGAAGAATCATGGGGGCAAAGTATAGAGGAAAGTCAGCAGCTAATCGTGATTACTAAATCTAAAATTCATCAGCATTTTGGTGCAGAGGTGGCAGCTAAATACACGCAATATAGGGCCGAGTTATATGAACTTGGAGAAAACACAGCTAGGGTTTGGGAAAAATGGTTGCAACAGCGGGAAGTTACCAATCGAATCTGTAAAATTAAAGACCATTTAGGGCAGGTTTCCCCGGCAGAAATTTTGAATGTATTACAAAACTACTATAAACAACTATATGCTGAAGGAGTGACAACGCCAGGGGTCAAATCCCCGGAAGATTTTTTTAAAGATCTAGAAACAACAGAGGTCACTCGTGATCAAAATGAAATCCTCACAGCCCCGATAACATGGAAAGAATTGGAAGCTGCCATAACCTCTCTAGCTCCGGGTAAAGCCGTGGGCCCAGACAGCATTCCCTTGGAACTCTATAGAACATTTCGGCAACCATTGCAGCAGGGTATTATACATTTATTCCAACAGGCCCAAAAGGGCTATATCCCAATTCATGGCAGAAGGCCACTATAGTCTTATTTTGAAAAAAAAGGGCAAGCCAGCAACTCATTCTTGCCTCATATAGACCAATATCACTTATATAAATAGTGATAGTAAGATTTATTCGAAAATACTTGCAACCAGGTTAGGAAAGATCATTACTCCTCTGGTTTCAATGCGCCAACACAGGTTTATACCAGGGAGGGATATGACAGACCATGTATGCCGTGTCATAGCCCTTCTTGACTGGGCCCAGGCCACGGAATCACCGATGGAGGTAGTCCTGCTGGACGCTGAGAAAGCATTCAACAGGGTCTCCTGGTGGTTTCTGTGGTCTGTCCTATGATGGAAGGGAATATGTGGGGAATTTATTCAGGCTGTCAAGGCACTGTATTTATCTCCAGAGGCTGTGATTTGAATTTCAGGGTAGGAGTCACATCTGTTCAATATCAGCAGAGGTACCAGGCAGGGCTGCCTGTGCTCTCCTTTGCTCTTTGCTCTATATATTGACCCTTTTCTCAAAAAACTAGAGCTGAATGTGAACATTAAGGCAGTGAGGGTAAATTATGTCGATTATAGAGCACTGGCATATGCGGATGATATTGCGGTACTTACCAGTGAAGTCGCTTCGGCACTTACAGAGGTGCAGACCTTAGCAGAACAGTTTGGTATCCTTTCAGGGTATGAACTAAACATGGACAAAACTCAGATCCTTTTCTCGGGGAATATGTGCCCTGCAGGACTTCCAGTTGTTCCAGTAGCAACTTATCTAGGGGTCAGAATCACAGCTGTGGTGGATAAAATTCCCGATCTAAATACTACCCCTATAATAGAAATGTTAATAAAAAATTGGAGAGACTAGACCATCTGCACCTTTCCCTATATGGAGGAAGTATAGTAATCAAAATGTCGATCCTCCCTAACTTTCTTATATCTTTTCAGGACCATGCCTCTTAAATTTTCCTTGTCTTGCCTAGCAAGGATAGAGAGGATATATCTTAGATTTCTTTGGGGTATCGCAGACCAAGAAGAGTGGCTAAATGGATGACCCTCCCAAAACATCGGGTAGATGGGCGATACCTAGATTCCTTCTATACTACTGGGCATCTATTCTTCAACATATAGGCATCTTACTTGTGGGGGATAAGGCTGAAATCCAGATGGAAGCTAGACCGACTATATATGAACTAGGGTTGGGGAGTGATGCTAAGGGCTGTTTGGTCAGGATAGTGGAGCCCATCTATTTTAAAAAGACCAAATTTAAAATACTGAAAGCTGCTTATAAGGTGTGGAGACAGATACGGCAGAAACTGAAGATCCCAAACCTGACTGTATATACCCCACTCTCTGCTTCAGGTATCCTGCCTCCAATTTTTCAGGATCAAGTCACTTTTAGATGGGGAGTAAAGGAATTTACGCTCTGGGTGATTTTTATAGGGAAGTCCAATTTGTATCATTTATGAATCTGCAGGAAGAGCTTGGGTTGGACAAGGGAGATTTCTTCAAGTATTTGCAGATTCAGAGCTTTCTGGGGGTAAATAAGCACAGATCGGCTCTTAGTTTAGATAAGATACCTTTGGTAGAAATAGCACAAAGGAAGTCCCGGATTGGGAAAATCTATCAAAATCTGCTAGAATCTCTCCCAGATGATATGGATGTTCAGAATGCAAAATGGGAGAGCAGGTTTGGGGAAGGAGTAATTAACATTGAAGATTCATTGGAGCTATTGAATCAGATACTGATAACTGGAAGTCTCAGGAGTCAACATTGTATGTCTACCTTTGATCTGTATGACACTCCAGCAAAGATAGCTAAATGGGGGGGGGGGACGAGGGGAGGGAAATGCAACAGATGTGGTTTGCAGGCGGCTGATACTATACACATGTTTTACTCTTTCCTCAAATTGGGTATTATTTTACAGGATGTTGAAGTTTTCTTAACTACAGTTTTAGGGGTTCAGTATCAATTACGCCGGCTCTTCTAATACTGGGATTAGAAAATAACATAGGGGGTCATTATGATGGTGGGCGGACCTCAGCCTGCCCACATTCGTTGCGGTATTCGGGACCGCCCACCAGAGATGCGGCGGTCCTGTCAGAATGTACCTCAAGTTCCACAGAAGCAGAGATGACGACTACTCCCAATGCCCCTGCATCAGTACAGTCACCAGACTAGGTAACGGCACTAGCACGGGGGAAAGGGGAAGTGGAAGAGAAGAGACTGCCTCAGGAAGGTGTATGACCTCAAGGTGATGATTCTGCCTTCTCCGCTGAGTCTTCTAGAGGGTGTGGTTCTTCACTGGCAAATCTTAACGAGATACACCTAATGCACAGAGGTAAAAGGGATTACAAAGACATCCTACTCTTCTATTCTTCCTAATGACCTTATATATCCCTCTACTCCTACCTTATACTCCTGCAGGCTTGCTGCTCTTCTATATGATGATATTCATTGTACTCTCTTTTTGATTATTACAGACTTTACAATATCTTCAAACTTGAGAACAAGGTTCCAACGTTTTTACAATGAACTAGGTATGTACATAGTTGCGGAATAGCAGGATAACTCTCTCTCTCTCGTGCAGACTCTGTAGCGTAGAATGTCAAGGTTGAGTCACACAGCGTAGATAGAATCCACAACTTCACTTGGAAAAGGAGCGCGCAAAAAGGCACAGGGAAGGGGAAAATAGGGCGGAAAGGAAAAGGAAAGGTCGCCAAAGGGAGGAGAGGAAACTGGAGTACTGCGCTAGCACGCGCTTACTGACTTTAGTCGTTGGCTCAGTCTCGGCTTCTAATAGTTCACAGGAAAATCTTGTACTCAGCCACTCAGGAATCAGCTTCCTTTGACTCTGACTACTAGCGGTAGATTCGGCTCTGTAATTTACTCTGAAAATATCTCTCTACAAGTTCTAGGGCCGTCTTCCTCAGGATACAGGAGCTGACGGGAAACGCTAGCTTCTCTCAGGATATCTCGATTGAAGTGCGCGGTTTGCCGCGCGCTCAACCGTCATGTCAAAGATGCACAGCTAATGACGGCAAGAGCAGCGGCCATCTTGAAAGGTCTAACTGCACATAGAAACATTATATGTCCCGATATAAATTCACCATTTGCGGCTTCACAAGAATTCGCTGTCTCTTTGTTTTTTGCCATTTATGGTGCACTGCAGACACCACGTGAGTCTGATTCCTGACAGTACCCCCTCTCAAAGGCCGATTCATCGGCCCAGGTTTGAAAGGGTATCGAATGTGAAATCTTTTTAAAAGTCGAGGAGCATGAATATTCGTAGCTAACTCCTAGGAACGATCTTCTGGACCATAACCTTTCCAATCCACTAAGTAGTAAAGCCCAACTCTAGTTCTTTTGGAATCTAATATATCTTTGACCTCATATTCAGGATGTCCATTTATCACTAGGGGCGCTGGAGGCTTCACTATTCTCGTGTTTGGAGTGCATCTTTTAATGAAAGGGACATGGAAAACTGGATGAATACCTGTATTAGAGGGCAATTTTAATTTTACGGTGACAGGACCTAGCAACTTTTCAATCAGGTAAGGTCCCACAAAACGTGGCTGGAATTTCCGATTACCCTTGAGATGGAGATTACGTGTAGATAACCACACCAAATCCCCCACCCTGTATTCTGGTGCCATGTTTCTATGTTTGTCTGCCTGTTTCTTATAACTCGCTTTGGCCTTGACTAAATTGGATTCTGCCGATTTGCGAGTGTTGACAAGATCTTGCATGAGGTCTTTTACTGCTGGAACCCCCATGTCTCCCTGTCCCATGAAAGGGTTTGGATGTCTACCATAGTTTAGGAAAAAAGGAGAAAACCCAGTAGATACATTTTTTGCATTATTACATGCAAACTCTGCCATCCATAAAAAATCAGACCATTCACCCTCCTGATCCAGAAGGAACATTCTCAGATATTGTTCCAACTCCTGGTTAACTCTTTCGGTCTGCCCGTCTGTTTCAGGATGATAACTGGTCGAGAATCTGGTCTCTACTCCCAACCCTTGCATGAAGGCTCTCCAAAAATGAGACACAAACTGAGACCCTCTATCTGAAATCAAGATTTTTGGGACTCCATGTATCTTGACAATGTGCTCACTGAAAAGTTTTGCTAACTCCTTAGCGGTAGGAACCCCTTTAAAAGGTATGAAATGGCTCATCTTAGTGAAGGTATCAACAAAAACTATCACAGTGTTATGCCCATGACTTGAAGGCAGATCCACTATGAGATCCATAGTGACCGTGTGCCAAGGTTGGGAAGGAGTGGGCAAGGGATGCAAAAGTCCTGATGGGGCTTGTCTCATGGCCTTCCCTTGGGCAGAGGTTTGACAAGTTGCCACATATTGTATGAGACTGGATCGAATCTCTGGCCACCAAAAATATCGTTGAATGAGCTCGAGAGTCTTTAGAACACCTTTATGTCCTGCCAAAGGTTGATCATGGCATGCTTGCATTGCTTTGTGTTGAAGTTCTGTAGTTGGTAAATACAGGGCACCTTGAACATAGGGTAACTGTTCGAAGATTTCTCTTTCAGAATCCTGTTGAACCCAATTCTGTATCTCTTCTGGAGTCAATCTTTTACTTACTTCCTCTTTGAAATTTACCAAATCAAGTGTACAGATGATCTTGGCTTCTGGGATGATAGTTTTTTGAGTCATTGGAGGCTCTTGAACTTCTGTCTGAATTCGAGACAATGCATCTGCCTTTCCGTTCTTATTTCCTGGGCGATAGGTAATCACAAAATCGAAGTCTGCAAAATAGAGAGACCATCTTAAGAGACGAGGGGTCAAAGTTTTAGCAGATTTCAAAAATTGTAGATTCTTGTGATCGGAGTAAACTGTAACGGTATGACGAGCTCCCAGCAAATAATGTCGCCACTCTTCAAAGGCATCTTTAACCACCAGCAATTCCTTCTCTGCAATTGTATAATTAATCTCGGCAGGCGTAAGCTTCCTAGAACGAAAAGCCACTGGATGAAGTTGTCCGGTTGTCCGGTGGCGTTGAGACAGCACTCCCCCAATGGCTAAATCTGAAGCATCTGCTTCCACAAAGAAGGGTTCTGCAGGGTCTGCATGCAGCAACATGGGAGCAGTAGTAAAACTCTTCTTGAGAAACTCAAAAGCCATCTCTGCCTCCTCAGTCCACTGAAATCTTTGACCTTTCTTTAAGAGTTTGGTGATAGGAATTATTCTCTGTGAGAATCCTTGAATGAAGCGGCGATAAAAATTAGCAAATCCCAAGAATCGCTGTATCTCCTTAACGTTTCTTGGAGAGGGCCAGTTAATAACTGATTGAATTTTCTTCGGATCCATGGTCACTCCTGCTGAAGAAAGGACAAATCCGAGAAACTCAACTGTTTGCACACTGAAGGCACATTTTTCCAGTTTCACATACAATTGATGAAGACGCAGTCTTTCCAAAACCCTCTTTACGTGTGTAGCATGTTCTTGAGGAATCTTAGAGAAGATCAAGATATCGTCCAAATATACGATTGCTATCTTGTCAATCAAATCTCCCATGATATCATTGATGAAATGTTGAAAAGCGGCTGGGGCATTACAAAGGCCAAACGGCATGACTTGATATTCAAATAGCCCATATTTAGTTCGGAATGCCGTTTTCCATTCATGGCCTTCTTTAACACGAATCAGATGGTAAGCCCCTCTTAAATCTAATTTTGTGAAAATTTGAGCTTCCTTTACTTGATCAAGGAGGACGGAGATCAAGGGTACCGGGTATCGATTTTTTATGGTCACTCGGTTGAGGGCGCGATAATCTATGCAGGTCCTAAGAGATCCATCCTTCTTGGGGATGAAGAATAAAGGAGAGGATACTGGGGACTGTGAAGGTCTAATAAATCCATTAGCCAAATATCGATCCAAATACTCCTTGAGGTAGCGATTTTCACCTTCAGTTAGGGCATAGATCCTTGAACAAGGCAGAACCGCTCCCGGTTCTAATTCGATGGTACAATCGTATGGACGATGTGGAGGTAATTTTTCCGCATCTTTTTCACAAAAGACTTCTTTAAACTCTTGATACTCGGAAGGAATTTCTGTAGTACTGATGACACAAATTGATTCTCCTCCGCCGGATAACAAGGATGCTTGTGAGGGTTCGGTATTTTCCTCTGAATCATGGTAACAATGTTCTAAACAATATTGGGAATTTATGAATACTGTTCGGTTTTCCCAATCTATAGTAGGGTTATGAATAGTGAGCCATGGAAGCCCCAAAATCATCTGAAATTGAGGCGCATCAATAAGATTGAATTGAATCACTTCACTATGGCCGTCTGCTTGAATCAACTTCAAAGGTTCCGTGTGTTGAGTGATGGGCCCAGAGGAGAGATTAGTTCCATCTACTGCCCGAACCAATTCACTTCTCTCTTTACTGATCCCTTTTATACCCATTCTTCGTGCATATTTTATGTCGCAGAAGTTTCCTGTGGCTCCGGAGTCTAGCATAATAGCTACTCCAGTAATTTCTTGCTCCCGAAACTGAATAGTCATATGCAAAATCAAATGAGGTGTCATGGTTTGTAAAGTGTTCATCACATAATGGGAATTCGGAGCCATTTTATCTTCTGACACCATCAGTGTGCTCCCACCTACTGATGGTGTTGCTCGTTTCCCTTCACCATGGTCTTAGGCTTTTTTGGACACTCCTTTACAAAGTGTCCTGAAGTTCCACAGTACATACACAACCTTTTCAGTCTTCGTTGTTCCTTCTCTTCTTTACTCAAAGGGCCTCTTACCATTCCAATTTGCATTGGTTCCACATCAGAAGGAGGCGCCTTATTGGTCTCTTGTCGACTTCGATCAAATCTAGGAGGTTGGAAACCAAATTCTTTTCTTTTTTCACCTCTCCGTTCTGTCCAACTGTGGAAATATGGATTTTTCTGGTCAGTTATGTCCCCTATCTTGGACCCCAACGGTTCTATGTGCATGTCACAAGTACATGTATGTTCCCTCCAGTTCCAGTTATGAAGACGCAAATACATGTGCGTCCACCGTCAACATGTCCTCTGTCAGATCCGCCATGAATAGGCCGGATATTCCATTCCTAAATATGAAAGGCCACTGGCTTTATATGGTTCACTTATGCCATTTTACAGTCCAGGCAAGTAGGCCCTGATCCTGTCATCAAACTCCTCTTGCTTTCTGCCTCTGAAACCTCGAGTCTGAGCCTGCATCTGTGACCATGAACTTTGTCTCATTCTCTGCGCGGCTCACGAAGCCTGACATCAGCCTATTCTCTGCCAAGAACTGTATTTCACCTTCGAATTATCTGCTTCCCCCTCAGCCGATGCATTCCTGCCTAGTAGTTTAAGTAAACATTCTTCCAGTTACCAAGCAAAAGGCCCGGCTTCTCTGTCCTCATGCAAGTAATTCATAGCCCTGTTACCATGGAATATTCCTACCCCCTCGCATTCAGTGTAGACACTTAGACGCTTGTACACGCACGCACAGTCAGTATAGAATAGATTCTGTCCGAGAGTCCTTCTTTTGTGGATAACATAGTTCTTTAAACATAGGATGTTAGATATGATTTGGGATTAGGTTGACTTGACCCCCCAGACTTTTCGTCTCCACATGTAGAGCTAATGTCAAGTCCCCTTCACCCCCTAGTTACACGTCAATTACACGTCATGCTGCTGCGCGCGCATCTATGCCAAGTATTATCTTATAGATCCACCTATGTGTGACATCATAACCAATTATGTTCCTTTTTACTCCTTATTACACCCATTTTCGGTTACGCAGGTAAAACGTCAATTTCCTTATCAATTGTTACGCCTACTGCATTCGCTTCATTATAATGTATGTACTATAAAAGTTATTTCTTGTCAATAAAGTATGTACTTCACTTCCTGAACCCCCGTGGTGATGGAACTTGGAGCATCCGATTATAATCGATCACTGGAATAAAGCCCATTCCGAACCTCTAATATCACGGATTCTGCCTCTCATTTTACTGAGCTATTTTATAATGTTTCTGTATCAAATTCAGTCCAGGTAAAGGAATTTTATTTACCACACAACGAAAATCAATTTCTAAGACCAGATCCACTAAAGCGGATAATTCAGTAGGTCGGTTAGGAATTTGTGCTAATGTATCCTTAATTTCTTCTCGCAATCCTCTATAGAAGAGAGCCGCTCTCTTCTCTTCTGGCCAGTCTGTTTCCACAACCAACTTATTAAACTGGGTTAAATAAGTTACCAAATCCTTACTTCCTTGACGAAGTTCTAGAAGTTCATTGTCTGTGACTTGAGAGATCTTTCTTCTGTCGAAAATCCTCAAAAATTCGGCCTTAAAACGCTCCAGGTCATACAAAAATGGGGAATCTTTGGTCACCAATGGCATTGCCCAGTTAGCCGCATCCCCGCTCAAATAAGAGAGGATAAAAGCGACCTTGGATTGCGCGTCAGGGAATAACGCAGGTCGACACATGAAATGAAGGGAACACTGTGTCAAGAATAATTGCGCTTTTTGTGCATCCCCAGAACACCTTTCAGGCGGAGCTAATGGAATTAGAGTGGAAACAGAATGGACTACTTGTGCAACTGTTCTAGGGTTGGACTCTGAAGACAAATTGGGGAAGAGGTCTGAGCTATAGGAGTGGCTCCCGTTACTAACCCCTCTACTCTTCGTGTTAGCAAAACCGTTTCCTCCCTTACCGCTCCTAATTCCCTTTGAATAGCCTCTAACATCTCCCCTAAGGATTTTAAACTAAAACCTTCCGCCATTCTGCTTGGGTGGAAATAAACTCGTGGGCACTTCAATCTGTCAGAATGTACCTCAAGTTCCACAGAAGCAGAGATGACGACTACTCCCAATACCCCTGCATCAGTACAGTCACCAGACTAGGTAATGGCACTAGCACGGGGGAAAGGGGAAGTGGAAGAGAAGAGACTGCCTCAGGAAGGTGTATGACCTCAAGGTGATGATTCTGCCTACTCCGCTGAGTCTTCTAGAGGGTGTGGTTCTTCACTGGCAAATCTTAACGAGATACACCTAATGCACAGAGGTAAAAGGGATTATAAAGACATCCTACTCTTCTATTCTTCCTAATGACCTTATATATCCCTCTACTCCTACCTTATACTCCTGCAGGCTTGCTGCTCTTCTATATGATGATATTCATTGTACTCTCTTTTTGATTATTACAGACTTTACAATATCTTCAAACTTGAGAACAAGGTCCCAACGTTTTTACAATGAACTAGGTATGTACATAGTTGCGGAATAGCAGGATAACTCTCTCTCTCGTGCAGACTCTGTAGCGTAGAATGTCAAGGTTGAGTCACACAGCGTAGATAGAATCCACAACTTCACTTGGAAAAGGAGCGCGCAAAAAGGCACAGGGAAGGGGAAAATAGGGCGGAAAGGAAAAGGAAAGGTCGCCAAAGGGAGGAGAGGAAACTGGAGTACTGCGCTAGCACGCGCTTACTGACTTTAGACGTTGGCTCAGTCTCTGCTTCTAATAGTTCACAGGAAAATCTTGTACTCAGCCACTCAGGAATCAGCTTCCTTTGACTCTGACTACTAGCGGTAGATTCGGCTCTGTAATTTACTCTGAAAATATCTCTCTACAAGTTCTAGGGCCGTCTTCCTCAGGATACAGGAGCTGACGGGAAACACTAGCTTCTCTCAGGATATCTCGATTGAAGTGCGTGGTTTGCCGCGCGCTCAACCGTCATGTCAAAGATGCACAGCTAATGACGGCAAGAGCAGCGGCCATCTTGAAAGGTCTAACTGCACATAGAAACATTATATGTCCCGATATAAATTCACCATTTGCGGCTTCACAAGAATTCGCTGTCTCTTTGGTTTTTGCCATTTATGGTGCACTGCAGACACCACGTGAGTCTGATTCCTGACAGGTCCCACCACTGCAATTAGAGTGCGCCTGCCATACTGGCGGGTGCATCAAGGGCCTTTAAAATTGCAGACAGTGCTGCTGGCTGCAGCACCGTACGCAATGTTAAAATGGTAGTCACTGCATTTCCCTGCACTACATGGCAGGCACCACACGGTGCCTGCCATGCAGTGCAGGGAAATGCAGGGGGGTACCACGGGTACCCTCCAGTGCACCCCCTCAACACAGAGGGCGCCCACAACGGGCCCCCGAATACAGCCTCCACCTATCTTTTCGCGGTGGGATGACTGCCGTGAGAAGACAGGCGGAAAGGGATATCTTAATCCCTTTGGCGGCGCAATGCTGCCCTGTGTTTTGGTTCCACAAGGCGGGCGGAAAAGGACCGCCTTGGGGAACCGTGGCGGACGGACTTCCGTCGCGGACAGATTGGGATTCCCACGCCATCCTAATTCAGCGGTGGGAATTTTCTGTGTGATGGCGGAAGGACCGCCACCGTCGGCCCGGCAGTGGCGGCCCTTCTGACATCCTAATTACCCCCATAGAGTCAAATAAGAGGGCGAGGTCAGAGATAGGATTTTTGTTTATTGCAATGGCCATTGTCCCTTTATGTATTACCTCCCAATGGATAAGTAGTGACCCCCCGGCCTTTTCCAGCTGGCAGTCAAGGATGCTGGCTATCTACAATATAGAATCTTCAGTATATAAGTTAAGAGGACGAAGGAAAAAAGAGCTGGGGAGAAAATCTGGGCTCCGCTTGCAGGACTGGTGAATCAATAGCGACCAGGGAAATACAGATAGGGACAGTGTAACTCCATTTTTATCCTTTGATGTCTTCTGATTATATTAAGAAGTGAATCAATGAATTCAATGAATTGGATATCAAACTACTCAATTTAATGCACAAGCACTTTCTTCTCCGTAAACTATAATGGATGGGGAAATATGTGTTTCTATTACCTCTAAATGCTGAATGAATTGGATGGTTTTAATTGACAATCTTGTACTTTATCCTCTTCCTGCTTTGTATATGATTTTTAATGTTTATGAATTACCATGACATGTATTAAGACATTTTTTTTTGCAATGGATTTTTTTTGTAAAGAAATGAAGTACAGTTGCCAAAAGTCCAACACTTTCCCCAGTGTATCTAAATTTGGAGTGGGATTAGTGAATGTAATGCCCCAAAGTCCAACACACTCCCCAAAGAAGTCACATTTGGAGTAGGGATAGAATATTAAATGTCGCCCCTCAAGCCCAAGACTTTCCCCAAAGTAGTTAAGTTTAGGGTATGTTCAGTGAATCTAATGATCCATACTCTCCCAAACCCCCCCCAAAGACCAACATTTCTTCAATGTGGTTAAGTTTGGAGGAGGAACAGTAAATCTACCCCTCTCCCAAGTCAAACACTTTCCCCAATGTGGTTACCTTTGAAATAGGTACTGTAAAACAAACCCTTCCAAGGACTAACACTTCACCAATTTGTTTAAAGTTTCTATATTTGCAATTGGGGACATATATCTTACAAACAAACATGAAAGGAATGATCTTATTAAAGCCGCCAATAAAGTATCGGTTTGCCTTATGTATGCTGGTGCAGCTGCAACTTTAACATTGATATAGTTATAGTACTGATGCCCACTAATGCCAAAGCAGACAAGAGAAATTATAATTTCCAAAAATGCTAATACATTTGTCTTAGTTTTGAATTAAAATTATTTTGCTTATCAATTATAGAAAGTTAGTTTACATTTTTTCACATTTATTTTTTTACTAAAAACACAGTTTAATGTTACAATTTTATTTGCAATTGTATATCTTTTATTTTTCAAAAATAACATTTGAGGGACAAAATACAGAAAAATGTTAAACACTCACTTCCAGTACATGGATCTGGGCCTAAATCCATCATTTTTCTTCCTCACCATGCCATTCGAGTTTGTAGTCAAGCGAACCTGGCTGATGAGGGATGGTCCCCCCTAACCAGTGCCTGATTGCTTGATCCGGTTCGAGGAGGGTCTGGCCTGGCAGTTTGGCCTGGACTTTTCCCATGGGGAGCAGGGTCAAGACTGATTTGCATATGGCTGGGGGTCCAAACTGGAATGGCATGGTGATCAAAACAATTATGGCTTTAGGCTCATATCTCTGTACCAGGGTAAATATTTACCATTAGTTCGCATTCTGTCCATCAATTATTGTTTTTGCATCTTCCATTTTTCATAGACTCTTATAAACTGTGTATATATTACCAAAATATGTATTTATATGCAAATAAATGTTATGTTTAGTTTTCATACAATGTTACCTGTACTTTAAACACAGATCTTTTTGTTTCATTCTTTATATTGTATATATGTAAGAAATACTGTAAGAAACTAATGTTTTGTTGATTTATCTGTATTTTCATATATATGTTTACGTTTGTACTTATAATATTTTTAAAGAAAAATATTTGCATATATTTACAATTTTTAAACAGTTTTTATATATTCTAAAATGTATGAAAAAATATTGCATACTTGTATTTACTTATTGCTTGGTTTCCATGGTCTAAATAGTATTTTTTTCATTTCAATGAGTCTGCCATTTTGTTTTACAGCAACCTTTACTATGTAGTCTGTTGTTGTCATTTTTAGACACTGGCAATTCAGCTACTAATTGCTCACTGTTTTTCTCCAGTAAAGGTACATTTGTGTAGGGTCGTGGTAGATTGTTAGTAACATTTGTATTTGTATTTTAAATTGCTGGTAAGTTTATAGTTCACGTAGGGCCTTTTTTAGTGATCCTAGTTATGTTTTATTATGTTCATTTTTAGTGTACAGAAATAAGTAAATTTTTTTACTATTTTTACTAATTTTTATTTGTGTGTTACTAATTATGCAGGATATGTTTTTTCAAGGGCGGGTTATTTTGTGTTTTCTTCTTCAGATACTTTTAATTGAAGCTGAATTTCTATTATTTTATACTACACTGGTGGAGTGTCATTAACTAGGAGAATTTGCACCTATAGAATTTTTGTAAGTATGAAATGGTGTTTCTTCCTGCGGTGCTAAAGGTGTGGGAAAACAACCTAGACCCTCAAATAATTTGACCCTGAGGCCAATATTCAAACAATTCTTACCCTCTGCACACGCTCCAATTACAAGCGAATATTCACAAGTCAACCTATATAAATAAAGAAGAGTATAGTTCAGTTGTTATTTCTTTTTTCTTTATTCCAAAACGCCCAGCCAATACGTGTTTAGTTGGCAGGGGAAGACCCCACGACTTCTTCAGGGCCGTACGGCTCTTTACCTCCTAAACTCTATGTCCTCTGCTCCGGTTCTACTTCCAACCTGGCTGGTCATTATATATAAAATAAACTGTGTCCCGAGATTAAGAAGTTGGCCATGTATTTTTCAGTTTTATATGCCCTGGAAGGGAAAAACTCCAAATTATTTGTTTTACTACTGAAGGCTTACCTCTCCCAAAGGATTTTATGGTAGATGCATTTATTTGCTTTTTTCCCAAGGAATATTAGTTTAGATTTTTGGGAAAACTTGTTTATTTTCCATGTTTTTGTGTTTTTTCCACAGCATTTTATTGATTTTTGGTGCTTGGAGGGATCCCTAGATTTTATATGGTCCAAATAAGTGGTTTCCAGTTTCATCTTCATTTTAGACTTATTTTGAGCAATATTTTGTACACATTTTTGAAGGATTCTGAGTTTTTGAATGTCATATTGTGTATGAAGGACTTCAGCTCCACAATGGTAAATCCATTTTTTAAATTATTTATGTGTATGAGAGGGACTGATTTTTTTGTGCTGGGTTTGAATATATTTTGCCATTCTGTAATTATGGTTTATTATATTTTGTCACATTTTATATTGTTGGTCTATGTGGATTGTATATTATTGCATGTTTATAATGATTTACGGTCTAAACACATTTTACCACTTTGAAAGAATTGCCAGTTTGCACAAGTAAGACTTGCCCTGATATACCTGCAAATGCTTTCATCACCCTTAATATGTTATGGGGTTGCGAGTTTTTAGCTGGGGCTAAAAGCAGAAGGAAAAATATGGATCAGCCATAGAAATGCGTTGGGTTTTGTAGAGCCGAATGATGAAATGCTTTTAAACTTATTTGATTACTTTTTAACTTAGTATTGATATTGTATAATATTTATGTTTAGTAAGATACTTGCTGGTACAATAGGTATTATAACGTTACACCACATGTATATAAGGGCTCAGTAACCATTTTTAAAACAATTGCATATGTAAAATCAGTTCTCTGTTTTTATCATGTATTTGTCCTGTATGTATGGGTTACTCCTTGTGTAAATGTACTTTTATGGCCAGAATGCGGCTGAATGAAGTTTTTATTGAATAGAATAGACTAGTGCATGTTTATTAGGTTATTTTATGAATGTCATACATTATGATTATGATTGTTTTCGGAGTAATTCATATTTCGTTTGCAGTGATAAAAAGTAAACAATATTTTATTAGTGATAAAGTTGTTTAGGTTGTTATTTAATTTTTTTAGACAATTTTTATTTTGAGTTCTCATTATTTTCTGGTGATATATTTACAGTATATTCAGGCTACTATTTCAAGATAGCTCACGCCTTGGTTATGAATAAATAAACACACTATGCTTGCTAGCATTTCATGCATTTATTTAGTTTGTTTGTATAACTTTGGTTTCAGTTGTGGTATGGATTGTTGTAGCCTTAGCTCTAGGTAGCCGTTATTTTAAAGTAATTCGAGAAATTGTTATAGATAGTGTGGCTTATTCCAATTGTTCATTGCAAAGATTGATGCCACCCTTCCATTGCAGAGTTAGGTTTTGATTCTTGAGAGATGGTGCTATCATAGATATTTCAACAATGGAATATTAAACTTCTGTTTGCATTCATGGTCTCATTAGTACAGGGGCCAACCCAAGTGTGTTATAAATTATCTGTTAGTCCTGAACATTTTTTTAAATTTCTATGGTACTATTGAGATTCTAATAACATGTTGTTGTGTTTGGGTACTACTTGTGTGATAGTAGGGTATGCTAATACTATAAATTGTTTACTACTTGTGTAAATTCTGCATTTGTTGCATATTCTGAACTCAGTGCAGTTTGACTCCATGTACATTGATTAAAATGGTAGAAGTACCCTTATATTGAGTGTGTGAGTAAACTTTTAAAATTGTTCAAATCATGGCTTCTTTGAAATCAATAATAATTTGGGGGGATTGTAAATGTTTTTTGCTTGATTTTGTGTTAATAATTTAGCATAGGTTGCACTTAGCTTGTTTAGCAGTAGTGCATATATTAAAGGAGCATTTGTGGTATGCTGTTGCCCATTTGCCCATGTATAGTATACTTTTTGGCAAATGCTAATGGCTAGGATTTAAACGTTCCATCTATTACCCATCTATTGCATTGTATTAGGAAGTCATATTTAGCGGTATAGACAACAATTCTTTTTTTCATTATTTTCAGTGTCAGTTAGTAGTAAATCTTAGTCATTATATGCTGTTTTTAAATTGAGGGGGGGGTCTATTTCTTCATATGTTATGGTTGCTCTTGGTGTTTCCCCATAAGCTCTCCTTGTTCTAGTCTTTTTTAGATTATCCATGCTTTTGCTTCTTCGGGGAATAATATCTTTTAGCATGGTGCCTGTGGGCACACATGAGGTTTTGCTTGCTTATTTTAAGACATGTAGGATGTTTCTTACTTGAATTTCAGTCATGTGTGGTGGGCTATTAGTGGATAGCCTGAAACACCCAGATGAAGCCACAGGAGCCACTACACCTGGGGGTTCACCAACAGCTGGAACCCAATAGACATTTTAAGGAAACAGGTGTAATGGATGGGAGCATGGAACTCCTGTACCCCGACACAAAAGTGTATCAAAACCATGAAGAAAAAAAAAAAGGAAAACAAAAAAATACTCTATGGAGGTACCTCACTGCCCTAGACCCACCACATTGAACAACTTGGAATAGATCCAGACACACTTGCGGATGCGACTCACAGGGGAGAGGGAGGAACAGTTCACAGTTAAGTAATTTGACTTTGATATATACAATAATGTATTATTAGTGTAGCTGTTGAACGGTCATACCGTGAGATGAAAACAGTCAATGCAAAAAGATGTAACATGTGATATGCTACTTTTGAAAACCAATAAGATTTGTTTAAAAAAACGTGTGGTGGGTTATTATGTTCCCTTACACTTTCCTCAACATCATCTATGGGAATGGCCTTGCCTTAGCATGCATTAGAGCAATATGTTGTGCTTGTAGGAAAATGGGTTTTTGTTGCCTGACCCCCCCCCCCCCCTTTTTCCCTGTTTGTTTGATGCAACTTTGACTGATGTGCACTCGGTCCCTGCTAAATAGGTCTCAGTACCAGTGTTCCTTTCCTAAAGACTGTACCATGATTGGCACAACTTCAGCAACCACTATAAGTCCCTAGTAAATTGTACCCCTAGTAGCTAGGACATTGGGACTGGAAAGGGTTTACTAGGGTTGAGGCACCCAATGTGCCACCCTAGGGACCCTTCACCAAGACCATGCAAACTGCCATTACAGACTGCATGTCTTGGTGCAGAGAAATCCAAAGAGTCGACATGGCACACATCTCTGTGTGCCATGCCCACAGCCTCTGAATGAAGTAAAGGTAAACCACCCCTACTGCAGGCCTTAACATTCCTATGGTAGAGTGCACTATATCCTATGTGTGGACATATCTACATGATCAGATATGAACTTGCAAAATCTGATGGCCTGATCACGACTTTGCTGTGTGGGAATGGGCCTCCATGCCAGTGCCCTGCTCCCACACTGCCAAAGTCAACCGCCCGCTGGATTACCATTTGTAATCCTGGTAGTAGTCCTGGGGTGGCGGTCGCACAGCGGTGCCTTTTAAAGGCTCCTATTTGAGCCTTAGAAAGGCAGCGCCATGGAACAACCACAGTGCGCTCCAGCCTGACATGGACTGTGCAGTCCATGCCATGCTGGAACTGGGGGTGCATACAAACAGGGGGTCACACCATGTGCCCCCGTCCTGCATGCACCTAATGGCCCTGAAGCAACAGGCCCCCTTAGTTTCCTCGGCACCACACTTTTAATGACAGGCTCATCACCATTAGAAACTGTGGCAGTGAGGAAATTCCAAATATGCTTGGCAGTGCCTCCATCTGAGGGGGCTTTTGGGGGTTTTCAAAGATAGAAATAGGCATTTGATGATCTATTATAACCAGAAAAGGTTTTCTATACACAAAGTCATGCTAGTGCTCACAGGCCCTGACAACCATCAAGCTTTCTTTCTCTGGCTGATAATATTTTAGCTCAACATCAGACAAGCTCTTGCTAGCATGTGAAATCACATAACATGGGGTTTCTCTGCTAGGCTTGTGCAGTACCAATATTGCACCAAGTCCAACAGGGCTGGTATCTACCACCAATTCTGTACATAGCTCTGATCAAAGTATTCCAAATTAGCTGCAGACAATATTTCTTCTTTTATTCTTTTAAAAACATATTCAGATGCATCGTTCCAAATGAACCTTCGTCCTTTCTTTGTTAGTTCTCTGAGTGAACTACTTATGGTGGCGAAATCTTTCCCATAGAGTGAATATTAGCTAGAGTTTCCTAAAAATGAATGTATTTCTGATACATCTTTAGGTCTGAGTATTGCGTTGTGTGACACTATTTTGAAAGGGTCTGGCCTCATTCCTTAAGTGGAAAATATGTGATTAAAATGTTTTAACACAGATTTGCTTATTTCACACTTTTTAAAAATTAAGCGTCAAACCAGCCTTTACTAGTTGCTGACATAATCCATCTAATGCTTGGTCATGCTCTTGCATTTTTCCAAAGACTAGAATATCATCACTGTAATTCATGTTATTCTTTCTAGGTACTATTATGCTCTTTATAATTTCCTGGAAAATATCAGCTGCTGAACATATACCACAATGTAATCTCTTGTATCTAAATAATCCGAGATGCATAGAGAATGTTGTGATACATCTGAATTGATTGTCTATTTCCAATTCATGATACACCTTACATAGATCCAACTTCGAAAAAAATTGCAGCATTACAGATATTAGTTATCAGATCATTTAAAAGTGGGCCTGAATATCTTTCTCTTTCAATTGCTGTATCAGGTGCTCTCAAATCAACACAAATCCTGATGTCTTTCAGTATCTTTTTTTGGAATCACTACGATAGGAGATACCCATAGTGTTGGGTCAGTGACGGGTTCAATTAAGTCATGTTGAAGTAGTGCCTTTATTTATTTTTCTACTTTTGCATGCAAGTGTATCAGAACTCTTCTGTGCATCTGAGTCATTGGTTTCACTGCTTCATTGATATGTAGCATGACTATTCAATCTTTTAATTTCCCCAATCCATTGAGCAATTCTTAGTTTTTTTTTAATACCAGGTGGTCTGTCATAACATTAGAAGTCATTACTAACAGACTCATGACTTGAGCAGTGATACTGCTAAATAGACATGTTCCAGGAACTTCACCCTTTACTACAGATATAACTTCTTTACTGACCATGTGTCCATATTGTAGAACTTCCTCAAAATGTCCTAAGCAAGAAATAGAATGTTTGGCTCCCTATTGAAAAACACTGTCATTTGATGGATTTAAGAGGGGCTGTTCCTTCATTTTTTGATACTCAGTGATACACATAATGTTGCTCCACTGTCAAGGACAAATGGAACTTTCTGAGGCCCAACCATTATTTCTACAGACATTGTTTTCCTTAGATTTCCCCTTGTTAACATGTTATTTTTGTTTGAACTTATCTTCTCCACACATCATATACATTCTTTCAGACTGTTCCACCTCTTCCTCGGAATCACATGAAATATGTTCTATTTGTCTGACAAATTTAGTGCTTCCTGCTTTCTTTTTATCATCTGATACATTTTGCTTGTTCCAACTTTCTTTTTTGTTCCAAGTTTCTTTTTTGTCTTTTTTGTAACTCCATACATTTGCAAATTGATTAGGCTTTTCACATTTTCTACATTAATGTACTAGTGCTGGACATGTTCTTAAATGCGGAAATTGCAATCCACATCTGTAACATAATTTCTTTTCTTTGTTTTGTAGTTTCACTTTTTCTCTATTATTTTCTTTTTTAGACATTTATCTAACTTCTCAATTTTCCCACCTTCGTGCAAAATTGTGTTGATCTAATATATCGAATGGCAATGGCCTTTGAAAAATTATACTTGAGAAATTACCTCAATTTTTTCATCATTATATATTTCTATATGTATATTTATTACTATTTCACTGCTTGTCTCATCACTAGACATCACTTTTATTTATTTTGTGCTAATATTATGATTTCCCACTGAAAATGAACATTTTTATGAAGAAAAATGCTTTGCCTGACCATGAAATGGAGTCCCACTCCTTTATTATAAATTCACAAAATTATGCCTGACTTTTTTTTTTTTGCAGAGTTTTATATAGCGTGAACTTGACCCAAATCCAATCAGGTATCAGAGCACCAGTTACGTTACATGAGGACACACATTAATCTTTTTTTTTTTTTTGTTAGGCACGGGGAGATTAAGTGATTTGCCCAGAATGACAGGCTGTTTTAGCTTTGTTACCGAGACTCGAACCCAGTCCCCCCAGGTCCGAGGTCGAGCACCCTAACCATTAGGCCAACTCCTCTCCCCACTTTAAGATGGTTGCTGACATTTGACAAAAATCTCACACTAGTTGACAATTTCTAGGCCTTAAATACCATTTCCTCTTGAATTTGAACATTGTAGAAATTGGCACACTAAAATTAATGTTTCTGGCTGCAGTGCCAGGTGATTCTTCCCCAGACATTGAGGTGCCGATCACGATCCGGTAAAAAATGTCCCCGTACGACTCGTATCGGGTCTTTTTACCGTACGAATCGTACAAGTGCCGTACGAACTGGCAATCACGATTCGCATGGTAAAAAGTCCATACGAACCGCACTGGGAATAATTCCCCACACGTTCTCGGGTCGGAAAATGTGTCCGACACGTCCTCGGACGATTTACCTTACAAACGTGAAAAGCCAAGCCCGACCGAGGAATCACGATCCATCCCGTGCGTCCGAGCTTACAACCGTATGGAAAAAACACCGTCCGCACCGAACTCCTATAGCAACCATGGAGACATGTGCCCGCATACGCGCCCAACACTCCCCCCAGCCCCCGTACGTCCGACACGTACCCCCCGTGTATGTATACCCCCACCCGTCTAGGTACACCCCAGTAAGTTCAAGTCGTACCCCCACCCCAGTACGTGTCGTACCTCCGTCTATGTACACCCCAGTACGTTCGAGCCCCACCCCCACCCCTGTACGTGTCGCACCACCGTGTACCTACACCCCAGTACGTTCCAGTCGTACCCCCACCCCAGTACGTGTCGCACCACCGTGTACCTACACCCCAGTACGTTCCAGTCGTACCCCCACCCCAGTACGTGTCGCAGCACCGTGTACCTACACCCCAGTACGTTTCAGTCGTACCCCCACCCCAGTACGTGTCGCACCACCGTGTACCTACACCCCAGTACGTTCCAGTCGTACCCCCACCCCAGTACGTGTCGTACCACCGTCTATGTACACCCCAGTACGTTCGAGCCCCACCCCCACCCCTGTACGTGTCGTACCACCCTCTATGTACACCCCAGTACATTCCAGTCGTACCCCCACCCCAGTACGGGTCGTACCACCCTCTATGTACACCCCAGTACGTTCCAGTCGTACCCCCACCCCAGTACGTGTCATACCCCCGTGTACCTACACCCCAGTACGTTCGAGCCCCACCCCCACCCCTGTACGTGTTGCACCACTGTGTACCTACACCCCAGTACGTTCCAGTCGTACCCCCACCCCAGTACGTGTCGCACCACCGTGTACCTAAACCCCAGTACGTTCCAGTCATACCCCCACCCCAGTACGTGTCGTACCACCGTCTATGTACACCCCAGTACGTTCGAGCCCCACCCCCACCCCTGTACGTGTCGTACTACCCTCTATGTACACCCCAGTACGTTCCAGTCGTACCCCCACCCCAGTACGGGTCGTACCACCCTCCATGTACACCCCAGTACGTTCGAGTCGTACCCCCACCCCTGTACGTGTCGCACCACCGTGTACCTACACCCCAGTACGTTCCAGTCGTACCCCCACCCCAGTACGTGTCGCACCACCGTGTACCTACACCCCAGTACGTTCCAGTCGTACCCCCACCCCAGTACGTGTCGCAGCACCGTGTACCTACACCCCAGTACGTTTCAGTCGTACCCCCACCCCAGTACGTGTCGCACCACCGTGTACCTACACCCCAGTACGTTCCAGTCGTACCCCCACCCCAGTACGTGTCGTACCACCGTCTATGTACACCCCAGTACGTTCGAGCCCCACCCCCACCCCTGTACGTGTCGTACCACCCTCTATGTACACCCCAGTACATTCCAGTCGTACCCCCACCCCAGTACGGGTCGTACCACCCTCTATGTACACCCCAGTACGTTCCAGTCGTACCCCCACCCCAGTACGTGTCATACCCCCGTGTACCTACACCCCAGTACGTTCGAGCCCCACCCCCACCCCTGTACGTGTTGCACCACCGTGTACCTACACCCCAGTACGTTCCAGTCGTACCCCCACCCCAGTACGTGTCGCACCACCGTGTACCTAAACCCCAGTACGTTCCAGTCATACCCCCACCCCAGTACGTGTCGTACCACCGTCTATGTACACCCCAGTACGTTCGAGCCCCACCCCCACCCCTGTACGTGTCGTACTACCCTCTATGTACACCCCAGTACGTTCCAGTCGTACCCCCACCCCAGTACGTGTCGCACCACCGTGTACCTATACCCCAGTACGTTCCAGTCGTACCCCCACCCCAGTACGTGTCGCACCACCGTGTACCTACACCCCAGTACGTTCCAGTCGTACCCCCACCCCAGTACGTGTCGCACCACCGTATACCTACACCCCAGTACGTTCCAGTCGTACCCCCACCCCAGTACGTGTCGCACCACCGTGTACCTACACCCCAGTACGTTCCAGTCGTACCCCCACCCCAGTACGTGTCGTACCACTGTCTATGTACACCCCAGTACGTTCGAGCCCCACCCCCACCCCTGTACGTGTCGCACCACCGTGTACCTACACCCCAGTACGTTCCAGTCGTACCCCCACCCCAGTACGTGTCGCACCACCGTGTACCTACACCCCAGTACGTTCCAGTCGTACCCCCACCCCAGTACGTGTCGTACCACCCTCTATGTACACCCCAGTACGTTCCAGTCGTACCCCCACCCCAGTACGTGTCATACCCCCGTGTACCTACACCCCAGTACGTTCGAGCCCCACCCCCACCCCTGTACGTGTCGCACCACCGGGTACCTACACCCCAGTACGTTCCAGTCGTACCCCCACCCCAGTACGTGTCATACCCCCGTGTACCTACACCCCAGTACGTTCCAGTCGTACCCCCACCCCTGTACGTGTCGCACCACCGTCTATGTACACCCCAGTACGTTACGGTCCTACCCCCAACACAACCTCCTAAGTACGGAGCGCACCCCAGGCCCCAACATCACAACCGCATGTACGAGTCGTACCAACCCACACACAAGGACAGCACCGTACAACCAAATGGCCCATCTACACACCGTACACACGCTCAAAACGCACGTACACAACCAGGACAAAACAAAACAACACAAGAAGACACTATTCGAATGGCACAAAGCCACTAAACATGGCCAACAAACAATACAAATACACCTTCACTGACCTGCAACTGCCAAAGACAAACAGAGGGCCAAAACACCACCACTACTTATAACACACCCACCCAAAATTCAAACACTGCCACACCCACCCATGGACCAATAAAAAGGGCCCACACACACAAACCATGAGCCTTTGCAACAGACTCACTGCTGCCAGACACCACAGAACCATACAACAAGCTACACCACACCTTACACTTGCATACCTTCACACAACCACCCTCACAAACACACCCTCATCACATTCACACACACACACACACAACAATCCACACACCCCCCCCAACATCCACACACCCCCCCACCATCCCCACCCACACCCCTCACCATGCCCACTACCAAGAATCCAAAGTTCAGTAACCGAGAGTTGGAGGTCCTTGTTGATCAAATCCTCAGAGTCGAGCCACAGATCTTTGGAACATTGGTCAGAAACACCAGCCTGGCAGCAAAAACAGCCATGTGGCAGACCATCGTCGATGCTGTGAATGCTGTTGCGGACACCAGGAGGACCAGGCAGGAATGCCAGAACAGGTGGTACGATCTGCGGAGGAGGGTCAGAGCCAAGAGGCAGGAGGAACACGACCAGGCCAACGCCACCGGAGGAGGGCCCTCCCGCAGACCCGTACAGTACCATCCCTGGGAGGAGAGGGTGATGGCCATACTGCCGGTGGAGGCAGTCGAAGGATTAGAAGGACTCCGAGACCCGGGTGAGTACACAAACAACGCACCTCACATGGGGGGAACGGCATCCACAACCAAAATCACTAACAGGCACGCAACCACCACAAGCCATCGCATTACTCAACCACACTCCATGAGCACGCACATGCCACTGCTGCCACCATGCCCCATGCACCCAGCTGGACAATGGCAAGTCACAGAAGACAACAACACATGACACGGTAACCCGGATGGCGGGAGGCTGGGCCCCAAAAATCACATAGTGCGACTCCGAAGCAGACAACAATGCACTCTGCCCATATGGCCTAGGTCACAGCCAGACAAACAGTGTGTCCCAACACAGGAATGACTTGCCAGCAAATGGCGGACGCCTTGCATCAACACATGGGGGTGAAGGCACTGTTTTGCACATGACAGCAGCTAATGAACAGCCAACATTGTGAAAGAGTGGCAGCACACACCACCACAGCAGCAGCGCACAGACACACATCACACCCAATGGGTGCCTGGAGATCAGAAACAAACTCACATCAACAAGCCAAGGGCCACTCAAAGATCTGCTAACAGTGTGTGCCCAGGAAGCTGGGCTGATGTGACAGAGGGTGACACACAGAGGGAGGGAGAGGGGGACAGAGAGGGAGGGAGAGGGGGACAGAGAGGGAGGGAGAGGGGGACAGAGAGGGAGGGAGACACAGGGAGACGGACAGAGGGAGGAGGCTGACACACAGAGGGAGGGAGAGGGTGACAGAGAGGGAGGGAGAGGGGGACAGAGAGGGAGGGAGAGGGGGACAGAGAGGGAGGGAGAGGGGGACAGAGAGGGAGGGAGACACAGGGAGACGGACAGAGGGAGGAGGCTGACACACAGAGGGAGGGAGAGGGGGACAGAGAGGGAGGGAGAGGGGGACAGAGAGGGAGGGAGACACAGGGAGACGGACAGAGGGAGGAGGCTGACACACAGAGGGAGGGAGAGGGTGACAGAGAGGGAGGGAGAGGGTGACAGAGAGGGAGGGAGACACAGGGAGACGGACAGAGGGAGGAGGCTGACACACAGAGGGAGGGAGAGGGTGACAGAGAGGGAGGGAGAGGGGGACAGAGAGGGAGGGAGAGGGGGACAGAGAGGGAGGGAGACACAGGGAGAGCAAATCAGCTGTGTGGTGTGTGGGAATGTCTGCTCGTCAGCAGGTAGACTGCGTGCATGTAGCCAAGGGTGGCCCATGCCAGAACCCCCCCTCTTCTCCATGGCAAAACACAGGACCATGTCACAACCTGTGCACGAGCACAATGACAGCTACCTGCATCACATAAGTGTGTGGAACAAATCCATGTGCACATGTACAGTGCTACACGGAAGGCGCCAATGCATGGCTCGCAACACCTGCCCACTCCACGGCTGACTGCAGTCACACTTGACGCAGCAAGTAAGACTGTGCCACACATAGTGAAAGGTGCCAAAGTGGTGCCCAAGGGACACACCCATGCACAAGTGCACTGTGAGTGGAATGCAAGACAGATCCTAATTCCAAGAGGAAATGTGCCAACTTAGGAAATGATGAAACATGGATGTTGCATGGACCAAAATTAACATTGTCTCTCTCACACACAGGTCAACGTCGTGGTGCACCCCCCAACACTGGGGGGGAACACTCACAGGACCCGGATCTGCAGGAGCCCGATCCCACCGGCAGCGACCACTCTCACCACTCTGTGGACGACCCCGACTGACCTGGCCCCTCTGGTGTCCTACCGCCTGCAGCACCTGCGTCAGGTACAACTGTGCCAACCACCACCCCCACTCCCGCCACATCCCAGGAGACACCCAGGATCCCTGCCCCAACACCACAATGCAGCCAGGCTGGCCAGGAGGGACACGGTGTCCCGGGCACCCAGGAGGAGGCAGGCGACAACGCCAATGCCACCCCTCAGGGGTCCCGGAGACCCGATGTGCCCACAAGGGCAGGCCAGGCGCAAGTGGGCAGGGGTGGTGGGAGTGGAGGACGGCGGAGGCACGAGCCTGACCAGTTGGCTGGGGATCCGGTATTTTCCCATGTCCGTAACATCCTGGACTCATACCGGCAGGACACCACGGGCATGGCCCAGGTTGTGTCCACCCTCAATGAGATCAAGGGGAGCCTCGATGAGATAAAGACCCAGCAGGCCCAGCAACATGCGGAGCTACATGCCTGTCTACTGGTACACCAACGGAGGATGGAGGACAGACAGGCTGAGCAAGTGACGGCATTCCAGGGGATTCACGCTACACTCCGTCGGATGGCCGACAACATGGCCGACCCTCCCTGTGTCAGAAGGCGGAGAACATCACCACCCACAGGGAGGGATCAGGAGGAGGAGGAGGAGGAAACATCCAACGGAGCATCCCAGATGTCGTCACGGCCTGCTGGTGAGGTTCCCCGCAGGAGGCCGGGTCGTCCACGGAAAGGACCGTGAGGGTCGGCGCTACATCACCATCTCCCAGGACACCTGGCCTGGCACCTGGCCCACTGGAGCAACAGCATCACAGCATCAAGAGACATTCTCTGCCACATGGCCCTGCTGGTCACTGGCTGACCAATGTTGACAAAGACTGTGGCATGGACTCTGAGGACATCCAATGGCAAGGACACCAACTCCCCTACTGAACTTTGGATTCAAAATTCCCGGAAAGACACTCACTTTGTTTCCCCCCCCCCCCCAATAATAAATCACACTATGAAGAGTAGATGCCTGCTGGTAGCATTATTACCTAACATGTGTCTTGTAAAGTCAAAACATGCCTGAGTCATCTTTTGTCTTCAACCACCCACACCCTGGGGCCTGAGTCTGGCACAGGACACATGGGTCACAGTGTATTAGGCAAGACAGACATGGAGCACCATACACACCCGTGATGGGCCCAACAAGCTGAGGGGGTTACCGAACAACCGTGCTGACACACACATTGAGTACAGCAACAGTCATGCGCAGAGGTCAGGGATCCAGTCCAGTGTCCTGGGGGGCACCCAGGTATGTGTAGACAGGTGGCAGAAACATGTCCTGCAAGCTTGAGTCCGGTGGATGCAGAGAATGGGGGCCTGGCCAACGTTGGATGCATGGGGATGGCACATGTCACACTACCCACACAGTCATGGACATCATGCCCAATACACAGTCTCAGCCCACACACACAGCTTGCATCTTGCCACTCGACACATTGACACATAGCCACAATCAGGGAATACCATGCCAGACAAGCAGGATGCACCGTGGCAACACATCAGCATTGACTGAGAAGAGGCACCTTGGAGGCATAGGGACACCTTTATTAGTCATGTATTCGGGATTGCAGAGGCAACTCGAAGTACACATGAACACATCATGTGGAGTAACATGTGGGTCCAACACTGGCACCCCCCTTCAGCAGCACACATGCGTGTTCGCCATGGAACTGGCACACAAGCGTCGGCTAACAGCTAAATACCCACAGCTGCACACGGAGAGCCTGCCATACACCAAAGATCCGCGGATGTCGAAGTCCCACACCATGTCAAGCCAATGCTAACCGAATGTGTCCGAGGGCAGTGTCACACACATTGATGCCATCATCACAATCCCCTATCCCATCACTGATGACTGTCAACCAGGCAGACCATCTATTCAGGTGTACACAGCTGCATGTCGTGTCCCATGGGGATGCGACATGGCTGCAGAGGAACCAAACACCGACAGGGGCAGTGTGCACACATCGTGAACAACTGCCACACCCAATACACCCCAGATGCATCCCTTACCCCATGGAGACTTCCAAACGTTTCCGTGCCTGTAACGCTGAGTCAGCCCACGATGTCATGTCCATGAGGAATAGCAGTGCCACAACAATGCAACCAGCAGACGGCATGCGCAGGTACCTGGGGAAGAGAAACACACAAGAAGTCAGCCACAAAAAGCACAGCCACTTGCATGTGCATTTACTCGACACATGTATGGATGACAACATGCTAGGTCACAATTATGACTGAGGAAGTACACCCATCACTGGCACCATCACTCCAGTGACACACCCACACACACCTCTGACTCACGTGCCATACATGCAGGTGGAGACACACATCACAACGCATGCCACACGGGGACCAATGCGTGCACACTCAGACACTGGTACTCACCACTATGCAAAGAAGTTGCATATGAGCCGAGTCCGGATGTCCTCTTGCGGCTCCACATCCTCCACATCACTAGCCCCATTGCCAAGCCCTTCGTCCTCCACGGGTGGATGGTCCTCGTCATGTTGATTCAGGATGAGTGGCACTGCTCTTTCAACTGCCATGTTGTGTAGCATGCAGCAGACCATGAAGATCTTGCAGACCTTCGCAGGGGCATATGGGAGTGCGCCGCCGGTCTTGTGGAGGCACCTGAATCGGCTCTTCAGCATGCCAAACGTCCTCTCTATCACTCGCCTTGTCCGGCCATGGGCGGTGTTGTAGCGGAGCTGGGCCGGCGTGATGGGGTTGCGGAGAGGTGTGAGCAGCCAAGGCATGTTGGGATAGCCAGCGTCCCCTACATGGAAAGCACATGGTCATCGTTAGAAGTGGTGAAGCGGTCGTGCTGGTAGGCTATACAGAATACAGGACAGACAGACTGTACCCACCAACAACACATGCCCGTTCGTTGCGCAGCTGCATCATCATATCAGGCATCCCGCTACGCCTCATGATGTAGGCATCGTGTGCTGATCCTGGAAAACGAGCACAGACATGTGAAATCACCATGTTGGACAGACACACCACAAGGGCATTGATGGAGTGGTAGTGCTTCCGATTGCGGTACGCCACCTCCCGTGCGTGTGGTGGTACCAAAGCTACATGTGTCCCATCTATGGACCCAATGACATGGGGCATCCCTCCCAGGGCATAGAATCCACGCTTGACCTCAGTCATCTGTTCAGGGGTTGGGAACTTGATGAAGTCATCCAGGTGAATCAACATGGCCTCTAAGAAATCATGCAGCACACCACTGAACGTGCTCTGGGACATGCCACCAACATGAGCTATGGTATTTTGAAAGGTACCCGTGGCAAGAAAATGTAGGGCAGCCATTACCTTCAGCTGGGGTGTCAGTGCCGTGGGATACCTGTGCTGCGGTTGCAGGTGTGGTGCCAGTCTCGCCGTCAACTCCAGAATCAACGGTTGGGTGAAGCGGTAGAGCCGGATGCTGTCATTATCCTGCATGGCAGCCAAGTCTGGAATTCTTCGGGCAAGAGGCGGCGCTCTGCAGTAATTTGGAAGTGACAACGAAGAGTGAGTGCACTACGACAACAACTCATGTGTACTGAGCACATGTTAATCTGGCAATACACACATGCTACATAGGGAGTCAGGTATGTGCTACATGGCCAGGACACGTATGGATGCAAGGTGACACTCCTTCAAAGACCCAGCTACACACGGAGATTGAGAACCTCCCCATGCCACGCCATGGGAATAGCTGTGTCCCAGTGCAAGTGAACAGCCAGACGCAAGACAGGAGTGACATACGCCCACACATCAGCAGCAGTAGGATGCCGATTGCAGAGATTGGTAGCGGAACACTGGATCCACAGGTCACATGACATTACACTAGGCCAGCCCACACACCTTGCCATGAAGGTGCACATGTCATGACTCACCACACATACCTTGTGAGGATGCTGACATGTCCTTGTCACACTACTCCGTGTCCCATGCATACATGTGCACCTCACATCCGATACCACATGTGGCATGGTGTGCGGAACAGTGTGCAATGACAATCTACACACAGACACATGTTGGTTGCTGCAACGGCTGCAGCTTTTGAGGGTGCTTCAACATCAACCGGATGGGAAGCCCCCACACATACATGACATAGTCACATTGTGCACCGTGGGTAGTGACAAGTCAGGTGTCATGACCCCTGTACCGGGCATCAGGGGACACTTCCGTGTGTTGGTGTCCGTGCCATGCCAGTGACGCTCACCCCAAGTGCGCAGTACGACATGCACACATGTCAAAGGAGTCAAGGGCATGCCTGGCACACATCGCACCATCACAGAGTACATCTGTACACATCTCATCATACATCTGGTGCCTTCTCGACTCAGGAGTAATGTTCCACATCACAGGCCTTTCACACCTGTGCCCCACACATGTAGTGATGCACAGACGATGCCTCGATGTCAATTAATGGACAAGTATGTCCATCCATGGAGAAGTATGTCCGCCCTATCCCTACCTGTGTGCCGCCTGTCACCACTGTGATGTGTGAATACCGCTGTACTGCTGCAAAGAGGGCCTGTGTACGTTCCCATATCACTATGGGAGTGCTGCCGTATGTGTACCCATCGTGATGGCGAGCGTACAGGCATGTGTACGGCCCGTACCACGAGTACGCATACGCGAGGTCACACATACTGATAGGGAGCGTACAGGCGTGTGTACGCTCCCTATCAGTATGTGTGGCCTCGCGTATGCGTACTCGTAGTGGTACGGGCCGTACACACGCCTGTACGCTCCCTATCAGTATGTGTGGCCTCGCGTATGCGTACTCGTAGTGATAGGGAGCGTACAGGCGCCTGTACGCTCCCTATCAGTATGTGTGGCCTCGCGTATGCGTACTCGGAGTGGTACGGGCCGTACACACGCCTGTACGCTCCCTATCACTATGAGTACGCATACGCGAACCACACATACTGATAGGGAGCGTACAGGCGTGTGTACGCTCCCTATCAGTATGTGTGGCCTCGCGTATGCGTACTCGTAGTGGTACGGGCCGTACACACGCCTGTACGCTCCCTATCAGTATGTGTGGCCTCGCGTATGCGTACTCGTAGTGATAGGGAGCGTACAGCCGTGTGTACGGCCCGTACCACTACGAGTACGCATACGCGAGGCCACACATACTGATAGTGAACGTAGTCACGCGTGTACGGGCCGTTGCAATGCATTTGGGGTGCCCTAGGGCCCGGAACGCACCGTACCTGTGTGTGGAGCTCAAAATTACATAGGGGACACATGAGGGACAAGTATTAAGGCCTACATGCATGCTGGTTGTCATGGAGACCAAGTTCAAAATTCGAATTTCTTCTGGAAGGTGAACAGCAGAAGTCAGTTGGAATAAAAATACTTTGTTGCAATGTGTTTGTGGAGCTGACATCATGCAGGAGAATGAAACCGATAGAGTACACACAGACTGCTAGGTTTGAAGGGATTGGTGGAAACATAGGATGCAAATGTGAGTGACCAATCACTCTGTACTCCTGTGCATGAGACTGGGCAGAAAGGCACATATAAGGCAGCCAGGTCCCATGAGGGAGTACTTGCCTGCACATCTTTGAATTCGTCGACCCAGCTGCTGCTACTGATTCCCTGGAACCATGTCAAGGGCTGTGGAGAGGTCACAGCCATTCACCCTGGAGGAGAACATGGCATTGCTGGATGTGATCCTCCCACAGTACCCCATGCTGTATGGGCGACCAGGGTATCAGGTGAGTGCATAGGCCACTGGCACAGACTGTCCCTATGTTGTGACTGTGACTTCTGCCATTGTGTCCTGGTGTGACACACATGCCATGTACTGTTGGGGGGGTCCCAGGGGGGGGGATGCCTGATGTCTCCCAGCAGTGCCCTGAGACAGGAGGGGTGTGTGCCTATCACTAACAGCAGTGCCCTGAGACAGGAGGGGTGTGTGCCTATCACTAACAGCAGTGCCCTGAGACAGGAGGGGTGGGTACAGAGTGCTCCCAGCAGTGACCTGAGACAGGAGGGGTGGGTACAGAGTGCTCCCAGCAGTGCCCTGAGACAGGAGGGGTGGGTACAGAGTGCTCCCAGCAGTGCCCTGAGACAGGAGGGGTGTGTGCCTATCACTAACAGCAGTGCCCTGAGACAGGAGGGGTGGGTACAGAGTGCTCCCAGCAGTGCCCTGAGACAGGAGGGGTGTGTGCCTATCACTAACAGCAGTGCCCTGAGACAGGAGGGGTGGGTACAGAGTGCTCCCAGCAGTGCCCTGAGACAGGAGGGGTGGGTACAGAGTGCTCCCAGCAGTGCCCTGAGACAGGAGGGGTGTGTGCCTATCACTAACAGCAGTGCCCTGAGACAGGAGGGGTGTGTGCCCATCACTAACAGCAGTGCCCTGAGACAGGAGGGGTGTGTGCCTATCACTAACAGCAGTGCCCTGAGACAGGAGGGGTGGGTGTGATGCACAGTGTGAGCCTTGATCATTGATTGTGACATTGCCATCATTCCACCTGTGTACCCACTATGGCACGTACTGCTTTTTCCCTCACCAGAGGATCATGTCCCTATGACAAAGGTGCAATGCGTTGGCTGCATGACATGCCTTGTTGTTACCAGCTAATTTGTTATCAAATGTCTCTCTGTGACATGTGGCTGGTGTATTGATGTGGTGTCACTTGTTCTTCCTCACAGGTAGGCGCCACTGCCAAGGAGCAGATCTGGCTGACCGCCGTCAGTGCCGTGAGGGGTGTGGATGGTCGGAGGCGGAGCCTGTCCCAGGTGAGGAAACGCTGGCAGGATATCCGGTGCTGGACGCGGAGGATTGCACGGGTCCTGCTGGAGGACTCACCTGAGAGCCACAAGAACCGCGGGCGCCGCCATCTGAGCCACCTCCACAGGCGTGTGCTGCTGGTGGTCTTTCCAGACTTGGATAGGCGCTTACAGGCGAAGCAGCAGCCGGAAGGGGGTAGGTACATGTGTGTGTTGTGTGTCACCGGCATTTGTAAGGGCACAGTAGCATGAATTCACTGCCAGGGTTTAAAGGTGCTGTGCAGATCCATTTTGCCCCAGTATAGCGCTGCGCCCCTGCCACCCTTCCCCTCCTTGCAATGTGTTCCCTGGTCTGTGTGTAGTCACTCCTTCACAAGGTAATGTAGGCTGGCGCTTTGTCCACGAGAACTATGCCTGTAGCATCATGTGTGGGGGTGGTGTGTAACATGTTTTGGGACCTTGGCTGTGCCCTGTCAAGTTCACTGCATGTGGGTTCCATGTCAGTTGGCACTGATGCTGACTCCAGACATGAGAGTTGGTCTCTCATGTGTCATGCCTTACAGCGCGCATGTCCTATGTAGTGGCCTGTGACATGATGTGCATGAGTGTGCGATACGCATAGTGCAGGGATGGTGGCGTGGGTTGCAGTCATTACCATTCAGGAGCATGGAGTTGCGTGGCCACTACTGTCCCCTGGGGCACCTTTTCATCGGTGTTGTATGTGTCATCATAAACGTGGACACTCTCAGTGTCTACAGCGTAGGTTGTGCTCTGTGCCATTGTCCCCTGGCATGTATATAGACGTGCTATTTTGTACAGGTGTCCACTGTGCATTTGTTATCAAATGTCTCTCTGTGACATGTGGCTGGTGTATTGATGTGGTGTCACTTGTTCTTCCTCACAGGTAGGCGCCACTGCCAAGGAGCAGATCTGGCTGACCGCCGTCAGTGCCGTGAGGGGTGTGGATGGTCGGAGGCGGAGCCTGTCCCAGGTGAGGAAACGCTGGCAGGATATCCGGTGCTGGACGCGGAGGATTGCACGGGTCCTGCTGGAGGACTCACCTGAGAGCCACAAGAACCGCGGGCGCCGCCATCTGAGCCACCTCCACAGGCGTGTGCTGCCGGTGGTCTTTCCAGACTTGGATAGGCGCTTACAGGCGAAGCAGCAGCCGGAAGGGGGTAGGTACATGTGTGTGTTGTGTGTCACCGGCATTTGTAAGGGCACAGTAGCATGAATTCACTGCCAGGGTTTAAAGGTGCTGTGCAGATCCATTTTGCCCCAGTATAGCGCTGCGCCCCTGCCACCCTTCCCCTCCTTGCAATGTGTTCCCTGGTCTGTGTGTAGTCACTCCTTCACAAGGTAATGTAGGCTGGCGCTTTGTCCACGAGAACTATGCCTGTAGCATCATGTGTGGGGGTGGTGTGTAACATGTTTTGGGACCTTGGCTGTGCCCTGTCAAGTTCACTGCATGTGGGTTCCATGTCAGTTGGCACTGATGCTGACTCCAGACATGAGAGTTGGTCTCTCATGTGTCATGCCTTACAGCGCGCATGTCCTATGTAGTGGCCTGTGACATGATGTGCATGAGTGTGCGATACGCATAGTGCAGGGATGGTGGCGTGGGTTGCAGTCATTACCATTCAGGAGCATGGAGTTGCGTGGCCACTACTGTCCCCTGGGTCACCTTTTCATCGGTGTTGTATGTGTCATCATAAACGTGGACACTCTCAGTGTCTACAGCGTAGGTTGTGCTCTGTGCCATTGTCCCCTGGCATGTATATAGACGTGCTATTTTGTACAGGTGTCCACTGTGCAGCCTGACCTGAATGTCCTTCTTCATACTCACAGTTGCTAGTGCCTGTGTGTCTTGTTATACTCATCTGAGGATGGGCACTGGTACCTCATTATTTGTACAGGCGCACCTTGGCTGTTTGGCGTCCAATCTTGCATTTTGCCTGCCCCTGTGTTTATCACCCAGACTATAAGATGTTGGTGCCACCTGTGTCTCAACTATTTGCCTCGTGTAGGGGGTGGTTGGGGCGGGCAAAGCCTATATGTCAAATCCAGATTTCTACTTGCTGGGTCTGGGCAGTGTGTGATGTTTGTCTGGACACACACGCAAGGTGCAGTGACCGAGTCATGTTGTGCATGTTTTCAGCATTACCTATGCAGCATGTGTCTCAAGTTCATGGATGTGGTCCCTGGTCATCGGTATTTTCGCCAACGCTGTGTGGTGCAGATGCAGTGCTGGATTGTCCCCAGGGCCTGGGTGCTATGTCAGACTCCGTTTCCTGTCTTTAGCTATTGTCTCATGCTCTCCATGGTATTTCAGTGGCATGGTGGCTCAACCAACTGTGTGTTTCATGCCCTACATCGGTACCTTGTTTAGTAGATGTTAGGGATCTTCCTTTTCAGGCTATGCAATGTTACCTATGTAGATTGGACTCATGTGACAGATGTGTACAGGTGTCTGATTAATTTCTGTCTCTCCACCCTGCCCACAGCATCGTCGGGGGACACAGAGGGAGACATGGACACAGACCAGGCGGAGGGACCGAGCACCAGTGCCAGCCGTGACATCGGGGCTGGCACATCGAGTGGGACAGAGGCGGAGGAGAGTGTGGCCGAGGACCTGTCGACTGGCACATCAGAATACGAAGCTGACAGGTCCGAGGAGGATGTCTCCGAGTGGGCGGAGGCTGCACCAGCAGCTGACAGCGGAACAACACCTCGCACCGCCCCCTCCGTTCCCATCAGCCGCCTCCCACTTGCTCGTGTCCCTTCCCAGCGTGCCCGGTCACCGCATGTCTCCTTCATGCCAGGCACCGCACCCCCTGCCCCTGTCTCCACTGCTGCCGCCAATGCTGAGTCTGTGGACATCCAGCGGCAACTGCAGGTTGGTCAGGCTGCGATCCTTAATGTCCTCCATGCCCACGGGCAAACCCTCAACAACATCGAG
This sequence comes from Triturus cristatus, assembly GCF_964204655.1. Classification (NCBI taxonomy): domain Eukaryota; kingdom Metazoa; phylum Chordata; class Amphibia; order Caudata; family Salamandridae; genus Triturus; species Triturus cristatus. The sequence continues at coordinate 870,172,995 of NC_140593.1, forward strand.
GCATACTTGGAGGGCATTCATTCATCGCAGGCTGACCAACGCAACTTGCTGAGGTCCATAGACTCCACACTGACTGCAGCAGTGGGTCTCCTGCAGCGCGACCTACCCCCACCTACCCCTGCCCCATCCACACTTCCCACTCCCATGCCTGTCCCACGTACACCCAGACGTCGGCATGCACCCACATCAACAGACACAGGCACCACACCAGCAGGGAAGGTCCACCGCACTCCTCCTGACACGCACACACAGGGTGAGGTAGGCACACCCACTGGGTCGGGGGGCAAACGTGTGACACGCAGCCATAGTGGGAGTCCGCATTCCACCCAGTCCACTCCCTCCAAATCCCCTCCCCTCAGCTCTCCTGGCCACATCTCCCCCAAGGACTCCTTCATGGCCGCTCTGTCCCTGAGCCCCACAGTGACACCACCCCGCAAGCGGTCAAGGAAGTCCTCGGTCACGGTGGTTGATTCTCCCCCCCTGTCTACGCCCTCCCCCGGTGGCGCTGCGACCCATCCCTCTGACCGTCCCCCCTCCTTGGGGCCTGTGGATCCTTCGGGTGCAGGGGACTCCCTGGAGGACCTTGCAAAGGTGTGTAGTGCCATCCTGGCCTCCGCCTTTGGCCCTGCCCCACCCCCTGTGGTGGAGTCCTCCATCCCTGCACCCACAACGCCTCTCCTTTGCCCTGATGTCCCTGCGGTGCCTGGTGCTTCCCCCCCCCCTGATGGCCTCACCCCTGTGGAAGACGACGGCATGTAACTGTGCAGGCAAGCTAGGGGACACGCATCCCACTGTGTCCCCCATCCAGCTGAGACTTATTGACTGCCCTATGGGCTTTGTGAATATTTAACTGCCTGCAATCCACGGACACTGTGATCATGCTGAATAAAGCTTTATTTTTTTTTTCATTCTGACACTACTGCTATGCTGGTATTGGTGTTGGTGGCGCTGCTACATGGTTTTGGGTGGTGTTTATGTGTTGGGTGTGTGGGAAATGTAGTAGTGGGCTGCTCATTGGGGGGACCCTGGGATCTGTGTGCCATCACAAGGTGTTAGCTAACTTTCTTTGTTCATGTAAGCAGTTACTGCATGGTGCTATTGTCCCAGGGTGAATTCCTCCCTCTGTGTACCCTGATCTCTTCCCTGCAGGGTGTTCCCAATCTTCAGCGCAGAGCTGTGTCTACATGAGCTGTGTGTGTGACGGAGCCCTTCTACTTTGGCCATGCATGCAGGGCCATGTCTCCACCTGCAACATTCGTGGCATCCTTGGTGATCACTGTACTTGTGTGTGGAGTCTGTTGACATGAGTTCATGGGGACATGTTCCCTTGTAGGCAGTATGCATGTGGGTACTTCCAGCCTCACACACGTGTTGCACCCCTCCTGTCTCAGGGCACTGCTGGGAGTGTTAGGCACCCACCCCTCCTGTCTCAGGGCACTGCTGGGAGGACTCTGCACCCACCCCTCCTGTCTCTGGGCACTGCTGGGAGGACTCAGCACCCACCCCTCCTGTCTCAGGGCACTGCTGGGAGGACTCTGCACCCACCCCTCCTGTCTCAGGGCACTGCTGGGAGGACTCTACACCCACCCCTCCTGTCTCTGGTCACTGCTGGGAGGACTCAGCACCCACCCCTCCTGTGTCTGGGCACTGCTGGGAGGACTCTGCACCCACCCCTCCTGTCTCTGGGCACTGCTGGGAGGACTCAGCACCCACCCCTCCTGTCTCAGGGCACTGCTGGAAGGACTCTGCACCCACCCCTCCTGTCTCTGGGCACTGCTGGGAGGACTCTGCACCCACCCCTCCTGTCTCAGGGCACTGCTGGGAGGACTCAGCACCCACCCCTCCTGTCTCAGGGCACTGCTGGGAGTGTTAGGCACACACCCCTCCTGTCTCAGGGCACTGCTGGGAGTGTTAGGCACCCACCCCTCCTGTCTCAGGGCACTGCTGGGAGGACTCTGCACCCACCCCTCCTGTCTCAGGGCACTGCTGGGAGGACTCAGCACCCACCCCTCCTGTCTCAGGGCACTGCTGGGAGTGTTAGGCACACACCCCTCCTGTCTCAGGGCACTGCTGGGAGTGTTAGGCACCCACCCCTCCTGTCTCAGGGCACTGCTGGGAGGACTCTGCACCCACCCCTCCTGTCTCAGGGCACTGCTGGGAGTGTTAGGCACACACCCCTCCTGTCTCAGGGCACTGCTGGGAGTGTTAGGCACCCACCCCCCCTGTCTCAGGGCACTGCTGGGAGTGATAGGCACCCACCCCTCCTGTCTCAGGGCACTGCTGGGAGTGTTAGGCACACACCCCTCCTGTCTCAGGGCACTGCTGGGAGTGTTAGGCACCCACCCCTCCTGTCTCAGGGCACTGCTGGGAGGACTCTGCACCCACCCCTCCTGTCTCAGGGCACTGCTGGGAGTGATGGGCACACACCCCTTCTGTCTCAGGGCACTGCTGGGAGGACTCCACACCCACCCCTCCTGTCTCAGGGCACTGCTGGGAGGACTCTGCACACACACCTCCTATTTCTGGATATGTACGCTTGGAACATACACGGTGGGGTACGCTCCATGCATACGAGGGTGAGGGTACGGGTCGTACTTACACTGTTGGGGTGGGGGTACGCTCCATGCATACGCGGGTGAGGGTACGGGTCGTACTTACACTGTTGGGGTGGGGGTACGCTCCATGCATGCGCGGGTGAGGGTACGGGTCGTACTTACACTGTTGGGGTGGGGGTACGCTCCATGCATACGCGGGTGAGGGTACGGGTCGTACTTACACTGTTGGGGTGGGGGTACGGTACGTACATACGCGGTTGGGGTGGGGGTACGTTCCATGCATACGCGGGTGAGGGTACGGGTCGTACTTACACTGTTGGGGTGGGGGTACGCTCCATGCATGCGCGGGTGAGGGTACGAGTCGTACTTACACTGTTGGGGTGGGGGTACGCTCCATGCATACGCGGGTGAGGGTACGGGTCGTACTTACACTGTTGGGGTGGGGGTACGGTACGTACATACGCGGTTGGGGTGGGGGTACGCTCCATGCATACGCGGGTGAGGGTACGGGTCGTACTTACACTGTTGGGGTGGGGGTACGCTCCATGCATACGAGGGTGAGGGTACGGGTCGTACTTACACTGTTGGGGTGGGGGTACGGTACGTACATACGCGGTTGGGGTGTGGGTACGCTCCATGCATACGCGGGTGAGGGTACGGGTCGTACTTACACTGTTGGGGTGGGGGTACGCTCCATGCATACAAGGGTGAGGGTACGGGTCGTACTTACACTGTTGGGGTGGGGGTACGGTACGTACATACGCGGTTGGGGTGGGGGTACGCTCCATGCATACGCGGGTGAGGGTACGGGTCGTACTTACACTGTTGGGGTGGGGGTACGCTCCATGCATACGAGGGTGAGGGTACGGGTCGTACTTACACTGTTGGGGTGGGGGTACGGTACGTACATACGCGGTTGGGGTGGGGGTACGCTCCATGCATACGCGGGTGAGGGTACGGGTCGTACTTACACTGTTGGGGTGGGGGTACGCTCCATGCATACAAGGGTGAGGGTACGGGTCGTACTTACACTGTTGGGGTGGGGGTACGGTACGTACATACGCGGTTGGGGTGGGGGTACGCTCCATGCATACGCGGGTGAGGGTACGGGTCGTACTTACACTGTTGGGGTGGGGGTACGCTCCATGCATACGAGGGTGAGGGTACGGGTCGTACTTACACTGGTGGGGTGGGTGTACGTTCCATGCATAGGGGGGTGGGGGTAGGGTCCGTACATCTCTATCCCCACACTATGTGATGCTTGTGCGGGCCGTACCCAGGCCTTTGCCACGTGGGTACGAGCCGTCCCGCCATTGTTGGGGTGACGTGGGTGTGGGCGTGGTACGTATCGTACCCATGCTCTTGAGGCGTGGGTACGGGACGTACCGGTCTGGTTGTGTTGCCGGTTCGCGTGGTGACGGACTTCCGTTGTGGCGGTCGCTGGCTTAGCTGGACACGCCCCCACCCCCTCGTAGTGACCAGGGCATGGGTGTCAGGTATGTCCTGGGCATGTGTGGTGTGTGACTTTGGTGGGGGTTTTGTGGCCTGCCCTGGTCCTGCCACCCCCACCCCCCCCCCTTTCCTCCCTCCCTTAGTTGTTCTGACCTTCTGCGGCGTCTGCGTCGGAACCTGTAGAGGAGGTGGACTGCTATGAGGGCCGGGATGACACGTAGGTTCGGGTCCATGTCTCTCCGTCGCATACGTGTCCTCCTTGATCGCGGGGTCCTGTCTGTCCGTCGCGTACTGGTGGTCCTTGTTCGCGTCGTCCTGTCGCGTACTGGTCCTCCTTGTTCGCGTCGTCCTGACTGTCCGTCGCGTACTGGTGGTCCTTGTTCGCGTCGTCCTGATTTCCCGGCAGTTTTTGGCAGCCGGAAAATATTCACCGTGCGGGATGATGTCGGTGCGAATCGTGATTCCTGGTTCGTGAATGGCAGGCTGCGAGCGTCCCGACGTCAGGTCGGCCCTTTCCCGGATCGCATTGGTAGGTTTATTTTGTTCGGTCGGGCTTTTTTACGAATTGTACGGAAATGGTGTTCCGTGCGAATCGTAATTCCTTGTTTGTAAATTTTGACGACCGGGTACGCGTCGGACGGAGATTTTGCTCCGTCCGACGGTTCGTACCCGGTTTTTACCGGATCGTGATCGGCACCATAATTTGTGTCAAAAAGAGTGTTTTCACTGCTTACACATGCTCAATGTGTATGCCTGATTTCAAAATGGCAGTCCAACGTGATCATTTATTTAGCGTACATGCATGGGTTCTATACATTCATTCTGTTAATGTCTTAATACTGTTGTAAACTTGCTTTCAGCTTTACACTCCAAATGTGGGGTTAGAAGGAATCATTGGCTTTCCTGGCATGTGACTTACTCTGCCCCTGTCCTACCAGTTGTCACAGCACCATTGCTCAGGCATCCTGGCAGCTCAGTCTGCCTTTATCTACAGCACAAGCATGCTAGCGCGTCCCTGTCTCATGGTGCTGAGGGATATCATCATGAAGCGCAGAAATGCAATAAGCAGAGATATCCACCCTATGGCAGTGGCACATGGGCGTCCCTCTTATTGTAATTAGTGATCTCCCTTTTAGTTACTGCAAAAGAAGCTGGTCTATCGTGAGCTCTTTAGGGAAGACTACAGCGCTGGAAATTCTTGTTAGAAACATGCCAGAGGAATACTGATGTAAACAATAGTTAGGCCGCCACATTTAGTCCGACAATGTTTATGTTATTGATTTTCTGATATAAAATACTTGACTACCCGGTAAACCCAATTATCTCACCCCCCTAGAGAGCATGAAGGTCACCCTTCCATGTACATGCTACTATCTGTGGTTCTACCAGTAAGCCAGCATACTGCTTTTATGTAAATATCATCCATAAAAACATTGCCCCCCTTTGGAGTTTACAATAGAAAAGCTACACCCAATGGGACGATATTTCTGTAAGTAAATTTAGGACACAATACCTTTGCCAGACAATATTTCTGTGTTCAATATTCTGATAAACAACCTTGGAGAGAACTGTATTTTCATGCACAAGATGAAAAAAGTTAAAACCATGTAAATGCATATACCTAGGATCTTGAACAACATTTACATCAATTTCAGAACTCCTGCAATTCACAAAGTAGCTTAAGACACATCTCTTCAGACCACACGTCCTAGCTACATCAAAAGTCCTAATCATGCAGAATACTTTGCCTCCTTGAAAACTTTGATGATTCAGAGGGCTAATATCCACTGATCAGCACTCCTTTGGTCTCGAGCTATGTTTGCAATATTCAAATACAGTTAAATGCAATGTTGTATACCTTATATAGATTTGAGCCCCTGTGAGAAGTTCAGTTGTTTAATGCACCTATTGCAGAAACTGATGTGCATAGGGCTTTTATAGGATCAGTTATGGATTTCATTCATATTGAGGTAAATTAATGGTTCTATGTTAGACCTGTCAGTCTTAGGGTGGTCTTCCACCAAACATTTTGCCTTCCTCCTCTATTTTCTGCTGGTCTTTGTTTGCTGGCCATAGGTCTATACACTCTACTACTCCTAACCAGTGCTAAAGTGCATGTGCTCGCTCGCTCCTTTAAACATGGTGAAATTGGCTTATCCCCAATTGGCATATTTAATTTACTCATTATGTCCCTAGTCCATTGGTACTATATGTGCCTATGAGCTGTAGAGATGTAAACTAAATGCTACTAGAGGTTCTGCAGCAAAGATTGTGCCACCCACTTAAGTAGCCCTTTCAAATATGACTCAGGCCTGCCACTGCATCATTTATGAGGTGCCCAGGAGTAGGCACCTGGGCACATAGCTTGCCACTTGCTAATGGCCTCTGGTTCCTTCTTGTTCCAGCATGATCCAGTTGGCGCCTTTTGACAAAGTTACATTGCCACTGCCTGTGTTTTCCTTCCCAGGTTTTTCCAGCTCACTGTTTCTCCTGCCAACAGAAGCCCCATCACCTCAGGACCTACTTAATGCAGGTCACAGAGCGACCACATCAGTAGGCACCTGGGTACCTAACCATACCAAAAACAAGCCTGTCTGTCCCTGTCGGCACCTGGACTGCACCCAGCACCAAGAACCCTGGCCCCATGACCATCCAATGCAACACAACACAACCATTGTAGCCAACGAACGCCAACACTAATCCTTCACCACCCTGCATGATCTCAATCAAACACATAAGCAAACTCACTGCTGCCGTGCATCCCCCACTACCACTGTAGGCCCTTTCTTCTGAACCCATTGCAATTTCACCTGTAGCACCCCAGATGCCGACACCACCACCTTCAAACAACCCACACATGCCACAAATCCCTCCGGAGATACTCCACCGAAATTTGGGACCTACTCAACAGCAAAACACCCGACCATGTCTTCCTGACCAAAACATGGATCATCTACAAAAACAGGATTGACTGCTCCACTTCCATCGACTCGGACACCGACATCATGGGACACCTCCACTTCAAAATTCAAATGAATTACAATGCCTACCTTAAAGAAACCTTAGCCTGCCCATCCCCTGACCCCCCCTAGTGGAATTTTGCAACAACATTTCAGACTTCCATCAGATCAACAAACTACAACTTCCTCAGGGACTTCAATTTCTACATGCAAAAGACCACAGGCCATAACTCCACAGCCCTTCTCAACACTCTCAGCAACATCAGAGTCACCCAGCTTGTCAAAGGACCAACCCATACAGCAGGCCTCAACTAAAACCCTATTTCCTCCTCCAAAAACACGATCACTACCACCCACACGACCCTTCTCACATGGTCCAACCACTACATCATATATTTCAAGATACCCACCCACCAAGCCACCCTGTCAAAAAATACTAAAGCACCATCAAGACACTGGGGCAAAATATCAAAAGAAAACTGGACCAAGACCCTGCAGAAATGTGCCCACCCAACCAAACTGGTAACCTCGATGTCGACACCAAGCTCTTCAATAAATGACTCACTGACTCTGCCAGCCAACCTCACTGCTCCCACCAGAAACAAGACCTACAAAAACAACAAATGGCCCAGCTCGTACACTAATGACCTTAGGGAGTTCAAGCGCCTGTGCAAAACAACTTGAGAGAAAATGGAGAATCGACAAAAACAACACCACAAGATCCACATGCAAAGATGCCCTCAACCTCAATCATCAACAACTACGAGATGCAAAGAAAAAGGCGCTAACTGTCAGACTCGAAGCCAGCTCCAACAATGGCAAAGAACTCTTCACTATCATCAAGGAGTTCTCCAATCCTATAGCTGCCAGCAATTACATCATCCCATCCCAAGCACTCTGCAACGACCTTTCAATTTTCTTCGAACAGAAGATTGCTAAGATCTTCAACACATTCCAACCACAGAATACCGATACAAATTCTCCCTCCCAGCCAGACACCTCCTCCATCACCAAACAGCAACTAAGCGACTGGAAGCCCCTCTCAAATGAAGAAAATACTGCTCTGACGAATACCATTAATTCAGGAGCCCTCTCAGACCATTGCCTCCATTTTATATACAAGCCTGAAAGAACCATCATCTCCCCCACGGACACCTCAATAACCACAGCCACCTTCCCGTCTTGCTGAAAAATATATAAGTCAATGCTCTACTGGAGAAACCACCAGAGGACCCCAACACCCTAAGTAGCTACAAACCCATCTCGCTCCTGCCTTTTCCAGCTAAAATCAGTGAGAAAGCCAGCAATACCCAACTCGCAGATCACCTAGAACTCCATCAACTCCTAGACAGCTATCAATCAGACTTTTGCACCAATCACAGCACAGTGATAGCCCTCATTGCAGCCACTGATGACATCAGAAGCATCCTTGAATGAGGAAAAATGGCCGCACTCATCCTACTTGACGTTTTCACAGCTTTTGATATGGTCTCCCATAAGCCACTCATTAGAAAGCTTCAGCACTTAGGTGTCTGCAAACCAGCTCTCAAGTGGCTATCCTCCTTTGTCACGGATATAACTCAATGAGTTAGACTTCCCCTCATTCACCAGAACTAAAGAAACGTATCTGTAGAGTCCCTCAAGGATCGTTGCTCAGCCCAACACTCTTCAACATCTACATGGGGCCTTCATGGACACTGTCAGAGCCCACGGCATCAACATAGTATCCTACGTTGACAACACATAGCTCATCCTCTTCCTTACTGGCTTAATCAGCACAGCCAAAGCAAACTTTGCCAACTGCATGAGAAGCATCACTGATTGGATGAAAAAGCAACTGACTCCAGCACAACAAAGACAAAACAGAAGTCCTAATCTTCAGCAATAACCACTTGCCCTAGGATGTCTCTTTGTGGTCCTCCAAACTTGGCCCCCCACCCACCCCTGTGGATCATGCTAAGAACCTCTGGATAATCATGGAGATCAACCTCTCCCTGAGATGACAGAGACAGTTCACTGATAGAATATCGATGTTAAAAAGTATTGATGTTCAAAATATTGAAAAAAATATATAGACTATAAAAATATTGACTTGCAAACCTACACAGGTATGTACAAAAATATCAAATGAAAAATATAGATGTAAAAATATTGATTTAAATATATATATAAAATAAAATACATTAAGTATATTAAATATATAAATAAATTTTAACAAAATGTATTAAATTTAATATACGTTTGTGCAAAATATTACAAATAAACTTAATTTTAAAAAATAAACATACAAACATCATAATTTATACATATATATATTTACTTTAAAATAATTAAACTATTATCTTTATTTTAAAACTAAAATTATATAAAAAATAATATATATACATATTTTTTAAATATAAAAAATCTACATTAAATTAAAACCTTAAACTATGAAAAACTATTTAAACTTAAATTGCCCAATACCATCAGTGCAACAGTAGGAAAAGTGTTGGATAGCAAAATAATGAAATTTATATTCCAACTCCAGTGAGTGCAACAGTAGGGAACGTGTTGGATAGCTGAGGGGTAAAAATTACTATTCCCACTCCAAACAGTGCGACAGTAGTAGGGAAAGTGTTGGATAGCAGAGGGGTATAAATTACTATTCCCACTCCAGTGAGTGCAACAGTAGGGAAAGTGTTGGATAGCGGAGGGGTTAAAATTACTATTCCCACTCTAGTGAGTGCAACAGTAGGGTAGGTGTTGGATAGCGGAGGGGTAAAAATTACTATTCCCACTCCAGTGAGTGCAACAGTAGGGAAAGTGTTGGATAGCAGAAGGGTAAACATTACTATTCCCAGTCCAGTAAGAGCAACAATAGGTAAAGTGTTGGATAGCGGAGGGGTAAAAATGACTATTCCCACTCCACTGAGTGCAACAGTAGGATAAGTGGTAGATAGCGGAGAGGTAAAAATTACTATTTCCACTCCAGTGAGTACAACAGTAGGGAAAGTGCTGGATAGCGGAGGGGTAAAAATTACTATTCCAACTCCAGTGGGTGCAACAGTAGGGAAAGTGTTGACTAGTAGAAGGGTAAAATTTACTATTCTCACTCCAGTGAGAGCAACAGAAGGTGTTGAAAATTGAAATAACGATGTGAGTAAGCATTCACTAAAGACATGAATTCCCCTTTTATGACCGAGTTTCTCCCGTTATGTTGACTAAAGTCTGGACTCCATTTTGTATTGTCATGCCTCCACGTGCGTAGCACGAGAAGAGTCCTATCTTCGTGTTAGTTGCTCTTGTAATCTGCCTAGTAACAGTCTATAAATAGTCCCTTTGTCCGTCTGGCGCATGCCCAGGCTTGACCACATCTGTTATCAGTTAATCCTCGCTTGACCATGTTTTCGCGGGCTTAGAGATGTGTTAACTCCGCCCACATATTGATTCTGTATCGAAAATGACCATAAAAGGTAATACTCTTTGCCTCATGTTGTATCCACCCACTTATGAGCCCCTCTGTTGTGTATAAAAGGGTACCGTGTACGCAAGTTCTTTGTGCTACCCTATGCAATACTGAAGAGTGTTGTATGGGTTGTAGGACCACCCTTAAGGGTTAATAAACTTTGTCTTTGTACTTTGCAGTTTCCGTGCCAACTTCCTTGTAGATTCCATTTGCAGGAGAGTGAACCCTTGTGTCCTGCTGGCCTAGCTGGGGCCTATACTCATCAATTGGCGCCCGTCACGTGGGGCTCATCGGCGACTCGGATGCTCGAAGGACTGGTCGTGACGAAGGTGAGGAATTTGGCCGGGGATGTGATCACTGCCAGAGGCACTTTAGTCCTGGCATCCCGAGGTTTTCTTCCTCCCCTTCCGAGCTGACCATCTGGGTGGCGCCGGTCCTCGACTGAGACCTCTTCTGTCGGTCCTGCCGTGACAGCCGTTTGGGCGAATTTTGGAGCTTGGCAGTTGGAATCTGGACACTCTTGATTGGTAAGAACCGCTGTACGGTACTTGCTCCGAGTTTTTGAAGCCGGGTTTGGCTAGTTGAGTTTGATTTGTGATGACCGGTCATATCTTGTATTGATTATTGTGAGAATATATGCGTTGCAACACATATAGGCAGGTAATGTGGAGATATTTCTCCGGAGTTGTTTAAAATTTGAACGGCACAACGTTTAAGTGCCATTTTTGATAATGCTGCATATTTTGCATTATTTTTGAGCATGCCTGCTTTTAGCGCACTCCGTAAGTGGTGCTGCTGCTTTGGAAACCGGTTAAACCTCGAGGAATCTGCTCCAGCTCCCCCAGAGGGGACTCCTAATAGGGATATGTATGTGAAGCATGGTCTTTCCTCTATAATGTACAGCACAGTATGGAGGAAATACACCAAGAAGGATCCTGAGTTACGATGGCCTTTGTATGGATCATTTGATATGCGTAAGATTGAGTATGTGGAACAGTGTATGTGTAAACGGCGTGCTCGGCAAGACATGTTTGAATGTGTGCGATTATGGGTGAAGGAAGTGCGTGAGCGAGAGAAACGTGAGAAAGCGCTGTTTGATAAAGAGCAACGGAAGAATGATCATGTGCGAGCACAGGAAGCGAAGCGTCGGGATTAAAGAGAACAGATGGAGAGACAAGAGAAAGAGCATAGGCTGCAAGTCTCGGGTCAATATGCTGTCCGTCAGCCACTTTATCCTGTCCTTACTAATCTTGACGATGATTTTTATTTATTAGATCGCTCTCCGCCCCCTTATGTTGGCGCGTCTGCCCCGAGGTCACAGGATTCTGGATCGGCTTCGGGTAAGGTAGACACGCGGTCCATGTTATCGGTTGACCGAATGGGTGAGCTTCGGCAAGTTTCCTTTCGTGCACTTAAGGGCAAGTTATCCCTTGCTGAATTGTTGGACTCTTGGGAAAAGTGGCAGGATAGAGAGAAGTTGAATTTTTTGGGACACTTTTCTGACGAAGTGATTTCTGTCTTTCGGAAATATTCGGCAGTTTTTGAGCCTGATGATGTAGTATTAGATGCTAAAGCATTGCGTAACGGTGTTTTTTCTCCCTCTAATGCGCCTGATGCGGCTCGACGGCTGTTTGCATTGCGGGACGCGGCGAATGACCTTAAAGAGAGAGCGCGCCTAAGAGCAGAGGAGAAAAAGCAGTCGGATTCACGTGTCGGTGATGACCAATCATCTACCTCCCACTCAGATAAGAGCAAACTAGTGCATGCTAAACCAATGCGAGAGGCGGCACCTTTGTATGTTCCTCCTAAAGGAGCGGGAACTAGTGCGGATATTACCTCCGCCGATGCTAAGGGATATTTTGTGTACAATTGGGTTTATACTCCCTGGCATAGGGCTGATGTTATGGCATTAAAGAATGCATTGCCTGATCCCCGCAAGAATCCAGCGGCCTTTTACGAAGAAGTCGAGGGGGCCTTGAATTCTTGTACTATGACCTTAGCAGATATAGATCTGTTCTTTGGGCTTATTTTACCACCGGATATGTGGCGATCCGTACGGAAGGTGGACGATGTTGCCGCTTTTAAGGCTCGGTGGTCTGAGCTTGAGGATGAGGATAGGGAGAGGAAGCCCGCGCAGAAACCACCTCAGATTATCCTAGATCTCCCCGCTGCTATTTTGACCAAGTTAAAAACAATCATTCCCCCTAAAAAGATTGACTGGAATATGTTAGCTTCGTGTAAACAGAAAGTTGATGAATCAGTTGCAGATTTCTTTACGCGCTTTGAGGAGACATTTCATGATTTTAGTGGTCAGTCACTTACGGATGATACGGGTCGACACCTCTTTGCTGATAAATATGTGGCGAATTTATTACCGGCAATAGCAGCCCGCCTAAAAGCGAGTGAAAGTTCTTGGTCCACCGCGTCTCCGACAGCCCTCCTGACTATAGCTCAGTATTATGAGCGTCAGGAGCAAGAAGCGAAGGGGCAGGAGGAGAAGAAGTCGAAAGATTTAAAAACGAAGGTGATGTTAGCGCAAGTGTACGGTCCACCTCGTCGGGGTGTCAATAGAGGTAGGGGAGGATCTTATGGTCCTCCTTTGGGCCGATCTGATTTGAATAGGAATCAATGTGCGTATTGTAAACAATCGGGACACTGGGCCAGAGATTGCCCGGCGTTGTATGCATCGCGTCAGGGGCATAATCAGGGTGGACCGAGAGGTAGAGGGGGTTTTTCGAATTTTAGAGGGAATTCTAATGATCACGCTCGTTTTGAACCTACCGGGCAGCAATGAGATAGACCTAATGTCTTTGATCGACAGAACCAGTACCAAGTGGCAGGGACTGACCGCTCTGGGTACCATGATTCACAGCATGCCTAGGAATGCGTTGGATGGGGGTTAGAATCAGTTGAGGTGCCGGTTGATCAGAAGGGTCCTTATGTATCAGCGAAGGTTTTGGGTTCTACTGATCAGTTCCTAGTGGATACAGGAGCGACTCGTAGCGCGCTGTCTAAACAATTGGTTCCGAGGGCTCCCCCATCTGGCTTAATGGTTACATCGGTAGGGTTTGACGGTACGCTCTCCCGAAGCCCTCTTTCTCGACCCCTCACATTCCAGGTTGATTCCTTTTCTGCACCCTGTCCGTTTCTGCTTGCCCCGAACACGCCGGACAACATTATGGGTCTTGATATGCTCAAGCACTTCAGAGCTACGATCCGCTGCTCCCCCGCTGGAGTGCGTGTGATATTAAATGATAATCACCCTCTGTCTGAACGGATGTGTGTGGTTGCAGAGGATACTGTGTTAGCAACTCTCCCTCGTACTTTGTGGGCCATTTCGGATACCGATGTGGGACAGATGGTGATTCCGCCTCTCCATATTAGTGTCCAGGAGGGGGCGGTGTTACCACGCCTCCCGCAGTATCGTATTTCCCAGGAGGGGGAGGAGGCCCTTATACAGATTGTGCAGGATTTGATTAAGGTGGGAGTAGTGGAGGAAGTTCCCTACAACGTCTGTAACAGCCCAATTTTACCCATCTTGAAGAAGGATACGGATGCCAAAGTTTATCGGTTTATAATTGATTTGAGGGAGGTGAACAAGATCGTGATACCTCAGTATCCAGTGGTTTCTGATATCACGACGTTGCTCACTTTGGTCCCGCCAACGGCGACCACGTTTTCGGTTATTGATTTGAAAAATGCTTTCTTTTCGATTCCTATTCATCCCGATAGCCGATACCTTTTTGGTTTCACTCTGAATAACAGGTCTTATCGATTTTGTAGAGTTCCTCAGGGCTACACAGAAAGCCCTAGCATTTACAGTCAAGCCTTGAAAAGACAATTGGACTCCTTTGTTTTGCCCGAGGGAGTCGCCCTCATACAATATGTCGATGACATCTTGTTGGCGGCTGACACTCCGGAGCTGTGTGAGAAAAGCACGTTATCCTTGCTTTCCTTTTTGGCATCTCACAATCACAAAGTGTCGAGGAAAAAATTGCAGTTCTGTAGACCAAAGGTGACTTATCTGGGTCACCTTTTGTCTAAGGAGGGGCGTGCACTCACACCAGATCGTATTCAAGTAATTTTGGACACGCCAGTGCCTTCCACGCAGAAGGACGTGCGTGCATTTTTGGGTCTTGTTTCTTTTTGTAGGCAATGGATATTAGGGTTTTTACACATATATAAACACTAAATCAACCCGGGTCTGGTGCTGTATCGGCAAAAAGAAAGAGAAAGTATACTGGAACATTCCAACATCTCTTGTTAATAGAGAACCCTTCTAGGAACAGAACCCATCAATCACAGAGGAGTGGTATATTTGTCATCATTTGGGTCTGTGTATCTCGATACAACGTACCAAGTCCTGATGGAACAACCTGGTAACGTGTAAAGAGAGATAGCATACAAGGGTTGCTATCAGATCTCCAGTAATAACAAGAATGTGATGAGTCCTCAAACTTGTGAATGGGGTCCTAAAAGTGCAGCACTAAATCATAAAGGTGACAATAAAAATGGCTAGTGGAACTCAAATGTGCTTTAATTGGTAGAGTGCGACTGCCACTGTTAAAAGGCAATATGGCAATATAGCATAAATAATTTGTAATTATGCTCAATATCCATAGTATTCGGTCAACATGTTTCTGCCCATGTAGATCTACAAAGTATCAGGGGCATTCATCAGGACCTCAAAATTGCTGCTACTATGTGAGAAAAAGTGAATCAACTGAAAATGAAAAAATTCACAGACAATCCTACCGCACCGGTCAACTCTATACAGATATCGAAACCGGATACCTAGGAAAACAAAGAGATGGATCAGAGATACAATCATCCTACATTTTGTAATAACAGCGAAAAAACAGTCTCATTGTCTGACATAAACAAAAGCACGACTAGTGCCTCACAGCATCTAATAGTGTATTAAATTGCACTTACCCAAACATTTTGGGTGATACCCTCACCTCAACCTGGTCTGTGCTCAGGGAAAGGGGCCCCGCTCTAATAAAATAGGAGGAAAAAAATACAAAGTTGCTGGTTTGCATACCTAAGATTCGTCTCCCCAAAAAGTGGCTGAAAATTAAAATAGGTAACGTCCAAGTACTAAAACAGTGGAGGATGGCATCCTAGTCATGAACAACAGAGTAATGGCTTAATCTAAGACCTGCATATCATGTCAAAGAGATTCAAGATGCAGAATAATTCTGCAACGAAAATAACTCTTACTACAGAGTCGGTCATATTCGAGAAAAAGCCCTGTGTTTCTATCTAGAGTGATTAATCACTCAGCTAAAAAGGGAACTAAAAGTAGAAAGGACTCCATCGAGTGAGTGAATGCTCTGTTAGCACAATTGGAGCCTCAATACACGGACAAAAAAGATTAGCACCACACTTACCTATCCGTCGGTACCGACCGGAGAGGTTCGACAAGTTTTATGGTGATAGAAACAAATTGGTTGCAGCTGCGTCTACGTTTGATGGTGGCCAAATGAGTGCCTGTTGCATTATGTGCTAAAGCGCATGACGGCCATTGTTAGCCCTTTTGACAAAAGACACACCTATTCCGCTTCCTTGGTCAAATGAGTGTGACACTGCCTTCCAGCAATTGCGACAGGCCCTTTGTTCAGCACCAGTGTTAGGGACCCCTGATTATACAAAACCCTTTTCGCTGTATGTGCATGAGAAAGATGGATGTGCATTATCAGTTTTAGTGCAGATGCATGGCGACAAGCAGCGCCCTTGTGCGTATTTTTCAGCTGTACTTGATCCTGTTGCCCGAGCATTGCCTGGTTGTTTTCGCTCGGTTGCGGCGACAGCTGTGTCAATACGCCAAAGCGAGGGAATTGTGTTATCTCATAAGCTGTTGGTATTAGTCCCCCATGCTGTTGATGCCCTGCTTAATCAGACAAAGACGCAGCATTTGACCAGTGCCCGTTTAACGGGATATGAGCTGACGCTTTTGGCTCCTCATATTACGTTAAAGAAGTGTGTAACGTTAAATCCGGCTACATTGTTGCCGTTCCCGGAAGCTCAGTCTGAGGCACGGAAAGCACATGATTGTATTCTTGTGACTGAGGAACAGACAAAGGGTCGTATTGATCTCCAAGATACGCCCTTTCCAGATGTAGATGGAGAATTGTGGGTGGATGGATCATGCCTGAAGCTACCAGATGGTACGACTTCAGCAGCGTATGCAATTACCACACTGCAAACAATAGTGGAGACAGCACGCATACCACAGAAATCAGCTCAAGCAGCGGAACTGATAGCATTAACACGAGCATGTGAGCTCAGCACAGGATTGTGTGTGAATGTTTATACAGATAGCCGCTATGCTTTCGGAGTAGCGCACGATTTCGGCCTACTCTGGAAGGAGAGAGGGTTTCTAACGTCGCATGGAGTACAAATAATGCATGGAGAGTTAGTTCACAACCTTTTGACTGCATTGACATATCCGAGGAAAATTGCTATCATTAAATGTAGTGCCCATAAGAAAGTGGTTGATAAAGTCGGAGAAGGGAATGCTTTGGCAGACCGGGTAGCGCGGGAGACTGCGATGCAGCCCGGTGCTACTGCCATGTATGTAGTAAAGTCGCAGGTAGAAAGATGGCACGATGCGAAAAGAGAGGTGCTGGAAATACAGAGGACCGCTTCTGACAAAGAACGGGAGCAATGGTCCAATGATGGAGAATTGGATGATGAGGGTTGTTGGAGAAATAAGCAGATGGATAGATGGAAGTTACCCACAGCTTTTGTACAACCTATGGTTCAGATGGCACATGGGCTAGCACATGTTGGAGCTTCCGCAATTGTAAAATTGCTTACTCAAGTCTGGGAGCATCCAGAGATTGCTAGCACGGCAAAGAGGGTAGTGCAGACCTGCATGATTTGCCTAAGGTACAACCCAGGAAAGGGTACTCGAACTCCAGCAGGAGGATTTGCGACACCTACTGCACCCTTTGAGGTTTTGCAGATGGATTACATCCAGCTTGAGCGCTGTAACAATTTGAAGTATGTTCTAGTAGTGGTATGTGCCTTTAGTAAATGGGTCGAGGCATACCCTACGAAAGACAATACTGCAATGACTACCGCCAAGATGCTATTGAAGGAGTTCTTCCCTCGATATGGCGTTTGTAGACTGCTGTGGATTGATAACGGACCCCACTTTATAGCGGATGTTATGAAGTATGTTCTGAAGGGTCTGGGCATCACCCAGAAGTTCCACGCAGTGTTTCACCCTCAGTCTGCAGGACTGGTCGAGAAGTATAATGGTACACTGAAGCTCAAGATCGCTAAGATCCAAGCTTCGACTTCTTTGACTTGGCCAGATGCTTTACCGCTGGCATTATTGTCAATTAGATCGATACCGCACTCTCGAACTGGTCTTACACCGTACGAGATTGTTTTTGGACGCCCAATGAATATTTGGGGTCCACCACGACCTAAGGCTGTGTATGATGTACCTTGTGTAATGATGAATGATTATCTGGCACAGTTAACGGATAACTTGGTTTCTATTCATCAACAGGTCCGGGAGGCGCTCCCTGATCGGTCCACCGGCGAAGGTCACAGTCTCCGACCTGGAGACTATGTTATGGTGAAGATTTTTGAAAGGACGAACAGCTTGGAGCCGAGATAGGTTGGTCCTGAGCAAGTCCTACTTGCAACGAGGACGGCTGTGCGGGTTTCCAACCGAAATAATTGGATCCATTCCCTGCACTGTTGCAAAGTGCCGCCCGGATTGGTGGAGCCTGCTGTATTGACCGACCATCGAGAAATTCTGACTGCAGAGAAAGGCCGTGCTGTGGAACCGAACGACACTGAGGAGCTCTTTCCGGACCACGTGATTCCTGGAGGAAGGCGATATCATCTCAGACCAAGGAAGTGAATTCTTCAGTTTCAGGACACGGCCCTTGGGTTAGTGAAACGGAGAGCCAATGAGGCAAGGGGGGGGGATCAGCCCTGCATTAGTGTAGCGACGCCCGTCTTGGCCCGCTGGTGAAGAAATCAACCGCTGCCTAAGGGGAAGAGTTCTGACAACCTTTTAGTTTCAGGAAGATATTGATTTTTCATTCTGACATGGAGAAAAAGAAAATCCTTTGTGTAACAGGTTTTATGTTCACAGTAGCTATTGTTGGGATAACCACATGGTTTGTGGAGGATGTGACTCCTGCTCGAAAGTTACTTGTTTTGACTACTCCAGTGCCTGAGGAGCACTACTTTTATACACTACCGTATCAAGAGTTGAAGCATCGTCAGTCTTATTTGAATAACACTTTCATCCAGATGTTGCATCATACCCATGTTGCCACCAATGCTACGAACTGTTGGATATGTGGCATGATGCCAGCTCACCAGAAGAAAGGAGGAACTCCGTTTATACCCCTTCCTTTCTCTCATAATGGCTCCTGTAGAGCATGGTACACTTTACTTTTTGCCACCCGGAAACCTACAGTGGGACGGTTACTCTTCAGACTTAATAGGGAATGTCACCAAGATAAAGATGGATATCCGCAAGTGAATGGGACAATTTGGGAATGGGAAGAGTATCGACCGGACAATGAATCGATTCCCTATATTTTCACGAACACCAGAGACACTGTGGGAAAAGACCGATTTGTGATTCAAGTGGCACAAGCTCAAGCGGACCTGTGTGTCCAGAGTGTGGGTTATATTCCTGTTGGTGTTAGTGATTGCATCACTATCTTAAATATCGACGGGTTGAATAATAGTACCTTCTTAGCATCCCATAATACATACTTCGTGCGTGGAAATAAAGGTTATTACCGCTTGCCAGCCGGTTGGTCCGGAGTATGTTATGTAGCATTTCTATTACCTCCTGTATTCTTGGCACCTGCATCTTATCATAAAGATTTGAAGTTGTTGAATAATGTGACTGTAAATAGGTATAAACGTACTCTATCGATTGATGACGTGGACCAAACTGACACTAGTCTGCAGCAGTATATTGATTTTAATTTAGGATTGTTTTTCTTTGTTGGAGCTGCCCTAAATAGTAGGAAAGTTCGAAGGTTAACAAGAGTTGTAGAGGCTGTGACAAATCAAACCGCTGCTGCTCTTGGGAATCTTACGGAAGAATTGCAAATTACTAGAATTGTTGCATTGCAGAATCGTATGGTGTTAGATGTTATGTTAGCTGACTGAGGTGGAGCTTGTAAAATTATCGGAAGTAGTTGTTGCGTGTTTATTCCTGACCACACGCCATCAGTTTATAATGCTATCAATAAACTGCATAAAATTGCAGCTGAAATTCATACAGAAAATGGCGCTTGGACCTTTTCTGGATGGTTTTGGGCATTGATCACCACATGGGGATGGAAGGTTCTAACTGGTCTCTGTATCATTGTAGCAATTCTGTTTTCCTGTTGTATTTGTATCCAATGTGGTCCTTTACTCTGTTCCCTATGTGTGTCACTCTGCATTCCTGATAAGAAAGCTATTGCCAATGTCACTTACCAGAAACATCTGACTAAAGAAATAGAGGAAATGATGAAGATTGATATATACGATGATTATTCTAATAAACCGGATGTCTTCAGTGAATGCTGAAAGGGTCGTCTGTTGAAAATTGAAATAACGATGTGAGTAAGCATTCACTAAAGACATGAATTCCCCTTTTATGACCGAGTTTCTCCCGTTATGTTGACTAAAGTCTGGACTCCATTTTGTATAGTCATGCCTCCACGTGCGTAGCACGAGAAGAGTCCTATCTTCGTGTTAGTTGCTCTTGTAATCTGCCTAGTAACAGTCTATAAATAGTCCATTTGTCCGTCTGGCGCATGCCCAGGCTTGACCACATCTGTTATCAGTTAATCCTCGCTTGACCATGTTTTTGCGGGCTTAGAGATGTGTTAACTCCGCCCACATATTGATTCTGTATCGAAAATGACCATAAAAGGTAATACTCTTTGCCTCATGTTGTATCCACCCACTTATGAGCCCCTCTGTTGTGTATAAAAGGGGACCGTGTACGCAAGTTCTTTGTGCTACCCTATGCAATACTGAAGAGTGTTGTATGGGTTGTAGGACCACCCTTAAGGGTTAATAAACTTTGTCTTTGTACTTTGCAGTTTCCGTGCCAACTTCCTTGTAGATTCCATTTGCAGGAGAGCGAACCCTTGTGTCCTGCTGGCCTAGCTGGGGCCTATACTCATCATAGGGAAAGTGTTGGATAGCGGAGGGGTATAAATTACTATTCCCACTCTAAAGAGTGCAACAGTAGGGAAAATGTTGGATAGCGGAAGGGTAAATACTAATATTCCCACTCCACTGAATGCAACAGTAGGATAAGTGTTGGATAGCGGAGGGGTAAAAAAAATTATTTCCACTCCAGTGAGTGCAACAGTAGGGAAGGTGTTGGATAAAGGAGGTGTAAAAATTACTATTCCCACTCTAGAGAGTGCAACAGTAGGAAAAGTGTTGGATAGCAGAGAGATACAAATTACTATTCCAACTCCACTGATTGCAACAGTAGGGAAAGTGCAGGATAGCAGAGAGATAAAAATTACTATTCCCACTCCAGTGAATATAACCGTAGGGAAAGTGCTGGATAGCGGGCGGGGGGGAAGGATTAAAAATTACTATTCCACTCCAGTGAACGCAACAGTAGGGAAAGTGTTGGATAGCAGAGAAAAACAAAATTACGATTCACACTCAAACACTTAGAAAAAAAATATAGATATTTAAGAAATCAATTATAAACGAAATTAAAAAAATTAAAAATATTATTTTTTTTTAAAAGAACACATATTATAATACTAATTATGTATAACAAAAACCTACAAATATTATATAAAATGATAAATACATTTACTAAAAAATTATTCTTTTAAACTAGAAAATATTTGCAAACAAAAAAAATAATTAAAACATAAATGTATTTATTTTATTTACTAACCTATAACACCACACCAATAACTAAACACTACAACATTTTTTTATGAAATAAAAAATATTATTCATAAAAAAACTAATAAACATTAATTGACTACACCCACTTTAACACTATAATATCCACAACACACACCTAAATTAAACTATAAAAAAAAACACTATTAAAACTTATTTTAAAATTAAAAACTATTACTATTAACAACTAAAACTTATACAAATGGAATGTATTTAATACCCACCCTTTACCCCATTAAAAGTAAAAATGACACAAAAATAATGAATTACCCAAAATAAATATCAAGTAATTAACAATATTTAACAATTATATATAATTAATTAAACACAAATTACTTCCTACCCTTTACTCCTGTAAAAAACACAACACACGCCTAAAATTAATTACACAATTATCATAATTAATTACCAATTCATTTATTAAAATTAATTAACAACCAATTATGAATTCATCAATTAAAATACATTACTTCCCACCCTTTAAACCTATAAACACCACAGTACACACCTAAAATTAATTACAAAATTACCAAAATGAATAACCAATTAATTAATTAAAATTAATTAACAACCAATTATTAATTCATAAATTAAAAATAAATCACTTCCCACCCTTTACACCTATAAATACCACAACACACATCTAAGATTAATTACACAATTACTATAATTAATTACCAATTAATTAATTAAAATAATAACCTATTATCAATTACTTAATAATAAATCACTTTGCACATTTAACACTATAACATCTCAATTAAACAAATATTAATAAATAAAAGACAATCAATAAATTTAATATTAAATTACTTTCCAACTACACACTGATCCTGCACCCGAGAGATATATATTTACTCTGTACCCAATATAGTGTAGCTTATTATGAAAGAAACAATACAAAATAACACAGTTATTGTGCTTCCCATGTAAATATATATTTATAGATGACGTAAGTCTTGATTGTAGCTAATTTAATCAATTTTTTATTGAAAGTCAATTATCTTCCTTTAAAATCATCAAACGATTGCTTTGCCAACGCGTTTCATCCCTCTTGGGACTTCTTCAGGGCTCATCGGCGTGCTTGGTAATGAGTATAGTGCCAGACCAATGTTGACAGCACCGCAAGTGAAATTCTGTATATTAATAGAATCGAGCGTGGTACATTTGCATAAGTCTCTGTGCGATCACTGAGTGTTTTTGACTGTGGACTTCACTTTGTATGTGAAAAGCGTGAATTCATCTCTGGTGTCAATATTGCTATGTTGCCTTCTCCATGTCCAAGCCGCACTGGAATCGAAAACGTGGTTAGAAAAAAAGATCCCACTGCACCGAGTCATAATATTAACACAGGGCAGATTTATTGGTGACGTCTGGTGCTTGGTCTTTAAAAGCTCTGACCCTTGTTTTTTGGTTAAATTACTTTCCACCCTATTCCACTGTAAACACACAGCCCGCTATGAAACTGAAAGTGCAAAATTCAAATAAAAAAAATAATAACTACTAAAAATGTAACACATATATTAAAAATACAAACAACTCTTATACAGATAACATACATCACATACATATAAAATATATATATTAATATATATAACAATAATAAAAAACTATATTTTTAACAACTATATTTTTGCAAACAATAATAAACACTTAGATATTTTTAAAATCGATATTACTTACCTTACGTCGATGTTCTTGAGCACGATATTTTTGCTGTCGATATTTCTGACCCACGATATTAATGATTAATGAATATTTGTGCAACTCGATATTTTGTACTTGATGTTCTGTCTCTGCACAGACAGAGACGCTGTCTCCTTATCATGCTTCCACATCATGCAAATGCTACACTAGGTTTTAAAGTGGATCCCACGGAACACAAGATGGACGGTCACCTAGTTTTTTATCACATGAACTCTTAATTATGGGAATACCCTCTACATTGGAATTCCAGCTCATGTCCAATGCTAACTCCAAACCATCCAGAACATCGCCGCTAGACTCATTCACAACATCATGCAAAATAATCACATCTTTCCACACCTCAACAATCCCCACTAGCTCCTAGTCCAGGAAAATGCACGTTCAACCTACTCACCCATGCCTACAAAGCTCTCCACAACACTGGCCTAGCTTACCTCAAATTCTACTAACCCCTTTGACACCTTTGATCTGCATCCCAGGAAAGAGCACATCAAGAAGACCAGATGCGGAGAACTTGGCTTCTCATACCTCACAGCCAAGGCCTGGAATGACCTCCTAAAATACACCAATGTTACACCCAAAGTCACTAGCAACAGAGACCATACTAGGCTCTGTCCCATTCTACACCTTGCCCCTAGCAGGCCCTTCAGCTCTATTATGTAAGAAACTCTTCCTTAAATCCTTATCTGATCGTAATCCTACTGCCACAAATTTCTACAGTGACTTGTTGGTTATTAATGAAGCACAATTGATTGATATGACCTCAAAAACTAACTCCTTTCAGCCTTCAACTGCGCACCCACTCCTCACGAATTCCAACCCATGGACTTGAGAAGTCACGCTGCAGTATGCTGAGTCCTAGCAATGTTACCATACCCCACAGAAGACATAACTCATTAAAAGAAATAATCAAGGCCCTAATGCTTGTAAACAATATCCAGTAATAAGTATAACGCGCATTGTCTAAGCCAAAACGTATGGTGTTGGCTGCCAGCCTTTTAGCTTTGCCAATGCTTGTTTTGCCATATTTTTTAAAACAAAAGTTGGGGAAGCTCCCACGCCCTCAATGTAAAAGCCTTTGTGTGCCTGTGTGCAGATGTGCTCCCTGTGAAAGGGCAGAATGCAGTCACCCTCACTGAAGTTAGCCAGTGCCTAAAGTGGGCTGACCCACTGCCTCATGCTTGTAGGCTGGCTAAACGAAAAATGTGAATGACACAGCAGACCAATTGGTTACAGCAAATATAATAAATATATACAATTTCAGTACAATCAAATAGTCTTGACCAACACCAGTCCTATCTATGACTTTCTAAATATCACAATGTGCTGGTCACTGAGACCCAAGGTGCACTAATGAGCCATAACTCGTGCGCCCCATAAACCTGTCAGCGCTTTTTGCCTCAGATCCTGCTTATATGTATGTAGATTATGCTTTAAATCCAGAGGCGCAACTAGAGCCAAACTTCGGGGGGGGGGGGCGGCTAAGAAAAAATTTCGGGGGGGGGGGGGCTGAATCTTTTAAGCCATAGGCAGAGTGGAGCTGCAGGGGCTCTTAGAAGGGGTGAAACAACAGCGAGGCCTCATTAACATGCAAATGGTCTTTTAAAGACCTGTGAAGTGCTCGGGTGCGGCTGTGTGGGCGCCGGGAAGCTGTCTCATCCCGGGCTGCCACACACGACGGGGGGGGCTGAAGCCCTGTGAGTCCAATGGGTGTTGCGCGCCTGTTTAAATCAGACAGCGATTGTCAGCAGATGTCGAGATATCTGACTGACAGAGAGACTCTCGTCGATAGTATATCCCGTGCTATATACAACTTTTAATGTCGCAGTGCTTTTTTACCTTCACAGCGGGCGCTCAGATCTCGTTTTCCCCTGCAAGCGCGTCGGCCTTCTCTCGAGCACCTCTCTCGGAAGTAGACGAGCAGGTTCCCCAGCAGGAGACGCGGAAACGTAATTTTCTTTCACTTTCACATGCAGAAGGCAACGAGTTATCACCAGTCAGCCCGTAGTAGAGTGTAACGAAGGAATACTGACTGAGACTGGCGAATAACGAGCTCGAGCGTCAAGTTCGGTTGAATGTGTTCACACATGCTGTAAGGCGGAGCCTGCGGGCAAGTCCGTAGCACACGCGCCCAGAAACATATCCATGCATTCGTAGAATCTATAGGAGCTACACATAAGGATAACAATTGAAATGAACTATTCTTGTATTTTTCCAGACGTCGTACTTTCTTTTTCAATGTACCATATCTGACATTCTCACACGTTGTCCCCAATTAAGTTATGCCAAGTAAAATTATTACAATTCTAACTCACAAAAGCTAGTAGCTTTATGAACTAATGTTCTTCTTATGCACTTCGTTGGTACATTTTAGCATAGTAATATTCATTATTATAATGTATGGTTCAACGTTTATCAATTGGATATAGTCTGATGGCCGTCGTTTCTGAGATGTCTCAATTTAAAACAACAATACATTTAAAATTAGGAGGACCACCTAGGAACACAGACTCGAGACTCTTAAGAAGAAATCCGAAAAAGGCAGTCTTATTTTCAATCGGTAGTAGGAGTTGTTGAGCACCAGTACTCGTTCTTGGGGAACCGAGGCCAGATGTATCAAGCATTTTTCAAGTCGGCATCGGGACTAGTGAGACCTGAAAAATGCATTTTGGTATCTATCATTTCCAAATTGTGATCCGGTAACATGTTACCGAATTGCAGTTTGGAATTGCAAATATATACGATTCGGTATTAGGAGGGGGCATGTTTAGGGCGTCCCATACTAATACCGAATCGCAGGGGTATGTTAGAATATTTAGCCACCGAAATGCGGTTGTTAAACATTCACATTTTACCACCTATTTGAAGTAGATAGTACCCCATTCGCAAATGGGAAGGGGTCCCATGGGGACCATTTCCCCTTTGTGAATGTTGGTAAGAACATTTTTAACAGCAGGCAGTGGTCTGGGACCACTGCCTACTCCTAAACAAGCATTTGCAATGCAATAGGTCTCGCATTCACAAAAGTTTGAGCTATTGGCATTGTAAATGACAATGCCTTTTATTTATGTTTGGGGTTTTAAAACATAAATAAAAGGCATTATCATTTACAATACTAATAGCCTAAACTCTCGCAAATGCGAGACTAATTGCATTGTAATAAAGGGCCCTCTCAACCGCTTGTTAGATTGTAAATATCAGAGAAGAGCGGCCTGCAACATCTTCAAAGTAGTGATAAATAGTGCAGTGAAGATGTGTGAGTGCTGTAAATTACACAGACACAAAGTGTGAAGTGAGAGTTACATACGATTCGAGCTATAAGCCCTAACAAAGCAGTCCAACTCTTTTCACTCTGTGATTACACAGCTGCGGCTCAGGAGGAAGAGCAGGAGGGGGGTGGCTATTTACTGCCCTCTCCGTAATTTGAGTGTGCAGTGTGGCATTGCTATCTTTGGCATACAAAAAAAACTTCAGCTGTAGTAGGGCCCTGGCTTAGCCTCTTGGGGCAGGGCGGGCTGTGCTTTATGGCAGGCATGGAGGGATGGTCTTGGCTATTACTAGTGAATAAGAGATGCTCTGGTGGTGGTATTGGTATTGGTGGTGGTGGTGGTTTTGGTGGTGGTGGTATTGGTATTCGTGGTGTTGGTATTGGTGGTGGGGGTATTGCTGGTATTGGTGTGGCTGGTATTGGTGGTGGTGGTCTTAGAGGTGGTGGTGGTGGCATTGGTGGTATTGGTGGTGGTAGTGGTATTGGTATTGGTGGTGGTATTGGTATTAGTGATGGTTCAATTGGTATTGGTGGTGGTATTGGTAGTTGTGGTATTGGTATTGGTGGTGGTTTTGGTGGTGGTGGTATTGGTATTCGTGGTGTTGGTATTGGTGGTGGGGGTATTGCTGGTATTGGTGTGGCTGGTATTGGTGGTGGGGGTCTTAGTGGTGGTGGTGGTGGCATTGGTGGTATTGGTGGTGGTAGTGGTATTGGTATTGGTGGTGGTATTGGTATTAGTGATGGTTGAATTGGTATTGGTGGTGGTATTGGTAGTTGTGGTACTGGTATTGGTGGTGGTGGTATTGGTGGTGGTGGTGGTATTGGGGTTATTGGTGGCAGTGGTATTGGTGGTAGTGGTATTGGTGGTGGTGCTGTTATTGGTAGTGGTGGTATTGGTGGTGGTGGTATTAGTGGTATTGGTTGAGGTGGTATTGGTGGTTGTATTGGTATTGGTGGTATTGGTGGTGGTATTGGTGGTGGTGGCATTGGTGGTGGTATTGGTGGCAGTCTTGGTACTGGCAGTGGTGGTATTGGTGGTGGTGGTATTTATGGTGTTGGTTGTATTGGTGGTGGTATTAAAGGTGGTTTTGGTGGTGGTGGTATTAGTAGTGGTATTGGTGGTGGTATTGGTGGTGGTATTGGTGGGGATGGTGCTATTGGTGGTGGGCTTGGTATTGGTGGTGGTGGTATTGGTTTGTGGTGGTATTGGTGGTACTGGTGGTGGTATTGGTGGTGCTAGTATTGGTATTGGCGGTGGAGGTATTGGTGGTGGCAGTGGTATTGGTAATGGTGGTGGTATTTGATTGGTGGTGTTGGTATTGGTGGTGGCGGTATTGGTGGTAGTGTTGGCAGTGGTGGTTGTATTGATGGTGGTGGTGATGGTATTGGTGGAGGTGGTATCAGTGGTGGCAGTATTGGTGGTGGTGATATTGGTGGAGGTGGTATTGATGGTGATAGTATTGGTGATGGTGGTGGTATTGGTGGTATTGTTATTGGTGGTATTGGTGATGATATTGGTGTTGGTGTGGTGGTATTGGTGGTGGTGGTATTGGTGGTATTGCTGATGATGGTAGTATTGATGGTGGTATTGGTGGTGGTGGTGGTATTCGTGGTGGTGATGGTGGTATTGGTGGGGGTATTGGTGGTTGTTGCATTTGTGGTACGGGTGATGGTATTGGTGGTGGTGGTATTGGAAGTGGTGGTGGTATTGGTGGTGGTGGTGCCATTGGTTGCACTGGTGGTGGTGATATTGGTTACAGTACTGGTAAAGGTGGTATAGGTGATGGTATTGGAATTGGTGGTAGTATTGGTATTGGTGTTACTTGTATTGGTGGTGGTGGTATTGGTGGTGATATTGGCATTGGTGGTGGTGTTATTGGTGGTGGTAGTGGTATTGTTGCTGGTGGTGGTATTGGTGGAGTTGGGGGTATTGGTGGTGGCAGTATTGGCGGTGGTGGTGGTGGTATTGGTGGTGGTGTTGGTATTGGTGATGGTGGTATTGATTGTAATGGTGGTATTGGTGGTGGTGGTATTGGTGGTTGTGGTATTGGTGGTGGTGGTGGTAGTACTGGTGGTATCGGTGATGGTATTATTGGTGGTAGTATTGGTGGTGGTGCTATTGGTGGTGGTTGTATTGGTGATTAGTGGTGGTGGTAGTATTGGTGGTGTTGGTGGTGATTTTGGTGGTGGTGGTATTGGTGGTGGTGGTATTAGTATTCCTAGTTTTAGTGGTGGCATTGGCAGTGGTGGTGGTATTGGTGGTAATGCTGCTATTGGTGGTGGTATTGGTGGTGGTGATATTGGTGGCGGTGGTGGTATTGCTTTTGGTAGTATTGGTATTTGTGATGGTGGTATTGGTATTGGTGGTGGTATTGCTGGTGATGGTATGAGTGGTGGTGGTGGTATTGGTATTGGTGGTTGTGGTATTGGTGGTGGTATTGGTGGTGGTGGTGGTATTGGTATTGGCAGTGGTATTAGTGGTGGTAGTATTGGTGGTGGTGGTAGTATTGGCCGTGGTGGTATTGGTGGTGGTATTTGTTGTGGTGGTTTTGGTGGTGGTGGTACTGGTGGTGGTGGTAGTATTGGTGGTGGTGGTATTTGTGGCAGTATTGGTGGTAGTTCTATTGATGGTGGAATTGGTATTGGTGGTGGTATTGGTATTGTTGGTGGTATTGGTATTGGTATTGGTGGTATTGGTGATGGTGGTATTGCTTATGGTATTAGTGGTGGTGGTATTGGTGTTGGTGGTGTTGGTGGTGGTTGTATTGGTCATGGTGGTAGTATTAGTGGTGATATTGGTAGTGGTGGTGGCATTGGTGGTGGTATTGGGGGTGGTAGTATTGGTATTGGTGGTGGTGGTATTGCTGGTGGTGCTATTGGTGGTGGCCGTGGTATTGGTGGTGGTGGTATTGGTATTGCTGGTGGTGGTATTGGTGGTGGTGGTGATATTAGTGGTGGTGATACTGGTGGTGGTGGTATTGGTGGCAGTGGTATTGGTGGTGGTGGTATTGGTGTTGGTATTGGTGGTGGTATAAGTGGTGATGGTATTGGCGGGGGTAGTGTTGGTAGTGGTGGTATTGGTGATGGTATTGTATTTGGTGGTGGTATTGGTATTTTTAGTGGTATTAGTATTGGTAGTGGAGGTATTGGTAATGGAACTGGTATTGGTGGTGGTGGTAATGGTGGTATGGGTATTGGTGGTGTTGGTAGTGGTGGTATTGGTGGTGGTATTGGTGTTGGTGGTCTTGGTGTTGGTGGTGGTAATGGTGGTGGTGCTATTGCTGATGGTATTAGTGGTGGTCATATTGGTGATGGTGGTATTGGTGGTGGTTGTATTGATGATTGGTGGTGGTGGTAGTGTTGGTGGTATTGGTGGTGGTGGTGATATTAGTGGTGGTGATATTGGTGGTGGTGGTGGTATTGGTGGTCGCAGTATTAGTGGTGATATTGGTAGTTTGGGTGGTATTGGTGGTGGTATTGGTGGTGCTATTAGTGGTGGTATTGGTGGTGGTAGTATTGGTATTGGTGGTGGTGGAACTGGTGGTGGTGGTGGTATTGGTGGTAGTGCTATTGGTGTTGATATTGGTGGTGGTGGTACTGGTGGTGGTGGTATTGGTGGTGGTGATATTGTTGGTGGTGGTATTGGTGGTGGTGGTATTTGTGGCGGTATTAGTGGTGATGGTATTGGTAGGGATGATGTTGGTCGTGTTGGCAGTGGTGGTATTGGTGATTGTATTGTATTGTTTGTGGTATTGTTGGTGGTAATGATGGTGGTATGCGTATTTGTGGTATTGGTGGTGGTGATGTATTGGTGGTGGTGGTATTGGTGATACTGGTGATGGTATTGGAGGTTTTGGTGGTGGTAATGGTGGTATTGGTGATGGTGGTATTGGTGATGGCATTGGTGTTATTGGTGGTATTGGTGGTGGTGGTATTGGTGGCAGTATTGGTAATGGTGGTGTATTGGAATTGGTTATGGTATTGATGGTGGTGGTACAGGTATTGGTGGTGGTATTGGCATTGGTGATATTGGTGGTGGTGGAATTAGTGGTGGTGATATTGGTGGTGGTAGTATCTGTTCTATTGGTGGTGGTGGTAGTATGGGGGAAGTGATTGTATTGGTGGTGGTCTTGCTATTGGTGGTGGTGGTGGTATTGCTATTGGTAGTATAGGAAGTGGTGGTGGTATTTGTGGTGGTATTGGTGGTATTGGTCTGGTGGTATTAGCTGTGGTGGTATTGGTGGTGGTATTGGTTAGGTGGTATTCATGATGGTATTGCCGGTGGTTGTATTGATGGTATTGGTGATGGTTGTGATATTGGTGGTGGTGGTATTGCTGGTGGAATTAGTAGTGGTGGGGCTATTGGTGGCTTACTGGTGGTGGTATTGGTGGTGGTGGATTTGGTGGTATAGGTAGTGGTGGTGGTATTGGTGGTGGTATTGGTGGTGGTGGTATTGGCTGTGGCGGTATTGGTGATGGTATTGGTTAGGTGGTATTCATGATGGTATTGCCGGCGGTTGTATTGATGGTATTGGTGGTTGTATTGGTGTTGGTGTTGATGGTATTGGTGGTGGTGCTATTGCTGATGGTATTAGTGGTGGTCGTATTGGTGATGGTGGTATTGGTAGTGGTTGTATTGGTGATTGGTGGTGGTGGTGGTGATATTAGTGGTGGTGATATTGGTGGTTGTGGTATTGGTGGTGGTAGAATTGGTGGTCGCAGTTTTAGTGCTGATATTGGTAGTTTTGGTGGTATTCATGGTGCCATTGGTGGTGCTATTGGTGGTTGTATTGGTGGTGGTAGTATTGGTATTGGTGGTGGTGGTATTGGTGGTGGCTGTGGTATTCGTGGTTGTGGTATTCATGGTGGTGATGGTATTGGAATTGCTATTGGTGGTATTGGTGGTAGTGGTATTGGTTTTGGCGGTGGTATTGGTAGTGATGGTATTGCTGGTGGTGGAATTGGTGGTGGCAGTGGTATTGGTGGTGGTGCTATTGGTGTTGATATTGGCGGTGGTGGTACTGGTGGTGGTGGTATTTGTGGCGGTATTAGTGGTGATGGTATTGGTGGGGGTGATGTTGGAGGTGTTGGCAGTGGTGGTATTGGGGATTGTATTGTATTGGTGGTGGTATTGTTGGTGGTGGTAATGGTGGTATGCATATTCGTGGTATTGGTGGTTGTGATGGTATTGGTGGTGGTGGTAATGGCGATACTGGTGATGGTATTGAAGGTATTGGTGGTGGTAATGGTGGTATTGGTGATGGTGGTATTGGTGGTGGCATTGGTGTTATTGGTGGTATTGGTGGTGGTGGTATTGGTGGCAGTATTGGTAGTGGTGGTGCATCAGAATTGGTGAGGGTATTGATGGTGGTGGTACAGGTATTGGTGGTGGTGGTATTGGTGGTGGTATTGGCATTGGTGGTGGTGATATTGGTGGTGGTGGTATTGATATTGGTGGTGGTGGTATCTGTTGTATTGGTGGTGGTGGTGGTATAGGTGGTGGTGATTGTATTGGTGGTGGTCTTGGTATTGGTGGTGGTGATGGTATTGCTATTGGTGGTATAGGTGGTGGTGGTGGTATTGGTGGTGGTATTGGCTGTAGTGGTATTGGTGGTGGTATTGGTTAGGTGGTATTCATGATGGTATTGCCGGTGGTTGTATTGATGGTATTGGTGGTGGTGGTATTGCTGGTGGTGGTATTGGTGGAATGAATGATTTTATTGGTAGTGGTGGTGGTATAGGTGATGGTAGTATTGGTGGTGGAATTAGTAGTTGTGGGGCTATTGGTGGTTTACTGGTGGTGGTATTGGTGGTGGTGGTTTTGCCGGTATTGGTGGTGGTGGCATTGGTGGTGGTATTGGTGGTGGTGGTATTCTTGGTATTGGTGGTGTTGGTATTGGTGGTGTTGGTATTGGTATTGTTGGAGGTGGTATTTGTGGTGTTGGTCTTGATGGTGGAATTGATATTGGTGGAGGTGGCATTGGTGGTGGCAGTTTTATTGCTATTGGTGGTGGTGGTGGTATTTGATTGGTGTTGTTGGTGGTGGTGGTATTGGCAGTGGTGGTATTGGTGGTGTTATTGGTGGTAGTGGTATTGGTGGTGGTGGTATTGGTGGCAGTATTGGTGGTGAAGGTACTGGTGGTGGTACTGGTGATGGTGGTATTGGCGGTGGTGGTGGTATTGGTGGTGGCAGTGGTATTGGTGGTGATAATATTGGTGGTGGTGGTATTTGTTGTGGTGGTATTGGTGGTGGTGGTACTGGTGGTGGTATTGGTATAGGTGTGGTGGTATTGGTATTGGTGGTGGTATTGGTGATGTCTGTATTTCTGGTGTTGGTATTGGTGGTGGCAGTAGTATTGGTATTGGTGGTTATGGAATTGGTGTTGGTGTTGGTGTTGGTATTGGTGGTGGTGGTATTGGTGGCAGCAGTATTGGTGATGGTGGTATTTGTGGTGGTGGTACTGGTGGTGGTATTGACGGTGGTGGTATTGGTGGTGGTGGTATTTGTGGAGGTGGTATTGGTGGTGGTATTGGTATTGTTCATGTTATTAGTATTGGTAGTGGTGATATTGGTTATTGTACTCGTAATGGTGCTGGTGGTATGGGTATTTGTGGTATTGGTGGTGGTGGTATTAGTGGTGGTGGCATTGGTGGTTTTGGGGGTTTTGGTGGTTGTGGTATTGGTGGTAAGGATATTGGTCGTACTGGTGATGGTATTGGTGGTGGTATTGGTGCTGGTGGTGGTGATATTGGTGATGGTGGTATTGTTGGTGGTGGTGGCATTGGTGGTATTGGTGGTGGTGGTATTGGTGGCATTATTGGTATTGATGGTGGTACTGGACTTCGTGGTGGTGTTGATGGTGGTGGTATTGGTATTGGTGGTGGTGGTATTGGTGGTGGTATGTATGTATGTATAAATATTTATAGAGCGCACTGCAACCCTACGGGCATCCTGGCGCTAATGACATAGTGGCGAGGAAGAGGCTGGAGGGTTATACTCTAGGGAATAACCAGGTCTTGAGCTGTCTACGAAATAATGTTAATTCCTGGACCTGTCGCAACTCCAAAGGAAGACTGTTCCACAAACGCGCAGCCGCAGAGCTAAAGGCACGGCCTCCCAAGGTAGATCTCTTTGTCTTGGGAATCTTGGCCATCCTAGCTGATGAAGAGCGCAGACTGCGCGTGGGGGCATACCAACTAAATAGATTTTGCAGCGGTCTGGGGCCAAGGCCATGAAGAGCTTTAAAAACTACGCACAGAGATTTGAACAAAATTCTCTGTTGCACAGGCAGCCAATGGAGTTCGGACAAAGCCTTAGTGCTAGAGGTGGAACGCGGTCTCAGAAGGGCAAGTTTTGTGGCAGCTGCCTGGATACGTTGAAGTCGCCGGATCAAATAATCTGGAGATGCAAGCAGCAAAGCATTACAAAAGTCCAAACGACTAAGGATAGTGCAACAAACCACTGTTCCTCTCACATGGAGAGGAAGTAATGGTAGGATCCTACGTAATCCTCTCATAATCATGTGGCAGTTCGAGGCCACCTTGTTGACATGCGACTCCAGACTTAGCTTGTCAT
Source organism: Triturus cristatus (assembly GCF_964204655.1). Lineage (NCBI taxonomy): Eukaryota > Metazoa > Chordata > Amphibia > Caudata > Salamandridae > Triturus > Triturus cristatus. The sequence goes on from NC_140593.1 coordinate 870,206,887, forward strand.
TGAAACAGACCCCCAGATTACGCACAGTCTTCACTGGAACCAGGGGGGTGTCCAAGGGGAGAGGCCAGAAATTAGAAGGTAAGGCTCGAGGCACCTTGCCCACTGAACAATGTAGAATCTCAGTTTTGGCCCCATTGAACTGCAGGGCATTGTTTTTCAGCCAAGTCGTCATATCCAGCATACAATTGTGGAAGGTAGATAAGGATTCCGCCTGATCACCTTCCAGGGAGATGATCAATTGCGTGTCATCGGCATAGTTGACTGCCATAATATTACTAGATTTGATGATTTGAACTAAAGGTCTCATATAAACGTTGAACAATATCGGGCTAATAGAAGAACCCTAAGGGACACCCTGTTTATTAGGCAAAAAATCTGACTGATACGGAGGCAGAAAAACCTCCTGCCGTCTGTCCGACAGATAGGAACAGAGCCACTTCAAGGCCAAACCTGTGACCCCCACCTCCTCAAGCCGATGTAGGAGGATGTTATGGCTAACCGTATCGAATGCGGTGGATAGGTCTAGCAGTATCAAAGTTGCAGAATGACCCTTATCCGCCCGCATGCGCAAATCGTCCAAGGCAGTAATCAATGCAGTTTCGGTACCGTGCCCTGGACGGAAGCCAAATTGATTCTCCTCCAGCTTGCAGTTGCTCTCCAGGAACCCCGAAAGCTCCTGGCTAATGAGACGCTCAACTATCTTAGCTGGAAAAGGCAGCAAGGAAATAAGTCGGTAGTTCCCGTAGCAAGCGGGATCCAGCGAAGGTTTTTTCAAAAGGGGGGATACCAGCACATCCTTCCAGCAGGCCGGGACCACACCACTAATTAGTGACTCGTTAGTAATCTGATGAAGGTGCAGGAAAGTTTCCGATCCTAATTCCTTCCAGAGTTTCTGCGGAATGGGGTCTAATGGAGAACCAGAACATACTTTCTTAGCCAAGTTGGAAAAGTCCTCTAAAGAAGGACACGTCCAATGATCTAAACAGGGTCCTGCCGAAACCTCTTGGTTTATCCTAGAGACTGTGCAGTCGGGCGGATCCGCTGTCAGTACTTCCACTCCAGCCTTGCTGCTAAGCACTGGATCAAGCTGCAAGCCCTCTAGGATTCCCTTTATTTTATTGTGAAAAAAGGCTGCCAACCCATCACACAGATCCTGAGAAGGAGTAATCTTATTGGTCAGGCACTCTGGGTTGGTAATGCCTCTCAGGATGTTAAAGACACATTTAACACTGTTGGGGGCGTTCAAAATAAGGTCCGCAAAATACGACGCCTTAGTAGTTACAATGGCTTGTTTGTATCTAACTAGCAATTCCCGCCAAATAATCTTGTCACTAGTTAGATAATGACTACGCCACTGCCTCTCTGCATGTTTACACTGAATTTTGAAAGCCCGTTGTTCTTCTGAAAACCAGGGTGCAGAAGGGGATCCTCTTTTCCTAAGCCGTTTCAGGGGAGCAGACCGGTTAATGGTAGTCGTAATATAGCTGCAGAGCTCCCTGTAGTTGGCATCAACCGACTGCCCTGAGTCAGGGAGGGGGGCCGCATCAAAAAGAGATGCAAATTGAGCTTTCCTCCTCAGGGCTTTCTAGTCCCTAACCAGGACACTATTAGTTTCCATGAACGAGGGGGATCTACATCTAGGGACCGACACTATTTTAAATCTGATCAGATGGTGATCGGACCAATCCACTGGGAGGATATTATCCAGAGTCACTACATTTTCCGCGGCAAATATCAGATCTAATACATGTCCTGCCGAATGAGTTGCCTTCAACACACGTTGTGGTAGGTTAAAATTGGCACATGATTGAACAATATTGTTGTATGCTGTTTTCATCATTGCATTAGGCCATAGATTAAGATCTCCCTAAATCATCAATCTATGATGGGTAAGTGCTAGATTGCCAATCACATCCAAAAACTGCTGTTGTGACTGTTCACTTACAGCCCCTGGGGGTCTGTAGCAAAGAATCCCAGTCAGGATATGACCGGACCTGTCCTTTAAAGAGAAGCCCAAAGTTTCAAGCTGCGTGATCTCGTCAATGTCCAATGGCGAGAAATCCCATATTTCTTTGTAGATGATCCCTATTCCGCCACCCCTGCCGCTAGGTCTAGGTTTGTGAAAAGCTTTGAAACCAGAAGGGCATACAGCGCCAAGTTTTAAATCTAGACCAGGCGCAAGCCAGGTTTCCGTCATGAATAGTATGTCCAAGTTGTGTTCATCAATTAGCAGTTGAATTTCCGTAGAGTGCTTGGGGAGAGACCTAACGTTTAAAAGTCCACAGTTCAGTCCTTCCTCGTGGCGAGAGTCGACAACAGTCCCCAAAGGAGGCCCTACCTCCGGCGCTTCCGGAGTCAAGACACAATTATTGAGCTCGTACAATTGTGTCCGTGAGTAGCAAAGCCGCGCAGTGGTCAACTTCGCACAGGGCAAGGTGTTATAAGCAGCGTTATAAGGCGCAGCCCGCACGTCCGAGGCGCGGACAGGCGCAGACGGGCTTGCCTTTGGCGCGCCGCCGGCGCGCCGCCGGCGCGCCCACTGCGCGCGTCCGCTGCGCGGTCGCTCCAGAGCGACGTTAAATAGGCGCCAGCAGAAAAAGACTAGAGTGCTGACCTCCTAGCGAGGACACGCTAGTTCCGGTCGTGCTCGGATGTGAAATTTGGAGCGTTACGTTCTTTGTGCAAAAAGCAAATGACAGCAGCAGGATATATTTTTAAAAGCAGGATCACAAATAAAACCACAATTCCCCAATTCAATTATTCCACACCCCAAGCGTCACTCCCTTCAATGTCAAATATATTGACATTGGTGGTGGTGATATTGGTGGTGGTGATGGTATTGGTGGTATTGGTGGTGGTGGTATTGATGGAGGTGAAGGTATTGGTGGTGGTCTTGGTATTGGTGGTGGTGGTATTGGTGGTGGTATTGGTTGTGGTGCTATTGGGTGGTGGTATTGCTCTGGTGGTATTGGTGATGACATTGGTGGGGGTGGTACTGGTGGTGGTTGTGTTGGTGATATTGGTGGTGGTGGTGGTATTGGTAGTGCAGGTATTGGCTGTGTTGATGGTATTGGTGGTGGGCTTGGTATTGCTGGTATTGCTGGTGGTATTGCTGGTGGTGGTAATACTGGTTGTGGTATTGGTCTGGTGGTATTGGTGATGGTATTGGTGGAGGCAGTATTGGCAGTGGTGGTATTGATGGTATTGGTGGTGGTTGTGATTAGGGGTGGGCGGAATTTGCAAAATCCACTTTGGCAAATTATCGCAAAAATGTTTAAAATTATCGCGAACAAGCGGAAATATCGCGAAGATGCGGAATTTTGTTTCCCGCATGTTCGCGAGATTTTCTGCATGGTTGCGGGTCGCCAACTTACCCATGTGGTTGCTGGCGGGCGCGGCCATCTTGTTTTGAGTTGTCTCGCGGTGCATGATCGCGAGAAGAAAGACATGATCGCGCGACGCATGACGTCACTGCAGCGCAAATGGCTAAAAACAATCCAACATCTCATGGAGAACGCGACCGGATCAAGAAAACTTGTCGGCGAACGCAGGGATTCAGGTAAGGCGATCGCGCGCGCGCGCGAGAATGTATTATTTTACTGCGCGAGCAAGAAACAAATTATCGCCAAGCTGCGGAAAGCGGAAATTTTGACATTTTCGCTCTCTCCGCGGAACGCGAAAATGTCAAATTATCGCAATTTCCGCGAATGGAACGAAATTTTTGCACAGGCCTAGTTGTGATATTGGTGGTGGTGGTATTGGTGGTGGTGGTATTTGTTGTATTATTGGTAGTGGTGGTGGTATAGGTGGTGGAATGAGTAGTAGTGGGGCTATTGGTGGTGGTATTGGTGGTAGTATTGGTGGTGGTGGTATCGGTATAGGTGGTGTTGGTATTGGTGTGGTGGCATTGGTGGTGGTATTGGTGGCAGTGGTATTCTTCGTATTGGTAGTTGTGGTATTGGTGGAGGTGATATTGGTGGTGGTGGTATTGGTGGTGGTGGAATTGGTGGTGGTAGTAGCAGTGGTATTGGTGGTATTGGTCTTGGTGGTGGTGGTGGTATTGGTGGTGGCAGTGGTATTGCTATTGGTGGTGGTGGTGGTGATATTTGATTGGTGTTGGTGGTATTGGTGGTGGTGGTGGTATTGGCGGAGGTAGTATTGGTGGTGTGTTAGAATTGGGAATCTCTGGTTGGCACAAGTATGCACTTGTGGCAAGCAGGGACTCTTAATTCTAAGTCAGGATAAGGGGATCACCCTTTCAAATAACCCCTGCTCACCCTTTAGGTAGTGTGGCGCAAGCAGTCAAGACTATTCTCAGGGCGTCATAGGTTAAGAATTTGTGAACACATACAGTAATACAATGACACACCACAAATGGACACCAGTCAAGGTTGTATCAAAAATAGGTTTCTTTATATAAGGCGTAGCACAAGACCAGAATAACGATTAGAAATGACCACAGTATTATTTCAAAGTTCAATGTTCTTGTAAAAAGTCTTAAAATACAAAAATAGGCTTCTTTTAGTCAATTACGCTTCTTTTCAGGCTCTGTACGGTTCGTACCTGGATGTGCGACTCGTTGGCGTTAAAAACAAAGAAAGTACGAGTCTAACAATCGTTGCGGACTCCGGGGTCCGTGGCGTGCACGCTGTGGTGCCAACAGAACAAAGTACCTTAAGTTCGTGGGGTCCGCGACGGACAGTGCGGGACAAGGCGATGAGTCCAGGTCGTAGCTCGGCAGCGTATTCAGATGCTGGTCGGGTCGCGGCGTCAGTACGCGGCGTGGATACGGGACCTTCAGGGATACGTTGCGGATGGCCCGGATCGGCTTGCAGAGTCCGTGGCGTTCGGCGTTCGAGCCGTACCTTTGGTGCGGATAGGCGGCGACACTTCTCGGCGCCGTACAGCATATGGGGAGGATCGGTGCGATGCGGCGTCTCGGCTCCGAGCCCGGCACAGTGCAGTACGTTAGCAGCGTACGGACCGTACCTGCGGGACAGCAAAGCTTGTGTTCAGCATACAGGGTTCGGCAGCCAGGGCTGTATGACTCGAATCGGTGGGGAAGGTTAGGTGCAATACGGCTGGGAGGGATATGGCGCGTACTAACGCTTTTGGATCAGCGTAGACGCACGGTGCCGGGCGGCAAAGACACGGCTTCGCGGCGGATGGAGTACGAGTCGTACTGGGGCCAAATCCAGTGGGACAGAAGCAAGAATTGTCCAGGCAACTCAGTTTTGGGAGGCAGATGAGTCCAATGGTGCTGGGACTCAGTTCAGGGGGCAAGCTCTCTTCCAAGCCCTTGGAGATTGTTGAAAACAAAGTGCAAAGTCTCTCTTAGTCTTTTCCTCTCCTTTCTCAGCAAGGCACCAACTGCAGGCCAATCCCCCAGGTCAGGGAAAGTTACTCCTCCTTCAGCTTCTTCCAGGTCCTTCTGGTCAGGCAGAGTTTCTTCGTGGTTCAATCAGGATCTGTTTTCTTAGGAGCAGGGCTCCTATATTTATACCAAGTTTCTTTTGTCTTTACAGGCCAGGGGGGCCTTTGCATAATCCCAGTCCAGTTCTTTTCAGTGAGGAGCACTTTGTTGTTGGGACTCTGGATTTTTCTTTCAGCAGGCAGGGCAGAGACATCAGACGCCCCCCAGGGGGTGGAGCCAGCATTGTGGTGGCAGAGCACTGCCCTATTCTGAGTCAAAGTGCACTCCTCCCACCCATCCTGGTGTAATCTCTCTATTCACCACCTGGTAGCCCCAGCCTGTCTCCTGGAACTTCCCAGCCCTGTCAATCAAGCTACACACAAAGAAGATAGCCCCTCCCAGCAGAGGCGGTCTGAAATGGTTAGGCACGCAAAGGCTAACTTTCTAAAAGTAGCATTTGCAAACGAAGGATATTAAAATAACCTTTGCTAAAAGATGTATCTTATTATTCTGAGTTCAGGCATACTAAACATGAATTTCTACCATGCTTCCAGAGCCTGCTAGGATTATAGAGTGTTATAATCTAGCAGCCCATTCTGGCCTATGGAGAGCAAGTAGCCTTACAATAGTGAAAAACGAAAATGGCTGTAATTCACTATTAGGACATGCCACACACTTCAGGGCATGTCCTACCTTATCCTTACAATGCACCCTGCCCTAGGGCCTACCATAGGGGTGACTAACATGAAGGTAAGGGAAGGTTTAGGGACTGGCAAGTGGGGACACTTGTGCAGTCGGCATGACAGTACCAGACTGCATGCAGGTTCTGCAATGGCAGACCTTAGACACATTTTACCCGGCTGCTTCTGTGGGTGGCACAACCAGTGCTGCAAGCCCACTAGCAGCATTTGGATATACAAGCCCTTGGCACCCCTGGTGCACTCTACTAGGGACTGATAGTAAACCAAATAAGCCAAACATGGAAGTCAATTCACATAATACATTTTCCCACAGGGAGCACTTGCACTGTGGCACTGGATGGCAGTGGCACAGTGCCCTGAGCAGCTAACACCAGCACAAAAATACATTGAGGCACAGACAAAAATGGAAGGGTGACCCACGCCAATGGTGCCAGGTCTAACACATGTCCCCTCCAGCTGAAATGTGGGGAGAACTACCCTACCCCAGGGAGTTCTCATCACTAAGGTGGAAAAATCTGGAAAGACCATCAGCGTTGGCGTGGTCTGTACCGGGGCGATGTTCCACCGTGAAATCCATCCCCTGTAGGGAAATGGACCACCTCAACAACTTAGGATTCTCACCTCTCATCTGCATCAACCACCTGAGGAGCCTGTGGTCTGTTTGAACCCGGAAGTGAGACCCAAACAAGTAGGGTCTTAGCTTCTTCAATGCCCAGACCACAGCAAATGCTTCTCGCTCAATCACACTCCACTTTTGTTCCCGGGGAAGTAACCTCCTACTAATAAAGGCTACGGGTTGGTCAAAGCCCTCCTCAGTGATCTGTGAGAGAACAGCCCCTACACCATGCTCTGATGCATCTGTCTGCACAAGGAATTCTTTGGAGAAGTCAGGAGCCAAGAGCACGGGCGCCGTGCACATGGCAGTTTTCAGGGTGTCAAAGGCCTTCTGACAGGTGTCAGTCCATATCACTTTTCTGGGCTGCTTCTTCGAAGTCAGCTCTGTCAAGGGGGCAACGATGCTGCCATACCCCTTGACAAACCTCCTGTAGTACCCTGTGAGTCCTAAAAAGGCCCTCACCTCCGTCTGGGTCTTTGGGGGCTCCCAAGCCAGGATGGTTTCAATCTTGGGTTGTAGGGGCGCCACCTGGCCGCTCCCTACTTGGTGTCACAAGTACACCACGGAACCCTGCCCGATCTGACACGTGTTTGCCTTGATCGTGAGGCCTGCCTTGCGCAGTGCCATCAACACTTCCCAGAGATGTCGCAGGTGTTCTTCCCATGTGCCACTGAACACTGCGATGTCATCCAGGTATGCGGCGCTGAACTCGGTCAGCCCAGCCAACACCTGGTTGACCAACCTCTGGAAGGTGGCAGGGGCATTCTTCATCCCAAATGGCATAACCTGGAACTGGAAATGCCCATCTGGCGTGGAGAATGCGGACCTCTCTTTGGCCCCATCAGTCAAGTCGATCTGCCAGTACCCAGACGTTAAATCAAACGTGCTGAGGTACCGTGCAGCCCCTAACCGATCGATGAGCTCATCAGCTCTGGGGATGGGGTGCGCGTCAGTCTTCGTGACTGAGTTGAGTCCTCTGTAGTCCACACAGAACCGGAGTTCGGGTGTGGCACCCGGCGAGGCAGCCTTTGGGACCAAGACCACTGGGCTGGCCCAAGGACTGCTGGAGGACTCAACCACCCCAAGAGCAAGCATCTTTGAGACCTCCTCTTGCAGTTACCCTGTAAGCCTTGTGCTTCACAGGTAAGCTGTCTCCTGTATCCACATCATGGACGCACCAATCTGTGATACCAGGAACCAGGGAGAACAGGTCAGGAAACTGCCCCAGCAGCTGGCGGCAGTCATCCTGTTGCTCAGGGGTCAGGGTGGGTGAGAGGTTAACTCCATCCACTGACCCGTCTCGCTCTGAGGCTACCAGGAGGTCAGGAAGAGGCTCAGACTCCTCCTCCATCCCATCATCCATGGCCAAGAGCATGCCCACTTCGGACCTCTCCAAGTGGGGCTTCAGTCAATTGACATGGAGGACCCTCAAGGGGTTCCTCGGAGACTGCAAGTCCACCAAGTAGGTGACAGAACTCTTGCGCTCCACAATCTCAAAGGGTCCTGTCCACTTGTCCTGGAGCGCACAAGGCTCCACAGGGGCCAGGACCCATACCTTTTGACCAGGTTGAAGCTCAACCAGAGTGGCATTCTGGTTGTACCACCGCTTCATTTCCTCCTGGCTGGCTTCCAGATTTGCCTCAGCAAGTTGCCTGAAATGCCTAGTCTGGTTCCGAAAGGCCAGCATGTAACTATATACATTCTGGGGAGGTTTCCTGGGAGATAGCTCCCAGCATTCCTTGACCAGACTAAGAGGTCCTCGTACTGGATGGCCATACAAAAGCTCAAAGGGACTGAACCCCAGAGACTTCTGTGGCACCTCACGGTACGCAAAGAGAAGGCATGGTAAGAGGACGTCCCACTTACGCCTCATGTGTTCCTCAAGACCCATAATCATGCCCTTTAGGGTTCGGTTGAATCGCTCAACCAACCCGTTTCCTTGGGGATGGTAAGGGGTGGTGAACTTGTACGTCACACCACACTCTTGCCACAGGGATTTCATATATTTCGATATGAAATTGGTCCCTCTGTCAGACACCACCTCTAGAGGGAATCCTACTCGTGAGAAAATTCCCATCAGTGCCCGTCCCACCACGGGGGCCGTCACTGTTCTCAGAGGGATGGCTTCAGGGTACCGGGTGGCATGGTCCACCAAGACCAGGATAAACCTGTTGCCCATGGCTGTCTTGGGGTCCAGTGGCCCCACAATGTCAATACCCACTCGCTGGAATGGGGTACTGACCACAGGGAAAGGTTGGAGTGGAGCCCTCAGCTTCCTTCCACTCTTACCACTTGCCTGACAAGTCTGGCATGTCCTGCAGTGAGTGTCAGAACTCCTGCGCATTTGAGGCCAATAAAAGTGGGTGACAAGCCTTTCGAAGGTCTTGTCCTGCCCCAAATGCCCTGCTAACGGAACGTCGTGAGCCAGCCCCAGTAGGAAGGCTCTGAACTTCTGGGGTAACACCAGCGCACGGGCTGACCCAGGTTCAGCAACCTTAGGCTCTGAGTACAGGAGGTCGTTCTCCCAGTAGATTAAGTGAGTACCGGACTTATCACCATTGGCCTGGGCTGCAGCCTGCTGCCTCATACCCACTAGAGAGGGGCACTCCTTCTGCTCCCTGCAGAATTCCTCCCTGGTGGGGCCTCCTTCTTGCTGCCAATGGGTCAGCTCAGGTAGGTCCCCCAGTTCGGCTATCTGTTCCCCGATAGGCTCCAGGGCATCCCCCTCAATGTCTGCTTCCTCCTGGGCCGTGGGAACGTTAGGAGCCGGTTTCCCGTGCCTCCTGCGCCCTCTCCCTAAGGCTGGTACCTGGGTCTCTCCTTCAGGCTCCAGGGTCCCTTCAACACCCCTACTGGCTGCCATCGACCGGGTGGTCACGCACGCCCAATCAGGTAAACCCACCATCCGCAGGTGAGTCGTCTTCTTGTCCTTTTCCCAAGGGGAGCTCTCCAAATCATTACCTAGGAGACAATCAACAGGCATGGCCGCTCTCACAGCCACTTGCAGAGTACCAGAGACCCCCCCCACTCAAAGGGAACCTGAGCCATTGGACACTGACTCTCTGTGTTGTCGGCGTTGACAATACGGCAGAATGCGTGTGGGACAACCTGCTCTTGAGACACCAGGTGTTGCTTGACAGCAGTCACACTGGCTCCTGTATCTCTAAGAGCCCCCACCCTTTGGCCATTTATGGTCACCCACTGCCCATACTTTTGAGTATTGGGGGCAGTTGGGCCTCAGCGACCATCTCACTATCTCCTAATGAGACTAGGGTCATCTGTATGGGAACCCCCTCCCCTTGGACATCTACCTCCCTCCCAAAGGCTACACTAGCCACCTGCTTGGGGGGTGGAGCACCAGGGGGTGCTGGTTTACCAAACATGGGGCACTTGGGATCCATCATGGAATAGTGCCACAGGTTGTTACACTTGTAACATCTGGGGGGGCCTCTTTGAACAGGGTTACCTGTCGGGGCCCGGTCTGCTTCGGGGGTGGGGGTGGCTGAGAACCTTTCCCTTGGTTCCCCTGGGAATTACTTTGGGGCCCTCTGTAGAACTCCCTCTGTTTACCCTTGTCCCCCCCACTCTTCTGCTGGGGACCCTGACCACCTTTGGCGGGGCCTCCCACAGGACCCTTGTGGACCCTGGTGCTGATCCAGCGGTCCGCCTCCTCAGCAAGCTTCCTAGGGTTAGTCAGCTTGCTATCGATCAGGTGCTGGCGTAGCTCAGGAAAACAATTATAAGGCAAGTGCTCCCATGCAATTAGATCAAACAGCCCTTGGTAATCATTTACTTTGCTACCCTTCACCCAACCATCTAGCGCTCTGGAAAAAAAGTCACATATTCTACATAAGTGGTACCAGGTTTCTTGGTGCATTCCCTAATTCTCTGCCTCTACAATTCAGGAGTTAACCCATACCTTGTCATTAGAGCATCCTTCATGTGCGGATAGGATGTGGTGACATCAGAGGGGAGATCCAGCAGTGTGTCCCGCCCCTCACTCAGGAACCTTCCCCACAACCCCACTCCCCAATCTCTCTCAGGGACCCAGTGGGAGGACATGGCTACTTCATAGGCCCTGAACCACTGCCCAATATCATCCTGCTTATAATACTCTTTCACCACATCTTTAGGAATGTGCACCCTTGACTCTGTTAAATTGCTGCCACCAGAGGGAGAGTGGTCTAAACTCTTGGCCTTGAGATCCAACTCCCTCATTTTTACCTCATGCTCCATGGCCAGCCTTTGTCTTTCCATTTCCCTTTGGAGTTTCGCCATCTCCACTTCATGTGCTCTCGCAGCACTCCTGTCGGCCATCTCCTCTGGCGACAGGCCTCTGCTAGGCTCAGAAACACCTTCTGGGGTATCCCCTCCAGCACATTCTCTGGGAACTTGGATTCGTACCAGGCCCTCAGCACCTTGGTATACTGCTCCTTGTTTTTCAATCCAGTTTGGTTAATTCTGTACTTGGAGAGGTATCCTTTCAAGACTTCACTTGTGCACCTCAGCAGTGCCCTCTCCTCCCAATCGATGTCATCAACCCCAGAGAATATAGAGGCCGGTCTGCCTCCATTGACTGAGCTAGGCATGGTTTCTTAACGTGGAGATTCTTCAGCAAAACAAAAATCAATCCTGTGTGGCTGCGTTATCAGTCTGAACTCACTACGTGGTGTTCACTCAATCACTGTACATGAATCACAAATGCAAATTCACATCCTCACCGCTGACCACCAATGTTAGAATTGGGAATCTCTGGTTGGCACAAGTATGCACTTGTGACAAGCAGGGACTCTTACTTCTAAGTCAGGATAAGGGGATCACCCTTTCAAATAATCCCTGCTCACCCTTTAGGTAGTGTGGCGCAAGCAGTCAAGACTATTCTCAGGGCGTCATAGGTTAAGCATTTGTGAACACATACAGTAATACAATGACACACGAAAAATGGACACCAGTCAAGGTTGTATCAAAAATAGGTTTATTTATATAAGGCTTAGCACAAGACCAGAATAATGATTAGAAATGACCACAGTATTATTTCAAAGTTCAATGTTCTTGTAGAAAGGCTTAAAATACAAAAATAGGCTTCTTTTAGTCAATTACGCTTCTTTTCAGGCTCTGTACAGTTCGTACCTGGATGTGCGACTCGTTGGCGTTAAAAACAAAGAAAGTACGAGTCTAACAATCGTTGCGGACTCCGGGGTCCGTGGCGTGCACGCTGCGGTGCGAACAGAACAAAGTACCTTAAGTTCGTGGGGTCCGTGACGGACAGTGCGGGACAAGTCGATGAGTCCGGGTCGTAGCTCGGCAGCGTATTCAGATGCTGGTCGGGTCGCGGCGTCAGTACGCGGCGTGGATACGGGACCTTCAGGGATACGTTGCGGATGGCCCGGACGGTGGTATTGGTGTTAGTGATATTGTTGGTGGTGGTATTGGTGGTGGAGGCACTGGTGGTGGTATTGGTTGTGGTGGTATAGGTGGTGTTGGTGGTATCAGTGTTGGTGGTATTGGTGGTGGTGATGCTATTGGTGGTGGTGTTGGTGGTGGTGGTATTGGTGGTGGTGGTGGTATTGTTGGTGGTATTGGTAGTTGTGGTACTGGTGATGGTATTGGTAATGATGGTGGTGGAATTGGTGGTTGTATTAGTGGTATTGGAATTGGTGGTGGGTGTGGATGTGGGATTGGTGGTGGTATATGTGGTGGTGGGGCTATTGGTGGTGGTGTTAATAGTTTTGGCGGTGGTGGTATTGGTGGTGGTGTTGGTGATGGTGGTATTGGTGGCAGCGGTATTGGTGTTATTTGTGGTGGTGGTACTGGTGGTGGTATTGGTGGTGGTGGTATTTGTGGAGTTATTGGTGGTGATGGTATTTGTGGAGGTGGTATTGGTGGTGGTATTGGTATTGTTTGTGGTATTAGTATTGGTAGAGGTGGTATTGGTTATTGTACTCATATTGGTGGTGGTGGTATTGGTGGTGGTATTGGCGGTAATGATATTGGTTGTACTGGTGATGGTATTGGTGGTGGTATTGGTGCTGGTGGTGGTGATATTGGTGATGGTGGTGGTGGTGGCATTGGTGGTATTGGTTGTGGTGGTATTGGTGGCATTATTGGTATTGATGGTGGTATTGGACTTCGTGGTGGTGTTGATGGTGGTGGTACTGGTATTGTTGGTGGCGGTGAAGGTATTGGTGGTGGTCTTGGTATTGGTGGTGGTGGTATTGGTTGTGGTGCTATTGGTGAAGGTATTGGTCTGGTGGTATTGGTGATGACATTGGTGGGGGTGGTATAGGTGGTGGTTGTGTTGGTGATATTGGTGGTGGTGGTGGTATTGGTAGTGCGGGTATTGGCTGTGGTGATGGTATTGGTGGTGGGCTTGGTATTGGTGGTGGTATTGGTGGTGGTGGTAATATTGGTCATGGTATTGGTCTGGTGGTATTGCTGATGGTATTGGTGGAGGCAGCATTGGCAGTGGTGGTATTGATGGTATTGGTGGTGGTTGTGGTGGTGATATTGGTGGTGGTGGTATTGGTGGTGGTGGTACTTTTTGTTTTATTGGTAGTGGTGGTGGTGTAGGTGGTGGAATGAGTAATAGTGGGGCTATTGGTGGTGGTTTTGGTCGTGGTATTGGTGGTGGTGGTATTGGTATAGGTGGTGTTGTATTGGTGGTGGTGGCATTGGTGGTGGTATTGGTGGCAGTGGTATTCTTCTTATTGGTAGTTTTGGTATTGGTGGAGGTGATATTGGTGGTGGTGGTATTGGTGGTGGTGGAATTGGTGGTGGTAGTAGCAGTGGTATTGGTCTTGGCGGTGTTGGTCTTGGTGGTGGTGGTGGTATTGCCAATATCCACAGGAGCGAAGTACGCATCCGTCCTCTCCCCCGAGATACCTCACACCCCTGTTAATGGAACAAAAAAGTGGGTAGAGTGGTATCTCTAGGGAGCAAAGAGACCGGAATGAGCCACCAGGGAACGTCTTGATTGTATTTAGCGAGGGAGGAGCGATTCAGTAGAGAAGAGGAACCTGCAGCAATACAAGAAGAAGAAAAGGGACAGGTAGGGCAGACACCTTTTCTAACAGGCTACCACAACTCAATATAGGGCTGTAACGTGTACCCTCACACACTTACACTGCAAACAGCTGAAGGGGGCTTGCAAAAGCGAGCATCTGGAGTTTTCAAAAGGAAATGTAGTCAAAGGCATACGTCTGCCTAGCACCACAGAACTAATGTACAAGCCAGAGAAAACGAAGATAGTACTCACAAAAATGAGAGAAGACTTTGACAATTCACAGCTCTTAGTAGTCTCGTAGATTTGTTTGTAAGCGAGGTTCCACCCACAAGGTCAATCCATTAACACAAGGCAGCAGTGACTTAACGATCATATGATCAAAAGAACAAAGGTTGTAACGTAGGCGAGTGTCCTCTCTTTAGGTAGAAAATGCTCCCAAAAGCAAAAAGATGACTCAGAATGTTGTCAGAAGGTGCGGAGGCACACAGGACTTCCTGACGCTTGCGTATCACCAATCGTGTAGGCAGTGCGTCCGCGCGCACAAGAGATTACTGGCAAAACCACACAAATATAACAGCGCGTCCTCGCGCTCTCAAAGGCACCAAAGACTGAATACTCGTAGCGCTTCCTCGCGCTTGAGAAAGTCCGGTCAAAAAGCAGCACGTCCTTGCGTTGCTGGGAAAATAATTAGAAAAGCACCAAACAGCGCTACTCGTGCTATTAAAGGGAGTCAATCGATTCGTAACGACTAGCGCGTCCTGAGGAAAGAGATATCTTCCAAACAGCGCGACCTCGCACTGTAGCAAGGTTTAATGCAAACGGGCAAACCACGGGACAAATCACGGTACCATCCTGAAGGAGGCAGGGTCAGTAGCAAACTAAAGGAAAACAGGGCGTGGCCCAAAAACAGGAAACAAAGCCAAGCACCGGGGATCAGTGGCTCCCAGCTTATAAGCTGTGCCTGTCAGCTGATCAGATCCTAGTGCAGTATGGGAAGGCACACAAGCTACATACCATACTGATGCATTGTGGGAAGGGTAGTTCTTGATTTACAATAGGGGTACTATGCGGGAAGTCTACCGTCTAACATGGTGTTGCTATTGGTGGTGGTGGTGGTGATATTTGATTGGTGTTGGTGGTATTGGTGGTGGTGGTGGTGGTGGTGGTATTGGCAGAGGTAGTATTGGTGGTGGTATTGATGTTAGTGGTATTGTTGGTGGTGGCATTGGTGGTGGAGGTACTGGTGGTGGTATTGGTGGTGGTGGTATAGGTGGTGGTGGTATTGGTGGTATTGGTGGTGATGCTATTGGTGGTGGTGTTGGTGGTGGTGGTATTGGTGGTGGTATTGGTGGTGGTATTGGTAGTGGTGGTACTGGTGATGGTATTGGTAATGATGGTTGTGGAATTGGTGGTTGTATTAATGGTATTGGTATTGGTGGTGGGTGTGGTATTGGTGGTGGTATATGTGATGGTGGGGCTGTTGGTGGTGGTGATGGTTTTGGTGGTGTTGATATTGTATTGGTATTGGTGGTGGTGTATTGGTGGTGGTATTATTGGTGGTGGTATTTGTGGTATTGGTATTGGTGATATTGGTGGTGTTGGTATTGGTGGTGGTGGTATTAGTGGTGGTAGTATTGGTGGTATTGATGGTGGTCGGTATTGGTCTTGGTGGTGGTGGTAGAATTGGTGGTGGTATTGGTGGTGGAATTGATGGTGGTGGTGGAATTAGTGGTGGCTTTGGTGGTGGTATTGGTGGTAGTGGTATTGGGCTGGTGGTATTGGTGGTGCGGTATTGGTGGTGGTGGTATTGGTATGAGAGATATTGGTGGCAGTGGTATTGGTGGTGTTGGTATTGGTGGTATTGGTGATATAGGTGATGGTATTGGTGGTGGTGGTATTGGTAGTATTTGAGATACTGGTGGTGGCACTGGTATTGGTGGTGGTATTGATGGTTGTGGTTGTATTGGTGGTGGAGGTGGTATAGGTGGTGGTAGTGATATTGGTGGTGGTGGTATTGGTGATGATGGTAATGCTGGTGGTGGTATTGGTGGTGGTGGTATTGGTAGTGGTATTCATGGTATTGATGATGGTATTGTTGGTGTTGTTATTGGTGGTATTGGTTGCAGGGGTATTGGTGGTACTGGTGAAAGTATTGCTGGCAATATTTGTGCAATTGGTAGTGTTGGTGGTGATACTGGTTATGGTGGTATTTGTGGTGATGCTGACATTGGTAGTGTTGGTGGTGATGGTGGTATTGGTGGCAGCATTGGTATTGGTGGTGATATTGGAATTGGTGGTGGTACTGGTATTGGTGGTGGTATTGGCACTGGTGGTGGTGGCATTGGTGGTGGTATTGGTGGTGGTAATATTGGTGGTGGTATTGGTGGAAGCGGTATAGGTGGTGGTGGTGGTATTGGTGGTGGTCTTGGTATTGGCGATGGTGGTACTGGTGGTATTGGTGGTGGTATTGGTGGTAGTGGTGTTGGTGGTGGTGGTGGTATTGGTTGTGGTAGTATTGGTGGTGGTATTGGTATGGTGGTATTGGTGATGGTATTGGTGTGGGTGGTATTGGTGCTGGTGGTATTGGTGGTACTGGTGGTGGTTTTGGTGGTGATATTGGTGGTATTGGTGGTGACAGTATTGATGGTGGTGATGGTATTGGTGGTGGTCTTGGTATTGGTGGTTGTGGTATTGGTGGTAGCGGTATTGATGGTGGTGATGGTATTGGTGATGGTCTTGGTATTGGCGGTGGTGGTACTGGTGGTATTAGTGGTATTGGTGGTGGTGGTATTGGCTGTAGGTTTATTGTTGGTGGTATTGGTATGGTGGTATTGGTGATGGTATTGGTGGGGTGGTATTGGTGCTGGCGGTATTGGTGGTATTGGTGGTGGTTTTGGTGGTGATATTGGTTGTATTGGTGGTGACAGTATTGATGGTGCTGGTATTGATGGTATTGGTGGTGGTTGTGGTGGTGATATTTGTGGTGGTGATATTGGTATTGGTGCAGGTGGTAGTGGTGGTATTAGTGGTTTTATTGGCAGTGGTGGTGGTATATGTGGTGGTATTAGTGGCACTGGTGGTATTGGTGATGGAATGAGTAGTGGTGGGGCTATTGGTAGTGGTATTGGTGGTGGTATTGGTGGTGGTGATGGTATTGGTATTGTTTGAATTGGTGGTGTTGGCATTGGCGGTGGTATTGGTGGCAGTGGTATTCTTGGTATTGGTGGTGGTGGTATTGGGATTGGTGGTGGTGGTAATGGTGGTGGTGGTAGAATTGGTGGTGGTAGTAGCAGTGGTATTGGTGGTGGTGGTATTGGTCTTGGTGGTGGTGGTATTGGTGGTGGCAATACTATTGGTGGTGGCAATGGTATTGATGGTGGTATTAAATTGGAGTAGCTGTTATTGGTAGAGTTGGCGGTGGTATTGGTGGAGGTAGTATTGGTGGTGGTATTGGTGGTAGTGGTATTGATGGTGGTGGTATTGGTGGTGGAGGTACTGGTGGTGATATTGGTGGTGGCATTGGTGGTGATGCTATTGGTGGTGGTGGTGTTAGTGGTGGTGGTATTGGTTTTGCTGGTGGTGATATTGGTGGTGATATTAGTGGTGGAGATATTGGTGGTGGTGGTATTGGTGGCAGTGGTATTGGTGGTGGTGGTATTGGTGTTGGTATTGGTGGTGGTATTAGTGGTGATGGTATTGGCGGGGGTGGTGTTGGTAGTGGTGGTATTGATGATGGTATTGTATTTGGTGGTGGTATTGGTATGTGTAGTGGTATTAGTATTGGTAGTGGAGATATTGGTAATGGTACTGGTATTTGTGGTGGTGGTAATGGTGGTATGGGTATTGGTGGTGTTGGTGGTGGTGGTATTGGTGGTGGTATTGGTGTTGGTGGCATTGGTGTTGGTGGTGGTGGTATTGGTGGTGGTGCTATTGCTGATGGTATTAGTGGTGGTCATATTGGTGATGGTGGTATTGGTGGTGGTTGTATTGGTGATTGGTGGTGGTGGTAGTATTGGTGGTATTGGTGGTGGGGGTGATATTAGTGGTGGTGATATTGGGGGTTGTGGTATTGGTGGTGGTAGTATTGGTGGTCGCGGTTTTACAGCTGATATTGGTAGTTTTGGTGGTATTGGTGGCGCCATTGGTGGTGCTATTGGTGGTGGTATTGGTGGCGGTAGTATTGGTATTGGTGGTGTTGGTATTGGTGGTGGCTGTAGTATTTGTGGTGGTGATGGTATTGGGATTGCTATTGGTGGTAATGGTAGTATTGGTATTGGCGGTGGTATTGGTAGTGATGGTATTGCTGGTGGTGGAATTGGTGGTGGTGGTGGTATTGGTGGTGGTGCTATTGGTGTTGATAATGGTGGTGGTGGTACTGGTGGTGGTGGTATTGGTGGTGGCGGTATTAGTGGTGATGGTATTGGTGGGGGTGATGTTGGTTGTGTTGGCAGTGGTGGTATTGGTGATTGTATTGTATTGTTGGTGGTGTTGTTGGTGGTAATGATGGTGGTATACGTATTGGTGGTATTGGTGGTGGTGATGGTATTGGTGGTGGTGGTATTGGTGATACTGGTGATGGTATTGGAGGTTTTGGTGGTGGTAATGGTGGTATTGGTGATGGTGGTATTGGTGATGGCATTGGTGGTATTGGTGGTGGTGGTATAGGTGGCAGTATTGGTAATGGTGGTGTATTGGAATTGGTTATGGTATTGATGGTGGTGGTACAGGTATTGGTGGTGGTATTGGCTTTGGTGATATTGGTGGTGGTGGTATTAGTCGTGGTGATATTGGTGGTGGTAGTATCTGTTGTATTGGTGGTGGTGGTGGTATAGGGGGAAGTGATTGTATTGGTGGTGGTCTTGCTATTGGTGGTGGTGGTGGTATTGCTATTGGTAGTATAGGAAGTGGAGGTGGTATTGGTGGTGGTATTGGTCATGGTGGTATTAGCTGTGGTGGTATTGGTGGTGGTATTGGTTAGGTGGTATTCATGATGGTATTGCCGGTGGTTGTATTGATGGTATTGGTGATGGTTGTTGTATTGGTGGTGGTGGTAGTGATGGTGGTGGTATTGGTGGTATTAATGATTTTATTGGTAGTGGTGTTGGTATATGTGGTGGTAGTATTGGTGGTGGAATTAGTAGTGGTGGGGCTATTGGTGGCTTACTGGTGGTGGTATTGGTGGTGGTGGATTTGGTGGTATAGGTAGTGGTGGTGGTATTGGTGATGGTATTGGCTGTGGTGGTATTGGTGATGGTATTGGTTAGGTGGTATTCATGATGGTATTGCCGGTGGTTGTATTGATGGTATTGGTGGTGGTTTTGGTGTTGGTGGTGATGGTATTGGTGGTGGTGCTATTGCTGATGGTATTAGTGGTGGTCGTATTGGTGATGGTGGTATTGGTGGTGGTTGTATTGGTGATTGGTGGTGGTGGTAGTATTGGTGGTGGTGGTGATATTAGTGGTGGTGATAATGGTGGTTGTGGTATTGGTGGTGGTAGTATTGGTGCTCGCGGTTTTAGTGCTGATATTGGTAGTTTTGGTGGTATTGGTGGTGCCATTGGTGGTGCTATTGGTGGTGGTATTGGTGGTGGTATTAGTGGTGATGGTATTGGTGGGGTGGTATTGGTAGTGGTGGTATTGATGATGGTATTGTATTTGGTGGTGGTATTGTTATTTGTAGTGGTATTAGTATTGGTAGTGGAGATATTGGTAATGGTACTGGTATTTGTGGTGGTGGTAATGGTGGTATGGGTATTGGTGGTGTTGGTGGTGGTGGTATTGTGTTGGTGGTATTGGTGTTGGTGGTATTGGTGGTGGTGCTATTGCTGATGGTATTAGTGGTGGTCATATTGGTGATGGTGGTATTGGTGGTGGTTGTATTGGTGATTGGTGGTGGTGGGAGTAATGGTGGTATTGGTGGTGGGGGTGATATTAGTGGTGGTGATATTGGTGGTTGTGGTATTGGTGGTGGTAGTATTGGTGGTCACGGTTTTACAGCTGATATTGCTAGTTTTGGTGGTATTGGTGGCGCCATTGGTGGTGCTATTGGTGGTGGTATTGGTGGCGGAAGTATTGGTATTGGTGGTGGTGGTATTGGTGGTGGCTGTGGTATTCGTGGTGGTGATGGTATTGGGATTGCTATTGGTGGTAATGGTAGTAGTGGGATTGGCGGTGGTATTGGTAGTGATGGTATTGCTGGTGGTGGAACTGGTGGTGGTGGTGGTATTGGTGGTAGTGCTATTGGTGTTGATATTGGTGGTGGTGGTACTGGTGGTGGTGGTATTGGTGGTGGTGATATTGTTGGTGGTGGTATTGGTGGTGGTGGTATTTGTGGCGGTATTAGTGGTGATGGTATTGGTAGGGATGATGTTGGTCGTGTTGGCAGTGGTGGTATTGGTGATTGTATTGTATTGTTTGTGGTATTGTTGGTGGTAATGATGGTGGTATGCGTATTTGTGGTATTGGTGGTGGTGATGTATTGGTGGTGGTGGTATTGGTGATACTGGTGATGGTATTGGAGGTTTTGGTGGTGGTAATGGTGGTATTGGTGATGGTGGTATTGGTGATGGCATTGGTGTTATTGGTGGTATTGGTGGTGGTGGTATTGGTGGCAGTATTGGTAATGGTGGTGTATTGGAATTGGTTATGGTATTGATGGTGGTGGTACAGGTATTGGTGGTGGTATTGGCATTGGTGATATTGGTGGTGGTGGAATTAGTGGTGGTGATATTGGTGGTGGTAGTATCTGTTCTATTGGTGGTGGTGGTAGTATGGGGGAAGTGATTGTATTGGTGGTGGTCTTGCTATTGGTGGTGGTGGTGGTATTGCTATTGGTAGTATAGGAAGTGGTGGTGGTATTTGTGGTGGTATTGGTGGTATTGGTCTGGTGGTATTAGCTGTGGTGGTATTGGTGGTGGTATTGGTTAGGTGGTATTCATGATGGTATTGCCGGTGGTTGTATTGATGGTATTGGTGATGGTTGTGATATTGGTGGTGGTGGTATTGCTGGTGGAATTAGTAGTGGTGGGGCTATTGGTGGCTTACTGGTGGTGGTATTGGTGGTGGTGGATTTGGTGGTATAGGTAGTGGTGGTGGTATTGGTGGTGGTATTGGTGGTGGTGGTATTGGCTGTGGCGGTATTGGTGATGGTATTGGTTAGGTGGTATTCATGATGGTATTGCCGGCGGTTGTATTGATGGTATTGGTGGTTGTATTGGTGTTGGTGTTGATGGTATTGGTGGTGGTGCTATTGCTGATGGTATTAGTGGTGGTCGTATTGGTGATGGTGGTATTGGTAGTGGTTGTATTGGTGATTGGTGGTGGTGGTGGTGATATTAGTGGTGGTGATATTGGTGGTTGTGGTATTGGTGGTGGTAGAATTGGTGGTCGCAGTTTTAGTGCTGATATTGGTAGTTTTGGTGGTATTCATGGTGCCATTGGTGGTGCTATTGGTGGTTGTATTGGTGGTGGTAGTATTGGTATTGGTGGTGGTGGTATTGGTGGTGGCTGTGGTATTCGTGGTTGTGGTATTCATGGTGGTGATGGTATTGGAATTGCTATTGGTGGTATTGGTGGTAGTGGTATTGGTTTTGGCGGTGGTATTGGTAGTGATGGTATTGCTGGTGGTGGAATTGGTGGTGGCAGTGGTATTGGTGGTGGTGCTATTGGTGTTGATATTGGCGGTGGTGGTACTGGTGGTGGTGGTATTGGTGGTGGTGATATTGTTGGTGGTGGTATTGGTGGTGGTGGTATTTGTGGCGTTATTAGTGGTGATGGTATTGGCGGGGGTGATGTTGGCGGTGTTGGCAGTGGTGGTATTGGTGATTGTATTGTATTGGTGGTGGTATTGCTGGTGGTGGTGATGGTGGTATGCGTATTGGTGGTATTGGTATTGGTGATACTGGTGATGGTATTGGAGGTTTTGGTATTGGTAATGGTGGTATTGGTGAGGGTTTTATTGATGATTGCATTGGTGTTATTGGTGGTATTGTTGGTGGTGGTATTGGTGGCGGTAATGGTAATGGTGCTGTATTGGAATTGGTGATGGTATTGATGGTGGTGGTACAGGTATTGGTGGTGGTGGTATTGGTGGTGGTATTGGCATTGGTGATATTGGTGGTGGTGGTATTAGTGGTGGTGATATTGGTGGTGGTAGTATCTGTTGTATTGGTGGTGGTATAGGGGGTAGTGATTTTAATGGTGGTGGTCTTGCTATTGGTGGTGGTGGTGGTATTGCTATTGGTGGTATAGGTAGTGGTGGTGGTATTGGTGGTGGTGTTATTGGCTGTGGTGGTATTGGTGGTGGTATTGGTTAGGTGGGATTCATGATGGTATTGCCGGTAGTTGTATTGATGGTATTGGTGGTGGTTGTGATATTGGTGGTGGTGGTATTGCTGGTGGTGGTATTGGTGGTATTAATGATATTATTGGTAGTGGTGGTGGTATAGGTGGTGGTAGTATTGATGGTGGAATTAGTAGTGGTGGGGCTATTGGTGGTTTACTGGTGGTGGTATTGGTGGTGGTGGTTTTGTCGGTTTTGGTGGTCGTGGCATTGGTGGTGGTATTGGTGGTGGTGGTATTCTTGGTATTTGTGGTGGTGGTATTGGTATTGTTGGAGGTGGTATTGGTGGTGTTGTTCTTGGTGGTGGAATTGGTATTGTTGGAGGTGGCATTGGTGGTGACAGGCTTGTTGCTATTGGTGGTGGTTTTGGTTTTTGATTGGTGTTGGTGGTATTGGGGGTGGTATTGGCAGTGGTGGTATTGGTGGTGTTATTGGTGGTGAAGGTACTGGTGGTTGTATTGGTGGTGGTGGTATTGGTGGTGGTGGTATTGGTGGTGGTGGTATTGGTGGTGATGATATTGGTGGTAGTGGTGATTATGTTGGTTGTGGTGGTACTGGTGGAGGTGATATTAGTGGTGGTATAATTTGTGGTGGTGGTATTGGTGGTCGTGGAATTAGTGGTGGTATTGGTGGTAGTACTGGTATCTGTGGTGGTGGTATAGGTTGTGTTATTGGTATTGGCGGTGGTTTTGGTGATGTTTGTATTTCTGGTGTTGGTATTGGTGGTGGTGGTATTGGTGGTGGTGGAATTGGTGGTGGTATTGGTGGCGGTGGTATTCTTCATATTGGTAGGTGTGGTATTGGTGGAGATGGTATTGGTGGTGGTGGAATTGGTGGTGGTAGTAGCAGTGGTATTGGTGTTGGTGGTATTGGTCTTGGTGGTGGTGGGGGTGGTGGTATTGGTGGTAGCAGTGGTATTGCTATTTTTTGGTGGTGGTGATATTTGATTGGTGTTGGTGGTATTGGTGGTGGTGGTGGTATTTGCGGTGGTAGTATTGGTGGTGGTATTGGTGTTAGTGGTATTGGTGGTGGTAGTATTGGTGGTGGTGATATTAGTGGTGGTAGTATTGGTGGTATTGACGGTGGTCGGTATTGGTCTTGGTGGTGGTATTGGTGGTGGTGGTATTGTTATGAGTGGTGGTGGTGGTATTGGTAGTATTTGAGATACTGGTATTGGTGGTGGTATTGATGGTTGTGGTTCTATTGGTGGTGGAGGTGGTATAGGTGGTGGTGTTAATGGTGGTGATAGTGATATTGGTGGTAGTGGTATTGGTGGTGATGGTAATGGTGGTGGTGTTGGTATTGGTGGTTGTGGTGGTATTGGTATTGTTAGTGGTATTCGTGGTATTGGTGATGGTATTGTTGGTGTTATTGGTGGTGGTGGTATTGGTGGTACTGTTGAAAGTATTGCTGGCAGTTTTTGTGCAATTGGTAGTGTTGGTGGTGATATTGGTGATGGTGGTATTTGCGGTGGTGCTGACATTGGTAGTATTGGTGGTGGTGGTATTGGTGGTGGTGGTATTGGTGGCAGCATTGGTATTGGTGGTGATATTAGAATTGGTGGTGGTACTGGTATTGGTGGTGTTATTGTCACTGGTGGTGTTGGCATTGGTGGTGGTAATATTGATGGTGATGGTATTGGTGGTAGTGGTATTGGTGGTGGTGATGGTATTGGTGGTGGTCTTGGTATTGCCAGTGGTGGTACTGGTGGTATTGGTGGTGGTGGTGGTATTGGTGGTGGTGGTGGTGTTGGTATTGGTTGTGGTAGTGTTGGTGGTGGTATTGGTATGGTGGTGCTCGTGATGGTATTGGTGATGGTGGTATTGGTGCTGGCCGCATTGGTGGTATTGGTGGTGGTTTTGGTGGTGATATTGGTGGTATTGGTGGTGGCAGTATTGGTGGGGGTCATGGTATTGGTTGTGGTCTTGGTATTGATGGTGGTGGTGGTGGTATTGGTTGTGGTGGTATTGGCGGTGCTGGTATTGATGGTATTGGTGGTGGTTGTGGTGGTGATATTGGTAGTGGTGATATTAGTGGTTTTATTGGCAGTGGTGGTGGCATAGGTGGTGGTATTATTGGCGGTGGTGGTATTGGTGGTGGAATGAGTAGTGGTGGGCTATTGGTAGTGGTATTGGTGTTGGCATTGGTGGTGGTGATGGTATTGGTGGAATTGGTGGTGTTGGCATTGGTGGTCATGTTGGTGGCAGTGGTATTCTTGGTATTGGTGGAGGTGGTATTGGCAGTGGTGGTATTGGTGGTGGTAGAATTGGTGGTGGTAGTATCAGTGGTATTGGTGGTAGTGCTATTGGTCTTGGTGGTGGTGGTATTGGTGGTGGCAGTGGTATTGGTGGTGGTGGTGGTATTTGATTGGTGTAGTTGTTATTGGTGGTGGTGGTGGTATTGGTGGTGGTAGTATTGGTGGTGGTATTGGTGGTAGTGGTATTGATGGTGGTGGTATTGGTGGTGGAGGTACTGGTGGTGGTATTGGTGGTGATGCTATTGGTGGTGGTGGTGGTGTTAGTGGTGGTGGTGGAATTGTTGGTTGTTTTTTGGTAGTGGTGGCATTGGTGATGGTATTGGTATTGATTGTGGTGGTATTGTGGTGGTATAAGTGGTATTGGTTTTGGTGGTATTGGTTGTGGTGATATTGGTGGTGGTGAGATTGGTGGTGGTGGTGGTATTGGTGGTGGTATTTGTGGTGGTGAGGCTATTGGGGGTGGTATTGTGGTGGTATTGGTGGTGGTATTGGTGTTGGTGTCATTGGTGGTGGTATTATTGGTGTTGTCTTTTGTGGTAATGGTGGTGGTGGTATTGGTGGGGGTGTTATCAGTGGTGGTGGTATTGGTAATGGTAGTATTGGTGGTATTGATGGTGGTGGTGTTGGTATTGGTCTTGGCAGTGGTATTGGTGGTGGTATTTGACTGGTGGTGGTATTGGCAGTGGTGATATTGGTGGTGGTTGCATTGGTGGTGGTATTTGTAGTTAAGGTACTGATGTTGGTATTGGTGGTGGTGTTGGTGGTTGTTATTGGTGGTAGTGGTGGTGGTATTGGTATTGATGGTGGTATTGGTATTGGTGATGGTATTGGTACTGGCTGGTTTTGGTTATTTTGGTATTGGTGGTGGTAGTATTGGTGGTAGTGGTGGTGGTAGTGGTGGTGGTGGGGGTATTGGTATTGGTGTTATTGGTGGTGGTATTGGTGTTTGTGGTGGTATTGGTGATGGTATTGTTGGTGTTATAGTGGCAGAGGTATTGGTGGCATTGGTGTTGGTGGTGATGATATTGGGAACAGTATTGGTATTGGACTGGTGTTATTGGTGTTGGTATTGATAGTGTTGGTACTGGTATTGGTGGCGGTGGCATTGGTTGTGGCATTGGTGGTAGTGGTGTTGGTGGTGGTATTGTGGTGGTGGTATTGGTGGTGGTGGTGGTATTGGTGTTGGTATTGGTGGTGGTAGCATTGGTGGTGGGGGTATTGGTGGTTGTGATATAGGTGGTGGTGATATTGGTTGTGGTATTGGTGGCATTGGTATTGGTGGTGATGCTACTGATATTGGTGTCATTAGTGGCATTGGTGGTAGTAGTATTGGTAGTTGTA
Organism: Triturus cristatus; assembly: GCF_964204655.1. Taxonomy (NCBI): domain Eukaryota; kingdom Metazoa; phylum Chordata; class Amphibia; order Caudata; family Salamandridae; genus Triturus; species Triturus cristatus. The sequence continues at coordinate 870,232,558 of NC_140593.1, forward strand.
TTGTTGGTGGTATTGGTGGTGGTGGTGGTATTCGTGGTGATATTGATGGTGGTGGTATTGGTGGTGGTTTTATTGGTGGTGGTATTGGTTATTTTGGTGATGGTAATGGTGGTTTTGGAGGTGGTGGTATTGGTGGTGGTGTTGCTGGTGGTATTGGTGGTGGTAGTGGTGGTATTGCTGGTGGTGGTATTGGTATTAGTGGTAGTAGTGGTATTAATGGTGGTGATGGCATTTGTGGCGGCATTGGTGGTGGTATTAGTGGTGGTGGTATAGGGGTGGTGGTATTGGTGGTGGTGGTATTGGTGGTGGCGGTATTGATGGTGGTATTGGTGGGGATTTTGGTGGCAGTGGTATTGGTGATGGTGGTATTGGTGGTGATGGTATTGGTGCTATTGGTGCTGTTCTTGGTGGTGGTGGTATTGGAGTTACTGGTGGTGGTGTTGATATTGGTGGTGATGTTATTTGTGGTGGTGGTTGTATTGGTGGTGGTGGTGGTATTGGTGGTGGTAGTGGTATTTGGTGGTGGTGGTGGTATTGGTGGTGATGGAAGTGGTGGTGGGGGTGGTGTTATAGGTGGTGGTGTTATTGGTGGTTGTGGTATTGGTGGTGGTGGTATTTGTGGTGATGTTATTGGTGGTGGTGTTATTGGTGGTGGTGTTGGTGGTGGTGGTATTGGTGGTAGTGGTGGTTGGTAATGGTGGTATTGGTATTGGTAGTGGTGGTATTGGTGGTTTTGGTATTGGTGGTGGTTGTATTGGTGGTGGTGGTGGTCTTGCTGGTGGTGGTAGTGTTGGTGGTGGTGGTATTGATGTTGGTGTTATTGTGGTGTTGGTGGTATTGGTGATGGCATTGGTGGTGGAGGTATTGGTGGCATTGGTGGTGTTGGGAACAGTATTGGTATTGGACTGGTGATACTGGTGTTGGTATTGGTATTGATGGTGGTGGTACTGGTATCAGTGGTAGTTGTATTAGGGGTGGTATTGACATTGGTGGTAGTGGTGTTGGTGGTGGTATTGGTGGTTGCGGTATTGGTGGTGTTGGTAGTATCGGTGCTGGTATGGGGGGTGGTGGCATTGGTGGTGGGGGTATTGGTGGTTGTAGTATAGGTGGTGGTGGTATTGGTATTGGTGGTGGTGGTTATGGTATTGGTGGTGGTGGTATTGGTTATTTTGGTGATGGTAATGGTGGTTTTGGAGGTGGTGGTATTGGTGGTATTGGTGGTATTGGTGTTGGTGATATTGGTGGTGGTGGTATTAGTGGTGATATTGGTGGCATTAGTCATGGTGGTGGTATTGGTGGTGTTGGTGGTATTGATGGTGGTAGTGGTGGTGGTGGTATTGGGGTGGTGGTATTGGTGGTGGTATTGATGGTGGTGGTAATATTGGGGTATTGGTGGTGGTGGTATTGGTGGGGGTATTGGTGGCAGTGGTATTGGTGATGGTGGTATTGGTGGTGATGGTATTGGTGGTATTGGTGATGGTATTTGTGGTGGTGGTATTGGAGTTACTGGTAGTGGTATTGGTGGTGGTGGTGGTATTGGTGGTGGTGGTTGTATTGGTGGTGGTGGTGGTATAGGAGGTGGTGTTATTGGTGGAGGTAGTGGTATTGGTGGTGGTGGTATTGGTGGTGATGGTAGTGGTGGTGGTGTTGGTGGTGGCGGTGGTGGTATTGGTGGTCGTGGTGGTGTTGGTATTGTTGGTGGTATTCGTGGTACTGTTGATGGTATTGATGGAGGTGTTATTGGTGGTGGGGATGTTGGTGATATTGAAATTGGTGGTACTGGTGCTGGTATTAGTGTTGGTGGTATTGGTGATGGTATTGGTGGTATTGGTGATGGTATTGGTGGTGATATTGGTGTTGGTGGTATTGGTGGTATTGGATGTACTGGTGGTGGAATTGGTGTTGGTGGTGGTGGTATTGATGGTATTGGTGATGGTATTGGTGGTGGTGGTATTGGTGATATTGAAGGTACCGGTGGCTGTTGTGTCGGTGGTGGTACTGGTGGTGGTGGTGCTTTAGGTGGTGGTGTTATTGGTGGTGGTCTTAGGGTGGTGGTAAGGGTGCTGGTGGAGGTGGTGTTGGTGGTGGTGGTATTGGTGGTGGTGGTATTGGTGGTGGTATTGGTATTGTTGGTGATATTGGTCATATTGTTGATGGCATTGTTATTAGTGGTGGTGCTATTGTTCCTGATGGTATTGGTGGTATTGGTGTTGGTGGTATTGGTGGTGGTGGTGGTATTGGTGGTGGTGGTATTGGTAGTGGTGCTATTAGTAGTATTGGTGATGGTATTGGTGGTGGCATTGGTGCTGGTGGTATTGGTGGTGATGGTGTTGGTATTGGTGGTGGTGGTAGTATTGGTGGTGGTGGTGGCATTGGTGGTATTGGGAGCAGTATTGGTATTGATGGTATTTGTGTTGGTATTGGTATTGGTGGTAGTGGAACTGATATTGGTGGTGGTGGTATTGGTGGTGGTGCTGATATTGGTGGTGGTTGTGTTAGTGGTGGAGGTGTTATTGGTGGTAATGGTATTGATAGTGGTGGTGGCATTAGTGGTGGCATTGGTGGTGGTATTGGGGTGGTGGTATTGGCTGTGGTGGTGGTATTGGGGGTGATGGTATTGGTGGTGGTGGTATTGGTGGGGGTATCAGTGGCAGTGGTATTGGTGATGATGGTATTGGTGGTGATGGTATTGGTGGTGGTGGTGGTATTGGTGGTGGTGGTATTGGTGGTGGTGGTTGTATTGGTGGTGGTGGTATAGCTGGTGGTGTTATTGGTTGTGGTGCTGGTGGTATTGGTGGTGGTGGTTGTGGTGGTATAGGATGTGGTGTTATTGGTGGTAGTGGTATTGGTGGTGGTGGTGTTTGGGGTGATGTTATTGGTGGTGTTGGTGGTGGTGGTATTGGTGGTTTTGGTATTGGTGGTGGTACTGTCAGTGGTGGTGGTATTGGTGTTGGAGTTATTGGTGGTGATGGTGGTGGTATTGGTATTTGTGGTGGTATTGGTGGTATTACTAAGGCTATTGGTGGTGGTATTGGTGGTGGAGGTGTTGTTGGCATTGGTGGTGTTGGTGGTGGTGCCAGTGGTGGTGGTGTTGGTATTAGGAAAAGTGTTGGTATTGATGGTGATGGTACTGGTATTGGTGGCAGTGGTATTGGTGGTAGTATTGGCATTGGTGGTAGTGGTGTTGGTGGTGGTATTGAGGTGGTGGTGGTGGTATTGGTGGTACTGGTGGTGGCAGTATTGGTGGGGGTGGTGGTATTGGTGTTGGTATTGGTGGTGGTAGCATTGGTGGTGGGAGTATTGGTGGTTGTGGTATAGGTGGTGGTGATATTGGTGGTGGTATTGGTATTGGTGGTGGCATTGGTATTGGTGGTATTGGTGGTGGTGCTACTGATGTTGGTGTCATTGGTGGCGATGGTATTGCCGGTCTTGGTAGTGGTATTGTTGGTGGTATTGGTGGTGGGGGTATTGGTGGTAGTGGTGGTTGGTAATGGTGGTATTGGTGATGGTATTGGTATTGGTAGTGGTGGTTTTGGTATTGGTGGTGGTTGTATTGGTGGTGGTGGTGGTCTTGCTGGTGGTGGTGGTATTGATGTTGGTGTTATTGTGGTGTTGGTGGTATTGGTGATGGCATTGGTGGTGGAGGTATTGGTGGCATTGGTGGTGTTGGGAACAGTATTGGTATTGGACTGGTGATACTGGTGTTGGTATTGGTATTGATGGTGGTGGTACTGGAATCAGTGGTAGTTGTATTAGGGGTGGTATTGACATTGGTGGTAGTGGTGTTGGTGATGGTGGTGGTATTGAAGTGGTGGTGGTGGTATTGGTGGTTGCGGTATTGGTGGTGTTGGTAGTATCGGTGCTGGTATGGGGGTGGTGGCATTGGTGGTTGTAGTATAGGTGGTGGTGGTATTGGTGGTGGTGGCATTGGTGGTGGTTATGGTATTGGTGGTGGTGGTATTGGTTATTTTGGTGATGGTAATGGTGGTTTTGGAGGTGGTGGTATTGGTGGTATTGGTGGTGGTATTGGTGTTGGTGATATTGGTGGTGGTGGTATTGGTGGTGGTGGTATTGGTGGTGGTGGTATTGGTGGCATTAGTCATGGTGGTGGTATTGGTGGTGTTGGTGGTATTGATGGTGGTAGTGGTGGTGGTGGTATTGGGGTGGTGGTATTGGTGGTGGTATTGATGGTGGTGGTAATATTGAGGTATTGGTGGTGGTGGTATTGGTGGGGGTATTGGTGGCAGTGGTATTGGTGATGGTGGTATTGGTGGTGATGGTATTGGTGGTATTGGTGATGGTATTTGTGGTGGTGGTATTGGAGTTACTGGTAGTGGTATTGGTGGTGGTATTGGTGGTTGTATTGGTGGTGGTGGTGGTATAGGAGGTGGTGTTATTGGTGGTGGTAGTGGTATTGGTGGTGGTGGTATTGGTGGTGATGGTAGTGGTGGTGGTGTTGGTGGTGGCGGTGGTGGTATTGGTGGTCGTGGTGGTGTTGGTATTGTTGATGGTATTCGTGGTACTGTTGATGGTATTGATGGAGGTGTTATTGGTGGTGGGGATGTTGGTGATATTGAAATTGGTGGTACTGGTGCTGGTATTAGTGTTGGTGGTATAGGTGGTATTGGTGATGGTATTGGTGGTATTGGTGATGGTATTGGTGATGATATTGGTGTTGGTGGTATTGGATGTACTGGTGGTGGAATTGGTGTTGGTGGTATTGATGGTATTGGTGATGGTATTGGTGGTGGTGGTATTGGTGATATTGAAGGTACCGGTGGCTGTTTTGTTGGTGGTGGTACTGGTGGTGGTGGTGCTTTAGGTGGTGGTGTTATTGGTGGTGGTCTTGGGGTGGTGGTAAGGGTGCTGGTGGAGGTGGTGTTGGTGGTGGTGGTATTGGTGGTGGTGGTATTGGTGGTGGTATTGGTATTGTTGGTGATATTGGTCATATTGTTGATGGCATTGTTATTAGTGGTGGTGCTATTCTTCCTGATGGTATTGGTGGTATTGGTGTTGGTGGTATTGGTGGTGGTGGTATTGGTAGTGGTGCTATTAGTGGTATTGGTGATGGTATTGGTGGTGGCATTGGTGCTGGTGGTATTGGTGGTGATGGTGTTGGTATTGGTGGTGGTGGTAGTATTGGTGGTGGTGGTGGCATTGGTGGTATTGGTGGTATTGGGAGCAGTATTGGTATTGATGGTATTTGTGTTGGTATTGGTATTGGTGGTAGTGGAACTGATATTGGTGGTGGTGGTATTGGTGGTGCTGCTGATATTGGTGGTGGTTGTGTTAGTGGTGGAGGTGTTATTGGTGGTAATGGTATTGATAGTGGTGGTGGCATTAGTGGTGGCATTGGTGGTGGTATTGGGGTGGTGGTATTGGCTGTGGTGGTGGTATTGGGGGTGATGGTATTGGTGGTGGTATTGGTGGTGGTGGTATTGGTGGGGGTATCAGTGGCAGTGGTATTGGTGATGATGGTATTGGTGATGATGGTATTGGTGGTATTGGTGATGGTATTGGTGGTGGTGGTATTGGTGGTGGTGGTTGTATTGGTGGTGGTGGTATAGCTGGTGGTGTTATTGGTTGTGGTGTTGGTGGTATTGGTGGTGGTGGTTGTGGTGGTATAGGATGTGGTGTTATTGGTGGTAGTGGTATTGGTGGTGTTTGGGGTGATGTTATTGGTGGTGTTGGTGGTGGTGGTATTGGTGGTTTTGGTATTGGTGGTGGTACTGTCAGTGGTGGTGGTATTGGTGTTGGAGTTATTGGTGGTGATGGTGGTGGTATTGGTATTTGTGGTGGTATTGGTGGTATTACTGAGGCTATTGGTGGTGGTATTGGTGGTGGAGGTGTTGTTGGCATTGGTGGTGGTGCCAGTGGTGGTGGTGTTGGTATTAGGAAAAGTGTTGGTATTGATGGTGATGGTACTGGTATTGGTGGCAGTGGTATTGGTATTGGCATTGGTGGTAGTGGTGGTATTGAGGTGGTGGTGGTGGTATTGGTGGTACTGGTGGTGGCAGTATTGGTGGGGGTGGTGGTATTGGTGTTGGTATTGGTGGTGGTAGCATTGGTGGTGGGAGTATTGGTGGTTGTGGTATAGGTGGTGGTGATATTGGTGGTGGTATTGGTATTGGTGGTGGCATTGGTATTGGTGGTATTGGTGGTGGTGCTACTGATGTTGGTGTCATTGGTGGCGATGGTATTGCCGGTCTTGGTAGTGGTATTGTTGGTGGTATTGGTGGTGGGGGTATTGGTGGTGGTGGTATTGGTGGTGGTGTTATTGGTGGTGGTTGTATTGGTGGTGGTTGTATTGGTGGTGGTTATGGTATTGGTGTTGGTGGTATTGGTTATTTTCATGATGGTAATGGTGGTTTTGGAGGTGGTGGTATTGGTGGTGGTGGTGTTGATATTGGTGGTTTGGTATTGGTGGTGGTATTAGTGGCGATATTGGTGGGATTGGTCATGGTGGTGATATTGGCAGTGGTATTGGTCGTGGTGGTGGTATTGGTAGTGATATTGGTGGTGGTAGTGGTGTTTGTGGTATTGGGGTGGTGGTATTGGTGGTGGTGTTAGTGTTGGTGGTGGCTGTATTGGTGGTGGTATTGGTGGTGGGGGTATTGGTGGCAGTGGTATTGGTGATGGTGGTATTGGTGGTGATGGTATTGGTGGTATTGTTGATGGTATTGGTGGTGGTATTGGTGGTGGTGGTATTGGGGTTACTGGTGGTGGTATTTGTATTGTTGGTGGTGGTATTGGTGGTGGTGGTTGTATTGGTGGTGATGGTGGTATAGGTGGTGGTGTTATTGGTGGTGGTAGTGGTATTGGTGGTGGTGGTATTGGTGGTGATGGTAGTGGTGGTGTTGTTGGTGTTGTTGGTATTGGTGATCATGGTGGTATTGGTATTGTTGGTGGTATCCATGGTATTGGTGATGGTATTGCTGGTAGTGTTATTGGTGGTGGTGGTTTTGGTGGTATTGGTGGTGGTGGTATTGGTGGTAGTGGTATTGGTGATGGTATTGGTGGTGGTATTGGTGATGGTGGTATTGGTGGTATTGGAGGTAATGATGGTGGTATTGGTGATGGTATTGGTGGTGGTGGTATTGAAGGTACTGCTGGTGGTCGTATTGTTGGTGGTGATATTGCTGGTGGTACTGGTGGTGGTATAGGTGGTGGTGTAATTGGTGGTGGTGGTGGTCATGGTGGTGGTGATAATGTTACTGGTGGAGGGGGTGTTGGTGGTGGTATTAATGGTGGTGGTCTTATTATCATTATTATTAGTCGAATTTGTATTGCGCATAGCTGCCCCAACAACTGGCTTTCCCAGCGTCACCAAAGACCATAGACGTGAGCCAAGGGAGAAAAATTAAAAGTTAGACAGGGAACAGCCAGGTCTTTATGGATTTGCGGAAATCAAGATGGTTCCCGATCGTTCTGATGGAGGCAGGGACGAATTCCAGAGTTTCGCAGCAAGACTGCGAAAAGAACAGCCACCAGCTCTAGCTTTCAGAACTCGAGGAATGCTGACCAACGCTTGGTCAGCAGATCAAAGGGAACGCCGCTGCACGTAAAACTCTAACAGGTTGGCCAGCCCTAAAGGTGCTTGTAGGGTCAGGATCTTGTGCGACACACAAAGAGACTTGAACTGAATACGCTTTTCAACAGGCAACCCATGAAGTTTAGGAAGCACATGGGCAACCGAGCAAGATTTCAGAAGAGCCACCAGAATGCGAGCCGCTGCATTCTGTACTCTCTGCAGATGCCTAATGCTGGACTTCTTGGCGCCCAGATAGAGGGAATTGCCATAGTCCAGTCTAGATAGGATTGTCGCCAGGACAATGGTTTGACGCACTTTGGGTGGAAAGAAACCAAAAGTGGTTTCAGACCTCACAAAAGCCCAAAACAGACCCCTGCCACTGCTTTCGATTGGATGTCAAAAGTCAGGCCACTGTCGAACCACACGCCCATGTTCTTCATAGCCTCCTTGGGCAAGGGGGCGGGTTTAAGATGATCCGGCCAACACTGCTCGGACCACAACTCCCGGTCCTTCCCGAACAATAAGTCCTCAGACTTACTGGGGTTCAACTGCAAGCAGTTTGCCGCCATCCAGTCCGCAACCACTAAAAGGTTCTCTTTGAACTTGTCCAGATTGGCGCTGGATTTCTTAGAGAAGGCGATCACCAATTGGGTGTTGTCAGCATACGACACCAATGACAATCCCCTACATTTGGTTACCGAAGCCAGGGGTCGGACATGAATGTTGAACAGTAGGGGGCTCAAAATTGAGCCCTGCGGCACCCCCTGGTGCAAAGCAAACTCCTGCGAATAAAAAGGTGGCACGGAGACCTGAAATGACCTCCCCTCCAGAAAGGACCGGAGCCAGTCCAAAGCCACATCCCTGATACCAATTTCCTGTAGGCGCTTTAAAAGTATCACGTGAGATACGGTATCGAACGCGGCACTTAAGTCCAAAATGACTAAGGCCGCTGAATCACCGACATCCAGACTCCCCCGGATTGCTTCCGTCACTGCCAGCAGGGCAGACTTGGTGCTGTGACGCGATCGGAAACCATTCTGAGAAGGGTCCAGGAAGGCATTCTGCTCAATAAACTCAGAGAGAATGGAATTCACATGAGATTCAACCAGCTTCGCCAAAAAAAGCAGCTGGGAGATGGGGCGATAGTTGCCCAACTCAGCAGGATCCAAAGAAGGTTTCTTTAGCAGCGGAATAACTTTGGCATGTTTCCACGCCCCAGGTACGGATGCTGAAGACAGAGAAAGGTTAACTCGATCAATGTTCACAGGAGAAATAAGGGCATGGAACACGCTGAGCCACCTGGTAGGCCTCTAGGTATTCGTGGTGGTGGTGGTGGTATTGGTAATGTTGGTGGTATTGGTGGTATTGTAGAAGTGGACCTCAGCTAGTCCTACCAGTGCAAGGGGTTCGCCCTTCTCTGCACAGAGTCCTCAGACCAATAGGAAGAAGTTGGCACAGAAACTGGAATAGAAAATACAAAGTTTAATAAACCTCCTGAGGTTGAACTACATTCACACAGCACCCTTCGGTAATGAATGAAGTAGCACATCGAACAGAAGGAGCATGGTCCTTTTATACCCACACAGGGGCTCAAAAGAAGGCGGTACAAGTACAGAAGAAGGTTTTATGTACATATAAGGTCATATAGAAATGCACAGTCGACAAGTAGGAGTTAACAGTTTGTCAATGCTAGTAAACACATCCTGACAGTTACATACTACTAACAGCTGCAAGGACAGCTGCAAACTCAACTGGGCATGTGCGAAGGTGGAAGATACTAAATATAGTTTGTTTCTAGGCAGATTACAAGAGCAGTCACCACTGAGGGAGGACAGAGCACATGGTGAGCACGTGGCAGCACATGGCAAACAAAATGGCTACCAGAAATACAAAATGGATTCCACAAAATGGACAAGATAGCCTCTAAATACAAGATGGCTTCCGCTAATGCTAACCCAATCGCTGCCAATTTACAACAGATGACCCTTTTAGCATTAGCTGAAGACATTCATTCCTCTGGGGTAATCTAAATATGCATCCCGTACATCTATTAGCATTATTTCGGCCACCTCTTTATTCAACATTTGTTGGGCCTTTGTTTCTGCAACATACCTTTTGACAGGTATACAGACAGAGATGCAAATGGAGCAAAGCGTTGGACCACATTGGATACATACACAGCATGTAAAAAGTATCGTAATCATTACACACAGGATAGTCAGTAGCTTCCAGCCCCAAGCAGAAACAAAAGTCCCAAACCATCCAGCAAAAGTCCAAGTACCAGTCTCTGGATGAATTTCTACAGCAATCTTATGCAGTTTTGATATTGCGTCATATACTGAAGGTGAGTGATCCGGTATGAATACGCAACAGCTGCTACCGATGATGTGACATGCACCACCTCAATCAGCCAGAACCACATCTAGAACCATTCGGTTCTGAAGAGCTACAATCCTTGCAATTTGCAGCTCCTCTGTAATGTTCCCAAGTGCCATAGCTGTCTGATTGGTAACAGCTTCCACAACTCTAGTCAATCGTCTTATTTTCCTACTGTTTAATGCAGCACCCACAAAGAAGAACAAACCTAAATTAAAATCGACATACTGTTGCAGAGTGGTATCAGTTTGGTTTACTTCATCATTTATTGTCCTTTTGTATCTATTTCTAGAGATATCGTCGAATAATTTAAGGTCCTGGTGGTATGATGCAGGTGCCAGAAACACAAGGGGCAATAGAAAGGACACATAGCACACACCTTACCACCCAGCCGGTAGTTGATAATATCCTTGGCTACCACAGATAAAGTAAGTATTATGTGAGGCTATAAGACTACTGTTATTTACACCTTCAATAGTCAGAATTACAGTACATTCGCTTTTCCCCACTGGAATTCTCCCAATACTGCTTATACATAGATCTGCTTTAGCTCTAGTAACAGAAATCACAAATTGTTCCTTACTGGTAAAAGTTCTCATATTTGTGAAGACATATGGTGTTGAAATATTGTCCGGTTGATACTCTTCCCATTCCCATTTGGTCCCTTTGGCTTGAGGATAACCATCTTTATCTTGGTAGCATACTTTATTAAGGCAAAAAAGAAGCCCGCCTACTGTACGTCTTCCAGATGCAAACAAAAGCGCATACCAAGCCTGACAAGAACCATTATGAGAAAAGGGAAGAGGAATAAAAGGTGTTCCTCTTTTCTTTTGATGTGCAGGTATCATCCCACACACCCAACAGTTGGTAGTATTTGTGTCATGATGAGTATGATGCAACATCTGGATAAAGGTATTATTTAAGTAGGATTGTCGATGCTTCTGCTCATGGCAGGGTAGCGTAAAGTAGTGGTGTTCAACTGATACTGGAGTAGTGGCGATCAAAAGCTCTCGAGCAGGAGCCATTTTCTCAACGAACCAGGTTATTACTGCTACAGCCACCATAGCAACAACAAACCCTATAGCACAAATGATCTTTCTTTTAGCAACAGTTGATCTCATTGTGGACATGATCAGCTTGTCGTTGAAAACAATCGTTGGAGCTCTTATCCCTGGGCAGCCGTTGGTTTCTTCACCGAGGGTCAAGATGGGTGTCGCTACCGATGATGCGACATGCACCACCTCGATCAGCCAGAACCAAATCTAGAACCATTCGGTTCTGGAGAGCTACAATCCTTGCAATTTGCAGCTCCTCTGTAATGTACAGGACTGATCCCCCCCTTGCCACATCGGCATTCCGTTTCACTAACCCAGGGCGGTTGCTCAACCAGTCTATTTCGACGATGCATGCTCTTTCCGTTGTCTCAGTTGGTATCGGGATACTCCAGGAATCGTGTGATCCGGGAAGACTTCCTCAGGTTCATCAGGTGATATGGCTTGGCCACTCTCTGTATCCAGGATGTCCCAATGGTCGATCAAGGCAGCAGGATCCACCAAGGTAGACGGCACTTTCTTGCAGTGGGTGGAGTGCTCCCAGTTCCTCCTGTTCGTCACTCGGACCGCAGTTCTCGTTGAAAGGAGCACCTGCTCCGCGCCGCGCCACCTCGGCTCCAAACTGCTCGACCTCTGGAATGATCGGATCATCACCTGGTCTCCAGGTCGAAGTCCATGGCCTTCACCTGCAGACCTATCAGGAAGAGCTTCTCGAACCTGTTGATGAATAGAAATCAAACTGTCAGTCAATTGTGATAGGTAGTCACTCATCAATACACATGGTACATCATGTATGGGTATGGTATCAAAGTGGCTGGGTTTAGTGTAGCACATCTCTTCAGTGTAATGTGAGGGGCCAACAATGTCAATTCGTATCCTGTCAGACGAGCACTAGTTAAATGCTGCATCTTCGTCTGATTTAAAAGGGCATCAACCGCATGGGGTACTAGCACCAACAGCTTATGTGACTAAACTATCCCTTCACTCTGACGTATTGACACAGCTGTTGCTGCAACTGAACGGAAGGATCCAGGCAACGCACGAACAACAGGATCAAGTACTGCTGAAAAATATGCAGAGGGACGCTGTTTCTCACCGTGTGTCTGCACTAAAACTGAAAGTGCGCGACCATCTCTTTCGTGTACATAGAGTGTAAAAGCCTTGGTGTAATCTGGAGTGCCTAATACTGGTGCAGAACAAAGGGCTTGTTGCAATTATTGGAAAGCATTCTGGCATTCAGTCGTCCATGGAAGGGGGCATTGGAGTATCTTTAGTCAAAAGAGCCAACAGGGGTTTAAAAATATGTGAAAACCCTAATATCCATTGCCTACAAAAAGAAGTAAGACCAATGAATGCACGGACATCTTTCTGAGTATGGGGCACTGGTGTGTCTAAAATAGCTTGAATGCGATCTGGTGTGAGTGCACGTCCCTCCTTAGACAGAAGGTGACCTAAGTAGGTTACCTTCGGTCTACAATATTGCAATTTCTTTCATGACACTTTGTGATGATGGGAAGCAAGAAAAGAAAGCAAGGACAAAGTACATTTTTCACACTGTTCAGGGGTATCGGCTGCCAACAAGATGTCATCGACATATTGTATGAGAGCCACACCTTCAGGCAAAACGAAATAATCAAGTTGTCTTTTTAATGCTTGACTGTAAATACTAGGACTCTCAGTATAGCCTTGAGGAACTCTACAAAATCTATACGATCGATTATTCAAAGTGAAACCGAACAAATATCGGCTATCAGGATGAATAGGGATCGAAAAGAAAGCATTCTTCAAGTCTATCACAGAGAATGTAGTTGCTGTCGGAGGAACCAAAGTAAGAAGTGTCATTATGTCAGAAACCACGGGGTATTGTGGTACTACAATCTTGTTAACTTCTCGCAAATCAATAATGAATCGGTAAATCCTAGTGTCAGTATTTTTTTTCAGAATAGGAAGAATCGGACTGTTACAAACATTGTAAGGAACTTCCTCAACAACCCCCACTTCAATGAGATCATGGACAATACGTATGAGTGCTTCTTCGCCTTCCTGTGAAATTTTGTATTGAGGCAAACGTGGCAGCACAGCGCCCTCCTTGACACTAATATGTACTGGTGGAATAACCATTTGCCCTACATCAGTGTCTGAAGAAGCCCACAAAGTACTAGGGAGTGAAGCTAATGCAATATCCTCTTTAACAAGACAAGCTCTCTCTGTCACAGGATGGTTGTCATTCAAGATAACGCGTACACCTTCTGGAGAACATCGTATCGTAGCCCTGAAATACTTGAGCATCTCAAGACCCACAATATTGTCTGGTGTATTCGGGGAAAGCAAAAATGGACATGGAGCAGTACATTTATCCACATGGAATGCAAGTGGTTGTGACAGTGGGCTAAGGGAAGGGGTTCCATCGAAACCTATCGATGTAATGGTTAAGCCAGACAGGGGAGCCCTTGGAACCAATTGTTTAGACAAGGCGCTACGGGTAGCTCCTGTATCAACCAGAAACTGATCAGTAGAACCCAAAACATGTGCTGTAACATAGGTACCCCTCTGATCTACTGGAACTTCAACTGATTCCTTACCCCATCCTAGGCAATCCTATGCATAAGCAGAATCTTGAAAATCAGACGGCACATAGTCGGACAATTGATATTGGTTCCTTCTATCAAAAGTGTTAAACCCATCCTGCCCACGTATATTAGCATCAAACCTAGCACGATCACCTGTGCTTCCTCTAGGCCCTGAATATCCTGAACGATTTCTCATTTGTCCCTGACCACGTGGACACTGCTGAGCACGCAGTGCTGGACAATCGGAAGCCCAATGCCCAAATTTGTTACAGTACGCGCACTGGTCAACAGACAAATTCGAACGAGTATAAGAAGGGAAAGACGAACCATAAGATCCACGTCCACCTCTATCACTACCTCTTAAAGGCGGACCATAAGCATTTGTTCTAAGTCTTTCCATAATGCCCCAAAAGCTGCACGATCATCAATTTTACGAACAGTTCTCCACATATCAGGCGGTAATATCAATCCAAAAAATAAATCAATATTAGGCAAAGTCATAGTACAAGAGCTAATAGCACCCTCAACTTCCTCATAAAAAGCGGCTGGATTTTTTAGCGGATCAGGCAATGCAGTTTTAAGTGCCATGACATCCGTCCTATTCCAAGGAGTGTAAACCCAATTATAAATGAAATAACCCTTTGCATCGATAGAAACCTTATCATCACTTGTACCCATTCTTTTATGATGAACATACAAAGGCGCGGCCTCCCACATAGGTTTCACATGAACTAATATAGTCTTATCTGTTCCGAAGATAGAAGCTTGTGCCATGCCGGTCTGAGATGTCTGTGCAGCTACGTCTGCAGCCTTTTTCTCCTCTCGCAAACGGACTGCATCAACACGCCGTTTAACCAAACGCCTGATTGTATCAGTCACCTGGGAGAAAACAAAAAGACCATCACTCATTTGCTTACAATTATCTGCTACATCGTCGGGCTCTAACTCCTCAGAATATTTCCTAAACAGCTCAAGGACCTCTGCGGCAAACACCTCAGTAAAATACAGCTGCTCCCTTTCCTGCCAACCATTCATACTATCTAGAAGTTCAGAGGCGGGGGCAGTGCTACGAACTGCTTTACGAGCAGCAGATCAAAGCTGGGCCGCACGCTCAGCGGTCAACATAGAACGAGTTTCTCGTGCCTTGTGTTCCTCCGAACCAGAGTCCTCATCTGACTCATGAGGGGCAGAAGGAACAGTATACAGAGGTGGAGGAGGATCTAATAATAAGAAATCATCTTGTGGTTTATTAAGTATAGGATAGAGGGGCCGCCGAACAGCGTATTGGCCAGTTACCTGTAAATTGCGCTCCCTATCTTCTCTCTCTTATAACTCTTTATTTCTTTGTTTTTCAACTCCAATGCTTTCGCATAAATGTTCTTTCGCTGTTCTTTTTCAATCAAGGCTTGCTTACGCTTCATTCGTTCACGCACTTCTTTCTCCCACATTCGTACACAGTCAAACATATCTTGCCTAGTCTTTCGCTTAAACATACACTGTTCCACATACTCAATCTTTCGTAAATCAAATGACCCATGCGTAGGCCAACGCAACTCAGAATCCTTACGAGTGTATTTATTCCATAATGTGCTGTACATTATAGAAGAAAGACCATACTTAATATACATATCCCTATTAGGCGTCCCCTCCGGGGGGGCCGGTTGTACTTCATCGAGTCTCAAATTGGTACCACTACAAAAGCAACACATCCTACGAAATGTGCTAAAAACAGGCATGCCAAAAATAGTGCAGATTATGCAGTATTATAATCAAAGTAGCACTTAAGGTACCTTTAGTACGATGTGCCGTTCAAATCAATTCAGATAGAGAAAATTCTCCTCATTACCTGCCTATATAAATTGCAATTTATATATGAATCCCATAGAAATCCAAGTTGCCCAATACAAAGTCCAAAATACAAAAGCCGCAGTAAGTGTTACTAAACTACCTTACCAATCCCAGGCATAAAAACCAACAGCAAGCGCCACAGAACAACTCTTACCAATCACTTGGTGTCCAGGTTCCAACTGCCAAGTTCTAAAATCGACCAAATGGTCACTGCACGGCGACTCAACAGAAGAGATCTCAGTCGAGGACCGGCACCACCTGGATGGCCAGATCAGAAAGAAAGGAAAAACGCCGTGGTTGCCAAGACTCGGGTCTCATCGGGCAGCGATCGCGTCCAGAGCGAGATTCCAATCCTTCGTCGCGACCAATCCTTCGGGCATCCGAGTCGCCGATGAGCCCCACGTGGGGCACCAATTTGTAGAAATGGACCTCAGCTAGGCCTACCAGTGCAAGGGGTTCGCCCTTCTCTGCACAGAGTCCTCAGACCAATAGGAAGAAGTTGGCACAGAAACTGGAATAGAAAATACAAAGTTTAATAAACCTCATGAGGTGGAACTACATTCACACAGCACCCTTCGGTAATGAATAAAGTAGCACACCGAACAGAAGGCGCATGGTCCTTTTATACCCACACAGGGGCTCAAAAGAAGGCGGTACAAGTACAGAAGAAGGTTTTATGTACATATAAGGTCATATAGAAATGCACAGTCGACAAGTAGGAGTTAACAGTTTGCCAATGCTAGTAAACACATCCTGACAGTTACATACTACTAACAGCTGCAAGGACAGCTGCAAACTCAACTGGGCATGTGCGAAGGTGGAAGATGCTAAATATAGTTCGTTTCTAGGCAGATTACAAGAGCAGTCAACACTGAGGGAGGACAGAACACATGGTGAGCATGTGGCAGCACATGGCAAACAAAATGGCTGCCAGAAATACAAAACGGATTCCACGAAATGGACAAGATGGCTTCCGCTAATGCTAACCCAATCGCTGCCAATTTACAACAGTTTTGGTGATGGTATTTTTATTAGTCATGGTGCTATTGTTCCTGGTGGTATTGGTGGTGGTGGTAGTGGTATTGGTGGTGGTGGTGGTGGTATTGATGGTGGTGGTGGTGGTGGTGGTATTGGCGATGGTATTGGTGGTGGCCTTAGAGTTGGTGGTATTGGTAGTGGTGGTGTTGGTATTGGTTGTGGTGTTGGTGGTGGTGGTGGTATTAGTGGTGGTGGCATTGGTGGTAATGGTGGTGGTGGTATTTGGAGCAGTATTGGTATTGGTGTTGGTATTGGTGGTAGTGGTACTGATATCGGTGGTGGTGGTATTGGTGGTGGTGTTGGAATTGGTGGTAGTGGTACTGATAGTGGTGGTGGTGGAATTGGTGGTGGTATTGGAATTGATGATGGTGGTATTAGTGGTGGAGGTGGTATTGGTGGTGGTGGTATTGGTGGTGGCATTGGTGGTGGTGCTTCTGGTATTGGTGGGGGTGGTATTTGGTGGTATTGGTAGTCGTATTGGTGGTATTGTTGGTGGGGTATTGGTGGTGGTATTAGTAGTGGTAGTGGTATTGGTGGTGGTGGTATTGGTGGTGGTTGTGGTATTGGTCATGGTATTGGTGGTATTGGAGGTGGTGGTATTGGTGATGGTATTCATGTTGATATTGTTGGTGGTGGTATTGTTGGTGGTGGTATTGGTGGTGGTATTGGTGGTGGTATTGGTAGTGGTATTGATGGTGGTGCCACTGATGGCATTAGTAGTGGCATTGGTGGTGGTATTGGTGGTGGTGGCGGTCTTGGTGGTGGTGGTAACGGTACTGGTGGTGTTGGTGGTAGTGGTATTGGTGGAGGTGGTATTGATATTGTTGGTGGTATTGGTGATGGTATAGTTATTAGTGATGGTGGTGGTATTGTTCCTGATGGTATTGGAGGTATTGGTGGTGGTAGTATTGGTGGTGGTGGTATTGGTGGTATTGGTGATGGTATTGGTGGTGGCATTGGTGCTGGTGGTTTTGGTGGTGGTGGTGTTGGTATTGGTTGTGGTGGTGGTATTGGTGGTAGGGTTGGTATTGGTGGTATTAGGAGCAGTATTAGTATTGGTATTGATATTGGTATTGGTGGTGGTGGTACTGATATTGGTGGTGGTGTTGGTATTGGTGGTGGTGGTATTAGTAGTCGAGGCGGTATTGGTGGTGGTGGTATTGGTGGTGGTTGTGGTATTGGTGATGGTGGTATTGGTGGTGGGGATATTGGCATTTGTGCTATAGGTGGTGGTAGTATTGGTGGTTGTGTTACTGGTATTAGTGGCATTGGTGGTGGTGGTATTTGGTGGTGGTGATATTGGTAGTGGTATTGGTGGTGGTGGTATTGTTGGTGGGGTATTGGTGGTGGTATTAGTAATGGTGGTGGTGGTATTGATGGTGGTTGTGGTATTGATGGTGGTGGTATTGGTGATGGTATTGGTATTGGTGGTATTGGAGGTGGTGGTATTGGTGGTGGTGTTAATGGTGTTGGTATTGTTAGTGGTGGTATTGGTGGTGGTGGTATGGGTGGTGCTATAAGTGGTGAATTGGTGTTATTTGTAGTGGTATTGGTGGTGCTGGTGGTATTGGTGGGGTGGTATTGGTGGTGGTATTGGTAGTGGTATTGATGGTGGTGCCTGTGGTGGCATTAGTGGTGGCATTTGTGGTGGTATTGGTGGTAGTGGTGTTGGTATTGGTGGTGGTGGGATTGGTGATGGTGGTGGGATTGGTGGTGGTGGTGGGATTGGTTGTGGTAGTATTAGTGGTAGTGGTGTTGGTGGTATTGGTGACATTGGTGGTATTGGTGGTGGTGGTATTGGTGGTGGTGGTATTGGTGGTAGTGGTGGTATTGGTGGTATTTGTGGTAGTGGTATTTCTGATGGTATTGGTGGTGGTATTGGTGATGATGGTATTGGTGGTGATGATATTGGTGTTGGTGGGGGTGGTGTTGGTGGGGGTATTGGTGGTGGTAGTATTGGTGCTGGTATTGGTGCTGGTGGTATTAGTGGTGATGGTATTGGTGTTGGTGGTATTGGTGGGGGTGATATTGGTGGTGGTATTAGTGGTGATATTGGTGGTATTGTTGGTGGTATTTGTAGTGGTATTGGTGGTGGTACTGGTGGTGGTGCCGGTGATAGCATTAGTGGTGGCATTAGTGGCGGTATTGGTGGTGGTGGTATTGATATTGGTGGTAGTGGTATTGGTGGTGATGGTGGTATTGGTGGTTGTGGTATTGGTGGTGGTGGTATTGGTATTGCTGTTGGTATTGGTGGTGGTTGTATTGGTGATGGTTGTGCTGGTATTCGTATTGCTGGAGGTATTCGTGATGGTGGTATTCATGATAGTGGTGGTGGTGGCATTGGTGGTGTTGTTGTTAATAAAACAGGCTTTTGAAAACAACCTGTGAGGTGGCTTTAATGCAGATGACATGTATCACAGATGTGCTGTTCTCAGCTTGAGCCCATTAGCACACGGTTATGTGCTACCTGGAATTTACATGAATTAATTTGCTAATCATTTCTAAATCCATTTCACTTGGTGGGGCTGAAACAAACACAAGATAATGCAGGGATAAAGTGATTGAAAGTGGGCGCCCGTGTTACGGGGTCAGCAGTGCAGCTCAAAAAACACACAAGCTGTTTCAGCTGAAGCAGCACATGTCCGGCCTGCAGTAAGAGCAACTCAATAAAGTAAATATGCTTACAGCCTAAATAACAGGTCCCTTGTAACAACCGAAGTAAAGGGGCCAGTAGCGATGGGAGGTTAAAAATGAAGACAAGGCTGTACTAAGGAGGGACTAACAAGCCTCTTAATGAATCCGAAGGCAGCATTTACAAAAGACAATGACACAAGCCAATAAAAATATGGGTGGAGAGTGGGTGCGGTTTCTCTCCCATACTCTACTACAGCTCGCAGAGTGAGCAGCGCATGGTTGTTACCGCTAGGCTTGACTTAAAAATGAAAATATATATTTTTTATTTTTATTTTTTAAATGCAACCTCTTTTCCTTTAGGAAAACGGGCAGCATTAAAAAAAATGATTACTTTATTTAAAAGAAATCACAGACATGGTGGTTTGCTGACCTCAACAGGCCTCCATCTCTGTGCTTTTAGCGATTCCTAATGGGTTGCAAATTGTGACGTGCTTGATTAGTATTCATGATGTAGGTCAATTTGCGACCCACTGGGAATCACTAAATGAAACTCTGTAAGTTTCATACATTAGGAATATCGATTACCTAATTCTGATTCACAGAGAACCCTATTGTGCGAGTCGGTAACCTATTACCAACTTGCAAAATAGGTCGCAATTAGAGAGGGGCATTTCAATGGCGTCCCTTCCTAATAACAACTCACAGGGACATGTATGAATGTTTTACAATCAGAATGCAGTCGCAAAACATTCATATTTTGCCAACTCCATGATGGAGGTGGTACTCCATTCACAAAGTGGTTCCCCTTTGTGAATGTGGGCAGCAACATTTCTTAAGCGCTGCCAGTGGTCCCATGATGAAACATTTCATTTTTCATTTTTGAATGCATTACGTTCTAGGCAACTGGGATGCATTTTTCTTTTTTTTTTTTAAAGTGCTGGAAGCCTAGCTGCAGTTAGATCCTGGTTTCTGCGGCAAAAGGAGGGGAAAGCCACACAGAGGCACCCGCACCGCTGGGGAATTACACGCCCCATCAGCCCCTGCACCAGTTATCACTCACTATAGGCTCTTATGCACAATGCGACCTTGTGCCTGTTATAGCCTGGAAGAACCTGGGCTGGGCGACCCACCTATCGGCATGTTCTCTGGGATGGCACATACAAGCTGAATGGGATAGAAAAAGGAAAAACGGCCAGACAATGGGGAGATATAATAAATACCCTTGACTCCTTCCTTGTGAGGGCAACACATGTACTAAATAAGGAGACTGAGCTTACAGAACAACACCTTTCTATTGAGGACGTAAGAACTAGTCAGCTTATCAATTATGTTCAGCTCTTGACAGGATGTGATGCTGGACAGAGGAGGACTGGGATTTGCCCCCCAGTTTGATTGATAATCATATTGATCCCCCAGCTTGTATGTCCAATACCTTAATGGTTCCTTCAACAAAGAGATGGGGGTAAACAATCTATTGCAACCAAACAAAAGAAGCCAAAGAAATCGATCAGAACTGAACTCTCACCCCAGAACTTACACTCTGTGGACATGGATGTTCTCTTCCACAGACTGGAATGCTATTTTATGGCACAACTACAGCCTCTTTTATCTTGACTGGATCTAATAGAGCAACGTCTTATACAAATAAATATTCATAGAGGGTCCATTCAGAACATGCCAGATAGTAATCGCTTCAGCGCTTTGAATACATTATCTAACTTCTTTGTTCCATGATTTGAGACGAGGGTAGCCGATAGTCAAGGGGTGGAAGTATAGGGCCACAGCATGGTAATCTTCGAAGCGCCCGGAGAGTAATGCACATTTAGAAGCGAATCATGGGAGGGCCCTAACTGACTTAAACTGTGAAAGGGATAATGCCCCCTCGATGGCAAATCACGTTGGCCCAAGATTAGATTTAAACCCCAAAATTATCAACTAACGGTAAAACAAAATTTCTCCCACCCCCGCCCCTAGAGAAACCCATAACCCCAACAGTAATGGGCAAAGAAGGGGGAAATACATTAGGAAAGGCCCCAGAGGGTGCATACATTAGAATAGCCAACTAAAGCTTGTCCATACATCCTTATCCTTGAGATGGTAAATATTAAAGAGCTTAGACAAGGTCAGGTTGAGACAATAGCACAATCTATTATGAAGACTTATATTGGCTTGCTATGTTTACACGAGGTGGCCCTTATTTACATAGGCATATCCTAATGGCAAGAAGAGTATCATGGGTGTGCTTTGCTTCCAAACATATAATATTATAATATATATCGTGGTGAACCTAGATTGTCTAGGATTAGTGGGGAATATGATGAACCAACTTCCAAGTGCCCATCCTTCAGCTCTGAGATATTTTCTCTCCTTTTAAGTCTATTTTATAAACTGAGGACAGAGGTGGGTAAATCCAGATGTGCTAGCCATCCCAACTTGCAAAGTAACTTACAGAGGAGAAATGGCGCAATACCACTGCGTAATAGATATGCCCCATTGGAGAGTCTTGAGGATTGAGACTGACTGGCCCCTAAAGCCAAAACCCTAGTGGCAGTAGGGGATCCTGGGGAGGCCCACATAAAGAAAAGAGATATGAGAGGGGGGTAAACTCTTTAAAGTTGGTTACTTGGAACATAGCAGGTCTTAAGAGAAAAAAAGGATAACCAGGACTGGCTGAGGGAGGCTTCTAAATACTATATATTATGTTGGAGATGTGAGAGGCAGGTCCAGCCTCCTTAGAGGACTTTCGCTCCTTCCAAACCCCAGCGATACTAGCCAGGTCTGGTTAAGCCAGAGGGGTTATTTTGACTCTATTAGCAAATACCATCAATGTAAGAGTCTTCAAGTTCCAAGACATTTTGCCTTATTTTCAAATATTTGTGATCATAATCAATTTTTATAATAACTTATTTGCGGCGGATATGGCACAAGTGGTTGACTTCCTGGAACAGGTGATTGACTAAATAATTTTACGTTATCACAAAGCCCTGGATCTAAAATGGGTGGGAGATTTTAATGTCAAATGTCAAAAGTTGGGGAGCGCTATATGTGGGTTAAAAGACTAGGCAGGTGATAACATGGCCCACTTCAAACATGCTACTTACGATAATGCCTTCAACAGGCTTTTGATGATGTGTAACTTCATGATTTTATATAGTATATACCCACTTCTTGGTACCTTAGTGGCAACATTCGAGAGTGCAGATAAAGGCTGTATGCTAGATTATATAATTGTTTCAAACACGTTCAGAGGGAGACTTAGTGAAAATGCAGGCAACATTGTCAGGGCTTAGTGATCACACTGCTTTGGCTTGTGATCCTAAACAGTAGGGAAAATGAAGAATTATCCAGACAAAGTTCCAAAGCCTTTGCTAGTGAGGAGAAATAGTTTTATATTAAAATAGGACAAAGGGGACAAATCTGATTTCCTTCCTAAGGTTTTGCATCATAAACAGGCATAGATCATAGCCTGTTTAGACCCACATGTGAACCCCAAACAGGTTAAAGTTTACTTTGTGAAACTATTAGGTGGAATCAAACTTTAGCTGATTATGCCGTTTTCATCTAAAAAACATCCCCAGAACGTTGGTTTGATACCTTATGTACTAAGGCTCTATCTAACCAACTTGAGGCTCTACACAGGGTACCTAGAGATTTCCCTTTGATTCAGAATTTAAAGTGTAAATACAAGGAGGCTAAAAGGAATAGATTAAAAATACTAAGGAAGCAAGCATGGGCAGATCTGAGTATGGTAATGGATTTAAAAGATAGTAGTGGATTCTGGAAGGTTGTAAATGTACCCTTTTTTAAGAATGCCGTAGGTCCCTTTAGGATGGGTGACACATTTTCAAAATATTTTTCGAAGCTCCTTTGAGACAGTGAGCTATATTATTCCTCTTTTAGAGAAGGAAAACAACCCCTTCATAGTGTTCTTCAGGATGAGATCTTGCGGGCTTTAGCACAAACTAGTTCCCTTAAAGGCCCTTGGCCCTGATGGGGTTCCTGCAGATATTTTTATGGATCCCCAAGATCTATGGTCCCCTCTATTGACTAACGTTTTTAAGGCAATAGCCAAAGTGGGCCCGCAACTCATAGAAGCATTCTACAATCATTCCCATATCTAAAATGGGGATAAGGGAGAGCCAAACAATTCCAGGCCAATATTGTTGATAGATGGTACAGCTAAATTGATGGGTCATTAAGTCCTAATAGATTGGAGGAATGGCCTGAGGAGAGTCAAAGTCTTTCTATAGTCCAATAAGGGTTCAGGAAGGGGAAGGGACTATTGACCCATGTCTTAATTTAAGCATGGTGGTCACTAAGAATATGGCTGCGAAGAAGGTGTCACATGGCCCATGAGGACATTGTCGTTTTCACTATGTTAGCTTGAGCATGCTGCAGACTGTCCGTTGCTTTGTGCAACTTACTACACCGGTTTATTTTGCATGTGACATTCTGAAACTTTCACATAGAACCTACAGTTGTTTTCACGCTTTGCAGGTTCCTTGGATTTAGTCATAACATTGTGAACACGGTCAAACAAAAATGCCCCTTGTTATTCTGTTCTGGTCAGGCCCTCACACCTAGACAAAGCATGCAGATGCAGCCGTTGTTTGGGAACACAGACTTTGGTCTTATTGGAATACACGGATAGGTAAGGCACACTTGTAGAGGGAGCTTTCTAGGGAGAAGAGCATGACAGGACCTATGATGTAGATCTGCCACCTATATACTGAGGTACGTGGTCTACTGATAACGCCCAGAGATCTTCTAATATATATTCATCTTGCTTCTATACAAGAGGAGGGAGGTTAGGTTATGCTGTCACTCATCATGACAGCGCCTTTTATGATTTACCGACTATTCACTATGGTAACCCTATTTGTGTTATGCATTTGTCTGCTGATTGTGGCACATATACTGCATACCAGAACACGTTAGTTAAAATAAATATTTTAAACTTGTTTGTGTCTCTGTCAGATGAGTACAAGAGTGTGAGCGAAAGGGTGTGTCTTGTAACTGCGAATCCTGAGAGAGTTGGGAGTGTAGTGTTCTGGGGTGTCTAATCACTTTTTACTCTGTGAGAGAGTATGAGGGCAAGTGAGACATTATAGCTAGTCGGTCCCAGGCTCATGGGTACTTAGGATGACATTCCCTACAAACAAAATTCCCATATTCCCACGCATAGTTGTGTGTTTGCCCAGAATCCCTGCAACAAAGGGCCATCTTTACATGGCGTTTATGGACCTGTCAACCACATTCAACTGCGTTGTCCATAGTAAGCTATGGGAAATCATCAAGTTCATGGGAGTAGACAAACTAATCATTAACTTTGTGAGGCAGCTTTAAGTAGGGGCCACAGCCTGCGTAAGGTTTGGTAGAGAGGGTGAATGCAGAAAATCATTCGGTATCATGCGTGGAGTGAGACAAGGATGTGTCCTTGCTCCATTCCTATTCTCCCTTCATATTAATAGGTTGGAGAAGGCCCTACAAAAGTGTGCCAGGAATGATGTGTTTATTAAGTGTGCCCCTCTCCTGATTCTCCTCTATGCTGATGATGCAGTGCTCTTAGCTGAAACTCCTAGAGCACTGAAGAGCCTCATAGAGGAATATACTAGATTTATGGACTCCCTGGATTTACGTGTTAAGTAGTCTAAATCTTATGTCTCATTCACAGGGTCACCCCTAAAGAAATGCCTGGTCTTTCATCTTGCTCAATATAGAGTGGAGGTAGTCAATTCGATTTTGTACCTTGGGATTCTCTTTATGGAAAATTTCCTTGGAAGGATATGGTTTCAAATAGAGCTTTCCACCTGGAGAGAAGCAAGTGTTTTTAATTTCTCTAAGAAGTTGGGGAATAAACCCATCCCTGAAATTTTACAAAGTTATACTGTAAAAGCAAAGTTGATAGCCACATACAGGGCAGCAGCTTGGGGCATAGTATGATGTGGAGACAGCAGCCGAACAATATAACAAATGGTTGGAAACAGCATCAAATCAAGTAGCACCTGTTAAAATGGTCAAATTAAAGCTTCAAAATCCATCAGATCCCTGGTTCTCCCCAGAGCTTAGTAAATGTAGGAAGAAGTGCAGGAAACAGGAAAGAAAATGGAGAGTTCATATAAACATGAAGAAAGGGGAAAATATAAACAGTCAATAGCTGTATACAAAGATAGCACTGTAAAAGCCAAAGCAGAATATTTTACAAATAGGATCGAGGGTGCAAAAGACTCAACTAAAGAGCTTTTTTGCACAGCGACCGAATTGACAACTAATCACAACACTAAAGTTTTGAATGCCAACCAGCCCTTTTGTAACACACTAGCAGATCTCTTCTTAGAGAAAGTAGACACAATTAATTAAAAAAAATCAGATGGTAAATCATGCACTATGCCAACACCGGCTACTGAGAGCAATCATCACCTCAATACAACCAAACATCTGATCGGATTTATTCCTCTACCAACAGAGTATATTATAAATGTATTAAACACTGCCACCTCGGGCTCACCAGATGATCCATGCCCACCAAATATAACAAAATTAGCAGCAGAGATCTCTGCATCTAAATTAACACCTATTTTTCAAAATATGTGTGAACCAGGAACGTTCCAAAAGATCTGGAATAGGGCAGTTGTGATTCCTCTTCTAAAATAAGCTTCTCTTGATCACAAAGACCCATGCAACTACTGACCAATTTCCCGTCTCCCACCACCAGCTAAAATAGCTGAACAATTTCTGAGCGAACAATTGGTTTCCTTCATTGAGACCAATAAACTTCTGGACAGCACACAATTTGGATTCCTGACAGGCCACAGTATGGAGACAGCACTGCTCGAGGCAACCGAAGAGATAAGGCAGGCCCTAGCTCAAGGAAAAGAGGCTGCTCTGATCCTGTTGGGTCTCTTGGCGGCTTTGGACACTGTCAACCATCAACTACTATTAAGTCTCCTATGACATGTGAAGTCACAGGTCAGGCGTGGAACCTACTAAAACCTTATCTAGAAGATCGGGAGCAAGTAGTGAAGTAAGAGAATTTCATAACTCTCACTCATTCTCCCTGCCTTGTGGAGTCCCACAGGGATCATCACTAAGTCTGACTCTCTTTAACATTTATGTTTCCCCATTAACAGCCCTGATAAGAATTTAGGATTTTCGCTCACATCCTATGATGATGAGACTCAAATTGTTGTCCCCATAGAGAAAAATTATGATAACACTGGAAACAGATTTCAGAATTGCATGATAACTGTCCATGATTGGATGGATAGAAACTGCCTTAAACTGAACTCTGAAATAACAGAAGCCCTACTGTTTGGACCAGAATCACATTTTTGGGGCCCTGCAATCTGGCCAACTCCTATGGGTCCAGTTGCCCCTCCAGTGGAAAAGGCACAACATTTAGGAGTGATTATTGATACCAAACTTTACTTTACAGATCAACTAAATAAACTCACTTCTTCCACGCTCAACACCCTCAGAATAATTAAAAAGTCCTACCTTTTCATACCAGCTAACCTACAAAAAACACTAGTTACATCATTAGTCCTGTCTAAAATAGATTACTGTAACAGTTTGCTTCTGACCACACCAAAATATAAATTAAACAAACTCCAGGTCCTACAAAATGCTGCGGCCAGACTCCTACTGAAATTCCCCAAATTCTGTTCAGTGCCTCAAAATTGAAAAGATCTGCACTGGCTTCCTGTGAAACAAAGAATAACCTCTAAGGTGCTTTGCTTAACCTATAAAGCAATCCACAATCTGGGCCTGGCTTTCCGGAAACACAGTTTCAAACAGTATGTTCCAGTCAGGAAACTTCGTTCAGCCACTGCCAACCTATTGGTACAGCCTAGATTTAAAAAATCACGATGGGGTGGGATGAGCATTGTGATGGAAGCATCCAAAATATGGAACACACTTCCTCTGGGCATAAAAAATGAATCCAGTCTTCTTTCCTTCAGAAAGGCTGTAAAGACCTGGTTATTCAAATCTTGATAACTCTTTCGGCAGTCTTGATTACACTCGCAGCACTTAGATGCCTCAGGGCATTAATGAGCTAGATACATAAAATTACCATAACATAACATATAGATCAGTTGCAAGGCTTTGAAGACAATTTTGCTAAAAGGTTCTTTTATTGCCCCTAAGCTCCCGATAGTAAGCTGGGAGTCCCGCACAGAAGCGATGCAATCCGTTCAGAACCACTGCTATTGTGGCACTCCATCTGGAGGAGGGAGACCATGATCCTAAATCAAGCAGTTCTGAGGGATTGCCTCTATCTGGGCCATGCTAAAGAGATTCCCTGGTTGACTTATGTAGGCTCCACACTGGTATGATTGGGCCTGCAAGAGTTATTTGATTCAGCTATAGTTTGCGCTACTTTTCCCTAAGCCAAGCCGAAGCTGATTTTTTTAGAAAATGCAGCTGCTACTAGATGGGAGACAAATACAAACAAAACCACTGTTGGTGCTTATCACATGTCTCGCCCATTGAGGTGTGATGCTCAAAATTACTCGACCTTTGTTCATAATATGCAGCACCGATTTATCTTGACTAGATTCCCTTTACATTTGACTCCATTTATGTTGGGCTTTCTGGCAAAACTTGACCCAATGCCCCTGTGACGGTGTATCTGAACAGACAGCCAAGCATGTTTTGATTTTTGCTCATTTTGTTCGCAACAGAGTAAAATAATAATGGTGCAATATTTGCATACCACTCATTTTATACACTATAGGCAAACACTGCTACATTTTCAACAGCTTGAGAATCCATTAGTATGCTTTGTTATGGCCTTTTCCTGTGGGCAGCAGTGAAACGTAGAAAAGAGCTCTAGATTTGTGAAACAGAATGAGATGACAAATAATAAATCTCCTTGGTGTTTATTAGACCCCGAATCTAGATGTAACAGGGTGAAAATACAAATCAGATTAAGCATTTTATTTCCACCTTGATGGGAAGAGATGACCATTGGTTAACAGGATTTAATAGCAGTTTATTGGGTATTGATTTTAATTTTTTGAATACTAGCCTAACCGGTATGTGGTTTTAGTGTGATGTGTTCAGATATTTTATTTGTTGTATCATGTCTATTCTGATTCTGATGTATACACTTGTATGCAAAGAAAATATTGCAAAATAAAGTTTTTGGGCCTGGCTGTCATTTGCATACTTTGCTGCCACTTACTGCTAAAGCACGGGCTCTGTGTACTGGTGAAACCAATTCATGCAATAATTAACTTGATTTACCTAGTGCTTTTAAGGGTGCAAAATAAAGGCTGACATTCACTAAACTTCATAGGTGAGTTATGGGGTTGGTTTAGGGAAGGTTACGACTAGGGTTAGGAGATATTAAAGGAATTCATAGATTTCTTTTTAGGAATACACTTCTGCATCCTGCACATGAGGAGCTCAGCTTTTTCAAAAGAGGAGACTCAAGGAAAGGTTAAATATTCTCTATTATAAACCCTCTTCAGTAAAGATGGTTCTCGGACCAGCATACTGCCAGCCACAGCTATGAAGATTCCATAAACTACTACATTTTGCTATTCTAGGCCCTGACTCACCCCTTCATGACCACCTGACACTCTACTTGCCAGTGACTGCACCCCACTGCCTTGCTCAATGCCAGCAAATGAAAAAGAAAACAATGTTTTGCATCGTTTGATTTGTCATTTGCTGGAAGTGAGCCAGTGCTGTAGGGGGGGTGAGGCTGAGGTATGGGAGAGGGAGAAGTGCTATGTTCACTCCCTAAATGCGCATATGTGTTTGGCGACCTGTCTCAGGCCAACTAAAACACACGTGTGCACTTACGTTTCTGCAGCCTGGCTGCATTGAACAGCGGGGCTGGAGAAGCCCAACAGACTCCCTTGTCTGAGTGGAGTGTCTTTGTAGCCCGCTCAGGCCAATCCCCGCACTGCTCTGCAGCATGGGAATTAGTTGGGAAGCGGTCCTAGGGCCTGCCGGGACCAGGAAAAGGAAAGGAGGAGCGACGCGAGAGGCAGCCGGCGGCTTTAGGTAAGTTCTTTAAAAAAAAATATATATTATTACTACCCACTACACCCCCCGCGACCCCTCCCGCGTTCCCTCCAACCACCCCACCACCTTTAGTTTGTGGCTGACACCACTGCTACTTGCTAGCATTTAGCCCTTCACAGCACAGATTGGCTTTAGGATCCATTGTTCAATTATGCTCAGCAGCTATCTCTCCTCAAGTGATCTACCCTGACTGCAGCCAATAGAAGTAAAAAGACAATGACATCCATGAAAAGTGCTTCACTTCTGAAATATCCAATTTCTTTTGCTTTCTTGTCGAAAGCTTACAGGCAAGCTTATGAAAGTCCAACCATCGATTTAGGTTGTTGGATTACTCCTTGTCACAAAACCTATAGCACACTGTCAGAATCATTGGTTTGGTTAATCTCATTTTCAACAAGGGTGTTATTTAAATATAATCAGTGATGTCAACAATGATGTAAATTATCATGTCATGAGTGACAATTTTGAGGCCATGTGTAGTGCATGATGAGAGAGCAAGTAATAGTTAGTACACTAAACTGTTATTGGTGTATTTATTTTTATTTTTATGGTAGCTCTTGTCTCATTTTAACACCGAACTACAATGTTACTTGCTACTGACAAACATACAAGCAAAATGCTTCTATAGACTTTAATGGGGTCAGCCCCTTTTTAAACTTTGACCATCTTCCCCAAAAATGTTTTCACATATATATATTTTTGTAACATTAATGTTAATTTATTTATATTTTCAACTATTTGAAATAGTTTCTTTTAATTTAACATTATTTCCTATAGGCTTTTACTTTAAGTCCTTCCTCCATTAATTTTCATGAGAGGGTGTTGCAGTATCAGTGGTTGGCCATGTATAGTGCTGAACTTACTACAAATGTGTATGTTAATACATAATGTGTGAGTTACAAGAAAAGTGCAGTTTGTAAATAGTGAAAGTACTAAACGTCCTCAAAAGTTTAAATTTGCTCAAAGATGCAGTTTGTGAATCAGGCCCAATGTTTGTGATGTATTCCCAGTATTAAAATACTAACGGTATTCTTATAAATTATTTTAGCAACATTCACAACATACCCCTCCTTTTGAGACGATAAATCATGGGGGAAACTTGCCTGCACAAAAAAGTTGCTCAAGTAGCTCATTCACAGCCTTCAATATCTTAAGTGCATGCTTGAATTTGCATCATACTAAGATCATTAAAATGAGTATGGGTAAATTTAGTAAAAATAACACCATCTTTAACTGTTTTGAGGTAATTTAAAGTAAAATGTGCAATACAGATTGTGTCTATGTACCTACATACCTCAAGCACTTTTATAATCCAAATGTATACATAGAGCTAAGAGAAGCATAAACATCAAAGCAGTGCAGTTTTTATGTATTGTGTAAAAGGAGTTTTTATAAACTTGTGATAGATCAACAAGGGAGACATATGACACAGAAAAACTGTATGTCCTGAGTTCCAATGCAGAATATTTAGTCCAGGGTGTTGAACATTAGCTGCAAAATGCCCTCACTGCCCCTTCACACTTCTCCCCCACATCCGTCCACCTCCCTCCTCAAGTCAGGCTTTTAATATTTTTCTGTTAAACAGCAGATCCCTCCCAAGCACTCCACGGAAATGTAGTTCTTTTTACAAGACTCCTCCCCCGAGGTGCTTTTTTTAACCGAAACATGGCTCAGCGCCAGCTCTGATCCAGATATAGTACAATCACTACCCCAGGGGTATGTGATCCAGAGAGTAGATAGAACCCTAGGCAAAGGCGGGGGAATTTTGATTGTCTATAAGGACCACCTCACCTGTCGCCTACTCGGCAGTCCTCTTCAGGACTGCAAGAATGTTCACTTCTCCGTACAATTCTCCCCTCTTCTCTCACTCTCAGGCATTTTGATCTACCGCCTCCCGGGGGCAGTAGGCGCTTTTTGTAACTCCCTGGTAGAAATTGCCATCAATTTAGCTATCACCTCCGCGAATGTTATGCTTCTCGGCGATCTTAATCTTCATTTTGACGATCCTAGGTCCATTGTGGCAGTCGAACTAGCAAAGGACCTTGCGTCCATCCAGTTGGTACAAAAAGTTCTCCTTCCTACACACTCGCAGGGACACTGCCTTGACCCAGTGTTCTCTAATCTGGAGACTCTTCAGGGAAATGACCCTATCCATATTCCTTGGTCCGACCACCATCTGGTGCCCCTCTCCTGGCGCCTCCAAACTTTTACCCCTCCAGTCCCTCCCCCTCAGACCCTTATTCGCCCCTGGTCCAAGCTTCCTCAGGAGAATTGGATCCATGAACTGGGAAAGAATATACCTCAGTCTACTTCCTGCCCGGTGACAATGTATAATAATCTCTGCAGTTGGATAGATGACTCACTGAACCTCGTCCTCCCTAAGGTCCGGATTACCAAACTGCAGCTGAATTGCGCATCTTGAAACAGAATTGTAAAATCTTAGAAAGAAGATGGAGGAAAGACTTCGTGGCTGAAAGCAAGTTCATTTATAGGGAAGCTATACGCGACTACAGAGAGGAAACGAAGAAAGTTCAGGCAACCTATTACGAGGCAAAAATCCGGCAAGCCGCCAACTCCCCCAGAGAGACTTTTGCTATTATAAAAAGACTTCTTAAATGTCCAGTACCCCCCGTCCTGACCGACCCCCACAGAACTCGCAGCGAAAACCAGGCCGAGTTCTTTGATAACAAAATTCAGAACATTTTAAAAACTCTCCCTCTAATTGACCCTTCAGCGACGTGCCCCCCAGCAGACACCCCCCCCCACCATTTACCGCCTGGAATGTTTTCCCCCTCTCTCCTTGGAAACGCTCCTGACACTTCTGCCCACAGTAAAAAGTGGTTCACCAAGAGACCCGGCGCCTATGAACATCCTAATCAAAGCTGCTTCTATCATCGGCCCTACAATCACCCAAACTAGCAATGCCTCTCTCTGCACAGGAGTAGTCCCCCCACTGTGGAAGGAAGCAATGGTTAAGACCCTTCTTAAAAAGCCACACCTCAATCCCGCAGATTTGGGCAACTACCGCCCTATCTCCCTCCTACCTGGGATCTCAAAAATCACTGAGAAATATGTAAATTACACCCTCTCCGAGTTCCTGGAAACCTCCAATCTGCTACATCCTTCGCAAACAGGCTTCCGGGCTAGGCAGAGCACGGAGACTGCCTTGCTGGCGGTTGTGGAGGAAAGCAGGAAACTTTTAGGTGCAGGAGGCACGGCGGCCATCATCCTATTAGACGAGCGCAGCCTTCGATACGGTGAATCACCAGGTCCTGATTCACCGTCTTGGCAAGCTGGGAGTAGCCGGAACTGCCCTGAGATGTCTGCACTCCTTCCTGGAAGGTAGTACATTTCAGGTCTTTGAAGAGGGCATGAGCTCCAAACCCCGTCCTCTCCAGTGTGGCGTACCACAGGGTCGCTGAGCCCGACGCTTTTCAACACGTATATGGTCCCTTTGGCATCAATTGTGGCTCCTTTCGGGATCCATATGGTCACCTATGCCAACGACACCCAACTGGTCGTAGCCTTAAACCAATCCATACCATACTCAACGACACTGAAAGCTTGTCTCACGGAAGTGGTAAATTGGATGGGGTCCTCCCACCTGAAACTAAATGGAGAAAAGACCGAGGTCATGACCCTGGGCAACTTTGACAACACGGCCCTCAGAACAATCTGGCCAGCATGCATGGGTCCAGTTCCAACCCCTAAGCCTGAAATAAAGAGCCTGGGCATCTGGCTAGACCATAACCTGACTTTCCAAGTGCAAGCCAGCAAGACAGTGGCAACTTGCTTTGGTCTGATCAGAATGGCAAGGAAAGTGCTCCCTTTGCTCCCTCCCCAAGGCAAGAAAACCATGGTCCAGTCTATTCTGCTCTCCAGACTGGACAATGGCAATGCGCTCTATCTGGGAGCCCCTACCTCAGTAATCAATAGACCACAGGTCATCCAGAACTATGCAGCCAGATTGTTGACGGGAACTTCCAAATTGCTTTCCGCAAAACCCGCCCTCCGTCTCCTTCATTGGCTGCCAGTAAAAGAGAGAATCAGTTTTAAATCATTCTGCATTGTTCATAAATCCATGAGGGGACAGGCCCTCCCCTGATTTCAGCCATAATTCAGCCATACAAAGCTAGGAGAAAGCTTCATTCAGATGACTTCCATCTCATCGCGACCCCCAGAATCAAACGATCTAGAAGTGGTGGAAGACTTTTTTCATTGAATGCAGGCAGACTTTGGAACGCTCTGCCGCTCCATCTCCGAAATGAACCCAGTCACTGCACCTTCAGGAAACAGCTTAAAACCTTTCTATTCCCTTAAATCATTCATTCTGTCTGTCCACTCGCTCAGTAGTCCTGCCTAGCGCTGGGAGGCTTCCGGGCAGCCATGCGTTTTACAAATGCCCTTTTCATTTCATTTCAGAGAAAGGAGCTGAAACCTGGAAGTCTTAGGTTCCAATCCTATTTAGAAAGTCTGGTGAATTAACACACCACGTTGTGTGCAACCTGAAAGATACTTTGTTAGATGTGACACCTTTGGGTGTTAGTCCTCCAAACTTTTTGCCTTCACCCCTCCTGTTTTGTTGAACTTCTTTTTCTTGGCTTTAGGACTCTTGCACTTCACTACTGCTAACCAGTGCTCGAGTGCTGGTGGCCAGGACAAGCAGGAAAATGGGCACATGATAGCAAGCTCTGGCTGCATTCGCCCCATCCTCCTTTCATTCTGCTGTTTCGGCACAATCCAAGCCTCTTGTGGACTACTCTGATACACTGGGGAAGATACGACCATAGTGCCATGCTCGGCTGCCCGCTGACCTGTGCCGTTGGTTGGAGAGAGGACCACAGAGAGAACAGCCCAGGAAGGCGGATGGCGCCAATGTCAGAGGCCTACGGCACTCATGGTGGGTCTAGGCCCATTTGTGCTCTGTAGACTGGCACGTTTGCCTCGTGTTGCAACACAGAGCCTGGACTGTGACTGCCTCCATGTGAGGAGCTGTGGTGAGGTGCTGCGGAGATGGATGCTGCCTTCAGTGTTTGGAGCCTGTCGATCCAGCTGAGGAAGCGATGGAGAAGCTGCTGTGAGTGGGAGGGCCTAGGGCGTTTCATCCCGAGCCTTGCTTCCTGCATCCACAGCCTGGATGCCATCAAGGTAGCTGGTGGCTTTCCTGGACCAGATGCGTGTTGTGCCTGGTGGCAAAAAGGAGACCTGTTGCCTAGACGGCTCTGTCTGACTCTGAGGGTCCAAAGTTGGGACCGCAGCCACCCTCTGTAGCCTGGGCAGCTGGGCCCTGGTGCTAGGTACCACGAGGCTCATTTGGGGGTCTGCCTGGATGTCTCCTGACCATGGAATGGAGGAGGTGCTGGCGCCCTTCCCTTTTGAGGCGGTCCCTGGATCGAACCGCACTCAGTCCTGCCTCAAGTTTCCTACATTTTGGCCCGACCTGATTCCCCCTTATACTTGTAGGGACACCGCCGACGCTGCACTCTTTTGACGTGGAAGTTTGGTGAAATCTGCTCCTGCGCTGCGTCCCCGAACCTTGGCTGGGTGAAGCATACCTGGAGGATGCACAACTTGAAGAGGTGGGTCAGAGTATGGGGGGCATGGCCCTGGACAAGCTGGATCACATTTTGGATGCTATAACTGCCAGAAGAGAGACCCTAGAGGCAAAAAAAACTAGGTGGTGATCAAGATGACTATTTTCCGTGATGACCACCACAAGCTCACAAAGTGAAAATTACAGATAGCAATCTACATGCTGTGGGCCCAACAATCGATGAGCTTAAAAACAGTTGCGCCCCTTACTGAAAGAGTGAATTTGCTGGACAAGAGAGTGTAAGACTCAGAGGGGTGGAGCAGTCACAATAATGTGACGGTGGTGGATCTCCTTGAGGCTATTGAAGGTAACAACATCGTGAAGTGCCTGGAAACCTGGATTCAGAAAATGGTGCCCCCCTGGAGACTCTCTCTATTCTTTGTCCTGGAACAAGCACACTGAGTGCCGGTGCCACCTTGCTGCCAGGAGCACTGCACCACCCTGTGGTGGCCTGACTGCATATTTACACATACAGAGACACTTTTCTGCGTGTGGCTCAAGCATCTGGCCCTCTCTTCAGGTTGACAACAGCCCATTTGCCATCTTCCCAGGCTACATGCTGGCTGTCCAACATAAATGAGAGTCATTTGTTGAGTGACTCAGGCTTGATGTACATGTTGCTATTCCCTGCCCGCCACAAGCTCATTGTTGACGGAGACACTTTTCTGCGTGTAGCTCAAGCATCTGGCCCTCTCTTCAGGTTGACAACAGCCCATTTGCCATCTTCCCAGGCTACATGCTGGCTGTCCAACATAAATGAGAGTAATTTGTTGAGTGACACAGACTTGCTGTACATGTTGCTATTCCCTGCCCGCCACAAGCTCATTATTGACGGTTGCTCAATATTTTTTGATGCCCCTGAGGAAGTATTGAACTGGATTGAGAAGAATTGGAGGCCCCTCCTTGTCACCTTTCCTGACTGCAGAGGCATAGGCAACGATGCTGGGCACAGTCTGCGGGGGATTGACCAGGTCACAGATGGCCCTCGGGAGGGTGTCAGCTTTGGAGGCCGCGAGTCACCTCAGTAGCCTCTCCTGTGAAATGATTAGGTGGGAGTTGGGGACTGTTTGATAATGTTCATTGGGTATCTGAGGTTCAAACTGTTGCATACTAGGGACGTACTCCTCCTGGTGGGTCGGTTGCTGGCAGCTCTTTGCATACTTGTGCTAGCTATGGGGCCCCGCATGTGGAGATGGTACAGGGGTTCTGGAACCTCCTACATTTAATGCATGGTTTCTCTGACACCTAACTATACCATCCTCACATGGAATGTGAGAGTCATGCGTGCAGGGTTAAAAGAGATGCAGACCCTTTAGCTAAAATAATGCGGCTGTCATCCCCCTTACAGAGTTGCAATGTGAAATAGATCCCACTAAAACTCCCACCAATGCCCTCTCCAGCAGTGTGTTGTTTCTCAACTATTGTTTAGGAAAAGAGTGATATCGCCAATACCTGGTAACAGAGATCCAAACAACCGCTTGCTACCCCAAGGAATAGGAACCTTGTCTGAGGCAGAGGCTGAGCTTACATGCAGGCATTTGATTGGTTCAATCAAATGCGTCTGGTGTCTGAAACTGCAAGGTCCTGTGATGTGCCGCACTCATGCTGACGGTGTGTCGATCATGTGATGCAAGACTGCAGGGATATGTAGTCTCCTCAATTTTACTGCAACCCATTGCAAGATGCCTCCTTAAAAGGGGTCCTTTCAGTAAGGGCGCAACCTGTTTGCTCCCTTATTCATAAGCCCCAAGCAGCATATATTCAATTCAAAGTTTGAGCAAGAAAGAAAGGGGAGCACATGCAATTGTATAAGTGTGCCTCGACCAATTCAAGTATTGGAGGTACATGCTGGGAAATGCAGTTCCAGTCTGCATTATCTAGAGGTGGATGTGGAAAATGAATTTGAAATAAAAGGTGTGAAGTAGGGGAAGAACTTGAATTGAACCAATGTATGTAATACCTTTCCTACTAAGCATCTGCAAATTATATTAACAAATTTGCACCAATTGTGATTCACCCTCAATTGTGGAGCAACGGGACCGAGGTATGGAGAGAGACAGGGTTGAAAAGGGCTGTAGTAATATTCCCCTTTTCAGAAATTCCAATCATATTTGAGTTTACACAAAATGTGAACAAAATATGGGTTGGAACACCAGAGGACTGCTCAGTGGTATATGTCTCCCACCACAAAGTACCAAATATTGTTCAAGCTGCACAAAAGGAAAATCAGGTAATTGTCCCACTGTGTCAGGGGATGGAGGACCATGGGATCTACTCTTTCAAATTATCTCTTTCACTATGTAGTTTTTACACCCTCTTCTGTTCCCTAACAAATAGAAGTTGAGTAGCTTTAGTGATGGCTGGTGATACGTTGGTTTTATCAAGGACTGTCGACCTCGGTTAATCTGCTTGATGTCCCCTTTTGATGAAGTGGTTAGTGAGTTTGGTTGCCTGTTTCCTGCATCTGATGGTACTCTTATGCTCCATGATCCGAGTTTTCACTTTATGTTTTGTCATTCCAACATACCTGAGACCACATGGGCAAGAGATCAGGTAGATCAGTCTCTCGCTATTGCAATTTGTGTGTTGCCTATGTTCCCAAGGTTTTCCTGTTCCAATATCGATCTAAGTTGAGTGTGGGGTCTGTGCCCAAACACTGCAAGACCTGCATGGGAAGTGCCCTGTCACATGCGGCAGCCCCCAGATTGTGTCTTGCCTGATGGTATTAAACTTTAGGTCTCATACGCACAAGCTTATCTTTTAGGTTGCTGCTTCTTTTGAAAGCAAAAAGTGGACGCTTCATCAATTTCTCCCCCTTATTCACAATATGCCAATTCTTTCAGATCGATTTTTTAATCAGACTGGAGAAAGTGCAGAATGTATTTACATATACCAATCTGCCTGTAGGTTCTTTTGGTTGCTGAGTGTCCGGGATTGCATCTTGGTTGTGATTGCATGCTCTATTTGCTGATTTCTGTATTAGTGGAGACAGATACTGTCTGTGTAGCAACTGGCATGACAATGTTTTGGCATGTTCCTTATATTTTTGGCCACAGGAACAATTGCGCCAAAGGGAAGGCCGTCCATCAATGATTTTAAATGGTAGCTTGTGTAAGGCAACAAGGCATTCCAAGCCATTGGTTCCTGCATAGTTCTGTCTCTAAAGTTCCAGCAGAAGGGAAATTGAGTAAATCTAGGAAGAGGAGTTGCTCTTTACTGAATTCACAAGTGAACTTCAAAAAAGGATTCAATGAGTTCAAACATTGATGGAAGAAGATACTAGAGGTAGCTTCGTCATGCCAGGTGACAAAAATGCCATCTATATAATGCTTCCACATAACTATATGGGGGCGATAGGGAATGTCAGGCACTAAAACTCGTTCTGTTTCAAAAGAGTACCTGTACAATTTACCAGACTAGGGATGAATGTACTCCCCATGGAAGTACCGGACATCTGAACATAGTCCTCGAAACTAAAGAAATGTTCCTTCATCGCCATGTGAGCACAGTCCATAATGAAGGAGACTGGAGTGAGAGCATCCAGATTTTTACATCAAAGTAGGGTCTCTACAGTGGCTAGCATCTGGTCCTGTGGGATACAGGTATACAATGACTCCATGTCAAAGGAGACCAAGTAGTTGGTGTCTACTTCATAAACTACATCCTTCAAAAGGCGTAGGACAGCCTTCTTGTCCTGGAGATAGGTAGGCATCTCGCGAACCAAGGGTCTCAGAAAGAAGTCCACAGACTGGGATAGGGGTTCTAGAAGAGTACCAATCCCTGAAATGACCACTCTTCCCAAAGGTGACCACTGGGGTTTGTTGATTATAGGAAGGAGATAAAAGTACAGGGTGACTGGGTCATTAGTTGTCAGGAAGTCAGCTTCCTTTGTGATCACCCACCCGTTACCTTTAACTTCCTCTGCCATGGACTTTATGGCAGTCGATAATATTTTTGTAGGGTCACATTTAAGAGGGTGCTAAGAACTCCTCACATTGAGCTGTCAAAGGCAATTGTCCTGTTTGCTGTTGAGTCCATGATCACTGTGGCTCCACCCTTATCTGGTGGTTATATCTATTGCACATCGCAACTCTGTAACGGGGAGGACAGCCGCATTATTTTAGCTAAGATCTCCATGTCTCTATAACCCTACAGTTAAAGCACGATTGTAAACACATACCTACATCACATCACTTACTGCCCAGTTCCTTCCTAGCACGTATCTCTGCAGACATGCTTTCATGTCTAAGTTCATTTTTGTGATCAAGCTAAGGCAAATATTTTATCAAACTTCAGTGCATGTTATAGAACAACTACACAGCACAAAAATACATTTATGTACAAGTTTCACATTCGTATTTCTCTTCTTGAAATGCCTAGATTTTTTCCTCGCCCCTCCCTGTTTTTTTGGGAACTTTGTTGTTCTCTTTCCTTTGATTGCTGTATAAGGCAGAGAGTACCCTGAACTCCATTCCAGGTTGAGTTGGGGCATGACTCTTAACAGTAGCGGGCAAGCCTTACTACATATCGAAAATTAACCCCATAATTGGCATTATAAATGTTTTTCTCCACCTACTGCAGTTCAATAAGGGGCATTGAGGTTACGTGTAATGGGGGGGTATAAGGCAGGGATCTTTTATCCTGTCTTATTCTCTGGAATTGGCCTTTCTAGACAGAATTATGATGTATGTTAGTCTGAGTATACTGTTGACTTAGCTGTCTTATCCTAACCTTGCTTTTTCTGACACAAATGTTCACATAAAAACCTTTTGCACGTCTTTTGCATGTTGTCACCAGTGAGTCCTTCACCTTGTGACATCTCATAGGATCACTGGACAGTTCTGTTTATGACATAAATATAGTGTGTTTTTTTATTTGATCACTTTGAGCAGTAGCTTTTAAATTTAGGTCCTGAAGAAAGGCGCAACACCTCTGCTGAAGTTTATCGACTGAAACATGTTGACCTATGTTTGACACTAAAAGTGTGTTTATTCACACCCTGCAGTGCCCTGTTTTTAATCCTGGTCCAGGGACGCACTAATAAAGATAATTGCGAGCTCAGACTCGATAATGATATCTGGTACAGAACCGAAAATGGCCCGACCATTCCAAGCTTCCATGTTGGATAGCCAACACCGGAGCTCCTCCTTGGCGTCCACCGAAAGACCCACCTTGTGGGAATAAGAGAGACCCTTGCACAAGTGGGCAGCCTTGAGGCGTTGAAGGACTCTGTAATGGAGCGGACCCGGGGAAATAGCCTGGATGGAGGCCGACAGAAGGCCCACAATGCGAGCAAGCTGTCGGAGCGAGAGCTGAGGTTGAGCGAGCACCCTTCGAATCACGTGACAAATTTTCATCAGTTTCCGGGAGGGAAGACTGAGGGTGGATTCCACAGAATCAATGGAAAACCCAAGAAAAACAACTCTTTGAGAGGGAACGAGAGTGGCTTTCACCTCGTTGATCATGAACCCGAGGCCCTGAAAGAGGTTGACGGCCATCTGAAGGTGACGAGAGAGGGTAACGGAATCCTGCGCCATCAGAAGGATATCGTCGAGATAGACAATGAGTCTTATGCCCGAGGCCCGAAGATGTTCGGTGGCTGGTCGGAGAACCTTGGTAAAACACCAAGGGGCGGAGGACAGACCGAATGGAAGAGTGGCAAACTCGTATACCCTGTCCTGCCAGGAGAACTGAAGGAACCGTCGGTGGGGCTGGAAAATCGGAATCGCGAGGTAGGTGTCCTTGAGGTCGAGGCGCGCCATCCAGTTGTTGGGTCACAGAATATCGTGGAGTAGATGAATACCCTCCATCTTGAAGTGGTGGTAGACCAGCCACACATTGAATTTGCGTAAGTTGTTGACCGGTCTTTGGCCGCCAACTGGCTTGTCCACCAGAACAAGATTGCTGAGAAAACCCCCTGGATGCGGACGCGATTCTGTGATCGCTTCCTTGTACAGCAGAGACTGAACCTCCTGATCGACCAACGTGGCCACTGCTGCCGAAAAACAAAGCGGGCGAGGTGGCACGGCCTGAGTAGGATCCCCTTGGAACTCTATGTGAAAACCCCGCACGGTTTGCAACACCCAGGCGTCTCCGTGATGGAAATCCAAGATGGAAAAAAACATGCCAAATGGCCCCCCACCTTTAGAAGGGAAGAAGGGAGAATAGTCACTGGAGGAAAGGAAGGAGGGGGAACACTTACTTGAAGAGCTGGAGGCTCCACCGTCTCTACCGCCTGTGTTCTTGCCACATCGTCCACGCGTGGGGTAAAAGTTGCCGAAGCGGGCCTGGTCTTGATAGTGCCCGGAGGAGCCTTGACCTCTCTGTTGGTTAGGGTGGCTGGATGAGCGGCCCGTCCTCGTCCGGCCCCTCGGAAAACCCGAGGGCGAAAAACCTTTCTGATAGAGGCTTGGGCCTTGTCAAGGGACATAAAAGTGTTGACAAACCTCCCTAACTCTTTAATAAAAGGTTCGCCAAACAGGCCGCCCTGAGCAATCGCGCCCGCCTCAAAGTCGGCCAGGTCCCCCAGCTTGGGGTCAACTTTGATGAGCAGGGACCTGTGCCACTCAGTAGAAATCGTGCAGTTGGCGTTTCCAAGAAACACCACTACGCATTGAGCCCAAGATGACAGGTGGTCAGGGGAGATTAGAGAACCCGAGGCTTTAGCATCCTTGGCCATATCCAAACTTTTAGTGATAGGGCCCAAGATATCTAACAACTTGTCTTGGCAGGTGCGCCAAGCCTGAGCTATGCTCTTTTTGGGGTCCTTTATAAATTCCTGGAGGAAGATAGCCATTCTGGGATCAATGTCGGGGTTGGTGGCTACCTTACCCTCAAAGGAGGGCTGAGGGCATTCTGCCCGTAGACAATTACGAGTCGCAGGCTCAAGGGGGCGGCGGATCCTACTGGCCACATATTGGGCGACTTTGTCCGAGGGAGCCCAGTCGGAAGACCGTGGGTGCAGTATATCGTGCAGGTTCAACATATGCGCACAGAGATTGTGCCCATCAGAGGTCAAGGAATTCTGCCCATCAGCGACCGGTGTAGGGCGAGAGGCCGGAAGCCATGGGCGTGAGGGTTCCATATCATCACCCTGGGCACCATCCCCACCCGGGGCTGGAGGAGCAGCGCTGGCCAGGAAGGCCCGCTTAAGGCGGGCAAAGGTGTCCGAGTCCACCCCAGCACCCCTAGCGCACTTGGCTGGAGGGGGTTGGGGGTCTGCCAGCAGGCCGCTAGTGGAAGGGACAACAGGAAGAGACTGGGTGGCCCTGGAGAGCCTGTCACAGGCTAAATCTATCTTACAGGACAACCGCTCTTCAAGGGGTGTCATAGCCTGTCCACTGCCTTATAGCTAGACGCATCCACGGCGTCATAAAAATCCTTGTCCCACTGAAGGGCAGAGAGAGGTTCCTCCGCCCACTGATTGTCCTCATACACGTCCTCGCGATAGTCCTCCATGGTAGTTAGGGAGGTACGCTTTGTAAGGGTACGGGTAGTACTGTACCAGGTAAGTACAACTATGAGAGAAGGTAGGAGAGTACGAACAGGAAGTACAAGAGAGGTGGAGCATCTCAAAATATAGGGGGCTGGGTGTCACCCTGAATTTAGGGCGGGCAGTGCTCGCAATAGGAATGGGCCTGAAGCCCGGGACCCAAAGCCCAGGTGCCAAGGAATCTGTAGGGCGGCCTGCAAACAAATGTCCCCGAAGATGCTGTCTGCAATACAGACTTGATGGGTAATTGACCTCAGAGCATAGGAGTGAAATCTAACGGTGGGAAACTGACCCCCAGGCAGGAACTGCCTGTCGCTGCCTAATGGCAGAGTACCGACCAGAGCAATCTCCGGCGTTCACCGGGGGTGTAAGTCAACAGACTGCCTAATGGCAGTGAACACAGACCCAGGTCAGGGGTGTAAATGGCAGGCAAGACCAGGCACTCGCGGCGATGCTGCTGAAGGCTACTCTGCGTGTCTCGCACTGAGCTGACCCGAGCAGCTCGCCGCGATGCGAGGCGCACACACGCGCCCTCTAGCGGTCAACCACAGTCCCTGCAACCGGCACCAGATAGAGCCGTTAGGGAGCTCAGACGCCCCACGGCTGAAAGCGAGACGCCGAGAAGCGGTGGACTCGCAAGCTGCAGGGGAAATAAATCAAGATTAAGCACTGAAAGGGAATTAAATCAACATTAAGCACATCGGAAATCGGATATCGGCGGGTGCGCGACCTCAGCACTCATAGCGCGCGTGCACCATAAACCCGAGCCGCGAGGAGACGGCAAAAAAGAACACAAGTGTCAGCACAATACAAGCTGTACAACGCACAGCATGACAAAACTGCCGGCAGAGCGCGGGTAAACAAACACCACAGTATGAAATTAACAGTACTAAAGTACAGCATCATAAAGCACATTAGAAAACAATCGGACTTATCTTGGCTGCAAGCAGCGAAGAAAGAGGAGGAATAGTCAGGGACATAGGACGATCAGCACCCTGGGGACCTGTGATTGGTGCAGATGATGGGACACTCTTGCCATGGACAGTCTCTATTGTTTCTGTTTATTCCCTGTGTTTCCTGGGAATAGTAGTTGTTTTACTTGTCTACAAATGGCTGCTACAAATAAAGTGAGGAAAGAAAAGCATAATCCTCGCCTCCGGTCCTGACATAGAATTGTGTGTCACTTGCAGCATTTCTAGGCACATTTTAATAACAACCATTGACAATAAATGAATAGTTTTGAAAGGCAGTTTTAACATTGGCACATTTGTGAATTCATGGACATGATGCATTAAAAAAGATGGTTCCACTGTCAGTCAGCAGTGCACTGACTGTACCTGGCTCCTATGGGAGAGACCAAAAGGAGCTAAACTAATCAGGCAGCCTCCCATCTCTGATTCTAGATCATGTGCTTAATTTGTGTGGGTGGAAGAAGGTGGCAGGCACAAGGCACTCATTTGTTTGGCAGAAAAGAAAGATAGGGAAACAATGACAAAGTGGGATTGCAGGTATGAAAAAGAAACTTCAAGAGTAGGAAAATGAGATAGAAAATGTAGGGTTGTGGAAAAAAAGAACCACAAAGTGGAATTAAAACTAGGCAGTCTTGATATTCCATAAGCCTTACATTCAGTAATGTTACAATGGTACAC
Source organism: Triturus cristatus (assembly GCF_964204655.1). NCBI lineage: Eukaryota > Metazoa > Chordata > Amphibia > Caudata > Salamandridae > Triturus > Triturus cristatus. The sequence continues at coordinate 870,276,379 of NC_140593.1, forward strand.
TAAGAAGCAACTTTGGCCCCTGTAGTTATAATTTATTTTACAAAAAGAGAGTGACCCATTTTCATCAAGAGAGACAGGGAATACTAACTAGCCAACAAATGTTACTCCTTTAATATTGGACCATAAAGGACTACATAACTAAACAATTATTTTTCTTCTTACATTTCTAATGAAATATGTATTCCTGAATAATCATATACCACATATATGTTAGAATGTACAATTTGTTATGAAGGTTATAAAACAGCCACAATTGTAACTACCATTCAAATTTAACAAAAGTACAGAAGATTGCAATATTACATCATAAATATTCATAAATATTTAGCTCTCATCCCAGTGCAAAGCATCACAGTGTTCACAATAAACAATTACAAGAATCAGCTACTGTTGCTGCTTTCAGAGTGCTTCCAAATTGACTGGGCAGCCTGCAGGCTGCCCATTTGAAATGATGAAAAAGGCGCAAACACCAAGAGAATGAAGAGTCTCTCTTCATCAAATGAAGCATACCTTGGTTGATTGAAAGCCTTTTTCATTACTGTGACAGCAAACAGCATGTGGCCCAAAATATCAGTGTCCCTGTGTCAGTATCTCCCCTGATTAGTATGAATCTACAAGTATTGGTGCCCAATGTGTGTTTCCACTGGCATGTTCCCTGTGTTGGTTCCAGTGCTTTAGGATCAGCGTCCCAGTTTTACTGACTTGATGCTGGTGTTGTGTTGCTTCCTACAGTTATTATCTATGTGTTGTAGAATTCTGCATCAGTGTCCCAATACTGATGTCCTTGCGTCAGTGCCTTGGATTTACTATTTGTGGACTTGACAGTATTCCTGGCTGAGTGTCCCCCTGTCAACGTTTGTACATAAGTGTCAGTATCCCTCTATTTTTGACTACTGTTGGTGTTCCAGTATCAATGTTAGTGCCCCTACATCTTTATCAATTCATTGCTAATGCCCCAGTGTCTGTGCCCCAGTTTCAACGTCCTGATGTCAGTTTTTTTCAGTCATTGTCCATGTGCCAATGGCAGCATCCCAATGTCAGGGTCTCTGTGTTAGTGTCTTCTTGTCCCAGTGTCTATGTTTCCAGGCAGTGTAAGTGTGAAAGTACCCTTGTCAGGCTGCAGTTCCCAGTGACCATGTCAGTATTTAAGTGTCAGTATCAGCGGCACTAGCCTTATGTAAATGTCTTCATGTCAGTGTCTTTGTGTGAGAGACTCATGTCAGCAACTGGAGGCCACTATGCCAGTGTTGTGTCCCTCCAGTCAGTGCCTTGTGTTAGTGTCCCTGTGCCATTTCACTATCCTGGTGTTGTGTCCAAGGGTCAGTGTTGGTGCCTCTGTGTCAGTGAGTTAGTGTTACTTGTTGGAACCCCTGTTAATGTTCCAATTTTACTGTCTCTATGTCAGAATCCCTATGTCAGTGTTCATGCCACTGTGTCAGTGTTCTAGTGCCCTTGTCCCAGTGGCAGTATCCCAGTATCATTGTCTCTATGTCAGTGTGTCTGTGGCAGCCCCTCCCATTCAGTTTTCACATGTCAGAACAGTAACGTCTTGTCCCCCCAGTCTGTGTCCCCATGTTGTGTTAATTTACTTGTAGTATGTTCTAATGTCAATATCCTTGTGTTATAATGTCCTGTGTCAGTGTATCAGCAAACCTCCCCCACGCCAGTGTCTCAGCATTCGCAAACTTTGAACCACTAAGGACATGAATGAACGCTTGGGTTGTTTCATGATAATGATGGAGAGTTCTGGAGATTTAAATAAGTACCAGAGGTGATGAGTATTTTAGGAAAGATAGCACGTGACCAGTTGTAAAATAATTGGGTACATTCACAAAATTTTAGCACAACTCAGCACAGCTATCAACTCTGAGCTGTGCTGTTCAAGGCTTAGAAAGTAGTACAGAGGCATATTTACTAAAAATGGCCTACTGCTGCTCCCTTCTACTGCCCTGGCTCACAAACATGCTGCCTAAAGCCACACACACGCCCTTGCGCTACAGTGCAAAGGTGTGTGTTGTCTAGTGTAGGTTTTGTACTGGACTTTTACCCTTGCAGAAGAGTATACCTTTCCTAGATAATGTATATAAAATCATACACCTTGAATGTGTGGTGTACAATGCAGCTCACAAGCAATATGTGAAATGTTAAGATAAATAAAAACATTTCTCCCATGTTGACGTCTGCTTCAAGGAGTTACTTGTTCATCCGTAGCGCAGTCTGTCTGTCTCATCATACCACTCATGTAACGCTTCTTGATCCAAGGTGGATTAAAGCACCATTGGGCATATTTACAAGGGAAGTGGAGGAGTGTGGCGTTAACCTTCTTGGCTTAACGCGTCACTCCGCCACTTCAGAAAAGCAGGGCTGCACCATATTTACAAGAAAATGGTGGAACCCTGGTTACCCCCTGTGCTGGCTGGTTAGTTAGAAAATGAATTATAATATTAAAACATAAATCATAAATTTCAAATAGTATGAATATTTTATTACAAAGCATAACATATTTGCAACATTCATTTTTTATTTGTAAATGTTAAACAAATAACACATTTTTATATATACAATTATTTTTATACAGTTTTCAAATATAGTAAAATTTTTGGTAACATAGTCATAGAATGGTAAAACAAAATATTTAATTTTTTTTATTTATAAACAGTTTCGTTCTATAGGCTTATTAATTTTTTTGCACCAAAAAGGCAACATTTGTATACATTTTATTAAACATTTTTATAAACCATTTTATATAATTTTCCTATTTTTGAAAAATCAAACAATATATATTTGACAAGGTTATATTTTACTATTTAGTATATTGAATATTATTTTTAATAATATAATATTTAATATTTTAAATTCTTTTACAATATTTTTAATCGAAATATTTTGTACAACATAAATATTTTTATCACATTTTTTATAATTTAATATTATATTTTACCTTTTTGAATAATATAAAAGTTAATGTATATTTTATATATATTTAATTTATTTTATACATTGGAAAAAACATTACAATACATAAAGTTGTATATATTAATGATAAGATTCTTTCTATATTTTACATTGTTTTCTATGGGGAGTTAATCTTTTTTTTTCATTTCAATTATGCGGGCATTTATCTATTTTTTCTCACTTTTCTTTCTATCAGTTTCATTTTTAGGTTATTTTGGAAGATAGAACCTTACGGTTGGGAGCTGCTTTTCGTCTGTTCTGGTAAGTTTAATTTTATATACTTTTAGGTTAGTTTTAGGGTACGGGTAAGGCTGTAGCAGTGTAAATAGATTTGTTAGGGCGTTATTTGATGGCTTTTGGTGTAGTTAGGTGTTGTTTTGGTAGTTTAGTGTTTTATGTGTTTGACATAGTGTTGGATATAATTAAAATGTTATGTAGTGTAAGTTTATTAAATGTATAATTCTGTTTATAATGTTGATATTAATGCTTGTGGGTTTGTATTTGTGTTATGGGCGGGTGTTGTTTTCTTTTTATTTACAAGTTTTGGCTTTGGTGAACGGATGGATTTACTGACGTGTCTTTTTAAAAATATTATTTCTTGTTTGATAAGTTATTTACATTTCCTTTTTTGCCCGGGTTGCTGGAGAGTTTTTTGCTAAACTATTTTTGGGTTTTTGAGGGTTTTGTTATTAAGAGGATTGCGGTGTTGGAATATTTTTGTACAGTTGAATTTTTGCATTTTTCTTTGGGCTTTGTTATCCAGTAGATTCATATTTAATTGGTTTGCTGTGGATTTTAACGTTTTCGAAGATATTCTACTGCCACATAACTGTAAGTATTATTTTATTTTACTATAGGTGGGAAATGTATATCTTTTTTTATTGGTTCATTTTTTATTTAATATTTATATTCCGTCATATAATTTTGAGCTATATTTCAAATTTTATGACATTATACTAATTATTAAGTCACTGACTGCCATGACACGGACCGGCATTATGCCTGTTACTTAGAGAATCCATAGGACAATCTTTCCAAGATGGCCAGAGCTGTATTAAAAGCCTTTCAACTGCCCTGAGGAAACCCCAGGCCGGATGGCCATGCAAAGGGGTGAAACATGTGTTGGCTGTTCCTTCACTCACTCTTACGGATAGAGTGACAGTACTATCATAAACTTCTTACAAAAAACCAGTGTGTGATTGGAATTGTTTTCCAGAAAGAGCAGATGAAACCAATCTTGCCCAGACAAACCTGCTGAATCGTGCTTACATTAGGGGGTTAGGGGTTTCCCCCTGTCAAGGCAAAGAATCAAAATAGAGTATTATGCTCATTTTTCGGCCAGTAAGGGATCGGGACCTTCCACCCCTTATCTCTAAAAACTATGTTAAAGGACGCATAGCCTAGTCTGTGTGTGTCCACCCTAGCCTAGGTTTCCTGAAACATGCAGATCTCATTTGTTCAATGAACGCCCCCCAGTCCGGATTGTCAAGTTTGGAGGTGAGGCCAACAATGTTCCATGATAGTACCTGAAACTTAGGCGTGCCGTTGTTTAGCTGAGGAGGTGCACTAGACTCCTTCAACAATGGCCTTATGCCATTACCAACTTCGATTATGGGGGTTGGAGTCGCCCACTGAAGGCCATTAGATACCTGCGTGGACCTGAGAGATGAGCCAAGTGTGGTTTGAGTACTAGGAGGCCCTTGCACCCGGTTGATTTGGGCACCTCCCACTCCATCAGCCTCCTCGTTATACTGTTCTATTTCGTGTCTAGGGCACAAGGGACTCTGAGAAGGCTCCCCCTGTTCTGTGGTACTCCCCCAGGGCTCCTTCTGAGACTTTAGTTCCAATATCGTGGGATATACTGGGTTGAGTCAATCTACTGACTCTAGGGATGCAAATCTGTTTGTGAGTGGTAAATTGAAAAATAGTAGGCTTGGTTGACCCTGTCCCAGGATGGTCCTTTGCTTGGTCTGCTGCCTAATCTCAGCCCTGTGAGCATTCCACATTATATTTTCTAGCACAAGTCCTGGGGGGTAGAAATAACCCAACGGAAAGGACCTTACACCCCCACCTGCCTTTGTTTATTGCGGTCTAGTAGAGCCCTTACAACCCGGGGGTTTCTAAAAATGATCACAATACTATCCCCGGGTACATCTTTTGGCCTCTGACCCACCCATTCCACCCTTTGTGTGAACACAATTTTGCCTGCATCTTTGTATGGAAAAAAAAAATTGTTTTTTAGTTCGAAGAGGGATTCCCTTTGCCCCATATTAAATTTCGGTACTCCAGTTAAGATTATGACATATGGGGTGGAGTACGGGGGAGATTGATACATGGCAGGGCCGGTCTTGCATCAAGTGCTTCTGTTCGTACAGCATGCCCCTCGCAAGTCCTAAAACTTGTCCCCAATCGGGACACATTAGCTCCAGCTGCTGGCATTACTGGATAGGATCTATGTTTATTACCAACCTCCAATCCCCATCTGGGCCCCTGACTGTCATGCCACGCGATTTAGCCCCTGCAGGTGGCAAGTATATAAGGGGCAAAGAGCGTATACACGCCGCTTCGCGTTCTTGCATCGAGCCCCATTTCCGTCACAAGCGCTGTTGCCTGACTTCCTGTTTTGTTCGTTCCGGTTTCCTGTTTGGTGTCGGGGACGTTCCTCGGCGCTGGTGGTTGTAGCGTGTGGATCCTGTCGTTACTGACAGTGGAAGGTGTCCTCTCTCTTCAGGACATTCACGAGGGTTGCTCCTGGTTATGGCATCTTCACCCAAGTAAGGTCGGCTGGGTGGTTGGAGTTCCAGGGGTTTCCTGTCTCGCGTTTCCTCGTGTTGAGAGGTCTGACATTGACGGAGCGCTTTCTTCATTCCTAGCGCTGTCTAGCGAGGTGTCCTCTGTCATTCGCCTAGCTGGTCCATGTGTCATTCTTGAATATCATTTAGTATTGTTTTTGCCTGTTGTTAAGGTACTCCAAGTTTGGATTAGCTGGAGTCTTTTCCTTTGGCCGGTTTTCACGCCCCCAGTATACTTTCCTCCAGTCACCTTTACATCCATTCCCTTCATCATCCGGAATAGCTACCTGGAATCCGGTGGTGATATATTGCGAGGACCATTGAGCAGGGGGGTTAGGTTTCCCGCTCTTCTAATCACCAAGCCAGGTACTAGCTCTTCCCCGCCTTCCTCAGGTGTTACAGGGATACTCTACTTTCCCAGGAGAATAATCTTGATATACTTATTCCCTACAGCTGCACCCTAAGGAACTACTACTTAGATCACACCTGTTGGTTCATACAGACTTCTACTTAGCAGCAGAAGATATACCGGTAGGTGTTGGGGGACCAAGGAAGTAGGGACACAGGGTGGGCGTTACAGAGGTATACCACTAACTACCTTTATCTTACAGCGGGGAAATCTACTTGTTTGCCTTGTGGAGATCTCTTACGCTCCTGTTGTTCCTCCTGACGACATCACCTATCCAGACCTACCGGATCCCCCCACCTATCCTTGTTTTGTTTCCCTGTTTTCCCCAGTGGATTCCTCGCACTCTAGAGTTTGATAGAGTCGGGGAGACACGGGGGACGGCTGTGGACTCATCTACACGACTCCAGACGCTCCTGCAGAATATCCGCGATCCTTACAGAACGCGAAGCCATTATAGTACATTCTGCCCGAGCGTCATGGAGCTAGGTGTGGTTACGCTGGCAGACGTCGCCGGCATGTTCGGCAATCTGCAAGCGGAAACCCAGGCATTATCGGCCAGAATAGATACCCTCCAGCATAGACAGGAGATAGGGGCTGTGGGAGGGAGAGCAGATCCACCTACCTCAGTAATACAGGTTACCACCCCTACCTCCATCCCGTTAGCCCCTCCAGAAAGGTTTTCCGGGGATACTTCGCGGTGTGCCGCCTTTCTTAGCCAGTGCCAGCTGCATTTTTCATGTAAGGCCACCTGCTTCCCTACAGATCAGGCCCGGGTTGCATTTATGGTTTCCTACCTTAGTGGGGCGGCCGCGGACTGGGCTATACCGCTAGTGGACCGGGATGACCCTTTACTATATGACTACATCGAGTTTAAGAGGGAATTTCGTAAGCTTTTTGATAGACACACTTATACCCACTCTGCAGACTCGGAACTATTGGCTCTGAGACAAGGCAATCAAGACCTGGTTGCCTACATCACTACATTTCAGAGACTGGTGGTCGAATCCAATTGGCCCGAAGAAAAGCGTGGCACCCTGTTTTACAGGGGACTACGTGACGATTTAAAAGACGCCCTTTCGCAGATAGTGGACCTTCCTGCAGCCTGTCCTGAGTTGATAGACCTGGTGGTGAAAATTGAACATCGCATTCAGGAAAGGAAGCAGGAAAAGGGGAAAGGAGATCAGCGATTTGTTCTCACCAAAGTAAAAGGAGTTGAGGCGGCCAAAGTTCTTGAGGATAGTGAACCTATGCAAATAGGAATAGTGAGAGGGCCCCTAACTCCTGAAGAACGGCAGAGACGTCGCACCAACCGACTGTGTCTATATTGCGGGAAGGCCGGTCATTTCCTACGGTCATGCCCCGTAAAACCTTTACCTCTAAAGTCTTCGGGAAACTAGAAAGCCTAGGAAACATGGAGACAGGACTCCTGGGCGTTTCTGACCTTACAGTCTCCTCCGCTAACCCTGAATCTAGATCAGTCACACACCTCTATGTATCAGCATACCTTTCAGTAGAACACCTGGGTTTGCATGTGGCCATCATGATAGATTCTGGGGCCTCTGGTAACTTTATGGACAAGAAGTGGGCAGTTGACAATGTTATACCATGTGTCAAAAAGGAGGTGCCCAATGCGGTCATCACTATTGATGGCCGTTCTCTCGTTTCAGGCCCCGTCACGCACAAAACATGCACCCTCCATATGCATATAGACCCGAATCACCATGAGAATATTGAATTCGATTTGATTTGTTCACCTCAAATACCAGTACTTTTAGGAATCCCTTGGTTACAGACACACAACCCAGTCATTGACTGGAAGGCAGCCACACTTCAGTTTCGCCCTGTCAAATCTCGTGATACTGGGGTCCCAGTAGTTCTTGCAGCCTCTATGGTGGATCAGACTGACACCAGAACTGAGCTGCCAGAGTGTTACAAAGATTTGAGCACGGTATTCGATCCTAAAGAGGCAGACACCCTTCCCCCGCACAGGGTATACGACTGCCGCATTGATTTGGAGGCTGGAGCTCGAATCCCTTGTAGCAGAGTGTATGCCCTAACCGAGAAGGAGAATACTTACCTCCGAGAATACTTGGACACCATGCTGGAGAAGGGGTTTATTAGGCCTTCCAGGTCCCCTGCCTCCTCATCGCTGTTTTTCATTCCTAAGCGTGAGGGGGGTCTTCGATGTTGCATCGATTATCGGAGATTGAATGAGGTGACCATTAAAAACAGGTATCCCTTGCCCTTGATTTCCTCCCTCCTTGACAGAGTACGTAATGCCAACTATTTCACCAAATTGGATTTACGAGGCGCCTACCATCTAGTGCGTGTCAAGGAGGGAGATGAATGGAAAACTGCTTTCTGTACTAAATACGGATTGTTTGAGTATTTAGTAATGCCCTTTGGGCTTTGCAACGCTCCAGCGGCGTTTCAGTTTTTCATTAATGAGGTCCTGTGGGATATGCTGGACCTCCATGTCATCGCCTACATCGATGATTTGCTGATATTCTCTTCCTCTATGACTGAACATGTGGGTCACGTTCGACGTGTGTTGGAACGCCTACGTGATCATAACTTGTACTGCAAACTGGAAAAATGTTCTTTCCATTCTCAGGAGGTACCTTTTTTAGGCTTTATTGTTTCCCCACTTGGACTTCGTATGGATCCTGTTAAGGTCGAGGCGGTTCTCGCCTGGCCCTCGCCTACTACTGTGAAAGACCTGCAGAAGTTCTTAGGGTTCGCCAATTTTTATCGGCGTTTCATTCACGGCTACTCCGAATTGGCGATCCCACTCACGCGTCTCTTGCGGAAGGGGGTCCCATACAGTTGGTCGACTGCGGCTGAGGAATCTTTTCGGAGTTTGAAGGAGGCCTTTACGCGCGCCCCGGTGTTGAGCCATCCGGATCCAGCCTTGCCTTATGTGGTTGAGGTGGACGCTTCCCAAGTGGCAGTGGGAGGGGTTCTGAGTCAAGTCGATCCTGATACCGGGGTGTGCCATCCCATTGCGTATTTTTCTCACAAGTTCTCTCCCGCGGAATTCAACTATGCGGTGGGGGACAAGGAACTCCTGGCGATCAAGAAAGCCTTTGAGGAGTGGCGGCAATACCTCTTGGGCGCTCGTTTCCCTGTGGTGGTTTACACCGACCATCGCAACCTCCAGTACCTTAAATCCACCAAGGCGCTGTCCATGAGGCAACTTAGATGGACGCAGTTCTTCTGTGAGTTTGACTTCACTATTAGGTTTCGCCCTGGGAGGAGGAATGGCAAGGCCGATGCCCTGTCCAGGTTAGGGTTTCACCTTCCCGATGTGCCTGAGGTCGCGCCCCTTGTCATCCCGGAGGAGCGCATTTTGGGGGGTGTGTTCGGGGAGGAGGACTTCGGGGCTCAAATTCGGCAGAGTCAACTTTCGATGGCCATGCCTGACTTTGTGGGGGCGGAGGAGTGGGTCAGTACAGATGGGTTGGTGTGTGTCCGAGGGGGTGTAGTGTTACCCACTCTTGCTTTACAAACACAGGTCCTAGACTGGTATCACTCGCACCCCTTGTCAGGTCACCCTGGTATTAAGAAAACCATCCAGATCATACGTGAGCGGTTCTGGTGGCCCACTATGTTGCAAGACGTAGAACAGTACGTGCGGTCATGCCATGTCTGTGCGCAAACCAAGAGTTCCCATCAGAACCCGGTGGGTCTTCTGCTCCCTCTTGCTACACCTCCCGGCCCATGGTACACAGTATCACTTGACTTCATAGTGGAACTACCTGCCACCAAGCGCTTGAATAACACCTTACTGGTGGTGGTAGACCACTTTACGAAGACAGCACATTTCATTCCTTTGACGGGGTTACCTACAGCAGCTGCATTAGCGTCCATATTTTTGCAACAGGTTGTACGGCTACATGGCCTTCCCTCGGTCCTGATTTCTGATAGGGGGGCCCAGTTTGTGTCTCGATTTTGGAAATGTCTCTGTGCCTTGCTGCAAATTGATGTTAGGCTCTCTTCCAGTCACCATCCCCAATCTGACGGGCAGACAGAGCGAGTCAACCAGTGCTTTGAGCAATATGTACGAAACCAAGCTCTGCACTCGGCCAAGGAGTGGGATGAGTGGGTGTGGATGGCAGAATTATCATATAACAACAGTCCACATTCTTCCACCCTCCATACCCCCTTCTTTTGTTCACACGGTTTTCACCCCAAGCTGTTGCCTCTAGGGATCCCTGTTAGCAGCCCGACTCCTGCAGCCAATGACCTAGTGCAGAGATTACACGAGGTCCATAAACAGACATTAGTCAACCTTGATCTGGCGAAGGTGCGATATAAAGAGGGGGCGGATTTACACCGCAGGTTGGAACCCTTATACGCCCCTGGGGACAAGGTGTGGCTTTCCACTAAACACATCAAACTCAGTGGTCCTCGCAAGTTCATGCCCAAATACATTGGTCCCTATGCTGTGATGAAACTGATCAATCCAGTGGCTGTGAAGATCGCCCTGCCTGCTGCTCTTAAGATTCACCCTGTATTCCATATTTCGTTACTTAAGCCTGTTGCACCTGGTACACGACTCCCTAAGAAGCCCTCGCCAATTACCGTACAAGACACTGAGGAATACGAGGTGGACACCATTGTAGACTCCCGCTTCATGGGTAAAACGCTTCAATATCTGCTGCATTGGAAGGGTTATGGGGTGGAGGAGCGTTCTTGGGTGTCTGCGAGAGACGTGCATGCTCCCCGGTTGGTGCGTGTGTTTCATCAGAGATACCCTCACAAATCTAAACCTGGGGGGGTGTTGTGAGGGGAGTGTACTGTCATGCCACGCGATTTAGCCCCTGCAGGTGGCAAGTATATAAGGGGCAAAGAGCGTATACACGCCGCTTCGCGTTCTTGCATCGAGCCCCATTTCCGTCACAAGCGCTGTTGCCTGACTTCCTGTTTTGTTCGTTCCGGTTTCCTGTTTGGTGTCGGGGACGTTCCTCGGCGCTGGTGGTTGTAGCGTGTGGATCCTGTCGTTACTGACAGTGGAAGGTGTCCTCTCTCTTCAGGACATTCACGAGGGTTGCTCCTGGTTATGGCATCTTCACCCAAGTAGGGTCGGCTGGGTGGTTGGAGTTCCAGGGGTTTCCTGTCTCGCGTTTCCTCGTGTTGAGAGGTCTGACATTGACGGAGCGCTTTCTTCATTCCTAGCGCTGTCTAGCGAGGTGTCCTCTGTCATTCGCCTAGCTGGTCCATGTGTCATTCTTGAATATCATTTAGTATTGTTTTTGCCTGTTGTTAAGGTACTCCAAGTTTGGATTAGCTGGAGTCTTTTCCTTTGGCCGGTTTTCACGCCCCCAGTATACTTTCCTCCAGTCACCTTTACATCCATTCCCTTCATCATCCGGAATAGCTACCTGGAATCCGGTGGTGATATATTGCGAGGACCATTGAGCAGGGGGGTTAGGTTTCCCGCTCTTCTAATCACCAAGCCAGGTACTAGCTCTTCCCCGCCTTCCTCAGGTGTTACAGGGATACTCTACTTTCCCAGGAGAATAATCTTGATATACTTATTCCCTACAGCTGCACCCTAAGGAACTACTACTTAGATCACACCTGTTGGTTCATACAGACTTCTACTTAGCAGCAGAAGATATACCGGTAGGTGTTGGGGGACCAAGGAAGTAGGGACACAGGGTGGGCGTTACAGAGGTATACCACTAACTACCTTTATCTTACAGCGGGGAAATCTACTTGTTTGCCTTGTGGAGATCTCTTACGCTCCTGTTGTTCCTCCTGACGACATCACCTATCCAGACCTACCGGATCCCCCCACCTATCCTTGTTTTGTTTCCCTGTTTTCCCCAGTGGATTCCTCGCACTCTAGAGTTTGATAGAGTCGGGGAGACACGGGGGACGGCTGTGGACTCATCTACACGACTCCAGACGCTCCTGCAGAATATCCGCGATCCTTACACTGACACTGTGTACTATTCTTATATGTTGGCTTGATGGAAATAATCACATTTATATTTGCATTCCCCTGGTTGTTCTGATTTGGTAGGGTGGGGCTCAGATTAATTGCAGAGGTATGATCAGCCCTGTGATAAGGAGGAGGAACATGTAGTATGTGTTGATGTGAGGACTCAACCACCTTATGATTTGCTTCTGCCTTATCCACCTGAGTTTCTACCATAGCTGTGAGCTTGTCTACCTGAGCAATCAGAGAGTTAAGTGTGTCCTTAACAATATCCCTTATTTGAGTCTGAAGTTCCATCACCAATTTTGACACCCAGGTTGGCGGCTCTGTACCAGCAAAGGGACAGTCACCTGGCCCTCCCTTCCCAGAGTCACCATTCACTATGAGTTCCGCAGCACACTTATTCCGTTTGGTCCCAGCTCTTACAGCAGATTTAGTTTTCCCTTTTTTAACTGGACCTGGGGGAGAGGCCTCCATGTTCACATCCGTGTTGGGTGTTTTGTGTACCAGAGCACGTGTCCTTGGCTGAGGCTTAGGGGAATCAGAAACCTCAGTTGGTGGTGTAGGTTGCATATCGTGATTAGTCAGGGTAAAGGCTGGGTCAGGGGTGAACATAGGCACCTTTCAGTCAGTTCAATTTCAGTTTACACTACCCCTATGGCCCTCTGAAGCATCTTATCAATTGAAGTAAGATGATAGGATGTTGGGGATTGCATGGCCAAAGTTTGTTTATTCCCAGCACAAGTGCGCTTCTGCATTATTACCGTCAAACGTTGAAGTATCCAGAGCCCACGTTCCGCCCTGGCACTGGATCCAATTAAGGATAGAAGAACCAGGCCAGAACTAGGATGGATTAACAAATCGAGGAATACATACAGCTGGGGCCACTCACCAAAACAGAAAAAGAAGCGACTGCTAGGCCTCACTCAGAATAATAGGGCAGACAAGATGCAGTGGCACTAACCTTGGGCTCCAGCCTGGATGAATTGTTCTGGGGCCAATGTTTTCCACAGATAGGCCTAAGGGGGGATGGCCCAGCACAGCCTCCTCTGGCCTTTGATAGGCACAGATGGGCCCGCCCTTGGCCCGGGCACGCCCGCGCGCGTCCCATGCCGCAGGAGCCCTGGGATGGCTTTATATGCCTCCGGCGCATGGGTGATGACACTGGCGCCTCCTGGCGCTAATGACATTGGGGAATGTAGTCCCCTGCTGCCCGGGTCAGAAGAGTGCTGGTACCGCCAACAGTTTCGAGCTCCCACACCGCGGGAGCCCTGGGATGGCTTTATGTGCCTCCAGCGCGTGGGTGATGGAGCTGGCGCCTCCTGGTGCTAATGATATTGCAGGATATAGTCCCCTACTCACCCGGTTAGAAGAGTGATGGTGCCGCTGAGAGTTTCAAGCTCTCGCGCAACGGGAGCCCTGGGATGGCTTTATGTGCCTCGGGCACGTGGGTGATGGCCCTGGCGCCTCCTGACACTGATGAAATTGGGGGAAGTAGTCCCCTGCTGCCCCAGTCAGAAGAGTGCTGGTGCCGCTGATAGTTTTTGATTTAGCAATTATGTCTAGGTATTCTAGACCTTGTGTAGTTGGATACAACTATGGGGTATATTCACAAGAACGTGTGCTACACATCACCCAAAAATATTAACACAACTTTACACATCGCAGCCTATGGCAGGAAAATAACCCTGTGTCAACGTGGAATTCACAACAAGGTGGTCCCATGTGATAGTTTGCCGAAACCGCGGCCAATGTCCGCGATACAACCACCTCGACGGAGATAAAAACACAATCCCCAACATGAAAAAACCTGCGATGGGCCAAAGCGCGATGAGGAAATCAGAGCTAAGCAGTGCCAGGCCTGCAACACACACCTGGCAGGCATGAAAAATCACCATAAAAATAAAAAAAACACCCAAACACAAACTGACCAACACCCAAGCACCATGGATGCAGCCAGAGCAGGTGCAGAAGATGAGCGCAGCCCCACAAGCACACCGGACGACCAGCCGGGGACCTCGGGGACAGGGAAGGGCAAGGACAAGAAGAAGCGGAAGACAAAGTTCAGTCCACAGGCGACCAGGATCACAGTCACGGAGGTGATGGAACACCATCAACAACTGTTCGTCACCTCCAACATGTCATTGGGCACCAAAAATAGAATATGGCGGGACATCGTGGACAAGGTGAATGCCGTCGGAGAGCACAAGTGGACAATGGACGAGGTCAAGAGGTGATGGAATGACATCAAGCGAAAGACCAAGGAGAAACTCGCAGCCAGCCAGAAGGCAGCAATGCAGATTGGAGGTGGGGGCCCAGCGCCACATCTCATGCTGGATGACATGGAGGAGCTGGTGTCGACAGTCATCAGTGTGGATACTGTGGCCGGAGTTGGAGGACCGGACACTGCTCGACAGGACACAACACAACCGCAACAGGGTGAGGGACCACCAGGTACTGGAGGGATGGGTGGAGATGGCAACGATGGCACACATGCACAATCAAGCAGAGCACAGTGCACACCCTCAATGAGTCTGGGTCATCATCCAGATCTGTATTTATTTATGCAATTTATATAGCGCACAAATACCCTAGGGTGTCTTGGCGCTGTGGAGTGAAAGAAGGGCAATTAAGATGGATGACTACTGGTTGAAGAGCCAAGTTTTTACTAGCTTCCTAAAAGTAAGGAGGGTGGGACTGATTTTAATGTGAAGGGGGAGGGTATTCCATAGCCTAGCTGTGGCAACTGTGAATCGTCTATCTCCCCAAGATGTTTTCTTTGTGTGAGGAATGGTAAGAAGGTGAGCTGAGGAGGATCGCAAGGGTCTGTTGGGGGTGCATGGGCAGAGTACTTTTTTTAGGAAATCAGGTCCAGAGTTGTTAATCGCTTTATATGCGTTGCAGAGTGCTTTAAATTTGGTTCGACTTCTGACAGGCAGCCAGTGAAGATGACATATGACTGGAGAGATTGATTTGAACTTGGAGGTACCAGACAGAATTCTGGCAGCTGAGTTCTGTTCCAGTTGCAATTTGTACAGGATTTTCTCCGGGGCGTTTAGGAGGAGTCCATTGCAGTAGTCATCTTTCGACATAAACAGTGTGCACATGAGGGTCTTGCCGGCACTGGGGGGAGGAATGGTAGGAGTTTCCTTATCATTTTAAGGGTGTGGAAAGATGAAGAGATGATCGCATTTGCATGGTGGATGAACGAGAGCTTGTCATTTAACATTTCGCCCAGGTTCCTGACCTTGGTGACAGGTCCTGGGGGAGATCCCAGATTGGTTGGCCACCAAGTGGGGGAGCAACCAGGGGTTAGGCTGCCAAAAATCATTACTTCTATTTTATAGGAGTTTAATTTTAGGCAGTTGTTTGCCATCCAGGAGCTGATGGCTAGCATTCCCTCCTGGAAGCTGGCAGCAACTGCTCCTCCATCATTGTGCACTGCCAGCACCAGTTGGGTATCGTCGGCGTACGAGGTTAGTCTCATCCCGTGTGCTTTAATGACCCTGGCCAAGTCCGACACATAGATGTTAAATAAGGTCGGACTTAGGGAGGATCCTTGGGGAACACCACAGGGAAATGTACTTACAGGGGAGTAGAAGTCACTGAGTTTGACTGACTGCGTGCCGTTGGAGAGAAATGAGGTTAGAAGGGCTCTGGCCTTATGCTGAATGCCGATGGAGGAGACACGGTTGATCAGGATGGCGTGATCGACTGTGTCAAAGGCCGCAGACAGATCCAGTAGCATCAGGACTGCCGTGCCGCCTTGGTCTAGGATCATCCTGATCTCGTCAGATGCCTTAATGAGGACCGTCTCGGTCCCATGGCCCTTCCTAAACCCAAATTGGGTGTCATCCAAAAGATTGTTGTGGTCAATGAACTGAGATAGTTGAATGTTCATAACTTTTTCGAAAATTTTTGATGGAAAGGGAAGGCATGCGATGGGTCTGTTTAGATTCTGATGGATCGAGATTGGATTTTTTCAGTAGGGGTTTGATGATGGCTTTTTTCCAGACTGAGGGGTAGGAGCCTGTAAGGAACATTGAATTGCAAATATTGGTAAGGATGGGGTTATGGAGTCTGGGATGAGTTTTAGAATGGAAGGGGGGCAAGGGTCGAGGGGGGATCCTGATTTGATGGAAGAAATAAGCTCTGTTATCTGTTATCTATAGACTGTCACAATGTACAATGCTATGCTGTCTGAATGTCAACATGTACCATGCGGCTACATACATGTGGACACATTGTAATACACCATCTCCCCTTCACATTGTAGGGCCACCGTCAAGACCCCCTGCAGAGCAGTCCCAGCCACTCTTCACTGATGACGAGGAGGACAACCCCAGCATCGACGCACAAGCCCTCCTAGACATCATTGACATCATCCGTGACTCACCTCCAGGATCAGGGCTGCCCAGCTGCATCAAGGAGACCCCACCCACCACCCAAAACACCCAGCAGGAGGCACCCATAGCCACCGCAGTCTCCCAAGACCCCCAGGAACAACACACTGCCTTCCAACACCGTGTGCTGGATGGACAGAGGGAGTAGACTGAGCAGGTGCGGTGGGGTTCGACCTCATGGCTACCAAACTGGACGCCATCCATGGGTGTCTGGGCCCGTTCCATGGTCTCCAACGAGCCCTGACTGACATCGCTGGAGTCATGACACGGAGAGAAGAGCACCTGTCCACTCAGAGAGGCTCCAGCGATACCAGCCATGAACTGGCATACATGTGGAGTCTCATGGAGGACATGGTGCGGATGGAGGCAGAAAGGATGGCAGCCACCGCTGCACACCAGCGAAATGTATCTGGGATCTACCATGCACTGCAGATCCTCATCATGGCATTGCTGCCACAAGGCGTGGCGATGATGAATGCTGCTGCCACCACACCATCCACATCTCTGCCCCCTGGTGGGCCATTGCCTCACAGTGCAGCAGACGTTTCCACTCCGGCAGCTGATGTATCAGTGGCACACAGTGCCTCAGGCGGTACTGCAACACCCACAGGTGGGGCAGAGCACACATCCGGGGATGAGGAAGTGAATGGGTTTGTGATCAGAAGGAGGCACTAGCATTCATTTCTGCCACCTGGCCTTTTCTGCTTGGTGCCACACATGGCCCCATGACCTTCCACTGACCCCTGATACACTCCTATACACTCACCTTGGACAGCGACATGGACTGCCATATCCTGTTTGATGACCAATGACACGGCGAGCAGACTGTGGACTGTACCCTTCCTCTCCCGCAGTACTTGTCATCCCTGATGGACTCTGGCTGACCCTACATGGGCCCCATATTGTGTAGTATGCTTGGCATTGCCCTGTACCGCTCCAGCTGCAAAACTGCACTGGATGTGCAATAAACATCCAGTAATGCACTGTTGTGTTATGTCTTTCATCATTCATGTATGAATGTGTGGATGAATGTAAGGACAGTGATTTCCCTTGCGTCAATGATGCTCATCATGTGGGATGCCAGTCAGAGGGCGCTACATTGCATATTGTGTTCCGGGTGCCGTGGACACTACAACAGGGACACACGCATCAGTCACTTCCATGTCCGGACATGGACTGAACCACGCCCAGAGCCCACGAGTCATTGTTGCAAGCCCTGTGCTGGTCCGTCGTATGGCAGGCCAGACCCCTCCACTTACGCTCCGAGGGGGGTTCTCATTGCTACCCATCGCAGGCGTACTCACTGGTGGTGTGCAGGTCACTGGTCTAGTTGTCAGCATGTCACAGCCACTCCCTGAGGGCAGGTTTGCACACACACCACACCCATCAATCAATCAATCAATCATAGTATTTGTAAAGCGCGCTACTCACCCTTGAGGGTCTCAAGGCGCTGAGAGGGAGGGGAGTTCTGCTACTGCTTGAAGAGCCAGGTCTTGAGGAATCTTCTGAAGGCGAGTAGGTCTTCGGTCTGCCGTAGGTGGGTAGGTAGGGTGTTCCAGGTCTTGGCGGCGAGGTAGGAGAAGGATCTGCCGCCGGAGGTTGTTCGTTGGATGCGGGGGACGGCGGCGAGGGCAAGGCTGGTGGAGCGGAGCTGGCGGGTGGGTGTGTGGAAGCTGAGTCTGCTGTTCAGGTAGGCTGGTCCGGTGTCGTGGAGTGCTTTGTGTGCATGGGTGAGGAGTTTGAAAGTGATCCTCTTGTCGACGGGGAGCCAGTGTAGGTTTGTCAGGTGGCGGGTGATGTGGCTGCGGCGGGGGACGTTGACGATCAGTCGGGCGGAGGCATTTTGGATGCGCTGTAGTCGTCGTAGGTGTTTGGCTGGGATTCCGGCGTAGAGTGCGTTGCCGTAGTCCAGCCTGCTGCTGACGAGGGCCTGTGTCACCGTTCTTCTTGTTTCGGTCGGGACCCACTTGTAGATCCTGCGAAGCATGAGGAGGGTGTTGTAGCAGGAGGAGGAGACGGCGTTGACCTGTTTGGACATGGAGAGGGAGGAGTCGAGGATGAATCCTAGATTGCGTGCGTGGTCGGTGGGTGTCAGTGCTGTCCCCAGAGTGGTCCCGGCACAGGCATCACAGGCCATGTGATTCCACCAACATAAGGGGCCGATGACGTCACATTTCCCTCTGCCGGTGGTGACTGGATGACGGACGCTCCACGGTTCTCAATCATAAAGGGTCCATGAGTTGTTGCGCACAGGGTTAGTGGCACCCAATGCCTTGTGGCCGTCACGGGCCTAACACCACGTGGTGCTGACTGAGGTTGCACAGGGTTAGTGGCACTCAAAGCTTTGCGGCTGGCACAGGCACCCCGCCACGGGACAGTGACTTTGGGTGCACTGAGGTAGGGGCACCTTAAGTGCTGAGCGGGTGTGCAGCCTGCGATGATGCCCCGTCCCGGCTGTCTGTACAGCTCAGGTTTTGTGTGCCCTGCTGGACCACAGTAAAGGCCAGAGCCAGCGGACAGTGTGGGCCTACCGCCACGTGGCGTCGCTTCCGGGATCACTGAGTTAGTGGCACCTATTGGACTGAGCGGGTGTGCAGCCTGCGATGAGGCCTGGTGCACTGGTATGTCCTCTGCCATGGAGTAATTAAGACCCAGCACCAAATGTGAGACCTGGTGGCCTGCGGAGTGGGGCTGCATGATGTGGAGGGTGCCATGTCCGCAGGCCCGGGCTTGTGGCTTGTAGTGGCACGTGGTGGGACCTCTTGTCTGCACACCAGTGGCGGAAGGTGAGCAGTGAGGCCTGGGTGTGCATGGACGGGCATGCTCCGATGGGAAGAGAGAGGGGCTTGGGTGCCTCTGCCTGGGTGTGCATGGGCGCGCATGCTCCAGTGGGCGGCGGGAGGGGCTGGGGTGCCTCTGCCTGGGTGTGCATGGGCAGGCGATGTTGTCTTGTGCAATTGTGTGTACTGTGCCAATCATGTATCTGGACTCTGTTTCAGATGACGGGTCTGTCTCATATGTGTGACCTGGTGAACTGCAATACATACCGGCAAGTGGTTGGAGACACACCGGTGGCAGCAGGTGAGCAGTGTGGCCTGGTTGCGCAGGGGCGACACTCTCTCTCTCTCTCTCTCTCCCTCTCTTCTTCTCTCTCTCCCCTCTCTTCTTCCCTTTGTCCCCTCTCTTCTTCTCCCTCTCTCCCCCTCTCTTCTTCTCTCTCTCTCTCTCTCTCTCTCCCCCTCTCTTCTTATCTCTCTCTCCCCTCTCTTTTTATCTCTCTCTCCCCTCCCTTCTTCTCTCTCACTCTCTCCCTCTCTTCTTATCTCTCTCTCTCTCCCTCTCTTCCTCTCTCTCCTTTGCTCTTTCTCTGTCCTTTGATGTGCGCAGGACACACCTTCTCATCATGATTTTTGTCTTGGAGACTGTGACTTACGATTGTCCCGAGGGGAGTCGCCATGTGTCTTCATTTCAGTTCAGTGTTCATTTGAATAAAGTTTCATTTGTTGCTTCGAAAGTGAATGTTTGATGCTCATTTTTGTGACGACACATGCATGTCACCAGATGTGATTGTGCGATATCATGCAGATTATTTTGTACATGTTTGGGTGTAGCTGATGTGGCATTTCTTTGGTCGGGGGGTGCCGGGGAGGGGGCGTCCTGGGGATGGTGGCAGCGGGTGTTGTTGCCCTTTCGGCCCTCTGGGCTGCATGTTCAGTTGCCCGGGTGCATCTGTTGTTCTTCAGGTGTGGCTCTGGGCGGGGTTCTTTTTTGTGGTGCAGGCTGTTGTCCGACTTTGCACCAGGTCAGAGAAGATGTTATTTTGCTGCTAATCGCCTGTTTTGTGTTCTTCGAAGATCTGGCTGGTCATTGAGAATGCTATGGAGTGGTTTTGTCGCAGCTTTTGGAACGGGAGCGTCTACTCTGCATCTCATTAGCGATAGTTGCAGGGGTCATCTGTGGCGATGTGTTTTGCGGCTGCTATCGCGGGTAAACTGGTGCTGTGGTTGTGATTGGGGCGATAAGTTTAATGCTACTTTGGCTGCGATAAAGTGCCGTTGACTCTGCGATAGATCCTTCTTAATATGCCCTTAGTTTTATGTTGCAGGTATTCACACATGGTTTTAGTTTGTTTGCTTAGTTTAGGGTCTATTTTACTTAGTGATTGCTCTAGACTGAGTTCTTGGTAGCTCTGTTCTTTTTTAATTGCTTCAATTAGTTTGTATAGTGTTGGTTGTCCACTTCCTATTGTGGCTTTGAAGGCATTATGCCATCCTTTCGCTGCATTGTTTGTTTCGGCTTTTTGAGCCACAGTACTGGCGTACATGTTCCACCAGGGAATCTGAAATGTAGGTTGTTTACTCTGCCCTGACCTATGTAACCTTCCCACCCAGGTGTCTTCGAAGTAGTCCAGGAAGGGACTTAATTTAGATTCATTAGCTTGATAGAAAGGACTTTCTATGAGTAAGTTGTAGTGATTTGTTACTGCAGTAGTTGGGACATAGACCAGGGCTATTAATTTTTTTATTTGATAAGCAAAGTTGCTATTTGTTGAATAATCTGTGCTCATAGTAGATTTCTGTAGGTGCCTTCATAAGCTCTGATTAATAGCAACCTTGTATTGCAGAGTGTGGATATAGTTTGAGGATGGGTTGAATCATTGCCTGCTCAAAGTCTATTATGATTCTTTGGGAACAGTAATTTTCTGCAAATTGTTTGATTATAGTTAGTAGTTCTACATAAGTGGTGTTTTGTTTATTAGGCAGTAATGGGTAAATAAAGTGGATATTTGTCTCTTCATATTCTCCATGGATGGTATACAGCTGATAGAATGGTTTGGGACAAACTTTAAATGTACCATCCATCATCCACGTTGCACAGTTTTTAGGTTTTTGTAAATTTGTATTAGTTGAAAACATAATAATTCTTTTTCATGACTTTTGTTGTCATAAATAAAGAATTCTTCTTCTTTGTGGGTGATGGTATGGTCAGGTAGTATTTGAATTTCTCTAAAAGTTTGGGGGATAGGTGGAGTTTGAGATGTAGCTCTTTTACTATTTGCTATCTGTCTTTTCAAATTGGGGATAGAAGGTAGTTGTCCTGTGACATGTTCTGGCACTCTAGTCAAAACATTTTTCAGTATTTGGGTGCTTGTTTGGTGGAAACTTGTGCTTGCTTCCCTTATTATCTCTAGGGCATTTCTCACTTCAACTTCAGTTACATTGGGGGGGTTGGTTGTGTTCTCTAATATTTACAACATTGGTATCTATTGTAGTGGCTCTCCCATAACAGGAATTGGAATAATATTTGCTACATTTCCAATGTGTTATATCTTCAATAACTTTTTCTTGGGTATAAGTGTAACCCATGAAGCAAAGCATTAGTGCATTCGTTTTATATATATATATATATATATATATATATATATATATATATTTCACATCGATTTCCCAAGGGAACGGATCACTCTGCGGGTTTCCTTGTAAAAGCACTTTTATTATCAATATTCCAGTAGACGCGTTTCAGCATTCAGCCCTTTTCAATACTGGTTTTTTATGTGAAGTCACATGCTTGATTTGAAATACACAGGCTTGTTGTCCCATTGGTTCCCCATTTCGTAACCATGGCAGCACAATGTCAAGACTCTGGCTACAAAGACCGGCGTCTTCATACATGCCTTTTGTAAATGAGGATTGTGGCAACGAGGGATACGAAGCACGGAAACACAGAGAACATCGCGTCTACGATGAACAACCAGCGTGCCACACAATCAGCCAATAGGCGAGACACCACTGAGGAAAAAGCTACTTATGCTGCAAAAATAGACATAATAATCCTATTTTGGAGAACTATACCTCAATACACTCCAAGATGGCTGCACGCGTGGATTGAACATTGTGCTGCCATGGTTACGAAATGGGGAACCAATGGGACAACAAGCATGTGTATTTCAAATCAAGCATGTGACTTCACATAAAAAACCAGTATTGAAAAGGGCTGAATGCTGAAACGCGTCTACTGGAATATTGATAATAAAAGTGCTTTTACAAGGAAACCCGCAGAGTGATCCGTTCCCTTGGGAAATCGATGTGAAATATTATGCGTGCAAGCCACTCACACGCAACGGAGGCACCCGTCTACGGAGTTCGGCATTATGAGTGGCATTTGATGGGACATATACTTACTTGTGCCAGAACCGCTGCACCCATGAAAAGCATGTAATCCGTGATGGAGATATTACTAAATGTCAAGACTCTGGCTACAAAGACCGGCGTCTTCATACATGCCTTTTGTAAATGAGGATTGTGGCAACGAGGGATACGAAGCACGGAAACACAGAGAACATCGCGTCTACGATGAACAACCAGCGTGCCACACAATCAGCCAATAGGCGAGACACCACTGAGGAAAAAGCTACTTATGCTGCAAAAATAGACATAATAATCCTATTTTGGAGAACTATACCTCAATACACTCCAAGATGGCTGCACGCGTGGATTGAACATTGTGCTGCCATGGTTACGAAATGGGGAACCAATGGGACAACAAGCCTGTGTATTTCAAATCAAGCATGTGACTTCACATAAAAAACCAGTATTGAAAAGGGCTGAATGCTGAAACGCGTCTACTGGAATATTGATAATAAAAGTGCTTTTACAAGGAAACCCGCAGAGTGATCCGTTCCCTTGTGAAATCGATGTGAAATATTATGCGTGCAAGCCACTCACACGCAACGGAGGCACCCGTCTACGGAGTTCGGCATTATGAGTGGCATTTGATGGAACATATACTTACTTGTGCCAGAACCGCTGCACCCATGAAAAGCATGTAATCCGTGATGGAGACATTACTAAATGTCAAGACTCTGGCTACAAAGACCGGCGTCTTCATACATGCCTTTTGTAAATGAGGATTGTGGCAACGAGGGATACGAAGCACGGAAACACAGAGAACATCGCGTCTACGATGAACAACCAGCGTGCCACACAATCAGCCAATAGGCGAGACACCACTGAGGAAAAAGCTACTTATGCTGCAAAAATAGACATAATAATCCTATTTTGGATATACCTCAATACACTCCAAGATGGCTGCACGCGTGGATTGAACATTGTGCTGCCATGGTTACGAAATGGGGAACCAATGGGACAACAAGCCTGTGTATTTCAAATCAAGCATGTGACTTCACATAAAAAACCAGTATTGAAAAGGGCTGAATGCTGAAACGCGTCTACTGGAATATTGATAATAAAAGTGCTTTTACAAGGAAACCCGCAGAGTGATCCGTTCCCTTGGGAAATCGATGTGAAATATTATGCGTGCAAGCCACTCACACGCAACGGAGGCACCCGTCTACGGAGTTCGGCATTATGAGTGGCATTTGATGGAACATATACTTACTTGTGCCAGAACCGCTGCACCCATGAAAAGCATGTAATCCGTGATGGAGACATTACTAAATGTCAAGACTCTGGCTACAAAGACCGGCGTCTTCATACATGCCTTTTGTAAATGAGGATTGTGGCAACGAGGGATACGAAGCACGGAAACACAGAGAACATCGCGTCTACGATGAACAACCAGCGTGCCACACAATCAGCCAATAGGCGAGACACCACTGAGGAAAAAGCTACTTATGCTGCAAAAATAGACATAATAATCCTATTTTGGAGAACTATACCTCAATACACTCCAAGATGGCTGCACGCGTGGATTGAACATTGTGCTGCCATGGTTACGAAATGGGGAACCAATGGGACAACAAGCCTGTGTATTTCAAATCAAGCATGTGACTTCACATAAAAAACCAGTATTGAAAAGGGCTGAATGCTGAAACGCGTCTACTGGAATATTGATAATAAAAGTGCTTTTACAAGGAAACCCGCAGAGTGATCCGTTCCCTTGGGAAATCGATGTGAAATATTATGCGTGCAAGCCACTCACATGCAACGGAGGCACCCGTCTACGGAGTTCGGCATTATGAGTGGCATTTGATGGAACATATACTTACTTGTGCCAGAACCGCTGCACCCATGAAAAGCATGTAATCCGTGATGGAGACATTACTAAATGTCAAGACTCTGGCTACAAAGACCGGCGTCTTCATACATGCCTTTTGTAAATGAGGATTGTGGCAACGAGGGATACGAAGCACGGAAACACAGAGAACATCGCGTCTACGATGAACAACCAGCGTGCCACACAATCAGCCAATAGGCGAGACACCACTGAGGAAAAAGCTACTTATGCTGCAAAAATAGACATAATAATCCTATTTTGGAGAACTATACCTCAATACACTCCAAGATGGCTGCACGCGTGGATTGAACATTGTGCTGCCATGGTTACGAAATGGGGAACCAATGGGACAACAAGCCTGTGTATTTCAAATCAAGCATGTGACTTCACATAAAAAACCAGTATTGAAAAGGGCTGAATGCTGAAACGCGTCTACTGGAATATTGATAATAAAAGTGCTTTTACAAGGAAACCCGCAGAGTGATCCGTTCCCTTGTGAAATCGATGTGAAATATTATGCGTGCAAGCCACTCACACGCAACGGAGGCACCCGTCTACGGAGTTCGGCATTATGAGTGGCATTTGATGGAACATATATATATATATATATATATATATATATATATATATATATATTACCTACTGGCGTTCGCCAGTAGGTAGTTATAGTTAGGACCACGTTTCCATAGGAAATCCGCAACATTCTATTTTGAATGACTTTGGCGCCGGTCGACGAATCCTCGCGAATTTTTCAAAATAGGTGGGGCACTACGCTCCGCTCCTACCCTGAAAGTCTCGGGGGGATTCGTCAAGCGGGGGCTGAGATAAAAGGGGGGTCCCAAAACGCGTTTTTCCCATGCATTTTTCCATAGGACCTTTAGACAGGGCTACAGCCCGAACGGCTGAACAGAATTACTAGAAATTTGGCAGAGAGGTAGTCCTCAGGTCAAGGAAGTGCCTTTTGTAGGTTTGGTGTAAATCTGTTCAGTAGATTTTGAGAAAATAGCCTTTAAATCAATATATATATCTGAGCCAGCTTACGGTGCGCTTACGGTACGCTTACCGTACGCGTACGGTGGCGTG
Source organism: Triturus cristatus (assembly GCF_964204655.1). Taxonomy (NCBI): domain Eukaryota; kingdom Metazoa; phylum Chordata; class Amphibia; order Caudata; family Salamandridae; genus Triturus; species Triturus cristatus. The sequence continues at coordinate 870,301,984 of NC_140593.1, forward strand.
CGCGAGCGCGATTCTGATTGGCTCTTAGATCTTAGTAAACATTCGAATTGGCCGAAACCAGGAAGCGGCGGCCGCCATTTTCTCTCTCGCACTGAGAGTGATTTTTAAAATATAAATCCCAAAAACATGTAAAGGGGCTGTTTAGACAGCTCCCACACACATAGCCATGTTGAGGGAGTCCCCAAAGATTCCCCAAGGCCAAAAACGGAATTTTTATTTTTTCGGTAATTTCGCCGATTTTGCTTACCGTACGCGTACGGTAAAAAATTAAAAAAAAAAAAAAAATTATCCACACTCTCTCCACCCCGTGTGCAATTGGAGCCTGCAGGGCACCAATTGTGCATGGCTTATTACCGATGAGATAAACTAAAATATAAAAAAAAAAAAAAAATTATCCACACTCTCTCCACCCCGTGTGCAAATGGTGCCCGAAGGGCACCATTTGTGCATGGTGTATAAAATATACGAAAAATTAAAATATTACCTTTCAAAACGAAGTGCATCATATGTCCTCCATGTGCGCACGGTGCGCGAAGCGCATCGTGCGTACATGGCCCATCTAGCGGAACGTGGGCACGCGGTGCGCGTAGCGCACCGCATGCCCACCGTGCGTGCACGGCACTAACTGCGTAAAGTGGGCGCGCGGGGCGCGAAGCGCACCGCGTGCTCACTGTGCGCGCACGGTGCGCGAAGCGCACCGTGCGTGCACGGAACGAACTGCGTTAAGTGGGCGCGCACGCCACGAATGGCGTAAAGTAACTTAGCATTTAAAAAACCGTACAAATTCACTGAAAAAACCATAGGTTTCACACACGTTATAGTTAGGAATTAGCATTTAAAAAACCTTGCAAATTCACTGAAAAAACCATAGGTTTCACACATGTTATAGTTAGCGGAAATTTTACTGATAAAAAACCAATGAAATTCCCCCGTTATAGTTAGTGCAGGCAACTATAACTCACGCGACCGCAATCTTCTGCTGATGACATATGTGTCTTTTTGAAAAAAAAATATTTGTAATATATGTATAGCTAAAAATGTATGGAAGAAGACATGGGCAAATAAGTGTCTAAATACAGTATTAGCATCAGCAGAGGATTGCGGTCGCGTGAGTTATAGTTGCCTGCACTAACTATAACGGGGGAATTTCATTGGTTTTTTATCAGTAAAATTTCCGCTAACTATAACATGTGTGAAACCTATGGTTTTTTCAGTGAATATATATATATATATATATATACATATCTATATCAAACGAGAGTCTGACAATCAGTAGCGCCTCAACCTCACGAGTTGGGGCCTGTCTTAGGTGTGTCAGACACCTCCCATATTCCATTCGTTATATATATATATGTATATATATATATATATATATATATATTCACTTAAAAAACCATAGGTTTCACACAAGTTATAGTTAGCTGTACATTTCACTCGTAAAAAACGAATGAAATTCCACGTTATAGTTAGATCAGGTAACTATAACTTGCGCGCCCACAATAAACTGCTGATGACGTCACATATTACATCACTTATGACATGGTCAGTGACATCACTCATGACATCAATGATGACATCTGAAATGACACATTGTGCATTGCGGTCGCGCAAGTTATAGTTACCTGATCTAACTATAACGTGGAATTTCATTGGTTTTTTACGAGTGAAATGTACAGCTAACTATAACTTGTGTGAAACCTATGGTTTTTTAAGTGAATTTGCAAGGTTTTTTAAATGCTAATTCCTAACTATAACGTGTGTGAAACCTATGGTTTTTTCAGTGAAATTGTACGGTTTTTTAAATGCTAAGTTATGTATTTATTTTATTTTAATTTTTGCGCGCTGTGGGCACTCGGTATATATATATATATATATATATTATCTACTGGCGGTTGCCAGTAGATAGTTATAGTTAGGACCGTGTTTCCATAGGAAATCTGCAACATTCTATTTGGAATAACATTGGCGCCGGTTGACGAATCCTCGCGAAATTTTCAAAATAGGTGGGGCGCTCCGCTCCGCTCCTACTCTCAAAGTCTCGGGGGGATTTGCCAAGCAGGGGCTGAGAAAAAAGGGGGGTCCCAAAACGCGTTTTCCCCATGCAATTTTCCATAGGGACCTTTAGTCCAAGGTACAGCCCGAACGGCTGAACAGAATTACTTGAAATTTGGCACAGAGGTAGTCCTCAGCTCAGGGATGTGCCTTTTGCATATATGGAGTCAATCTGTTCAGTAGTTCCTGAGAAAATCAAAAGTAAAATCATATATGTATCTGGGCGGAGCCTAACCACACATCTCATCCTGAGATCTGATTGGCTGTCAGCACTTCATCCAAGAAGTGTTGGCAGCCATCTTGGGACCAATATACATGATAGCACCTCATTAAAAAGCATTGCAGTTAATAGAAGGTTTTAATTATTATTATTATTATTAAAGAGCTTATAGAGCGCTCAGTAACGCCATCTCGGCGTGTCCCCGCGCTAGAGCTACCAGCAATCGCCACAAGAGCCTGTGACCTACACAGTATATAGATGTGTTTTAAGCTTGGACCTGAACAGTGCTTCACTGCTCTCCAGTCTCAGAGCAGGAGGAAGTTTGTTCCAGTGTTGAGCTGCTTGGCACGCAAAGGATCGTCCACCCATTCTTGCCTTCCTAATTCTGGGTACTGTCAGCAGCCCGGCACCCTCCGACCGAAGGGTCCTTGTTGGTTCATAGCGACTGACTAGATCCCTAAGGTAGGCGGGCGACCTGCCCCAGACAATACGGTGACAGATGAGGAGGCACTTGAACCACACACGTTTCTTCACAGGCAGCCAGTGAAGTGCATCCAGTGCCATTTGCGAGTTAGCCCTCCTAGGTCTTCTTAGCACCAATCTAGCGGCGGAATTCTGGATAACTTGCAGGCGACCCAGGCAGCCCTCGGTGGCCCCTAGGAACAATACGTTTCCATAGTCCATCCGAGAGGTTACCAGTGCCTGCGTCAGTGTCCTTCTGGCCGCTATGGGTAGGAGGTCCAGGGTTTTGTTTAGAGTCTTTAATACTCCAAAACACTTGCCCACTAGACGCCTTATGTGGCCATCATAGGAGAGAGAGGAATTCATCCAGACTCCTAGATTCTTAGCCTCATCACAAGGTATGGGGGTAGGGCCAAGGCATGTAGGCCACCACTCGGCTGACCAGTTTTCGCTTTTCCCCCCCACCACCAACACCTCAGTCTTAGAGCCATTGAGTTTTAGGCAGTGTGAGTCCATCCACTCAGCTAGTGCCTGCATACAGGACTTAAAGTTGGTGGGGGTGTTAGCGGTGTCCTGTGATAGGGAAATCAGCAGCTGGGTGTCGTCGGCGTAAGACACCAATTCTACCCCAAATGATTGTACAACCTTCGCCAGGGAGGCCATATAGAGATTAAAAAGAGTAGGGCTCAATGCTGAGCCCTGAGGCACTCCCTGATCTAGTGGCATCTCGACCGAGCGACATGTCCCTTGCTGTACCTGGAAACATCTATCAGTGAGAAACGACTGTAACCAGTACAGCGCAGGGCCCACGACCCCAGCTTCGCTCAGACATCGTAGCAGGATGGAATGCGCTACGGTGTCAAAAGCCGCGCTGAGGTCGAGCATGATCAGGGCCATTGTATGTCCTGCATCCGCACCAGCTCTTAGAGTCTCAGAGGCCCGTAAGAGAGCTGTCTCCGTGGAGTAGCCCGCCCTAAAACCGGATTGTGAGGGATGTAGTAAGTTCCCTCTCTCCAGGTGCTCCGTATGCTGAGCATTGACCACCTTCTCAGCCACTTTCGCCACATACGGCAATAAGGAGATAGGTCTGAGATTTTCCAGCACTTCCATGCTTACATTCGGTTTTTTCCTTATTGGGAGTACTATGGCCTTCTTCCACTCCTCAGGGACTCGTTGCGTGGAAAAGGAGGTCTGTAGGACATGTCTAATGTATGGTTCCAGGGCAGCCAGGCCCTCTGTGATGACCCAGGCCGGTGCCGGGTCGTTAGGGGAACCGGACTTCACACTGCCACAGATCTTTATTAGCCTGTCAGCGGCGGGAACCACGAAAGTTTGCAACGAGGCGTCAAGGGCCACAGGCGAGCAGCCTGCTGTAAAATCTATGCCCTTATCTGGTTGTTGGGTGAAGGAGGCATAAATAGCTTTAACTTTGTTGGAAAAAAAGTTTGCAACTCTATTGCATCCCTCCACAGTGGCCCTAAGGGGGGTGTTAGAGCTGGAGACTAAAGATATTTCTTTGTATATTTTGAACAGTTCGCGTGAGGAGCTCTCGGCCACCTCAATGCGTGTCTGGAAATATTTAGCTTTAGCTCTACGCACCGCATACTGGTAGTTTTTGTGTGCTAGGCTATACCTGTTTTTACCTTGTTCGCTCGGGTTCCTTCTCCAGCTTCTTTCAAGTTTTTCACAATTGGACTTGATTTGCTGGAGTTCTGGAGTGAACCATGGGGCAGTACGTTGTCTGCCTTCCCTTGCTTTACCCTTACTCATGGGGGCAATCTCATCCAGGGTTGCAGTCACAAGCTGGTTAAATTCATTATTCGCCTGATCACTGTCCATAGCATGCGGAAGTTGCGCTTTCTGGATGGCGCATATGAAGTTTTCTTGGGAGTATTTTAAGACTTTAGTTACATTATAAATCATTTGTTGATGGTACCATACTCATTTAAGGAATTGTGGTGTGTTCTAAGGTGATTTTACCATGTGAAAAAGCCTTCTGCTGTGGTATCATGAACCATGTTTTAGAGAAAACTATTTTCTCATGCTTTTCCCACAGAGGTTTGGAAGGTGATCTATAAGTTAAACTGAGAGCATATTTTCTGTAAATTCACATTATCTTTCTCAGTCATGTGAGAATGAAGTCTGACATTCTCAGTAAAACCTGTACATCCACCGAGGGCAGAGACTGTCAGTTGATTCCTTTGTGTTCTACTGCAGCTTCCCAGAGTGTTCTAAAGAACAACTAGAGCGCTAACAGTCTTACTTATGACAAACGTATGGCACACCTGAAGCCATCTTGATTGGAATAAAGTGGTAACACTTAAAACATTTAATTTACAAAGGAACAAAATGAGGGGGTTCATTTTGCCATATAAATTATGATTGGTGCTGCAGAAAGAAAAACACATTTTGACTTCTGAAATCCTCTTTTATTTCATAAAAAAATTCTGACATGCACTTTCAATACCAGCAGCAGATTTGCCTGGTGAGCAGTAGCTTTACTACAGTGATCTAATGAGCAACTAGAGTGCTAACATTCAGAATTTATGGAAAATGTGTGACACATCTGAATGCCTTCTTGATGGAATCAAAGTAAAAAACTGAAAGTATTTCCTACTGAGGAGACTGCAGTAAATGAGGAAATTAGTAACTTCATAACAAATAAATCTCCCAAGATGGCCACCAGAGACAAAAGAGCCCAAATGTAGCCCAAATGTAGCCCAAATATCACCCAGATGTAGCCCAACTGTAGCCCAATGACAGAACATCCCAGAGTGTTCTTAAGATCAACTAGAGCGCTTACTGTCTTACTTGTGACAAAAGTATGGCATACCTGAAGCCATCTTGATTGGAATAAACTGGTAACACTTAAAACATTTAATTTAAAAAGGAACACAATGAGGGGGTTCATTTTGCCATAGAAATTATGATTAGTGCTGAAGAAAGAAAAATAAAGGCATATTTTGAGTGACTTCTCAAATCCTCTTCTATTTCATTAAAAAATTCTGATATGCAGACTGAAACATGCACTTCTAATACTAGCAGCAGACTTCCGTGGTGAGCAGTAGCTTTACTACAGTGATCTAATGAGCAACTAGAGTGCTAACATTCAGAATTTATGGCAAATGTGTGACATATCTGAATACCTTCTTGATGGAATCAAAGTAAAAAACTGAAAGCATTTCCTACTGAGGAGACTGCAGTAAATGAGGAAATTAGGAAAATTCATAACAAATAAATCTCCTAAAATGGCCACCAGAGACAAAAGAGCCCAAATGTAGCCCAAATGTAGCCCAAATTTCCCCCACATGTAGCCCAAATGTAGCCCAATGACAGAAGTGTGCAAAACACTTATTTTTTGTGTATTTGCAGTTTTATATAGTGCAGACTTGTCAGGTATTGGAGTGCTTTACATGAGCATTGGTTACATCCCACAAGATCAAATTCATTTTGGTTGTAGACATGGGGAGATTAAGTGATTTGACCAGAATCACAGAATGTTGTGCTGAAGCAGAAACTCCAACCTGGTTCCCCAGTTGCCAAGTCTGCAGCTCTGGAAGTAACACCACACCCTCTCCCCTTGGATGCAACATTTAATCAAGTGGTCAACTGGATAAAAAAACTAAGATTGCAAATAATTTAAAAGTTATTTGTCGCTGTTTGAAAACTCAGAAAATATGTCCTCATTTTAGTTTTTTAGAGCACTAACCATAATTTTGATGCAAATAGGACCATCTCATATATGTAATTTCTAAAGGAAATGCTCTAGGCATTACAGTTTTGATTACATCAAGATGACGTCAGGCGTTCCACACTTTTGTAATAAATATAGAATGTTAGCAATCTAGTTGTTCATTGGGATACTGTTGAGAGGCAGAGGCCAGGGGCACGGACTCTGAAAATTGAAGGCAGGTAGGAGAGTGCAGAGGCAACAATTTGACCACACTAGGCAGGCAGGAAGGGCAGTGGCAGCACAACAGACTATGGAGGGCAGTGGAAAGGGGGGCAGGGGCTACAAACCAACAATACAGGACTGGCAAGAGAGGCTGTGGTGATGTAATAGACCATTGTGGGCAGAAGGAAGAGGCAGTGGTCATACAACCATACATGCCAACAGACCCGTTTCAGCCAGGAAACGTCCAATGTTTTTAAGCTCAAATGGGCTTTACTTGATCTGGTTCCTGTCTACAATCTTCTCTTTTTCAATGTAACTCAAAGGGGAAAATCAATACCCCAGTTTTATTTCAAAATCTCCCTCTTACCAAGTTCAAAATGTTCGCAAGTATGGTACATTGGATCATGGTAGGCAGGAGGAATTGGGGTAGGGACATGGACTCGGATAACAGAGGACAGGAGGGACATTGAGAGGTGCACCAAACTGACCCTACTGGGCAGGCATCAGGGTTTGCAGCAGCACAATACACCACACAGGGCATGCGGGACGGGAGTACAGCACAACAATCCATAGAAAGCAATAGGGAGGGGACAGGACCATGCACATGGACAACAGACAACAGAGGGGAAAGAGGCAATGGTAGCTAGCTGACCATAATGGACAGACAGGAGAGAAAGCTGCAGCATAACAGACCATAAAGGGCAGGAGGGACGGATCAGGGGCATTACAATGGAACCGACAAGCCAGGAAGGAGGGAATAGAGGTCTGCACATGGAAACAGACGGCTGGGGGCAAGGGGGCAGGGCAGGAGCAGCAAGATGACCATGGAGGTCAGGCAGGATGGGCACTAGAAACAAGACACACCATGGAGAGCAACAGTGAGACTGATTGCATACACACAGACCATGGAGGGAAGGTGGGAGGGGTTCAGGAGCAGCTAGCCGACCACACAGGGAAGGTGGGAGGGGCCATGGCAACACAGAAGACCATGCATGGCAAGCGGGAGGGTTAGTGGCAGCACAATGGCTATGATGGGCAAGAAGGAGGGTGCAGGGGCATGCACAAAGGACCATGGAGGATAGAAGGGAGGGTCAGGACCTGGGCACAGACAAGAGAGTTCAGGGGAAGGGGCCTCACAACAGACCGCGCGGGGCAGGCAGGAGGAGCAGTTGCAGCACAACAGACCAGGGAGGGCAGAAGGGTGTGGCAGTAAAATGGACCATGAAGGACAGGAGGAAGGGGATAGGGCATGGCATGTGGACAGGCAGGGTGGACGTGGCAGGGACAGGTTGCAGTCATCTGACAATGCTAGGCAGGTGGGAGGGGAGTGGCAGCTCAACAGAACACTCAGAGTCAATAGGAGTGGCAGGTCCATGGAACATGGTGGTCAAAAAGGATGGAGCAGGGGCATGCACAAAGACATCGGAGGGCAGGGGGAAGGAGAATAGGGGCAGCAAGCTAAGCACAGAGGCTAAGCAGGAGGTCAATGATTGCCCATAGAATTGGGCAATGGAGGGCAGGAGGAGTGGACTGGTACATCATTCATGCTAAATGGAGGGCAGTGGCAGCACATCAGACCATGCATGGCAGGAGGGAGGAGGCTAGTCCATGGATTCAGACAACAGAGGATAGGGAGGAGGTGGATGGGGCAGCAAGCTAACTGTTCATAGAAGGTGGGTATTAGGAACTTTATTGTTTTTAAAAGGTGTGTCTGTGCGAACTACTTAAAATATGAACAAGTATGCAGCATAATCTCACTTTTATTCAGGAAGAAGAGGACGTTTGGGACTGTGACTCCGGGCTCACTTGGCAGAAACATCCCCTGACCTTCCACCCCCATCGCAAAATGTAATGCCCGTGAAAAGGGTAGGTGGACGCAGTGTTATATAGAACATAGTCCTGAGAGCACGATTGAAAATGAAAACTAGATATAGTATATGGTATAAACTATGCACCAAAAAGTGTGATATAAAATGAACCGGGGCGTGAAATATAATATGCAATACATTGTGCGTAATGACAGATTCATTGGAGAGCGCGAGATAGCACAGGCACTAGCGCTTGCTATGTGATATGCGCCTTGGAGTGTAATATGCACAGGGCAGTGTTGTGTAACCTAAGTAGTCTCTAAAGTTGTAATGTAAAATATGTGCTGGGTAGTGTAACATTGCATATGCACTGTGACAAAGATATGGATCCCAGATTGTAATAAGTATGGCATAGCGCTGTGCTTTATAACATAGGCATCGAGGAAGGCACGTTAGATGGGGCAATATAACCCGTGCGAAGGCAAGTGTGGCATGACATATTCACGGGGTGGTGTTACAGTGCACATGGGCTAGAGAGTGTCATAGCATAAGCACTAGATGGTGGAATACAACACAGAGGTGTGTGACACTCGGCAGGCAATGGTGGGTGTAACACAGCATTGGGCTCAGCCAGGAGCACACTGTGACTCTCAAGTGAGGTTTGTCTCCTTTCCAGAGAGTAAAATAAAAAGTATTACACATCCGGCGGTGGATGTGTGTTTTATTAACCGTGAGGGGGTTTATTGCATAGTTTGGTCGAATTTTTGTCGAATCCCCTTTGAATGGCTTGGTGTGCATGTGTATTAAATGTGCCCGTCAATAGCTACCCATGTTTGTATAAATAAACGACAAGGGTGTCTACTTGGAGAGTACCCACCAGCGGGGGGCACCGGGATTAGGCACGGTAGGGTGTCAGACATGTCAGAGCTTCACTAGCAGTGTGAATACATTCTACGTGGATTAATTGTATGCATAGTCGCCTTTTAATGAATATCACGCAAATCGTCATGGTGATAGGTACATACGGTTTGTCCAGCAACACAGCCCCCCTCCTAAAGAATAAAAAAAAAAAAAGGCCATGACCCGGGGGTTGGGGTCTCCCGGGCCGATTAAGGCCTTGGGAGGGCCAAATAAATTTTTTTCAACAAAAAAAATTAGGGTGCAGGCCCTGGGGGATGGGGTCCCCAGGGCTAATAAATTAGAAAAAGAAAGGGGGCCACACAGCCCTCCTTCTTAAAAATAAATAAATAAAAGACCGGCATCGTGCCGGAGGCCATGCCCCCTCCTTGCAGCACTCTGCAAACGCGCCCCCTGGCCAGTTGTAAGTTGAGGAATTAATTCCCCTTCAATACTGAGGGTCCCTGAGGGCCAACTAGCCCAACAGGTATCTCCAGTATGCGCCAGGGAGCTGCGTTGCAGACAGGTGTTCTGAGGCCACGCCACTTTTTACACCTCCATGCAACGCAGCTCTGTGGCGCTTACTGGAGGTACCTAGTGGGCTAGTTTGACCCTAGGGACCCTTAGGATTCAAGGGGACTTAATCTCTCAACTCAGAACGGCTACAGAGTGTGTTTACACAGTGGGGAAGGGAGGGGACGGGGCATGAGGTGACGTGTTCAAACACGCCCTGTAGTGCGTTTTAAGATGTAGTTTTAATCCCCTGCCTATTATATACTAGGGGCTTACAGAGGATGTCATGCTAATCACAGGGGGACCCTAACGCATAGTGTGCCCTAGTGTATGTAGGTGTTTTCACTGTATTCTGAGTGTCTTTTAACATAGCACTGGCTCTAGGACTGCTTAGGCAGACTCAGTTACCACCAGTATCCGTCTGAAAAAGTTGAGGGTACAGGATGATTTTGCAACAAGGCTTCTTTCTGCTCTTCTGTTTGTTCTTTCTGCATGTTATATTTCTTCCTGCACTTTTCTTCGTCTTTGAGGACTTCTGTTGCTTCTTTCTGCATTTCTTTATTTTTCTTTCTGTACGTTTTTCCTTCTTTCTTCACATGTCCTATCTCTGTAGGCATAGTTAGAAATTAGCATTTAAAAAACCTTTGAAATTCACTGAAAAAAACATAGGTTTCAGGCACGTTATAGCTAGGAATTAGCATTTAAAAAACCTTAGAAATTCACTGAAAAAACCATAGGTTTCAGGGGCGATATAGTTAGCTGGACTTTTCACTCGTACAAAACCATAGAAATTCCCCCGTTAAAGTTAGTTCAGCTAACTATAACTTGCGCGCCCGCAATGCACTGCTGATGACGTCACATATTACATCACTCATGACATGGTCAGTGACATCACTCATGACATCACTGATGACATCATCCTTGTGATAGAGTGGCAGACCTCCTCTCCCCCTAATATAACCTTTCATACACACATTCAAAAATAGAAATTAAAATTTTCAAAACAATGGACATACCAATACCAGTTACAACAACCTATTCAGTAAGATCCACATACACATCCACTCATTCACCAACAGTCCTATAAAGTCACTCATACATGCACTCACTCATCATATGTATTCATACGCCTATACATTCTGTTACACAACGCCACTCATCCATAAAGTTTCTCACACACGTTGTCAGTCACTCATGCTAATAAAGAATCAAACATCCGTTTACCTGCATATTCAGTTATACACACACCACCACACTTACTTCTACAGAAACTTACACATACTTAGTCTTTTAAACAATCACTTATAGAAACACATACTTATTCATATAGGAACTCTTTCAATCTCTCACTCTCACATATACTCACTTATATACACCAATAGTCACATATACTAGTTTAAAACATATGTAGTTACTCATAGAGACACTATTGAGACAGTCATTCACTCACTAACACACCCATGCACACACTCATCCACCCATACAGTCCTGCACACATGCTGTCTTCAACACATACAAACAGTGAGTCACTCATTCATGCACCTATGCACTACGTAATACCACCCACAGAACCATACAGACATCAGACTCTCATGCTGATACTCAAAAAATCAACTAATAACCTATATAGACACTCATGTAGCTACTCACCAACCCATGCAGCCACTTATACACAAAGTGAGAGACTGATACAGATATTTACATATTTAAACATTACTCACTAAGATACACTTAATCAGTCAGTAATACAATCAATTTTTCAAAAACAAATCATCCATTTAGACATTTATATACCCATTTATTCTTCCATCGACCTTGAGATATACATATATAAAACATATATAATTTCCAGAAAAACACACATTCACTGGATGATGTCATCAGTGATGTCATTTGAGATGTCATCAGTGATGTCATGAGTGATGTCACTGACCATGTCATGAGTGATGTAATATGTGATGTCATCAGCAGTGCATTGCGGGCGCGCGAGTTATTGTTAGCTGAACTAACTATAACGGGGGAATTTCTATGGTTTTGTACGAGTGAAAAGTCCAGCTAACTATATCGCCCCTGAAACCTATGGTTTTTTCAGTGAATATATATATATATATATATATATATATATATTACCTACTGGCGGTCGCCAGTAGGTAGTTATAGTTAGGACCACGTTTCCATAGGAAATCCGCAACATTCTATTTTGAATAACTTTGGCGCCGGTCGACGAATCCTCGCGAATTTTTCAAAATAGGTGGGGCGCTACGCTCCGCTCCTACCCTGAAAGTCTCAGGGGATTCGTCAAGCGGGGGCTGAGATAAAAGGGGGGTCCCAAAACACGTTTTTCCCATGCATTTTTCCATAGGACCTTTCGACAGGGCTACAGCCCGAACGGCTGAACAGAATTACTAGAAATTTGGCAGAGAGGTAGTCCTCAGGTCAAGGAAGTGCCTTTTGTAGGTTTGGTGTAAATCTGTTCAGTAGATTCTGAGAAAATAGCCTTTAAATCAATATATATATCTGAGCCAGCTTACGGTGCGCTTACGGTACGCTTACCGTACGCGTACGGTGGCGTGCGCGAGCGCGATTATGATTGGCTCTTAGATCTTAGTAAACATTCGAATCGGCCGAAACCAGGAAGCGGCGGCCGCCATTTTCTCTCTCGCACTGAGAGAGATGATTAACAAACAAAGCACAAAAACATTTAAAGGGGCTGTTTTGACAGCTCCCACACACATAGCCATGTACAGGGAGTCCCCAAAGATCCCCCAAGGCCAAAAACTGAATTTTTATTTTTTCGCTAATTTCGCCGATTACATTGGTTTTTTATCAGTAAAATTTCCGCTAACTATAACATGTGTGAAACCTATGGTTTTTTCAGTGAATTTTATATATACAAATTCAGTGAAAAAACCATAGGTTTCACACATGTTATAGTTAGCTGGACATTTTACTGATAAAAAACCAATGAAATTCCCCCGTTATAGTTAGTGCAGGCAACTATAACTCACGCGACCGCAATCCTCTGCTGATGCTAATACTGTATTTAGACAATTATTTGCCCATGTCTTCTTCCATTAAATTTTAGCTATACATATATTACAAATATTTTTTTTTCATAAAGACACATATGTCATCAGCAGAGGATTGCGGTCGCGTGAGTTATAGTTCCCTGCACTAACTATAATGGGGGAATTTCATTGGTTTTTTATCAGTAAAATGTCCAGCTAACTATAACATGTGTGAAACCTATGGTTTTTTCACTGAATATGCAAGGTTTTTTAAATGCTAATTCCTAACTATAACGTGTGTGAAACGTATGGTTTTTTCAGTGAATATATATATATATATATATATATATATGTATATATATATATTTTTTTTTTTTTTTTTTTTCAAGAATAAGGGCCAAAAACCAACCTTAGGGGAAACAGCCCAACAGACACCCAGGCTAATTACTGGCTATAACAGTTTCCATCAGAGATTCAGACAAATTCTGTACAGACATTGGCCGATTGTAAGATGTGACCCTGTTATAGGTCCTTCATGTGCCAAGTTCCCCCAGTTAACTTTCAGGAGAGCTAAGTCCATGAAACAGGAACTTGTATCAAATGCTCCTGTATCTGAAAAAGGTACCAGCTGGCTAAAAACCCAAAGAGGATTTTTTAAATGTACAAAGTGCAAAGCCTGCCAGTACGGAATCAATACTAAATCTATAGTGACCCCTCTTAGGAAAACTCCCATTGAGATCAGGGAGCACTTTACGTGCAAAACGGAATTTGCGGTGTACGTACTACGGTGTACATGCAATAAGATGTACGTTGGTAGCACCATTCACCCGGCACATGTCAGAATTCTGCAACATTTAAGGGCAATTAATAACAAAGACCCAACATATCCAGTGGCTCGGCATATCAACAGAGTACATGATGGTAAAGCAGAAGATTTGGTATATTTTGTGGCTGACAGTATTAAGAAAAATGTCAGGGGTGGAAATAGACAACTTGCACTAAGAAAGTTGGAGTCACGATATATTATTCAATTAGATTGTAAGATTCCTAATGGCTTGAATGCCGACAAAGCATTAAGTGTTCATCTATAATTTTCAAACTGCTTCTTCACAAAAATCCTTGTAACAATCCTTTGAGTCTTAATCCAGTCTATTTTTGTTTATTGATTCAGCTAAATGGTTTATATGTGCTCAGTAAGTCCCCCTATGCCAATACATGGCAACTATAGACTAATACTATGTGGCTTCATTGTTTTTGGTCATCAACATTAGATTCCTTATACAGTGCTTTATGAATGCCCACTTGGGCTGTATTTCAAATGTTTACGCACAATGCACTGTTTTTTGGAAATTTTTCCTGCATTTATTTAAATAATGATGTACTGATGTGCCTCTTTTGTAAATATTTTATATCGCTATATTTTTCGAGTGACACTTGTCTGAGGAAAGACTTGTTTGACAAAAGTATTTCTTTCATGCTAATTGTTTGTTGATTGGTTGCCAAGTAATTGGGGGGTGTGTATTTTGTGCACATAATCAGCTTATAAGCAGTGTATGCGAACTGGGTCAGACACAGTGAGCAAGGCGGACTCGTTCGCCGAAACGCGTCTGAGCCACAGCTTTTGAAATAAAGCATTTCTTTAAAAATCATCCCACGGAGTCGGTGCCTGATTCGTATGCAAGGAACCCGGTTTGGAGCTAATATTAGAGGCGTTCCGGTGCCTCTTACACCGACCCACCTTGGTTTGGCGCTTCCCGCTGCCGGAGTCAAGTTTGGAGCATCTTTGTGTGCAAGGAAAACGGAGAGCCCCCCGCAGCCGGAATCTCGGAGTTTGGTACGCGGTTGGATTGCTTCAGTGGGAGTGCCCTGTTTCTCGTGGATGTCGGAGGGCAAACCGGGATACAGGTGAGCCCATTGTGTGATTCACTGCGGTTTCTCAGACTTTCACAGGTGGCTGATGGGAAAGGTAGTCCTGTAGGTTGTTATCTACGGGCTGTGGGTGTTAAAGACATTAACTATTTCAACAAGCAATGGCCGAGGATTGGATCAAGGACCGCGAGGAGGCAGCCCTTGATATTTTCAGTGAAAAAGAAAGCCAAGATGAAACGCCGTCAACTAGCGGCAAAACGCTATCGCCGACAGGTGCGAACAATACGAAAAAGTTACTTAGTGAATTAGAAAAGCTTCGGAGACATGAAATAGCCAAATGGTGGGAATGCACATCGTTGAAAAAATACCTCGAAGTGAATCGTATTCCAAGGGGTTTAAGGATTTTAGTAGCGCCAACTTACGAAAATCCAGATCCCGCCATGCTACAGGAGTGGGCTGATAACAGTGCTCAATCATCTCGTAACATGCTACAAATCCTTATCAAATTTGCCACAACGGACAGAGAGAAAATACTTACACGGATTAACGAGATATACAAAGAGCTTGCAGAGGTAGTTAATCAAGACGAAGTCAATAAAGGTCTAGCGGATATAAAGAACCGCGTTTTGAAATATGAGGAAATAATCAACCAAGGAGCAAGTACTGAACAAGAATCAGAAAATCTATCTGCAGCAGAAGCAGCCTTCTTAAAAGACATGGCGGAACTCGAGCAGGAATGTTTAACACAGGTACCTAGCTCGGATGCAACAGGAACAATTCTGGATTACAATGTATCTACATCTGTGTCAACACCTTTTCGGCCTAAATCTATTTTTAGTCCTCTTATGCCAAGAGACAATATTGACATTTTTGCAGATAAAATGATTCAGGAACTTAGAGTCTTGGCAATTGAGAGTAGCAATACATTTAATTTGTTGAAAAATAAAGAACCAGCTGGATATTCAAAGACAATGCAAAAAATCAAATCACGTTCTGACATCGTGGTACGTTGGTCCGACAAAGGAGGGAATATCGTACTTTGGCCCCTTGACATGTACAACAAGGAAGCTTTGAACCAATTATCAGACACGAACTGTTATACACGGATCAGTGCGACTAATATTATCAGCACTAAAGAACGATTCCATGGATGTTTATATGAATGGAAACGGAATGGGTTAATAACCAAAAATGAATTTGATTTTTTTAAAAATGACTATCCTGTGACACCGCCATTATATTTGCTACCAAAAATTCATAAAAATGCAGAGTGTCCTCCCGGCAGGCCAATCATATCTGCCATTGGGAGTTTATTTGAAAATACCAGCAAGTTCATAGACTTTTTCTGCAGCCTTTTGTACGTACTTTACCAGCTTATATCAAGGATACTGGCGATTTTCTCGCCAAGATTTTTGATTTTAAATGGCAAGAGGATTATTTGTTTGTTACACTAGATGTACAGAGTTTGTATACTAGTATACGACATCAGGATGGCATGAGAGCAACCAAACATTACTTGGACACAAGAGATTCAAGTTTACACGAACATACAGTGATGTTGTTAAATATGGTGGATTGGTGTTTAACTAACAACATTTTTTTGTTTGACAGGCTTGTTTACAAACAGGTTCAAGGTACAGCCATGGGTACTTGCTTCGCCCCCAGCTATGCGAATTTGCATATGGGCTGGTGGGAGGAGCAGGTACTCATGACTCAGTGCAATACTCAAATGTGTGATAATGTTGTTTTATATCAACGTTATATTGATGATATCTTTATTGTTTGGAGGGGCAGTGAGTCGAGTGCCACTGATTTCGTGAATATGATCAATATCAATGATTTAAACATAAAGTTCACAGGCACTATAGATAAACAGTCCATTGTGTTCCTTGATTTGGAACTGTACACCATGAAAAACCGTATACACACACGCACACACCGCAAATTGACATCAGGGAATGCCATTTTACATGCTCAGAGTTTTCACCTGTCAAACTCATTGAAAGCATTCCCTTTGCCGAGTGCCTCCGCATGAAGCGGAACTGTAGCACCACTGAGAGTCTCACTATAGCAACAAATGATTTGTGTACAAGACTCAAGAATAGAGGCTACAATGTTAAAACTCTCAAATCAGCCAAAGAAAAGTGTCAAAATATTGAAAGAAGAGATCTTCTTTTCAAGAATAAGGGCCAAAAACCAACCTTAGGGGAAACAGCCCAACAGACACCCAGGCTAATTACTGGCTATAACAGTTTCCATCAGAGATTCAGACAAATTCTGTACAGACATTGGCCGATTGTAAGATGTGACCCTGTTATAGGTCCTTCATGTGCCAAGTTCCCCCAGTTAACTTTCAGGAGAGCTAAGTCCATGAAACAGGAACTTGTATCAAATGCTCCTGTATCTGAAAAAGGTACCAGCTGGCTAAAAACCCAAAGAGGATTTTTTAAATGTACAAAGTGCAAAGCCTGCCAGTACGGAATCAATACTAAATCTATCGTGACCCCTCTTAGGAAAACTCCCATTGAGATCAGGGAGCACTTTACGTGCAAAACTGAATTTGCGGTGTACGTGCTACGGTGTACATGCAATAAGATGTACGTTGGTAGCACCATTCACCCGGCACATGTCAGAATTCTGCAACATTTAAGGGCAATTAATAACAAAGACCCAACATATCCAGTGGCTCGGCATATCAACAGAGTACATGATGGTAAAGCAGAAGATTTGGTATATTTTGTGGCTGACAGTATTAAGAAAAATGTCAGGGGTGGAAATAGACAACTTGCACTAAGAAAGTTGGAGTCACGATATATTATTCAATTAGATTGTAAGATTCCTAATGGCTTGAATGCCGACGAAGCATTAAGTGTTCATCTATAATTTTCAAACTGCTTCTTCACAAAAATCCTTGTAACAATCCTTTGAGTCTTAATCCAGTCTATTTTTGTTTATTGATTCAGCTAAATGGTTTATATGTGCTCAGTAAGTCCCCCTATGCCAATACATGGCAACTATAGACTAATACTATGTGGCTTCATTGTTTTTGGTCATCAACATTAGATTCCTTATACAGTGCTTTATGAATGCCCACTTGGGCTGTATTTCAAATGTTTACGCACAATGCACTGTTTTTTGGAAATTTTTCCTGCATTTATTTAAATAATGATGTACTGATGTGCCTCTTTTGTAAATATTTTATATCGCTATATTTTTCGAGTGACACTTGTCTGAGGAAAGACTTGTTTGACAAAAGTATTTCTTTCATGCTAATTGTTTGTTGATTGGTTGCCAAGTAATTGGGGTGTGTGTATTTTGTGCACATAATCAGCTTATAAGCAGTGTATGCGAACTGGGTCAGACACAGTGAGCAAGGCGGACTCGTTCGCCGAAACGCGTCTGAGCCACAGCTTTTGAAATAAAGCATTTCTTTAAAAATCATCCCACGGAGTCGGTGCCTGATTCGTATGCAAGGAACCCGGTTTGGAGCTAATATATATATATATATTCACTTAAAAAACCATAGGTTTCACACAGGTTATAGTTAGGTGGATATTTCTCTCGTAAAAAACCAATGAAATTCCCCCGTTATAGTTAGTTCAGATAACTATAACTCGCGCGCCCGCAATCCACTGCTGATGACGTCACATATTACATAACTCATGACATGGTCAGTGGCATCACTCATGACATCACTGATGACATCATCCTTGTGATAGAGTGGCGGTCGTGCGAGTTATAGTTATCTGAACTAACTATAACGGGGGAATTTCATTGGTTTTTTACGAGAGAAATAACCACCTAACTATAACCTGTGTGAAACCTATGGTTTTTTAAGTGAATTTTCAAGGTTTTTTAAATGATAATTCCTAACTATAACGTGTGTGAAACCTATGGTTTTTTAAGTGAATATATATATACTCCTTGGTGGTGATTAGGATGGCGGATGGACTTTAGTCCGCCCGCCACCCTAGCGGTGATGGGACTGGCCATCAGTGGTGCGGCGGTCCCGCACCTGCAATTAGGATGCCACTGCCACCGTGGTGGTGGCATCCTCCATTCCCAGCATTGTGGTGGGCGGTGCTCACAGCACCGCCCGCCACAATGCTGGGAATGCACTATGTGCATTGTCATGCACACAGAGGCAGGCACCGCGTGGTGACAATGTAGGGGGATACCATAGGTACCCCCCATGTGCACACCCCACCCACCCAATACCCTGGGGGCCCGCAACGGGCCCCCGAAGTCAATATCTGCATGCCTCTCCATGGCGGCGTTGCCTCCAAGGAAAGGCAGCTTCCCGCTGCCTTCCTAATATTGATGGCGGTGTTTAACAGACACCACCACCATAGCAGGCCCCTTTTCTGCCCGGTCACCTGTGTGACATACTAAAATGGCGGGGGAAATGGGTGGCAGGCGGGGAAGGATGTAGGGCGGATCGCCGCTGCCATGCGGGCGGTGGCGATCTGCCCTACATCCTAATGGACCCCCTTGTTTGGCCGATATACAGTAAAATTGCGTTAATTAATTTGTTGTTTTTATAGTGTTTATTTTATTGTTCACGTTTTCTATTGGTTTGTTTTAGTTTAGTTTAAATATAATGGTCAAGATACCTTTTATGAATGTTTTAGCAGTTACCTTTTAATTAGTTTAACTTATACATAATGTTTATTTAATGTTTGTATTTATGTAATTTATAGTTGTTATTTAAATATATTTGCAAATAAATATAATTTAAATTATTTATAGTTGATATATATTAATTTTATTTCCTTTTCAGTTTGTTGGATATTTATTTATTGTTGTATAGTTAATTTATTTATTTATTTGTGTTAGTATTATAATAGTATTTGTTTTAAATAATTAAATATGTTTTATATGTCTTTTTAGAGATTATTTTAAGTAATTGAGATATGCAATTTAATGTAATAATTTAAAATATTGTTTTTTAATTTTAAATCTTATTTTTGATATTGTTTGTATGTATTTTATCGATATTTGTGTAGTCGATATCGATATTTTTGGTGTATGTGTTTTATTTTTAATGTTATCGATATTTATGTTAGCTATATTTATGTTGTCGATATTTTTGTTATAGATATTTTTGTAGACAATATATTTTTATCGATGACTGTGTAATTTCTTATTTAAGTATAGGGTGTCGATATTTATGTTTATGATATTTTTTCCTCAATATTTTTGTAGGACAAGGTTTTTGTAGTCGATATTTTATCAGTGATCCAAAAATTGGAGATCATCATGTTAAAAGGGGGCAATGTCCTCCAGCTGCGACTATATCAGGGTCCTCTTTGTGGTCTTTCTTCATTCCTTGCCTGTTATCTCCAGTCCCATTGGTCCCCTTCTTTCCTGCAGCCAACATGCTGCATTGGTGATATGTTAGGGTGTCCCACAAACACCCTGTTTGGCCTTACACCTCTCCTGCACCTCTTGCCATGTCCAGATTTTGCTGGGGACATTATAAAATAGGAACACATCAGCTATCTCTGCCTCCTACCATACCAGGTTTCTTCTCTAAAGCTCTACATCTGATCTCAAAGACATTTTCCCAACCCTTCTTCTCAGGGGCTGCAGTTGACTCTTCCCCTTTCCCGAGTCACTCCTTGGCAGTCAGTGCCACTCCTCACCCTCCCTCCAACACCCAGACTGCTTTCATAGTTGTGCCTCTTTCACTCATTGAGCTTGTTCTATTGTGTTCCTCAGCCAGAGTGATCACATCAAACGACAGGCTCAACAGAGAGTTAGTGCATCTCTAGGTCCCTATGGCTCAGGATGGTGAGCAGACGAGCTCCATCAGTTTTCTCCCTTTCTCTGCAGCAGAACAACAGCCAAATGCAATGCCCTGCTGTGACAATTGCTTCTCATTATTCTAGGAAATATGTGTTTCAGTCTATGCAGATCTAAGGTACAGCATTTACGGGCTGTTATGTAGCTAAGATAATAACTTGTTCAATTAAGGTTATCTTCGCCAACTCCAGGCCAAGATTAAAATGTTCAACGTTAAAGAAAATGTGAAACCAGCGGCAGAGACTGAAGGCAGCACAGTAGCCCAATTATGATCCATTTTAATCTCCTATAAGGACAAGGGGAGGTTAATTTATGCTTTTACTGTAATGCATGTTGGAGTAATCTGTGGCTGTCGTTTATGTAATATTGTTGTCAAGGGAAAGTATCTGATAGTTTCTTACGAAAATTTTGAGGTTATGAAACCAAGTTATCGTAGTAATGTGGTATTTCTGTAAAGTGATGGGTTACCCCTGAAGATTGGCACAGTGATTAGACATTCCTGCGCATTGATGGGATTTGGTTCTGCATTAACATTTTGGTGGATATCCTGCTAAAAATCAAGGACACATGCCTGTAGCTTAGCGAATTCAGTTCAAATGTATTTACATTAATATGGCGATATTATCAGATATGTCACAGTCATGTGATCTTTGCGCCTTGGAAAACATAAATAATTCCAAACCACTAAGAAAGATTTACATCAGTCAATTAGTATTACTAGAACCTACATATATGTGTGTAGAAACAGCGAGGTTTCCTTTTGTTGCTAGTTTGCTTTGGAGTAGCCTTTTCTTTATGTCCTTTGTGATTCAGATAAGGATTACTCATTTGTCTGTCTTCCAGAAGGATGTTTATACTCATAGGTCTTTCTTAATTATTCTTTATCGAAAAAAAAGAAATCAACTACTGTATGCTTGGGGAGCGTATGATTGTACGAAGTCAATCAACCACAACTTTAACTGCAGTAGTTTTTTAGGTATACCTTCGGCTCCTGTAGACTTACTAACCACTTCAATTATTTGAAATCAGACTTCTGGTCAATGTTTTTGAAAAATCTGCTCTTATTAGCATATGTTTAAGATTTCTCCTGTGTGTGTGTGTACAATCATACATTTCTGATTATAGATACTCATCAATAAGTTACTATATTGAAGTGTCTCCCAATGTTTACTATGATTTTCACAATTGCTTGGCTTAGTCTTCAAAACAGTGCAAATATTTTAAAATGCCTGTCAACTTCTTTTTGGTAACACCTTGTAGGCGTTGTTCTCTGACTTTTTCTTTATCAAGCTCTTTGAACTTTTGTAGATTTTAGAATCATAATTTAATTTACCATATAATTTGCATATTTCTTGCCCTCTGCTATAGTCATGGCACAGGGGAGGATATTATGCTACTACCATGTTGATTCCAAAGACTGGTGGATTTAAAGTACAGTTGGACTTTTGCACATTCTTGCAGCTCATAAGCTGACACAGTTCTAATTGGATGATAAAAACGTAGTAATATTAAGTATACAGCAAAAAGAATGAGCATTTATGTGACCTATTTCCCCTGCATTTTAATGTTAATAAGAGTTAGGTAGAAGTCTCGCAACAATTGCAAGCTCTTAGAATTAAATCCTTAATAACTATAACTTGCACTTAAGGCAGCGTTGAATCTGTGACTTGCCTGATTAGCTCATGGTTACAATGATCTGTGTGTGCAACTCACACACAACGTGCCATTAGCAAGAGCCGGTATGTCACGCAAAAGAAAGCAAAAGTTACTGTCTAGTAAACACAAGCTCTCCTATATTAAATCCTTAATAACCATAACTTGCACTTGAGGTGCCGTTGTTTCTGTGACTCGCCTGAGTAGCTCATGGTAACAATGATCTGTGTGTGCAACTCAGAAACAGCGTGCCTTTAGCAATAGCCTCGGGGCCCTACCTACAGAATGCTACGTTCACAATTGAACCAACCTGTTTGTCACACAAAAGAAAGCGAAAGTTACTGTCTAGTAAAAACAAGCTCTCCGATATTAAATCCTTAATAACCACAGCTCACAATTAAGGCAGCGTTGTTTCTGTGACTCGCGTGTGTAGCTCATGGTTACAATGATCACTGTGTGCCACTCTGACACAATGTGCCTTTAGGAATAACCCCAGGGCCCTACCTACCGAATGTTGCATTCACAACCAGACATGTTTGTCCCGCAAAAGAAAGCAAAAGTTACCATTCACTAAAACGTTGTTGCCATTTTTGTGTCTGTCTTGCAAATTATTTGTTTTTTTCTTTGCATTTGTTTTTAATTTCTTTCATTCAAATCTGCAATTGAGCACTATTAGCTCTCACACAGTTGCTCATTCTGAATGTGCTGCGATGTGAGGAAAGGCATGTCTTGCCTATAACCTGGTTGTAAGGCGATCCATGGTATCCATGGAAAAGAAGCTTTTTAAACTGAGTTG
Source organism: Triturus cristatus (assembly GCF_964204655.1). Classification (NCBI taxonomy): domain Eukaryota; kingdom Metazoa; phylum Chordata; class Amphibia; order Caudata; family Salamandridae; genus Triturus; species Triturus cristatus. Next base: position 870,324,962 of record NC_140593.1, read on the forward strand.
GTAATGCTTTTTATGTATTGTTCATTTTATAGATATGTTGGCTAAAATGTTATTGAATCTCACTATCTGCAGCTTGAATTGAATGTCTGTGTACATTTGGACACAATTTAATGTGCTTCAGTATACTTTAAGGCTTTTAAATATGGAGATAATGATTGGTAGACTTGCCATCCTTGGTGTGGTTTCACCAGATTTTTTGCCTCTACCTCCTGTATTTTTGATGCTGTGATGGATTTTGTTTTTACTGGCTTAGATGCTTTGGGCACTCTGCCACTGCTGATCAGTGTCAAAATGCAAGTGCTCCCTGTGTAAATTGTTATTACAATTGGTTCTCCCCGATTGGTATATTTGATTTACTGGTAAGTCCCTAGTAAAGTGCCCTGAGTGTGCCACGGCGTGTAAATCAAATGCGACTAGTGGGCCTGCAGCACTGATTGTGCCACCCACCTGAGTAGCCCTGAAAAGGTATCTCAGACCTGCCACTGCAGTGTCCATACTCAGTTTTAAACTGCCATGTCAACCTGGCAAGTGCACCTACTTGCCAGGCACTAACCTTCCCTTTTCTTACATGTAAGACATCCCCCCAGGTAGGCTGAAGGTACCACTATAGGCAGGATGGAGTGTGTGTGAAAGGTAGGACATGTACTGGTGTGTGTGACATGTCCTGATAGTGAAATACTGCCAATTTCGTTTTTCACTTTTGAAAGGCTATCTGTCCCATGGAAGGTCGTTGTAAGTCTGTCCATGCCTGTTGAATGTCTGCTTAGCAATGACCTGGAGAGTTCCCCTTGGAAGGACGTGGAACGACAGGGTCATTTAAAGATGTTGGGTTTTCCTGAGTGGGCCTGTGCGACCACTCTGTGAATGGCAGCCAGTAGGGGTACTCAAGAGTACGTGGAGCCTGTAACAGTGGCTCAGATGTCTGCCAGAAAGAGAAGGGGCAGGAGACGTGGGAAACCCACCACAGAAGTTCCCATGGTCCAGAAGGAGGGAGACCCTGAGGGGGATGTCCTCAAACCTACAGAGGGGCAAGTGGCCAAACTGGGAGACCTGCCTCAGCTGACCCATTGGCAGCAGGAAGGATGTCCCTCTAGGGAGAAGTTCTGCAAGGCACAGATTGAGTGCCCTACTCTTGTTGGTTTGAGGCAACAGGCTGCAGACCAGGCAGCAGGTGGTCTGCCTAGATTACATTTTATTTATTGGGAGTATGGTCTTCTATATAGCGAGCCCAAGGTTGCTGAGCCTGGGGCAGCCCGTGTGCCGGTGGTACCCGAGTAGTACAGGACCTTCCTACTGGGTCTGGCTCATGGTGTACCTTTGGCAGGGCATTTGGGGTGCAACAAGACTTCTCACAGGCTTGTCACTTACCTCTACTGGCCCCAAGTGCAAAGGGTCATTAGCACACATTGTCCGTCTTTTCAGACTTGCCAGGCAAGTTTCAAGGATGGAGGGAAGTGTAAGGCTCTCCCCCAACCCTTTCCTGTGGTGAGCACCCCTTTTGAGCAGGTGGGCATTGACATTGTGGGGGCCACTGGAGCCAAAGACAGCCTTAGTCAACAGATTTATCTTGGTCTTGGTGGAACATGCAACCCAGTACACGGAAGCTGTCCCTCTCAGGACAATCATGGCTCCTGTGGTGAGTTGTGCTTTGATGAGGATTTTTGCTCATGTGGGGTTCCCCAGAGAGGTGGTCTCTGACAGAGATACAAACTTCATATCTCGGTATATAAGTCATTGTGAAAGGAGTGGGGTGTAATGTACTAAGTCACCACTCCTTCCAATCCCTAATGAAATGGGTTGGTTTAGAGATTCAACCAAACCCTGAAATGCATGATAAATGGTCTTGCAGAACCCATGAGACATAAGTGGTACATCTTCCTACCATGCCTGTTGTTTGCCTATAGGGTGGTACCGCTGCAGTCTTTAGGGTTCAGTCCCTTTGAATTACTGTATTGGCACCCTGTGAGAAGACTTCTGAGTCTAGTGGAAAAGGACTGGGAAAAAACTCCTGGTAAGACCCCCCAAGATATGTTGAGCTATATGCTGGCCTTCAGGAACCAGACTTAATGCTTTAGGAAAATCGCTGAGTCAAACCTGGAAGTTACCCAAGAGGAGATGAAACAATGGTATGACCAACTACCAATCTTGTTGAGTTTCAGCCTGGCCAAAAAGAGTGGGTGATGGCACCATTGGAGCCTTGTGCCCTCCAAGGCAAGTTGACTGGTCTATTTGAGGTGGTAGAGTACAAGAGTGAAGTCACCTACTCGGTTAACTTGCAGACTACCAGGAACCCTTTGAGGGTCCTGCACGTGAACCGCCTCAAACCTCACTGTCAGATCCCTTTTGATATCCTGAAATCTGCCATGTGCATGGCGCCCGTGCTCAAGGCACCCAACCTCTCCCAAGTATTTGTTGTTCAGACAGATGCTTCAGAGCATGGTGTGGGAGCAGTACTCTCACCGTTGAATGACAAGGGCTTGAACCAACCTGTAGCTTTCATTAGGAGAAGGCTACTTCCCAAGGAACAGAGGTGGAGTGCAATTGAAAGAGAAGATTATGCTGTGGTCTGGGCTCTGAAGAAGCTAAGACCCTACTTGTTTGGGAAACTCATCCAGGTTTGGACAGATCACAAGCACCTCAGATGGTTGATGCAATTGAGGGGTGAGAACCCAAAACTATTGAGGTAGTCCACCTCCATTTAGGGAATGGACTTTACCGTGGAATACCGCCCAGGTACAGAACACGCCAATGCTGATGGTCTGTACAGATTTATCCGCCTTAGTGATGGGAACTCCCAAGGGGGGAGTAGTTGTCCTCACGTTTTAGCTGGAGGGGACACCTTGGCGTGGTTTCCCCTGACTTTTTGCCTCTACCTCCTGTATTTTTGATGATTTGTAGGATTTCATTTTTGCTAGCTTAAATGCTTTGGGCACTTGTGCACTGCTAATCAGTGTCAAAGTACAAGTGCTCCCTGTGTATATTGTTTTTCCAATTGGTTCTCCCTGATTGGTATATTTGATTTACTGGTAAATCCCAATTAAAGTGCACTGAGTGTGCCAGGGCCTGTAAATCAAATGCTACTAGTGGGTCTACAGCAATGATTGTGCCACTCAACTGCATAGCCCTAAAAAGGAATCTCAGACCTGCTACTGCAGTGTCCATGTGCAGTTTTAAACTGCCATGTTGACCTGACAACTGCACCAACTTGCCAGGCCCTAACCTTCCCTTTTCTTGCATGTAAGACACCCCTCTGATATGCCCAAGGTACCCCCAAGGGCAGGGTGCAGTGTATGTGAAAGGTAGGACATGTACTGGTGTGTGTGACATGTCCTGATAGTGAAATACTTCTAACTTCGTTATTCACTACTGAAAGGCTATCTGTCCCATTGGATAGCATGGGAGATGCTCTGTAACATTTTACAAGTAAAACTTACTATTGGGACAAGATTGAAAAATAAAGTTTTGGCTCTCTCAACTCTCAATTTAATAAATAACACATCTTTTAGTAAAAATGGTTTTTGAATTGTGTGTTTGAAGATGCCACTTTTAGAAAGTAGGCACTTTCTTGTTTAACCAATCTGTGTCTCTGCCTGTTTGTGTATTGACTGTCTGGTTTTGGAGTGACAGGGATGGGGATGTGCATTCACTGTAGACAGCCACTGGGGGGGCTGAGGTGTGCCTGGCCCTTCCTGGATGACTCAGAGCTGAGATGAATGGGGCTTGGCTGCATTTAGGGTAGTGGGAGGAGTTTTTCTTGCACCTGAATTGGGCCTGTGTCCTTTGTAAAATGCTGTCTCTGCCCCCTGTGGTCAGATTGCACCAGTGAGAACAGAACTGGTTTGGACTGGGCTCAGAGACCCTTGCACAAAGAAGAACATAGACAAAATGGGGTATTGTGAGCTTAAACCCCAGAACTTTAGATCAATTTTGGACTCAATAGGAACCTTTGCCAAGGAGAAGAGCTGGAGAGCTGTGAGGGGTAGTACGGCCACTTTCCTGTGTGCTTTGTGGGGTTGGCCTGCAGTTGCTGTTTCTGCCAAGGAAATGACAAAGACTAGAATCTTGCTGTGAACCTGCTTGAAGAAGAATCTTCAAGGGCCAGTGTGTGCTGGCCTCCTGTTCTGAAGTTTCAGGGACAGAAAGACTTCACCCCCAGATACCCTGAACTCTTTTGCTGAGAGTGAGTTCTGACTTGCCAGGAGGTGGCTATTCCAGTGTTGGGCTTCTGGAGGTTGTTCTTGCTGAGCTGGAAACAACTTGAAAGAAGCAAGAAACCCTGTCTACCTTACCATCAGCATCGCTGCCTTGTCCCTTCAACCTTCACCAAGGCCATGATAACTGCTCGTGAGGTGCACGACGCACCGCCCAGGCTGCATTGCAGCTCTGATGCCATTCGACGCCTGCTGACACCTGCAGTTATCGGCCTCCTGACGCCAGTGCTCATACCTACTCCCTCATCGCCAGCGACTACATCCTGTTATAGCAGCGCCGAAAACCTCCATAGGTGACGCCATGAACTTGCCGACTTCGCACTGTCACTGGAACTGAACTTGCCCTGTCCTGGATTCAACACTTCGGCTCCTCAGGGACAAGACGCCTTGCCTCCCCTATGGCAGCCAGGGAGCCTGCCCCAAGCTCAGCACCAACGCCTCACCTCCATGATGCCGTACATCATCATAGACTTCGTTATCCAAACGTACTGCTTGTTTGGTGGTCCATGTGACTCCGTGCTCGAAGCTGCGTATCTCGTGGTCTTTTTTTTTTTTATTTATTTTTTATTATTTTCGCAGCAAAAAAATGACTGATCAAGCATTACAAATTATACACTTCAATAACATTTGAATAAGTACACATATTAAGCTTTCAAAATTAAATCCAATTATGGATGGGTGTCCATAAACTAAAACTAAAGGCTTTCTTCTTCCGTCCCTTTAGACTATACACCGATTTTTCTAGTTGATACGTGTTTAACAATTTTGTTTGCCATTGCAAAAAAGAAGGAGGATCAACATCAAGCCAATGCGAGGTTATACAATATCTAAAAATAGACATGGATATAAACAAGAAACCATCTTCCGCAGTCGTTTGAAGCCTATCTCAATTTGATTGAACACCAAGAATAACAAGTTCAGGAGAAATTATTACCGAAAAACTCATGATATTATTTTAAAAAGTCTGAACTTCAGAAATAAATCGAACTAGGCCGGGACAGGAATAAAACATATGAACAGAATTTGCACCAACAAAATTACATCGACTACATTTGTCTCCTCTATTAGCCTTCCATTTCAACAGTTTAACAGGAGTATAATATAAATCAAATAGACTCATAAATATAGACTTTTTAGAGATCCATTGAGTAAAACTAAGTCAGACAAAGCTAGAGCATCAGAACATTAACACTCTCTATCCCCATGTCGGATTGCCATTTTGTATTAAATGATTCAAGATTATCTTCTCTGTGATTTAACATAGTCTGATGAATCACACCAATTCTATTTTGTTTCTGGCAACAGTCAAGTATGTCGATCTTTTTCATCTTTTTAGTTTTTAATAGATTTTTGGAGATTATAAAACTGCGTATTTGTAGATATTTAAAAAAATCGGCTTTAGGTAATTTAAACTGTTCCTGTAGATACAAGAATGAAACAGATTGTCCATCTTGATAAAGATCACCTAGCCGGAATCTATTAGATCTTTGCCAGCGCTGAATTATTGGATCTGAGAATATTGATGGCAATGTTATATTATCGAATAGTGGTGTGTAGTAGCTAAGATTACTATTAAAACAAAATCTTTTCTTAAATTGCTTCCATATTTGATAAACTGTCAGTATGGTTTTGAATCTCGTTCTTTTGTAATAACTAGGCTCAGAGAAGCGTACAAGATATTGTCGTGCCTGGCCACCAAGAATCATTGTGTATATTGATGGATACAAAAATTCCTCCAATGATGTTTCATGAAAAATTAACGCACTCATGTATCTTAGTGATATCGCCAAATAATATAGACGAAAATTCGGTAATCCCCAGCCTCCTCTACATATAGGTAGTGAAAGCCATTTAAAAGACCGTCTAGCTCTTTTATAACCCCATATAAATCTTGAAATTATTCTATCTATTTTAGCAAATAGAATCGAGGGGAACAATAACGGTATCGTTCGAAAAAAATAAAGAAATTTCGGAAAAAAAAGCATCTTAATAACATTAGTCCGACCATACAGAGAGAGATGAAGATTATTTAATCTTTCAAGAGATCTATTAGTAGAGTCAAGTAATGGATCAAGATTGAGCCTAACAATATCTTCGACCTTGGCAGACAGTTCTACACCTAGATAAGAGGCAGTAATAGCACAAGTCAGATCGGCTGGGATGCCAGTAGTAGAATGGATTAGCTGAGTTTTAGTTATGTTAAGTTTGTACCCTGAATATGCTCCAAAGTCTCGAGCCGCTTCTATAATCTTAGGATAAGCTAATTTAATGTCTGAGGTAACAATCGCGACATCATCAGCGTAAGCAAGGACTTTATATTCTATATGATGAATTATAACTGGGGGAATGCTTTCTTGATTTATAAGTTTCTGCAAATATGGTTCTATGTAGAGCGCAAATAATAAAGGAGAACAAGGACATCCTTGCCTAGTGCCCCTGGTTATTGATAATGTAGTAGAGATGTCAGAGGCTATTCGTATCACAGCCTGAGGGTTATCGTATAAAGCTTTTAAAGCAGTTATGAATTCTACTGGAAATTTTTTCCAGGCAAGGGTTTGCCAAAGGAACCCCCAGTCGACCCTATCGAACGCCTTCTCGGCGTCCAAAAGGGCTACCCCGACTGGGGATCCCGAGGCCTGCGCCCAATCTAGAAGAGCAATAATTCTTCTAACATGGTCTGTTGTATCTCTTTTTTTAATAAAACCATGCTGAACTTTAGCCACTAGATAAGGCATTAGATGATTTAATCTGTTTGCTAGAATTTTGGAAAAAATCTTACTGTCAGAAGAAATTAGAGAAATTGGCCGGTATGACCCTAGATCCAACGGTTCTTTTCCTTTTTTTTTAAATACGACAATGGTAGCAAAAGTTCAAGAAGGAGGGGGCCGACCATTAAATGCTTCATAAATTTTTTGTAATAATTCAGGTTTCAAAATTTTACGGAACGTTCGATAAAATTCCAATGGAATATTATCAGGCCCTACAGCTTTACCAGAAGCCAAACCCAATATAGCACCTTCTATCTCCTCCCAAGTAATGGGAACAGAGAGAACTGCTATTTGATCTTCCGCATCTCGTGGTCAGTGCCGTAATATGAATTTATTGCCGTTACGACGTTGCAATAGCCCCAGGTGGAGCTATTTTTTTCTACAAGCTTTATTTTGGAAGTAACATTTTTTAAGTGCTATTTTACTACATGTATGTTGGATTTTTGTCGTTTTGGTTTTGTTGAGTTTAGATAAAGATACTTTATTTTCCTACGTGGTGTAGTGTCTATTTGTGGTGTTATCACTGTATTACAGTGTGTTTTGAGTACAAGTACTTTACAAAGTGCCTTTGGGATAAGCCTGTCTGCTTGTGCGAAGTTGCCAAGGTTGTGAGCAGGGGTTATCCAAAGTGTGTACCCCCTTACCCTGACTAGCATCAAGGGTCCCTACAAAGGTACCTACCTCTGCCAGCTAGAGACTCCCATTTTGAACAATGATAAAATAAACCTATCTGCAAAGAGCTGTCCAAGCTAGTGCCAGAAGGGCCAGATCCCTGAGAGATATTCTGAACATCAAATAGTATATATTGTCCTGTAATTGCCCCCTTTAAACAGGGCATTAATTTGTAAATATGAGTTTATGTTTGAATTTACCTTAGTTATGACTGACAGGATTTCACAAAGGGATACCTGGCAGGCGTAAACCCATTTACGAGGGAGAAGATCACGAGCCATGTGAGTCCCTCCTAAATTCTAAGAAACGGTTGGGAATTGGGCATGAATTATCATGTGCTAGAAGCCAGCCTGAATGAGTGCAAAAGGAGCGACATCACAACCTAAAGTTGTAATTTTAGCCCCAATGCCTAAAATCCAGTGAATCGTTTAAAGTAGGGTGCATTTTGTTTTATAGTTTTATATAGCACAAACTCAAGCTGAAGGTATCATGTTTTTTTTGTTAGGTGTTGCCAGGTTAAGTGCTTCATTTGTAAAAAAAAATATGTATCAGGGCCCTTCTCAGGAGGCCACTGCAGCTTGATGAATCTGACAGTAATGATACAAGTTCGTAAGTATGTGTAGGTGTAACATGGCAGTCATTGATATCATATTTACCGATATTGTCATTATTATACGCTCTGTTGTTAAATCGTACATCTACATCGCATTCACTGATATTGACGTCATTATGCAGGCATAAGTTAAGGTGTACATAGACATTGGATTTAAGGTATTGACATCACTTTGCGTGCATAGGTTACAGCGTAGATCAGTATTGCATTTACTGATACTTCTGCTGCTATGCGTGCACACATAAGGGTTTACATTGCTATTGTATGCGGAATGCCTGTATCCAGTTGGAGGTGGGGGCAGGACTTCACGCCCCAGCATCATTTGCGGCTACTGACCCAGCCGCAGCTACACCAGCCATCCTGCACCAGGAAGCACCTATGTACTCAGCCCAGGGCTCCCGCTGCGCATGATGCCTTTATCCAGTTGGAGGTGGGGGCAGGACTTCACGCCCCAGCATCACTTGCACCTACTGACGCCGCTGTTACACGAGTTATCCTCTGCCCAGAGGCACCTACATAACCGGCCCGGGGCTCCCACTGCTCAGGACACACGCAGGCGTTTGGCCTGGCGAAGACTAGGCCAAGAACTGGCCCGTCTGCGCCTGTCAGCAGCTGGGCTGGGCTGAGACAACTCTCTAAGCCCTTCATGCCTGGACACTAAGGTACTGAATTAAGTTTACTGATGAAACTTAAAACTTAAAACTTGGGCCGTATAGAAAAAGACAGTTTTTGTGTTCATTGTCTTATCTTGAGTATGTCATTCGCCAGTAACCGCCAGATGGGCAAACAAAAAGCGTTCGAAGGTGGAGAGGAGGGGGCAACTAGGAAAGGGAAAAAGCAAAGAAAATTGTAGAGCACGCTGGTAGTAATTGCGTTCTTGATCGCATCGACAATCTCCTTGTCGAATGCGAGGATATCTTAGAACCCAGAAATGTTGCCTCCTCCCAACAAAAGCCACTCCTTGTCAAATGTAACACAAGGCTCAGCATCATGCCAATCATCCCCAAAAATCTCTGGGAAGAGATGGGGCCCAAAGGTCTATGATAGTCAAACTCACAGGACTAATGAAACAGTTTTTGGAAGCCAGTTGTAGTTCTTGCAAAAATTATGGGAGTAGTATAAGCCTGGTTAGTAAATTGATTGTTATGATGCAGATCTTCCAGCCACCCCTAAGGCCACAATAGGCCTTTCTATAGCTTCTAGTTCAGAACTTTTTCAGGCAAATAAGGACCGAACCCATTGGGTACCTGACATTAGACATACCAAAGTAAACTTTATACTAAACCCAAGACTGGGTTGAAACACTCCTGGGATGAACAGTTATAGCCAGTGGAAGGGTGCCGTACCAAGTAAGACTGGAAGCCAATTTGCCACACAGGAAGAAAGCCCTAAGACCAGGCTGCATAAAACCATCTTTTTACCAAAATTGGCAAGCGAGAGCGGGCACATGGGTGAGGAATCACTTAAAAATAAAGCAATACACTGGATCAGACAGCTGAGGGGGTGTTGATTATTCACAAGAGACAACATTTAACGGGAAAGCATCATACACCCCCAAATTCTCTTTTTGATAACATAGAGTTATTGCTAAAAAGCAAATAACTGGTCAAATCCTGATATCCCTCGACATCAGAACCTGTCCACCAGGCACATTCATCATCCAATTCAAGCGACGCACGCCTTCTGGCAAGGCAAAAGAACCCAATCCACACAACTGATTGTCCCTACCTAGATCCCATTAATGGAGCAATTGACCGACTCCTAAATCCAACTCTAGGAACCGCTGGTCATTATGCCCCTGAGCTCCATTCTCCCACAAGTTGTCCCCATATAGAGGACAGTTTGTTGTTAGGTAACAGGGGTGGGAAAAAGTGGAAATTAGCAGCATAAGGACATCTATGTGCAAGGGGGCCCCTGAAGACACAAGTGCAGCAAACCATGATGGGGCAGAGATTCTTTTCGTTTTTAGAAACCATGTAAGCACAAATAACATGCCTCATGCCAGCACAGACCAAGGGGCGAACATTAGGCTTGTCTCTTGGAATATGGCAGGGGTAAGCAACAAATTGTCCCTCCCTCATGGGAACAACTTTATGGAGAGCGTAGACATCTACCTTTTGCAAGAAAGTTGGTGCATACAGGCACATGCATCAATCTAGGATTTTGTGAGTCCTTAATTAGGAATATAAATGATTCGCAATTAAGGACTCGCAAAATCCTATGCATGTAGGAATCGCTATAATAATAGCAATTCCTACACATTCTTTATTTGCGACTCGCAAATTACGAGTCGCAAATAAGGAATGGCTTCCCATTCATTCCTATGGGCCTGTATCAATGGGAAATTGCGCATGCAATTACAAGGGTGAAAGGGTGTCAAACAGACACCCTGTTGCACCCCTGAAATTGATCCGTGCACATATGTTGCGCATACATATGTCCCAAGGACATTTGTGTGTGTAACCTACAACTTGGAAAAATGCACTTTAGTGCATTTTTCAAAGTTTTTGCTATTTGGTGTTTAGCCAAAATATTGAGTTTTAAATTTCGACCTACAATAATATCGTGTTTTTAATATCGTAGGTAAAGAATATCGAAGTCAAGAATATCGATGGACAAAATATCGATCCTAAGGTAAGTAATATCAAAGTTAATAATATCGAAGTAATTAATATCGATGTAAGTAATATCGTAAGCAAAAATTTCGATGTCAATAATATCGATATTTATTTAGTGTAATGTAATTTAATATGTATTTTATTTGTATGTTAAAGATTATTGTAATGTATTTTAATAAATTTAAAAATAAATGTTTAGAGATTAATAATTATTTTAAATTTAATTTAGCGTTTTAGTATCAGAGCGGGTTGTGGGTTTAAAGGGGAATAGGGTGGGAAGCAATTTAATTATAATTAATGAATGAATATTTATTGTTTAATTGGTATTTATGATTAATTGTTAATTAATTAATAATTGGTAAATAATAATATTAATTGATTAATTAATTGTTAATTAATTATTAATTGTAAAATATTTTTATTAATTGCTTAATTATATAAATTATAATTAGTTTATTATTAATAATTATTTATTGTTATTGTTAATAAATTAATTGTTAATTAGTAATTAATTGGTGATTTAATTGTATTAAGTGATTAATTGATAATTAAATTAATTATGTGAATTTTTATGTGTAGTGGGTTGTGGGTTTATAGGGGAATAGGGTGGGATGTAATTAAAATAAAATAAATAATGATATTTTTTATTTATTTGTAATTATTAATAATTAATTGTTATTAGTTAGTTAAATATAGTAAAGATAAATAATTTATTATTGTATTTTATTTGTTGTTATTGCTAATTAATGTATTGTTAATTAATAATTAATAGGTGAATATTTGTAATTTCGTAGTTAATATGTATTAATTAGTCAATTAATAACTATTTTAATTATAAAGAATGTATTATAAATTGTAAATTAGAGATAAATTGATATTTAAATCTATTGTGTATTTTGTATGTGTAGTGTGTTGTGTGTTAAAGGGGGAATAGTGTGGGATGTAATTTAAAGTTATTTATTTAAATATTTATTTAATATAATTGGTATTTAATAATAATTATTTAAAAAATACATTGTTAACATGCAATTTTTTTATAACAAATTATTGAATTGGTTATAATGTTCATAGAATCACTATGCAATCTAGTGCTTTCCCAACTGTTTTACTATCTGGAGTGGGAATATTAATTTTTACCCCTACGCTATCCCTTGCTTTCCCTACTGTTTCACTTTCTGGAGTTGGAATAGTAATTTTTACCCCTACGCTATCCAGCGCTTTCCCTACTGTTTCACCTACTGGAGTGGGAATAGTAATTTTTACCCCTACGCTATCCAACGCTTTCCGTACTGTTGCACTCTTTGGAGTTGGAATAGTAATTTTTACCCCTACGCTATCCAACCTTTTCTCTACTGTTGCACTGTCTGCAGTGGGAAGAGTAATTTTTACCCTTACGCTATCCAACACTTTCCCTACTATTGCACTCCCTGGAGTGGGAATAGTAAATTTTACCCTTACGCTATCCAACACTTTCCCTACTATTGCACTCTCTGGAGTTGGAATAGTAATTTTTACCCCTACGCTATCCAACGTTTTCCCTACTGTTGCACTCTTTGGAGTTGGAATAGTTATTTTTACCCCTACGCTATCCAACGTTTTCTCTACTGTTGCACTGTCTGGAGTGGGAATAGTAATTTTTACCCTTACGCTATCCAACACTTTCCATACTATTGCACTCTCTGGAGTGGGAATAGTAAATTTTACCCTTACGCTATCCAACACTTTCCCTACTGTTGCACTCTCTGGAGTTGGAATAGTAATTTTTATCCCTACGCTATCCAACGTTTTCCCTACTGTTGCACTCTTTGGAGTTGGAATAGTTATTTTTACCCCTACGCTATCCAACGTTTTACCTACTGTTGCACTGTCTGGAGTGGGAATAGTAATTTTTACCCTTACGCTATCCAACACTTTCCCTACTATTGCACTCTCTGGAGTGGGAATAGTAATTTTTACCCTTACGCTATCCAACACTTTCCCTACTATTGCACTCTCTGGAGTTGGAATAGTAATTTTTACCCCTACGCTATCCAATGTTTTCCCTACTGTTGCACTCTCGGGAGTTGGAATAGTTATTTTTACCCCTACGCTATCCAACATTTTCCTTACTGTTGTTTTTGTTGGAGTTGGACTAGTAGTTTTATTGTGTCTGATATTTAATATGTTTTGTAATATTTTAGCTATTGTAAAATATAATTTATAATAAAAAATATTCAAATTAAAAATATTGATTATTATTTGCTATATGTAATTATTTAATATTTGTTAATGTTATTGTTTTATGTGTATAGATGTATTGGTAATTAAAAAAAATATTTAATAATTTATATGTTACAGAAATTATTATTAAAAGTAATTATTAAGTAAGTGTATATATTATATATTATATATATATGTTTAATTAAAGTTTTATTTAATTATATATATTAAATATAAATTTTAGATATTATAAAATATATTTAATTATGTTTCTTTTATTTATAAGTATTATTTGGTTTATTTTACATATATTATTAAAGTAAAAAAAACGATATTTTTTAATTACGATATTTTTGACATCGATATTAAATTATCGATGTTTTTGTACTTACCATGTTGTAGATAGGATGTCGATATTCTTGACCACGATATTTTTGTTGCGATATTTTTGTAGGTCGATTTTCTGTCTTTCGAAATTATGTCATACAACCTTGCTATTTACCATGTGGTATGATTCCACCGTAGATAGCGGGCCCAAATAGCGAAATCGCTATTTCTAAAGGCAACTTGCATTGCATTTAAGGAATCGCAATTTGCGACTCCTTAAATGCAATCGCAATTTAAGAAATCGCAAAAAATTGCGATTTACTATATTGCGAGTGGCAAGTTGTGTCATGAATCGCAAAAGCTATTTTTGCGATCGCAAACGGCCTTTTTTTGCTAATTGCATCGTTTGCGATCGCAAAAAGCTTTGATGCATGTGCCTGTTAGTTTCCATACACAAGGCAGGGTACTTTAGTTACCACTGTACCACAGTTTCAACAGGGACAGGCCACCCAGCCAGAGGGTTGTTAATTTGCGTCAAAATAGCCCTAGGCTGCAAGATTACACTCCACTTCTCAGATAGCCCATATATATTGGGGATCTGCCTGAAGGGCCGTGAAGGCAAATCCATAGATATTTATAACATATATGTTAGAGGAACAAGGGGGGATCGTCCATCTGCCACTATCAAATAGATAGAAGATCTGCTGGATTAATGATCTACCCAAAATCCGTTGTTGGAAGCAGGCAACCTAAATGCGACATTCGAGCCTTTAGATAGAAGCGATATGACTGAGTCAAGCGAGGAAGACGCCGAGTGGTCTGTCCCCACACTAGACCTTCCCTCGTTTAAGAAATGGTCTCAGGTAGCACTTCATTTAAAAAAAAAAAAACATTATTTGAAAAGCAAAACAAGTCGTGGCTAGCATTATTACATAGATATACAAGGTAAACAGCAGAAATAGAATTCATGAGAATAAAACGAAAAAAATAAAAAGGATTAAATTGAGTGCACAATCAATTATGAATCCTAGTGGGGAGAAACAGAGTAAAAAGCTCTGCGAGCAGACAGTACATAGATGACATAAATAAAATAAATGGCATGAAAAACTTCTCCATAGTCGGCATCAGCGCTTGGACCATTCCTCTTGAGGGGCCCAAAATCTTAGAGACCAACTCCCGTCTCCTTCTCCCCCTTAGTAGAAACACTGAGGATTCCAAGTTGTACAATACCAACATCCTATCTCTCCAATTCAAAAAGGTAGGGGCTTCTAAACTTAACCATTGAGATGTAATACAAAGCCGATACATAGCCAGCGCTGCAAACAAGAAAGCAACGACATATCTAGATCTTCCAACCATCCCAGTGTCCTCGCACCCCATTATGACCATCTCGCGGGAAATTGCTACCAGGATATTAAGCACTGTATTTATAAAGATCTCCACTTCACGAAGGAAGTCCCCCAGATTTGGACACAAATAAAACATGTGTATAGCATCGGCAGCTTGAAGCCCACACCTAGCGCAGGTGTATAATACAGATCGAACATTGCGATATAGCTTTCAGTCCGTAGCCTGCCGGAGACTAGGACATGGCTTGTCAACTCCAGTGCAGGCCATATATCTACCCCAATCTTGCCCAATTTCCCCACCCACTTAATATTCTGTGCGACAAGGCCAGATAATAGATGTTGATAGACAGTACCAATTCTAGCCTTCCTTTGAGCTAATTCAATGACAATGATCTTATCAAACATTGTGGGGGTGGCACGATGACATTTATCAATAAAGCTTCTAATTTGAATATATTTGAAAAAATCTTGGGTATTTACATGGAATTTTTCCCTTAAAAAAGAAAAAGAAGCCATTTGCCCACCCGTACATAGATCGCCTATATCATTTAACCCCAATAACTGCCATCTAAAGATGACCTGATCCTGGAAAATAGGGGTCAAAACATCAACAGCTTTGAAGGGCGTGTAAATATTAACCTTCGAAATAGCCCATTTGTAACTAATTTTCCGCCAGACCGAAAACAGAGCCCCAATAACTCTCAGGTAGCACTTCAAGTAAAAGCTCTAACCCTAGAGTATGGGCTAAGGGCATCTAACGGAAGGACAAGCTCAGACAAAAGGGTGCCCATAGTTTTAATAGGGCAAATAGCTCGAGCTGAATTGACTATGTCTTGATAGATCTGCAGCCATGGAGTGAAGGCATTGATATATCAGTTGATGAAACCATAGATAGAGACCACAATCTACTCAGCCTAAGTATGTGTCAAGAATTCCTGTCATGCGAGGGGAGGAAAACGGTAACCAGCGAAAACGGACTACATCTCCCAGGATGCTTAGCGGTTGAGAGGTTATGTAAACAGGAGAGCTGTTACATAACTCAAGGAAAACACGCCCTTATGTAAACAGGAGAGCTGTTACATAACTCAAGGAAAACACGCCCTTATGTAAACAGGAGAGCTGTTACATAACTCAAGGAAAACACGCCCTTATGTAAACAGGAGAGCTGTTACATAACTCAAGGAAAACACGCCCTATAAAGGGAGGAACCGGGAGGTACAACGCTGTCGGATATTGTGTTTACACCGACGTACCTGCTTAGTGAAGAGCAGTGTTCCGGAGTGGTGCTCCAGTAAGGCAAGAACGGAGGTAGGTCGAGTCGTTACTCCCTGGGCCGTGTCTTGCCCCATCGTCACCTGTGAAGGACCCGGAAGCTCTACCGGATAACCATTGAGCTTCGCTTTTTGACTCGGCTGAGTCAAAGCGCAGTGGCGCTTTTGCTGGTTGGAGTCGTAACTCCCAGCCCGACCAGAGATACAGGGACTGCCAGCTGTAATGCACACCAGGAGGTGTTTGCCGCGTTACAGACTCGGAAGTCCACAGGATCGATTGAGCGGCTGCTCTCAGTTCAGTCTTCTTTGTTTGTGATTGGGGTATCGGTGACGCATCACCAGGAGGTGACTCCGCGTCCCGGTGCAGTCTGAGGAAGAGGTTGAGCGGCTGCTCCCTTCAGGTAGAGACCCCGGCTGGGTGTTTCCCTGACTCCTCGATTCTCCCCAACACTCTTCGTGCCCCTCACAGCCTACCGATTGGCATTGTCGGCCATTTCATTTCTGCCCTCTGTTGGCATACGCCGGGATCGGCGTATATGCAGAGGACGGCTAGGACCATCCGTGCTGTGGGCTGGTAACGTACTTAGCCTGGAGGATTCCAGTGACTATAACCTTTGTTTATTCCTTGTATTATTTTTGCCTTCATTAAAATAACTAAACCTTCACAAGTGGTTGCGTTCTCATTATCGTGTCTGTTAAACGATCCTGAGACGTTCAGGGCGTTACAGTATGAGAGTTGGGCAGGACCTATCGTTCAGATTGTAGAGCATCAGATAACCAAAGAATGCCAGGCATCCAACGACCAACGCAGCCTAAAGTGGGGCAAGATAATTTTGCATGAAGATAAACTATCTGGGTTGCACAATGATCTCCTGGAGGGCGTGACCAAACTAGAGATGTTACTTGAGAATACAGAAGGCTTAGCCAAGGCAACTAATGTCCACACAGACCCCTTCAAACAATTAGGCTCATATTTCACCATAGCCAGGCATCGGCTGACACACGGAAGCATCAAAAGGGATCCCACAACCTGGTTTAATAAAGAGTGTAGAACTTCCAGAATTCAACTATGGAAGGTCATTAAATCTAAACACAGAATAACCATAAATACTTCAAGGAAGAATTATAAATCATCCCTCCAAAAAGACAAAGAGAGTGGATGAACTATGTTGGCAGAAAATCAAGGAAGCCTGTGAAACAAGAGATTCAAAGAAGTTTGGGCACTAATAGTATGGGGCGACGAAGCAGGAGCGCCATCTTCACCGAATTATATATTGGCATCTGCCTGGTATGACCATTTCTGCCAACTTTACCAAGACAATGATTCATATTCACTGCTAGGGAAGTTTTAAACACACCGGCCGAGCGACTAGGTAGTGACCTATTTTAAATGGATGATATCGAAGCCTCTATTGGTAGAATAGTCCAGTCTAAAGCTCCTGGACCAGATGGTATACCAGGTGATCTCTTTCTTTTCGACAGCCTGCGCTGGTCTCGTTATATCTTATTGCTTTCAAACGCCATAGCAAGAGGTGCCCCGATTCCGAGCTCCTGGCAAGGGGCTGAGGTGGTCCCCCTATACAAAAAAGGGGACAGAGAACTGTAACTATAGGAACATTAGCCTAATCGATACAATACAGATAGTATTTTGCCGAGTGCTGCTATAGAATATACAGACGTGGGCCGATGAAAATGCCATCTTACCCTTTTCCAAGCCGGTTTCAGGGAAATACTGTGACAGTTGACCAGGTATTCCAACTCCTCCTCCTTTATTGGAAAACTGTGGTAATCAGCAAGGGTAGTTTGAATATAGCCTTCATCAATTTGAAGACAGCCTTTGGTTTAGTCCCAAAACAGAAGCTGTGGCAGGTACTCAAGGATAAAGGAATATCAATCAAACTTTTAAACCTAGTCATAAGGCTACATGAAAACAACTTAGCTAGAATGAGGTGGGGTACACAGGGGCAATTTACCGACCCAATCCCTGTCAGCAGGAGAGTTCGGCAGGGATGCGTACTTGGCCCACACTTTTCTCACTTTACATGAATGACAAAGTACGATTCCTCACCTTAAAACCTGCAGATGCTCCAATTCTAGACAGGAAAAAGATTGTGACCCTCCATTTTGCATACAATACTTTGCTGGTGTCCAAACCTCCAAGTGGGCTTGAGTTACTCCTGGATACATTTACCGATCCAATCCCTGTCAGCAGGAGAGTTCGGCAGGGATGCGTACTTGCGCCCACACTTTTCTCACTTTACATGAATGACAAAGTACGATTCCTCACCTTAAAACCTGCAGATGCTCCAATTCTAGACAGGAAAAAGATTGTGACCCTCCATTTTGCATACAATACTTTGCTGGTGTCCAAACCTCCAAGTGGGCTTGAGTTACTCCTGGATACATTTGTCTGCTTTTGTGACATGCAGGCCTAGTGATAAACACCACCAAAACCACATTTATGTCTTTAAACCCTCATAAATCGGGGCAGTCCATCATTGGAAGGAGTATCGCTATAAAGAGTAAATATGTTTGAATATCTAGGCATTAAAATGTCCGAGAAAATGTTCTGGAGACCCCATGTCCAAAAGATGGTTCTGAAACATAAACAGTTGGGGCACTAGGGAAAGAACATCACCAGTCATCAAGCACACCAGTAGTTGTGGCCCTACAAGTCAATGATGCAAAGGCAGCCAATTCTGCTCTGTACGGGTCAGAACTATGGGATTTTGAGAATCTAGAGGAGCTCACAAAATCTGAGCACAAATTCCTGAGGAATCTGGTATTGCTGCCCCAGAGCTCCGACCTTCACCCCTTAATGTTGCATATGGGCGGGAGACCGATGAACGATATTGCCAAGCTCCGCCCACTGTTATTCTGGGCTAGAATTAGAACCATCCCGACATTACTGGGATTGGGTTACAAAGATAGCCTGCCAGAAATTCTCCTGGGGGAGTCTAACGATGAAATTTAGACTCCACAAGCAAACCATCTTTTTGGAGCCTGATTTAGACCTTATCTTAATACCGCTTGATAGAAAACTGTACATCCAGTTCAGGCTGGGCTCACTCCCTCTGCTGGACATGTACAGTAGGTGGCAAAACAACACATCATTGCTAAGAACCTGCCTTGGGTGTGAATCCCACAAAGAATCCATGCCCCATGTTATGTTCCTGTGTCCGGCTTACACACAGCCCAGATTGAATTTGCTAAAACCTATTTGTAGGCAAATGAGAACTTGAGATTCCCAGGCAGCCATGAGAATCCTCAAATCAGATGTCAGACCCTTGTTCACCTGCACAGTTGCCAAATTTCTTGGCCATATGTGGCGCATCAGGCGAAGAGTTCTAGCCGGAAAGTCATGAAGTTGCATTGGCACTTTACAGGAATTGATTAATTTATTTTATTACAAAGATGCTATAATTATGTATTGTATGTTTTTTATTGTATTGTAATATTTAATGCTGAGGCATGTTTTACCTTAATGTTTAAACTTCTTCAAGATGTATTTAAACAATCAATTAGGAAAAATAATTTTATGGCAACGGATGATGAGTTATGATGGAGGTAAACTTTTATGGCATGTCGCCTAAATCAAGTATTTTGACTGACTGTCTGGCTATTGTATTTATCGATCTCAACATTACCCCCTCTAGTTGAATTTTCAACGACATCATTTTCCTTCTACGTCATGACAATCACATTATTTGAAATGGTGTATGTTGCTGCGGTGTCTGTTATCCCTTCCCTAGTCATTTGCATGCTGCTTAGATGCGGACTGCGTTTTTATAGAAGGCAACTCCCACCTGTAGGAAACCATACTGTAATATTACAACCATGTCAACAGGAATCATCAATGTGCACAGCCTGGTCACTCATAAGGGGAGCCCTGAAAAAAAGACTATGAAACCAGTCCTGCGTAGTGGCACCCCCTCCCTCCTTCATGTACGTGTGTAAATGATACAGTGCTTGGGTGGCAATAGCCAGTGTCTCGTTGTCCATGTCGTTTCCAGGGATAAAAGTATAAATGGAAGCACCAATCTTGGAACATACCCCTCCCTCCATTGCAATCATCATGTCACACACATACCGATGTTGCATCACTAGGAGGCGTCTGGCTCTCAGTCCTTTCCTAATAGCATTAAGGCTAAGATCAGTGTCATTTCAACACTTCCCATCTGGTACTTTGCAACCAGCGGACATTTGCTTTTGTTGAAAGGTGAAGAAAGGTATGATCCCTCCTGGATTGATATGAGTGTCTGTGAACATTCTGAAATCTTGAGGAATGTCCTTGTACTGAGCCCAACCAAAATAATCAGCCGTTCTTTTTCTTTGAACCTGATGCAACAGAGTTGTTTTCCACTGTATGGATGTTGGAACTACTCAGACCAATCTTCTCCAGGTATGACCAAGGTTGGGATGTGTATGGTTTTGTGGGCGCAGAGGCCTCACCATCCAGGAATGAGCTGCACATAGGCAAGGTCGCAATAAATGCCAGTAAAAATCCATTAGCGTGGAGGAGACCCATTGCAGATCTGGTATCTGCAACATCACTTCACAGTTGACATTGGTCCCGTGCGATATCGTCCCATTGCCTCTGTAACACAAAGAATACCGTGTAGGTTTCCATACAATTAGGGGTTATCCTTTTCTTCCAACCATGTTTACCTATTTAACTCAGTATCCCTGATTTCATGACATGGGGTGTCTGTGCTGAAGTCCGAACCCCTCCTAAAGGACTCATTTCCCCTAGCATTATCGAGGTGGATGGCCCGACACTGGAATTCCATACTTGGAACCCATTTCTCATTAAAAAAGGTGGCCCCAAATACATTAAGGGCCACCCGGGAACCACAGACAGAAGTGGGGAGAGACTCGTTTGCACACTGGAGCTGTGGTTTCACTACTGCGAAGAACCTCTTTTCTACTAGGTGTCAGGGCCAAACAGTATCCTCCCCTACAGGGCCCCACCTGCGCATCCTGTCTAACTCTGTTTGAATGTTGCTTGGGTCAGTAAAAGGGTACAGTACTGTGTGATTGGCCTCGCATCTGAAGATGTTTATTACTGCTTTATATGATTCTACTCTACTGGGATTTATCTTTGCCCTAATCCTACCGAGATATTGGTGGATGAACCACTTGGCTTCTCGAGGACTATTTCTTGGAGTAAGTAAAGTCTGTCTGCACCTATTGTGTAGGGTAACAGTGAGCATATGTAACATGATATGTTTGTGGTTTGCATGCCCACGGTGGTCATGTGTTGATACCATATGTTGTATAGGAGTGTGCTGTGTAGTGCATGTGTGGGATTCTAGCTTTGGGTTCAGTGTATACGTAAGTGAGGTGCAAGAGGTCTATGCACATGCATTTGAAGAATGTCAAAGCGGGTGTCATGGAACAAGGCACATTTGAGGAATTGACGGGGTGTGCGAGCACCCCAGCTAAGCACAGTGTGTACAAAAGTATAGAGGTTCATACCTTAAAAAACATTTGTCTGCTGTAACATGGTCTTCTGTGTGGATATCTGTTATCTGGCCGCCCAGAGGTGTCTTGTCTTGGTGAAGAGAGAAAAAAGGAGTTCATAATAAAAAATAAAAAAACGCTGTAAAGTCAAGTTGTAGTCTGTGCTCCTCAGTGGTTGCTTGTGGAAGTCTTTTTGGAGACTGAGGTCGAAATTATTTTGTAGGCTTCAGCTGAAGAGGTGGCAGTGG
Organism: Triturus cristatus; assembly: GCF_964204655.1. Lineage (NCBI taxonomy): Eukaryota > Metazoa > Chordata > Amphibia > Caudata > Salamandridae > Triturus > Triturus cristatus. The sequence goes on from NC_140593.1 coordinate 870,346,701, forward strand.
TTGAGATGATGATGCAGATGTGGTTAAATCGCCAATCTGTAGGATAAGAGCTGTGGGTTGTTTGGTAGCTTGTGAAAAGCACATCGTTTGATACTTTTTTAGAACAATTCCTGGTTTCTTTTATATGGGTACATTCTATGGTTTTAATGGAGTTTGAAGCTACCTAGCAGGGTGCTGAAAAATGGTGGTAGCACTTTTAGGGAACGGTGAGTTTTAAGTTTATTTTAGTTGTATTTGTACTTTCTCTCCCCCTCTGCTTGCCACAGTGGAGACAGTGTTTTCCTCTGTGGGCTGCTCCGTAAAAAGGTGTGTTATTTTAATCGCTGTGGGGGAATCCTTTTGACCTAAATGGGCAACGTGCATTTTTGGGAAACAGCGGAGTCTTGATTATTTGGTGGTCCGTCTGCTGACTTTTGAGCATTTCTCTGTTCTCTTAAGTGGTGCTCGCAATGAGGTTCTAACTAAACAGGGTTGAATTATTGTGTTACGCATTCTTTCTGGAGGTATTGAGAATTGTGGGCTGTTTCTAGGCTGCCTTTTTCATGGTCCGGTGGGCATTTACCTGTGGTCTGGGTGTTGCTGCTCTCAACAAGGAATAATGGAGGTGGTGGGAGGGTTGCTCATGCGGCACTGTAGGGCCCTGCAGTGAAATAACTGCAATTGTGTTTCTTTGCATCCTTCGTAAGGCCCTGTTTATCTTATTTGACAAGATGGGTGAAGTAGTGAGCAGCCCCATGCACCTTGGATGGGTGCTGCGATGGTCATCTAAGGGACCCTCCCATCGCCCTCCTCTCCCTCAGATCCAGGAGGCTTTGGCTCTATTGCCCTTAGTGGGAATCAGGGACTTCCTACCTCGTGAAATGCTACTCCCGCTGCTTGGGAGGGGCATGATCCTTCGAGCGGACTTAGGATGTGTTTGGAAACACTAGAGGAGAAGAAAAGGCAGAATTTCTTGCTTATGATGAGAGGTAGGTGCGTGTCTGCGACTTGTCATCCTGTGAGTAACAAACTGAAACAACTGATTTCCCTGGTGAATTTCCCTATTGTCGTAGTGCAAAATTAGTGCATGGATGAAAGTGTTCTGTGGGTCATCCCAACATCCCAAGTACACAGAAAACCTGGCTTCTGGCACAGGAGTGTCAACTCGTTTTTTAACTGAAGAGAGGGCCTCCATTTGCTGGAGGTCTAAAAATGTTAAAGAATGGGGTCGTTTTGATCGGGGGCGCACCCTAGTGACTTGGGCAAAGTGACCTGGCTGCTTGTTTTTACGCACTGGTCAATGGCCACCCTGCCCCGTCGTCCAATTGCCCTGTGCCAGTACGTGGCCAGCTAACACTGCCCTGGGGGACTAGCAGCATAGTGGGGCCTAGACCCCTGCAGGCACTGATAATGGTAAATTTAGTGTGAATTCCAGATCGGGGGAACATTTGGCAGCCTACACATATGTTGCAGATGTACATAAGGAAAGGTATCTGAATGATGGTGTGAGGGGGATATATCTTGTTGTGGGCGATCTTGCCATTGTGTGTTCATATTTTGCAATTGTGAAAAGGCTTTTCTTCCCCAAACAGTAAAATCCTTCCTGCCGTGTCTGTGGCTGGGGCCCTTGCTGGGCTGGGCTCCCTGTATGTGGTTACTCTTGCCACGTGCTGGGCTAACTATATGGGCCCTGCTGTGGTGGGGCACAGTTTGCCTGATTTCCCTGGCACTGATTAGATGATGCAATGGCGTTGCTCTAACCTTGACTTTGTGGACGGGTATTTTTTGTGGAATGTCCTAGGATTATGCCTTTTAGTTTGTGGTATGCTTTAAGAGGACATTGACTGACCATGGGATCTGATCTGTGACAATAGTGGCATTCCACAAGTCTTGGCTGTGGCCAGCCTCCCGAGGGTCTGCCGTTGGGACTGGTCAGATACCCTTTAGGGTCCGGGGGTGGATCTCCATTTAATACTGGTGCCATCTGTATACTAGCAGCCAACACAGATAATTCTTGAGCTGTCATCTTCAATTTGCGATGGACCAATTTAACTGTGACTCTTTGGGCCTGTTCCTGCTTTTCCTTGTTATTCTCCTGTTTCTTCCAGTAATAATGCAATATGTGGGCCTAAATCTCCCGCCAGGGTTTAGTGTCTAACCACACTACATCATCTAGTCCAGTTTAAATCTCAATGGGTTGTCCCTTTTTGAGGATTTTCTAAAAGAATGCAGCCTGGGGACCCATGTATATGCAGGGCTCTCCTGTCGCTTGTCCCCATCATTCTCTCATTCTATTTAGAAAATTGGTCACAGTTTGGTCAGGAAATATATCCCTCAGGGCCATCCATATTTGTTGCCTAAATGAGTTAAATGCAGCTTGTCATGTTCGGTGTTGATCAGCGTGGCTGTGGGGATGCAGTCTCAAGAAAAAAACTATGTCTGTCTGATCCCCGATGAGACTGCTGAGCAGACTTTTGATGTCACCTAGCGCTAAGTTTATTCCTGCGGTGTTTTTCTCGAAACACAAGATCCACTTGCCTGCCCTGTCCATCAATGAGGGCAGTTTGTTTCTGAGCCCTTCTTTGTCCATTAGTGCCAAAAGCACTTAGATGGTCCCTGTTACGCCTTTCTGCAGCAGTAGTGGTCCAGTTCTGATGTGGGCAGGCTCTGTCAGCTTCTCTCAGATGTACCTTTCCCATCGTCCACGGCATTTCTGCATGTAGGGATAGTTCCATCTCGGTTCCTCCCCTCCATGCTGAATGCAGTCCTCTGCAATGGCTATGACCTTTGGACGATCATACTGGCCCTTCCTTTCGGTCCAGAAGGCCAGTAGATGGCAGAAAGGCTGCGTTAAGGCCTCACCCTCTTCTCTAGACACTATTTCTCTAGGGGTTGGTTTGCCTGACCGGCGTGTTCGGAAGTAGCAGTGGATGTCCTCGCCGTCGCTCTCCTCGTGCACGTGTAAAGGTGCCATGCTACTCCTTCTGTGGCTAAGTTTTGGTACAGTCAGGCTATCCCGACAATTATTTCATGGTCGCCTCCTCTCATGTGCCGATGGCCAGGTAATGTGCGTGCGTCTGTTAGGGGCCTTCCTTCTGACTCTTTCCTGGTCTCATTCCCATGTGGGGCCCGGGGCCTAGCCCTGACTCCCTCCAGGGGAGGGGGAGTTGCTCCCCCTCCCTGCTGGGTTTCCCAGCGATGAGCTCTCTCTCTTTCTATGCTTAACTTACACCTTTTCTCTACTTCTCACCTGGGCTGCCTCCTTCTCTCATTGCTGCGTGCTGTTTTCCAAGTAATTTCTCGGCCAAAAACTCACTCCCTGATGCTTCCTCCACACCATGGACATACCCTGGGGGAGTGTAGCCCATGGCTCCCCCTTTGGAGTCGGACTTTGGAGGATTGGGGCCCCAATTTTCCCCTCCACTGATGGAACATCTTCCAGTATGCCCACAAACATCCCTCCGACCTTAGGGCGTCCTGTGCGGTGGTTAGGAGCATGTGCTCCTTGTTCTGCTCAGACCTGATGGGTCATGACCGATGAGCTAGGGTCTGACCAGAGGGAGCTTGGCACTGAACTGAGTCAGGGTTGATTTCATCTGAGCTGGTGGGTCCAGTAATCTCCCCCCCTGGGTCTGGTGGCTTGCTGCCCCAGGGGAGATCCACCAGCCTCCTCAACCTGTGGATTGGTGTAACCCAGCGCTGGGGTGACTGGGATGGCAGGCATCAACTAGAGCACATCCCTGCCAAAGTATGTTTGGGAGGTGCAGATGCCTCGCTTACAGTCGCAGATAGTCTTAGCGGCAGGGACCACATCGTAGATGGTCCATAGAACAAGTATGGCCTCTCATTTAGCCCTCTTCTGACCTGTATATCTGGTCTCTATGTGTGTCTTGTGGAGTCTCCATGATGGATTAGGAAACTCGTTTTTAAAGGAATTTACGAACTTTTGATTGTCTTGAGATTTTAAATAATTACAAATTCTACTCAAATTGTGGGGAAAACTGTGTACACAGGGTTAACCGGAAGCAATCTACTGGTTACGAGGTCTAACAAATCTGATGCATCGACAGACGTTTTAACAATGACAAATTCGACAAAATAATAATAACCTGCAATGGTTAGTTCAGAACAATACAAGTTGACTTTTAGCAGTGAAATAGCAAATATAAAAATTTTATTTGTGGAAAAAATTGTTAATACATCAAGAAATGCATAAACATATGAACATGAAACAACATTTAACATGAAGCACAATTTCCAAAATATCAACAGCACCACAACATCAATAATGCATAAAATGGAAAAATCTAAAAGAGACTAGAAGAGAAAAGATTTGTTGGAAAAATTGATACTTGGTCCAAAAACCCCTAGTACTTCCAGTGCCTCCAGCCCAAGGAGAGGGATGCTCTGTGTAACGCACAGAGGTAAGGGAGCTCCATAGGCTGTCAATATCAGCTCTGTGGACAAAAATAGCCACGATTTGTGCGGAGTAAAAATGGACAGCTGACAACTATTGGCCCTCTTTGGCCAGACACAAGTAATGACTTATTTAGCAAGGCCCAAAGTTTTCCCTCACGTGCGACTCATACCCTATGTCACACCTAGGAATTGTGCGTACTGACTGCATGACTCCCAGCAGTCTAAGAAAACAAATTCCACACTTCACTTTTTTCAAGGACCGTGGTAAGAAACCATCAGCCAAAAATATAACACCCTTTAACTAAAAAATAAGATTCAGGTGGTGACCCCATGTAACACACCAAGGACCAGGATTGCACCTATTGTGTATCGTTCAACGGTCCACCATCACTTTCACTGCAGTCGTTTTATTAGGTATATACCTTAAGCTCCTGTTGACTTACTAACCACTTCTCATATTCGAAATCTCAGTTCCCTGATGCCAGGTTTCATCTCCATTAAGAATGTTGCAATTGTTTATTTAGTAATGCTATTTCTATCAGACTTATATTCAATCAATCTTTGTTTCGAGTTCCCGAAGCTTGTCCTACATGTTTTACCACAAGGAAGTATTAGTTGGCATATCTCAGTTGATGTCATAAAGTTTGTATAATTTTTTAACAAGACCTTCCTCCCTGAAGTTGGATGTTGTTTATTTGACCCTTTGATCACATGATTACATTGAGAACAATTTAGCCATGGGAAGGTTCCTTGCTTTTTTGCCATTAAACAACTTTTGATCACTGTTTTTGAAAATCTGCTCTCATTAGTGCATGCTGAAGATTTCTCCTGTGTGTGTGTACAATCATAATTTTATGATAATACATACTTATCAATAGGTTACTGTTTTGAAAGATCTCCCAATGTTAACCATGATTTTCGCAATTGCTTGGCTTTGCCTTCAAAACATTACAATCATTTTAAAATGCCTTTCAGCTTCTTTTTGGGAACACCTTGAGGCTTTGTTCTCTGACTTTTTCTTTATCACGCTCTTTGCACTTAGATTTAAGAATCATAGGGGCATATCAACAACAACCGGCGATAATTTTCGCTGAGCGCACTTAGCGCTCGGATAATTATCGCCGGTTAGCGCCGATTTTTATTGCTGAGATAGCGTGCTATTAGCAACGCTTATCTCATCAGCGATAAAAATCCTAGCGCTAACTGGCTAACGCGAGATTATCGCTGGAAACCCAGCGATAATCTCACGTTAGCTAGTTGATAGGGACACACAAACTTAGCCATGATATCCACCTTCGATAGGATATCATGGCTAAGTCAGCCCTGAAGTAGGCGTAAGGAAAGTAGTGATAACAGGGGTTATCGCTACTTTTCCTGACGCTATGCTTCATAGCGTTAGGCTTGCTGATAGGAGAAATATCGCTTAGCGACATTTCTCCTGTCATGCCAGGTCAGGAACGCCCACTTTGCATCCCATTAGAGATGCAAAGCTGGGCCTTAGAAATCCCCACGCTAAAGCAAGGTTTCACGCGTTAGCGTGACCTTGCTGATTAGGCGATTAAATTATCGCCGCTTTTCGGCCGAAAACGGCCGCAAAAGCGGCGATAATTTTTTATCGCCTGCTTGTTGATATGCCCCTTAATTTCTTTTACCAATTAGTTTGCATATCTCTTGTTCTCTGCTATAGTCATGGCACAAAGGGGGGTTTATGCTACTACCAAGTTGATTCCAAAGACTTCTGGATTTAAAGTACAGTTGGCACTCTTGTACATTCTTGCAGCCCATAAGCTGACACGGTTCCGATTGCATGATAAAAACGTAGTATCGTCAACTATACAACCAAAAAGAATGAAAATGTATGCGACCTATTGTTTAATGGTAAGACGAGTTAGGTAGAAGCCTCACAGCAAATGCAAGCTCTTAGATTTTAAATCCTCATTAACCATAAGTTGCACATAGGGCAGCGTTGTTCCTGTGACTCGCCTGAGTAGTTCATGGTTGCGTTGATCTGTGTGTGCAACTCAGGCACAACGTGCCTTTGGCAATAGCCTTAGGGCCCTACCTAACGAATGCAACAACACAACCGAAACAACCTGTTAGTCACGCAAAAGAAAGCAAAAGTTACTGTACAGTAAAAACAAGCTCTCTGATATTAATTCCTTAATAATATAACCTGCACTTAAGGTAGCGTTATTTGTGTGACTCGCATGCGTAGCTCATGGTAACGTTGACCTGTGTGTGCAACTCAGACACAACGTGCCTTTAGCAATAGGCTCGGGGCCCTACCTACCGAATGCTACGTTCACAATTGAACCAGCCTGTTTGTCACGCAAAAGAAAGCAAAAGTTAATGTTCAGTAAAAACAAGTTCTCTGATATTAATTCCTTAATAACATAACTTGCACTGTGTAGCTCATGGGTACAATGATCGGTGTGTGCAACTCAGAAACAGCGTGCCTTTAGCAATAGCCTCTGGGCCCTACCTACAGAATGCTGCATTCACAACCAGACATGTTTGTCCCGCAAAAGAAAGCACAAATTACTGCCCAGTAAGAACTTTGTAGCCATTTTTGAGTCAGACTTGCAAACTATTTGAGTTTTTCTTAGCATTTAAAAAAAATATTTTTTATTCAGTTCTGGGAGTGAGCACTATTCGCTCTCACACAGTTGTTTCTTCTGAATGTCCTGCGACTTTTATAGCAACTGGACATGTTGGGAGGACAGAAATTAAAATCACAGAAAGAGAGGGATGACTCGGAGGAGTGGTCAACAAAAGGGAGCATTGTGAGGAACAGAAGGTCTTGCCTGTAACCTGCTCGAAAGGCGATCCCTGTGGTATGCATGGGAGACAACTGTTTTTAAACTGAGTTACTAATCCTTTTTATGTTTTGTTCGTTTTATAGATATATTGACTAAAATGTTGTTGAATCTCACGATCTATGGCTTGAATTGAATGTCTGTGTACATTTGCACAGGATTTAATGTAATTCATCATCCTGTTAAGGCTTTAACATATGGAAATAATGACAAAATAAATCTATCTGCAAAGAGATCTCCAACCTAGTGCCAGAAGGGCAAGAACCCTGAGAGATTTTCTGAACATTAACATAGTTTATAGTTTCTCTGCAATCACCCTCTCCAAAAAGGGCATTCATTTGTAAATATGAGTTTATGTCTGAATTTACCCTATTTACGACTGACAGGATTTCACAAAGGGATTCCTGGCAGGCGTAAACCCATTGACGAGCGCGAAGATCTCAGCCAGGCGGGGCCCTCCTTAATTATAAGAAACAATTGGGAAATGGGCATGAATTATCATGTGTTAGAAGTCAGTGTGAATGAGCGCAGCAGGTGTGACATCACAACCTAAAGTTGTAATTTTAGCCCCAGTGCCTAATATCCAGTGGATCGTTTAAAAGAATCTGCAGGGTGCTTTTTTTTTTTTTTTTTTACAATTTTATATAGTACAAACTCAACCTGTACGTATCATGTGTTTTTTTGTTAAGCGTGGGAAGTTTAAGTGACATGCCCAGTGCTTCCTTTGTAAAAAAATAAGTACCAGGACCTTTCGCAGGAGGCCACTGCAGCCTGCACCACCAACTGCCCCTACTAGCACTGCCAATGACAGTACTGACACAACTACTAACAATCACATTCCTACAAGTGTGACTGTTGTTCGAATATGAATTTACCTCAAAGAAATAAAAAGACAAGAGACGTTTAGAAAAACAGGAACAAGTTGGTTTAATTAAATACAGTGGCCGGGAGAGTATTGACAAAGGCACACCTGAAGACCGTCTCACAATACAGAAGTTTTGGCCGCACATATATATATTTTGAGGGTGCAATTAAACACTTTGACATTCTTTGAAAAGCCTCATAGTCATAAATAACAAGAAAAACATTTCATACTACTAAGTCGGGCCTCATCAGGACATGGGCAAAAGGAAAGTGCAACAGTATGAAAAACACTGATTAGGGGCAACCGGAGTGATCAAACGCCTCAAAGTGCGAGGTAAAAGCCTCTGTCAATTTTGCTGCACTCAGCGTTCCCTAAATGAAATTTTTGACCGTAAAAAATCTAAGAATTACTCTCTCCGTAGGCACACTCTCAACATGGGGAAGTGAAAAGGAAGCGCCGGCGATGATTTGAAAGAAGCACGCTCGGCGCTTCAGCTTCAATAAGTGACAAAATCACATGGTTTTGTCACTTGTTGACAATGTCCTGATGATTCCCGACTTAGTGGTCCGAAACGCATTGACATTTTGAATTGGAGGAGTCCGACTGATTGAAAGTTGCACGCAAGATACCCGGATACGCACTTTGGGAGTGTGCGGAGGTTGAATGTAGTCCTCACCTTTGTGAACTGGATTACCTCCCATAAGGAATGCTCATGAAATGTTGTGTTTTTAGCAACTGATGTATGAATGTATGGGAAGGAAGGAAACATGAATTATTGATGATCGTGTTGTTGTATATGTTTTTTCTTTATGTATTCTTAAAAAAATATAATGAATCTTTCTGAAAGTTCATTTAGGGCGGGTTTGTGAATGCTTAAAAATATAAAGAAATAAGTCTTGGGACTGAGTACCTATACATAGGGATTAATTTATTGTTTTTCCTACAGAAAAGTGCTTTGATTTATTCCCACACATTAGTCTTGTTTGTTCTCATATGTTTTTGCCCAGATGTGGTGGGATGATTAGGGCAAACCCCTATTGTTTGTTGACATGATGCAAAGGCATGCTAGCTGTAAGGAAATGACTCTTTTTGCATGTTTCCCCACCGACATTTTTAGACTGACTCTGCTGGTTTTTCGACTCTGATAGTGCACTGAGTCCTGCTAACCAGACCTCAGTAACAGTGTTCTAGCCCATACAAAGTGTATGTCATATTGGTTACTCTCAAGTGGCAGAGACTGATTTACTTATAAGTCCCCAGTATATGGTGCCCAGGAAATGTAAGTCAGAGTGTTCACCCAAGGCTGCAACACTGTTTGTGCCACCATGTGTGTGAGAGAGAACAAACTGTCTCCCAGCCTGACTCTGCAGACTGCAAGGGTAATGGTAACACTGTTAGTTTGCCTTTGCCATTCAAACCAATGACAAAACCCTCACTTTCCTTAACAATATTTGTAAGTCTCGCCTATGGAAGGCCTATCGAGCCCTAAGGCAGGGAGCTGTACATTATTAAGTAAGACATTTATTTTATATATATGTCTTGACAGCAACACTTCCAAATTGTTGGTTTGCTGTGGGAGAGTTAGTAGCCCCATTGGCTAACACAGAGTTATCAGCTGCCCACTCCATCCGGTTAACTTCTGTATGGGCCTACTGAGATGGGTACTGTAAGGTATCACATTTTTGGTGGCATTAAACCCAACTTGAGGCCCAAGTCAAATTTATTGTCATTATTATAAAAATGCAACTTTTTGAAAGTTGCCGCTCTATGTCCCAGTTTGTACAGTGACCTCACATGGTCACTGGTCACCAGACAGCTTTCAGTCCTCCTGCGGAGTAGTGTGAATGACTCCTGGGCTTAGGAACAATAGCAGCCTGCTATAGGGCAAGGTGTTACCTCCCCTTTGCATGAAGCCCCGCAGGATGTTAGTCCAAAGCTGCCTTTGGTGGCAAATGGTGATCACACTCTTGAGGGGCTGCCCTTTGTTCAGGTAGACAGGCAGGCAGTGGGAAATCGTCAGCTAGAGGGAAGGGATCCGGTAGTACTCGGGCGGCTCCTCAGCTAAGCCATAGAATCATAGCCCCACTGCCTTTCAGCACTGCAAAAAAATAAAAATAAAATGATAATATCTCAATGTTATCATTTTATTTTTCCATGCTGACGCAGTGTTGCTAGCGGGCAGGGCTTGGCAGAGCAGGGGGGAGGAGTGGTTGCACTCTCTATGTGCGCATGACTGTTTGGCCGGCCGCATTAGGCCAGCTAAATAGTTATGCGCACTTTGCATGTTCTCCACAGGCTGTATTGTACAGCCTGGTGGAGAACATGCCCAGGATCCTAGTCACTGTCTGAGCACCAAACTAATGCGCTCAGACCAATCACAAAGCTGCATTGCAAAGTTGTGATTGGTGTAGGGGAGCCTGGGTGCTTCCAGCTTCAACAGAAGGAAGAGGACAGAGAGGACGGAGGAGAGACTGACAGGTAAGTGATTTTATTTAATTTTTTTAAACATCTTCCCGCCTCACTACTGCTTCCCTTAGGCAAGAACCCTGAGAGATTTTCTGAACATTAACATAGTTTATAGTTTCTCTGCAATCACCCTCTCCAAAAAGGGCATTCATTTGTAAATATGAGTTTATGTCTGAATTTACCCTATTTACGACTGACAGGATTTCACAAAGGGATTCCTGGCAGGCGTAAACCCATTGACGAGCGCGAAGATCTCAGCCAGGCGGGGCCCTCCTTAATTATAAGAAACAATTGGGAAATGGGCATGAATTATCATGTGTTAGAAGTCAGTGTGAATGAGCGCAGCAGGTGTGACATCACAACCTAAAGTTGTAATTTTAGCCCCAGTGCCTAATATCCAGTGGATCGTTTAAAAGAATCTGCAGGGTGCTTTTTTTTTTTTTTTTTTACAATTTTATATAGTACAAACTCAACCTGTACGTATCATGTGTTTTTTTGTTAAGCGTGGGAAGTTTAAGTGACATGCCCAGTGCTTCCTTTGTAAAAAAATAAGTACCAGGACCTTTCGCAGGAGGCCACTGCAGCCTGCACCACCAACTGCCCCTACTAGCACTGCCAATGACAGTACTGACACAACTACTAACAATCACATTCCTACAAGTGTGACTGTTGTTCGAATATGAATTTACCTCAAAGAAATAAAAAGACAAGAGACGTTTAGAAAAACAGGAACAAGTTGGTTTAATTAAATACAGTGGCCGGGAGAGTATTGACAAAGGCACACCTGAAGACCGTCTCACAATACAGAAGTTTTGGCCGCACATATATATATTTTGAGGGTGCAATTAAACACTTTGACATTCTTTGAAAAGCCTCATAGTCATAAATAACAAGAAAAACATTTCATACTACTAAGTCGGGCCTCATCAGGACATGGGCAAAAGGAAAGTGCAACAGTATGAAAAACACTGATTAGGGGCAACCGGAGTGATCAAACGCCTCAAAGTGCGAGGTAAAAGCCTCTGTCAATTTTGCTGCACTCAGCGTTCCCTAAATGAAATTTTTGACCGTAAAAAATCTAAGAATTACTCTCTCCGTAGGCACACTCTCAACATGGGGAAGTGAAAAGGAAGCGCCGGCGATGATTTGAAAGAAGCACGCTCGGCGCTTCAGCTTCAATAAGTGACAAAATCACATGGTTTTGTCACTTGTTGACAATGTCCTGATGATTCCCGACTTAGTGGTCCGAAACGCATTGACATTTTGAATTGGAGGAGTCCGACTGATTGAAAGTTGCACGCAAGATACCCGGATACGCACTTTGGGAGTGTGCGGAGGTTGAATGTAGTCCTCACCTTTGTGAACTGGATTACCTCCCATAAGGAATGCTCATGAAATGTTGTGTTTTTAGCAACTGATGTATGAATGTATGGGAAGGAAGGAAACATGAATTATTGATGATCGTGTTGTTGTATATGTTTTTTCTTTATGTATTCTTAAAAAAATATAATGAATCTTTCTGAAAGTTCATTTAGGGCGGGTTTGTGAATGCTTAAAAATATAAAGAAATAAGTCTTGGGACTGAGTACCTATACATAGGGATTAATTTATTGTTTTTCCTACAGAAAAGTGCTTTGATTTATTCCCACACATTAGTCTTGTTTGTTCTCATATGTTTTTGCCCAGATGTGGTGGGATGATTAGGGCAAACCCCTATTGTTTGTTGACATGATGCAAAGGCATGCTAGCTGTAAGGAAATGACTCTTTTTGCATGTTTCCCCACCGACATTTTTAGACTGACTCTGCTGGTTTTTCGACTCTGATAGTGCACTGAGTCCTGCTAACCAGACCTCAGTAACAGTGTTCTAGCCCATACAAAGTGTATGTCATATTGGTTACTCTCAAGTGGCAGAGACTGATTTACTTATAAGTCCCCAGTATATGGTGCCCAGGAAATGTAAGTCAGAGTGTTCACCCAAGGCTGCAACACTGTTTGTGCCACCATGTGTGTGAGAGAGAACAAACTGTCTCCCAGCCTGACTCTGCAGACTGCAAGGGTAATGGTAACACTGTTAGTTTGACTTTGCCATTCAAACCAATGACAAAACCCTCACTTTCCTTAACAATATTTGTAAGTCTCGCCTATGGAAGGCCTATCGAGCCCTAAGGCAGGGAGCTGTACATTATTAAGTAAGACATTTATTTTATATATATGTCTTGACAGCAACACTTCCAAATTGTTGGTTTGCTGTGGGAGAGTTAGTAGCCCCATTGGCTAACACAGAGTTATCAGCTGCCCACTCCATCCGGTTAACTTCTGTATGGGCCTACTGAGATGGGTACTGTAAGGTATCACATTTTTGGTGGCATTAAACCCAACTTGAGGCCCAAGTCAAATTTATTGTCATTATTATAAAAATGCAACTTTTTGAAAGTTGCCACTCTATGTCCCAGTTTGTACAGTGACCTCACATGGTCACTGGTCACCAGACAGCTTTCAGTCCTCCTGCGGAGTAGTGTGAATGACTCCTGGGCTTAGGAACAATAGCAGCCTGCTATAGGGCAAGGTGTTACCTCCCCTTTGCATGAAGCCCCGCAGGATGTTAGTCCAAAGCTGCCTTTGGTGGCAAATGGTGATCACACTCTTGAGGGGCTGCCCTTTGTTCAGGTAGACAGGCAGGCAGTGGGAAATCGTCAGCTAGAGGGAAGGGATCCGGTAGTACTCGGGCGGCTCCTCAGCTAAGCCATAGAATCATAGCCCCACTGCCTTTCAGCACTGCAAAAAAATAAAAATAAAATGATAATATCTCAATGTTATCATTTTATTTTTCCATGCTGACGCAGTGTTGCTAGCGGGCAGGGCTTGGCAGAGCAGGGGGGAGGAGTGGTTGCACTCTCTATGTGCGCATGACTGTTTGGCCGGCCGCATTAGGCCAGCTAAATAGTTATGCGCACTTTGCATGTTCTCCACAGGCTGTATTGTACAGCCTGGTGGAGAACATGCCCAGGATCCTAGTCACTGTCTGAGCACCAAACTAATGCGCTCAGACCAATCACAAAGCTGCATTGCAAAGTTGTGATTGGTGTAGGGGAGCCTGGGTGCTTCCAGCTTCAACAGAAGGAAGAGGACAGAGAGGACGGAGGAGAGACTGACAGGTAAGTGATTTTATTTAATTTTTTTAAACATCTTCCCGCCTCACTACTGCTTCCTAAGAGCAGCCGCCACTGGGTAATACATTGGCTAGTGACTGCATCATTCCCACAGTGCAATCTCTGGGAATAAATGTTGCACCCCTGACATCCTAACCACAGATCACACCAGTACTGGAGAAAAAACAAAAGAAGGACTGCCCTGCTGACCCTTGGGCTTAGCGAAGAGAGACTGCACTATCTGCTATACTGCACATGCCCCAATTCCGACTGGCAAAGAGAGGACTGTGCTTGTGGCTCCTGGCTTGGGGAAAAGTTGTTCCCAAGTCCCAGACCAAAGAAGCGACACCAATGATCAGTTGCTTGACTGAACCAGCACCAGGGCTAACAAAGCTGAAGTAGCCTAACTCGGCAAGTCAGTAAGCACTTTGAGATAATCACCACTGACTGGCCCTGGGCATCCCAAGAGATCGATCCTTGACAGCCAAAAGTTTCACCCAGGTCTGCTGGACCCAAAAGTATCATCTGGGTCCAGATTGGTCGTCCAAGAGTAACACCAACCTCCACCGAATGATATTGTTAGAACCACTGTGGACAGAGATCGGTAGTCCAGCTGCAGCTGACCTTCTACTGTCTCAAAAAGAATTCAAGGAACTCTGACCTCTGTAGCCAAAGTCACATCACCTGATCTGTGGACCGAGGAATATCTGCAGAGGCACCATGCTGACCACGAGGCACCCAGAACATTCTTGAGTATCTTCCATCTCCTGCAGCATCAGGACCACTCCATTAAAGTCTAGCGCGGTTGTCATGTAAAGTTTGGAACAGGACTGGAAACCTGTTTGGTGGTCAGCTACCTGTCCAAATACTCCTTATTGGCTCCCCAGACCTTCTCTCTGTTGGATTTGGTCAACCAAGTTGTTCTGGAGTAGTCAAACTCAGCTATTTCAATACTTTTCAAAAGTTTGCAAACTTTACGATCACCAATGATTGTTTTAAGTTGAAGTGAGATTTAAGTTCTCTTTAAAAACCTGCAACTCTGGAATCCTCTGGTGGATTGTGCTCATCTTGGAATCAATTTTTATATATTGGTATCAGATTTCTTTTTTGTTGTGTGACTTTCTTGTTTTGTTGTTTGGTGCTGGTAAATGCTTTACACAACCAAATACTCACACATGCTTTTTCTGCTTTTTCTAGTATTGTATTTGTACTGATTGTTCACCCTCCAGTACAAATTCCTACCTGTAAACAACTACACAGTGGTCGAACTTGTAAGATATGCGTTGTAGTGTAAACAACCCATTACATTTAGGTATATGTTGCACAGAACTGTCCGCAGAGATAAGCGTGGTAGAGACGAATGAGATGCACTGACATGTTCCTAGCACTGCCAATTGCCTTCTCTGTTTTCAGCCTGTCCCGGGAGGGGCCAGAAGGTAATTAGAAAGCCCCCTCTATTTGGTCCAGGAGCGATCGGGCTTTGAAGACTGCAGGCCCTTTAACTAGCAAGAAAAGACCTCGTGGTCAGAAAGCCCAGCGGAGCAAAGATGCGAGCCATCAAGAGCAGAGGAAGCTTTGAGACTTGAGGAGACTTTGAGGATGCCAGAAGGCAACCGCCCACATGGGCTTCCCTGCCTCGCTCCTGGAGGAGCTTGGCTAGCCCAGGTGCATGCCGGGAGTCACCAGAAGGAGGGGAGGCCAAGTGGAGAGCACTCATCTGTGGAACGGGGTGTAGTGTGCACATTGGCCCCGCAAAGTCCTTGCCACACTGTGGCACGTGGTCTGACATACATGCAGCAAGGAACTTGTCTTACATTTTAAAATGGAGCATTTTTTTGTTTGTTGTTTAGTTGTAGCTAATTCCCTAATATGCCTTATAAAAGAGTGCAGGAAGCCCTCAAGAACTATTATGCAATCTCTAGTGAAGTTTAAATAATGAGATATAAATAAGACATTGTATTTCCCTGAGAATGGGGAGACTGCAAGCTGCATTTTGTTCTTCTCCTCAGGAGGGGAGACAGCAGGGGAAGCCCGCCCGCAGGAGCCTGGAGGACTACAGCTTCCCGTATTCTTTGTGCGCCAACACCCATCAAGCACACATGCTGGCCCGCAGTGCGGGTACACGCCCGGGCCACACCCAGGCCGCACCCAGGACAAGGGTGGGCCCGTCCACACCCGTCATCACCCAGAAGAGGCCGGCTGGGCCCCTCCCCCCCAATACTCTAGATGCTTTCCTCTTGAAAGAGATTTAAATCACGGAACAGCACCTCTCCCTTGAAGAGGTAAGATCTTGCCCTAACCTCACTGGCCAGAGCTCTTTGTCTGCCTTGACTTTTCTAGTACCCGTTGATGCCGCCTTACCCTTAGAAACTGGTATAGAAATGTTACCACTGCTCCAAGAAAGTCCACCAATTGAACCCCCTGGTAAAAAAAGAAGAGGAAGGGTGAAGACAATTATAGCATCAAAGACTGCACCAAAGCCTGTAAGGCCCGTGAATTCTAATGGCCAAGACATTGAAACTCTTACCTTGCCCAGTGGGGGGGTACACTGTTATCATTAGACTACCTATGTGGGATGCTTGAACATTCTCTCTCTCGCCTTTTACAACCGCTGATAATGAGACTGGAAACAATTGAGGATT
This sequence comes from Triturus cristatus, assembly GCF_964204655.1. Classification (NCBI taxonomy): domain Eukaryota; kingdom Metazoa; phylum Chordata; class Amphibia; order Caudata; family Salamandridae; genus Triturus; species Triturus cristatus. The sequence continues at coordinate 870,363,039 of NC_140593.1, forward strand.
CGATGTCTATGTTGTGTAATAGTTCTCGCTCTTGTGTGGTGGGAGGGGGTGGGGGGGTTTTAAGACAGGTCAAGCACAAACAATTAGCCTTAGCTTCCCGAAATCCTTGTTACCTACCCCAACCCCAAATCATTTAGCCTCTCCCAATGTTTTGGATCCACAACCTGTGGCTCTTATCTCAGTGTCCGGAGCGTCCGGAGGCTCGAATCCACCTAATGATAGTAACCACCTTATTACAAAACCCAATATATTCCCAAATAGTTGAGAGTAGTTGTTTTATCTCATCCTGTTTTGCCAGGAAATGACACTGCCTATGCTCGACCACCTATAAATACCGCTTCTCTAGATGGTGGCATCATAGGTTTTCATGGGTGCGTGGCTTGGCTGGGGACGATGGCGGACGCATGAGCAGAGAGCTCAGCATCAGCCTAGCAGCCTCAGCCTTGCAGTTATCCTATGTAATTAGATGCCTGGGGTCGCCCAACACGCCATCGGTGCCCCTCACGGGGCCGAGACCACGAGGAGCGGACCTGGCGAGGTTCAACTGGCCGTCTGCACTGACTATCAGCGGCGGCTGTGGACTTGTGCTGTGGGATCGGGAAGGCTCAAAATAGCGGCAGGAGCGTACGCTGTACACACAGACCACGGGGCTCTGCTTTGATCATGAGGGCCGTCCCGTGGCACCTGATTGTGACTGCGCTGCTGTCCACTGCATCCCTTATAACAGTGTGGAAGGAGAGACAATGAATGGTGGTGCAGCAGCCTGTGGAGGCATTGATGGGACGCGAAAAGCCGCGCCCTGAATCAATGGGTTGGAGGCAGGGTGGATTCGTACCCGGAGACAGAGAGGGCTCACCGGAGCGCGTCCCGGTACTGGTGTGGAACCTTGACCTGGGCAGGTGCCCTGAAAAACTTGACGGTGATTGGAGGGCCCCTGGAGAACCAGGAGCAGCACAGTGAGTAAGGACTGGTGTGGGGAGCACATCGCCCGGCCTGGGGACGAGAGACGCACAGGTGGATCTCGTGGGGCTTGCGGTGCAGGAATGACTGGGTTATTGCACTGCGGCCCCCTGACTCCGGAACAGACTAATGCCCTGGAGGAAGGAGTGGGCTGAGTGGAGTGTCGTCCAGCGCTGACCCGGAGCAGTGGCCTGAGCGGGAGAACTGGCAGAATTGGTGGCAGTGGGAGGCCTCCTGTGGATCCAGGACCGGTATTGCAGTCAGGGGCTACCCGGACAGACGCAGTCCCTGGCTCTGTGGAGAGCAATAAGCAGGTGGGTCCCGTGAGACTTGCGGTGACTGATTGCCTCACACAAGGCCAGATTTCAAGGAGGCGGGTAGCGGAGGGGTCCGGACTCCGGGCGGTGCCCCCCGGGGAGAGCAAAGGGGCAGTTTGAGACTCTGTTGGGCACCTAGCTCTGCAGCGGCGAAGTGCACAACGCCAGCCAGAACGGTGGCAGCTGCAACAGGAGTAGTGGCGTCGGAGCGCCCCATCGTGAGCTGCTGTGGGCCTTAGAGGATTGATTACTGGTGATCCGGCATCTTGTGGGCCCCCGACGGGGGGTGGCTGGGGAGGGCAGAGAGAGGCTCCGGCAACTCCAGTGGAGGCAGCGGCCGAGGGACGACTTTGAGTGGGACTGGCGAAGAGTGGGTAACCCCCACCTACAACCACATCAGCTGGGGGATTGTGGAGCAGGAGAAGAGCCTAGGCCTTGCATACAAGGCTAGAACTTAACCAGGGGGGTGCTGTGAGTGACCCCAAACCATTGGTGCCCTTCATTGGGGCAAACCAACGCTGTGCGGTGAACTTGACTTCGATCACCCCCCGGAGAGCGTCTGCCGCTGGACGGAGAAGGGGGTGCGGGTGCACGGGTTGAACCCACACTACTATGGGTAAACCCAGGGGTTGCCCGACTGGGGCCCCCCAGGATCAAGAGGAAGGCGATCAAGACCAGCGGAAGACTACCCGGGACGACCCGGGGCAGCAACAGCTTCTACAAATATTGGAGGACATAGCAGACACGAAGGCGACCCTCCACCAGGATATTAGCATTGTTGCAGTGGGGCTTGGGCTACTAAGAGACAAACACAAAAAGCTCTCGGAGTGGGTCAAGAAAACTGAAGCCAGTATTGCAGAGCTGACACCGGCGCAGAAAGATATGGCACAGCAACTGGGGGCCCTAACGGACAAGGTGCACGTTCTGGAGCGCAGGACCGAAGATTCAGAAGGACGTAATCGGAGAAATAACATCAGGGTGGTGGGGCTACAAGAGGGAACGGAAGGGGGTGATATGGTGGCCTTCTTGGAAAAATGGTTCAGGAGCGTGGTGGCCCCGGAGGGTCTCACTGCTTTCTACACTCTGGAAAGAGCTCACAGAGTACCAGCCATGCCGCTGGCCCCGGGGGTCCTCCGAGACCTGTGGTGGCCTGCTTGCTCCACTTTCGAGATAGGGACTTACTCCTGCAGAGAGCAAGGACGTAGGGCCCCTTCACTGTAGACAACAATAGCGTTACTCTTTTTCCGGACTATACTTTGGAGGTACAGAGGAAGCGGGCCTCCTATGTGGCAGTTAAGAAAGCACTACGAGACGAAAGCCTTCAGTATTCCCTGATGTTCCCAGCCCGCTTGCGCATTATCCTGGATGGGAACACACACTATGTTGACTCTCCTAAAGATACCTGGGATTGGCTAGAGATGTACAAAAAAGAGACATCGTGAGGAGAGCAACCTGGGAATGCACAAAGGTGAACCACGAACCAAACATTACGCTCGAACGGTCATCCCCGTAACAGAACCCAGAAGAAACCCATGTTATCTCAGACTACACAGGAGCGGGTGGAGGCTCTGCAAGCTATGGTGGCACTGGCGCAGGATCGGAATGCAGTTCCGGAAGAAGAGGCTGGTTCTTCCAGAGAGTCAGTGGACAATGAATTGGACACATCCCATGGCAGCGGTGAACGGATGCCCGGGGTGATGCCACAGACGGCAGATGGCATTATTTGAATGAGGGTGGTAAGTCAGAGTGGGCAGAGTGGTTAGAGGAACACTTACACTTGTAAGGACTGGTGCATGTCCCGGACTGTCTTGCTTATGATGGGGCTGGTGTGCAAGGGCTAGTGAAGTCCCGAGCCACCCGCGGTCCCTAGAACCTCTGTAGTTGACAGAGGATTTTGTGTGAATTTTCTTATGGTTTGGATGGGTGCTAGTTTAACAGTCACAAATTGTGCTGATGCACACACTCAATGTCCATATATAGTATACAAGTTATTGAGATAACACAAAATTCAATTGGGCTCCTGATCTTTTAGTCTTCTTTTATTTCAAAGTCTTCCATTCCCAATGCGTTTCGTCGCTATGGTAATCAACCGTGCGACTTCCTCTGGGCTGGAAGTAACAAATAACCACAATTGTAGTACCAACAAATATAAGAAAATTAAAATAACAACTTAAGGTGAGCCCATAGAAAACCTCATGCATGAGGACTACATACTGTGCTTACAACAAAAAAGCAATTTCCAGTGCTCAGTATACATACATGCACCTCTTCCGCTAACCTGTGGTTCCTATTTGGATAACATCAAAAAGTATAACAAGGTGTCTCTAAGATTAATGTGTATATGTCATACCATAATCCTATAGTGATTGCCAATCCAATAGTTTGAAATATTATCATGCCACCATTAGTATCCAATGTGCGCCAAACACACAAATAATTAATTGATCAGTACCTTAAACTTCAATTAGGTCATATATCTGAAATCAAATAAAATAAATAGCGACAGGATGAGTTATGGAGCACATGGGGCAAGGTTTCTCAGTACGCAAGAGTCACCTCACATTTCAAAACCGAACCATCATACCTCCCGTATTCGTGTATGAATTCCAACTGTAATGTAACTCCACGTTTCAAAAAAAGCTATCCTCTGCAAGGAATAAATGCAATATAATCAATCCTTAATAAAACTGATTATCTTTTTAGAATATGTTGTGACTCAACTATGTGTATCTATCACACATGAACTCTTACCTCGACTGTTCTTAAAGTATTTCAAAACATATTTTGCCACGGAATAGTCCAAATGCTGCTATTAGTTATTTGCACCGCGTAATATCAAAAGTTGTAGCTCACACGTCCCTGAAGTACGGGGACCTGCAGGTAAAATACGATGTCAGTTTATCAGTCAGACAAATCGAATATGCGCTCATTACTAAAGATACATTTGGACTCATGGAGTCAGTACGTACCTTCTAAGTTCTCAACACCCGATTACAGGTGAGGCAGCGGCGGTATGATATTACCAGCGCTTGCAATATATATCATAGACAGCGACGACGCCTACGGCAAGAAGCATGCGTATATTACCTCCCCCCTGCCGGCATTCTAAATGGGCGCCATCTTGTAACAATAGAAAGCTTACTATTTTATGTTGTTTAGGAAGTTTCTTCACGCAAACAATATACACCAGGATTACCCGGACATAGCATAGGAATTCAGATCTCCGTGTGTCATATACGCAATAATAACCGTAACAGCTGCCATATATGATACTGTTATATTCCCAAACGATCTGTTTCGTTCAGCGCCATCTTGGAAGAATAACATCATACAACGAATTGAAATAAAACAGTAAAGCCTATCAAGTATGAAAGGGGCTGAAGCGGAGATAGGAGAAGCGGAACAGCACCTTCAAGAAGTGGAGCGAGATCGCCCTGGGAGGCCGGATAGACAGGGAGAGCTCATGGAAGCAAAGGAGGTGGCAGCAGCAGAAGTAGAGCTGTTGCGCTGTTTCGACTAAAAAGCTTATGCCACACGTGCCCATGAAGAGGGGTACAAGTCAGGAGCTCTCCTAGCTTGGCTGGCTAACCTGTCGCACAGAGGCTCGATGATCCTCGAGATCCGAGACCACCGGGCAGGGGCTTGCTATACTCAACAGGGTAGAAATGAGTTATTTCTTGACTATTACAAAGACTTATATAAGAGTTGGATGACCCAGACGGAGAGTGACTTGAGTAGATATACAAATGAACTCAGACTTCCACAACTGGATGGTGACCAGGCGGAGTTGTTAGGAAGAGATATTGAGATCGGAGAAGTGAGGGCAGCTACTAAGCATATGGCACGGAATAAGACTCCGGGGATGTATGGACTCCCGATAGAATTCTATCTAACCTACACTGAGCAGCTAGCACCTAGATTGGTAGTGCTATATAATGATGCAAAGCATATAGGCCAGCTTCCAGTGTTAATGAGAGAGGCAGTTATCGTCCCACTCCTTAAACCTGGTAAGCTAGCATGGGACCGATCTGCATACCGCCCGATATCCATGCTTAATACAGATTATAAAATACTGAGCCGTATATTGGCGACTCGACTTCTGCCTTTCATGTCGACCATAATACATCAGAATCAGGCTGGATTTATTTCCACTAGGAATATGGCCTTAAATATTCAGCACCTAATGCAGATTTTAGAAGCAGACTCCTATCCGAAAGACACAGCCACTGTGTTTGCTGTCGATATTGAAAAAGCCTTTGACAGCTTGGAATGGCCATACCTGTTCCACGTCATGTCTAAATTTGGACTGGGGGACAAATTTATAGAGTGGACGGCCTTACTCTACAACTGCTCTTCGGCAAGGGTTAGGATGGGTAGATTGATATCTGATGCTTGTGACGTGGGCTGGGGCACGAGACAGGGATGTCAGCTGTCCCCACTCCTGTTTGCGCTGACAATGGAGCCGCTGGCGGCTAAGGCCAGGACGGGACGATACTACCAAGGCCTACAAGTGCATGGGCAGATTCTCCACATAGCCCTATATGCCGACAATTTGCACATTTTTTGTAAACTCAGGACAGGTGCTCCTAGGGTGTTGTAAATTGAAACAACGATGTGATTAAGCATTTACTAAAGACATTAATTCCTCTGTTATAGATCGTGTTTTCTCTGTTATGTTGGCCGAAGCTTGGACTCCATTTTGTATTGTCATGCTTCCACGTGTTCCCCACGAGAAGAGTCCAACCTCTGTGTTAGTTGCTCTTGTAATCTGCCTAGTAACAGTCTATAAATAGCTCCTTTGTCCATCTGGCACATGCCCAGACTTGACCACATCTGTTATCAGTTAGCCTTGCTTGACCATGTTTTCGCGGGCTCAAGGAGTGTGTTAGCTCCGCCCACATATTGATTCAGTATCGAAAATGACCATAAATGGTAATGTTCTTCGTTTTCATGTTGTATCCACCCACTCATGAGCCCCTCTACTGTGTATAAAAGGGGACCATGTACGAAGGTTCTTTGTGCTACTCTATGCAATACTGAAGAGTGTTGTGTGGATTGTAGGACCACCCTTAAGGGTTAATAAATGCTGTCTTTGTACTTTGCAGTTTCCGTGCCAACTTCCTTATAGATTCCATTACAGGAGAGCGAACCCTTGTGTCCTGCGGGCCTAGCTGGGGCCTGTATTCATCAATTGGCGCCCGTCACGTGGGGCTCATCGGCGACTCGGATGCTCGAAGGATTGGTCGCGACGAAGGTGAGGAATTGGGCCGGGGACGTGATCACTGCCAGCGGCGTCTTAGCCCTGGCATCCCAAGGTTTTTCTTCCTTCCCTTCCGAGCTGGCCGTCTGGGTGGCGCCGGTCCTCGACTGAGACCTCTTCTGTCGGTCTTGCCGTGAAAGCCGTTTGGGCGATTGTGGAGCTTGGCAGTTGGAATCTGGACTCTTGATTGGTAAGAACCGGTGTACGGTACTTGCTCCGAGTTTTGAAGCCTGATCTGGCTATTTGAGTTTGATTTGTGATGACTAGTCATATTTTGGATTTGTCTTTGTGAATATATATGCGTTGCAACACATATAGGCAGGTAATGTGGAGAGATTTCTCCAGAGCTGTGTAACTTTGAACGGCGCAACGATTAAGTGCCATTTTTTATAATATTGCATATTTTGCATTATTTCTGAGCATGCCTGCTTTCAGCGCACTCCGTAAGTGGTGCTGCTGTTTCGGAAACCGGTTGGACCTCGAGGAATCTGCTCCAGCTCCCCCAGAGGGGACTCCTAATAGGGATATGTATGTGAAGCATGGTCTTTCTTCCATAATGTACAGCACAGTATGGAGGAAATATACAAAAAAAGATCCTGAGTTGCGATGGCCTCTGTATGGATCGTTTGATATACGTAAGATTGAGTATGTGGAACAGTGTATGTGTAAGCGGCGTGCTCGTCAGGATATGTTTGAGTGTGTGCGGTTGTGGGTGAAGGAGGTGCGTGAGCGAGAGAAGCGTGAGAGAGCGCTGTTTGATAAAGAACAACGGAAGAATGATCATGTGCGAGCACAGGAAGCGAAGCGTCGGGAGGACAGAGAGCAGACGGACAGGCAAGAGAAGGAGCGTAGGCTACAAGTTTCGGGTCAATACGTTGTTCGGCAGCCACTTTATCCTGTCCTTAATAATCTCGATGATGATTTTTCTTTACTAGATCGCCCTCCGCCCCCATATGTCGGCGCATCTGCTCCGAGGCCGCAAGATTCTGTCCCGGGTACGGGTAAGGTAGATACGCGGTCCATGTTATCAGCCGACCAAATGGCTGAGCTTCGGCAAATTTCCTTCCGTGCGCTTAACGGCAAGATATCTATAGAGGAATTATTTCATACTTGGGGGTCGTGGCAGGAGAGAGATAAATTGTATTTTCTGGGTCATTTCGCGGATGAAGTGATTGATGCTTTCCGGAAACGTTCTGGTGTTTTTGAGCCCGACGAAGTATCATCGGATGCTAAAGCATTGCGTAATGGTGTTTTCTCTTTTTCTAAGGCTCCAGATACGGTTCGGCGGCTGTTCGCCTTGCGGGACGAGGTGCTGGTCTATAAAGAGAAAGCGCGCCAGCGAGCAGGGAAGGAGAAGCAGTCGGATTCGTGCACATCAGAGGGCCACTCATCCACCTCCCAGTCAGATAAGGATGACATAGTGCATGTTAAACCAATGCGAGAGGCGGCGCCTTTGTATGTTCCTCCTAAAGGAGCAGGGACTAGCTCGGACATTACCTCCGCCGATGCTAAGGGATATTTCGTGTATAATTGGGTTTACACTCCATGGCATAGGGCTGATGTTATGGCTTTAAAGAATGCGCTGCCTGACCCCCGCAAGAATCCAGCGGCCTTCTACGAAGAAGTAGAGGGGGCCTTGAATTCTTGTGTCATGACTTTAGCAGATATAGACTTGTTCTTTGGGCTTATTCTACCACCAGACATGTGGCGATCTGTGCGGAAGGTGGATGATGCTGTCACTTTTAAGGCTCGATGGTCTGAACTGGAGGATGAGGATAGGGAGAGGAAGCCTGCGCAGAAACCGCCCCAGAATATTTTAGATCTCCCTGCTGCTATTGTGGCTAAGTTGAAGACAATTATCCCCCCTAAAAAGATTGACTGGAATATGTTAGCTGCATGTAAACAGAAAGTTGACGAGTCAGTTGCGGACTTCTTTACGCGCTTTGAGGAGACGTTTCATGATTTTAGTGGCCAGTCGCTTACTGACGATACGGGACGCCACCTTTTTGTGGATAAATATGTGGCTAATCTGCTGCCGGCAGTTGCGGCCCGTCTGAAAGCGAGTGAAAGTTCTTGGTCCTCCGCTACGCCGACGGCCCTCCTGACTATCGCCCAGTATTATGAGCGTCAGGAGCAAGAAGCAAAGGGCCAGGAGGAAAAGAAATCGAAAGATTTGAAAACAAAGGTGATGTTGGCGCAAGTCTATGGCCCGCCTCGACGGGGTAGTAATAGAGGTAGGGGAGGATCTTATGGTCCTCCCTCGGGCCGGTCTGATTTGAATAGGAATCAATGTGCGTATTGTAAGCAATCGGGTCATTGGGCTAGGGACTGCCCGGTGTTGCATGCATCGCGCCAGGGGCATACCCACGGTGGCCCGCGAGGTAGAGGGGGTTTCTCGAACTTTCGAGGGAATTCTAACGAACAGGCTCGTCTTGAGTCTGCTGGGCAGCACCGAGATAGATCAAATGTTTTCGATCGCCAGCATCAGTATCAAGCATCAGGAATTGACCGGTCGGGGTACCATGACTCTCAGCATGCATAGGATTGCGTTGGATGGGGGTTAGAATCAGTTGAGGTGCCGGTCGATCAGAAGGGCCCTTATGTATCGGCTGAGGTTTTGGGCTCTACTGATCAGTTCCTAGTGGATACTGGAGCGACACGTAGTGCGCTATCTAAGCAATTGGTTCCGGGGGCTCCCCCATCCGGCTTAATGGTCACATCGGTAGGGTTTGATGGTACACTCTCCCGAAGCCCTCTTTCACAGCCCCTCATGTTTAAGGTTGATTCTTTTTCTGCACCCTGTCCGTTTCTGCTTGCCCCGTACACACCGGACAATATTATGGGTCTTGATATGTTAAAGCACTTTAGGGCTACTATCCGCTGCTCCCCTGCTGGTGTGCGGGTAATATTGAATGACAATTACCCCCGATCTGAACGGATGTGTACGATGTCAGAGGATGCGCTGTTGGCTACCCTCCCTCATGCTTTGTGGGCAACTTCGGATACTGATGTGGGACAAATGGTGATTCCGCCGGTCCACATTAGCGTCCAGGAGGGGGCGGTGTTACCACGCCTCCCACAGTACCGTATTTCCCAGGAGGGCGAGGAGGCTCTCATACAGATAGTGCAGGATTTGATAACGGTTGGGGTAGTCGAGGAAGTCCCCTACAACATTTGTAACAGTCCGATTCTTCCCATACTGAAAAAGGATACGGATGCCAGAGTTTATCGGTTTATAATTGATTTGAGGGAAGTGAACAAGATCGTGATACCTCAATACCCAGTGGTTTCCGATATCACGACGTTGCTTACCTTGGTCCCGCCTACGGCGACCATGTTCTCAGTGATTGATTTGAAAAATGCCTTCTTTTCCATTCCCATTCACCCTGATAGCCGATATCTTTTTGGGTTTACACTGAATAATAGATCTTATCGTTTCTGTAGGATTCCCCAGGGCTATACAGAAAGCCCTAGCATTTACATTCAGGCTTTGAAACGACAATTGGATTCCTTTGTCCTGCTCGAGGGTGTCGCCCTCATTCAATATGTCGATGATATCTTACTGGCGGCTGACACCCTGGAGTTATGTGAAAAAAGTACGTTATCCTTACTTTCCTTTCTAGCGTCCCGAAATCATAAGGTATCTAGGAAGAAATTGCAATTCTGTAGACCAAAGGTGACTTATCTGGGTCACCTTTTGTCTAAGGAGGGACGTGCACTCACACCGGATCGTATCCAAGTAATTCTGGATACACCGAGACCATCCACACAGAAGGATGTGCGTGCATTTTTGGGCCTTGTTTCTTTTTGTAGACAGTGGATATTGGGGTTCTCGCACATAGCTAAGCCATTGTTAGCCCTTTTGACAAAGGACACGCCTATCCCAATCCCTTGGTCAGATGAGTGTGATACTGATTTTCAGCAACTACGACAGGCCCTTTGTTCAGCACCAGTGTTAGGAACCCCTGATTATGCAAAACCCTTTTCGTTGTATGTGCATGAGAAAGATGGATGTGCATTGTCAGTTTTAGTGCAGATGCACGGTGATAAGCAGCGCCCATGTGCATATTTTTCGGCTGTACTTGATCCTGTTGCCCGAGCATTACCAGGGTGTTTTCGCTCGGTTGCGGCGACAGCTGTGTCAATACGCCAAAGCGAGGGAATTGTGTTATCTCATAAGCTGTTGGTATTAGTCCCCCATGCTGTTGATGCCCTGCTTAATCAAACAAAGACGCAGCATTTGACCAGTGCCCGTTTAACGGGATATGAGTTGACGCTTTTGGCTCCTCATATTACGTTGAAAAGGTGTGTGACGTTAAACCCGGCAACATTGTTGCCATACCCCGAAACCCAGCCTGAGGCGCGGAAAGCGCATGATTGTATTCTCGTGACTGAGGAACAAACAAAGGGTCGTATTGATCTCCAGGATACGCCCTTTCCAGATGTAGATGGAGAACTGTGGGTGGATGGATCCTGTCTGAAACTACCAGATGGTACGGCTTCAGCAGCATATGCAATTACCACATTACAAACGATAGTGGAGACAGCACGCATACCACAGAAATCAGCTCAAGCAGCGGAACTGATAGCATTAACACGAGCATGTGAGCGCAGTACAGGATTATGTGTGAATGTTTATACAGATAGCCGCTATGCCTTCGGAGTAGCGCATGATTTTGGCCTACTCTGGAAGGAGAGAGGGTTTTTAACGTCACATGGAGTACAGATAATGCATGGAGAGTTAGTTCATAATCTTTTAACTGCATTGACATACCCAAAGAAAATTGCCATCGTTAAGTGTAGCGCCCATAGGAAAGTGGTTGATAAAGTTGGAGAAGGGAATGCGTTAGCGGATCAAGTAGCACGGGAGACTGCGATGCAGCCCGGTACTACTGCCATGTATGTAGTGAAGTCACAGGTGGAGAGATGGCATGATGCGAAGGAGGAAGTGCGAGAAATGCAAAGGACCGCTTCTGACAAAGAGCGGGAACAATGGGCTAGCGAGGGAGAACTGGATGACGAGGGTTGCTGGAGAAATAAGCAGATGGATAGATGGAAATTACCCACGGCCTTTGTACAACCTATGGTTCAGATGGCACATGGGCTAGCACATGTTGGAGCTTCCGCAATTGTGAAATTGCTTACCCAAGTCTGGGAGCATCCAGAGATTGCTAGCACGGCAAAGAGAGTGGTGCAGACCTGTATGATCTGCCTGAGGTACAACCCAGGAAAGGGTACTCGAACTCCAGCAGGAGGGTTTGTGACACCCACTGCACCCTTTGAGGTTCTGCAGATGGATTACATCCAGCTTGAGCGCTGTAATAATTTGAAGTATGTTCTAGTAGTGGTCTGCGCTTTCAGCAAATGGGTTGAAGCGTACCCTACGAAAGACAATACTGCAATGACTACTGCGAAGCTGCTGCTAAAGGAGTTTTTCCCCCGATATGGCGTCTGTAGACTTCTGTGGAGTGATAACGGCCCTCACTTTGTAGCGGATGTTATAAAGTATGTCTTGAAGGGCCTAGGCATCACTCAGAAGTTCCACGCCGTGTTTCACCCTCAGTCTGCAGGCCTAGTTGAGAAGTATAATGGTACACTGAAGCTTAAGATCGCCAAGATTCAAGCTTCGACGTCTTTGACTTGGCCAGACGCTCTGCCACTGGCGTTATTGTCAATTAGATCAGTACCGCACTCTCAAACTGGCCTTACGCCATACGAGATCGTTTTTGGACGCCCAATGAATATTTGGGGTCCACCAAGACCTAAGGCTGTGTATGATGTACCTTGTGTAATGATGAGCGATTATCTGGCACAGTTAACGGATAACTTGGTTTCTATCCATCAACAGGTCCGAGAGGCGCTCCCTGATCGGTCTTCCGGCGAAGGACATGGTCTCCGGCCTGGTGACCATGTCATGGTGAAAGTCTTCGACAGAACGAATAGCTTGGAGCCGAGATGGGTGGGCCCTGAGCAGGTCCTCCTCGCAACGAGGACGGCTGTGCGAGTCTCCAATCGAAAGAATTGGATCCACTCTCTGCACTGTAGGAAGGTGCCGCCTGGATTGGTGGAACGTGCCGTGCTGACCGATCAACGAGACATTTTGGCTGCAGAGACAGGCCGTGCTGCGGAGCCAAACGCCACTGAGGAGCTCTTTCCGGACCACGCGACTCCTGGAGGAAGGCGATATCATCTTTGACCAAGGAAGTGAGTTTTCCAGTAGCGGGACATACTGTCAGAACGGCCCTTGGGTTAGTGAAACGGAGAGCCGATGAGGCAAGGGGGGGGGATCAGCCCTGCATTAGTGTAGCGACACCCGTCTTGGCCCGCTGGTGAAGAAATCAACCGCTGCCCAAGGGGAAGAGTTCTGACAGACTTTTAGTTTCAGGAAGATATTGGGTTTTATTTTTACCTTGATATGGAGAAAAAGAAAATCCTTTGTGCATTAGGGTTCATGTTGACAGTAGCCATTGTTGGGATAACCACATGGTTCGTGGAGGATGTAACTCCCGCTCGGAAGATTCTTGTGTTGACAACTCCGGTGCCTGAGGAGCACTATTTTTATACATTACCGTATCAAGAGTTGAAGCATCGACAATCTTACCTGAATAACACTTTCATCCAGATGCTGCATCATACCCATGTTGCTACGAATGCTACGAACTGTTGGATATGTGGGATGATACCAGCTCATGAGAAGAAAGGAGGAACGCCATTTATACCACTTCCTTTCTCTCATAATGGCTCTTGTAGAGCATGGTATACTTTGCTTTTTGCCACTCGGAAACCGACAGTGGGACGATTGCTTTTTAGACTTAATAAAGAATGCCATCAAGACAAGAATGGGTATCCACAAGCGAATGGGACAATTTGGGAGTGGGAAGAGTACCGACCAGACAATGAATCCATTCCCTACATCTTTACGAACACAAGAGACACTGTGGGAAGAGATAAATTTGTAATTCAAGTAGCACAAGCTCAAGCGGACCTGTGTGTCCAGAGTGTGGGTTTTATTCCTGTTGGTGTTAGTGATTGTATTACTGTTTTGAATATTGATGGGTTGAACAACAGTACCTTTTTAGCCTCCCATAATACGTACTTTGTGTGTGGAAATAAAGGTTATTACCGTCTGCCGGCTGGGTGGTCTGGGGTATGCTATGTATCATTTCTATTACCTCCTGTATTCTTAGCACCCGCATCTTATCATAAGGATTTGAAATTATTAAATAATGTGACTGTAAATAGGTATAAACGTACTCTATCAATTGATGATATAGATCAGACTGACACCAGTCTGCAACAGTATATTGATTTTAACTTAGGACTGTTTTTCTTTGTTGGAGCTGCCCTGAACAGTAGGAAGATCCGAAGATTAACAAGAGTGGTAGAAGCTGTGACAAATCAGACTGCTGCTGCTCTTGGGAATCTTACGGAGGAATTACAGATCACTAGAATTGTTGCATTGCAGAATCGTATGGTACTAGATGTTATGCTAGCTGACAGAGGAGGAGCATGTAAAATTATTGGAAGTAGCTGTTGTGTGTTTATTCCTGATCATACGCCATCAGTTTATAATGCCATCAATAAACTGCATAAAATTGCAGCTGAGATCCATACAGAAAACGGCACTTGGTCTTTTTCTGGATGGTTTTGGGCGTTAATTACCGCCTGGGGATGGAAGGTTCTAACTGGTCTCTGCATTATTGTAGCGGTTCTGTTTTCATGCTGTATTTGTATCCAATGTGGTCCCTTGCTCTGCTCATTATGTGTATCATTCTGTATCCCTGATAAGAAAGCTATTGCCGATGTTGCCCACCAAAAACGTTTAGCTAAAGAAGTTGAAGAAATGATGACAATTGATATATATGATGATTATCCTAACAAACCGGATGTCTTCAGTAAATGCTGAAAGGGTCGTCTGTTGTAAATTGAAACAACGATGTGATTAAGCATTTACTAAAGACATTAATTCCTCTGTTATAGATCGTGTTTTCTCTGTTATGTTGGCCGAAGCTTGGACTCCATTTTGTATTGTCATGCTTCCACGTGTTCCCCACGAGAAGAGTCCAACCTCTGTGTTAGTTGCTCTTGTAATCTGCCTAGTAACAGTCTATAAATAGCTCCTTTGTCCATCTGGCACATGCCCAGACTTGACCACATCTGTTATCAGTTAGCCTTGCTTGACCATGTTTTCGCGGGCTCAAGGAGTGCGTTAGCTCCGCCCACATATTGATTCAGTATCGAAAATGACCATAAATGGTAATGTTCTTCGTTTTCATGTTGTATCCACCCACTCATGAGCCCCTCTACTGTGTATAAAAGGGGACCATGTACGAAGGTTCTTTGTGCTACTCTATGCAATACTGAAGAGTGTTGTGTGGATTGTAGGACCACCCTTAAGGGTTAATAAATGCTGTCTTTGTACTTTGCAGTTTCCGTGCCAACTTCCTTATAGATTCCATTACAGGAGAGCGAACCCTTGTGTCCTGCGGGCCTAGCTGGGGCCTGTATTCATCAAGGGGTGAAGGAATTATTGCATGAGCTGGGCGTGGTGGCTAGACTTAGAGTAAATTGGGCAAAGTCTTGCTTGTTCCCAACTATCGGCGATACAGAAGGACCACAAGATATAGCTGGAGTGCAGTGGGAATACAGGTGTCTACCATATTTAGGGGTAAAGATATACCATACGCAAGCGGATAAGTTGGAGGACAATATTGGCAGGGCAGTGAGAGGCCTGGCGAGTAGCTTTAAGTTCTGGGGGACGCTCCCACTGTCAGTGGCTGGTCGAGTGGCCTTACGAAAAATGGTGGCCCTCCCAAGGCTATTATATTACTTTGGGACCTTGCCGGTTTGGATTCCAGCGCAGGTTTTTAAACAGCTAGCGACCATAGTCACAAGCTTCCTGTGTGGTACCGGTAGGTGAAGGGTGGCTTTGACCGTGTTAATGTGTCCAAGAGCAGAGGGGGGATGGGCAGTTCCTGATTTTGAAAACTATTACATGGCAGCTCAGCTGCAATGGCTTACGCAAAGCATAGCAGCACGGTTGCAATGGTCAGAAGAGAGGAGAGATAGAGCCCCGGCACTGAGATTGCTTTCTCAAATTGTACTGGACCTCCCTGTCCGTGCTGGCACCCTCCCAGGGGACCTTAAAAGACGAGGCAGTGTTGGAGACAGATTCTAAAAAGGATAAGAATTTCGGTGCCATATGCCCCTGATATACCGCTATCCATGTGTGGGGTGTTGCCCCACGGAGGTACGTGGCGGGATTTGGCAGACTGGGGCGAGAAAGGTTTGACTACCATAGGGATCTTTATGAAGATGGTAACATGCTGCCTTTTCATGACCTACAGGAGCGTTTTGATTTACAAGAGGGGGGGTGTTTTGCTCCATGTGGTGCTCCCTGCGGTTATCCACGAACACTGGAAGGAGGGCCTAGTTGATCCAAAAACCTCATTGGGATGTCAATATATAGTAACAGCTGCGGGAAAGTTTAAGGCGGTCATGTGCCTGTACAGGCGTATGACACAGGAGAAGCTGTTACCTCTGAGTGTACTGAAGTGCAAGTGGGAGGAAGATGTGGGGGAAGAGATACCAGAAAGAACCTGGGCTGACATAGTGGAAAGAGCATGGAAGAGCACCAGGAACGTCCGTTTTCAGTTGGTGCACTTTTATATACTGCACAGAGCCTATCTCACGAAAATTAAAACCTATTTTGACACTGATTCGGATGAGTGCCCGCATTGCCAAGGGGAAGGGGTGGATTTCCATCACATGTTCTAGGGGTGCCCACAACTAGACACTTATTGGAACGAGATAGTGACCTTGTTGAATGCCTTAACGGACAGGGAGTTGGAACCCGCAATAGGGCGTGTGTACTGCATTGGTTTCCCCATACAGCTAAAAACAAGATCACTAGCAAATTCCTAAACATGGGTCTTTTACTAGCCAAAAGGGAAATCACGATGCATTGGAAAGTGCAGAGGGGCCCCAACATAGCTAGATGGAAGAAGGAATTCATTAAATGGGCGGAGTGTGATGGGACAATGAGGTTGCAATTGGCGAAGAGAACGAGTAGCGAAATGACATTAGATGCGGCAAAAGCATGGGAAATGTTAGTGGGAATATTAAAGGACCCAGACACTGACAGCGATAAAGACAGTGAGATTGCTGTGCCAGCGATAGGAAATTAACATGGTCACGCCCAAGTGACACAGTACTGACACCCCTAGTAACAACATGATAACTGAGAACACTGCAGAGACGCGCAACTGAATTCACTGTTAGCCCTGGTACGTAGGCGTACAGATAGGTGCTGAGTGTCTTATGCAGAGTTAGAAGTGACATGCCTGGGGGGGAGGGATGGGTTGAGGGAGGTTAGGGAGTTTAATTAGAGATATGATTTGCAGCCATATTGCGATAACCACCATGGGATGGTACTGGAAAGCAGGATTTGTCCTTATCATTTCTCCACTTTTGTCTTGAAAATTGAGAGGGCGGGCCACTGCCATGCATAGCAGACTTCAATTTGCATGAGTTTACAATATATGCTTGTAACATCAACCCGGATGGGAAGTATTATGTAACGAAATTTAACACAATGTAGGTTTGTGCTGACAAGGAAATCTCGTTATAGTTTGTTTTAAAAAAAAATCATAGGTTTTCACCCCAGAATGGAGGCTGATCACCGACCAGTTGTTGTGGCGAAATCAGGAGTAAGGCTAGACCTTCCAACAGCAGCCTGCCCCTATATTATAGTGTTAGCAAATGTACCAGAATTAAAAGTGAACCAACAAGAAACTACAGAGCAGCTAAACCACAAAGCCTAGCATTGGCTTTTTAACTATACAGGGGATAGCTTTAAAATGTACCAACACCTTATTAAGGCCAGGAGGGTAAATTGGGTAGGAAGGGCCCCTAAAACCACCAAAGCGAACTGTATCATCATTGATTTTGATAACCACCACAAGATAGTTGACCTACTAGGTTTACTACCAAGTACTCTGACTCTCTATTTTATAGACCCTCCACGCTATCCCAAGTTGCAGCCTACAAAATAAATAATGGCAATTTGCCCCTATGTTTCTCTAACCAACGCTTCCAACAAACCTTTTTATCCTTACCTCTTAGTAATACATTTTCCTTATTGGAAGACAAGAATTAATGTGATTGACTTGATTATCAGAGTTTATTAGCCAATAATGATGTTCACACACTGCCATATATTGGGTCCTCTGTATCTTTTCTCCCCTCTGTAAGCTATCAATCAAATACAAGCTCACAGACAGCCAGTTTAGCCTTGTCTAAGAGCTCGATACACACAGAGATTACCCCGGAATCTATTGCAGTTATCTCTTATTGCTGGGTATAATCAAAAAAGTCCAATTTGGATTGGTTGTCTTTATTAATGCCTTACGACATTGTGCGCCTTCAGGAGACGTGGGAAGTTGACCAGATTCATTTGAATGGGTATCGCTCACTTCATACGCCTGCCATACCCTCACTAGCTGGTCACGCAAAAGGTGGTCTATAGACATTACTTTCTAATACTTTTCCTTTAAAAGTTAAAACTTTTTTAAACACATCTCCAATCTATCATATTATCCTCCTAGAGTTTTATAAAGATATATATTGATTACTAATACATTTTATAATAATATTTTGATAGTAATCACGCATCGATTTTGGAGAAAGGGAGTAACAAACCCTGTGATATAATCTGGCTAGAGGATTTTAATGCTCATCCTTGTAATAAGATTAATAAACCAGTGTGTGGGCTAGTAGATGAAGATAGGGATTTTGTTCCCCATTTTACCCACAATGATTATGGTAACGCCTTAAATAGGTTGTTAATTATAAATAACCTTGCAATCATAAATACTTTTGAAATTCTAACTGGCCAGTTAAACTTCACTTTTTCTAGTCTCTCCCACTTCTCGATGATCGATTATGTCTTGGTCTCAAATCCCATAAGGAATCTTTTCACTCATTTTATGACCAACTTCATGCTGCAATCACGTTTCTTATCTCTTCTTTATTAAAAAAGGAACACCCTGTACATTTCCATATCAACCAGTGATTGCTAGAGAGAATGGGTTTGTCTTGAAGTGGGAGAGAGTCGACACAGTGAAGTTTGTGGGTAATGCAGTCTCCAAACGAGCATTGGAGATAACGACATGTCTAGACCCTATAACTGATGATGGCATAATTATAGCATTTGAGCAAATCTTATTGGAAAATAAAAACAATCTAATACATTCTATACGTGATGGGCAGCGTAAGGGCCCTACCTGGTTTGACGATGAATGTGTACAATCGCTCAAGAACCTCCATACCGCCCTAAAGTCAAAACCTAGAGGTCAAACTTTGGTCAAGTCTTTACGCCAGCTATATAGGAAAGCTAGGTTATCAAGGATAAAATCTTAAAAGAGGACTGTTGGGAAAGACTTCAAGGGGCCGCCTTATTAAACAGCTCACAGGCCTTTTGGTCATTGATTAATGCGCCTTTTCTGAGAGACTAGCAAAGAATCACAACAGATACTCATATAGAGCAGAGTTGCCCACTTGGAAGGCCTATTTGGAAATACTGAGGAAGTGACCATTCAATTTCCCCCTCTAACCTCAGTTGGTACAGGAGGCAATGTCTTGTTCACTCTGGAGGAAATAAAATAAGCTCTTAACCAGCGTAAAAGAGCGAAGGCACCTGGCCCGATGGTGTCCCAATTGACTTTTTTTTAGATAATCAAGATCTTTGGGCTCCACTTTTAACAAATGTTTTTAGCAAAATTGCTTGAACAGGTGCTCCTTCTTCATGGAAAATGACTGTAATTGTACGTATTTATAAAAAGGGGGACAAAACACTTCTGAAAAATTATAGGCCCATATCTCTGTTAGATTCCACTGCTAAACTGATGGGCCGGCTACTTTTAAACAGGCTTGAGGAATGGTCTTTGGAAAGGAACATTATAATTCCATGCCAATATGGTTTTAGAAAAGGAAAGGGCACAGTGGACCAGTGCCTGAATTTGAATTTAATAGTAGCTAAATATACAGCAGCTAAGAATGGTCACTTATACCTTGCCTTCATGGATCTGTCGGCATCCTTTGACTGCATGGCACAGTCTAGGCTTTGGCAGATAATTGAGGCAATGGGGGTCGACATACAGATTATTAATATAATCCATGACCTTTATGCTGGAGCAACTGCCTGTGTCCGTTTTGGCAACAGAGGAGAACGCACTAGACACTTTAAAATCACTAGGGGTGTGAGGCAGGGGTGCGTCCTTGCCCCCTTTTTATTTGTTATTTATGCAAACGCCATAGAATCTGCTTTGTTAGGGTCCACTCCAGATATCCCCGATATAAACTCTCTTCAAGTTCCAATACTCCTCTACGCGGACGACGCGGTGATCTTGGCGCGCACTAGTAACATGCTGCGCTGACTCGTAGCGGAGTATGCAAAATTTATGAATAATTTGGACCTGAAAATTAATTATTCTAAGTCTTTTGTTCTTGTGGCAGGTCCAAAACAGCAGAAATTGCCACAAATGTATATTGAAAGGGGGAAGTTAGGTGTTGAGGACTCTTTTAATTATTTAGGGATCATGTTCAATATAAAAAGGAATTGGCAAAGCATGGTCTCTAATAGGGGATTACTGATGGAAAAAAATATTGGGGCTCTTTTTAAATTCACAAAAAAAATTGGGACCAAACTTATTGAAGTGGTTAAGAAAGTTTATGAAGCAAAAGTTGTATCTGCTCCCACTTATGGGGCATCACAGATTCTTCTAAATTGCAACGTGTAGAAGATGCCTTTTTGAAAAACTTGGCTTCCCTGCTCCAGTCGTGTTCCAACTATATTTGTCACATGGAGTTGAGAGTTCCTTACATTAGTAATAAAATCCGTATTGCACCCATTCTGATGTGGCATTCGTTCTGGCGAAAGGAGACTCTTTCACTGACTAGGGATATTATGAATGATGTTTTGAAATTAGATGGTTTGAACAAAATCAGTTGGTTAAAATATGTTGACTCCAACCTTAAGATGATTGGTTTACACCACCTTTATGGAGATCCAATGATGTGTTGCTCCATTTCTAAGAAAGAGCTGAAAATACATTCACTGACCGAGTTTAAGGCAAGGAGGCAGGATATTAATCTTAAACTGTCAACAGTTAGAGCATATCACGCTGTCCCGGGTATATCGATTAATGTGAATATAACTTATATAATCTGCAATATAGATATATTTTAATGCGATTTCACCTAAACTATATCCCCTTGATGCTAGGTCTCCCTTCTAAAATCTATGTGATCTCCGAACTGCCACTATGTTCTTGTGACAATTGATCCACCCAGAATGATCTTCATTTCTTGTTCTTTTGCAAATTTTATGGTGAAGAAAGGAAATAATGTATTGTCCCCCTCATTCGCAAAATGAATTTTAAACAGTGTTGTGTGGCTCTATATTATCTACAGAGATTGTCTGATCCTTTTACATGTCACTCTTTGGGCTCTTTCTTTTTATCTGCCGTGAGGAAAAGAAGATTATATTGCCATCCTGATACCTTTGTGCAATAACTGTGTGTACATTCATGATTATTATCTTTTTAAAATATGATTAACTTTTCAATCCAATTCTATATTTTTTAGTGAGTTTGTCTAAATATATGTAATTTTAAATTGTAATAATAATGGAAATTGACGTGTTTGAAGAATACTTTTCATGCCATCATTGTGCTGGCGAAATAAAGTTATTTTGACTGATTGAGATATAAAGACGAGGTGACAGGTTAAGACCGAGTGGTTCCCTCCCTCACATTCCTCCCTTGCAGTAATAGTGTGAGCAAAACACTTACCTATGGCACTTTTCTTGCTTTTGAGGGGCAACTGACACAGCCCTGGTGGTCCTCGATGGCAGCAACCTAAAGTAAGAAATAAGAAGGAATTGTTACTTTTGTTGAAACCATACATTTATAAAGCTCCACTGAACCTGAATTCATTTATGTCTGTCTATTGTGTCACGCACATCTTATAGTATATGAGGACATAAACCTCTTAACCCTGCTTGACCTAGTTTCACTAAACAGTAGTATTTGGCACAACACCAGATCAGAGTATTTTAATAGGTCTGGCTTTACACTTAAACCTGAAGTGTTTGTATTGTTCCTCCCGACATGTCCACATTTAATAAATTAAGAAGGATTTAGCGCATAGGAGTTTTGGTGCTGCATGAGGATCAATCTTTGGCATCAAATATCCTTTGCATGTGAAAGATGATAGTTGCACAAGTGCTAGCGCAAATCTTTAGTGAGTCTTTACCTTGATGTTATAGATGCGTAGACTCCATAATTCACAGAGTGCTTCGAAATATTTACATGACTCCTGTAAGGTCCTGGAAAGTTCCTGTGAAGACCCAAAGCTTTTACACAAAGCTTTTTACGTATAATTTTAAACATCTCATCAGTATATTGTTTGCTTTCTGTTTTTTTGGACCGAACACAACTTCAGCAGTTTTTTTGTTTGTTAAAATTGAAAGTTACCCTGCTTACGTTAAAGAGCAGTCTACACAGTTGCATCAAGGTTGTCCTAAGGTATGGCAAGGTGGAAGATTAACAAGCACCGACATAGCCAAAATATGTGTGTGTGTGTCTGTGGTTTCGAACATAGATTATTGGAAGCAGGAATGAGAGTGATGGATGCAGGAAAGAGAGTGTGAATGGATAGATTGATGAAAGAATGAAAACTTGTGATGTGAAAATGATGGAAGTATGTGTGGATAATATAAAGTGAAAGTGAAATGAAAGAATGAATGAGGTTGGAGGATATATTCATGAATTAATCATTGCATGAATTAATTACAAACCTTGTGTGGATGCATGGATGAATCACAGCAATAAATAGGCTAAATGAATATAAGTGCGAATTGAATGGATAGTTAAAAAGACCAACTGTAGATGGTTTACTTAATGAGGGCAACAGGATAACAGATGAATGGGCAAGGGTGTGAGGTTTGTCAAAAAAAATCTGCTTACACACCTACTTGAATTCTCAGCAACTTTAATACACAAGTAGGCAAATGCAAAATAACAATATAGAATGACATGGGTTTACTCTACCAAGGGTTTATCCTCCTAATGTTAATCCACTCCCCAAAACACATGTTTTATAGACGTTTGCATGCATGAATCAAAGGAGTGCATGCAATAGAAATTAAAACTCTGATGTCAATGAAGGTATAGAGTGTTCTCATGAGAATGGCATGCAAGACTATGAGAACAGATAAACATAATGTAAACTTTCAGATGCTGAGCTGGTAAAATGTGAATCCTCACAGATCAGAAGTGGTACTACTTCCACGGCTATGATTAACATGGGCACACAAGATAGTGTTGGCTAAAGAAATATGCTAGTATAACCAAAGGAGATCGAATTAGCTACCTATTTTACTGTCGCCATAGAGACAAGCTCCTCATAATCGTTTAGGCTGAAGTGCCTTGGAACCCACAGTGTGTTTTAAAAGAACCCTCACTCATTAACCTGGATGGTGGCATGCTTCATCACTGGGTTTCCATTCCTGGTCGCCAAATGCTTCCAGGGTGTGCTACGGTGCCTGAATACAGCGGAGTTGTTTTTTTCGGGGGATCTGTGACTGTGTGTGAGATGGTGAAGAGTGCTGTTAACATTGGTTCTAGACCTCCTATCACCAATCATGAATTTATTTTTCATATTAGTGGAGGTCCCGGTCAATGTTAAAAGCAAAGCAGTGGTGGATATTTGTGAAATATTAGTTGATCCCACTTATCCTAAACATGTTTCCGCCACCTGTATAATATGTCTCTAAGGGTCAATGTGGCTTTCGTCAGGATAAAAAAAAACAACTCATGCACACTATGGATTTAAGTTTCAGGTTTCTACTTACAAACCCGATCAATACTGGCAATAATCACCTCTTGCGATCCATCCTGTAAAATAAAATTATGAGAAAATTACATAATTATGAAGTCGGTAGTTCTATAATTTAGCCAGATTTAATATTGTTATCGTCACCTCTGGTTACATTGGTGCCTATTTTCCACTGTTATGCTTTTTCAAAGCTAACGATGCATATATAGTTGAACATTTGCACACTTCTGGATAGGCAAAGATTAACAAGGACAGACAATTATTATCAATAGAGTTTTGGACACACTTGTACAACACATGAACAGATACATCTTATGTGCAGATACATCTTTGTTTGGCCAAGTTTGTGTTATACTAGAAAATACAACAGCCGACTGTGCTGCGCAACTCCACGTATGTCATAGCCAAAATATTTTCATGCAGTGCTGTAAGTAAATTCCAAATGAAATGTTTTAGTCTTGTTCGTTGTTTTTTGTTGTTATACAGGCAGTTTTTACACAAATCAGCCAACAGCGCTTTTCATTGGTGCATGCAAGTATGTTAATTCATTCGCATGCAGTGAAAAATGGACTTATAATTTAAATCAATAAAAGTGGACACTGACTCTTAGTTTTGTAGTATTTAGCTACATGGGATTTTCTGAGGGGGTGGACCCTGTTGTCACACTCTGTAATATTGAGATAATGGTTGTTAGTTAGTACGATTCAAGGGTACTGACTTTAATCCTGTTTTAGTATCTCTAGTCAGGCTCCCCCGAGTATCAAAGTAGCCACTTACTTCTTCAAGGTGTTTCACCCTCCTGTGCACCTGTTACGTCCTTGTGAGACCCGCATCGTTTGAGGTGCCCTGGGTTTTCACTTTAAGTAATGAATCGTCCGGTTTTCCCGCCCGTAAGCGGGCTTTTTTGTGTGGCGCTTATTGGGTAGTGGATACATCCCTTGTTGTTTGGAGACTCCTGCCATCCATATTCTGCCGCATCCCCGTAGAAGCGGGGTATGACCTCTGGCATAATGGGTTCCAGGTGTGCATATGCGCGTATCATAGGCAGCGTCATTCAGAGGTAACTATAGTTCCTAAGTCAACAAATCCTGTAAGGGGATGGTGTTGATGTTTTCAATTCTGGTGTTTATGGAGCATTTTGCTTTCATTATTGCTTGCTTTCTGCACTGATAGTGCATGGTATATAGACTGTACTTACACTGTATATGAGGTCCAAATAATTTTTTACAAATCAAACTTACACCATTCCATACTTCTTCAGTGGGTCTTTGTTCATGCGGGTATGCTCTTTCCTTCCACAGTAAACTTTTATCTGTGAAAAGGCCGTCTCAACATTGGCACTTGAGACTGGCAACAGTAAAAAAGCCAGTACACAATTTGCTAACTCTGGCCACTGATATAGCTTTCCATACCAATACTGGTGCACCTAAAGATTGAATTCTCTGGGACAGGCTCTGCAGCATATGTGTTGAACTGGGTGTACATGCCCTCAGTTATTGAAGAGGTCAAAAATGAAGCAGTACTTTTCAAAGTGCGGAGAAAATTCCCCTTTTATGGAAGGGTTCTAGAACTTGTGCAGAGTATCACAGTGAGGCTTCATTGACCTTCAAATGCCATGGTTGTTGAAGAGACATTTCTATGCATCATTGTAAGCCATTTCTCATGCATTGTAAAATAAAAGCTCCTGAATTGCTCCTCAACATATCTTTGCTCACCATATGGCAAGTATTCTAACATGGAACATGTTGCAGTCCCAAAGTCACTGAAAGTGTCGCCCTGCCAACTCTCAGGGAGATGTTTCACATCTACACCAATTAC
Organism: Triturus cristatus; assembly: GCF_964204655.1. Lineage (NCBI taxonomy): Eukaryota > Metazoa > Chordata > Amphibia > Caudata > Salamandridae > Triturus > Triturus cristatus. The sequence goes on from NC_140593.1 coordinate 870,388,293, forward strand.
AATGAATACTTGGTAGTCAAGGGTCTTTTCAGACTCTAGTTTTTGATTATGTCCACTACAGCAGTCATGTTTACTTGTCAAATTCGAAGCATGAAGTAAGGTGTACTTTTTTCACATCACCTTCAATGTGTGACTGAAGATCCTCACATTTCTTGCCTTTGGCATCATCACTAAGCAAATATTTTGTAAATGCTCACCACATGGAAAATATAGCATTCACGGCCTCTAGGACTGAGAGCCATCGGCTAAATGACACAGTTGGGTTGACTCTTTCATGGATGCCGCACAAAGCACAAAATGAGAAATATTTGTGTTTTAGTTCCCATGCATAACAGACTGGACTACAAAGTCACTAGCATTCTTCACTAACTCTGAAGACAATAAAGATGCTTTCAGCATACCATCTAGCAAGTGGCAAGGGTCTCTTTCAGGGAAGCACTTCAGCTCAGGTATCAATTTTGACAGGCCATCACACAACTTTTTGTAGCTGAATCACTGCACATACTAACAATATAATTCCAATCTTCGTTGAACTTGGTAGAAACTTTTTGTAGCAGCATTCCAAGTGACTCTGCTTTCCATGTTTTCCAAAAGTCTGGTGTCATGTTTTCACCACTATCCCAGATGCTTAGTGACAGCAGTCTTTTCACATATACCAACCACTACTCCTTGCATTGAATGTTTACATCCTGCAGAGTTTGTCAAATCACCTACTATCAATACTGACTCGCTAGAAAAGGGGGATGATGTATCAAAAGTTTCACCCATTCTCTGTCTGTGGGTAAATGTGATGGTACATATTGGGAAAGATTCTTAGAAACCAGCCATTTTACCTATCAGTGAAAGATTTAAACATAGCCAAAATATCAAATATGATTTTAATATTTCCTGATTCTCTACAGTTTCTAAACAAAAAGGAATAAGGCCTAAAACATGCTTCTAAACCCTGCATCTTTAGACGAAAGACCACAAAAAATGAAAAAAGCAAAAGGAAGAAGAAGAAACAATATTTTAGTGAAAGCCCTAACAACAAAACTCAAGCACATTACTTGTAGCCCACTCTTTCTTGCTGACACCCTGTAGAACAAAGTTCCATTGTATTGGCCCCTTCAGGAAGAAATAAAAATGACTCTTTCACTCTCCTTTTTCTTTCTTTGAATGACATTCATTGTGTGGTTGTGCAGGTCTTTATAAGTGTTTAGATGGTTACACTGATGAGGGCTATTTTCGTTTCAGTGCGGTTCTATCACTTACAATATAGGTTTACACCTAAAACAGGATAGCCTAAATATGGTATAGAAGTATCACAAAAAGGAAGAATTTAGAAATGAAACCAAAGAGAAGTGGTGCAATACAGTTGTGGTAGAGACATTCAGTGATGATTAAAGATTTATGAGATGGATACCCACCAGCTATACTTTGAATGGAATATCCTTCTGTTAGCTGTATGATAAATTAATTAGTGAGCTTGTTCAGCTAGATGTGACTCTTTAACCATCAACACCACTGGCTGTTTTCTCTCCCATAAAGGAAATTGATATTTATTCACTGGGAAAATAACCTGCATATAGGCTGCAGTGGGTGTGATATCTTGAGCAGGCTGACCATGATGCACCAGCAACCCAGTATCAAATGTCACACCACTGCACATCTGTACATTCTTTCGATATAAGCTGAGACGTGATCATTGCACCAGAGAGACATCATAGTGTGAAAAATACATGTGGGGCAATTTCTTAGAGTCCTCGAGCAGTTGGTGGTTACTGGGAATTACACTCTCCTGATATATTATGTATCATGTTCAATGGCAACCAAAACTATTGCACTCTAATTGGATAACCAAGTTTCTTCTTGAGGCATGTGACTCATTGGGATAGTCAAAACAGACAAGACTTGCTCTAAGATGAAACAGTTGTTATAAACGTAGATTCCACATGACACTGCAAACAGCACACATAACATGTATTCACAGTAAATTAAAAATATCAGTTAAAACATGATGCATTTGGGCTATCCAGGAGGTACTATTCTCTTTTGGGGCTGTGCTAAGACCAACATATATTTTATAATGTTTATACATTACATGTTTCATAACATTGGCCCTGTTGTCTACCAGGTGAACTTTGGGATCCTTCTGGGTTTTTAAACAATTTGGGGAAACTGCATTTGAAGGTTCCTGGCTATGGGACAAGTGTCAAACAGTGAAACAAAGTGGAAACCTTGCTCTGAGCTTAGTTTTGATGGCTCCTGGTGCTGGGTACAACCTGATAAATATGTGGGCTGAAACCACAGCTGTTGAGTTTCCAGTTGTAAATGGATAAGCATGTCTCTATTGCTAGAAGGCCACCGGCCAAACAGCAAAGTTCCAACACAGGGAAAAAATATTAATGTATTTCAGGGTGCCAACAGTCTCTTAGTTCAAGTCATTGGTAACAAGAGATTTCTTAACCATTGTCCAGAAGGTAGACAATTCCAGTTCAGAATTCTTTAAGGCTCCAGCTGTTTTGAACAGGGGTAGAAGTAGCATTGGAGCAGTAACCACATTGTGGTATGCCCCAGGGAGTCTAATATTTAGGTATCAACATGTCAGTAACTTTCCGTTGATATCAGGTTTGCCCTGTGGCAGGCACCCATGGGATCAGTAGAGCCCACCGGACCGGAAATCTTCATAAAGGATAGACAATGGTTTGAATTGTTCTGGAATCTGGATGGGCTATCTCCAACCAATGATTCAAGACATCATCATTCAGCTTTTGAAGACACTCTGAATGAGATGATTCTGTTTGATAGTACGTAAAAGTCCTCTACCCAGCAAGAGGTTTGCACACATGCCCTTAGTGCCCAATTGCACTGATGTCTGGATCCCTAATGCTGATTTTTGTTTTCATATTGTAGGAATCTGGCTCTGTATATACTACACCAAAGGAAGGTACAGTGTCCACAGAGTGCACTGGATCCCCAAAGGCTGTCAGAGGTAAAAGTAGACAAAACCTTACCATCTATTTGTGGTAGTGTGGGCAAACTGTACAGCTTTATCAGAGGGTAGTCTTAAGCATGTATTGTTCTCACTCAGGCAAGAACTTATTTCACACATTTAAAGACTGAACTCTGACCAATTGTTTTGTATAAAGATGTTTCTTTGCTGTATTTTATTTATAGAACCAAGCCACACTTGGTGCAGGTAAGTAAAATAATACTTTTTTCATATAATACAGTTAAATGCAGTTACAGGTAGGTCAAATGCTCAGAAATGGTTGAAATTACTTTTCAGTTACTTTGCAGTTACTGTCTGATTACTTCTTAGATTACTTTTCAGATTACTTTTTCTACTCAGTGTGATATGACTAAATATCACACGACATTTCCCGAATAAAAGGTAAGTAAGTCAGTTTTTGTGAATACACAGCTTCTTAAGTTCTCATACAATTTCCATCTTTACATAACTTTTTCCACAGAAAAGCAGTTAATGCAATTCTATGGGAGGAAATGAAGTTATCAGTTTAAAGGTTAAGTACTTGGTTGTGGAATTTGGGTTTCTGGGGTTAGAACCAGTGTTCCCACAGGGTCAAGGATGCACTCAGTGGTACTAGGGCGGCTGGGTGCAGAGTGCTGAGGCAATATGTTATCCAATAGGGGGTAAGGAGCCTCCGGTTGGTCGCTGCTCTAGGGCACTTCCCTTGGATGTGGGAGCAAAGCCCCTAGGGTTTAGCTCAGGACAAAGGGGGATCCAAGATAGCACACAAAGTGCACCCACAGCGGCACTGGGGTGGCCGGGTGCAGCATGCTGATTTGACGTTGGGTGCCCTGTTGTTTTCAATGGGAGTTGCAGGTTTTGGGTTTTGACTTCAGGCTCGGTCAAGGAAGTTTTCTGGGAGGAACCAACAGCAGGGTAGGTAAGTCGGAGGGCCTGGGATGTAGGTGCACCTCAGGTCCTCTTCTCCAGGGTGCAGGGCGGCTGGATGCAGGGGAGCCTTCTGAGGTTGGGTTTCGCCTGACTGAGCCTTTGTTGTTGGGGGGCTCCGTACAGAGGCTGCAGGCGACGTTGGGAGTCCTGGAGGGGCCAACCCATGGTGGACTTGGACTCTGGAGCGCTGGGGGACCTTGCTGGGATGGGTGGGTCACTTGGACTCAGGCCTTAGGTGACGGGTTAAGTGGTGATTCCAGGCATCAGGTTTTTTTGTCTTCAGCAGGCTTGGAGTCTTGCTTTGGAGATTCTTTTGAACAGAGTTGCTGTTCACAGGAGATCTGTTCATTGTTGAAGTCAGTCCTCCCAAGGGTTCTGGAGGTCACTAGCTACAGGACAAGGTGACTTATGGCGCAGGATCTCTGGAAACTGCAGATGAGCTGAAAGAACTGAGGAAAAGTCAGTTCTTCTCTGCAGTCTCCTCTGCTGGGTGTCTTCTTTCTTCCTTCTTCTTCGTAAGTTGCGGGAATCTGCCTTCTGGATTCAGAGCCGCCCCCTAAATACTGTAGTTAGGGATGTTTTAGGGCTACTGACCTTAGGGTGACTACACCCTTGGTGTGCTCACCCACATGGGGGAGTGGGCACAATCCTTAACATTGATTGGAGAGTGTCTGCCATCTGCACGATGGCAGGCACTGAAGAGTGGGCTTCACCTCACCTCCCCTCCCTGAGGGGTGAGATTGGCAGAGGTGGGCACACCTTCTGCGCTGTTCCGATTGTTCCCGCCTGTCCTCCCTCCGAAAAGGGGGAGAGAAAGGAAGGGTGCTGCATCCTGATAGCAGGAGAGATTGAGGGTTGCGTTCAAAAGGTGACAAGGCCTTTGAAGCTCCCCTGCCACAGATGACTCTTCCTGACCTGTGGGAGGTGGGACCACGTCAGCCCAGGAAAGGTTTTGTTTCTGGGCTCAGGGAGAGAAGGCTCCCATCCCAGGGGTGCAGAAACATCTCTCGTGGTGTCAGGATGTTGTTTACCAGTCAGGGAACCCAACAGAGGCTGGTAGTTTTTTCAGGGGGCATCTCTAAGATGCCTTCTGAGTGCATGGTATAATAAATTCCACACTGTCTTCAGTGTGGGTTTATTATGCTGAGATGTTTGCTACCAAACTTCCCAGAATTCATTTAAGCCTTTTTTTAAATAATTTTTATTAATTACAAATACAACTTCCATTTTTACCAGTAAAGCCATTTTGGTGCTGTGGAGTTTGTAATGACAAACTCTCAGACCGGATACTTGTTATGACTTTACTGCACTTACAATGTCTAAGAATGGACTTAGACACTGTAGGGGTACAGTGCTCACGCAACTGTACCCTCACCAATGGTATCGTGTACCCAGCTAGAGGCGTGTCTTACCTATACCATAGGCAGTGGGTTGCAGGCATGGCTCACTGGTATATGTGCCATGTCAACTCTTCACTTTTCTCTGCACCAAAACACGCAGCCTGCAATGGCAGTGAGTGTGTGTTTTAAGGTACAGGACCTCTAAGGGTGGCACCATATGTGCTGCAGCCCTTAGAGATCTTCCCTGGTCACACTGCCCTTGGTACCCATGGTAACTTTTACAAGGGACTTACATGTGGCCACTGAGGTGTCAATTGGGGCCACAAAGGTACACAGGCCATGGGAACCTTATAGGCAGGGGCCCAGGGCACATCAAGTCAAAGTGCATCAGAAGTCTGGCAAAAAGTGGTGGGGTTAGTGCAACAGAAGCCCACTTTTCACTAAAGTTTTCCAAGAATACACCTAAAAAAAGCTGACTGTGTCCTGAGATTGCCATGAGTACTCTTGAAACTGTTGTAATTTTGTGAAAGTAATCTTCATTCAAAATCTCATTGTGAAGATGAGTAGATGTTCAGTGCAAGCAGAAGTGCTAAAGATACTTTGATATAGTCACCAGTAAATAAGTTCTTACTGGCTACTTAAAATGTCATTGTATTCTGATATCAGCATCAGTCTGTACTAACTAATAAGTGAGAACACAGCCTCGTAAAATATCATAATATAAAAACCATTTTGTGTTATATACCCTAATTCTAAACATCATTGCTCAATTAGAATATTAATACCCAGAAATACTCTATGAAAACACAATGTTGCTCAAAAATATGTTAACAGAAAAATTAGTAACACAAAATCAACTACTCTGTTTGTAAATACTGTACATTATCTTGTTGAATGTAGGCCCTTCCGTCATGAAAGGAGCAGATAGATGTATTTTAGTGGCTGTTCAAAACTTTGCCCTTATGTTCTTACAATCGTATGGCGGGAAAGCCTTTTCGAATGCTCAGTTCTGCATTCCTTCAAACAATGAGCTGGGACTGAGAAGGAGGCGCCGACTCCTCTCTTTCCTTGAGAGTAGCTTCCGTGTTCAATATCCACGGACAGCCACACAGGTGTGCAAGGCGGAACCAGCAACATCACAGGCGCGGGAGGAAAAGTGCAGGCTTAAAGCCCTGATTTCAAAGAGCGGAGGGACAGTGGAGCAGCGCTGACAGTAGCAGGTACGGTTTATCCATCTCCAGTAACTCAGCGAGGATTGTACCTTCCAGAAAGCCTCAACGACAGGGCCTTGGTGTCTGCTGGGCATTGCTTTGGGTATTGTTTGGTTGTACGTTGGCAACCGCAGCTCGGTCCTAAGGCAGAGACGCGAGACAAGTATGTAACTGGATAGAGATGGCTGTGCGTGGATGACGGATCAGGCAGGAAACGGTGGCTCTAGGGAGAAAGTAGTGGCTTACAATTTTTTTCCTGGGTCCTTTAACAGCCACAGCCGAAACACATACTTCATCTGCTAATGGGTATGAGATTCACCTGGTTAGTATTGTAGGATATAAAAATAGAGAAAAGCTTTCGACACAGAAAGTCGCAGGGTCCCATTCAACTCCATAATTTTAGTGTTTTCTTCCCAGCTGAAAGGAGGGGGCATTTCACTTGTTTGCGTTAAGGCCTGCGAATAATTTTTATTGTTACACGGTTAATTTGCAAGTATATAAACATGTGTTTTCTATTTAATTTTCTATTTACGACATTCCTCATTTGAAGGCAATTACCATAGTTTTCGCAAAGCAGAAGTGAGCAAATGGTTAATAAAAGCACCTCGGTGAATTTCCTACTAGTTCTCTCCATATCTCTGCTTTGGCTGTTGGACTTTGTCTCGAAATAATTATCAACATTGTGCTTCCCCAGGCGCAATATTCTAAGGTCCAACACTGTATCTCAGTGACCTCCGGTCGCCCCACACGCCGCACGGCTTCCCCTTTGCGCTCGTGTCGCCCTCTCGCTGCCGCTGACTGGAGCTTGCCGCTGGTGGGCCTGTGCCCCTGGTGACCGCTGCATTGCCTCTCCCTTTGGCATTTCTTCTGTTTTTGGCTTTTCTTCTGTTTTCTGTCCCTGCCTGTTGGCATCCCCTGCGCCCCCTGCCCCTTGTGCCCCCCCGCTCCTCGCTTCCCGCCGCTGCTCCCCTGCGGCCCGCCCCCTTTTTGCCTTCTGTGTCCCTTCCCCTCGCCCATTGGCCGCCCCACTTGGCCTTTTATGGAGGTCGCCGCGCGGAAACGCGCCAAAGGCAAGCCTGTCTGCGCCCGTCCGCGCCTGGCCCGCGCCCAGCGCCAGAACCCCTGGACCCCGCAACCGCAACTGCCACAACCAGACTGCACTACGACTCCAGCGCCCTCCATGCACTCAACATCGGACGTGACCACTCCTGCTACCGGGCCACCCCGAAGCACACCCAAGGGCCCTTCACCTGCCGGAACTGCAGCCTCACCAGCATCCGGCCCGCAAAACCTTCAACCAGACAACCCATCCAGCTCCGTTGCATCCTCCTCAACACCCGATCCGCCCGCCAGCATGCCATGGAACTCTGGGACCTCCTAGACTCAACCAACCCGGACGTCGCCTTCCTGACGGAGATCTGGCTGAACACCACCTTGGCACCAGACGTCGCCATAGCCATTCCAGAAGTCTACAAGATCTCCCACAGAGACCGCACCAACAGAGTGGGAGGAGGAATCGCCATCATCCACAAAGACACCCTCAGAGTCTCGACCAACACCGAGGACACCATCACCACCGCTGAGCACATGCACTTCCAGATCCACACCGACCCCAACACCACCCTCAGAGAAACACTCATCTACAGACCACCCGGACCCCAACCACACTTCAGCGACACCATCGCCGGCCTCATCAGCACCCACGCCATCGCCTCCACAGACTACATCCTCCTCGGGACCTGAACTTCCACCTCGAAAACAACAACGACGCCAACTCCACCGCCCTGATCGCCAACCTCGGACCCAAACAGCTCGTGACGTCACCCACCCATGCTGCCGGACACACATTGGACCCCATCTTCTCAGCAAGTCCCCACGTCTCCTTCAGCCACACCACCGAACCCCACTGGACCGACCACAGATATGTCCACTTCACCTTCAGGAAACCCACCACACACCACCGAACCCAACAGTTGCCACGCCGCTGCTGGGGCAAAGTCATCAAGGACCAACTGACCACCACCCTCGCCCTGAGACCACCCGCCGACCCCACCGACCCCGACACCGCCGCTGAACCAGTGGATCAACAACTGCGCCGACTCCCTCGCCCCACTCAAGACCTCCGCAACCAATCACACCAACAAGAAAGCCGCGTGGTTCACCGAAGACCTCCGCACCTCCAAGCACACCTGTCGGAAGCTGGAGAAGAAATGGCTCCACGACCGTGCACCAGACAGCTACACAACCCACAAGAACGCCACCCGCAAACACCACCAACTCATCAGGACCGCCAAGAGGACCGCCTTCAAGGACCGCCTAGACAACAACACACACACCTCCAAAGAGCTCTTCAGCATCGTGACAGAACTCTCCAACCCCAGATCCAACACCAACGACATCCCACCTTCACAGGACCTGCGCGACTCACTGGCCACCTTCTTTCACCACAAGATCACCAACATCCACGACAGCTTCAACTCCGATACCCCCACACCCACCGCCGAGACAACCAGTCCTGCGACCTCCACCAGCCGCCTGACTGCCTGGACCAACGTCAGCGACGAAGACACCATCAAGACCATGAACTCCATACACTCCGGATCCCCATCTGACCCATGCCCCCACCACGTCTTCAACAAAGCCAGCACAACCATCGCACCCCAGCTCCGGAAAATAATCAACTCCTCCTTCGAGACAGCAACCTTCCCAGAAAGCTGGAAGCATGACGAGATCAATGCCCTACTAAAGAAACCCAAGGCGGACCCCAAGGACCTCAAGAACTTCCGGCCCATCTCCCTGCTCCCCTTCCTGGCGAAAGTCACAGAGAAGATTGTCAACAGACAGCTGACCCGCTACCTCGAAGACAACAACATCCTGGACTCATCTCAGTCATGCTTCCGCAGCAACCACAGCACCGAGACCGCCCTCATCGCCACCACCAATGACGTCAGGATCCTGATGGACAAAGGAGAAACAGCCGCCCTCATCCTTCTAGACCTATCAGCAGCCTTCGACACGGTCTGCCACCGCACTCTAGCAGCACGCCTCCAGGACGCCGGAATCCAAGAGAAGGCCCTAGCCTGGACCACTTCCTTCCTCACCGGCAGAACCCTGAGCGTCCGCCTCCCACCGTTCCGCTCCAAGACCACCGAGATCATCTGCGGTGTCCCACAGGGATCCTCCCTCAGCCCGACGCTGTTCAACATCTACATGACACCACTCGCCCATGTCGTACGACAACACAGCCTCAACATCATCTCCTACGCCGACGACACCCAGCTGATCATATCCCTCACCGGAGACCCCCATACCGCCAAAGCCAGCCTCCACAGAGGAATGAAGGCCGTCGCCGAATGGATGAAGCACAGCAAATTGAAGCTGAACTCAGACAAGACAGAGGTCCTCATCCTCGGCTCCACCCCCTCCGCCTGGGACGACTCCTTGTGGCCAACATCGCTAGGAGCAGCCCCAAAACCCACCAACCACACACGCAAACTAGGGATCATCCTAGACTCCGCCCTCTCCATGACCAAGCAAGTCAACGCAGTTTCTGCATCCTGCTTCAACACCCTCCGTATGCTCCGCAGAATCTTCAAATGGATCCCCCCCGAACACCAGAAAGACCGTCACTCATCACCAGCAGACTGGACTACGGGAACGCCCTCTATGCAGGAACTACAAGCAAGCTCCTGAAGCGGCTGCAACGCATCCAGAACACCTCGGCACGACTGATCCTCAACATCCCACGACGCAACCACATCACACCCCACCTGAGAGACCTGCATTGGCTCCCCGTCAACAAGAGGATCACCTTCAAACTCCTCATCCACGCACACAAGGCCCTCCACAACACCGGATCAGTATACCTCAACCACCGACTCAACTTCCACACCCCCACACGCAGCCTCCGCTCTGCCAACCTCGCCACAGTACCTCGCACACAAAAAACCACCACCGGCGGCAGATCCTTCTCCTTCCTCGCCGCCAAGACCTGGAACACTATCCCTACCAAACTACGACAGACCCAGGACCTGCTGGCCTTCAGAAGACTCCTCAAGACCTGGCTCTTCGATAGTAGCAGCCCCCCCCCCCCCCCCCCAGCGCCTTGTGACCCTCACGGGTATGTAGCGCGCTTTACAAATGCATCTGTCTTGTATTGTATTGTATCATAGTAAATGTTACATAAAGACAACAAGGGGTGGATTCACACGTCATCCATACAGGTAGGCAGTATAGTTAAAGAGTACTTGGTCTGGAGAAGCACAAACTCTGAATTTAAAATGTAACACAATGAATTGGGGCTTTCTTTAATAACAAGAACTGATTTATACCCAAATAAACCCTATTTGCAACATTAGAATAATGAAAGTCTGGGGAAAGAATCCATACGCTCTAATCTATCCTTTGAAGTCTGCACGGAGTTCTTTGATGACAGTTAATTGCTCACTGTAAACTGCAACTAGCAAAAAGAAGTCTATGACAAAAGCAGTAACCCACTGACCTGTTTACATTATATTCACTTTGTGATCTGCATGCTACATGTTCTTTGCAGCAGGCATATTAACCCTCTGCTCTACCTTACCATGAATCAAAACTTCCACAAGTCAAAACTTTTACTAGACAAAACTCCAATCTCACCAGAGAGAACATTAATCACCAGAGTTTTCTTCATGTTTTAATTGTTGACTGAAAATTGCTGGAGGCCAGGAACACAGCAGCAAGTGCTTTTAAGCAAACAGGCGCCCCATGTGAAATCAGGACCCGGTGCATTGGCACCGGTCGCACCGCCCTAGAGCTGGCCCTGAATCCACTTGCACTATCGTTGAATGAGAGCACCATCTTAAGACCGAAGAACAAGACAGAGGGCCTGATTGACAAACTACATTTTATGGGACGTAAGTAGTACTACAGTAGTACCACATATTTTTTCCAGAAAGCATTTCACAAATTGACAAGTGTTAAATCTACCCTCCTCATACTTGTTCTATGAGGACAACCTCACACTTCACAAACTGCACTTTTAAAGGTACTACAGCCAAAAAGGACCCAAAACAGTAGTAAATGTACTCCAGCTCAGAGCCTGACTAAGGCCAGCACAGCACTTTTCTAACCACTGGTACTGCAACATCCTCACATAGGAAATAATGGAGATAGGTTCCTACAATAAATAAAATTAACATATTTCAACTAGTGAAACATTTAAATAAAAGCAATTTTATGTTAAAAAGTATCTAAAAATAAAACGTTTATTTTATTTGAAAATTTTGTAATTACTTTCTCAGAATTTGAAAATGAATTTAACTTTAATTTTTTATTCAAATCTAATTAAGAAATGCACGAACTCATGACAAATACATATATTTTACTTTGTTAAAAGCACATGCAGTCTGTGGAAGGCCACATGTACATGCAGCAGAAAAACGTGCTCTGGCAAGGGGACAAGAAATAAATAAAGCAATTGGACACTCTTGTCTCTTGTATGTGCCCTGTTGCCAGGCAGAAAATCCCGCTTCTTTCTGTGCTGTCCTGATTGTGAGTTTTGGATGGCCTTTCCCCCAATTCCTTTGAGTGAAATACAAGCGCAGGGAGGAGAAATGCATGCAGTGATAAGCAAGCAGGTAAGCAATCACTGACACAGGCAGGAGAAAAACAGCCGATGGGAATAGCAAACAGTGATCACAGTGCTCATGTAAAGAACTCCAATAGCTTCCAGTCAAGCTGTGAGCTGTGACTTAAGCCTGGTGTAGAAGTCAGCTGGATTTCAAGAAGAGGGAGCAAGCGTTCGCAGATGTGAAGAGTTGCTGTTCAGAAAAAAGTGCACCAATACTACAGAAAAATCCTTCGGAGAAAGGATATAATATACCAATACTCCAGGGGAGGAGTAAGACAGGAGAAGGTGGGGCATACACCCTCAAGAAACCACAGAGAATAAAGCTTTCCAGAAGGATATACAGTTTGACCAATCTGCAGCGAGGGCGTGGCCAAAGCCCATAGAAGTGAATGCAGCATGCCTCGCCGAGCACTTCATGCACACTGCTAGGCTTGACCTAAAAAGAAGAAGGGATCCATGTGGTTACCCTCCCCGAGGCTCAATAGGCCCGAGACCCCATCCCCACAGGGCCATTTGTGATAAAAAAAAAAAGGGAGGGGGTTGTGCGGCCCTCTTCCCCAAACTTTATCATCCACCATCTCCTGGAGCCAAACTCAACTTTAAATTGAGGGGGGCATGTGGCCCCCCTCTCTGCACCAGCAAATGCACTGGGTACCCCAGACCCCGGGGCAAGCTCACAGACTGTGTCCCATGGAGCTCACCCTCCCAAGGACACAGTACTTTCCGTGCCAACTTCAGTGTGGGCAGGGAAATATGTCTGCTCCCACCAGGCAGAAGCATTTTTAAATCTCCTACCAGGTGAGAGCAGACATGTCTTTCCAGCCTGCAAGAGCATGGTCAGGGAAGTCATATCATTTCTCACTCGGCGGGATCCGTAAAAATGCTCTTGCCAGGTGGGAGCAGACTTCTGTTTCCCTGCCTGTGCTCCTGCCGGCAGAGAAACACAGATTTCTCCTGCCCAAAGGAAGCATGCAGAAATAGCTGCCCCTGCAGGATGGGAGCAATGCCGACTTCCCATTGTATGCCCCTCCCCATAAAGGCCCTGGAGGATGGGGAAGTAGCCCATGTGCCTTCTACACTTTAGAAACATTGTTTGGCCCCTGGGGTTAAGGTCTCAGGGGCCAAAAGATTCTCAGAGAGGAGGCCCCACACCCCCTTCATTAAAATAAAAAAAATATGCCCCAGGGATGTGGGCCCAAAGGCCAATGCTGTGAACAGCCAAAGGGCTTGCGAGGCTTGGAGTTGGCAGGGGGGGTGTTGACCAGGGTGTTGGCTTTACTTATGAAAATAAAATATTACATTGCATTAAAAAAACTAGATATTCACTGAAAAAACAAAGTTAAAGTAGCGTCATAGTTAGGATGAGCATTTGTTTGCAATGTTTTAAACTTACAAACCCACTGAAATTCACTAGTTATAGCTATCTCAAGTAGCTTTTATTCGTGCCCCAAGGTAACCATAATTCATGCCCTTTCCTTGCACTGCTAATTATCCCACATAATATATTACTCATGACATCTTTTATGACATCATTGAGATAATGGTTGATGAGATAGGTACATTAGTGCGCGAGACATTTTTACTTGACATAACTACAACTGCTGAATTTCAGAGGCTTTTGTTACTTTAAGCTATGTGTTTTCAGTAATTATAGATAGATAGACAGATAGATAGATAGAGAGAGAGAGAGATAGATATATTTCACAGAAAAATCCACCACCACCATGCACAGTTTTTGTATTAATAATTTTACAGCAAATGTTGGGGTTACATTATCATTGATGTTATAGAAGATGTTATGAGCATTGTAATATATGGGGTAATCAGCAGTGCATTGCAAGGGTGCGAGTTATAGTTACCTTAGGGCATGTGTTATAGTTACTTGAGCTAACTATAACTACTGAATTTCTATGGTTTAGTGTATGTAAAATGTGAATCTAAACTATAACGTCCCTTTAACCTTTATTTTTTTCAGTAAATTGTTACATTTTTTAATGGTATTTCCTAACTATAATGTCCCTGTAACCTTTTGCTTCTTTAGTGAATTTTTGAATTTTTTTAATGATATTTCCTAACTAACCTCAGCTCTCAAACACTAACTGAATAACATTGTTTATGCTCCCTGTGTGCCGGAGCAATGCCGGATCCCCCTGAAGGCGGGGAGCCGGCAGGGGCCGCGGTGGCATTGGGGCTCCACCATGGCCCAAACCATGGCAAAGTGGGTGCCCTAGGTGGGCTCGAGGGCATTCACCCTTTATTGGAATGGGCTCCAGTGGATTGGGCCCTCTGGGCTGATATCAGCTTGGGTAGATGGGTCACGCAGCCCCCTCTCCCATTTTTATTTGCAAGGCCCCTGGTATGGGGTCGACAGAGCCAATATTGACACTGGGAGGGAGCTATGTGTCCTCACCCACCTAATAATATGGGCAGGCCTTGGGAATTGGGGTCCCTAGGGACAAAATCGGCCAGGTGAGGGGGACTGTGTGCCCCCTCCCCTTTCTTAATATGGGTGGTGTTCGGGAAATGGGTCCCTGGGGCAAGAAATCACCCAGGGAGGGCTGCTGCATGCACCCTCCCCATTTAAAATATTGGCACGGAGATGGGGTTTCTGGAGTCAAAATTGGCCTGGGGAGGGAGGCTTTGTGCCTCCCCCACATAAATTAAGCGATGGGCCCCAGGGATGGGGTTCTCTATGCAGATTACGGCCCAAAGAGGGAGGCTATGTACCCCCTCACCTTAAAAATGTGGCAGGCCCCAGGGTATGGGATCCCTCCCACCACAATCAGCACAGGGAGGGGGCTGTGTAGACCTCCCAGGGTTGGCTGCATAAGGGGGGTTCAGCTCTTCACAACATGGTGTTGGCCTCAGGGCCTACCCTCTGCATGCAACCAAACCCACACCATGCACTCCCCTTGCCATGCGCAGCAGGGGGTTGACTGCAGTGCCTGACCTGCGGCCTGGCTCAACAGCCAACCCCCCCACACTCAGACAATGGGATGTGTGATGTGGGATTTGTTGCAAGCGGGGGGTTGGCCGTAGGCCCTGGCCACTGGCCAGGCTCTGCTGACAACCTCCTGCTGCCCATGGTCAAAGGCTGTGCATAGCGCGGGGTTGGATGCATGCCAGTGGTTGGCCTCAGGGCAGTTCGATTAACATATGGTATTTTTTATTACTTTACAAAAGCCCTATAAATTCACTGGAAAACCCAAAGGTTACAGGGATGTTATAATTAGGATGTGCCATAAAAAAAACATAGAAATCCACTGAAAAAAACTAAGCTTACAGGAACGTAATAGTTAGAAAATACCATTAAAAAAATAGACATTCAGTGACAAAACTGAAGGTTACAGGTACGTTATAGTTAGCTTCACTTTTTATACACACAATACCATAGAAATTCGGCAGTTATAATAAGAGTAATGTGAAGGAACTATAACTCTAAGGTAACTACAACTCGAGCCCTCACCAATACACTGCTAATTACCCCACATATTACAACACGCATAACATTTTCTATGACATCATTAATAATGTTTCTCCAACATCTGACATAAAATAATTAATAAGGCAAATGCACATGGCGGGCATGAGTTATAGTTACCATATGTCATGAGTTATAGTTACTTGAGATAACTCTAATTATAACTGCTGAATTTCTATGGTTTTGTGTGTATAAAATGTGAACATAACTGTAACGTCTCTGTAACCTTTGGTTTTTCCATTGAATATCTACATTTTTTTGATATTTCATAACTATAACTTCCCTGTAACCTTTGTATTTTTATAGTGAAAAGAAAATATATATATATATTAAACAGAAAAGGTTGCCCTGCATGAAGACGCCACACACGGGGAGTAATCACCTTTTAATTGAAGACTTGCAATTGTAACAGCCTCCCACAGCAGTCATTTTCAAAAGAGCCCAATGTGTTTCAGACACAACTGTCCTTGTTCACAGGCTGAGAAAAAGAGGACCAGCAACCGCATTGTGGAACACCTAATAATGTCTCTCAAGTCCCGCCGCAGTGGGCGTATGCAAGATTGCATGCTGGTATTTGTGGTTCCACAGTCAATCATTCCGAAGTGGGTGCTTCCGTGCCTCTCAAATTGTTAAATGTCTCCCCCCCATGGGTTGATGTGAAGCCATCTTTGAGCGGACTCGCGCGCGTAGGGTGACGGGAGAGCCTACTTAAAGTCGCCCCTTCCGCGCAGCGGAACGCGCAGGTGGAAGCCTTCGCTTAGCCTGAGTCGTGCCAGAGTCCTGCCCGTCTGCGCCCGTCAGCGTCTCGGAGGCGGCGGGGCGGCTGTGGATTCTGATTGGAAGCGGGGAGTATGTTACATTATACCTCTGCTACGCTTCGAGCCTTGCGTACTACATCTAGCCTGTGTCGCTCTGTTTTCCCCGGTCGACACAAGGGTAAACGTCGCTGCCCGGCGTGTGGCTGGTCGCCCACTGGGTCACTCTGCTGCGCCCCTAGGGCATCTAAAGTACATGCGAAACATCTCTGTCTGCTGTTGAACACAAGATCGGTAGGAAGACATGCCCAGTACATCTACGATCTTCTTGTCAGGGATAATCCTCTTTGCCTGCTCCTGACCGAAACTTGGTTGGGAGAGGCGTCCAATCCGGACATCTTTACTGCGATCCCTCCAACCTATAATATTTTCCGCCAAGACAGGGCGAAGGGTAGGGGGGGCGGAGTTGCTGTGGTGGTGAGGAAGAACATTTCTTGCTCTGTTCTTCCTGTTAACTCCATTGAGGGCTCTGAATCCCTTGGTTTTACGCTCAGACTGTCTCCAGCTCAAGCACTTAAGGGTCTGTTGGTCTACAGGCCTCCTGGCCCGGTGGGTTCCTTTTGGGAGGACCTACAGACAGCCATCTCGGAGCTGGCGCTGTCTGCACAGCATTGCTTGCTGGCAGGCGATTTCAACTTTCATCTCGATGTCACGGACGATCCGAATGGGGTTAAACTGCTGGATATTACATCTCCGCTTGGCTTGGCACCGTTTGTGTCAGGGCCTACACATGAGAGAGGGCATACCCTCGATCAAGTGTTCTCCTCTGTCCCAATTGTCGACATCGAAATACGGCCGGTGCTCTGGTCGGATCATAGATTGATTGGGTTTTCCGTGTTGGAAAATGGGCGGTCTGACATCTGCGCCCCCACGGTGTCCAGAACGGCCTCGAGAGCGTTGTACAGAGTGACGCCTGATATGTTGGAGCAGGCGCTCACAGAACATCCCTGTCCCCTCTCGGGGGATCCGGAAAGAGACACTGAGGCCCTGCAGCTATGGCTGACTGAGAGGTTAGATGATCTTGCACCAAGGGTAACCCCCCGGTCCTCGGTGAGACGGCAGTCGGCGCCGTGGTTTACGGAGGCGCTGCGTTTGGCTCGCAGTCAATGCAAGGTTGCTGAGCGGGCCTGGCGCCTTCAATATGATGGGGAGGCCAAACTCGCCTATAGATCTGCGGTGAAGGCCTATCATCGTGACATTCTTGGTGCCAAGCGGGAATATCTTGCCAGGAGGATTGAGGCGGCGGCGAACTCCTGTAAGGAGATCTTCACGATTGTGAAGGAGTTCACGGCCCCTTCCTCCTATTCACCCCCCCCTGTATCATCGGATGCGTGGGCATGTGATCTTGCCACTTTTTTCACCGACAAGATCAAGGCAATTCAGGCCTCCTTCTCGGAGAGCGTGGCGGAGGGTTGCTGTGGCCTCGGGGCAGGACTTGGAACATCGTCCCTGCCTACGGCAGTACTGGCTGACTTTCCTCCTGTCTCCAGTGATATGTCCCGGGCTCTGCTGGCCAGTCTCAAATCTGGCTCCCCACTTGACCCCTGCCCTGCCAAATTTTTGGCCGGGATGGCGGCAGTGGTGAATCCCCTGGTCAACCCGATCCTCAATGCCTCCTTGAGGGTGGGGAGTGTCCCTCGCACCTGGAAAAGGGCGATGGTGATCCCCCTTCTGAAAAAGCCTGGTCTTGATGCCGAGGTCTTGGCCAATTATAGGCCAATTTCACTTCTCCCGGCCCTGGCTAAGATCACCGAGAAACATGTTCATGGTGTCTTGTCGAGCTTTTTAGAATCTAACAATTTGCTCCATCCATCCCAATCCGGGTTCCGTCCGAACTTCAGTACGGAAACGGCGTTGGTGGAGGTCTCTGAGATCATCAGGGAGACCTTGGATGTGGGTGGCAAGGCCATGTTAGTCATGTTGGACCTGTCGGCGGCCTTTGACACCGTCCCCCATGAGGCGCTCCTCGCTAGGCTTCATGACATCGGCCTAAGGGGGACGGCGTTCAGATGGTTTTCATCTTTTCTGGAGGGCCGCCGCCAGACGGTCTGGGTGTCCCAGAGCTCCGCCGAGATGCCGCCATTGGGAGTTGGGGTTCCACAGGGGTCTGTATTGAGCCCGACATTGTTCAACATCTTTATGTCCCCCCTGACGGCTGCGGTGGAGGCTTACGGAGCCCAGATCGTGTCCTATGCCGACGACACTCAACTCCTTTTCACATGTGCTAAAGATCAGCCATTTGATGGGGAGAGAATACGGGACTGCCTGGATATGGTCTTTGGCTGGTTCCAGCGGAACAGTCTAAAGGCCAACTCCAGTAAGTCGGAGGTGTTATTCTTCGGCTGTGTCATCGATCCCGAGTGGCGGCAGTGGTGGCCGGCCGCCATGTGTCCCCGGCACAATCTTCCTTGGTGGCCAAAAATCTCGGCGTTAAGCTTGACAACAAGCTTTCTCTCGGATCGCATGTTCCTGGCCTGGCCGGCACCTGTTTCGGTGTTCTGAAAATGCTCCGCAGGTTTCTTCCACTACTATCTGCGGAGCATAGACGGATTACGGTGCAGGCGCTTATCGGATCCAGGCTAGACTATGCCAATGCCCTTTTCCTGGGTCTTCCAGACTATTTGGTCCAGCGTCTGCAGGTGACACAGAACTCTGCAGCGCGCGCAATCTTTGGTTTGCATAGACGCGCACGGGCTTCTGGTCTTCTGCAGACGCTGCATTGGCTCCCGATCCGAAAGCGGATTATGTTCAAATCCTTGACGCTGGTACATAAAGCTCTGTTTGGCTCAGGCGCAGGTTATCTGCAGAAGAGATTGGCTTTCTATCGCCCCGCCCGCTCACTGCGTTCGGAATCCCTTTTCACGGCTGTGGTTCCACGCGTGAGGAAGGCTCGGATTGGGGGGCGCTCTTTCAGCCACAAGGCCTCCCAGCTGTGGAACTCGCTCCCACTGGTACTTCGCAGTACTCCCAATTTGCTTCAATTCAGAAAGAATTTGAAGACTTGGCTTTTTAATCTTTCTGTTTAGGTGGATTTTTTTTCCTTTTCTCTTTTGGGGCTCCTGTTTTTCTTGTTATGTTGTTATACACTGTAGCTGTATGTGGAAAGCGCCGGGACACTCTTTTAGAGTAGCCGAGCGCTATATAAACGCATCTTAACATAACATAACATAACATTACACTGCCCATTCGATGTCATTCAACCTGGGACCCCCATTTCTACAGCATCTTGGTTTCAAGCCGCCACCGATCCACACTAGAAGCAGCAGAGCTTCTTCGCGGCTGGACCGGCCGGTAAACATCAAACAGAAAACGTTGGCCTGCATGAAGATGCCACACACGGGGAGTAATCCCCTTTTAATTGAAGACTTGTAGTTGTAACAGCCTCCCACAGCAATATTTTTCAAAAGAGCCCAACGTGTTTCAGAAACAATTGTCCTTGTTCACAGGCTGAGAAAAAAAGGGCCAGCAACCGCATTGGGGAACACCTACTAATGTCTCTCAAGTCCCACCCCAGTGGGCGTATATCAAGATTGCATGCTGGTACTTGTGGTGCCACAGTCAATCACCCCCCCCACGGTCCCCAACGGAGAGGCCAGGTCCCGGGGATGGGGTCCCTGGGGCCATAAGTGGCCTGGGAGGGGGGCCATGTGGCCCCCCTCCCCAATAAGTAATTCTTTTTTAAACATGGAAATGCCGGCCACAGTGGATGGGGTCCCCAGGGCCATAATTGGCCGGAGGAGGGGGGCCATGCGATCCCCTCCAAAGAATAAATAAAAATTAAAAAAATTAAAAAGTCTGGCCATGCCCCGGGGATGGGTTCCCTGGGGCCAAAATTGGCCTGGGAGGAGGGCCATGCAGCCCCCTTCCCGTTTTTCAAACAAAAAAAAGTAAAAAGGAGTCAGGCCCTGGGGGATGGGGTCCCCAGGGCCACAAAAATGTAAAAGAAGGGGGGCCACACAGCCCCCCTTGTTAGAAAAATATAGACATAAAAAAGCCGGCGAGACGCTGGAGGCCACGCCCCCTTACTCCACCACTCTGCAAATGCGCCCCCGGCATGTTCTAAGTTGGGGGATTAAGTCCCCTTGAACACTGAAGGTCCCTGGGGGCCAACTAGCCCACCAGGTACCTCCAGTAAATGCCACACAGCTGCGTTACAGAGAGGTGGTCAGATGCCACGCCCCTTTTTACTCCTCTCTGCAATGCAGGTCTGTGACGCTTATTGGAGATACCTGGTGGGCTAGTTGGCCCCCAGGGAACCTCAGGATTAAAGGGGACTTAATCCCCCAGCTTACAAGGCACCAGGGGGCGCGTTTGCACAGTGGTGCAGGGAGGGGACAGGGCCTGATATTAGAAGAGTGCCAACCCGCCCCATTGCGTGTTGTAAATTGGGAGATTAAGTCCCCTTGAATCCTGAGGGTCGCTCGGGGCCAACTAGCCCACCAGGTACCTCCAGTAAGCACCAGTGAGCTGCGTTGCAGAGAGGTGTTCCGAGGCCACGCCCCTTTTTACACCACTCTGCAAACGCGGCTTCTGGTGCACTGCTGGTGGGGCGATGAGGTCCTCTTCTGTCCCGAGGACCCCAGGACACAAGTGGACTTCATCCTTTGAGCAGCAGTATTTCAGAAGCCAAGTTTGCACCCTGGTGTAAAAAGGGGTATGGCCTTGGAACACCTCTCTGCAATGCAGCTCTGTGGTGCTTAAAGGAGGTACCTGGTGGGTGAGTTGGCCCCCAGGGACCCTCAGAATTCAAGTGGACTTCATCCCTTAACTTACAAAGTGCCGGGGGGTACGTTTGCACAGTGGTGCAGGGAGGGGGCGGGGCCTGATATAACAAGTTAGAAATCTTGCTGTGTGGGACTTACTGGAGGTAATAAAAGGGTAGTTGGCCCCCAAGTTTGATGTTCGGGGCTAACTACCCCTGCTGTTACCTCCAGTAAATCCCACACAGTGGGATTGCTAAAAGGTGTTTGGAGGCCAGCTCACCTTTCTTCACCACTCTGAAAAGGAGACTGCTATGTTATAGTTAGAAATTAGCATTTAAAAAACCTTTGAAATTCACTGAAAAAAACATAGGTTTCAGGGATGTTATAGTTAGAAATTAGCATTTAAAAAGCCTTTGAAATTCACTGAAAAAAACCATAGGTTTCGGGCACGTTATAGTTAGAAATGAGCATTTAAAAAACCTTAGAAATTGACTGGAAAAAAAAAAAGGTTTCTGGGACGTTATAGTTAGTTGGACATTTCACTCGTACAAAACCAGAGAAAATCCGCCGGTATAGTTAGTTCAGCTAACTTTAACTCCGCCCCCGCTATGCCCTGCTGATGAGGTCACATATTACATCATCCATGACATGGTCAGTGACATCACTGATGACATCACTTATGTCATCTCAAATGATTTGAATGTTTGCATGAAAAGAGTCTGTATGTGGCAGCTGGACAGAAAATTACGTTGGTGAATAAACGCTGTCAAGAGTTTATTTAACTTGCACGTGACACTTTATCTTTGCATGTAAGCAAGACAAATTGAAAGACTCTGTGGTTCTAAAAAACAAATGCTATTAAGCAACATTCGAATGGATGCCACAATTTAGCAAGTTTCTTGAGGCAGCAATAATGAATATTGGGACATGCATGCACTAAGCTGCGTCATGTAGGGGCATGGACATAAAATGACCTGTGTCTGGTTACCTCTTCACCTATGATTAAGGCATTCTGCCGAAACGCGTCAGGTTTGTGTAGCTGCAGCCACATTTTGCATTTAAATAAACGCTGCTCAAGCTCTGTAAATTGACCTCAGCACCTTTTGTTGTGGAAATAATTACCAGGAGTATCTGTTTCCGTCGACTGAGGCCACCCTGCAGAGTTGGGGACCCTCATCGACAGAAGACTGTTTGGAGATTTTCTATGGGGGGCATAAGCTGCTTGCTTCCACACATTGAAAGAGGATTGCACCTAAAAGTATGTGATTTTTTAGGCGAGAAAGGGAGAAGGGAGAGGTTTTTACCTCTTTCTAGCAATTCCAAACTAATGCGCATTTGCATGAAAAGAGTTTTGATGTGGCAGCTGGATAGAAAATGAGGTCGGTGAATAAACGCTGTCAAGAATGTATTTTATATTGCACGTGACACTTTATCTTTGCATTTAAGCAAGACAAATTGAAAGACTTTGTGGTTCTAAAAAAGAAAACGCTATTAAGCAACATTGGTATGGAAGCCACAATTCAGCAAGTTTCTTAAGGCAGCAATAATGTATTGTGGAACTTGCATGCACTAAGCTACGTCATGTGGGGTATGGACATGAAATCACCTGTGTCTGGTTACCTCTTTACCTATGGTTAAGGCATTCCACTAAAACGCGCCAGGTTTGTGTACCTTCAGCCACATTTTGCATTTAAATAAACGCTGCTTAAGCTCGGTGAATTGACCTCAGCACCTTTTTTTGTGGACTTAATTACTGATAGTTTCTGTCCCTGTCAGCTGAGGCCGCTCTGTAGGGTCAGGGACCCCAGTCGACAGAAGACTGTTTTGAAGATGTTATATGGGGAGCATAACCTGCTTGCTTCCACACGTTGAAAGAGGATTGCACCTAAAACTATGTGATTTTCGAGGCAAGAAAGGCAGAAGGGAGAGGTTTTCACCTCTTCTTGGCAATTACAGACTAATGCATGTTTGCAAGAAAAGAGTTTTGATGTGGCAGCTGGATAGAAAATGAGGTTGGTGAATAAAGGCTGTCAAGAATGTATTTTATATTGCACGTGACACTTTTATCTTTGCATTTAAGCAAGACAAATTGAAAGACTTTTTGGTTAAAAAAAACCCGCTATTAATCAACATTGGAATGGATGCCACAATTCAGCAAGATTCTTGAGGCAGCAATAATGCCTTGTGGCACTTGCGTGCACTAAGCTACGTCACGTGGGGGCATGGACATAAAAGCACCTGTGTCTAGTTACCTCTTTACCTATGATTAAGGCATTCCGCCGATACGTATCAGGTTTGTGTATCTACAGCTAGATTTTGCATTTAAATAAACGCTGCTTAACTCTGTGAATGGGCCTCAGAACCTTTGGTTGTGATATATATATAGGAGTGATGCGTGAGCCAGCACCTTTGGACCCTGTACTCAAATACAACGTGTCACCCCCCGAGCGGTTACATTACCACGGTGTTTACATTCTATTGTACGGGGAGAGAGGCTGCACTCTTTACTGCGGGGGATACAATTGGTCTCAGCCTGAAATCTTTCATCAAACTTGGATCCTCAGTTGGATGAATGAGGTCCGGATGCCAACAGGATTTGGGACACCACTGGGAGTCTGGTAGAACCGCTCATGGAAGTGGTCACCATGCCGAACTCCATCTACCAGCATGCACCAGGTCCAAGCCCAGCGCGAGGTGTATCACAGCATTAAGCAGAGGAGGAGCTTAAACATCCAGCTACTGGGAGTGGCTACAGTAACACCAGTAGATTTAAACCTGCTCCAGGCGCAAAGAACTGCTTGAAACCAGGCACCTAGGAAAGCCTTACAGCTGAAACGCATCTGCCACAGCATTTCTTGAACTCTGATCCCTACGCGCTGTAAGCGATTTGCTGAATAAATTCCAATTGTTTTAAATCCCTGCTTGTGTTGGGCTCATTCCGAGTAGTGAATGAGTATTGGACTTAATATATATATGTATATATATCCACACTTCTTACTTATGTATACCCGCCACTGCTCCAAAGTAGAGGGCGTATCATCTTAATGGACAACCCAAGTATGGTCCAGACACAATCAACAATTCCCCTCACAAACGGAAGGATGACAATGCCTTGCCTCAAGACAAAATTTTATTTTATTTGTCGGCTGTTACCGGACGCATTTTTCCTGCACAACAGGCTTGCTCACCTTTGATAGAGTTTTCAACCAAATTTAAACACCTTTTCATGACGAATCACGTGAGAACTACTCAATAAATGTAAGTGAAGACAGACTGGTATTTTTACAGTTGATTTACATACCATCAAATCATATCTACATTGCATTGTCTGCTGTTGATACTTCATAATAGTAATGTACGTCAACTTCATGTTGTATTTCTATACAATTCGTCATTGGAATATTCTTAATATTAATATTCCAACAGCCAATATTTGTTGTACAGTCATGGGTATTCTTAAGGTATTTATATCCCTTCATCTAGCCCCAGTGGGCATATCTTTCTTAACGGACCATTTGTCATTGCCATAATTACTAATTTGTATTTCAGCCCTAGTGGGCCGGTAAACGTTTTTTTCCTCCTCCTCCTAAACATGCATGTTGTCCTAACTATTAGAACTACACTATTCCTCTCCTAATGGGCATGTTCTACGGCAGAAATAAAACATCACAATACCAGTTGTCTTCTACAATACAAAGTGCACAAAATGATAATAAGAATACCACAACCATATAAAAACAGTTAAAAACAGAGAGATTTCAAGGAAGTTCACTGTAGCCTATCACATTTCATAAATGTGTGGAATCCTTCTTCCGTATTTAATCCTCCTGGGATCTTTGTATCGAGCTCTATTATATAGCAGGACTCCAACCTTCTTATATATATGTAGACACACACACATATATGTATATATATACAGAAACACACACATATATATGTATATGTTAGATATCCGATTGTTTCTTTCCAGAAAAATCACGCAGCACACCAAAGGATTCTTTTCAAATGGGTCTCCTTTATTCCAACGAGACGCTATGTATATGTGTATATGTATGTATGTATATAGTTATAGTTAGGACCTATTTTCCATAGGAAATCCGCAACATTCTATTCCCAATAAGTCTGGCAGCGATTGACGAATCTTCGCGAAAATTTCCAAACTTTTGGCCAGGTCCGCTCCGCTCCTACCCTGAAAGTTGTGTGGTGATTCGTCAAGCGGGGGCCGAGAAAAAAGGAGGGTCCCAAAACGCATTTTCCCCATGCTATTTCCCGTAGGATCTGTTGTCGCAGCTACAGCCCGAACTGCTGAACGGAATTACACCAAATTTGGCATAGAGGTAGTCCTCAGTTCAGACTCGTGCCTTTTGCTTAAATGGTGGAAATCTGTTCAGTAGTTCCTGAGAAAATTAGGGTAAAAAAGTTAGTGATATCTATGGCCGGGGAGGATCCACGCACCCTCCCCACACCCTCCCAGAACCCTCCCGAGCATGAGCTGAATGCTAATTGGCTGCCAACACTCTGAATCAGGAAATGTTGGCAGCCATCTTGTGCCTCGGTAGAACCGAGGCACAAGAAAACCGAAGAAAAGGCGCAAAATGCGACAAGGGGGCAGGGTAGAAACACCCTGACCCCCTAGGCCTGCTCAGGGGGTCCCACAAGGACCCCCAAGGCCCCCAATTTTTTTTTTTGTTTTTAAAAATCGCGGGATGCGCGTAGGGTCCGCGCATCCCGCTAATGAAAAAAAAAAAGAAACACGGTCTTCTGCGCTTCGTTTTGAATTATGCCCCCGGGGGGGCCAAGTCCCGGGGACAATATGGTATTATAATGGGGGCCCAGAGGGTCCCCCAAGCCCTGGGAACCGCCACCCCCCGGGGCTTTTGTAAAATATGTGGGGGGGCTCTCAGCACCCCCAACCCTGGGGACTGCCACCCCCGGGGCTTCAATTTCTTTGTTGGGGGCTCTCAGGCCCCCCCGTGGCCCCGGGGACTGCCACCCCCTGGGGCTTTTTAAAAAAAAATCTACCCTGTGTGGGGGGCTCAAGCCCCCCCGCACGCCCTGGGAACCACCACCTCCCCGGGGCTCTAAATATGTAAAATGGGGGGTCCGTGAGGGACCCCCCAGCCCCGGGGACCACCACCCCCCGGGGCTTTGAAAGAGGTGGGAGGGGGGCCGTGAAATCCCCTCCCGGAGCCCTCGATGGCCCTGGGGACCGCCACCCCCCAGGGCCGGCTCCTGCAGTGTCCCGGGTGCCCACCCCGGGACACTGCCATTTGCAATGAGAGGGCAGGAGCCTCGCGGCTCCCACCCTGTCAGTGCAAACTGCTTTGCTATTTGGAAGAGAGAGCAGGAAACCTGCTTTCTCTTCCAAATAGCAAAG
This sequence comes from Triturus cristatus, assembly GCF_964204655.1. Lineage (NCBI taxonomy): Eukaryota > Metazoa > Chordata > Amphibia > Caudata > Salamandridae > Triturus > Triturus cristatus. The sequence goes on from NC_140593.1 coordinate 870,414,735, forward strand.
CTGATTGCTTTTCCACATGGGAGCAGCATGTTAGCTGCTCCCCATGTGGAAAAGCAATGCCGGCTCCTGCAGGAAGCGGGGAGCCGGCTGGGACCGTGGGGGGATTGGGACCCCCCACGTTCCCCAACGAGATGGCCAGGCCCCGGGGATGGGGTCCCTGGGGCCATAAGTGGCCCCCCTCCTAAAACTTAAAAAAAAAAAAAAACGACCCGGGGGATGGGTCCCCTGGGCCTTAAGTGGACACAGGACTACGCAGCCCCCTCACTAAAAATATGTTTCTTTGTTTTTTTTTTTTTAAAAGGCCCATGCCCCGGGGGATGGGGTCCCCGGGGCAGATTAAGGCCTCGGGAGGAGGGCCACGCGGCCCCCCTCCACAGTATAAAAAAAAAGAAAATTAGGGGGCAGGCCCTGGGGGATGGGGTCCCCAAGGCCAAAAAATAAGAAAAAGAAGGGGGGCTACACAGCCCCCCTTCTTAAAAAGAATTTTATTTTAATAAAACGGAATCGGGGAGGAGGACACACCCCCTCCTTTCATCACTCTGCAAACGCGCCCCCTGGCGCGTTTGCAGAGGGGGAACAAATTCCCCTTCAATACTGGGTGTTAGAATATGGGTTCTCTGGTTGGCACAGGTAGGTACTTGTGACAAGCAGGGAACCTTTCCTCTAGTCAGGGTAAGGGGTTACACACCTAAAATAACCCCTGCTCATCCTCTAGGTAGCTTGGCGCGAGAGGACAAGGCTTATCTCAGAGCGTTATAGGTTAAGCATTTGTGAACACATACAGTAACCAAGTGACAACACTACAAATGGACACCACACAGGTTTTTATATTAAAAATAAGGATTCTTTATATAGAGCTACCACAAGACCATTAAACGACAAAAATACACAATACTGTTACTTGGGATGGTAGAAGATTGCTTAGTTCTCTTAAGTTCTTAAATGCGACACTTTAAGTCAATGTACCTGAGATGCGACACGCAGGGCAACGAAAGTGTTGCAACGATGCTGATGCGATGAAGTTTTTGGTGCAAAGAAATAAAGACGTGAAGATCTTCCAGATGCGTTACGCTTCTCCGATGTTGCGAGAAGACTCGACTCGATGCGTGAGCTACAGCGGCGTCACCCCTTTATGCGATGCGACGACAGCGGCCTTGGCAGCAGCACTCTTCTCCGACGTTTGCGAGACGCTTCCGCTCGATGCGATGCTGCAGTGGCGTCACCCCTTTACGCGATGCGACGACAGCAGCTCCGACGGTGGCACGCTTCTCCGTGGGTGCGAGGCGCTTTTCTTGATGCGGTGCAATGCAAAAACTACGATGGCTGCGATGGCGACACGCTTCTTTCTCGATGCGAGACTCTTCTCTTGATGCGGTGCAATTCATCAAATGCGATGGCTGCGATGGCGACACGCTTCTTCGGCGTTGCGAGACTTCCGAAATGATGCGAGACGCTTCCGCTCGATGCGATGCAGCGGCGACACCCTTTGCGAGATGCGACAACAACAGCTCCGACGGCGGCACGCTTCTCCTTCTCGAGTCGCGCTTCCAGCTCCTTGCGACACGCAGTCCCTCAGAAGGCCCAACAACAGCAGCAGGCACTTCCAAAGAACTCTGAGGAGCTGGGGGTGAAGTCCACTGGTCCTGGGACTTCGTTCAGGGGGCAAGCTCAGCACAAGCCCTTGGAGATCATTTTCAGCACAAGTTGAAAATAAAAAGTCTTTCCCAGTTTTTCTCCTCTCCTTCAGCAGCAAGGCAACCACTGCAGGCCAATCCTCCAGGTCAGGGACAGAACTCCTCCTTACAGCTTTCCCGGTTCTTTCTCCTCTGGCAGAGGTTCTTCTTGTTTAAGCAGGATCTAATTTCTTGGGAGCAGGGTCCCAATACATATACCCCTAATTCCTTTGTTCCTCTCGGGTTGAGGGGCCTTTGCCCAGTCCAAACCAGTTCTTGAGCACTTTGTTTTTGTGAGGCAGGCTGTTTCTTTCAGGGTGCAGGGCAGAGACATCAGCCGCTCCACAGGAGGTGGAGCCAGCATTGTGGTGGCAGAGCACAGCCCTATTCAGAGTCCAGGTGCACTCCTCCCACCCATCTATCTGTCAATCTTCCTATTCACCACCAGGCTACCTAGCCCTGCCCCTCTGGGTTTCCCCAGCCCTGTCACTCACACAAGCCAGACAGCAGATACACATCACACAGAGGCGGGCTGGAATGGTTAGACAAGCAAAGGCCAACTTTCTAAAAGTGGCATTTGCAAACACAGAATATTAAAATAAACCTTACTAAAAGATGTACCTTATTATTCTGAGTTCAGGCATACTAAACTCGATTTTCTACCATGTTCCCTGGGCATGTTAGGATCATAGGATGTAACAATCTTAACAGCCCATTCTGGCATATGGGGACAGGTAGCCTTACAATAGTGAAAAAATGAAAATGGCTGTAATTCACTATTAGGACATGCCACACACATCAGGGCTTGTCCTACCTTATGCTTACAATGCACCCTGCCCTTGGGCCTACCATAGGGGTGACTGATAGGAAGTTAAGGGAAGGTTTAGGGACTGGCAAGTGGGTGCACTTGCCCAGTCAGCATGACAGTACCAGACTGCACGCAGGTTCTGCAATGGCAGACCCTAGAGACATTTTACCAGGCCGCTTTTGTGGGTGGCACAACCAGTGCTGCAAGCCCACCAGCAGCATTTGTATTTACAAGCCCTGGGCACTCCTGGTGCACTTTACTGGGGTCTGACAGTAAACCAAATAAGCCAATCATGGAATCCAACCACCATACACATTTTAAAATAGGGAGAGCATATGCACTTTAGCACTGAACAGCAGTGGTAAAGTGCCCAGAGTCATAGAATAGCCAACAACAGGTCAGAAAAAGTACAGGTGGAAGGCGAAAAGTTTAGGGACCATCGGGCCAAAAGGGCCAGGTCCAACACTGGGGGTCCCTGGGGGCCAACTAGCCCACCAGGAAACTCCAGTATGTACCAGAGGGCTGCGTTGCAGAGAAGTGTTCTGAGGCCACACCCCTTTATGCACCTCGCTGCAACGCAGCTCTGTGGCGCTTAATGCAGGTACCTGGTGGGCTAGTTGGACCCCAGGGGACCTCAGGATTCAAGGGCAGTTAATCTCCCAACTTAAAACGCGCCACAGGGTGCGTTTGCACAGTGGTGAAGGTAGGGGGCCATCAGTGATGTCACTGACCATATCATGAGTGATGTAATATGTGACGTCATCAGCAGTGCATTGCGGGGGCATGAGTTATAGTTAGCTGAACTAACTATAACGGGGGAATTTCTAGGGTTTTGTACGAGGGAAATGTCCAGCTAACTATAACGCCCCTGAAACCTATGTTTTTTTCAGTGAATTTATAAGGTTTTTTAAATGCCAATTCCTAATTGTAACAACCCTGAAACCTATGGTTTTTTCAGTGAATATATATATGTATATGTATGTATGTATATTATCTACTAGCGGTCGCCAGTAGATAGTTATAGTTAGGACCTATTTTCCATAGGAAATCCTCAACATTCTATTCCCAATAAGTCTGGCGCCGGTTGATGAATCCTAGCGAAATTTTCCAAACTTTTGGCCAGCTCTGCTCCGCTCCTACCCTGAAAGTTTCGTGGTGATTCGTAAAGCGGGGGGCGAGAAAAAAGGGGCGTCCCAAGACGTGTTTTCCCCATGCAATTTCCTATAGGATCTGATGTCGCAGCTACAGCCCGAACCGCTGAACGGAATGACACCAAATTTGGCAAAGAGGTAGTCCTCAGTTCAGACTCATGCCTTTTGCATAAATGGTGTGACTCTGTTCATTAGTTCCTGAGAAAATTAGGGTAAAAAAGTTAGTGATATCTATGGCCGGGGAGGATCCGCGGACCCTACACGCACCAAATGCGCACCCTCCCCGAATTGAGCGCGCACCCTCCGGACCGCGCGCTGAATGCTAATTGGCTGTCGAGTGTCTGTCTACATTTGAAACCAGGAACTGTTGGTGGCCATTTTCTGCCTCGGTAGAAGCGAGGCTGAAGAAGCAAGGGGAATAAGTGTGTAAAACATATAAAGGGGGCAGAGTGGAAATACTCTGACCCTCTAGAGGTGCTTAGGGGGTCCCAGAAGGACCCCCTGGGGCCCCCTTTTTTTAAAAACAAAAACAGCGAAATGCGCGCAGGGTGCGCGCATCCTATCGCGTTTGGTGCACAGATCCTCTCGCGTTGGGTGCACGGATCCAAGGAAAAAAAATTGAAAAAAGACAAGAAATCATTGGTTGTATGACAACTTTCTACACTGAAAGGTAGGGTGTATATTTCTGTTTTTTTTAAACGCAGGATTCTTATTGGTTAACAAAAACTGATTGTAAGGAACATTATATATGATAAGCTGATATGTTGAAAAGTCAAGCACACTTGCTGTCTTGTTTAGCAACATTGTGTGCTGAACTTGTGACCTGTTTGCTCAGTACAGTGTTCCATGACCTGTTTCTATGGTAACAGGCAGAAGGCAGATTGGGGGAAGGGTTGAAATGTATTTTATTTGGAAAGGGTTGAAATGTTTAACCAATAGAAATGTGTGTTTGCTTTTGAATTTATGTGTGAAGGATTGTGATTTGATGTTTACATGTATATGTGTGGAAAATGAAAGGGAAACTTTGCCATTCTTTGTTTTTGCTGAGAGGTGCACAGTGCAGAGATTCTGTATAAGAAAATCTGGTGTGTGACTGATATCTGGTGTGTGACTGACATACTTTTTAATCTACAAAATAACGTGAAAGGTGAGTTATTTAATTGTGAGGGGATGTATGTAGACTATTTTGATTTTAATCAGACTAATGTATTTCTCCTGCTAAAGTGTAGGGAGTACTTTTTTTCTCTACAATCTTATTGACAGTGTGTGTGCATGTAGAAACCATTCTGTGATAAGCATTTGTGTTTTTCATGTATTTGCAGACAGATATCTGTGCTGTTTTTATATTTTGGTAGAATTAGAAACCAGTTATTGTTTCTGAATTTGTGAAATGAGTCATGTTTCTATACTAAAATGTAGTACTCCTTCTAGATGGAGAAATGTGTTTTGGTATAGTGCAAGGGATAGTGTTGTTTGTCTAGAATCACACAGTGAGTATGTGTGCATTTGGGAACCACTGTGAGGAAGTATTTGGTAACATCGTGTATTTGCTGACAGATAACTGTTTTAAAACCTGTCTTGTTGTCAAGTTTTAGTAGCATTAGAAGGCAGTTTTTGCTTATGCTTTGATTAAATGAGTCAGGCTTTGACACAAAAGTGCAGTCCTGAAATATGTAGATTGTGTGCAGTTCCTTTATCACTTCCACTGTAGTGAATGAGTTTTGGTAAACTCCTAGGGACAGTGGTGCTTGTCTAGAATCACACTGTGAGTCTGTGTGCATTTGGGAACCACTGTGAGAGAAGCATTTGGTAACATCGTGTATTTTCTGACAGATAACTTTTTTAAAACCTGTCATGTTGTCAAGTTTTAGTACATTAAAAGCCAGTCTTTGCTTATGCATTGATTAAATGAGTTAGGCTTTGACACAAAAGTGCAGTCCTGAAATATGTAGATTGTGTGCAGTTCCCTTACCACTTCCACATTAGTGAATGATTTTTGGTAAACTCCTTGGTATAGTGGTTGTTGTCTAGAATCACACTGTGAGTCTGTGTGCATTTGAGAACCCCTGTGAGAGAAGCATTTGGTAACATTGTGTATTTTCTGGCAAATAACTCTTTTAAAACCTGTCATGTTGTCAAGTTTTAGTAGCATTAGAAGCCAGTCTTTGCTTATGCGTTGATTAAATGAGTCATGCTTTGACAGTAATGTGCTGTACTTTAATATGTAGATTGTGTGCAGTCCCCTTACCCCTTGAACAGTAGTGAACGAGTTTTGGTAAACTGGTAGGGATAGTGTTGCTTGTCTAGAATCACACTGTGAGTCTGTGTGCATTTGGGAACCACTGTGAGAGAAGCATTTGGTAACATTGTGTATTTGCTGACAGATAACTGTTTTAAAACCTGTTTTGTTGTCAAGTTTTAGTAGTATTAGAAGGCAGTTTTTGCTTATGCTTTGATTAAATGAGTCAGGCTTTGACACTAAAGTGCAGTTCTGAAATATGTAGCTTGTGTGCAGTCCCCTTACCACTTCTACTGTAGTGAATGAGTTTTGGTAAACTTCTAGGGATAGTGGTTGTTGTCTAGAATCATACAGTGAGTCTTTGTGCATTTGGGAACCACTGTGAGAGAAGCATTTGGTAACATTGTGTATTTTCTGACCGATAACTCTTTTAAAACCGGTCATGTTGTCAAGTTTTAGAAGCATTAGAAGCCAGTCTTTGCTTATGCATTGATAAAGTGAGTCATGCTTTGACACTAATGTGCTGTACTTTAATATGTAGATTGTGTGTAGTCCCCTTACCCCTTGCACAGTAGTGAATGAGTTTTGGTAAGCTGCTAGGGATTGTGGTGCTTGTCTAGAATCACACTGTGAGTGTGTGTGCTTTTGGGAACCACTGTGATAGAAGCATTTGGTAACATCGTGTATTTGCTGACAGATAACTGTTTTAAAACCAGTCATGTTGTCAAGTTTTAGTATCTTTAGAAGCTATTCTTTGCTTATGCATTGATAAAATGAGTCAGGGTTTGACACTAAAGTGCAGTACCATGTACAATTCTCTTCACTGTGCCAGAACTGAAAATGTAAAAGTTTTACCCAGGCACTGTCCTAGCAGTATTCTGATGATTTAGTCAGTTTCCAAGTACTCATTTTGTGAACCATACATTACCATATAGACTGCTTCAAATGTCTATGCAGTATGAATGCAGTCTTCTAACATACTATACACTTGTCTTTCACACCTTCAATTCCCTAGTCAGTATCCATACAGTCCAGCAAACATCCTGTCACTCCCTTTGCACTCCTCTAGTGACCCATTCAGTACCAAGTACTAATCCATTCACTGTGTCAAAAGCCAACCACTTATAAATTCACCCAGGCACTCTCCTTGCTGTACTCTAATCATTCCGTTAGCACCCAAGTACTCATGCAGTGAGCCAGGCCTTTACACATAGACTGCTTCAAATGCCTATTCACTATGGATACAGTCCTCTAATCACCTACACAGTTGTCTTTCACACCTTCAATTCCCCAATCAGTATTCGTACACTTCTAGCAAACACCCTGTCACTCCCCAAGTGTGTCTCCTTATAGTACTGTAATCATTCAGTCAGTTAGCATGTAGTCTTTTAGTGAGGTGGCTTTAGGGCATGAACTGCTTCAAAGTAGTATGCACAATGCATGTAGTGTTTTAACCATCGTCACACTTGTGGTTCAGGGCTCTAGTTTCTTAGTCAGTTTTTATATAAAATGTGTTTGTACAGTAATGGAATAGTATAAATTTGAAAGTTATTAATATACATTTATTTGTGATTCTTTTTTACAGATACTGTTTTTCAACGTAAAAATAGAGAAATCATGCCAGAAAAAAAAAGAAAAAGAAAAGAAACTCAGACAGGCTCAGGAGCAGGAGTGTTTCTCATCCGTTTGCTCTCTTCTCGGGCAAGATTGTTCGGATGAAGGGTCCTTAGGTGTTTCATCATACTTGCTGTGCCGTACGAGTATTTCTTGTTAGGATCCCCTTGTGAGAGAACTCTTTTGCAAATCTTGCACGTGACCAAGGTGGCATTGGTCTTTGTTTGCCCCTCGGGAAAAGTAAAAAATTTCCACACCACTGAAGAAAAACGTTGTGGGCGTGGTGCCTTCTCCAAAAATGTATCCTCAGATTTGGTGAATATTTTAAAGCGGCAACATTTTCAGTTTTTGTAAGTTAAACTTATTACATTTTGTTAGCCATAAGCATTTTATATATCTGTGATTTGTATCTTGTGGTATTTTGCTGAGAATAGCATGTTGGGTTTGTTTTAACAATCTTTCTGATTGTTTTCAATATATTCTGAGAACAGCAAAAAAAGCAAACAAATTACTTTGGGGAAATTATGCTGTGTTGTAAAAAATGTATTATAACATTATATATATTTTTTTCCTTTTCTTTCACAAATTTTAAAATAAGCACTTTATATGAATTTAGATTGCAATGAAAATCTGAAAAAAATGTATACCATTTTTATTCCTATTACTGTGAAGGTAAGTTTAACTAAGTCTCAATATGCAGAATGATGAGGTCTGCAAGAAGCTACAAAGTTGAAACACGTTTCTAAAAACACTCTGTTTATACCTATGTAGTTTTGAAATCTGACCATAATCAGATATCATGTGACTTGCAAAAAAGAGATTTGAGGGGTCCATTGTACCTATTGAAGGACCACAATCATTTCAATCATTTTTCTTTGAACATCTTTGCAGACAAAACTCTGTGCTTACCTTCTATCATTCGCAAGGAATTTTAAAACCGGAAATATGTCACTTTTTGTAACATAGTTATTGTGCAAGACACTCTTTCATATTTACAAAGAGAGGAAAAGAAAGAGAAAAATGCCTTTACTGATTGTTTTGTGCAGGAAGGTGTGTCTTCCTGCACAAAAACAAACAGCACATGACACAGATATTCTTGCACTACGGTGCAAGGGTGCCTGTGTCACCACATGGCTGCAGTTTAAGCAGCCGTGCAGAGAGAAGCATAGATTTGCAACATATTTATGTACATATGTTGCATCCCTGTGCTTTGGAAGTACTACAGCACACTGCAGTTAAAGAGGTTACTGTGTGATGCTGCAGCACTTCCTCATAGTTCTGCACTTATACATTCACCATACGCTACTAATGCATTCATTCAGTCAATTACATACTACACATACATTCATCTAAACTTTCACACACTAACAAAGAAATTTAGCTCTTTTTTTAAACCAGGAAAGTTAGTTCTTGCAAGAACTTTTTTTTTCTTCTTTTTTGTTTTTTATTTTATTTTTGGTTTTTCCAACAATTTAGTGATTTTTTTGGAGAAAAAAAAAACAAAAAACAAAACAGGAGGAACCAAGCAATGAACTTCAGGGAACAATAAAAAAAAAAAAAAATAGCAAATGTGACTTTCTTGCCGGCGGCAGATCAGATCGATCGACTGCTCACCGTAGCACAAAGTCGCATTGCACTTAGTGCAGAGCACTTTTAAAAATTGAAATTGAGGACGGATGTCCAAGTTTTGGGCTGATGGATGCACTCTTGAAGAGCTCGGCTGCGATGAGTGGAAGGCGCAGGAGCAGGAGTGTTTCTCATCCGTTTACACTCTTCTCATGCAAGATTGTTTCGATGAAGGGTCCTTAGGTGCTTCATCATACTAGCCGTGCCGCATGAGTATTTCTTGTTAGGATCCCCTCGCGACAGCACTCTTTTGAAATCTTTCATGTGACCAAGGTGGCATTGGTCTTATTCTGCCCCTCGGGAAAAATAAAAAATGTCCACACCACTGAAGAAAAACGTTCTTTGCGTGGTGCCTCCTCCAAAAATTCATCCTAAGATGTATGAGGAGATGCAGGTGATGCCTGCTGCCCTGAAGCTATTTTTAGTTGAAAAAAGTTAGAGCTAAGTGTAAACTTAGTCTAAAAAATATAATGCACCATGCGCGTGCTGTGGTCGCGCAGTGCGCTTCGCGCACCGCTCGCCCACGTTACGTAGTTCGTAGTTCGCGGAATTTTTCCGTTTCTACCGTGCGCGCAGGCTACGCGCACTCCGCGATTTTTCGTAAAAGAAATTACAATAAAAATTTGTCCTTGGGGGTCCTTCTGGGACCCCCTGACCAAGGCTAGGGGGTCAGGAACTGTCCACCCTGCCCCCTTTTCACGTTCTCCACCTTTGTTTTTCACCCCCTCAGACTGCGAGAGACAAAATGGCGGCCAACACTTCCTGGTTTCGACCGATTCGAATGTTTACTAAGATCTAACAACCAATCAGAATCGCGCTCGCGCACGTGAGCGTGAGCGTACGGTAAGGATTACCGTACGCGCACGGTGCGCGCCTATAGATATATATATTGATTTAAATGCTATTTTCTCAGGAAATACTGAACAGATTTACACCAGACCTGCAAAAGGCACATCCCTGACCTGAGGACTACCTCTCTGCCAAATTTCAAGTAATTCTGTTCAGCCGTTCGGGCTGTAGCTTGGACTAAAGGTCCTACGGAAAAATGCATGGAGAAATGTGTTTTGGGACCCCCCCTTTTTCTCAGCCCCCGCTTGACGAATCCCCCCGAGACTTTCAGGGAAGGAGCGGAGCTGAGCGCCCCACCTATTTTGAAAATTTTGCGAGGATTCGTCAATCGGCGCCAAAGTTATTCAAAATAGAATGTTGCGGATTTCCTATGGAAACACGATCCTAACTATAACTATCTACTGGCGACCGCCAGTAGATAATATATATATATTTATACGTGAGAGTCAGTGATTGTGAGAGTGGCTGTATGGATGAGTGTGTACTTGTATCAGTGATTATTTAAGAGAGTAAGTATGCATTAGTATCTGTAGGAATAAGTGAGTTGGTGTGTGTATAACTGTATAGGTTATTGACTAGGTGTGTGAGTAACTCCATGGATGAGTGGCGGTGTGAGTGTCTGTATAAGTGCATGAGTGCATATGATAGTGTTGTATTGATGAGTGACTGCATGTATGAGTGATTGTATGGGTGAATGAGTGGATATGTGTGTAGACCTAGGAATCAGTGAGTGTGTATGTAGTTAGTTGGTAGTGTGTTGATGTTTTCGAAAATGGTAGTCTGTATTTTACAGTGTCGGTGGTATTTCTCGGGTTTTTATGAGTGACATGTCCAACTAACTATAACGTCCCTGAAACCTATGGTTTTTTCAGTGAATATATATATATATATATATATATATATATATATATATATATATATATTCACTGAAAAAACCATAGGCTTCAGGGGTGTTATAGTTAGCTGGACTTTTCACTTGTACAAAACCATTGAAATTCCCCCGTTATAGTTAGTTCAGCTAACTATAACTCGCGCGCCCGCAATGCACTGCTGATGACGTCACATATTACATCACTCATGACATGGTCAGTGACATCACTCATGACATCACTGATGACATCTCAAATGACATCACTGATGACATCACTGATTACATCATCCAAAGAAAATGTGTTTTTCTGAAAATTAAATATGTTTTATATATGTATATCTCAAGGTCGATGGAAGAATAAATGGGTATATAAGTGTCTAAATGGATGATTTGTTTTTGAAAAATTGATTGTGTAACTGACTGATTAAGTGTATCATAGTGAATACATGGCTTAGTGAGTAATGTTTAAATATGTAAATATCTGTATCAGTCTCTCACTTTGTGTATAAGTGGCTGCATGGGTTGGTGAGTAGCTACATGGGTGTCTATATAGGTTATTAGTTGTTTTTTTGTGTATCAGTCTGAGTGTCTGCATGGTTCGGTGGGGGGTATTACGTAGTGCATAGGTGCATGAATGAGTGACTCACTGTTTGTATGTGTTGAACACAGCATGTGTGCAGGACTGTATGGGTGGATGAGTGTGTGTATGGGTGTGTTAGTGAGTGAATGACTGTCTCAATAGTGTCTTTATGAGTAACTACATATGTTTTAAACTAGTATATGTGACTATTGGTGTATATATGTGAGTATATGTGAGAGTGAGAGATTGAAAGAGTTCCTGTATGAATAAGTATGTGTTTCTATACGTGATTGTTTAAAAGACTAAGTATGTGTAAGTTTCCGTAGAAGTAAGTGTGGTGGTGTGTGTATAACTGTATATGCAAGTAAATGTATGTTTGATTCTTTATTAGCATGAGTGACTATGTGTGTGAGTAACTCTATGGATGAGTGGCATTGTGTAACAGGATGTATAGGTGTATGAGTACATATGATGAGTGAATACATGTATGAGTGACTGTATAGGACTGTTGGTGAATGAGTGGATGTGTATGTGGATCTTAGAATTACTGAAGAGGTTGTTGTAACTGGTATTGGTATGTCCATTGTTTTGAAAATTTTAGTCTCTATTTTTGAATGTGTGTATCAAAGGTTATATTAGGGTGAGAGGAGGTCTGCCACTCTATCACAAGGATGATGTCATCAGTGATGTCATTTGAGATGTCATCAGTGATGTCATGAGTGATGTCACTGACCATGTCATGAGTGATGTAATATGTGACGTCATCAGCAGTGCATTGCGGGCGCGCGAGTTATAGTTAGCTGAACTAACTATAACGGGGGAATTTCAATGGTTTTGTACAAGTGAAAAGTCCAGCTAACTATAACACCCCTGAAACCTATGGTTTTTTCAGTGAATTTCTGAGGTTTTTTAAATGCTAATTCCTAACTATAACGTGCCTGAAACCTATGGTTTTTTCTGTGAATTTCAAAGGTTTTTTAAATGCTAATTTCTAACTATGCCTACAGAGATAGGACATGTGAAGAAAGAAGAAAAAATGCACAGAAAGAAACAAAAGAAGTGCAGAAAGAAGCAACAGATGTCCTCAAATACGAAGATAAGTGCAGGAAGAAGGATAACGTGCAGAAAGAACAAAAAGAAGAGCAGAAAGAAGCCTTGTTGCAAAATCATCCTGTACCCTCAACTTTTTCAGACGGATACTGGTGGTAACTGAGTCTGACTAACCAGTCCTAGAGCCAGTGCTATGTTAAAAGACACTTAGAATACAGTGAAAACACCTACATACACTAGGGAACATTATGCGTTGGGGTCCCCCTGTGATTAGCATGACCTCCTCTGTAAGCCCCTAGTATATTATAGGGCATGGGGATTAAAACTACCTCTTAAAACAGGCCACAGGGCGTTTTTGCACACGTTAACTCAGGCCCCGTCCCCTCCCTTCACCACTGTGTAAACACGCCCTGTGTCCATTTTTAGTTGGGAGATTAAGTTCATTTGAATCCTGAGGGTCCCTAGGGTCCAACTAGCCCACTAGGTACCACCAGTAAGTGCCACAGAGCTGCGTTGCAGAGAGGTGTAAAAAGTGGCACGGCCTGGACCACCTCTCTGCAATGCAGCTCAGTGGCGCTTACTGGAAGCACTTGGTGGGCTAGTTAGCCCCCAGGGGCCCTCAGTATTGAAGGGAAATTATATCCCCAATTTAAAACGTGCCATAGTGCGTGTTTGCACACGTCACCTCAGGCCCCGTCCCCTCCCTTCATCACTGTGTAAACGCGCCCTGTGGCTGTTCTAAGTTGAGAGATTAAGTCCTCTTGAATCCTAAGGGTCCCTAGGGTCAAACTAGACCACTAGGTACCTCCAGTAAGCGCCACAGAGCTGCGTTGCAGAGAGGTGTAAAAAGGGGCTTGGCCTCAGAACACCTGTCTGCAGCGCAGCTCCCTGGCGCATACTGGAGATGCCTGTTGGGGGCGCGTTTGCAGAGTGCTGCACGGAGGGGTCATGGCCTCCGGCACGATGCCAGCCTTTTATTTATTTTAATTTTTTAAGAAGGGGGGCTGTGTGGTTCCCCTTCTTATTCTAATCTATTGGCCCTGATGACCCCATCCCCCAGGGCCTGTCTCCTAATTATATTTTTTTGACCCCAATCCCCAGGGCCGGCCACTGTTTTTTATTATTTTAAAAAAATATATATTTATAGACACACCTAGGACATGCTGGACAAACCGTACGTACCTATCACCATGACGATTTGCGTGATATTCATTAAAAGGCGACTATGCATGCAATGAATCCACGTGGAATGTATTTACACCACTAGTGAAGCTCTGACATGTCTGATGCCCTACCGTGCCTAATCCCGGCAGACACCCTTGTCGTTTATTTATACAAACATGGGTAGCTATTGATGGGCACATTTAATACACATGCACACCAAGCCATTCAAAGGGGATTCAACAAAAATTCGACCAAAACTATGCAAGAAACCCCCCTCACGGTTAATAAAACACACATCCACTGCTGGATGTGTAATACTTTTTATTTTACTCTCTGGAAAGGGGACGAACATCACTTGAGAGTCACAGCGCGCTCCTGACAGAGCCCAATGCTGTGTTACACCCACCATTGCCTGCCGAGTGCCACACACCTCTGTGTTGTATTCCACTAGCTAGTGCATATGCTATGACACTCTCTAGCCCATGTGCACTGTAACACCACCCCGTGAATATGTCATACCACACTTGTCTTCGCACGGGTTATATTGCCCCATCTAACGTGCCTTTTTCGATGCCTATGTTATAACGCACAGTGCTATGCCATACATATTACAATCTGGGATCCATATCTTTGTCACAGTGCATATGCAACGTTACACTCCCCAGCACATATTTTATATTACAACTTTAGAGACTAGTTAGGTTACACAACACTGCCCTGTGCATATTACATTCCAAGGCGCATATCGCATAGCAGGCGCTAGTGCCTGTGCTATCTCGCGCTCTCCAATGAATCTGTCATTGCGCACAATGTATTGCATATTATATTTCACGCCCGGTTCATCTTATATCACACTTTTTTGTGCATAGTTTATACCATACACTATATCTAGTTTTCATTTTCAATCGTGCTCTCAGGACTATGTTCTATATAACACTGTGTTCACCTACCCTTTTCACGGGCATTACATTTTGCGATAGGGGGTGGAGGGTCAGGGGATGTTTCTGCCAAGTGAGCCAGGAGTCACAGTCACAAACGTCCTCTTCTTCCTGAATAAAAGTGAGATTATGCTGCATACTTGTTCATATTTTAAGTAGTTCGCACAGACACAATGTTTTAAAAACAATAAAGTTCCTAATACCCGCCTTCTCTGAACAGTTAGCTTGCTGCCCCATCCCCCTCCTCCCTATCCTCTGTTGTGTGAATCCATGGACTAGCCTCCTCCCTCCTGCCATGCATGGTCTGATGTGCTGCCACTGCCCTCAATTTAGTATGATGTACCAGTCCACTCCTCCTGCCCTCCATTGCCCAATTCTATGCCCCATCATTGACCTCCTGCTTAAACTCTGTGCTCAGCTTGCTGCCCCTATTCTCCTTCCCCCTGCCCTCCGATGTCGTTGTGCATGCCCCTGCTCCATCCTTTTTGCCCACCATGTCCCATGGACCTGCCACTCCTATCTACTCTGAGTGTTCTGTTGAGCTGCCACTCCCCTCCCACCTGCCTAGCATTGTCAGATGACTGTAACCTGTCCCTGCCACCTCCACCCTGCCTGTCCACAAGCCATGCCCCTATCCTCTTCCTCCTGTCCTACATGGTCCATTGTACTGCCACACCCTTCTGCCCTCCCTGGTCTGTTGTGCTGCAACTGCTCCTCCTGCCTGCCCCGTGTGGTCTGTTGTGAGGTCCCTTCCCCTGAACTTTCTTGTCTGTGCACAGGTCCTGACCCTCCCTTCTATCCTCCATCGTCCTTTGTGCATGCCCCTGCACCCTCCTTTTTGCCCATCATAGCCATTGTGCTGCCACTAACCCTCCCACTTGCCATGCATGGTCTTCTGTGCTGCCATGGCCCCTCCCACCTTCCCTGTGTGGTCAGTTAGCTGCCCCTGACCATTATGGTCAGCTAGCTACCATTGCCTCTTGCCCCTCTGTTCTCTGTTGTCCATGTGCATGGTCCTGTCCCCTCCCTCTTGCTTTCTATGGATTTTTGTGCTGCACTCCCGTCCTGCATGCCCTGTGTGGTGTATTGTGCTGCTGCAAACCCTGATGCCTGCCCTGCAGGGTCAGTTTGGTGCACCTCTCCATGTCCCTCCTGTCCTCTGTTATCCAAGTCTATGTCCCTATCCCATTTCCTTCCATGATCCAATGTACCATACTTGCGAACATTTTGAACTTGGTAAGAGGGAGATTTTGAAAAAAAACTGGGGTATTGATTTTCCCCTTTGAGTTACATTGAAAAAGAGGATATTGTAGACAGGAGACAGATCAAATAAAGCCCATTTGAGCTTAAAAACATTGGACTTTTCCTTCAGCCCACAATGGTCTATTACATTGCCACAGCCTTGAAGGAGGGTAGATTTTGTATCACAGGGGGCCCCTGGCCCGTTCTGTCCACACCTGAAGTATGAGACCCTTGTCCTTGCCCTGCCAGCCGCATTTGTAGGCCGTATTAAATTGACCAGCGGGTCCTGTGTTGCTATATAATTATCCTGAGACATCCTTACCACTCAGCCAGCATAAAACCCCTGTGTAGGCCCTTCTGTTCAATATGTAGGCCTCTTTGTTAAATTGACCATAGCTCTGCAATTTTAGTGTATAGCAGTCCGAAGGCAGGTCTGCGAGGCCTTCTGCTCCAAACTAGTAGCCCCCACCCTACCCGAGTCCTCCGTGCTCGGTATCAAAGTTCAACATCCCCCTGAAGCTGTCGACATACAGTAGGCTGCATCCTGGACTGGTACTTGCTTCCTGGGCAGGTTTCCCGCTTTTAAGGAAGTGGCAACCACAGAGCGTCAAGTTAGGAGAACTGAGGAGATTTTATACATGAATATATTGAATTCCCGTACAATACCCATTATTTTCTGCTTGCTCTATGGAACTTACGATAAACGATTGGCCTGAGAGACTGACCTTTTCACCCAGTCCATTGTCAGCATTAAGTGGGTAAATGACGAAATGTCTGGTAAAATCTGCAGACAAAGCTTTTGGGTAGCATACGTAGGTAGATGTAGCGTGCAAAGGAGCCCACAAAATGATATAAAAAGGAAGCACCCACAGATATCGACGGACTACCTCGCCGTCTGTATGTAGGTTAACAGGCTGTGCAGGTTTTCCCCAAGAGCTGGGAGCTCTTGTCTTCCTTTGCTTAAAATGTCTTGCTCTGCTTTGCTTGAAGTATCTTATTCTATTTTACCTATATGAAATGTCATGTTATGTTTAACCATTGTTCTCTTTACTTTTGCATTTAAAAGATTTTGTATTGTAATTGCAGGAATGCTTGCTCTAAGAGTAAACGTGAGTGTTCCTAGGTAACATTTTCCTTGGTGTAACTTGTTTCTCATGATGCATTTATAGATGTGTTTTCTCTCTCTCTCTGTCAGTACATTAATTGAGATACAGAGAATATCATGACAGCTGTATGATTATCTGGATTCTGTATTTTGTACTTTATGTCTCTATTCTGCGGTTTCTTTGAAGTTGCATCTTCTCATTAAACTGCCATTGTATTCTGCCTCCAATTCCATGTCTCATATGTCTGTTTTCTTCATTTTTGGAGCAAGCGTTACTAGGCACCCCGGCTCAAATTAAGGTGCCCCTTTTGTCCCTGACTCACTCTCCTGCTCAGTTCTGTGGTGGCTCCCGGGGCTCTGGGGACCGCCCCTAGCTTCCTTGACCCGTAATAGATCTTCCCTCCAACAGCCTCTCTTGCAAGTCCTGTATTGTTGGTTTGTTGCCCCTGCCCCCCTTTCCACTGCCCTCCATAGTCTGTTGTGCTTCCATGGCCCTTCCTGCCTGCTCAGTGTGGTTAAATTGTTGCCTTTGCACCCTCCTACCTGCCTTCAATTTTCAGAGTCCGTGCCCCTGGCCTCTGCCTCTCAACAGTATCCTAATGAACAACTAGATTGCTAACATTCTATATTTATTACAAAAGTGTGGAACGCCTGACATGATCTTGATGTAATCAAAACTGTAATACCTAGAGCATTTCCTTTAGAAATTACATATATGAGAGGGTCTTATTGGCATCAAAATTATGGTTAGTACTCTAAAAGACTAAAATAAGGACATATTTTCTGAGTTTTCAAATAGCGACAAAGCACTTTTAAATTATTTGTTATCTTTATGTTTTTTTATCCAGTTGAACACTTGATTAAATGTTGCACTTAGGGGAGAGGATGTGGTGTTACTTCCAGAACTGCAGACTTTGCAACTGGGGAACCAGGTTGAAGTTTCTGCTTCAGCTCGACATTCTGTGATTCTGGTCAAATCACTTAGTCTCCCCATGTCTACAACCAAAATGAATTTGTTCTTGTGTGATGTAACCAATGCTCATGTAAAGCACTCCAATACCTGACAAGTCTGCACTATATAACACTGCAAAAACACAAAATAATAAGTGTTTTGCACACTTCTGTCATTGGGCTATATTTGGGCTACATCTGGGTGATTTTGGGCTACATTTGGGCTCTTTTGTCTCCGGTGGCCATCTTGGGAGATTTATTTGTTATGAAGTTTCCTAATTTCCTCATGTACTGCAGTCTCCTCAGTAGGAAATGCTTTCAGTTTTTTACTTTTATTCCCTCATGAAGGTATTCAGATATGTCACACATTTGCCATAAATTCTTAATGTTAGCACTCTAGTTGCTCATTAGATCACTGTAGTAAAACTACTGTTCACCATGGAAGTCTGCTCCTGGTATTAAAAGTGCATGTTTCAGTCTGCATGTCAGAATTTTTTAATGAAATAGAAGAGGATTTGAGAAGTCACTCAAAATGTGCTCTCATTTTCTTTCTTCAGCATCAATCATAATTTCTATGGCAAAATGAACCCCCTCATTGTGTTCCTTTTTAAATTAAATGTTTTAAGTGTTACCAGTTTATTCCAATCAAGATGGCTTCAGGTATGCCATACTTTTGTCATAATGAAGACAGTAAGCGCTCTAGTTGTTTTTAAGAACATTCTGAGACATTCTGTCATTGGGCTATACTTGGGCTACATCTGGGTGATATTTGGGCTACATTTTGGCTCTTTTGTCTCTGGTGGCCATCTTGGGAGACTTATTTGTTATGAAGTTTCCTAATTTCCTCATTTACTGCAGTCTCCTCAGTAGGAAATACTTTCAGTTTTTTACTTTGATTCCATCAAGAAGGCATTCAGATGTGCCACACATTTGCCATAAATTCAGAATGTTAGCACTCTTTTTGCTCATTAGATCACTGTAGTAAAGCTACTGCTCACCAGGGAAAACTGCTGCTGGTATTGAAAGTGCATGTTTCAGTCTGCATGTCAGAATGTTTTAATGAAATAGAAGAGGATTTGAGAAGTCACTCAAAATGTGCCCTAATTTTTCTTTCTGCAGCACTAATCATACTTTTTATGGAAAAATGAACCCCCTCATTTTGTTCCTTTTTAAATTAAATGTTTTAAGAGTTACCACTTTAATCCAAGCAAGATGGCTTCAGGTGTGCCATACGTTTATCATAAGTAGGACTGTTAGCGCTCTAGTAGTTCTTTGGAACACTCTGGGAAGCTGCAGTAGAACACAAAGGAATCAACTGACAGTCTCTGCCCTTGTTGGATGTACATGTTTTACTGAGAATGTCAGACTTCATTCTCACATGACTGAGAAAGATAATGTGAATTTACAGAAAATAAGCTCTCAGTTTAGCTTATAGATCACCTTCCAAACCTCTGTGGTAAAAGCATGAGAAAATATTTTTCTCTCAATCATGATATCCCAGCAGAAGGCTTTTTCACATGGTGAAATCACCTTAGAACATACCACAATTCCTAAAATGAGTATGGTACCATCAACAAATGATTTATAATGTAACTAAAGTCTTAAAACCTTCTATTAACTGCAATGCTTTTTAATGAGGTGCTATCATGTATATTGGTCCCAAGATGGCTGCCAACACTTCTTGGATGAAGTGCTGACAGCCAATCAGATCTCAGGATGAGATGTGTGGTTAGGCTCCGCCCACATATATATATGCTTTTAAATGCTATTTTCTCAGGATATACTGAACAGATTTACACCAGACCTACAAAAGGCACTTCCTTGACCTGTAGACTACCTCTCTGCCAAATTTCAAGTAACTCTGTTCGGCCGTTCGGGCTGTAGCTGTGTCTAAAGGTCCTATGGAAAAATGCATGGGAAAAACGCGTTTTGGGACCCCCCTTTTTTCTCAGCCCCCGCTTGACGAATCTCCCCGAGACTTTCAGGGTAGGAGCGGAGCGTAGCGCCCCACCTATTTTGAAAATTTCGCGAGGATTCGTCGACCGGCGCCAAAGTTATTCCAAATAGAATGTTGCGGATTTCCTATGGAAACAGGGTCCTAACTATAACTATCTACTGGCGACCGCCAGTAGATAATATATATATATATATATATATATATATATATATATATATATATATATATATATATATATATTACCTACTGGTGGTCGCCAGTTGGGACCTAGTAACTATAGGAAAATGGCAACATTATATTTGCGATAACTTTGGCGCCAATTGATGAATCTTCGTGAAATTTTCAAAACTAATTCTTTGTTGAGATCAGCTCCGATGTTGAGAGTTTGGGGGTGATTCGTTAGGGGGGGGCCGAGAAAAAAGGGTGTACCAAAACATGTTTTTTCAATGTTAATTTCCATAGGCAACTTTAGACTAGGCTACAGATCGAACGGGTGAACGGAATTACCCCAAATTTGGCAGGGAGAAGGGTCTTGGTCTTGAAAGCACGCTTTTGTTTTTGAGAAATATCGAAATTTACAGATATCGATATTTGGGAATTCTGCCATCTGATTGGCTGAGGCATTACGAGCACGAGCTTGCTGCTAATTGGCTGCGAGCGCTGCAAGCGTTTGCAACTAGGAAGTGTTGGCCGCCATTTTGTGATTTTGTTGAAGCGAGTAAGGGGGAAAAAGGGCAAACAATGTGGGAAAGAGGAGGGTAGGAGCACTGTGACCTCTGTGGGTGTTTAGGGTGTGCTATAGAGGGGGTGCGAAGTGAACTGCTCATACCTACCGTTCTGAAAGTGCTGAGTACGGAAATTAAGTGAGGTATTGCGTAGTCTGATGCTGCTAAGGTGAGCTGCTGCAGGAGTCAGGGATGAAAGCATGAGCCTACACTGTGTGTCTTATGGTGTGAAGTCATGTGCCCTGGCCGCTGCAACACACCTGTGGAAGTAGTGTCAGCATGTGTTTACACCTACTAGGAAGAACTACTGACTCCTACTGCTTTGAAAGTCCTGGGGTACGGAAAATATGTGAGGTATTGTCTAGAGTCTCATGGTGCTAAGCTGAGGCGCTGCCGGAGTCGAGGATGAAAGCGTGAGTCCAAACTGTGTGTCATATACTGTGAAGTCATGTGCTCTGGCCCCTGTGCCACATCTGTCAAGTAGTGTCATCATGTAGTTATACCTACTCGGAGGAACTTTTGTTTTGAACATTGTAACTTATGTATGGTGCTTAGGGGGTGTTATACACGGTGTGCGATTGTAAATTTGCACGTATTAAATCAATACAGTATTTTTAACGGGCAAACTACTCACCCCTATGGGTCTGAAGGCCCTCGAGGCCGGCGTGGAAATTATGTGAGCTATTAAGTGAGCTATTGCCCAGAGTCACATGTTGCTGAGCTGAGGTGTCCAAAGGTGTCCTTCGTAAGCATTGCCAAACCTACCCCAGTCAATGTGCCTAGGTAATTTCTACCACAATACACAATCATGAGGTCAGGGTGTGGAAGATGCAAAGAGGTTTTAACCAAAGGTAGCAATTGGTGCAACTTCAATCTTCTCTGTGTAAACCATTTAATGTCCAAATTTTGTAAACCTAGGTCTAAGTCAATACGTCTGTGTTTTGCATACCTCTCGCTCCTGAAAATATAGCTATGTCTTACGATCCACACTAGCATTTTGAAGGTATGGTTGGAAGGTATGGAAAGATGTCTGTAGCTCAATCAGTTCCTTGGTAGAATAAGAGATATGTTTAAAGATGGGAAAGTAGTTTTTTTTCCCATACAAAATGATACGTGATTGGGAGTTGAAAAGCATTCTTTTTTAAAAGTCGGGTGCACATTCGTTTTGTGGAAAAGCATCTTTGTGATTGGTTAAGAAAAAGCAGTTTCAACGTGGAGTAAATATCATAGGATAAAATTTGCTCAACTGAACCACAGCTGCTACTTGTATTTGGAAGGCACTGTTCGAACTAAAAACAATCGTGAACTTTTAACCTGCACGTGCTGTTAAATGTTTGAGAAAATGCTGCATAAAAATATCGTTAAGTTTTAAAAAATTGATGAACTTTTAACCTGCACGTGTTGTAGAATGTTCTAGAAAGTGTGTTGATAGAATACGTTGCACTTCTGACTTCTATGTGTTGTTGAATATTAAAAAAACGGTTTATATGGAAAATTGAAAAGAAACCAATAGAGAGAAGTTTTCAAAACCTAAAAGAATCAAGGAACTATTCTAATTTGTTCTTTACAAGTGTTTATGTGTGGAGTAACAAAATTATAGACACAACAGCACCAGGAAGAGGAAGAAGCAGGGAGTGGGCGGACGGGGGGAGATAGGCAGAATGGCACACATACACAATTAAGTACAGCACAAGTATAGACAAACAATGGCTAAAATGAAACACACCGACAAGGAGCACAAGTCACACAACCCGCCGCCAACATCACACCACTGAACGAGCATAGAAGTGAAAACCACGCTTCATTCATACAGGATGTGTACAAAGGCCGGTCGTTGGTGTTGTGGGATGTCTGCGACCGTGGTTATCATGGATGAGATGCCCAGCACGTTGCACATGGACGAGTTCACTGTTTGTTACATTGCCAAACATCTGCTTCTCCCTCCCATGAGCCCCCACACTTTTCTACGGTGCACTGTTGTATCTCGTGCACTCGTACGGCACACCATAGTAATGCCTATTCGCGCATGTCCTGCTACATTCAAACTACACCATCACAGTGCCGTTTGGTGGGGGTGCATGGCACTTTACAACATCGAGTGCTACCGCCTTAGGGGCAGGCCACACCAGAACACAGAGACACACTTACCGCACTTCCTCTACACTGACATGTCCGAGGCACCCTGTTCCCCTTGCCGGATAGGCACACCCCTGCGCTGACCTGTGTACTCCGGACCAGCACATGCCGGTTGTGCATGCAGGAGGATTCGTGCATAGCTACATGTCCAGGCTCACTGCCAACGCTGAAGTGACAGCACAGTGTGATGTTGCAGGGCTCGTGCCTATCATGCTAAGACAATGACCACAGGGACACACTTGCTCAGATGTGGGTTTGGGGGGTGTTGGCGGTCCTGGAGTTGTTGCGATGAGTCTTGTGGCCCTCATGGGTATCCATGCATCATGCTCATTGATTCTATGGCACCTGTGGGTGTTCTGGTGTGGCTCTTGGCTGTGTTCCATTTCATGGTGCAGGTAGTCGTCTTGCTTAACACCATCAGAAAGCAGGTGTAAAATACCTGGTGCTAACGTGGCTAATCGCCAGAATTTGTTTCGCATTGCAGTTGGTGTGAAAGTTGTGATGTGATTTTTTTCGTGTGCAGAACAATATACGAACTGAGCAATGTATCTCGTCAAGATCCAGCACTTGACGCACTATTCCCAATCAATCTAAATACAATGAGAGTTCTTAATTGATTTTGTGTGTACACTGTAAGTGCAGCCACTACCTCAGTGCAATTCAATACAGGATTTTAGTATTTAGAATAAATCGCAAAGGTGCACCTCGTGTCTTTTTGTAAGGGAACGGCTAGCCTGCATTTTATTATCAGCACTTTAATGGAAGTAAAGTTGAGATACATCTAATACACTATTCAGAAGTTGGTGTAAACTGCAGACATCACCAGTATTCCCACGAAAAGTGCCCCAAAATTTAACACCATGGTGGACTCCATCAAATAACAGTAATAAGAACAAGAGTCACACAGCAGTGAAGAGAACAACCAAAAACGTTATTATTTTTTTTTTTACTTTATTTTTTTATAAATACATATGAAAACGATACACGAAAAAGTATTTGCAAAATGTTTTTTTTATTAACATATATATAAATGATAAACTAATAAACAAAATGTAACAAAAATAATAGAAAACAAGAAAGCGGAACACTCCTGTGGGGACCATGGATGTCGACGACAGAGCCTGGAAAATACTGCACAAAATAAGGACGTTTGTAATGGGCATATCAAAGGAGGGAGGAACAGAGAAACAGAGTAGGAAAAAAAAGCCAGAGAGAAAAAGAGAGGGAAAGAAAGAAAGGGAGTGAGAAAGGGAGAAGGAAGAGAGAGAGTTAGAGAGATAGAAGGAAAAGAAGGAAGAGAGAGAGACAGACAGACACTGCCGCCTCTGCGCATCCATGAGCAAATAATTACCTGGTGCCACCGGAGTGTGCAGCAGTGGGCACTCCACGTGCCCGTCAAAACTCCGCACATCCGAGATACGTCGCTGAGTCCTGAGTCATGAATTGCGGAAACAACATCAGCTTCTCCGCAAATCTCACAGATGTCGCTGAGTCCTGAGTCATGAATGGCGGAGACCACATCAGCTTCTCCACATCCTGGCAGATCTCACAAATGTCACTGAGTCCTGAGTCATCAATGGCGGAGACCACATCAGCTTCTCCACAGCCCGGCAGATCTCACACATGTCGCTGAGCCCTGAGTCATCGATGGCGGAGACCACATCAGCTTTTGGGGCGGCTAAGCCTGTGGAACTCAAGTGTGTGCACGTGGTGGTAGGCCCCTAATGGCCATATGAGGTTTGGGTGGTATTAACCTTGTGCATCCGAAGTCCGCACCAAGGGGGTAATAGGCCCCTGATGGCTTTACAGATCAGGGTGCGACTAACCTTCTGCGCAACCTTTCAAAGACTCTTTATGGTTGAGATGCATGGAGCGTCCGCCATCTAGTCAGCACCGGCAATAAAGGATGTGACGTTGTCGATCTATTATATTTGCGTGGTCACATGGCCTGTGATGCATGTGCCAGACGGATGTGGTGTGTGTGCACACCTGCCCTGAGGGAGTGGCCGTGAGATGTTGAGAAGTAGACCACTGACCTGCACACCAACAGCGAGTACGCCTGCAACAGGTAGCTATGTGGGGCCAATGTCGGAACGTAATCGCAGTGGCGTGGCGCGGCGTGGCGTATGACGGAACAGGGCAGGGATAGCTACAGTAACGCAGACGGATCGTAGTACTCCGTCTGTGAGTCGAGCGAACGGGCCGCAGCTGGCCCTCTGCGATCCTGGGTGCGAACTGTTTATAACTCACACGACATAAGCATTGAGAAACATTTTGTGATTCAGTCCGTCAGCTGGCATTTGTCCGAGGCATTTGTGAAAACATATCAGAGTTCTTTCTGTGATAGATACCCCTTTGACGCTGCCTCTCCCCACATCAGCAGGTAACGCACCCTCTTCCCACATTACCATCATACACCCAACAACCTTCTTGGGCCTGGAAGTGTCCCTGTGCGGTTGGACAAAGAAGATCTTAGTCATGTATAGATTTACATATAGAAAAAATTATTTAAAGAACGGAACAACAAATAAAACTGAAAGGAGTCTGGTGCTGTGGTCGGTGCCACGGACTTGGTGTCACTGCCATTCAGGACTCAGGACACAGTTACACATGTGGGATCGGCTTCTGTTAAAGAGGGTTAGAGGCACCAGAAGTATTGAGACTGTATGAGCCAATGATGATGCTTGGTGTGGACGGGCCGCACTGGGAGCAATGTGTCTTGGCTACTGGACTGCGTCATGTGGAATCAGGACTCTATCTGAATTGTGAGGCGTGCTGACCGTAGTGTAGGCCAGGGGTAGCGGTGAGCAAGGGCCCACAACCACATGCATACGTTGGTGGCCCACCGGCCTGAGTAGTGGAGGTTCAGTGGCACCATGTGTCGCCGGCCTTCCATATGCAAATACCCCTCACTAATCGAAGGGAGTGTGGTGCTGTGGTCGCTGTTACGAAGTTTGGGTCACTGACGTTCAGGACTCAGGACACAGTTACACATGTGGGATCTGTTTGTGTTAAAGAGGGTTAGTGGGACTACGTGTCGCCGGCCTTGCACATGTTAATATGTCTAACTGATCAAAGAGTATGCTGCTGTGGTCATTGCCACGGACTTGGGGTCATTGCCATTCAGGACTCAGAACACAGTTACACATGTGGGATCGGCTTGTGTTAAAGAGGGTTAGTGGCACTACGTGTCACAGGCCTTGCATATCGAAATATGCCTCACTGATCAAAGGGAGTCTGGTGCTGTGGTCACTGCCATGGACTTGGGGTCACTGCCATTCAGGACTCAGGGCACAGTTACACATGTGGGATCAGCTTGTGTTGGACAGTGATAGTTGGCACCACGTGCCCAAAATTCAAAATGTGAGGTCTGCTGCCCGCAGTGTTGACTGCTGAGTGTTCATTTGTACCTGAAAATGAATTTGGTCATTGTACTAAAGCTATAACTGATATAAAAAATGTTCAAGAAGAAAGGATACTAAAAGGATATTATGCAGATGTGAGGCCTGTAATAGTTACTTGCCTAGTGGACTCTGTATTTAATGAATGAAGAAATAATTTTCATTGGGAGCCCTACTGAGTGCAGTGTAGGCGCATGATGAAATCGATGAAATAAGTATGGAATACATTGATGAAGTGCTGTATTTTCTGAGTACATTCTTGTTAGAAATTAGCATATAAAATTGGAATTGCGAGCTGTACTGCCTGTAGTGTAGACTGCTATTCCATGTTAGTTTGCATTTGAAGATTAATTTGGTCATTGTAGTAAAGCTATAACTGATATAAAAAAAAAATTGAAGCGAGGATACTAAAAGGAAAATCTGTAGGGTGTAGGACTGTGATAGTTAGTTGCCTACTGGAGTCTGTAGTTGCATATGGAAATACCCCTCACTGATCAAAGGAAGTGTGGTGCTGTGGTCGCTGCCACAGACTTGGGGTGACTGCTATTCAGGACTCAGGACGCAGTAACACATGTGGGATCGGCTTGTGTTAAAGAAGGTTAGTGGGATTACGTGTTGCTGGCCTTGCATATCGAAATATGTTTCACTGATCGAAGGGAGTGTGGTGCTGTGGTGGCTGCCACGGACTTGAGGTGGCTGCCATTCAGGACTCGGGACACAGTTACACATGTGGGATTGGCTTGTGTTGAACAGAGTTATTGGCTACACGTGTCGCTGCCGTTGCATATGGAAATATGCCTAACTAATCAGAGGGAGTATGCTGCTGTGGTCGCTGCCATG
This sequence comes from Triturus cristatus, assembly GCF_964204655.1. Lineage (NCBI taxonomy): Eukaryota > Metazoa > Chordata > Amphibia > Caudata > Salamandridae > Triturus > Triturus cristatus. The sequence goes on from NC_140593.1 coordinate 870,441,655, forward strand.
GACTTCGGGTCACTGCCATTCAGGACTCAGGACACAGTTCCACATGTGGGATTGTTCGGCTTGTGTTGAACAGAGTTATTGGCACCACGTGTCGCCGCCGTTGCGCCGCCGTTGCATATGCAAATATGCCTCACTGATCGAAGGGAGTCTGATGCTGTTGTTGTCTCACGGAGTTAGGGTCACTACCATTCAGGACTTAGGACACAGTTCCACATGTGGAAACGGCTTGTGTTGAAGACGGTTAGTGGAACCATTTGTCGCCGGTCTTCCACAGTGTAGGCCAGAGGTAGCGGTGAGCAAGGGCCCACAGCCACTTGCATACGTTGGTGGCCCCACCAGCCTGCATAGTGCAGGTTCAGTGGCACCACGTGTCACCGGCCTTCCATATGGAAATACCCCTCACTGATCGAAGAGAGTCTGGTGCTGTGGTTGCTGCAATTCAGGACTCAGGACACACTTACACATGTGGGATCGGCTTGTGTTGAACAGGGTTAGTTGGCACCACGTGTTGTCGGTCTTCCACAGTGTAGGCAACGGACAGCAAAGGCCCACAAGCAGGTGATGTTGACTTGAGCTGCACAGATTGGGAGGATGTGGTCTTCTTAACCCATTATAGTGTCTTACACAATTTGCGTTGCTACTGATCTTGAATTGTGAACCGTGTAACCCCAGTGTAGGGCGGAGGCAGCGGTCAGGATGGGTGCACAGCTACGTGGCGATGATTTATGGTGCAGTGAGTTAGTAGCACCTGAAGCACAGAGCATGATGCGTGGTCTGGGTGGGCCACACTGTAGGCAAAGTGTCTTGCGAACTGGACTGTGACATCTGCAATCGCCACTGCATCTGAATTGTGCGCGCTGCTGTCCGCAGTGTAGATCGAAGGCAGTAGTTGGTGTTTTGGTTTTTTCAGTGAATATATATATATATATATATATATATATTCACTGAAAAAACCATAGGTTTCACACACGTTATAGTTAGGAATTAGCATTTAAAAAACCTTGCAAATTCACTTAAAAAACCATAGGTTTCACACATGTTATAGTTAGCTGGATATTTCACTCGTAAAAAACCAATGAAATTCCCCCGTTATAGTTAGTTCAGGAAACTATAACTCACGCGACCGCAATCCACTGCTGATGATGTCAGATATTACATCACTGTATTTAGACACTTATTTACCCATTTATTCTTCCATCAATCTTTAGCTATACATATATTACAAATATTTATTTTACAGAAAGACACATATGTCATCAGTGATGTAATATCTGACGTCATCAGCAGTGGATTGCGGTCGCGTGAGTTATAGTTTCCTGAACTAACTATAACGGGGGAATTTCATTGGTTTTTTACGAGTGAAATATCCAGCTAACTATACCATGTGTGAAACCTATGGTTTTTTAAGTGAATTTGCAAGGTTTTTTAAATGCTAATTCCTAACTATAACGTTTGTGAAACCTATGGTTTTTTCAGTGAATTTCAAAGGTTTTTTAAATGCTAATTTATGTATGTATTTTTTTTTTTATGGGATTTTCACCGTGCGCGCACAGTGCGCGCACCTCGCGATTTTTTGGTAAAATTTTTTAATGTTTTTTCTCACCCTTCGGGGTCCTTCAGGGACCCCCTGACAAACGCTAGGGGGTCAGAAACTCTCTACCCTGTCCCCTTTTCACGTTCTTATATGTTTTTTTTTTGGAGAGTTTTTCACCGTGCGCGTACGGTGAGCGCACCCCGCGATTTAAATTTTTTTTTAAAAAAATCTTATTTTTGGCCCTTCGGGGTCCTACTGTGACCCCCTGACAAAGGCTATGGGGTCAGGAACTCCCTACCCTGCCCCCTGTTCAGGTTCTCCACCTTTCCTTTTCAGTGCGACAGACAAAATGGCGGCCGACACTTCCTGATTTCGACCGATTCGAATGTTTACCGACATCCAGCAACCAATCAGAATTTCGCACGTGCGCGCACGGTGCGCGCACGGTGCGCGCACGGTGCGCGCGTATAAATATTTATATGCTTTTAAATGCTATTTTCTCAGGAAATACTGAACAGATTTACACCAGACCTGCAAAAGGCACTTACTTGACCTGAGGACTACCTCAAATGGATGCGCTTTTTTGAATAATTATTAGTTCAACTTCTCCACAAGCACCGTAAAACGAGATGCCAAGAATCCTTGAACTGCTTCCCACATATGGAGCTGCTCGTATCAAAAATTCCGTGGCCCCCTTGATCTAGGGTGGTGCAGGCTCAGCGGCAGGACGGCCGCTAAATATCACGCTCAGTGGGGTTTGTCCAACAATTAAGCCGCACTCGGAGACAGTTCCGCTTTCCCCAAAGCTTTATTTCAGGTCAGGCAGCACATTTACCAGCAATTGCAAAGCACTTCACCACAGCCCAATGCGTTTCAAGTTGCCCTCTTCTTTCAGGGGTCGTGCAGTGAAAAAGCGCACAATCGGCTTCACCTGATTAGTAAGCATTATCGTGCGCCATGATTGGCTGTCTCTGAATGAGATCACGTTGCTTCCTGGGGTGTGAAGTCCGGAATAAATCCTCAAATGGATGCGCTTTATTGAATAATTATTAGTTCACCCTAGATCAAGGGGGCCACGGAGTTTCTGATACAAGCAGCTCCATATGTGGGAATGAGTTCAAGCCCACTAACTACCAGGGATTCGAATGTACTTTTTTTTTAGGGCGGGGGCTGGCCGCAACGGGCACGCCAATGCCCCCACCCACCCACCACCATTACAGCCATTCTGCCCCCCCTGGGGGGCAGATGGGGCATTGGCCCCCAATCTGCCCCCCCGGGGGGGCAAAAAGCCCACTAGACCCCAGGGAATGTTTTTATTCATAAAAATAGGGGTGGGGGCTGCCCAAAACGGGCAGGCCCATGCCCCCACCCCACCCCCCAATTACTACAGTCTTTCTGCCCCCCCGGGGGGCAGATGGGGCATTGGCCCCTAATCTGCCCCTCCGGGGGGGCAGAAAGCCCACTATACACCAGGGATTTGTTTTCAGTTTTTTTTTAGGGTGGGGGCTGCCCGAAAAGGGCCCGCCAATGCCCCCACCCACCGGCCACCATTACAGCCTTTCTGCCCCCCCTGGGAGTCAGATGGGGCATTTGCCCCAATCTGCCCCCCCCGGGGGGGCATAAAGACCACTAGACACCATAGCCAATGCCCCATCTGCCCCCCGGGGGGCAGAAAGACTGTAGTAATTAGGGGGTGGGGTGGGGGCATGGGCCTGCCCGTTTTGGGCAGCCCCCACCCCTATTTTTATGGATAAAAACATTTCCTGGGGTCTAGTGGGCTTTTTGCCCCGGGGGGGGGGGCAGATTGGTGGCCAATGCCCATCTGCCCCCCAGGGGGGGCAGAACGGCTGTAATGGTGGCGGGTGGGTGGGGGCATTGGCGTGCCCATTACGGGCAGCCTCCCCCCTAAAAAAAAGGACTTTCGAATCCCTGGTAGTTAGTGGGCTTTCTGCACCCCGAAGGGGCAGATTAGGGGCCAATGCCCCATCTGCCCCCCGGGGGGGCAGAAAGACTGTAGTAATTAGGGGGTGGGGTGGGGGCATGGGCCTGCCCGTTTTGGGCAGCCCCCACCCCTATTTTTATGGATACAAAAATTCCCTGGGGTCTAGTGGGCTTCTTTTTAGGGCAGCCCCCACCCTAAAAAAAAAGTATATTCGAATCCCTGGTAGTTAGTGGGCTTTCTGCCCCCCCGAAGGGGCAGATTAGGGGCCAATGCCCCCATCTGCCCTCCAGGGGGGGCAAAAAGACTAAATTGCGCCAAATTTACATGGGGGAGCAAAGGCCCTTGCCCTCCCTGGTGTCCAGTGGGTGGATCCCTGCTTGGGGATCGCCCTCCGGTGGTGATCCCCAAGCAGGGATCCACTGGGGAGGGGTACCATTGGAAAGGGGAGATTCTCCCCTTTCCAACAATACCTCTTCCGTCTTTCTACGTGCTCAGGCGGCTGAGATAGCCCCCTGAGCAGGTAGAAAGTGAAACTGAAATGAGCCTCTTGGCTCATTTCAGTTTCACTTTCACTGTAATGACGTTGGCGCGACGTGCGCGCTGATCGTCATTACAGTGAAGGGGGGGGGGACCTCGGGAGCTGGGGAAGCTCTTTCCCAGCTCCCGAGGCTATTTTGGCAGAAAGGGAATCCCTCTGGTGCCCGCACCAGAGGGATTCCCTAGGGTATGCCTCATGACAAGCTGGACTCGTCATGGGCACAGCGCGACTGTGCTCCATGACGAGTCCAGCTCGTCATGGGCATACAAGGGGTTAAAAATGTTGGACATGTACATTTTAGTTTTACATGTCCTGGTAGTGAAAAATGCTTACATTTGTCTTTCACTAGTGTAAAGCCTGCCTCTCTCATAAGGTAACATTGAAGGTAAACACTACATTTAATAAGTGACAATTTCCAAATGGGATCTGGTAACCAGTTCATGTTTGATGTCTTTGGAATTGAAATGAAAAATCCTCCCTCATAGTGATGTTGGATTTTAAATTACATTTTTGAAAATGCCACTTTTAGATACTGGAATGGCATGGTGAGCAAAAAAACGATGGATTTAGGCCCAGATCTCTGTACTGGGGTGAATGCATGACATTGTTCTGCATTCTGTCCATCAATAGTTCTTTTTGCAATTGTCACCCCGAGTGGGACGGGTATGTTCAGACGTGAGTCCCGTGCTCTCCATTTCACTGGAATCAAGCTATCCTGGCTGAAGAGGGGTGAAACCCCGAAAGCGGTCCTAGGATGCCTGTTTCTAGTCCAGGGAGGACCTGGCCTGGCAGTTCGGGCTGGACTGTTCCCATTGGGCACAGGGTCAAGACTGATTTGCATATGGCTGGGTCCAAACTGGAATGGCATGGTGAGCAAAAAAACGATGGATTTAGGCCCAGATCTCTGTACTGGGGTGAATGTATGACATTGTTCTGCATTCTGTCCATCAATAGTTCTTTTTGCAATTGTCACCCCGAGTGGGACGGGTATGTTCAGACGTGAGTCCCGTGCTCTCCATTTCACTGGAATCAAGCTATCCTGGCTGAAGAGGGGTGAAACCCCGAAAGCGGTCCTAGGATGCCTGTTTCTAGTCCAGGGAGGACCTGGCCTGGCAGTTCGGGCTGGACTGTTCCCATTGGGCACAGGGTCAAGACTGATTTGCATATGGCTGGGTCCAAACTGGAATGGCATGGTGAGCAAAAAAACGATGGATTTAGGCCCAGATCTCTGTACAGGGGTGAATGTCTGACATTGTTCTGCATTCTGTCCATCAATAGTTCGTTTTGCAATTGTCACCCCGAGTGGGAAGGGTATGCTCAGACGTGAGTCCCGTGCTCTCCATGCCACTGGAATCAAGCTATCCTGGCTGAAGAGGGTCGAAACCCTGAAACCGGTCCTAGGATGCTTGTTTCCCGTCCAGGGAGGACCTGGACTGGCAGTTCGGGCTGGACTGTTCCCATTGGGCACAGGGTCAAGACTGATTTGCATACGGCTGGGTCCAAAGTGGAATGGCATGGTGAGCAAAAAAACTATGGATTTAGGCCCAGATCTCTGCACTGGGGTGAATGTATGACATTGTTCTGCATTCTGTCCATCAATAGATCTTTTTGCAACTTTTAGAAAGTTGGCATTTTGCTGCCTTAGACATTTAGTGCCTGCAGCCTGTCTCTAGGTCACATAACTGGGTGTAGTTGACAGTTATGCCTGGCTGGGCCATCAATGGCACGATAGGAGGGCAGAGCTGGGCACAGCCCAACTTATGTTTAAATAGGCTGTGTCCTGCATCCACAAAAAGGGCTGCATTACTCCTGTATAGGTAGTATGGAGCTAAGACAGGGAAAGTGGGACCCCTGCAGACGTTATAAGGAAACCTCTACATGTTTTTCCCACTTCAAAGGTAGGCCCAGGTAAAAATATTGGACCTCAGACACCAACTCTTCAGTACACTTCTAAAATTGTGGAGTCACTGCCAGGAAGAAGGACTGCTGTGCTGCTGAAAGAACTGCCATTTGGCTGGACTGCTGCTCTGAAGGACTCCTGCCCTGCGGTGCTGACGTGCTGCTCTTTAGCCTGGGTGAGAAGGAGTTGACCAGCATCTGTTGAACTCAGGACCCCAGGGGGACTCCTAGGTTTAGTGAGCTGGCCTCCTGACTAGAGTGTCAGAGACAGAAGGCTCCAACAACCTTGAGCCCAGCACCTGTACTCTGTCATCTGTGAGTCCTACCTTGCTTAGTGGTGCCACCCAAGTCCTGGATCCTTGAAAGTGAGCCTGAAGGTGCTCTGGCAACCCATCTGTGGATCCATCAGAATCAGCACATCTCCTCTGCTGCACAGTGCAAACTCAAGCAGAACCAACTTATCACCTCTGCTGTGGGGATTCTCTCAATGCAAGGACTTCACATCATCCTTGCAGCCCACATTAGAACTACAGCTGTGCGAAGCTTCATCAACACAGGCCCTGCAATCAGACATTTTTTGTCGATGACAGCCTCGACAATGAAACAGGTTCTTGCATAGTCGCCTCACAGCTCTTCAGAACCGTTGCTGTGTCTCAACACCACAACGCATCCATGACACCCGACTTTACAAAACAAGCCCTCATTGATTGGATCCTCAGTGATGACTCAGGACCTTGCATCGCAGCTCCACAGATATCCACAGTTTACGCTTTGTGCTTTTGGTGCTGTTTTTTCTAAAATCTTATCTCCGGTTCTTCTGATTGTACTTTTGTTATTTTGGTCTTGATTTACTTGTTAAAATGTACTCTATTTTTCTAAATTGGCATTGGATTTTTATTGGGTTGTGTTTTCACTTTATTACTGTTTGAAGTGCTGCATAAATACTTTACACATTGCTTCTAAGCTAAGCCTGACTGCTCTGTGCCTAGCTACCAGAGCTTTGAGCCCAGGTTAATTTGGGGTTTGATTGTGCCCCATGACAAGGATTTTGGTTGCTGCTTTAGAAGGGTTTCACCCCCTCAACCAGTCCTTCCACTCTTACACCGTAGTTGGGGTATTTTCACTGTATTTCATGGAATTTCATAGGAGTAGCGCAGTATATAGCAAAGACAACTTATTATGTGTTTGGCTATAATGACCGCCTTTAAAAAAGTTAAAAGCAACCATGTTGTTTTAGGTACACTTTACCTGTATTCTACATTTCGCCGTTACATGTAGATAAGTTTAAGGTTTTTTTTTTTTTCCTCTACCTATTACAATTTTATTAAAGTGATAATAGGTAGGGAAAATATTTAAAAAATCAAGTGGGGAATGGATCACTTGTCCTGAGTAACCAGGGTTTTTTTTAATTTTCGTATGCTATACTGATAAAAAACCCTCATTCACATACAGAGGTAGCAGTGGCGGTATTATGAATCTCCCGCACCTAATATGTCCATAAACATGATTTTATGGACATATTAGGTGCGGGAGATTCATAATAAATCCCCCTACGCACTGAACTATTTTTAAACTATTTCGAATCCAGATTTATTAAAAAACTTTATCTGGCTGTACGAGCATTTTAACTATTCCCTTTTTTTCTCACTGTACATAACCCAACCATCACTGATCACTACTGCACTAACCAGTGGTACACCTCCCGGTGGAGGAAGCATAAAAACTAACCCGATGATGATGCTGTCACGTTTTTAAAGAGAAAGGCGGAGAACCAAGATATACCTCCACCGCTACCTCTGTACGTGAATGAGGGTTTTTTATCAGTATAGCATACGAAAATTTAAAAAACCCTGGTTACTCAGGACAAGTGATCCATTCCCCACTTGATTTTTTGATATAGAATAAGGAAGCTGAATGGATCACAGTTCCTTCTTTCTCCCCCCGTCTTGATTTGTTATAGGGAAAATATTTATACATTTCTATATATTTTTTAATATATCCCTCAATACTTTTTCAGGAGTACTGCGGTCCCAAAATTACATAATAAAAATAACTATGTTAAAGAATTAAAAATACACTGTAGTATCCTATATTTTAGAAATATGTTGCACTGCAGTGTATTTTCCATTTTTAAGATATTTAAATCTTCTGTAAAAAGTCTACAGAGTACCGCAATAATGCCTAAAAATTATCATGCTACTTTAAAAAAAATTATTTTAAAAACGTATTTCTCCATAAACTGCTGTCAAATTATATAGAAAATAATTAATACATTTCTCTAGCTATTAACGATTTAATAAAGGGGTAATAGATGGGGAGCAACAATAAAAACCTGCAACTTGCCTGGATTTAAGACACTAACCCAGAACACAGTAATTGCAAACCGTAGACAAAATGTGCTGAAAATGACATGGCTGCCTTTTACCTATGGTAAACAAAGCCATTAGCCAATCACATACTGCCCTATCATGCACAAGTGCAGTGGTATACCGTGAACTTACTGAGATATACCACAGTGCAATATGTAACTAAGTCATTTAATATAAATGATAACATTAAAACCAAATATACGATTCTTGCATAGTACCAAAGATTACCATTTAGATCAAATAATGTTTTTCAGCCACATACCATCTATATCAGTTGACACACTTTCATGCTACATTTGTTTAAATTACCGCATTCCACTCCACGCCACTACTTTCTATGCCACTCCACTTTATGCCCCTCCACGCCACTTTGCTCTATGCTATTACACTCAACGCCACTTCACTTTACATCACTCCACTATACGCAGCTCTGCTCTACACGAATCCAATTCACATCACTCCATTCTGCACCACTCCACTCTACACCACTCTGCTCCACACTACTACAGTGTGAGCTATTGCACGCTATGCCACTCCATTTTATTACACTTCAGTGTGCGCAAATACACTATAGACCCTTACACTCTATTCTACTCCATTGTACGCTGTTCCATTGTATGCAACTCCACTCTGTTATTCCACTCTATGTCACTGTATGCTATTCCTCTGTACTCCACTGCACTTTATGTCACTCCAGTGTACACCACTCTACTCTACAGCAATCCATCATACACTATTACACTCTACACCACTCCATTTTATGGCACTACACTCTACACCACTCTACTTCACGCCAATCCACTCTGCAGTAATACACTCAATGCTATTCCACTGTACGACAATCCACTCTATGCCACTCTACTCTACACTAATCTACTATATGCCAGTCTGCTCTATGTCACCACAATGTATTATTATTATTATTATTATTAAAGAAGCTTGTAAAGCGCATGGTGACGCCATCTCGGCGTGTCCCCGCGCTGTGGAGAAAAGTCAGAGCCAAGAAGAGTAGTTTAGGAGGAAAACAGATAGGTTTTTAAAAGTTTCCTAAATAAGGGCTCTGAATCCGCTTGCCTGATATTTATGGGAAGAAAGTTCCATTCTTTGGCAGCCATAACGCGAAAGGAACATCCGCCCATTCTGGCTTTCTTGATGCGGGGAATTTTAAGCAGACCAGTTCCTCCCGAGCGGAGAATTCTAGTAGGCTCGTATGGAATAGCCAGATCTGTCAAATAAGAGGGAGCTTTGTGAGAGATAATCCTATAGCAGGTTAGAAGCGCTTTAAATAGGACTCTCTTTTTTATTGGTAGCCAGTGCAGAGTGGCTAGGGCTGGCATAGAGGCTGACCTTTTCGGAAGTCTAAGGACTAGGCGTGCTGCTGTATTTTGGAGTACTTGAAGCCTCCTAAAATTTTTTTGCGAGGTTCCAAGCAAGAGCACATTGCCGTAGTCTATCCTCGAGGTCACCAAAGCATGGGTCATAATGCGCCTGGCTTCCAGGGGGAGAAGATCTAGGGTGCGGTTCAGGGTCTTCATTATCCCAAAGCATTTCCCAACCACTTTATGTACGTGGTTGTCATAAGAAAGTCTGGGATCAACCCAGATACCCAGATTCTTAGCTGTTTTGCAGGGAGTAGGCAGCGGTCCCAGGCATGAAGGCCACCACTCCTTGGTCCAGCTCGCCTCCCTTCCCCCAATTACCAGCACCTCCGTTTTTGAACCATTAAGCTTAAGGCAATGCTGGGTCATCCAGCCTGCCAGAGCCTGCATGCAGGTTTTAAAGTTGTTAGCATCAGTGGAGGGTGCTTGAGACAGGGAGAGCAGGAGTTGGGTATCGTCGGCATATGAAACTAATTCAATGCCGTACGATTCTACCACTTCCGCCAGCGGGGCCATATACAGATTGAACAGGGTGGGGCTCAGGGCAGAGCCCTGAGGTACCCCCTGTTCTAGTGTTATACTATTAGAGCGATGTATGCCTCTCTGAACCTGGAAGCATCGGTTGGTGAGAAAGGCTTTCAGCCAGCCCAGCGCTTCCTGGGTGACCCCGGCTTTGTTCAGACACTGCAGCAAGATGGAATGTGCCACAGTGTCGAACGCGGCACTAAGGTCAAGCATAATCAAGGCCATAGTCTGGCCCGCGTCCGCACCTGCACGTAATGTTTCGGTCGCTCTCAGAAGGGCGGTTTCTGTGGAAAAACCTGCCCTGAACCCAGATTGAGAGCTGTGGAAGGCCTTATTCGACTCTAGATGGGCCATGAGTTGGCTGTTAGCTATTTTTTCGGCCACCTTCGCCAGATACGGTAGCAGCGAGATAGGCCGTAAGTTTTCAAGGGTATCCTGCCTTAAGTTGGGTTTCTTCTTTATAGGAAGCACAATAGCTTGCTTCCACTCCATGGGGAGGAGGGCCGTAGAAAAGGAGAGTTGGAGAATATATCTAAAATGTTGTTCCAGGACTTTAAGGCTAGCTGCTAGGATCTTAGGAGGCGCAGGATCACGAGGGGACCCTGACTTAATGCTTGTACAGATGTTAATTAAGGTTTTAGTGCAAGGAACGGTAAAGCGATCGAGGCATGCCATACCCTGCGTGATCTCCAGATTCTCGGAGAACGCAGAGCCCGAGGGCAGATCCTTTGAAAAATTAGCATAGATGTTAGTAATTTTGCTAGCAAAGTATCTCGCAATATCGTTACATGCTTCAACAGAGTCATTCTGGGTATTACTCTCACTAGATACTACCGAAATCTCCTTAAAGATTTTAAAGAGCTCCTTTGAGGAGTTCTCAGCCTCTCCAATGCGGGTCTTATAATAGCGTGCTTTAGAGGAACGAATGAGTTTGTAATATCCGGCTTGCGCTATTTTATATTGAGATTTGGCTTTGGGGCAGAAGTTAATGCGCCATTCTCGTTCCAGTTTCTTACAGGCGGATTTTGCCACCTGAAGTTCCGAAGTAAACCACGGGGAAGGTTTTCTGGTTTGCCCGTTGATTAGAGAACTGCAGATAGGAGCAGTCTTATCTAGGGCAGTTATAACATGGTTCTTCAGGCATGAATAGGCAGCCTCACAATCTGACCCTCCAGGAGGTTCAGCCGCAGCAAGAATGTCGATGAAAGTATCTATGTTGAAATTTTTCCACCTACGACATTGATAACGCTGCGTGCTATCGCTCCTAGTTTCAGGCTCGGACAGCCAAATACGTAAGGGAATGACAAAATGGTCCGACCAAGGCACGGGTATTGGAGGAAGTGTTTCTACTCCATTCCAATTACCAAATATGGGATCGATCAGATGACCTAGTTTGTGAGTAGGCTCTTGGTTCTTAAGAGTGAGCTGCAAGGAGAGTAATTCATCTTTTAAATAGGAGGCGTCCTTATCTTGGACATCATCAAAATGAATGTTCATGTCGCCCAGTACCAGGAGTTTGGATTTCCTCAGGGCGAGATGTGCTGTCGCCTCTACTAGACTAGCTGTAAAGTCAAATAGTCTACCTGGGGGTCGATATATAAGAATACCTGAAAGGGAATTTTGAGGTCCCAGTGAAATACTAAAAGATGCAGCTTCGCAGTGGTCAATAGTTAGGGGGAGTAGGGAGCACTCCAGTGGGGCCTTAACAGCAATAGCTATTCCACCACCCCTACCTTCCTGCCTGTCGAGCCTGGCGAGAGAGTATCCTGGAGGCAACGCCTCTATGATGTCTGGGTCAGAAGATTCGCCAAGCCAGGTTTCAGTTAGCAGCAGTATATCCAATGCCTCATCCTCAAGTAGGTTGTAGATCTGATTGCAGTGCTTACTGAGAGATCTACAGTTAAGCAGTGCGGCTTTTATCAGTTTTTTTGGGGGGACTATTGTGGAGCCCATTTCAGGAGTAAAAGGGCACATGGAGCAGTTATGTAGTGATAAAGCCTGCCAGTAACAATCAGTAAAAATCAGTAGCAATCAACGTTATTCCACCCTAAACCACTACACTGTACTGTATGCTACTCCACTGTATGCTACTCCACTCTATAAAAACTCCACTCTAAGCTACACCACAACACACTATTATATTGTACACCACTACAGTCTATCCCCTACTCTCTACCCAGCTCCAGTTTACAACCCACTACTCTATGTTATTCCATTCTACAACACTACACTGTACACCACTACACTGTATGCCATGCAATTCCATGTCACTCCAGTCTGCTCTATTCCACTGTACAGCACTACAGAGTACCTCACTCCACTCGAGCTACTCTACTATGTGCTACTCTACTGCACCCCACTGCACTCTATGATATTCAACTCTAAGCCACTCTACCATATGCCAGTGCACTTCTACCCCTCTCTAGTATGAACTATTCTATTGTATGCCACTTCTTTGTATGCCACTCCACTCTACGCCACTCCACACTTAGCTATTCCACTTTATGCATCAATGCTATACTTCACTCCACTCTACGCTAGTCAACTCGAGAACACTTCATTGTTTGCCACTCCACTCTATGTCACTCAACTCTGTGCCACTCCACTGCACCCCACTGCACTAGGCTCTATTCAACTGTACGCCACTTAACTCTAACACACTTAGCTGTATACCACTTTACTGTACCTCACTACACTTTACACCAATCCACTCTGCACTATTTTATTGTAGGCAACACCACTGTACAGCACTCCACTCCATGAAATCCACTGTATGCCACTCTAATATACTCTGTTCCACTATACGCCACTCCACAATACTCTACTCTACTGTACCAAACTCCAAATTAGAACACTCTACTCCAAAGTACAACACTTCATGCTATTCCACTGTACATCTCTGTACTCTACACCACTCTACTCTACCCTACCTCCCTCCACTCTTTGCCACTCCACTCTTTGCTACTCTACACAGCTCCTCTCTATGCTATTCAAGTCTAAGCCATTGCACTTTATGGTAGTCCCCTCTACTCTACTTGACTCTACGCTATTCCACTAAACACAACTCCACTTTCACCATACTCTACACCATTCCACTCTATGCCTCTCCACTCTACACCACTCCACTCGACTGTACGCCACTCTACTGTCCGCTATTCAACTCTACACCACTACACTCTACCACACACCATTGTATGCGCTCCACTGTACGTCACTACACTGTACGACACTCCACTCCATGGTATTGTTCTGTATGCCACTACACTGTACATCATTCCACTGTATTCCACTCTTAACCACTTCACTCTCTGAAACATCACTGTATGCTATTAAAGCCTACAACACTACCCTATATGCCACTGCGCTCTTCGCCACTCCATTGTATGATATTCTACTGTACGTCACTCAACTCTATGCCACTCCACTCTTCAACTCACCACTCTACGCTATTCAACTCTACTCCACTCCACTTTATGCTATTCCAATGTAGACTTCTCCATTGTACCACATTCCACTCTACTTCACTCTACTCTTCTCCACTCTACGACACTATACTCTATGACAGTACACTGTATGACACTCTCCTCTACTCTATTGTACCACAATCTACTTAACGTGCATATACTCGACTACAGTAAACTCTACAATTTACAAAACATTTAAAAAAATGCAAATCATTGAAATTCAATTAATAAAACAATAGTTAAACCTTTCTTGTAGTTTGGAAAACATTATTTATTCTTTCTCTACAAACCAAATAGTTGTTGTTATACCTTTATTTAATCACCACTGTTGCATCAGTGTAACTTTATGTATTCTTTAGCTGCAATTAAAAGTTGAAGTATACAAAAAAAATTCTACGATGATATCTTTATAACGTATGAAACACTTTCAAAATAACATACCTCAGGCACCTCCATACACTGTGTATTCTACTCAATTGCCACACTACATCAACTGTAACTTGCTCCTCAGTCAAGTGGGTGAACGGATGTAAATATTTTGTGGCAGGAATATACATTTTGAGGTGCAAATTGTATTTTTGGAAGTATGTGTGAATAGTGTAAGTAGTGTTAAATATCTAAGTTTTTAAAAACCATATTTATACATCATGGCGGGGTATAATGCAGTGAGTTTGCTGTATACTGTGGTACTTGCGGTTGGGGATTAATGCAAAACCTAATACTTACATAGGTCTGAAGGCATTACGCAGAATACAGCCAACTGGCCCTAAAAACAGCGTGGTTGCCTTAAACTTTTGTAAAGAAAGTCATTAGCCTATCTCCTAATGACTTGTCATTGCTATGTACCTCAGTACTACAGTGAAATACCGCAACAACAGATATCACAAAGTTCAAATACCTTATGCTAGTGAAACACTTACCTTACTTACCTTTGGTACCGAAAGGATAATCTCCCCAACATAATGCCTAGTCCTGCCAAACTTGATGTAAATCCATTCAGCCGTTTAGCCGTTAGGTCCAATACAATAAAAGTCATGTAAAATGCATTAAGGTCAAAACCTGTTTTGAGGCCCCCTTTTTTCTTTGCACCACCTTCCCCAATACACATGAAACTTTCCATCATCTGTCAAAGTAGAAGGAAGAATAGGTCTGGAAAGTTTCATGCAGAATTGTTTAACTGGCGCAAAGTTACTAGGAAGCTAAAATCTGAAGAATTCCTCTCTCTGGTAACCTTAACTATAACTAGAGAGTGGCTACTTCCACTCTGTAATATGAAAATAGTCCAAACACAAAGTTAAGAACCATACTCACTCAGGGCACAAACAGTGTAAACAGTGTTTATTTCTCGATCCACAGGAACCGTTTTGACTGCAAAAAGCTTTGCTCACATAATGAAAATAGTGCTACACACAATTTTAGAATCATTTCATATAAAACAAAATAAAGAAAGGGACTAACAAAAGGGAGATTACAACCCACACCACAATCAATTATGTAAGTAGACAAAGTAAATATATACACAATAAAAGAGTTATATAACAAATACTCAAAACATAATTTAAGATGTCTTCTTAAATAAATTATTGTATCTTGGACATTGTACATTTCAAATTCCAAAATAAACTTTTGGCTCTATACTTCCGTGCTGGAACCAAGTAAGCTCCCTTTTGACACACCCATTGGAGAAAATAGTAAAAATGGTTAAAATCTATAGTCTCGTAGGAAGCAGGGCCTACCCCATTTATATTAAGGAACATGAATCTATACTTCTATCACATATGGTTAAACCAAAAATATTGTACAATCGTAATCCTAGGCACTGTAATTTATCTCATCCAATCAGCAAAGTATAAAGTTTCACATTGAAAATTGTTAAAGGCAATAGAACTTATGAAAAAAAACATACAATACTGCACCCGGAATGTATGAGAAGCAAGTAGGCTTGAAGACGAGTGTAGGGGTATCGGCAGCCTCTCCACTGAGAATCCCTTCCTCGCCTCCTAAAATGAAAACAAAAAGAATCATAATCATTAAAAGCAGACAAAGTTGACCACTTAGTCAGAACAGAGAGACATGCAGGATATAAAAACTTTTCGCCACAGTAGAATGTCAGTCCCCTAAGTTTATCGCCAATTTCTCATTCATATTGAGACAGATAGGGTACTTGTTTTCCAGGTCTATAATGTATTTAGATTTTTTTTCTCAATGTTAACTCTCTATTTCCTCCCAGGGTGTTCTGGTCAACTCTGTCTATCCCATAATATCTCAAGGAGTTATAGTCTGAAAAATGAAGTTCTGAACAATGGCAGGGAAATATAGGGGTCACCTTTACCAATAGTTCTCATGTGCTCAAATATGCGCTTTTTACTTTCCAATCTATAGCTTCTTGCAGGGGCAAATAAGAATGTATGTAACACCGCTTGTAATGCATGTGATGAATTTCTCAGTTTCTTTGTAATCCAAACCATTACCTGCCTGGAATGCTTTGGTATTTTTGCTAGCTTTGCACATTCCACTCAAAAAAAACCTTAAGGTCAGAAATCACACCAATGTCAACTTGTTTCTGAGTGATGTCACTGTGTAATAACCAGGTAGAGACCTCCTTCTGCAGTATTTTATCTTAGGGTGGACTGGAATTTGATTAACAATATTGTTAAACCATTTAGTAATATTCCCGTTTCTTCTTAGTAAATACTGTTAGCGATTTGATTTCTTGCTGTAGGCAGGCCTGCCTCAGTATTGCACCAAAAAAAAAAAATGTCATCCCAGGGCTGCATTGTTTAATTTAAGGGATTGGGGCACACGTCCTCCCTCCCGGGCCATTATACAGTATGGGGTGCTCATCCCCCTTGGGAAGCATTCTAAAGGGGAGGATGCATGTTACCCCTTCCCTGAGCCATTGTCGGCCCCGGGGAACCCACTCCCAAGACTAAAATGTCTCAACAAAGGTGAGGGGCCATACAGCCCCCATACCTGTACATTTCATGGCCAAGGGACCCCACCACCTGGGCCCTGCTCCCTTGCTGTATTCCTGGGAACCCATCCATGGGACACAGTAGTTTCCCTTCCAGCTCTGGCATGGGCAGAGAAACTTTTATTTGCTCCCGTCTGGCGGGATCATTTTTGAACAGGAGCCAAATGAGACAAACATCAAGGGTCCGATACACAAAGGTAAAGTTAAACCAAAGTCCAACTGTACTACTTTTCTGTATTCACAAAGGTAAGTTACAAGTAGTCTCTTTATGACTGCAGATTTTCTGGAATCTCCACATTGGGGGTGGAATCACCGCTCTTGGGGGGGATTCCACACCAAGCGTGGAGATTCCGCTTCGAGCACGGAATCTCTGCAGTCGTAAAGAAACTACTCATAACTTACCTTTGTGAATACTGAAAAGTGTTCAAGTTAGACTTTTGGTCTAAATTTAGACCTTTTGTCTAACTTTATCTTTGTGAATCAGGCCCAGCTTCTGCTCCCAGTGGGCAGGAGCTTTAAAAATACTCCCACTAGCTGGGAGCAGACATGTATTGTTTCCCTACCCACACTGATGTGGCCAGGAAAACAGAACAAGATATTGCTCCCACTCTCAGGGAGCAGCATAAATAGCTGCTCTTTCTGGGCAGGAACAATGTTGGCTCCAGCAGCATGGGGGGAGTTTGCTGGGGATGCAAAGGCCCTGGGGCTCCCCCAATGGCCTCTAACATGTGCATGGTGGGTGCCCTAGTTGGCACTGGGGCACAAACCTTAAAAGATGTGGGCTCTGGGCATTGGGTCCCCAGGGCCATAATAGGCGCCCCTCCCCTTAATATATATGTTTTGACTGCAAGGGAGGGGGTCCCCAGTTCCTGAAGGCCAATAGCAGTGTGGGGCTGGCTGCCTGTGGGGGGTTTGACACAGGGCCTAGCCATTTGAGAGGTAATCAGTGAAGTCATAAGTGGTGCCATAGAGCTAGTGGTTGGCGGTAAACTCGCAGTTTGTAGAGTTTTACCACTTCACGCTCCACTTGGAGCGCGAAATTTTCGCAAAAACTCCTCCAACCGCCTCTTGGTGGAGTTTACCAGTGCACAGCTTCACACCAAACTGTGAATATACCATGGTGTGTCAATGCTTCTAGTTCACTGAAGTAACAGGATACCCACGTCTAGCTGTGCCATCTGGTTGGCCCTCTGTGGCTTACACCTCCAACCCAAAGTAATATTCTTGTGAGTTGATGCCTCTCACTGGCAGTGGACTTGGATGTGGTGACTGCCAAGTAGGTAGATCATAACATAGGATCCATCACTGACCTGAAGGCTGCAACTATACCCCAACTCTGAAGCAGTACACAAGACTGTTGTTACACACTAAATCTGCTGCGCTTCTAAAGCTCCAACATAGTGCCTTTAAGATTAGGCGACCGGATTTTCATTATCACTTTGTGTGTACGAAGACATGAGGTCATTAACCAAAATGTAATATTGAGCTAAACGTGCAATCCAATGGGAGGGCCCCAAGGGAAATGCAAAAATAGCTTAAATTATCTGAAGGCTATCAAGAATATCTGCAAATCATTTGAGATGATGATCAATGTATTTTAGATTCATATTTATTTATATATTCAAATGGTTCCAATTCCATGAAATTAACTATCCTGTGTCACTTAGTGATGTGTAGACAGAAAAGTGTTTCATGGTTTAAGTTTTGAACGATGAGACCCAGTGCATTTTGATCACTCAAACACTCCATCAGGGGAAAGCTGTGACCTAAACATTGAGAAAACAAAGCTAAATGAACAGGGAACACTGGTCAACTGTGCACCTAACTACATCTGGTATTACAACAAACTTAAAAGTTGATTGTGCTTAAATTATAACGAAAATCATAATGTTAACCTGTATTGGAATAGGCAGGATCTGATAGTAGTCAATGATAACCAAACTAATAACAAAAGGTAAAGTGCACTTATGAGTTAAGTTACAGTGAGGCTGTTCTTGCATTAAGATGGCTCCCAGTTTGTACAGGGTGGCATCCACTGCCATGTTGGTGGGTTTCGTGAGGTCAAAGTACGATAGGGTGGTGTCGGAGGGTACTGCTTCTTTGTTCCTCTGCAAGGAAGGCTCTTGTTCCTCTCCCCACTGCCAGGTCATGGTCCATTTAGTGAGTTCGCAAAGTGGTCGGGTCAGGTTCATCAGGTCTGGGATAAACCTGCCACAGAAATTGACCATCCCTAGGAAACTCCACATTTCTGTGGTATGCTGGTGGCGCTAGGGCTTCCTGGATGTCACGCACCTCCTCCTGATCAGGGGCGATGCATTTATCAGTTCAGGTGTATCCAAAGAACCATGTGTTTTGTAATCCTGGGCAAAGCACTACGCTACGCTTGCGTAGTTTGCGAAGTGTGCTCTACTTCGCACTACGCGAATTGCACGTAGCACAGTGCAAACACGCATAGTGTAGCTTAGTACAGCGGAATTTTTTTTGCTTGCTCCCGGTCCTCAACATCAAGTTGGCGACCGCGAGCAAGCAAAATGACATCCAGGCGAGACTTTTTCCTCGTTCGCGATCAGCAACATCAAGTTGCCGATCACGAGCGTGGAAAATTAACCTCCCGGCAAGCTTCTCAACGCGGGGAGGTCAGGTTTCTCATTGCGAGTAGTCACGTTTGCTCGCGATCGCTCGCGATGAGAAACTACCAGTCCACGTTGAGAAAGCTGCCGCTCGAGTAGAAATCTAATCGAGCGGCAGAAAACGACCGCTTGCACAGTGCAAGATGCAGTTTGCACTGATTACACAGTGCAGACAAGCATCCGGCACTGTGCAATCAGTGCGAACAGCATCTTGCACAGTGCACTACGCAGTTTGTGAAGCTACACGTAGCTTGCGAAGCGCACTTCGCGTAGCTACGCGTAGCGCTACTTCGCAAACTACGCCCAGGGTTAATGCTTTGCTTTAAAAACTCACACTTCTCCCTGTGTAAGGTCATGCCAACCTCCATGACACATTGCAGTACTTCTCGTGGGTCCTGGTGGTGTTCTTAGAGTGACTTCACGTAGGCCAGGATAACATCACTCACGTTGAGAACTACAGGCAGTCTGCTGAGCATTTCCCTGATGGCATTCTGAAATAACTCAGTCGAGCTGTAGATTCTGAAGTTTAGGCGTCGGTATCGTCGCAGACCAACATGGTTTGAAAACATGGAGATGTAACGTGAGTCAAGGTGAAGTGGCAGTTGGTGATAACCTGACCTGAGGTCCAGCTTTGAGAACCACACTGCACCTTTCAACCCCCCCAATATGTCATTGATGATAGGGGTGAGGTGCTGCGTTCTGGAGGCACATACCCAAGCAGATGCACACCTACCCCTTTTGCATCAGTTTCTTCATGGCCACTATCGGAGAGAACTACAGGGTGGGGCAGGTAATCTTCTCAATTATTCCTTCCTGTTCTTACTTCTCAAGTTCCTCCTTGACTTTGTGCCTCAGGAGGAAGGCGATACGCCTGTGCCTCAGCACCACGAGTTGGATGGACTTATCGATGTGACGTGTGATTTATTTGTTCTTGAGGCAACCAATGCCGTGGAAGATTTCACTGTACTCTTCTAGGATCGTCGCAATTTCTTCCTCCTGCACCGCAAAAGCAAAAGATATCAGCTTGAGTGCTTCTGCTGTAACTCCACTTATGAGCATTCCTTGTTCTTCCTGGACTATGTACATAGTAGTGTTCACTGTCTGCTCTTGGTGAGATATCGTGGACATGAAACACCCAATGAGAGGGATGGGTGTCTTTTGCCCATCTGCAAGTGCTTAGATCTTCGCATCTCTTAGTTGGAGGCTTGGATCCATGGTGCTGTGAGTGGGTGCCAACATGAGTTCAATGGATGCCCCAGTGTCAATGATGGCCGTTATATTCTGTTTGTGGACTTGGATCTGACATCTGGGGAGGTGACGTTGATTAGGTGATGGGTTCCCACTGCGAGGATGTAATGTACCAGGTAGTCTTCTGCATCTTCATCCATGTGTCCTCTTCCCCTAGTGTCATCCACCACATGTGCAAACTCTTTCTGCATTTTAGACGATCTGCAAACCATCTCAAATGATCAACTTTCCCACAGGCTGAGCATTGTTTTCCTTTTGTTGGGCTCTCGCTCATTCGGTGTGGGGGCCCTCCACAATACTTACATTCTTTCCTCCTCTCTTGTGGATGCTTGGTTGCAGGATGGTGTGATCGCGCCTTTGCAGTGTTGATGTGCTCTGTCTTGATGGGGGAGTGAAGAGTGGCTTCCATATGCGAGGCCCCAATTCCTTGGACCTCCTCGTCAACAGGATATTGTGCAGCAGTTTTCTGCATTCTTGGAGGAACTTCTTCTGAGGTTTGCAGAATAGCATCCATGAATGATTTGAGCATGAATTTCCTCTTGTTCATCCTGGAACCTGCACATGCTTGTGAGTTACTTTAGGTGGCCTTGGAAAGTATCTAGTTACTCATCAGACTCCTGGCCAGCTTGCCTGAAATGAAATGCTTCTAGTCCCTGTTTGCCCTAGGTTTGAAATCGGCATTTAAAGCATTCATGAGGGTGACATATGTTTTGGGAGTAGCTTCCACTAGAGTTTTGTATATCCTGTGGATGTTATTTCCCCTCAAGTGCAGTAGTACGGCATTCCTCCTTTCTCAGGCAATGATCACCCCTTCAAAGTAGAAATGTAGGCAGTCCATACAGTGCTTCCACTTTGGGGCCAATGAGGATTGTGTGCCATTGACCACAAAAGGTTCAATGGGTGGTATGGTTGACATGGCTAGCAGCAGGTGATGGAATACTCCTGTGAATGCCTCTCGGCACGAGTGCTGTCACTCTTCAGTGGGATGAAGTGACAGCCGCCAGGCCGAGGGAGTGGGCATGGAGAGATGTGAGTCCATTGAACAACTTTTCTTTGGGGTGACGTACTGCGAATTGTGAAGATCTGTGTACTTATTCTTGGACACTTAAACCGGTGAAATAGTGTGGCAGTGGTCGGGCTTGGACACTTTCTTGGCTGTGCGTTTCCTTGTGTTTGACTTTTGTCACATTGCCTGGAAAGGTGTTTGGCCTCGGGAGAGGGGTGTGAGTCCCATCTACAGTGGTGCGTTGTCAGCTATCCTTTCACAACAGATAGGCAGGACTGGCAACTTTCTAGGCGAGAGTGAGCCACAAAGATAAGCATCCAGAAGCGATATGGGAGCAAGTGAGGGAGGGCCACGATGTGCTAGGCTCCCGATGCTGGCTCCTCTTGCGGAACACATGGCGTGCTGCTGTTGTGGGAACACGTGTGCTTGAGACAACATTCGGCTGGCTTCTGGGTTCCCCGGCCTCACAGTCCCCTTCTGCTTGAGCGGAGGCATAGCTGGCAGTCTTCAGCAAGGCAATTGACTGGGCACGCTGGGGGGCAGCTCACCTGGAACGCATAGGCCTCACTAACTTCCTCCATCCCGGCCCTTCACGTCCGGAGAGCATAGCGGGAACGACAACACTCCTGCGCTGCCTGACAGAATATTGGAGCAGGGTGGGCATCCTCTCTGTAGGCTTCATTCTGGCAGGATAGGTTGCGGGTTCAGCGACCAGCTGCCGTCGCCAGTGTAAAGTTGGCTGCCAGGGCTAGGAAAAAGGAAGCCAACTAACATGAGTGGTAGTCAGAGGGGTAACTCGTGCTCATGTCATGAGTGATGTAATATGTGGGGTTATAAGCAGTGCATTGCGGGGGCGTGAGTAATAGTTAGCTCAGCTAACTATAGTGGCGGAATTTCTCTGGTTTTATATGAGCGGAATGTCAGCCTAGCTATAACGTTCCTGTAACCTCTGTTTTTTTTCTGTGAATTTCTAAGGTTTTTTTAATGCAATTTTTTTAACTATAACGTCCCTGAAACCTGCAGTTATTTCAGTGAATTTCTATGGTTTTTTAACTAGCAGCTTGCGTTAGCAGAGTGGTGCAGAAAGGGGGCTGGACCTCCAACTCAGGAATTGCACTATGTAAGACTTACAGGAGGTACCAGGAGGGCTTCTTGGCCTCCAAGGTCCCTCTTGAGTAAAGCGAACTTCATCCCCCATCTAGTAGTGCGTTTGCAGAGTGGTGGAGAAAGGGGGGGCGTGGCCTCCGAAGGCCTCTTAGCAATTCCACTGTGGGGGAATTACTAGAGGTAACAGGAGGGGTGGTTGGCCCCCAAGGAGGTCCCACACATCAGGATTACTGAGTTCTGATAGCAGGCCACGCCCCCTTTATCCACCACTCCTCCTGTTACCTCCAATAGGCCCTACACAGCTGGATGTTGAGAGGTGGTCAGAGGCCACATGCCTCTCTCCACCACTCTGCAAACGGGCATCCTGGCGCACTGCTGCTTGAAGGATGCAGTCCACTTTGGTCCTGAAGCCCTCAGGACACAAGGGGACCTTATCGCCTCAACAGCAATACTCCAAGAGGAGTGTTTGCAGAGTAGTGTAAGAAGGGGCGTGGCGTTCGACCACTTCTCATCAATACCACTGTGTGGGGCTTACTGGAGGTAACCGGTGGGCTAGTTTGTCCCAAGGAACCCTCAGAATAGAAGGGGACTTCATCCCCCAACCAATAGCTCACCAGGAGGCACTTTTGCAGAGCAGTACAGAGAGGGGCGGGGCCTCCGGTGAGTTGCCGGCTTGACTTTTTTTTTTTTTTTTAGGAAGGGAGGCTCTGTGGCCCCCTGGCTCCCCTCTTTCCTTGATCGTTTTGGGCCCCGTGGGGCCCCATCCCCGGAGGCCTGACCCAGTTTAAAAAAAAAGAGAGAAAAAAAGGAAGGGGATGTGGCCCCCATCCTTGGGTCCATTTCGGCCTTGAGGACCCCATACCCCGAGGCCTGGCCATTTTTTTATCATTATCAAGGGAGGGGTCCCAGCGCCCCCCATCCCCAAGCCAATTTCGGCCCCGGGGACCCCATCCCCCCAATCAACTACATTTTTAGTACCAGGAGTTCCCTTCCCTTGGAACATCATGTGAGAGAACGGTTTCACATTGTTTTGTTGTATTTGTCAATCTCAGCTTATTATCAGTGTGAACCAAAATATGAGAATTATATACGACCTACATGTCCATACTGGAATCGGATTTGTATACTTGCTCAATGCATTTACTAATATGACTTCGCAGCAGAGGAGCCAGGTTCACCAAATTATTGGCAGGCCACAGTCCTTATCATCAGGTCCACCGGGACGCCAGGTGCCCAGAGTGCCCCATATGATGGTCTTACTCACATCTACGATGGTCCATTGTAAAGTCTCTGGAATGAAAGAACTCACCCTAACTCAAGAACACTAAATAAGCAATGCAGTTATTATTTTTTGGACTGTGCCAATCAACTAGATCTGGATCCCCAAGCTTGCCTTCCCTTGATTCCCAAAAACAGGGACCAAATCATAATAAAAATAGGAGGAGGGGAAATTAGCATAGGCAAAGTGCATCAATGTCTCTTTATCATATAAAGTGCTGTCAATCCCTTGCCACATCCTTATTGCAGTCACAGATGAGGTAAAATGTTAGCTATGTGTATTATATTTATGCAAGTAAACATGTTTTTCAATGCATATTTTCATGTTTTCCTTTTAGCCTAAAGTGGCCTCCTGACTATTTACACGCTATAAAATATGTATTTCCAAGTAGAAACGTGAAAACAACATGTAGGTGTTTTGACGAATGTAAATCACATTCACATTGCACTTTTTCACCATCTAATGTAAACGCTCTGCTTTGATTGTTACAATAATGCTTATCTGCGAAAGGTTTGGGAAACGAGAGATGGCTTTGATTTGAGAGGTTTATTTTTATAATAATTAGTGCTTTGGTATTCATGCATGTTATATTTTTCCTAACAGGTCTCACGATGGATAGCAGGCACACTGAACAATCGGAACTGCGCTTGGTTCTTGTTGGCAAAACCGGAGCTGGCAAAAGTGCTTCTGGAAATACTATCCTGGGTAAAAAATTATTTTCTTCAAGTGACGTTTCGGTGGATAAGGCATGCAGGGATCAGTCAATCACGTGGAAAGGGAGGAATGTTGTTGTTGTGGACACGCCGCCCTTCTTTGACACAGAGCTTACTCCTGCACAGGTTGTGCAAGAGATCAAAACATGTGTCACCACCGCATCACCAGGCCCACACGCCATATTGCTGGTGGTGAAGATTGGCAGATTCACCGAGGAAGAGAAAACGACTACTGAGAGAATCCTAGATTCTTTCGGGGAGCAAGCAGCAAAGTACATGATGGTCCTTTTCACGAGAAAAGATGATTTAGAAGATGTCTCCATTGAACATTACTTAAGTAGCTCAAGTAACAGAAGTCTGCATGAGCTGATGGACACATGTGGTAACCGATTCTGTGCCTTTAACAACAGAGCGCCCCCAGAGGAAAGAGAGGAGCAGGTCAATGAGCTTCTCACCATGATTGAGGAGATGGTGAAGAAAAACAATGGGGCTTGCTACACTCCCGAGATGTATGAGCAAGCTATGAATATTCACCTGGAGAAACTAGAGGAGAGAAACAGACAAAGGAAAGGCCCACTTAAAGTACTAGAAGAAAAACTGCAGCAGCAGTTTGAAGAGGAAAAGAAGAAAATGCTAGAGGAAGTGAAGGAGAGGGAAAAAGAATTACGAATTATATCTGCAAGTGGGAATCTGCTGAAAAACAATAAACATGAAGTTTTGAAGCAAGAAAATGAAACAGGAAAGGAGTCATGCTGTCAGCTTCAGTATCCGCAAAATGCAAAGTATATGAGACAAGGGACACCAGAGACAATGACAGGAAAAGAGATCATGGCAAATCGCATGCAACAGAATGTAATGGAGGAGCTACAACAAACAATTTCCAAAGGACAGACGCACAACTTTGAAGTTCGAGCAAAAAGCCAAGATGAAGCAGAAAAGACAAAATATTTTGGCAAACACCAGCAAACATTTCATGCGAACACCACGATCACATCTGATAATGCTGAGAACAACGAGAGTGAAACAGTAAACAGATATGACAAAACACAGGAAGAGAAGAGTCAAGAACAAAAAGTGCAACATACTTCACATGTAAGAAAAATTAAATATTTTATAAACACTTGGGCTTCCGGGATCCGAAGGGTTGGTAATGAAAATGAGCAATGTCGTTGGAAATAGAAAATCTAAGGGAACTCAGCGGATCTGGTGTCTTTCATCCAGTTCAAGAAGTGGGGAGAGTGAGGAATAGCTAGAGGGACAGGGTGCCAAATTACATATTCTCCCCACAATATCCTTTTTTTTAAAAATCTGGCGACATGGCTCCCCACAGTTACTGATTCTCATAGTTCGGTAACTTTGGAAAGCTGGTGTAATTAACAGGCTACACTCCTGGACCCCCATAATAAGGCCTACAGTGGAACGCTCAATGAACAGCTGGGTATGGGTCAGAAATAATACTTTTTCACATCATTGCAGTGATATGTGCAAAAATGCCTTTATGGTAGAAATACTTGTATCTATTGCTTGTTCTGTAACTCTTTACTATGATATTTTGCATGGTAATTAATATTTGAAGCTTAGGAAGTGTACCTTTGATTAGAGATTTTGAGATTCCTGACAGGTTGTCCATTGAGCATTCCATAGGGAAAAAAGAGCAGAAATCCAGTTCATATATTTTGCAAATGAACGATATTGTAGGCAAATGTCAAACATATTGAGGGGCAACCTGTGCAGCATTTCCCCGACTGTGCTTTCTGTGCTTTTGCAATGAGTCCTGGTCAGAGGTAAGTTGGAATTCAGCAGGACACTTATGAGTGCCCTTTATTTAAGTGTCGAATTACAACATAAAGGCAGTGCTGGGCTCCCATTGCAAAATGTGCATCTATTCCTGACCACTTGCATTTAATTCGTTTTTAGGTCTTTTGCTACAGACAACTTCATGCACAGCGCTCCAATCTACACATTAAGGTTTAAATAGGTGCAATGGAGAGCAGTGCACACTGAGTTACAGACCGCGCCTGGGTCTGACAAACTCTCAGTCCCCATGCCTGATTCAGAGGCGGGAAGACAGTAAACATTAGGTCGTCAAAAAACTCCATCAAGTCCTCGGAGGAAGCAAGTGCCCCTGGAGGAAGGGCATTGGACCACCTTCCGTATTTAGGCTTGAGGCTGGATGTTGTAGGGTCCTTTCTTTCTGTCAATTCAGAGGTGGATAAAAAATGGTCCCCACCCCCTGGAGAAAACTCCCAGGATGTGGGGGTCATTCGCTTTTTATGTTTCAGAAATAAAGCCCTGCTTCTGGAGCTTGTTTCTGAGAAACAAAAAAGTTTTAAAGTTTGGTAAATGGCAGTCAAAATCGAAGAGGGGTGCCCCCAATTCTTTTGTACCTTGAAGGGAACCAGCGTGATGGTGGCTCCTTTCACGGTACTGAGAGGACTTCTGGGCCAGGGGTGTGGTGCATGGTCGTCTGTCAAGGTAGCGGAGGTTGGACGAAGTCCCACATGCCAAAATTCTAAATCAGGCTCTTAGTGCTTACCTTGCCTGCCCAAGTCCATGTCGGCTTGTCATGTTTGGTGGCTTGCCTTTTATTGTCTGATGAAACCAATATGTTTTAGCTGGCACAAATTAAAATTGTACTTGAGTATTCTGCTGGTAATAGTGAATAGATACTCAGAAATGTGTGCCGCAGATTAATGTGCTAGCAACTATTTAAGCAGCTATCTGGGAACTGTAATAGGCCATGCCTATTTTGTAGTGCACTCTGCAAGATGGCCGCTCCAGAATTACATCTGTGGCAGAGGGAGGTGTGTTTTTATTGATCTCCAATTGATTGCCATTAGTTTCGAAATATGTTAGCTGCATAACACTCCCTAGCCATGAAAGGGAATAAACTCACATGGCAGAAATGTGGCACTGTGTATTATTCTGATTATTATTTGTTATGGAAACTGTTTCCTCAAAGTAAAAGTGCACTATGGCAAACATAGCTGATAAAAGGGACTATTGGAAGAAGTTTCACTGCTGATACCTAGTGGTGTTGCTTGTGATTGTTTTCAAATATGAGCATATGGACGGAAGCAGCCCAGGCACCCATACTTAATGTAAATGGAAGCAAATAAAACCAGTGCCTACCACAACCAAACAGCTGCTGCTCTTATGGGTGTAGGGTTGTAGGAATGATGGAATGAATGAATGAATACTTTATTGTATGATTACCTAAAATCATTTACAATACAATACATGTTACTTTCATAGTTCAAACAGTATATTAGTAAAAAAAGCATCTAAAAACGCTAGGAATGATGGTGTGAAAAATTGCTGGTCCCAAACCTTTGCCGTACAATTGTGCTGCTGAGCCACTCCGCTGGAGGATCTTCTACTTGCAATGCAAGTGGCAACTAAAAATCCCTGTTGAGACCCACAAATAAACTCTGTCTTTGTTGTTGCTGCAGTAATTGATAGGGTTCGACTACTGCAGTTGCTTATATGTGGATCTTTCTGTGCCTCACAGACCAGAGTCCAGATTTACTAACATTTTGCATCAGGGTTATGTCACTACTTATACACAGCCCCATGCAAAATCTATTTTGGGAATTACTAAGCCATGTAAAGCCCAATTTGCATGGCTTTCCATGGCTTAGTAAAAGAAAAGTAACACAAGGCAGCGAATAGCACAGCCTTGCATTACTTTGTGTCAGAGAGGTGTTCCACGGGTGGAGCATGGACTTTCCAGTACATCCACCCATAGATTTTATTGCAAACTCAGATTGACTAAATCAGTTAACTTGAGTCGGTGCCTAATGAAGAGAAATGTAATAAGGAGAAATATCCTAATTTCTCTTCATTATTTTCTCTTTCAATGTGTTTTACATTCTACAGCACACATGATGTATCGTCAGGATAAGGTCAGCCGGAGTCGGGAAGCACTGATCCCTGAGCACAAGCCCACTGGTTCTGTGTGAAACAGTCCTCAGAAAGGACGTCCGTCCCTACTTGTGAGACTGCTGCACCAGCCATTGAAAAATGTGAAGCAGCCGCCTTGCAGAAGATTTGTCTGCAGGGTTGGTACTAGCATCCACAGAAGAGACCCATAGAGTTGCCAGTGTGCATGCTCTTCCAGGAGCAAGAGAGAGGCCATATGGAGATGAAGCGAGCTGGCTGCCCAAGTGCACCAACTCCACCAAAAATTGAGTGACTAAACCTCTCTTAGTGAGAATAAAATGTGAACTATGAAAGACTGAGTGTACGTTAGCTTCTGTCCCTGAGCATAATCACACTACTGCCCAGAAAAATCAAGAGCATGTGTTTTCCTCTTTGTTAGATATTGTGTTGTAGGTTGACTGGAGTATGAGCCCAGCAACAAAAATCCTGGTCAGGGTAAAATGTAGGCAAAACCTAAGTTAACTTATGGTACCTTGGCACAGAGCAGTTATGCTTAGCTTAGAGGCAATGTGTAAAGTATTTGTTCAACACTTTAAATAGCAAAACAGTGAAATCACCACACAAAAAAGATTTCACACCAGGAATGAGGGGGAGGGAAAGGGTCTTATCATATGGTGGAAGATAGGCCTTGCAGTAGTGAAAAATGACGTTCCAAGTTTTTTCACTATCATACCACGTGAACTTAATGGTGCATATCCTGCCTCTTAAATGCATTGCACCCTGCCCTCAATGTTGTTTGGGGCCTACTTTAGGTGTGGCTTATATGAATTAAAAGGGAAGGTTTGGGGCTTGGAAACGTTTTATTTCGCCAGGTCGACATGGCTGTGTAAAACTGCACACACATGCTCTGCAGTGGCAGGCCTGAGACATGGTTTATGGGCTACTTCAGTGGGTGGCACAATCGGTGCTGAAGGCCCACTAGTTGCACTTAATATACAGGTCCTGTATACTGGAGTACCCCTTTACTAGGGACTTAGAAGTAAATTAAATATGCTAATCCAGGATGAACCAATCTTCCCATATTTAGGGGAGACAGCACAAGAACCTTAGCACTGATTAGCATTGGCAAAGTGCATGCATTCCTAAAGCCAGCAAAAAACCAGGTCAGACAAGTGGATGAGGTTGGAAAAAAAGTTAGTGGGAAGACCACTCCAAGGCTGACAGGTCTAATATGTGTCCCTCTCAGCTGAAAGTGGGGAGAACTATTCAACCCCTTGGGAGCTCTTTTTCGCTAAGGTGGAAGAATCTGGCGAGATCTGCATTGGCGTGGTCTGACTCCCGATGATGCTCCACCATAAAGTCCAATCCCTGTTGAGAGATGGACTACCTCAACTGTGTGGGATTCTCACCCCTTATCTGCATGAGCCATCTGTAGGGTCTGTAGTCTGTGTGAACCTGGAAGTGAGCCCCAAACAGGCCTAGTCTCAACTTCTTCAGTGCCCAGACCACAGCACAAGGATCTCTTTCAAAGGCACTGGACTTCTGTTCCCTTGGAAATAATCTCCTACTAATGAATGCTACCAGTTGGTCAAGGCCCTGCTCATTCAGCTGTGTGAAGACTGCCCATCTGCCATGCTCTGAAGCGTCCATCTGCACGAATAACTGTTTGGAGAAATCAGGTACCTTGAGTAGAGGTGCTGTCACCATCACCCTTGATGGTATCAAAGTTTTTCTGACACACCTTTGTGCAGATCGCCAATCTAGGCTACTTCTTGAAAGTCCGCTCAGTTAAGGGGCCACAGTTGTGCAATAACCCTTAACAAATATTCAGTAGTAGCCTGTACGGCATAGGAAGTCTCTCACTTCTGTCTGATTTTTAGGTGGTTGACAGGCCAAGGTAGTTTGAATCTTGGCTTGAAGGAGCTGCACCATTCCCCACCTCGTAAGTGACCCAGATAAACCACTGAACCCTGTCTGATCTGGCACTTACTGGTCTTGATTCTCAGGCCTGCCTGTTGCATGGCCTGAAGCACCCAGTGGAGGAGATGCAGGTGTTCCTCCCAGCTGGAACTGCAGAGAGCAATGTCGTCTACGTAGGTGGCACAAAAGGCTTCCTTAACTGACAAGACCCTGTTAACAAACCTTTGGAAAGTGGTGGGGGCATGCTTCAAGGCACAGGGCATCACCTGAGATTGAAAGTGGCCCTCTGGGGTTGAAAATGCTGACCTCTCTTTGACCCCCTCAGTCAGAGCATTCAGCCAATTCCCTGATGTCAAATCAAAGGTACTGAGGAATTTGGCAGCACCTACCTTGTCAATGAGCTCACCACCTCCAGCTCTGGGAATGGGGTGGGATTCTGTCCTGGTGACGGAACTGACTCCCCAGTAGTCCACACAGAACATGAGTTCTAGAGTGGCACCTGGTGTGGCACCTTAGGTACCATCACAACAGGGCTTGTTGAAAGACTATTGGAGGTCTTAATCAACCCTAATGGCAACATCTTGGAGACCTCACCCTGATGCTGGCCCTTACTCTGTTTGACTATCTGTAAATTTTACTCTTTACTGGTTAACTGTCTCCATTGTCAATTTCATGGATGCACAGATTTGTGATTCCAGGGGTGAGTGAAAACAGTGAGGCAAACTGTCCCAGCAACTGATAAGAGTCACCCTGATGTTCTGGGGTCAGGGTGGAAGAGAGGTTGACTCACTCCACTGGTCCATTGTGTTCCTGTGCAGAGTAGGTCAGGGGAAGGTTTGCTCACCTCTACCATCATCCCCTTCTCTTTCTCGAGAAGCATGCTGACTTCGGTCCTCTCGAAGTAAGGCTTGAGTCTATTCACATGAAGAACCCTTAGAGGGTTCCTAGGGGTCTCAATATCACCCTTTTTGCTCCTTGATTTCATATGGGCCCGTCCAGTAGCCCTGGAGAGCCCTGGGCTCTACTGGCTCCATGACCCATACTTTATGGCCTGGCTGAAACTCTACAAGAGTGGACTGCTGTTCATATTAGAGGTTTATGACTTTTTGACTGGCAACCACATTCTTTTTGTCTTTTTCCAGAAGCAATGCATCTGGTTGTGGAGTGCCAGCATGTAGCTGATCACATTCTGGGGAAGGGGGTTTCCTGGAGCTTGCTCCCACCTCTCCTTGACAAGCCTCAGAGGTACCCTAACAGGGTCGCCATAGAGGAGTTCAAAGGGGCTGAACACTACTTCTTTCTGTGGCACCTCCCCGTAGGCAAAGGGAAAGTATGGCAAGAGAATGTCCCACTTACTGATGCCCTCCAAGGTCTTGTTGAATCTCTTCCCAAGACCATTGGTTTTGGGGTGATAGAGTGCAGTGAACATGTGAGATACACCACACTCATGCCACATGGACTTCATGTTTGCAGACATGAAGTTAGTGCCACTGGGCATAATTTAGTAGCTGGCGGGCACACCACCAGCCCACGCTGGCGGCAGTCAGGAAAACGCCAACAAGCAGGCTGCATCCCAAACGCTATATTGAGATATCACCACTGGGCTGGTGGTGTGCCTACGGCACAGTCATCGCAGTGGAATGCTCCGGCTGTAGTTAAGAGCCGTAGCCAATGCTAGCCATGCTGTAATGCATCTGGGCGCAGTGTTTCCATGCAGCACGGTCTGCAGGAGCAACAGTGTGCACACCCGTGCAGATGGCACACATAGTGTCACCATAAACATGTCTTCATGACACTCTCGCCCTGGAGACATGGTTCACCCCAGAACCTGACTTTCAACCAACCTTTTCAGGATGGGGTCCCCGCCATAAAAAAGTCAGTGGAAAGGCAGGTCGTAATGACCATGGTGGTGCAGAGGCCCGACACCGCCGCCATTCACCTAAGCTGACCACACTACCGCTAAAGCTCAGCTTTTGGCAGAGGAGGTGGTCTGGTGGTGGTCTCACTGCGAGCATCACAATCCGGCAGTCAGACCGCCTGGTAGGCAAGCAGTTAGACCGCCAAAAATCCATTGTGGTCCCAGGACTGCAACATCTAAATAAGGCAAGATAGCGTTTTCCATTGTGCGAAACCTCTCTTCAAAAGCACTGCCTTGATTCCCAAAAGGCGGAAGTAATCAGTGTTCAGAAATATTTGACAAATGTAATGTAATTTTTTGTGGTATTTGCTTGATTTAATTCATCAAGACATCAAACATTTCGAAATGATCAAAGTGCTCAAGAAGAGCAATATTCAATTAAACAGCAGCATATCCTTTTGTCAAAAAACAAATACATCATGTAAATGTTCACAGATGCCCTTGACACCTTTCACGGGCAGCCATGGACCAAGTGGTCAGACAGACCCACTCAGGCAGTCCCAACATCTCCAAGTGTGACCTGAGATCTACCTCCCTCCATATACTATGCTCCAGGTGGTTGCCCAACTCTCTAAAGCAAATACTGAGCATGTGATCTCTCATGATTACATTGTAGAACCCAACACAATTATTTACATTGCTGCCGTGCACCCAATCATTCTGTGTCTTGTTGGAGTAGTCCACAAAATCTACTCAGGATTGGTTAGGGAGCTTCTGGCTGTCCCTGAATATTTGGCAATACTTCTCAGGGTTCAGCCCAGATTTGGATATTAAAATGGCCTTCGTAGAGGCTTGGTTTATTCACCGGCCTCTAATGTATGAAGTGTGCCCCTTTCCAGAGTAGGCATGTGGTTCCACAGACTACCCCTTCAGTGCTCCTGAGGAAACCTGAGAACCTTCAGTGTAACTTCATAAGCAGAAAACCATTTGTCAATGTCATCTCCCACCACATAACTTGGCATCAAATCCTTGGATATGGAAAACATTTTCTCTCCTTCAAGTATTGCAGGTATGCTGTCACCATCACTGCTGTCGCCATCATACTATTTATCTGGCCTTGATAGCAAGCTCTTTTATGCTCCTTTTCTGAGCCAACAACAACATTTTCTACTCCAAGGTCCATTCAGACTTTTTCTCCTCTGCCTTCTTTTTTATTTTAGACATATGCAGCTTGAATTCTCTCTCCTCCCTCCTCTACACCAGTTCCTTGGGGGATAGGCTGCGGGATCAGACACCCCTCCCTGCCCTGGCAGGAAGCTCCATATCAGGTGTCACCCCCTCACCACTGCAGATGTTTCCTCAGAAGGGTTATCCTCCAATCGAGGATTATCAATATCATTAAGATCTTGTTTGCAAAGAGGTGTTTTGTGTGTCATCCCCTAAACTCCCTGTCATTTTTATCAGGATATTGTCTAAATAGTTGAGCCAGTGGTTCAACTGTGAGTTCAAAGAGGAGTGGTTAGATTTGACACCACTGTCTTGTACGAAAGCTAAGCCGAAAACATCAGGTCTGAATACAATTTACCACTTTTTTTTATTTTAGGGTTGCAGAGTTTGACTACATGTAGTTTTGCTTAGACAGTCTTATATCAACTTTCCCCAGGCCTTTTTGGAGAAAAAAACATTCAACCACATTTAAAGCTTTCTTTGCGTCAGTCGCCAGTATTATTGTCGAAATGAATCTCCTAATGGAAT
Organism: Triturus cristatus; assembly: GCF_964204655.1. Classification (NCBI taxonomy): domain Eukaryota; kingdom Metazoa; phylum Chordata; class Amphibia; order Caudata; family Salamandridae; genus Triturus; species Triturus cristatus. Next base: position 870,475,677 of record NC_140593.1, read on the forward strand.
ATATCATCAAGTGTAGCCATCTTAGTTAATTATCAAATGTTTGCTGGTTATTTGTTAACCTTGTCTGTTCTGGTTCTACTAGGTAGGGCATGCAGTCTTCCAGTTTGTATGTGACAACTTTCAGGAATATTTTTAAAATATTCATTTAGATGAGATATATGCCTATATGAGATGCATTGTTCTTTAGGATTCCCTGAGTTATATATGAACATGATTTTATTATGTCCGTTCCTTCCATGGTTTTGGTCATCATGCCTCTTTCTCGGAAGGTGCTTACAGTTTGGTTAATTGCTGAGCTATTAGCAAACAGATAAGTTATAGAAGACTATTGGTTAGGAGATCAGGTCCAAGCGATTTATTGGAGGGGAGAATATTTAGGTTTATTTCTAACTCCTGCAACAAAATCTCCTTTTTCAGATCTTGTCTTGTGTATTGTGTCTAAGAAGTGCACTGGCATGAAAAATCGTTTAGATCATGTGCACCTGAATTTTGGCTTTTATCATGTTCCTGGTGGAATGAGTCGAAGGCCATTTGTCTCGCCTTTTCTGTGTTTGTCAATGAGTCATGTGTTTGTTTAATGTTGAGTTTACGGAAAAGGTCTTTGGCGCTTCTGAGCAGGACCTTAATTTATCAGCCCTGTTGACTTTATCATAAAAGTGTTGTTTTAATCTTAACAATGCTTTCTCCATTTGCCACTTTAAAGTTAGGTCTATCTGACTCCTCAATTGAGTTTCCTCTCCATGTAAAGCCAACTTTTCCCCCTCACTCTATTATTTTACCTTAGTTTTAAGTTCCTCCTCCTGTTTTTTTTCGCTAGTGACCAGTTATATAGTTGATTTACATCGAGTGCTATTACTTTGCCTCCAATGACAATCTTCAAGGATTCTTAAACAGTGGATAATGAAACTTCCCTAGTTTGATTAACTTTGAACTATTCTTGTGGGGTGTGGCCAGGGATCGAAGTTGGCGGTCGAGCCTCTGTAGAGTTCCCACGAATCCCCAAAAAAACCAGCACCATCCGGACAGTGGTGCCCCAGGGCCTGTCAGTTTGCCTGAGGGTTGCCCCGGGGCTCATCCTGCTGTTGTCTGGATGGAACTTTGGATTAGCTACACTGCTAAGAGGCTGTCCAAGATATGTGGTCCAAAGATGATGGCCCATCCTTGGCTTGCGGTGAGAAGACAGAGAGGTACCGTGACTAGACCCTGGGCCACCACAGGCTGCATGTGCCCCTCCTTTGTTTTAAGCGGCAGGCCCTCTGGGACCCTGTCCTGGTGTGGCCGGTAGATCTGCAGTGGCTGAGGGAGAGAGCTCCTGTATGGCGGTTGAGTCTTGAGAGGCAAGGAAGCAGCTGAGCCCTGGTGGCCTGGAGGAGTATCCACGGTAGGAGCGGGGGGCTCTCCTCTTACAGCGAGGCTGAGCCCTGAGTGCTGTGCTTTAAGCCTGCAATTGGTAGTTGCTAGTGCCCCTCCTGATCCTCAGGCCCAATGTGAGGGCCTGGGGATCACAGGTGAGATAAAGAAAATGGCCTGGCCACCTGTGACCGACCACTTTGTGGCAGCACTATGGACACCAGGCTGCTTAAGGATCTCCTGAGAGCGGAGCTGAGGAAGAGAGGATTTGCAGTGAGGGAAGGCTGTGTGTGGGAACTTCCATGATCTGAGAGGGTTGACAGGCACTTCTGATGAGCTTGTGACCAGGCATGGGGGCAGAGTGAGCCTGAGCCCATTTCCCTTCAGAATCCTGGCATGAGGGGAGCGTAGCTGATGGGTGCCCTGACTTTTTGAGTTGATGTGTACTTTGGCTGGGAGGGCTCTGACAGTTGGGGGTTAGTAGCATGGATTTAACAGTGTTCTAGGCCCAATCTGGCATTGAATGGGGCCACACCATTTCTTACTCACCCTTCTCCACACATGAACATCATGATGGTTAAAGGAGGGGCGGCAAGAAATCAACAGGGGGCCATGGACAGGTACACCAAGGTTACATCAGTGGAACATACGGTGGAATCCGGGGGCATGGAAGGGGGCCCTTCTTGACAAAGGGAAGAACAGACAGCCTCAGCAGTATTTCTGGCCATTAATGAGTCCTGGAAAGCCCTGGAGTCCCGACTGGACAGAGTAGGTGTGGAGGTGACCCTCGTTCATCAGGACTTACAGAAACTGATAGAGCACCTGACGGAGGTCGAGAAGAGGGCCTCCACAGTGGAGAATGATCTTAGAGCATAGAGGTCTGAGTTTTTTCAGACTCTGGGAGGTGGCCCTTCATCTGAAGAAACGGGTGGAGAACGTGGAAGGTAGATTGAGGTGTAACATTTTGTGCCTAGTGGGGTCCTAGGAGGCTGGGAGAGAGTCCACCCTGAACATGTTTTCTCTCATTGGTACAGCTCCTGAATGCCAGAGGACTGGGTATCCCCCTGCTTTGTGATAGAGAGAGTGCACAGATCACTTGCCTAGTTGCCTCACCCTGGTGCCCCTCCCTGTCTGGAGATTCTCAGACACCTTAATTACATGGACGGAGATGTGATCTTGGCTGTTGCCCGTGGCAAGCAGATTGTACAATTGGAGTCCAGCAGGGTGATGATTTTTCGGGAATATACACAACTTTTGCAGAAACAAAGGTGGAGCTTCACGGTGTAAACAAAGCTCAGGGTAATGCAAATGTTGTGTATCCAGCATGATTGTGAGTCATTTTCCAGTCGAATACTTTGTTTTATGATTCCCAAGAGGATGCCTGGTAATGGGTTGAGGAGAAACCCACCGTGAGATGGAGTGGCCGACAGTCATCCCCGTAGAAAGCCACAGCGTGATAGGAAAAGTGGAAAATGGAGACTTGCATGTTCTGCAACAGGGAGCCTGTGTCAATAGAGGTGTCCTTCATATCGGAGGAAGATCCCCTGGATGTGGTAAGCCCTACACCTGGGGAGACTGGAGAACACCTGGGACTGCCGCTGATATGCATGTCATCGGAGGGGACTTCAGCGCAGTCTTGGGCAATACTATGGACAGGCCTGTCTCCCGGCCCTCACATACACTCTCCCCAACCCCCCTGTCTCGGGATAGCTGCTCACAAATACATATTTTGGAAAAAGGTAACCTTAAAGATGGCCTCTATTCTGGGGGTGCAGATCCTCCACTCTCCCCATTTTCTTATGCTGGATATATCTAATGATGCAGATATTCCTAAGAAACAGCTCCTATTTTGTGCATTGGGTTTTGCCCCGGCAAAAGTGCGATATTGCAAACAAATGGAGTAGCCCGCCCCCCCCCCCACACTGAACCAAAGGGGTCATTGTATGATGCAATGTATGAAGGTAGAGAGTGTCATTTATTTTGACAGGGGGTGTCCAAAGAAATTTGACAGAGTCTGGAACCCATGGAGAGAACACTTTGGATTAGGATGAGCTACTAGTGCCTCCCAGGACACCTGGAGTGGTGGAGGGGAGAGTGGACAAGAAAAAGAATGACAGTAGTTGAGGGTGTCCTGTTATTTAGGTGGCCTAATGGGGCATCCAAAGGAATGTGGATAATGAAGTTACTGCATATACAGGGGATGTTTATGGACTCTATAAGAGAAGGGCAGTATGTTGTTGATGTTTTTGTCAGGTGCTGTTCCGATGCAAAAAATAATAATAAAAAGTTTTTAAAAAACAAACCCTTTAACTATTCTTTCATATGGTCTTTTTTCTGATTCATGCAGTCCATCTTTGAACTCAAATGGGTAAAATCACTATTGTCATTTTTTGTCTTATATTTCCCTCATGTGAAGTCTCAGATTATTTGTGTATCATCTGACAAAGGTATGCAGTTTATGTCAATTTTAACCGTTTGGCCCAGCAGGGCCTCCATGCTCCAGATTACATCAATACTAAAATATGTCTATGACTCTATAAGAAGAATGTGAATTATTTCTCTGTCTGATGCACTTAGAGCCATATGTCAAAAAGTCCAAATTCTGATATTGTTTCTTGAAAGGTTTGTGACATCCTCCTCCAGTGTATTTATCATGTGGGTATCTGTCTAATTTGAGGAACCGGATTACAGTTTCCCACCCATCTGTATCATTGTCATTATCATGGCACACACATCCATACTCTTTGCTGTGGTGAAGAATTGTGAGATATAGTTCTATCTGACATCAGTCATATATCTATTACTGTGTAATGAGATTTATGGATGCATGCTATGTCAAATGATTCACTAGATATGGCTATCTTTACTTTGAGTCTTTGAACCACTTAAAAGTTGTGGATGAACTCTTCTTGCCCACTGTTTTACCTTTATTTTGCAGTGGAGGTAAATGGTTCACCCATTGCTTCGGCAAAGCAAATTCTTCTGGTCCGAAGAGCAGAAGGGTTTTCTTTTAAAAAATAAATTCAGAAATGAGGAGCTTATTTACAAGCCCCTTGCGCCGCCGGTGGGTCACTATTTCTCATATTAAAAGTGATGCACAGGCAGCACACGGGGCTTGTAAATAAGCACCTGAATTCGTCATTTCTTTGTTACTTTGACAACATACTGACATCACAGAAAAAAATGAAAGCAGATGGCAATCTTTGCTATCACTTTTATCTGTGTTCAGGGTGGAATAATTCTTCCCCTTAGCACTGATCTGTGTCAGAGAGGTAACACTGGAAAAGGGGAATGAAAACAATGCCCCCTTTTTAGTGATACTTGTACCTAGTGGATTCCACCTTGATGATCACAGCAGGACTGTGATATCCAACCAGGGTTTAGACACTTGACACCAGAGAGGGGAATAACATCCCCCAGGCATGGGCTAGTTTTCACCCCAATGTAAAAAAAATGGAACAGTCTTTCTCCCAATCCTGGGGGTAGAAATTTTTATGGCAATCTTTGGTTTTACTGCCAATCTGCCACTACTGGGGGCAAAAGGACCATTAGAAACCTAGGAAAAAACAGTCAAACAGAGACAGCCTGGAGGCCATCTGGCATGAGGCCATGCCCCCACGCAGAAACGACCCTAACAGAGTTTTGGGTCCCCCAGGGGGTTGAAGGGAAGAAAGCCAAATTGACACCAGGGATAATATAACTGAAAAAAGAGGTGGTGGCAGTGGCCCACTCAAGCATCAGGCAGTGCCCTTCCCCCTTAATGGGCCAAGCATCTCTCTGCTCTTCTGGATTTTCCTCCAGGGACAGAAAGACCACTATACAACAGGGAAAATTATAGATAAAAGGAATTAAGGTCTGGAGCCCCAACCTGGTATTAGGTAATCCCCCCCTCCAAAATGGCCATGGCAGTTATGTTATTTTATGCTATGTGGATTTGTATATCACACTTGTCACCCGAGGGGTAGCCAGGCACTGAAGTAGAAGAGTAGGCTGATTGGGTTCCCAGTTGGTTAGCCAGATCTTCAGTTTCTTGCAAAGCTAGAGTAGGGACAGGGAGGTGCCGATGTGGTGTGGAAGGTCATTCCAGGAATGGGTGGCGATGTCGGAGAAGGAGCGTCCTCCTGCAGACAGAAGGTAATTTGCACAAGGTAGAATGTGGCTGAGCACAGATGTGTGGTGGGTTGATGAAAGTTGAGGCAGTATTTGAGGTAGGCAGGTCCGATGTTGTGGAAGGCTTTGTATAAATGGGTGAGCAGTTTGAATTGGAATCGCTTCTGGATTGGTAGCCAGTGTAGCTCTCTGAGGTGCGACGCGATGTGTGCGCAATGGGGGATTTTGAGGATGAGTTTGGAGGCAGTGTTCTAGGTGATCTGGAGCCTTTAAATGAATTGATTACAAATGCTGGCATAGAGTTTATTGCTGTAATGTTGTCTGTTGGTGGTGATGGCCTAGGTGTCTGTGCATCAGGTGTCAGTGGGGAGCCATTGGAATATTTGGCAGAGCATACGAAGGTTGAAGAAGCGGGAGGAGGTAATGGCATTTACTTGTTTGGCCATCATCAGTCTGTCATACAAGATGATGCAGAGGTTTTGGGTGTGGTCGGTGGGCATGGGTCTCCGGTCTGTTGGCCGGAAGGAGGAATAACCTATAGTGCTCTTGTTTCTGAAAATCAGGACTTCTGTTTTATCTGTGTTGAGTTTTAGGCAGTCCCGTTTAAATCCAGTTTGCTACATTTGATATGCAGGTGGTGAAGTTGGTGCTGGTGATATGGTTGTTATCTGTGAGGGAGAGGATGAGCTGGTTGTCATCTATGTATGAGATAATGTTGATTCCATGGGATCTTATGACATGGGTGAGTGGTGCCATGTAGATGTTGAAGAGGGTAGGGCTCAGTGAAGATCCCTAAGGCAGTCCGCAGATAAGGTTCTTGTTTTCGGAAGGGTAGGGCAGGAGCCTGACTCATTGCATGCTGTCAGAAAGAAAAGAGGCCAGCCATCTCAGGGTACTCCTGACTTGTTGAGTCTTGTGATGAAGGTACTGTGGGAGACAGTGTTTAAGGCTGCGGAGAGGTCCAGTAGTTTGAGTGCTGTGGTTTCCCCTTTGACCATGATAGCTCAGATGTCATCAGTTGCTGCAATGAGGGCAGTTTCTGTGCTGTGGTTACTGTGAAATACAGACTGAGAGATGTCTAGTAGGTGAAGTTGTTCAAGATGGGGTGGGGAGTTGTTTGTTGATGGCTCTCTCCATGACTTTGTATGGGAAGGGCAGGAGTGAGATCTGTCTGTGGTTGCTGAGATCTTTTGGGTCTTCTGTAGATAAGGTGTGGCAAGAATCGGTGGGGGTCTTGGAGTGGATTGTTCTCATAATAGTAGCAGTGCTTTCTCAGGAGAGGTATTTCCAGTTTGTGATCCAGTGGTCAAAGTTGGTGGTGCTGGGCAGTTCTTATGTCATGCACTGGGGGTCGAAGTTGCTGTTGATCTTGAGGATTTTGTTGTGAAAAAAATCAAAGAGGTTGTTGCAGAGGTCTTGCGAAAGAGTGATTGAGTTGATGGTGGCTGGGGGTTGGAGAATTGTTCGAGGATGTTGAAGAGCTCTCTGCAGTTATTGAGGCTCTTTTCCAGTCTGAGAGCTAGTTTTTTTGTGCCTCATTGAGGTAAATGTAGTATTTTCTGAGCATGGACTTCTAAATGTTTATTGCGGTGGTGTCCCGGCTGGTTCTCCATTTTCTCTCCAGCTGTTTGCAGTGATGTTTGGAGTTTCTAAGAGCTTCTGTGTCCCAGCTGGTTCCCATGTTGTTCCCTGAGTGTCTGAGGTTCTTTGGGGGGACTAGGGTGTCTGCGCCGGTATTGATCCAGTTGGCAAGGCTTTAATATCGGCATGCAGAAGCGGTTTGGTTGGTGGGCATTGGCGGGTTGGGGTGCGTCTGTGATGAAGTGAACGATGGAGTGGTGGTCTGTCCACGTGAGCATGGAGAGGTGGTTAAACTTGACCTTGTTGCTGGTTTTAAAGATGGTGTTGAGGGTGTCATGCATTGTGGGCCTTGGACTTTCTGGGTGAGTCCCAGGATCTTCAGGCTCTCAAGTAAGGCAGCAGAGATGGGATCCTTTTGGTCTAGAGATGGGATTTGAGGTCACGGAGTAGGATGAAGTTGTTCGAGGCAATGATGTTTGTGAGGAGATTGCTGGAGGTGGTGCGGGGATGGGTAAGCTAGGGTGCCTTTGGTGGTTAGGTTGCAGGTCTGTAGTGCGAAGTACATATGTTCCATGGAAGATTTGTTCTCATTCGTGAAGGTGGTGTAGGTGATGGCGAGTCCTTCTCTTGGCTTGTTTGGTCTGTCCTGGCTGGACATCTTCTAGCCTGGTGGAATGACTGTGGCGAATGTTGGTGATGATGTGGAGTTTAGCAAGGTCTTTTTCAGGAAGATAATGTCTGTGGAGTGCATATAGATGGTGTCCAATATCTTGGTGGCATGTTTACTGAGAAACCTGGTGTTAAAGAGCATGCACGCTTGACAGGGTGAGGCATGTGTGGTGCATTGGGTGGGTGTGTTGGTGCAGGTGAAATGGCAGTGAGTGCATGAAAAAAGTCCTACCACAGAATATGGTGCGGTGCGGGAGCAGCTGTTATGGCGGCATTCGGTGTTGACTGCATGCAGGAAGGAGGCTGTAATGCTGCTCTATTTGTTAGGACCAAGATCTGTGGCGCTGGGTGCAGAACTGGCGTGGACAGGTGCAGATGGGTTTGCTTTTGGGACACCTTCAGTGTTTTTTTTATTTTTTTATTTTGCTTTTCTGGCTACTACCTCACCTCCAAAAGGTATATGATGTTATCGCCCACACCAACATGGAGCTGTGAGGTTATCTGTACCTTGCTATTGTATGGGGTTGAAATGTTTATTTAATGAAGTGGGCAGTTTCAGTATGTGGCTTGGGAACTCCCCACTGGAGCATCTTCATTACCTTAATGCTGGCCACACCCCCTCCCCAAATTGAATCATTTTGTAAGCATATTAGAGCAAATATGAAATGTTTCAAAGAAGAACCAGTTGGTGCGATCTAGAAGCCAGTCGATCACCAGCATCTAGAGTCTGGTGACTGTGTAACTATTCCCTTTTCCCTTTTGTGTGTGCCATGCTGAATACAGATCTTAGTATACAGTGTGCTGACAAGGATAAAGGAGAGTTAGCTTCACTGTCCAGAAACCTTTGCTACCTCTGGTGTGATCATCAAGTTTAGTCTTTGACTAAAAAAATAAGTGTAATGACAAAACGTAGCCTGATATTCTAACATCCACAAAGCCACTAAGACAGATGAACATCCAGCCACAAGACCTGACAAGCTTGTTGACAGACTGGGTGCTGTAAAGAGTTGTACAGCTTTGAGTTGACCAGTAGCTATTGGCAGATTGCTTTAGTACCTAGTACTAAGAAGAAAACTTCTATTTTCATGGCAGAAGGATTATTTCAGTTTAAAGTATTTTTCTTTGGGTTGAAAATGTTCCTCCTGCTCTCCAACTCCCTCCCTCCCCATGAGCTAGGTCCTATAAGGGCAAGAAGAGTTCTGCATGGTCTATCTGGATGACATTGTTGTGCTTATTAATTAAATGGAGCGCCGCCTAATGCACCCAGAACAGGATAAAGGGGAGCAAATGAAAACAAATGCTTTGCCATAGTGTGGGCTTTGAGAAGTGTCCAGTTGAATCTGTTTGGTGCTATATCTGTAGTGCAATTAGGTCACAACCCACTCAGGTGGTTGATGACAATCAAGGAAGAAAATACTCACATTTTTGGGATAGTCTATCTTGTGACACAGTCTAGATTTCACAGTGGAGCACAAAGTCAGAATGAATCATGGCAATGTTGGTGGATCTTCCTGACACTTTTTCCGATCCTATGAACGGATTTCTCCAATGGTGCACCAAGGTTCATGGCAATGTGATCTGTCAGGGCATTTGTTAGGATAGGATTTTCCTTTGCATGATGTACTGTTGTGTTCTCTTATGTTAATTGTTCCCCTTGGGCAATAATTTAGAGAGTGTTATTTCTGTGTGCCAGCACATTGGGATGATTAGCAACCCCCCTCCCCCCCGAGTAGGCCTGGGACTGCTCTACTTCACTACTCTGAGAGAATCAAGTGCTAGCATGAGAAATGTGGTTCCCAGTAAGGAGACAATCGTGGCCTATTTACAGAATTTCTTATACTATTTATGACATTTGAAGGTTTTGGCTGTGAAGTGCTCATAGAGTGAAAGGGGAATAGAGGTGTATCATTAAATTAGTTAATGGATAATTTGGACAAATATTGCTTGTGGTGTAAATTAGAGATTGAATAAGTATTGCTGAACACAGGACGGGGGGCTGGATACTGTGAGGATCAAAAAGGAAGTCGAATTTATATTTTCCATAATTTGAGGTTCAACAGACAAGGGTTCATTGAATAAACTGATATTTGGAGGGATCCTAATAGATGGAAGGGTCTCGTGGGTCTATAGTAATCTGTGAGTAAAGTGGTGGCTCATTCTCTTAGACTGAAAGGTTATTAGATTAGTAATATAAATCACGTGAAGCAGAGGTAGGATGAATACTGATAAAAGAATGAAGGAGAAGTTCAATGAATAACAAAGGGACTGATGGGGTAGAAGGATGATTCTCACTGAGGGAATGGGGTCTAGTTTGGACAATGTTAAAGTTCGGGGGAATTAACAAATCTGCTAGAGTGAAATGGTGGTTGGATATGTAGTATTCATGACGTGGAGAGCATATTGCCCAATTATTGTTCGCAAGTGGAGATGAGTGAGTCTGGACTTGGACAATGGTGAAATGTTGAAATGGTAAAAAGGGAAATTGGGAGCAGAATCTAAATGTAATGAAGATAATACCCATCCAGAGAGGGGGTGAATGGATGCTCTATGGCTTCTACTCATACTTTGAGGGGAGGTGTAATGGATAATGTTGTGAAAGTGAAGGTGATATAGGATGGATTCAATATTTATGGTGTGAAGGAAAGGTTGTGTGAATGAAATCCCTGGATTAGAAGAGAGGAAGGAAAAAAAATAATTGAATGAATAGTATGCTGGATTACCAATGTTCATTGTCCATCTTTTAATTGCAGTATCAACTGAATTAAATGAAAAAGAAGAGAATACATTAACTCAGTGATATGTAGCATGGCATACAGATGTGATGGTGATGGCAACATGTTTTTTTGTAAAGAGTAAATACCCTGGAACTTGAACATAAAAGGAGAAGCCAATTATAACATTATTAATTTTGCTCTTTATACCAATAGATATTTCAATTGAAAAATGAAACTCCACACGAAATATCTTTAGAATATAGACTATTTACATTAATGTTCAAAGTAGCTCTTAAACGTGACATTTTTCTATTTACTATGTATTATTCGTTACACTCTTATAATGGCTAATATGTTGTTTTGCATATTTCAGATACAAACTAGCGTCAGTTCCAAAGAGAAGACAAACGCTCCTAATTATGGCCCCAATTTAGTATGGCGATCTCACGGACACCACAATGTCCATTCGACAACCTCAATGATAGAACACACTTTCAACCACCCATCTGGCTGTGACAATATCCTCAAGTGTGAAAACAATCATGGCAAGTATTTGTGATGAAGATGTGTGTTAAATCCCTTTATACACACTATGGTATTTGTGATTACCTCTCTCTTGCATTATCATCAACCATTCTCTCTTTCTGAAGAAGGACGTCATTAACTATGTATTACCAGTTATAACCTGTGAGTCATAGGATTTTCTTCATGAGCAGGAACATCTATAGTAAATCGCAAGGAACAGCTAAACGTAGGGGCATATTAACAAGGGCTTTATCTCCGCTTTTTTGGCTTTAAGAGCCAAAGAAGCGGAGATAAAAATATCGCCCTATCAACAACAGGGTGCTAACATGCAAAATCGCATGTTAGCACCCTTTTTCACTACGCTTCCCTTTGCATCTCTAATGAGATGCAAAGTGGACGTTCCAGAGCAAAATAATAGGAGAAATGTCACTAAGCGACATTTCTCCTATTATCAAGCTTCACGCTAACCCTGTTAGAGACAAAAAAAGCAGCGCTAACCACGCTTAACGCTGCTTTTTTACGTCTGCTAATTTTCAGATTTAGCCATGTAATCCAATGGGAGGTGGATTACATGGCTAAGTCCACCATCGGCTATCAACAAGGATATCCCTATCCTTGTAGTTTTATTGCTGCATTACCAGCGATAACCTCCCAAAATGCCGCTATCGCTGGATTTTTTATCGCCTAGGCGGTTAGCGTTGTTAGTAATGTGATAACCAGGCGATATTATCCAGCTATTGCGAGCGTTACAAAAATTAACGCTAAGCGCCCTTAGCGTTAATTTTCCCTGTTCCTTGTTAATATGCCCCGTAGTTCTTGAGCAGCCTCCAACTTGTACCATAACATCATCAGCCCATTTTATACAATTGTCCTTTTCACTGAGATGAACAATGTTTAGCAAGCTCAGTCTAGTATTAGTGCATTGAAACTCCCATGATGGTGTTGCTCCCAACCTGTGTTCTTTAGGCATTAGTGCCAACGTCTCACACCATATCTCACTATATAATGGTGCACCTGGGCAATGAAACAAACTTTAGCACAATTGTGAGCCCTTCCAACATACTTGAACAATTAAGCACTCTGCAGCCTCTGCCTTCATGATACTTGTGCTGATTTGTATTTGGAAATGCACAGAACCAAGGGCATGCTGCTAAAGGCATGATGACTTAGCACCAAGCCAGCGTGGGCTCTTTGGAAGGAAGTAGTGGACTTTGACTCTACCTGAATCGGGGGACAAAGCAGTATGTGACTGGGTGGGTTATAGAGCAGACTTTATTGTGATTGGCTTGAGTGACATACAGCAGTTTTTGATAGAGAGTAGCACAACATGTTTCTACACATTACCAGTAAAAACATGTTAATGAGAAAAGACAGTCTTTCAGAGAATACAACTTGGACCGGAAACAACCAAAACCATTGTGTATGTTTTATTCTAGGTAGCCCATGCACTAACAAGGGAAGGCCTGTTTGATGCCTCATATCATTAAAGTATTTTGGGAAGGACAGTGTCGCCTGAAAAAGGAAGGCACCATCACGGTTGTGCCAGTAACCTATAGTCTCAAGGGCCTAACCCTTCACATTCCCCTTATATTGGGTTGTTCCAGTTATTGTACACTTAGATGGGCAGGTTTTTGTGCTATAGGTTCTCAATGTTATATTTGCTTCCTAATCTATAATATCGGCGCCTGAGATTGGGGACCAGTAACTGTGCACAATGGTGAGAAATTGAAACAGGCTGCCGATCACTGTCCTATGTGCAAAGTGCTCTGAGCATGTCACTGACAGGCCGTCCAGCCGAGCGGACTGTACGTTTTTCAGACCATAGACGCTTTCCATTAACCTACATTTTTTAAACATAACCAGGAATGCTCTGGGTTTGATATCTTAAGCCGCTCAATGTAGAAGACGAAATTAAATAAAACCAATCTAAAATCAATGAGCCTAAAGTATTTGAGGAATCCCATAGTAGCTGATTCGGGAATACAATGGAAAACAAGTCGACACAGAATCGTCCAGCTTTAGTGCTTTCTGCATTCTCTGGACCACCACAGTGGGCGCATTGTGGCACCGAAACTGATTTTCCAAATCCTCTAGTAGCATATAACACAGTTTCTTTATGATATTTTTTCATTTTGTATCATATATGGAAGGCCCTAAGAGGTGTCAATTTGCTTTACTGATGTTAGTGGGTTTCACGAGAATTAAATACAGAGAAAAGGCCACACGTTTATACAAAAATGCCAATAATTTACAGGGTACAAATGAAAATTAGAGCATTGGTATATTGAGAGCTTCATTGAAGACACTGGAACAGCAACATTTGAACACTGATCTGTAATTTTGACATGAACGGCTTCCCATATTAATTCCACTCCTTCTATGGACAGGTGCCACTGGAGTCATGGAAGGAGGGCTTGGAAATTCTCCGCAGCCTCAGTACCTCCCTTGGTTCTGCCAAATGATGAAAAGGAGATTGGCAGCAGTGAAGGAAACTCGGTGGCTGGCTTGTTTCTCCCTTCACAGTTCCTGCTGTCCATGGTTGACAGTTACAGGTGTTGCCACGCCCTTGGCTGTCAGACATACATACCAGCTGGAGCTGTAAACGGTACATAAACTTCAGAGCCGCAGTAAAGATTTAAAATTAGGATATTCTTCCCTCATGAGGCAGAATGTTTTAAACACTTTACAGCCTGCTGCGGTGGTCTATACTGACCACTAAAGGCCTACTCACTTTTTATTCCCCTTGTGTTCAGATTGTGCTAATAACACTGCAGCAGGGATTTTTAATGGCTAGTACAGCATGCAGCGGTGGACTATACGAATATGGTTTATCTTAATTTTAAACAGAAAATCCTACATACATAAATACAGACATACACCCAAGTGAGGAGTGAAAATACACTGTTTTCAAACATAGAATGACGGGAAGGCATTAGGAGGAAACAGAAATGAAATGTCCCACAAAGGAGAGGCTTTTCAGATATCAGATGTGCAATACTTACCAGAAACTCAGGGTAAGGTGGGAGGCTCCTGATGCTTACAGTACAAGCTTCGAAAGATTACATTAGGTTTTAGTGGTTTCTAAGGCCTGGTATCAACAGTAGAAGTGGATATCAGTCGGAAAGCCTCTGACCACATCTAAGGTTTCAAATCCGACCACCGTATTACAATGACGGGGGTCGGATTTGAAAGTGGCTGGTCATTCCGACTTGCTTCCGATGGGCTCAAGGAGCCCTTTCGGCAGTCGGAACAGCAACATAATGCCTTACTGACAGAGTTTCCGCCATCAGGATTATGTTGTTGGTTTCCAACGGGCTTTCAAAAGTCAGAAAGTGACTTTGGGGGCCCCTCGCAGGGCCCCCCTCTCTCTGCAGCCTCCAATTGGGTGGTGTGCCCCCTATAAATCCCTGCATGGTGTGACAGGCACCATGAGGTGCCTGCCACACCATGCAGGGATGTACAGTGACTCCCATTTCTCTATGGGAGCTTCTGCTGCAGCCAGTTTCCGACCGGCGCACAAGCTCCCATAGGGAAAGGGAGTCTGCAACCACACCATGAACAGTCGCATCGTAATTGTGGATTCTGTCGCCTACCCAAGGTTGGTCGGATCCAAAACCGCAGGGATGTCGGTCGGAGGCAACTCCAACTGACATCCAAATTAGGGCCTTAGTGGGAATCAATATTCTGGATTCAATAATTTTGTAGGTCGATATAAAAACACTCAATAACTGTAGAACACTGGATTGAGAGAAAATACATTTGAAGAAGGGTTTTTGTTGTAGGAGGTTATTGGCAAGGTCTAGACCCAGATTGTCATGTAGTTCTTATATTACCTATACAGGATCTGTGCAGTTGGATAACATAAACTGTGGGATTGGTGGCAGACTGATTCTGTGCACCTCCACCGGATATGTTAGCCTGTCTATCAGCTAGCTCACAGTGCCACTAGAATCTCCTCTTATCAGGGAGAGAATCATTTTTGGCAACCTCAGAACATGACAACCCTGATCCCTGAGAATCGTGGAAACAATATACTATCTTTCGCTCAGTCACTCATGCTCACTTAGAGGGTCCATTAGGATGGAGGGCGGATGTCCTCCGCCGGGCGGGCGGTAGCAACCGCCGGACCGGCAGCGGATATCCGCCCGCCATCGAAGCCCTGGACACCGCCGGTCCGATTAGCTGTAACGCCCTGAACGTCTCAGGATCGTTTAACAGACACGACAATGAGGACGCAACCACTTGTGAAGGGTTAGTTCTTTTAATGAAGGCAAATAAAATACAAAGAACAAACAAAAGTTATAGTCACTGGAATCCTCCAGGCTAAGTACGTTACCAGCCCACAGCACGGATGGTCCTAACCGTCCTCTGCATATACGCCGATCCCGGCGTATGCCAACAGAGGGCAGAAATGAAATGGCCGACAATGCCAATCGGTAGGCTGTGAGGGGCACGAAGAGTGTTGGGGAGAATCGAGGAGTCAGGGAAACACCCAGCCGGGGTCTCTACCTGAAGGGAGCAGCCGCTCAACCTCTTCCTCAGACTGCACCGGGACGCGGAGTCACCTCCTGGTGATGCGTCACCGATACCCCAATCACAAGCAAGAAGACTGAACCGAGAGCAGCCGCTCGATCGATCCTGTGGACTTCCGAGTCTGTAACGCGGCAAACACCTCCTGGTGTGCGTTACAGCTGGCAGTCCCTGTGTCTCTGGTCGGGCTGGGAGTTACGACTCCAACCAGCAAAAGCGCCACTGCGCTTGGACTCAGCCGAGTCAAAAAGCGTAGCTCAATGGTTGACCGGTAGAGATTCCGGGTCCTTCACAGGTGACGATGGGGCAAGACACGGCCCAGGGAGTAACGACTCGACCTACCTCCGTTCTTGCCTTACTGGAGCACCACTCCGGAACACTGCTCTTCACGAAGCAGGTACGTCGGTGTAAACACAATATCCGACAGCCTTGTACTTCCCGGTTCCTCCCTTTATAGGGCGTGTTTTCCTTGAGTTATGTAACAGCTCTCCTGTTTACATAAGGGCGTGTTTCCCTTGAGTTATGTAACAGCTCTCCTGTTTACATAAGGGCGTGTTTCCCTTGAGTTATGTAACAGCTCTCCTGTTTACATAAGGGCGTGTTTCCCTTGAGTTATGTAACAGCTCTCCTGTTTACATAAGGGCGTGTTTCCCTTGTATGACAGGAATTCTTGACAGTACATCCTCCCTCTCAGCGGCTCCCCACGGGTCCAGCGCTGGCAGGAAAACGCCGATGGAACAAGGAGACCAAGCGCGGAGCATGAACCCCTTCAGCCGGTTCCCATGAATGCTCCTCCGGGCCATAGCCTTTCCACGCAACCAGGTACCACAGCTTCCCCCTGCGCCATTTGGACGCCCGTATGCCCGACACTTCATACTCCACCTCCGACTCCACGCATACCGGCCTAGGTGTCCCAGACGGCTTGGAGGGTGCTGGTTTGAGCAATGATACATGAAAGACAGGGTGTATCCGCAATGACTGGGGCAAGCACACCTTCACGTTCACGGGACCCATACACTTGGTAATTCGATAGGGGCCCATGTACTTGGGATGGAACACACTGTTCTTTCGAAACCTCATGTTTCTTGTGGATATCCAGACGTAGTCTCCAGTGCGGTACACTGGCCCGGGCCTTCTCTTCCTATCTGCCGCAGCCTTGTATCTTCTCTTGGCCTCTATTAGGACAGCCCTTGAGCGCATCAACGTGTCTTTTATGTGAGCCACCCTGTCCGCTGTGGCGGGAATCCTGTCCTCTCTGAACGGATGTAGAAATGGCAAGAACCTGGGATGTTGGCCATAGTTGCTATAGAACGGAGATGACTGTGTGGAGCTGTGAGTGGCGTTGTTATAGGCTATCTCTGCAACCCATAGCAAGTCGACCCATTCTTCCCTGCCCTGGTCCACAAAACATCGCAGATACTGTTTGAGCGTTTGGTTCAGGCGCTCGGTTTGGCCGTCCGTTTGAGGGTGGTAGCTGGTGGACAGGGCGGTCTTAACATGCAGCGCAGTGCACCAAGTCTTCCAGAATTGCGCAGTAAACTGCGACCCCCGGTCCGACACGATCACCCCAGGTAATCCATGCAGTAGTACCACATTCTTTAGGAGTAGTGACGCCAATTCCCCGGCCGTAGGGACTCTCTTGCAGGAGATGAAGTGCCCCATTTTCATCAAGTAATCCACCACCACCAGTATTGCCGTCATCCCCTGGTCTACCGGTAGGCCCACCACGAAGTCCAGTGATATGCTATCCCATGGTCTATCCGGGGTCGGAAGTGGATGTAAGAGCCCTTGGGTTCGGCCATGGTCGGCCTTCATGGTAGCACACGTAGGACACTCCTGTCCCCACCTCCTGACATCCACTCTCATGGTTGGCCACCAGAAATGCCGTCCCATGCTAGCCACCGTTTTTTCAAAGCCCAAATGACCTGCGCATGGAGAGTCATGGCACCAGATGAATGCTTGTTTCCTTAGCCTAGGCGTGGGTATCAATAGGCACCTGCCCTTCAGGGGTATCCCGTCCTTCAGCTGCCATTCTCTGTGACTGAGGAGCCACCTCCGCCATGCGAATGACCTGATCCCTCTCTTTATTCCCCTCAGGAAAGTATCCGGTTGGATAACCCCCAATACCATCCTCGGGGAAATGATGGAACGCTCGGTTGCAGGCAATGGTTCCTTAACTGCAGATTGACGGGACAGGGCGTCCACCTTCCGGTTTTCAGTCCCCGGCCGATATGTGATGCGGAAGTTGAACCCCGCAAAGAAGATCATCCACCGCAGCTGCCTGGGAGAAAGGTGTCTAGTGGCCGTCATGAACTGTAGGTTCCGATGGTCCGTGTACACCGATACCACATGTCTTGCCCCCATCAACCAATGCCTCCATTCGGTGAAGGCGTCCTTGATTGCGAGAAGCTCCTTCTCCGCAATATGGTAGTTGCGTTCGGCGTCGTTGAGTTTGCGGGACATGTACGCAACGGGATGAAGCACCCCTGTGTCGTGGTTGCGTTGGGACAAGATAGCCCCCAGCGCCACATCCGACGCGTCCGCTTCCACCACGTAGGGGAGATCCGGATCGGGGTGAGCCAACACCGGCGCCTTACCAAAGGCGCTTTTCAGGGCCTCAAAGGCTTTGTTCGCTTCAGGGGACCAGACAAACTCCTTGGACTTCCTCAGTAGCTGTGTGATTGGGGCCACCACTCCTGAAAATCCATCTATAAACCGCCTGTAAAAGTTGGCGAAGCCAATGAAACTTTGGACGTCCTTCACGCTTTGGGGCACCGGCCATTCTTTCACCGCCTTGATCTTTCGTTCTGCCATCTCCTGTCCCTCTGGACTCAGCATCACTCCGAGGAATTCCACGGATGTGACGTGGAAGTCACACTTGCTGAGTTTACAAAACAGCATGTTTTCCCTCAGCTTTTGGAGCACAGCTTTGACGTGGTGTACGTGCTCCTCCACACTGGACGAATAGATGAGGATGTCGTCGATATATACGACCACGTAGATATCCAACTCCTCTCTGAATACCTCATTCAAAAAGTACTGAAAGGCTGCCGGGGCGTTGCACAGACCGAACGGCATGACGAGGTACTCAAAAAGGCCGAACCTGGTCTTAAAGGCGGTCTTCCACTCGTCTCCGTCCCTCATGCGCACCAGATGGTATGCCCCTTTCAAATCCAACTTGGTGTAGATACGAGCTTTCTTGACCTGTTCCAGAAGTACACTGATGAGAGGCAAGGGGTACCGATTTTTTATGGTTATCGCATTCAATGCCCTAAAGTCCACACAGGCTCTCAGCTCCCCATTAGCCTTCGGGATGAAGAAGAGTGGCGAGGCGGCCGGAGACTTGGACGGGCGGATGAATCCTAGCCTGAGGAGTTTATCCAGGTACCCCCGGAGATGCACGTTTTCAGGCTCCGTCAGGGCATACAGCCTGCCGCTGGGAACGCTGGCCCCTGGCACCAGGTCGATCTGGCAGTCAAACTGTCTATGTGGTGGTAGCACTTCCGCCTTCACCTCATCAAATACATCCTCAAAACTGTGATAAGCCTGGGGGAGAGCCACATCTTTTTCTGCCGCTGTAGCCACCGTCTGACTCCCGCTCTCATCTGCGTCAAGGGATTCCGTTCTTATTCCACAATGCAGGATGCAATACGGTGACGTCATTTCGATGCGATGTGTTGGCCAATCCACAAAGGGGTTGTGTTTCTGTAGCCACGGCAATCCCAATATGACGCCATATTGGGGCGCTCGGATGATGTTAAAATCGATTTGTTCCAAATGGTTCCTCCCATATCTCATCGGAAGGACCCCCGTGTGCTGTCCGATGGGCCCCGTCACCAATCGCCTTCCGTCTACCGCATAGACGTCTTCGGGTACTGCTTTGGGAAGAAGCACTAGCCCTAGCCTGCATGCCTCGTTGTGGTCCATAAACATGCCAGTGGCCCCTGAATCCACCATGGCCACAACGGGTATCCACTGGTCATGCACTCCCACGTGCACCGTGATAAACAGGTGTCGTTGTCCCTTAGTGACCGAGTTGGAAAGTGAAGGGATGGATGAGTGACTCCGAGATGCCCCGATAACGTGACGTCTTCGGTTTGGCAGGGCATTCACGTACGTAGTGGCCTTTTTTGCCACAATATAGGCACAATCCTTGTTTACGGCGTGACTCTTTCTCCGTGGCTGTGAGGCTCGCTCGTATTGCGCTGATGTCCATGGGTTCTCCCTTGGATGCGGTGGAAGTTTCAGGACTTCCCACCGTCACATAGTATGGAAGGGATTTTCCTTTTCTCCCATGATCCCCCTTTCTTTCACTTAGCCTATGTTCCAGCCGTAATACCAGGTTGATAAGGCCCTCACATGTCTTGGGTTGAGGGTCAATATGAGCCACGGCGTCCTTGAGCTCATCGCACAGCCCTTGATGGAAGAGCGCCGTCTGTTTAGCAACAGGCCACTTGGTTTCCGCAACCAGCCTTCGGAACGCGTTGAGATACTGCACCAGGTCATTGGATCCCTGTCTCAACTCAAGCATTTCACGGTCCGCCGTGTACGAGTCAGCCCTTCTGTCGAATACCTTCAGGAATTCCTCGCGAAAAGCACCCCAATCACATAAGAGGGGGTCGTCCCTGCTCACCAGAGGTACGGCCCATTGTGCCGCGTTTCCAGCCAAATAGGATATAAGGAAAGCCACACGAGCCTGACTCGTGGGGAACGCCTTTGGTTTGCACGATAAATGTAGCGCCACTTGTGTGAGGAATACCTGCACTGTGTTAGGATCCCCACTGTACCTCTCTGGTGTTGCCAAGGGGATGGCTACCGGCATTTCCACTACTACCGCAGGGGTCTGGTTCGTGAGGGAGGTGCTGGGCGTGAGCGGGTCCAATTGGATAGCATCCAGTCTGGCTTTTACATCGGCTGTTTCTTGCCTAGAGGCAGCCACTTCAACTTGCATGGCCGCTAAAGCAGCCAGCACATCATCAAGTGTTGCCATGTCTGTTATCGACCGGGAGACAGTTAGTGTTATTAAGGTCGGATATTTTGTAACGCCCTGAACGTCTCAGGATCGTTTAACAGACACGACAATGAGGACGCAACCACTTGTGAAGGGTTAGTTCTTTTAATGAAGGCAAATAAAATACAAAGAACAAACAAAAGTTATAGTCACTGGAATCCTCCAGGCTAAGTACGTTACCAGCCCACAGCACGGATGGTCCTAACCGTCCTCTGCATATACGCCGATCCCGGCGTATGCCAACAGAGGGCAGAAATGAAATGGCCGACAATGCCAATCGGTAGGCTGTGAGGGGCACGAAGAGTGTTGGGGAGAATCGAGCAGTCAGGGAAACACCCAGCCGGGGTCTCTACCTGAAGGGAGCAGCCGCTCAACCTCTTCCTCAGACTGCACCGGGACGCGGAGTCACCTCCTGGTGATGCGTCACCGATACCCCAATCACAAGCAAGAAGACTGAACCGAGAGCAGCCGCTCGATCGATCCTGTGGACTTCCGAGTCTGTAACGCGGCAAACACCTCCTGGTGTGCGTTACAGCTGGCAGTCCCTGTGTCTCTGGTCGGGCTGGGAGTTACGACTCCAACCAGCAAAAGCGCCACTGCGCTTGGACTCAGCCGAGTCAAAAAGCGTAGCTCAATGGTTGACCGGTAGAGCTTCCGGGTCCTTCACAGGTGACGATGGGGCAAGACACGGCCCAGGGAGTAACGACTCGACCTACCTCCGTTCTTGCCTTACTGGAGCACCACTCCGGAACACTGCTCTTCACGAAGCAGGTACGTCGGTGTAAACACAATATCCGACAGCCTTGTACCTCCCGGTTCCTCCCTTTATAGGGCGTGTTTTCCTTGAGTTATGTAACAGCTCTCCTGTTTACATAAGGGCGTGTTTCCCTTGAGTTATGTAACAGCTCTCCTGTTTACATAAGGGCGTGTTTCCCTTGAGTTATGTAACAGCTCTCCTGTTTACATAAGGGCGTGTTTCCCTTGAGTTATGTAACAGCTCTCCTGTTTACATAAGGGCGTGTTTCCCTTGTATGACAGGAATTCTTGACATTAGCATTGCGGTCGTGACCGCAGCGGTGTGATTTTCTGCCCGCCACTTATCCGCCGGTTGCAGTCCGCCCGCTTGCCTGGCGTATGGAGCTGGACCGCTACAATTGTGGCGGATCAGGGCCAAGCACCGCCGGCACAATTATGATGCGGGTGGTAGCCAGCTTTCCGCAACGGTGGAACCGCCACGGAAAGGCATGCGGAGAATGTCTCCGGTGGTCCATTGCAGACCCCCAATGTGTTGGGGGTGTGTGGGTGGACTGGGGGGTACCCATGGTACCCCCTACATGTCCCTGTACCAGGTGGCAGGCACTGTGCAGTGCCTGCAACACAGTGCAGGGACATGCAGGACATGCTTGTTTGGACATCGCGGCGGTGCTGCTGGCAGCACCGCCCGCCACAATGTTAACCGCCACTATCCCACCGCCGTGGTCGGATTTCCACTGCAGAGCATAATAATTGGACCGGCGGTTTTCCCACGGTACTGGCGGGCGGTGTTTTCCCGCTTCCATGGCGGTCGGAGTGATTTTCCGACCGCCATGCTAATAGACCCCATATTTTGTCTCAGAGAGATACACAGAATAAACAGGCTGGGCGTTTTCATTAAGAATTTATTGAACAGTTGTTATTCTAGTGTAGAATAGATGAGCTGCAACAACCATTAGACAGTAGCAGAGATATATGATTAGAAGCACTAAGAAAGTAAATGGATGGTATAGCTCTACCATCTTGTAATAATCATGAATACATACAAGTATATAAAACACATGATAAAAAGTGCATACTCCTACGATGCCTCCCTTACTAGATGTACCTAAATGTGCCTGGCATTAGTGTAGGTGTTATGCCAAGAATCCCTCTAGGATCTAGTCCACCCCATTACCTGAGAATGAGAGAATATGGGACCCCATCCAGGTCTCGAGTTGGACACCCCGCAAGGGATGTTAGACTACTGCGAGCTGAAGCGTCTGCATGCAGGAACCTCAGTGGGAAGTCTTGGTGTCCTCTGTCCTTCTAAGCAAGATGTGATGTATATATACCCATAGGTCTCCCCAGGGGTCCTACCTTGCTGTGTTACTGTGTTGGCCTAAAGCATGACGTAGGGCCTGAACTTTAAACAGAGATATTATACAGGAGATGTTTGTCCTGCTGTTAGTACTGCTGTGCTTCCAAGAAGCCTCATGCATAATGGATGAGATTCACACTAGGGAAAAACCTGCGTTCTGAATGTGGTGTTGTATCTAGGTAAGAGGTCAGTGCCTAAGAATCGTTATGTATGCGGTGTAGGGAAGAATATAGGTGAAAGGTTGCAATGATACCTGCGCCTATATAGGGTACCTATATGGCATATAACACCCACTCCTCTTCTGACTGGACGACATATGTAACTTCATCACCATACTAATAGCCTAACTAGACATTGATACGCACAAAGTTTATAAAAATATTTCTTTAAAATGTTTAAAACTTTAAAATAAATTCTAAAAGCGTAAAATGTTTTTTTTAAAATTGCAAGCCATAGCTCTAAAGTGTCCGTACTTATAGTTCGAACCACTATAAGCATTAGAAAGCCAAGTATCCCAATAAATGAAAGGAATGTCAATGTCAATTTTGTTTTTGAGTTCCAAATGTGAGCTTTTAAAAAAAGGGCGAATTTCTTCCAGCACACGACGAGCCAAATAACTCAAATGTTTATGTGTCCTGGCTGGTAGACTCAACATTTTTGTCTCTTATTTCCAAAGTAGACGGCCCCTGTAGCACCTCGCAGAGTATGTCAATTGAGCACAGATGATGTTGCACACTGTCTGCAGCCGGTGCTGGGGCAGCCTGTGCACCGTTCGAAGCCTGGGTGTCAGAGGAGGAGCCGGTGTCCAAGCCAACAGGTGCTATTACTACCTGTGGGGACTCAAGGAATGCCGCCATCAACATCGGAATATGCTGAGGACACTGCAGAACATGGGACGTTATCGGGTCCAGTAAATCATTCATGTCCGGTTGTGCACATGATGGGAGTTTCAAACAAAGGTCTAACATGCATTCTTCTCCGCAAAACAAGCATCAGAGGACAGGTAAGATGCAGTCCATCCAGACTGGTCGAAATGACAAGAACCAAGATGCACTTAGTTCTCTTAGGCGAGGCGTGCCTAAATGTTGTACTATGCAGTCACGGTATTTATGCTCTAGGAGTGCTTTTTCCATCTCCTTGGTGACTGAGACGTCCATTGCGTAGCAGATGGAAAACAATCAGGATACCTGCTACTAGTAACAGGATGAGCGGAAGTCCTCCAAAGATGCTTCTGAATACGGAGTGTATGAAGTTTGGTATAACTCAAAGTACCGTCTGAAAGTTGCCTAGAAATTCAGAACCTATGGTCTTGAATAGGTGGACTATGCCTGTCGTATCAGACATGTTAAAGATAGGATTGACCTTTTCTGCTAAATGTAATGGGCATTTTGTATGAATAAGTGCCAGTATCTCTGCCGAAGACCTTGTGATCTGGAGATCAAAAGTCTCTCAAGCGAAGGTTAAGGGCGCAGACTTCTGTAAAAGCATGGCTTTCATTCTGCTTAGAGTATCAAACCGTATTAAAGAAACATTCAGTGAAGGAATTAATGGCACCTAGCTGACTGTATGTGTCGGTGGTAACAATACTTGCATAGAACAAGTAGCCCAGGAACTCACAGTTACCAGGAGCATTCCACAGCAGCCTTGACTGTTCAGCATGAACTCCCATTTGAAAGTAGCCCGAATACTGGAGTAATCACTGCAGCTGGGGCACCACTCTGATCACAGGACAGGTGCGCTACAGAACCATTACAAGCCCATGCAGCATTATATCCTGACATATGAGTGATCCACTAAAAGCGTTCTCACAGCGTTCTCACAGTTTGTACAGCTGAGAAACACTTCTCAAGCCCACTCCGGCATCGAAATCTGTATGGTAATTCTCACGATTCCTTAATGTATTCCTTACCCATTTTTCCATATCTGCCTGCCTGCTTTTGTTCAAGGCAATACCGAAACTGAAAAGTAGCGACAGGTAGAGTTATGTGGCCATGGATTAGCGATTCCGTGGACGGTGATTCTGCCACTGTGAACAGTCATCTATCCAGTTTTTCGATACACAGCATTGTCTATTCTGCTCCCCTCTGTGCCATTTCTATCTGTTTATCTGTCAGATTGTATTCAGAAAATAGATACGTGCTGTTGATAAAACGCCAGGGCACATAGCCTGCACACAAAGATTTCAGCCTCCAGCTTAACAACATAATTGAACGTAATTGAGATTGTCCATGTTGTAATATGGCCAAATCTTGTTCTAGTATGTCTATCACAGAAGATACAATGTTGCCTAGGGAATATATCCTGAAGGTCAATCTAGTTAACCCATTGTCTACCACTGCTAGAGATTTGTCTAGATTTATATGGTCTATTTCCAGTAATCTCTGTGCGGCCTCTTGTTGTGATATTTACTATATTTCATTATAGGCAGCATAAATGAAACATTTCTGACATGGCTTCCTGGGACCTAGTAAAAAATCTCTAAGATCCAGATCTTGTGGCAGTAAGGATAAGAGTTGTTTCATCTGCGTGAGTATTGCGGTCTTTAGCCACTCAAGGCACAACTTCCCAACACTGTAGAATATCACTACCCCTGGATGTTCTCTCTGTACATAAAGTGGATCTGACCTATGAATACTAAACCACTTCGGTTTTACCCATGAATCTTGCCTGAAAACAATTGGTGTCTGTGGGCCAAATCAACCATTTCTTCCAATCGAGGTCTGATCTGTTGTATTGTATAATGTCATCTACTGTAAATGTAATGTAAATGGGCTTTTGTAGAGCGCGCTTACACTCCAAGGAGCATCTTGGCGCTAGACATCACTGTCTCGACAGAGAAAGAATAGGGCAGCTGCTAAGGTAGATCCTACTCATAGATCCTGGTCAGTGAGTAAGAAGGTGGATTTATACTAGCGCTAAGCAGATTGAATCTTCGGTGTTGAAAATCCAGGTTTTGAGCATTTTACGAAACAGTTTTTCGGACTGAATCAGGCGCATTTGTGATGGGAGCTTATTCCAAGCCTTAGCTCCCAGTACTCCGATGGATTTTCCACCTTTTGTGGTTAGTCTGAATTTGGGGACTGCAAGTAGGTTGAGGTTGGATGATCTGAGTGATCGTGGGGGAGTGTATCTTCCAAACCTTTGGGACAGGTATGTCGGTCCTGATTGGTGGTAGGCTCTGAAAGTAATGAGCAGGATTTTAAATAGCACTCTTTTGTGGATGGGCAACCAGTGCAGGGTTTTGAGTGCTTTTGAAGCAGATGATTTCCTAGGTAGTCGTAGCACCAGGCGAGCAGCGGCGTTTTGAACTATCTGTAATTTGTGCAGAACAGCTCTGTTTGCGCCTGCATAGATGCTGTTGCAGTAGTCTAAGCGAGATGTGATAAGGGCTACTGCCACAGTCTTTCTAGCTGTTAGGGGAAGGAAATCAAAGAATCTTCTAAGACTTTTAATGATATTAAAACAGGACCCTGCCACAGTACCTGCTTGTTGCTTAAAAGATAGTGCTTCATCGAACCTTATGCCTAGATTACGCGCCGACGTGATGGTGTTGGGGGGAACTTCGGCGTCTTGAGGCCACCAGTTTGAGGGGGAAAAAAGGTTTTTTTGGCCGAACGGGAGGATTTCAGTTTTACCTGAGTTACATTTGAGGTGGTTTGTTCGCATCCAGTCAAAGGTTGCCGTCAGGCAGTTTCGTAAGTTTTCCTCTGCTATAGAGGAGTTGTTATCCAGTACTAGGATAAGCTGGGTGTCGTCAGCGTAAGATATCGTGCTGATGTTAAAGGATGTGATAAGTTCTATCAGGGGGGTCATATAGAGGTTGAACAATACCGGGCTCAAGCTTGAGCCTTGCGGTACCCCTGTTTTTATCGTTTTTTCATCCGAGCAGTAGTTTCCTAGCACGGTTACTTGTCTCCTATGGCTTAAAAAAATTTTCAGCCATTCGAGGGTGGTTCCTGCTAATCCTGACTCTTTCAGGCGGCCTATCAACACGGCGTGTGAGACCGTGTCGAAGGCCGCCGACAGGTCAAGTAGGATCAGGACGGCCTTTTTCCCGTGGTCCAGTGCCATCTTGAGGGTTTCTACAGTATGTAGGAGGGCTGACTCTGTGGAATGTTTTGCCCTAAAACCAGCCTGGTTGGGGTGGAATAGGTGGTTTTCCTCTAGATGTTTTGTCAACTGTTTATTGACTGCCGCTTCGGTCAATTTAAACAGTAGCGGGAGCAGTGATATGGGGCGAAGGTTGGAGAGCGTGGTGGGGTCAGGTAGGGGTTTCTTCTGCAGAGGCTTGACTGCCGCGAGCTTCCATTCAGCCGGAATGGCTGCAGTAAATAGGGAGGAATTTATAATGGAGTTTATGGTAGGATTTACCGTGTCCACCAGAGAGTGGAGCAGCATTGGGGGGCATGGATCAAACGGGGAACCAGATTTACTTGAGAGGATAGCTTGTCGGGACTCATCGAGACTGATAGGAGTGAAATTTTTCAGCTGGGGTTTGTTGTTGGTTCGTAATGTTTCATAGTAGGGGGGATGTTCAGAAAGGTCAGGGAAGTCTGCGATGAGTTTAAGTATTTTTTGTTCGAAATAATCAGCTATATCGTTACAGAGAGCTAGAGAGGGTGGTATTTCTTGCCTGAGGATTCTGGGGTTCATGAATTCGTCAACAATTTTAAAGATTTGTTTCTGGTTATTGTTGGACCGGTTAATTCTTTGAAGAAAGTGGTCTTTTTTGGCGTTTTTTATCATGGAGTGGTATATTTTCCTCGTGGTTTTATAGGTTAGAGCTTCCTTTGGATCATAGTTACAACGCCATTTCTTTTCGAGAGATCTGAGCTCTGTACGTTTTGCTTTAATTTCGGGGGAGAACCAGGGTGCTGATTTTCTGTTCTGCTTTTTCCTGACTTTCTCTGAGTTGGCCGTACCACAGCACTCCGAGATCCAGTTGCAAAATATTTTATAATCGGATTCTGTGTCTCCAGACAGTGAAGGTGTAGATTTTTCTGCGGTAAGCAGGAGATTTGGTGAGTTCGCAAGCTTTTTCCAGTCTCTTTGCATAGGGACTACGATTTTTTGATTGACGGAGTTAGACCTTTTGTTATTGGTGGTTAGAGAAAAAGGGATTAGACAGTGGTCGGTCCATGTTTGGATCAGTGGGTCTTCGACGGTTAAGGTTTGGGTATTGGTGCAGATGCAGTCCAATATGTGGCCTGCTTTATGCGTGGGTAGTTTGGTCAGTATTTTCATTCCTAGAATGCTTGTCAGCTCGTTGAGCCACATGGTGTTGGGGTCGTTGGGTTTATCTAGGTGGAAATTTAGGTCACCCAAGACGGTGAAGTTTGCATATTTTAGAGTGAGCGTGCTGAGAGCCTCTTCGAAGCTTTCGAAGAAACCGTTTTGGGGTCCTGGGGGGCGGTAAATGAGGGCTCCCGCAAAGGTAGTTTCCTCAGTTAATTGGATGCAGAAAGCCATGCTTTCTGCCCCTTTTACGTCCGGGAGTTCGGTGATGGTACATTTCAGTGAGTCTCGATGGATGATGGCCAATCCGCCACCTCTAATTTCTTGTCTGTCGATCCTCTGAATGAGGTATCCTTGGGGGACAGTTTGGGCAATGATCGGGTTGCACCATGGTTTGAGCCATGTTTCAGTTATGAAGAGCATGTCCAAGTCATTCTCCGTAATGAGATCATGAATGTGCTCGCTATTCTTGCACATGGACCTTGCATTGATCAAGGCTCCTCGAAGCGAAGTTGCGTTAATCCTGTTTGGTAACTGTTTTACCGGGGTAAGAAGGGTCCTGCAGTAGTGACAGCATACGGGTCCTAACCATGTCTCAGCCTTAATAATGTTGAGGCAGTTCTTATTGTTGTGATTTAGAGCAAGCAAATCAGCTCGGGTATAGGTAGATGGTAAATCAGTACGTACCTTCGGTTGGGCAGCGTGTCCGGCCCTGGGCCCGGCCGTGGTACGGACGGGCACAGACGGGCTTGCCTTAGGCGCGCCGTCGGCGCGCAAACGGCGCTCCCGCTGCGCTCGTCCGCTGCGCTTCCTACCCAGGCACATGCTTTGTACAGGGGAGTCAAGGCGTTGAGGGGGCGTGGCCAGCAGAGGGGGCGTGTCTCAGGACGCGCCTCACCCTCGACAATGGCGAAGAAGTTTTGGGGGATATCGTTGCAGCGCTACCGCTGTTCAGGTGCCAAGGGTGCTAAGGATGTTTCAAGAGTGAGGTAAAATACACAGAGTATCACAAATAAAGTTTTTTTTTTAAAAATTGCGTCTTGGCGCTCCCGGCTTCCGCCTCAGGAGACCGATGTCATGTGAAGTAAAGCGACGGCGCTTTATTTATATGCCTGTAGGGGGGCGTGGCCAGCAGAGGGGGCGTGTCTCAGGACGCGCCTCGCCCTCGAAAATGGCGAAGAAGTTTTGGGGGATTTTGTTGCAGCGCTACCGCTGTTCAGGTGCCAAGGGTGCTAAGGATGTTTCAAGAGTGAGGTAAAATACACAGAGTATCACAAATAAAGTTTTTTTAAAAAATTGCGTCTTGGCGCTCCCGGCTTCCGCCTCAGGAGACCGATGTCATGTGAAGTAAAGCGACGGCGCTTTATTTATATGCCTGTAGGGGGGCGTGGCCAGCAGAGGGGGCGTGTCTCAGGACGCGCCTCACCCTCGAAAATGGCGAAGAAGTTTTGGGGGATATCGTTGCAGCGCTACCGCTGTTCAGGTGCCAAGGGTGCTAAGGATGTTTCAAGAGTGAGGTAAAATACACAGAGTATCACAAATAAAGTTTTTTTAAAAAATTGCGTCTTGGCGCTCCCGGCTTCCGCCTCAGGAGACCGATGTCATGTGAAGTAAAGCGACGGCGCTTTATTTATATGCCTGTAGGGGGGCGTGGCCAGCAGAGGGGGCGTGTCTCAGGACGCGCCTCACCCTCGAAAATGGCGAAGAAGTTTTGGGGGATATCGTTGCAGCGCTACCGCTGTTCAGGTGCCAAGGGTGCTAAGGATGTTTCAAGAGTGAGGTAAAATACACAGAGTATCACAAATAAAGTTTTTTTTAAAAATTGCGTCTTGGCGCTCCCGGCTTCCGCCTCAGGAGACCGATGTCATGTGAAGTAAAGCGACGGCGCTTTATTTATATGCCTGTAGGGGGGCGTGGCCAGCAGAGGGGGCGTGTCTCAGGACGCGCCTCACCCTCGAAAATGGCGAAGAAGTTTTGGGGGATTTCGTTGCAGCGCTACCGCTGTTCAGGTGCCAAGGGTGCTAAGGATGTTTCAAGAGTGAGGTAAAATACACAGAGTATCACAAATAAAGTTTTTTTAAAAAATTGCGTCTTGGCGCTCCCGGCTTCCGCCTCAGGAGACCGATGTCATGTGTCATGTGTATTCTCTCTCCGTGATGTTATGTTACCCTCGGTGTGTGATGGAGTCGGCAGCCGAGGTGTGTTCAAGTCTTTGTTCTTGTCTAGTCCAAGGCAAGATGTCTGTTGCACTGTCTTGTTCAAAAACATGATCTTTTAAGGGATAAGGCATGCTCTAAACAAAGCTTCAGTTCCCCGAACTTGCCATTCTCTAGTACTCCAGACTGGTTTTAAGTCTATGGTGTCTTTCCATAAGTCGAAACCTTGTTCACACAACAGGAAGCAGAGTAAATTTGCTTGGTGTTTGTTAGCATATTTTTCTGTGCTGAGGTTGGTGTAACCTTATATTAATATGAGGCTGGGTTAGACATATTGAAGCAAAAGACACACAATTGATGGACGGAATGCAAAACAAATCAAAACATTCACCCCTAGTCAAGAGATCTGGGTTAAATCCATTACTCTTTTGCTCACCATGCCACCCCAGTTTAGACCTGGCCATATGCAAATCAGTCTTGACCCTGTGCCTCATGGGAACAGTCCAGCCCGAACTGCCAAGCCAGGTCCTCCCTGGACCGGAAACAAGCATCCTAGGACCGGTTTCAGGGTTTCACCCCTCTTCAGCCAGGATAGCTTGATTCCAGTGGCACAGTGAGCCCAGGACCCACGTCTGGGCATACCTGGCGCACTTAGGGCGAGAAAGCAAAATACACACAATTGAGGGACGGAATGCAGAACAAATCAAAACATTCACCCCCAGTCAAGACATCTGGGTTAAATCCATCATTATTTTGCTCACCATGCCACCCCAGTTTAGACCTGGCCATATGCAAATCAGTCTTGACCCTGTGCCTTATGGGAACAGTCCAGCCCGAACTGCCAAGACAGGTCCTCCCTGGACCAGAAACAAGCACCCTAGTACCAGTTTCGGGGTTTCACCGCTCTTCAGCCAGGATAGCTTGATTCCAGTGGCACAGTGAGCCCAGGACCCACGTCTGGGCATACCTGGCGCACTTAAGGCGAGAAAACAAAAGACACACAATTGATCGACGGAAAGCTGAACAAATCAAAACATTCACCCCCAGTCAAGAGATCTGGGTTAAATCCATCATTCTTTTGCTCACCATGCCACCCCAGTTTAGACCTGGCCATATGCAAATCAGTCTTGACCCTGTGCCTCAAGGGAACAGTCCAGCCCAAACTGCCAAATCAGGTCCTCCCTGGACCGGAAACAAGCATCCTAGGACCGGTTTCGGGGTTTCACCTCTCTTCAGCCTGGATAGCTTGATTCCAGTGGCACAGTGAGCCCAGGACCCACGTCTGGGCATACCTGGCGCACTTAGGGCAAGAAAGCAAAAGACACACAACTGATGGACGGAATGCAGAACAAATCAAAACATTCACCCCTAGTCAAGAGATCTGGGTTAAATCCATCATTTGTTTGCTCACCATGCCACCCCAGTTTAGACCTGGCCATATCCAAATCAGTCTTGACCCTGTGCCTCATGGGAACAGTCTAGCCCGAACTGGTAAGCCAGGCCCTCCCTGGACCGGAACCAAGCATCCTAGAAGCGGTTTCCCATGAGGCACAGGGTCAAGACTGATTTGCATATGGCTGGGTTCAAACTGGAATTGCATGGTGAGCAAAAAAACAATGGATTTAGGCCCAGATCTCTGTACTGGGGTAAATGTATGACATTGTTCTGCATTCTGTCTATCAACTGTTGTTTGTGCATTTGTCACCCCGAGTGGGACGGGTATGCCCAGACGTGGGTCCCGTGATCTCCATGCCAATGGAATCAAGCTTGCCTGGCTGAAGAAGGGTGAAACTCCAAAACCGGTCCTAGGATGCTTGTTTCCAGTCCAGAGATGACCTGGCTTGGCAGTTTGGGCTGGACTGTTCCCATGAGGCACAGGGTCAAGACTGATTTGCATATGGCTGGGTTCACACTGAAATGACATGGTGAGCAAAAAACGATGGATTTAGACCCAGATCTCTGTACTGGGGTGAATGTATGACATTGTTCTGCATTCTGTCCATCAAATGTTGTTTTTGTATTTGTCACCCCGAGTGGGACGGGTATGCCCAGATGTGGGTCCCATGCTCTCCATGCCACTGGAATCAAGCTTTCCTGGCTGAAGAGGGGTGAAACCCCGCAACCGGTCCTAGGATGCTTGTTTCCAGTTCAGGAGGACCTGGCTTGGAAGTTCGGGCTGGACTGTTCCCATGAGGCACAGGGTCAAGACTGATTTGCATATTGCTGTGTTCAAACTGGAATGGCATGGTGAGCAAATAAATGATGGATTTAGGCCCAGATCTCTGTATTGCTGTATTGGGGTGAATGTATGACATTGTTCTGTATTCTGTCCATCAACTGTTGTTTTTGCATCAGACATATTGAACCCCTAAAATTATGGAAACTTTTATATAAATGTTTTTGAACTGCCTTTCGGCGGTGTTGGACAATATTCCCACTGGCGGTATGTGAACACATTACTAGGATTAGCAGATTTATGTAGAAAATGATGACCATAGGGTTGATAACAATAGATTGTTTCAAAATCTGATGTGCTTGCCAATGTTTCACTATTAGAAAATGTAGCAGGTTTTTCTAAATTAGACATGTTATTTACAGTTTCAAAATCCCAATCATTGAAAAATGTCTTTGAGGTTATGATCTCACTCAATGATATTTTCAATAAATGAGGAATTCTCAAAAGTTTGGTCGGACCAAAAATATTGAAATCAACCTTGTCCCAAACTATACCATCAGCTATAGGAACTGCTGTAATGTTCCCTGATGACAAGTCTTTTTGTTCTCGATGAGATGATTAATGTGGTTTTAAAATTAAATTCACCTTTTGAGCTGCAGAGCTTTGTCGAAGGTATTTTCCATTTATAAGCATGCTAAAAACTATTACTAAGCCTAATCAGAAAAGAAAGAAAAGTATCCCAGTGATTACCCATAGTTCTACCCAAAGTGATACCAGGTAAGTCTTTTTAAGAAAGTTCAGAAGGTTTTTAACTTGCTGCTTTTGTAATTGTTGGGCTGGTGTCGTTTCAGGTTCACTTGGATCCAAAGAAAATGTATCAAAGTTTATGAGGTAGCCAGAAGCAGTTCGATTAATAGTTGGTATTGCGTCTGGATTTGTTTGAACTGTAGTTTGCTCTTGACGAGGCATGTTGATGTAAACATCTGTATTTGGTTGACTTACAATTTGTCTTTCACTTTGGTTCTGAATTTGAATTTCAGGTTCAAGAGGAATGAGTTCCATATTATTATTGCATAGTCCATCATTCCGTGCAGGAGCCTCTTCGAACACGATGAGCCTTTCCGTTTGAACTTCTTGAATTGTAGCGAGAGGAGGGCGTCTGCTACTTTGGAGTCCATGTGGCCTACTACTCAGTATTGGCCACATAGTCTGGTTTGATTAGGTCGATTGAGACTAATCTTTTCTCCTTTTTTCTGGCAAGAGTCGGTAGAAGTACAGTTCTTGTTCCTTTAACTGCGAGGACCTGTACAGGCTTTCTGTATGATGGCTAAAATTCTTTATTGTCCGCTATTTTCTCAATGACCAGATCCCCGACTTTTGGGATCCAGCCAGGTCTTGCCGTGACTGATTTGACTTCCCTAGTGGCGGTCTGCTTCTGGTGGACATTACTTTACTATACAGATTACCAGGTTGCGTACGTTTACGCATGTCTGCAAATGTTCGGAAGCTATCATGTCAGCTTGTAGGGAACGAAGGACATCTGTGTGTTCCTGTGTCCATTGTCTTACAGAAAAATCAGGTTTTATTAAATCGTAGAAAGGTTTTACTCTTTCTGCGTAATCCAAAATGTATGTTCTACCAAAGTTTAGGAATCCCAGGATTGATTGTAAATTTTTTAATGATTTTGGTGGTTGAAGCAACAAGCTTTTTTCTAAAAAATTGGCTGCCAGGCGTTTCCCTTCACTTGAAAGCTCATATCCTAAAAACAGGACACTGAGGTAGGCAATTTTGCATTTTTTAGAGTTGGATTTGTAGCCTTCAGAAGCAAATCCTTAATTATGGTATTTACTCTGTTCAAGTGATCCTCTAGTTCATGGTCCGTTAGATAAATATCATCCACATAGAACAATGCTCCTTCATCCAAATTTTGAAGTAACTCAGTTACTCTAGCCGAAAACAACCCCGGGTTGTTCTTATACCCTTGGGGGAGTTGACAAAATTGACCCTATGTCCCTAGCGCTGAGAAAGCTGTTAGATACCTGCTTTCAGGCGCTATATTTTGGCAGAAAAATCCATTCGAGATATCATGTGTTGTTTTATATTTTTTCCGCACAATGTTATTCATTAATGTGGCATGGTGTGCATTTTGGACTGCAACTGTCTTAGTGCAAGTGTTTAAATGTCTGTAATCTAAAACTAAACTATATGAATTGTCAGGTTTCATGACCGGAAACAACGGATTATTCATTATTCCTCTATGCGGTTGCAGTATTTTTTAAAGGAATTATGTGGTGGGTTGAATCCTCCTCCTTTGGAGGTGAGGGTCGAGTATCTTACAATTCTACCACAAAGGTATAATTTGCTTCTTGGGCCACATAAGATTTATCAATCTGTAATCGAAATCTTCTATCTTCACATGCAATACCCTTCTCCTGCTTTTCCTTGTCATATGCTACGGTCTTCAGAGTCAATGTCTGCATTCTCCCTTTCCGGGCCTCTTTCTCTGTTTTCATTTGCCTCTGTTTAGCAGCTTTTTGCCACGTTCTAAGGGAATGAAACGTAGACTGTCTACTTCTTTTTCTAAACAACTGTTCTTGTAAATAGTCGATCTTTTGTTCATCAAAAGTGTCCGCCAAAGGCCAATGCAATTTGGCATTGTCCCTCGTATATTTGTGCCATCCCGTCCTAAACATATTAGGGCCCAGGCCATGCTTCATAAAATTTGGAGTGCCGTCTGGAGGCACTGGCTGAATTTCCTCCAGTCGGGCATCAGCAGAACAACAACAACAGCACAAAGAAACCAGTTTACTTATTCCAGGCATTCTCAAAAGAAAACAAATTCACTACTTATGCCTGGCAAAGTATTTGCAAACACTTTTCACCCAAAATCAGTCCTCAGACCGTACCAAATACAAACCAAAATGGTACCATATCCCCAAAGAACAAAAAGAAACTCACCTGATGCATGCAGGTCAAACAAATTTATTCTCCACTGCCGACTCTTCAGACTAAACAGTCCGATCCAAGGGTTTCGCTGTTCAGGACTCCAGTCGGGATGACCACTGGGCAAGACATCGTCCGGCAGGACAGAAAGGGCAGCTGCGAGTACAGGACTTCTCTCGTGCAAGGATCCCTGATCCGTCCGTCCAACCTGACGATGGCCTCGACCTCCCCACCCGTCCTCAGGAGGAGATGGGCCACTCACCAATGGAGTCCCTGTTTGGGTGCCAACTGAAGGAAGTGACCCGATTAGGGTCCCCTTGGTCACTCATGACCACCTCTCAGCCTTCCATACAAATGAAGAGTCAGTCAGACAGTAGAGAATACAAGCCAATACATTTATTCAGATACACTTGGGTGGAGCCCAGTCGGCTCAGTCTCTTAGGATTGCTGCAAAGGGACTGACATCATCAAACATGGTAATACATTACGTACGATTCAGAACCAATGAGGGAACGTCCACAATGGAACTTTCTGAGCAGATGCAGCTACACAAAGAAGCACAGAAGGATATGTTTCAATCCTGGAGCCGGGCACACACTATCTCTTTCTTAAGGAAGGTTGTACCGTCCGTGCCCACCGCTAGACTAGTGGGAGAAGGCCTCTATCTAGTGGGAAAGGTATGTGCTAAGGAGAACAATGTATTCATGAAGGAAAAGCAAGGCCCAACCTTGGACAAACAGAACTTATCAAAAGCTGTTTTTCAGGAAGGCAAAGTTTAGTTTCGATCCTGGTTCAAAATGGCGGGCAAACATAAAATGGTGCACGAATGCTAGCTTACATAGAACACAATACGTAATCAACACAGCGAGAACATTTTCATTCTAACAGTGGCAGTGGACCACCACACCAAAATGGCATATTTCATACCTTTGAAGGCCTTACCAACCTCTCATAGGCTAGCTAGTGTTTTTCTGCTATCGGTGGTTTGATTACACGGTCTTCAATCAATTCTGGTCTCTGACCCAGGACCACAGTTTATTTGCAGTTATTTGCATATTCTTTAAGTCTCTTTGGGAACTCATGGAAGAGGATGTGCAGTTGTCCTCCAGCAACCATCCCCAAAAGGATGGACAAACTGAAAGAGTGGATCAGTGCTTGGGACAATACCTATGTGGCAACTCATGCAGTCTGGTCAGGATTGGGCAGAATGGCTATGGGAAGCTGAGTTTGCATATAATTATGCAGTAAATACATTGTCTAAGTTTTCTCTCTTTTTCTGTAATTATGTGTATCGCCCCCACCTGCTTGAAGTGACCTCAGCGTCAGGCATTTGCATGCCATCAGTCCATAATTTCCTGGAATCAAGATGCAGAGATCTGCACAGGAAAACTTGACAGTGGCCAAACAGCAATACAAATCATATGCAGACAATCATGGACGTCCAGGGACCGACTGGTAAGTGGAACAATCTGCATGGCTCTCAACCAAATATGTGTGTTTAAAAGCACCACACATATTCCGACCACGTTACGTATGTCCTTTCAAATTGTTCCCCCAGTGTTCCATGTGTCAGTGATAAAACATGTACCAAATGATGCACACATCACACAAGACCATCCACCTATGCTAGTGGACCTCCAACCGGAATATGAAGTAAAAGCTACTCTAGACTTTAAAAGAATTAGGAATATATTGTACTACGTGATAGACTGGAAAGGCTATGGATCTAAAAACTGAACCAAGGAACCTGCAGGTAATGTATATGCACCATGTCAAGTATGATTTGTTTCACCAGTGGAATCCTGCAGAACCCAAACCTGTTGGAGGTGCATTAGGAGGAATGTACTGTTGGGACTGCTGCCATTTTGATGCTTCTGCATCACATGACACTTCCATGTGACTACGGAGGGCAGTGCAGGTCCATCATGTGGAATGCTAAGCGGCTCAATTCTAGGCTGCAAATGAAAACACAAGGAGCTCGTAAGGAGACATAGTCAGGTTGGACATGGCTCTTATATGAGACACGCCTACCAGACACATGCCTCCTACCTTACTCCCGGGTAGCAGCATTTCATGCAGCAGTTTTTTCCGTTCCTGTTCCCTCACAGGCATTATTTCTGAATCTTCTTTTCCCTTGCGGCAGCCTTGCAGAACAGAAAACAAAAAAATGAGGATTAAAGGTGGTAACACGCTCGCTCCGCAATGCTCTAGATTGTATGATACATTACCTTCCTTTGAAGCCTGCACACTTTACCCTGCCATGGAAGGTCAGACCATATCGTAACTCTTGCTAAACCTTTTGGAAACCATTCTTTTGAACCCTGCAAAGAAATTAGGGGAAAAACTCTTGAGTTCAGAATTATCATGAGACTGTTTTGTTAATGTGCAGCACAAATTCTAGTGCACAAATAGTAGAAAACGTGCTTAAACTCAATCAATGCGGTACAAAAGGGGGTGGTGATGGACGGAGCATCAGAACCAAACACTCACACCCAGTCAACAGATCTGGGTTTGATCCATCACCGTTCTTTAGCCCACTCTGCCACCCCAGTTCAGACATAGCCATATGCAAATCAGTCTGACCCTGTGCCTCATGGGAACAGTCCAGCCCGAACTGCCAAGCCATGCCTTCCCTTGACCGGAAACAAGCTTCCTAGGACCGGTTTCTGGCATTTCAGCCGTCTTCAGCCAGGCTTGCTTGAATCCAGTGGCAAAGCGAGCAAGGGACTCACGTCTGAGCATACCCTGCCAACTTATGGCGAACAAAGCGGTACAAAAGGGGGTGGTGATGGACAGAGCATCAGAACCAATAAAACACTCACACCCAGTCAACAGATCTGGGTTTGATCCATCACCGTTCTTTAGCCCACTCTGCCACCCCAGTTCAGACATGGCCATATGCAAATCAGTCTGACCCTGTGCCTCATGGGAACAGTCCAGCCCAAACTGCCAAGCCATGCCTTCCCTGGACCGGAAACAAGCTTCCTAGGACCGTTTTCTGGCATTTCAGTCGTCTTCAGCCAGGCTTGCTTGAATCCAGTGGCAAAGTGAGCAAGGGACTCACGTCTGAGCATACCCTGGCCATGTCTGAACTGGGGTGGCAGAGTGGGCTAAAGAACATTGATGGATCAAACCCAGATCTGTTGACTGGGTGTGAGTGTTTGATTGGTTCTGATGCTCCGTCCATTACCACCCCCTTTTGTACCGCTAAACTCAATCAATGGCAGAAGTTTACCCCAATCAAGGGATGTCAAATTAACATCACTGGAATTCTATGGTGTCTGTATTTCTGTTTTAAGATGCAAGTATAATTCTATCAATCTTCTGCTATGGTGGTGGTTCTATGGCTATGCACAACATATGAAGAATGTTTATGTTGGCTCGTGTGTCTGATGTATATAAATCTTGATTATCCAATTAATAAAAATCATTACAATCAAGGAAACTATAAGAGGCATTGAGTTTCTAAAAGCCGATTCATCAAACAACATTTTTTGTATAAGTATTTTACTGGTATTACGGTAATTCAGAGATAGCGTGTCATACTGGATTGTTGAAATCACATAGAAAGCATCATAAAAGTAGCATTTCGTTCGTATCATAATTTTCACATTTCATTTAATTACATTGTTAATCAGAGCTTCTCTATATATTATTAAGACTTTCCATACAGACTATCATTACTGCCTTTCACAGCAATTTTTTTAAAGTGCCTTTGTGCAATCCGTTCGGACAAGCTACATTTAATACAGTCACATTTCATATATAATAAAACAAGTTTCGGACTTTATCTATAAAATCCTTCTGTGCCACTTCTCATAGCTGAGCTAAATCTATGTATAATTGTGTACAATAACAACTTTAATTTCAGGGCAGTTTTCAGAATCTAGATGGTTACTCCTTGTTTACTTGACCAAAGATGGAGTCTAGTTCTTCAATAACATTGCTTGGCCCTAATAAAAATTGGATAAGCGCAACTGAAACATTTAAACGTCAACTTACTTTCTTTTATACAAAGTTTTTGAAATTAGGGTTAAGATTAAATTATCTGTGGGGAGTTGGGTGAATCTAACAACTCAGATGACTAATGGTGATAATCGTGATTTATTGCAAACGTTAAGATGTTTCCGTACCTGACACCCATTGCGCACCAATGCATTAACAATACAAATAAATAGGCCTAATTGCTTGTCAAAACCATTCCCTATTCCTATCCTAAAGACAAACATCTTCCTGGCTTAATTTTGTCTCAGCTATAAGCATGAACTTGACAAATTGAGTCGTGGAAGCAGGATATAATTCCTTGGCGGCACACTCTCACCCCAATATCTTTAAAGATGGGTTTTAGCAATGCCTGTCTCGCCTGTCGCAGACGGGGGCAGGTACAAACAATATGTAATAGCGTTTCATTAAGAGAGCAACATAATCTACAACTGTGTGTTGACCAATTTTGTACTCATCTTGGTGTTCCATCCTTAGTGGGATAGTGGTCAAACTTAACGTGAGAAATCTGTCCCTTAATAAAAATGGTTTCAACTGGGAGGTTAACGACCAAGCATGCTTTTTTTTGCAGTCTCTTCCTTATCTAATATAGATGATTAAAAATTAGCTGATTGATAAAGAATCCGTTTGAAGGCAGTTTTATTTCTATCCAAATGATCAAAAGGCAGGGACTTAAAGGTGGTTAGACTCTCCGTTCAATATAATCTCCAAGCACTTCCATTTTCAGATGTCAGAGATAACTTTATTTTGCCAACAAAATAATTGCATAAAAAGTATTCTACAGATAAAACAATTTCCAATTTTACCAAAAAATAAAAATAAATAAACACATTAAAAACAGCATTATTCTTATTACAAAGATTAAACGAAAAGAATAAAATTCATATATACATACAGTGATTAACACAATTCAGTTAATACTTCAGTTAATTATCTGATTGATGAATATATTGTCTCTTTTTTAAAGCCGATAAAAAGAAGGATGCCAACAAAAAACATGTAAAAGCATCAGGTAATAACTGCAGATAAAATAGGGCCACACGACACTGCCTAAAATTAATTTTACGGATAATGGGGGCAATAAACCTTTTCCTTTCCTCAGAATAAAATTTACAAAAAAAGAAATGCAGATCATTCTAAATGGATCGATCATCACATGTGCAAAATGGCAATTCAGATGTTACATAGGTATTACGAGGTCGACCTAACATCAACGGG
The DNA here is from genome assembly GCF_964204655.1 of Triturus cristatus. Classification (NCBI taxonomy): domain Eukaryota; kingdom Metazoa; phylum Chordata; class Amphibia; order Caudata; family Salamandridae; genus Triturus; species Triturus cristatus. The sequence goes on from NC_140593.1 coordinate 870,516,010, forward strand.
ATATAATTCAGTCGAACTCTAACCGAAATATATCTATGTTGTAGATTAGTGACGAACGATAAATAGATTGCATTCATATCCATTTGCGTTAGGCACATGGATTTGGAGCATACTTTCTGCAAATTAGAAATGTCTCTTTCTAAAGAGGCCAAAAGAACTGCATGATTGCCACCACAATTATTATCATCAAAATTAATAAGCAGCACAATACTCTAGGAGAATAGTATGATAATATGGAGATATATTGAAAAGGACTTCACTTTTATAGGAAAACTATTGGAAACTAAGGTCAATAAAACTCCCTTTGCACAACCAGCTGAAGAGGGTATAGCAGGAGTAAAAAATAAATGATACCCATTCAGATATATTGGGTCAGTTTCCCACGTCTCTTGTAAACATATTAAATCTTTAGATGTTATCAGAGACAACCGTTCCATATTAGACTTTTTTTGTTTGTATCCAGCAATATTCCAACAGATTACTGCAACAGAGTCTGAACTATTCTCTAAGTGTATTGCTGTCTGGGGCAAATTCGGAGAATCCATCTGGATATTTGCTCTAGTTGAGAAGCTACAGAAGGAGCGGAGAGCATAGTAGGTCCATTTTGCATAGGTATATTACTAGCATCATTATCTATTGGACTCAGTTTATCCAGTCAGTCACATACGGGCATGCCTTCCAATGCAATAAATCTATTGCTAAGTGGTAATAGTGAAACAGAGGGAAGAATAGTCTGGTTACATGGAAGACGAAAAGGCTTCCGGGCATTATGTACGGTAAGAAAAGGGGTCTGAGGTAAGAAGATAGGTTTGTAAAAGAAACCTAGTGGGAGGTTACACATTTCTGAAGGAAGTGAAGGAGTGCTTGGTAACATAGCTGGTAGGTCACCCACTAAGTGATGGTTATCACAATTTAGAACAATACAATCTCCTTTAATAGTTTTAGATGCTCTTCCAATCCAGTTAACCCTCCTTGCCATAATGATATGTTTGTGTACATTAAAATTATCCCTCGTGCACTTGGAAAGCCAATGCTGAGGCTTATGGATTAATTGCTCGTACATTTTTACTTACTTCTTGCCAGCACAGATTTGCAAGACTGCTGGGGTCTGAGAAAAATAGCATTTCAGAAATGCAGATGGTCTCATTAAAGTTTGACTTTTCAGGCCGACTTCTAATCTCACATTAGCATGCCCAGTGTTTTATGGAATTCTACATGTTGATTTAAAAACTTTTATTTGTAGTTTATCAAGGAGTTTGCCTTATTTACCCCGAAGGATTACTGACCCATAAGCTTGAGAGAGAATCAGCTTTGCCTTAATTACCTTAAGTAAAAGATTGTGACCTGAACATAATAGCTTGTCTCTGCACAATCTAAAAGCAAACGAAAGTGCAGTTGCTGTGGCCTTTAAGTTATTATAATATTGTTTAAAAGTCACTCTATCATCAAACGTAATTCCTAGATATTTATACTGTTTTCTTGATTCAATCATTAACCCAATAATTTTCCATAATCTCTTATCCGATTAGTTGATCCTATCATCATAGTTGTAGATTGTTTTTACAATCAATTGTAGACCATTGTCTAAAATATATGTATTAAATGACTCAATCAGTCTTTGAAGACCTATGGGCGTATAGCTCAGCAATATAGCATCATCAGCATACTGAAAATTATTATGGCCTGCAAAGTTTGGAGAGTGAGGGTTGACATTTTGCAAGTGATGTGGTAAGTCAGCCATTAAAAGATTAAAAAAAACATGGGGCTAGTACACAACCCTGTTTGAGGCCACTATGTGTTCCAAGGCAGCGGATGGTGCAACTGCCGTCCCTCAATTTTACCTTGACCCACATATTTGAATATAACAATATGATCATATCTAACAGCTGTTTTGGTAGACCTCATGCTGATTACTTTGCCCAAAGTAGTTTAAGTGGAACGGAGTCAAATGCAGCTTTAAGATCTACAAAACAGATATACAGCTTTTGTTTTTTGTATTTTGATCTCTCCAACAGAGTGAGAGACAGCAAGTTTGTGATCATTGACTGACCCTTGCAGAATCCGGTTTAGCAAATTGGTATCGCTTTCCTTATCGTGGCCCATTCTTCCAAGTCCTTCAGTAGACATGTTGCAAAGATTTTTGCCTCTACATCTGTTAGAGCTATTAGCCGATAGTTAGCCGGGTTATCCACTTTTGTAAATTGGTTGTATTGTACTTCCTTGCCAGGATTTAGGGACCAATTTAGATTTTACAATGTCTTTGAACAATGGTGTTAGCTCTTCTGACCATATATCTGGTTTGGATTTGAAAACGGCATTGGGAATCCCATCAGGGCCTGGAGATCCGTTTGATTTAATACTACTTGTAGATGTTTTTGCCATATCCTCTTGCATTGACTCAATTACTAATAGTTGTTCATCATTAGGATATACCTTCCCTTTGTTCTCACTACTTATGTTGGTTAGCGAGCTGGAATGTACTGTTCAATGTCGGTACCTGAGCCAATTACAAAAGGGGTACCGTACAGTTTGAAGATGAAAGACTCTCAACCTGAGGCGGAGATGTTGGCACTTTTAGCTGTCCTGTTGCCATATTTTAGATCATTAAGTGTTCCCCAAAATACATTCAGGTTATTGGTATTGCTGGCGAAATGCAGTTTTGTCCATATTCCTTCACAGTATGCCCTTTTTGCCTTCCAACTCTCATTTTTGTAAGTTCTTCTCAAGTGTTTTAATGAGCACAGGTTTGTGAGTTTAGCAACACTGTTGGGTTGTTTGCAAATGGCCTGTGATGCTTTTTTAAGTGACTTCTTTTGAAGATGTCACCTGTGCGTGTCCCATCTGTTTTTTTGGCCTGATAGGATTTCCTCTGGATATTGTTTTTACCAAAAAATGGTTCACTAATGAAGAACAGAGATGGGGCCAAATTTCTGCTATTGATTTCCCATGTTGGCACTTTCTGAGTACTAATTCTGTTATGGGATCCAGAAAGGCTAAGAACTCTGCTTGTACTGCCGAATGCCACGCCAGCCTTTTCAGGTTATAAGCGACTGACCCAGATTGGAGAGATCTTGACTTTCGTAAGTGATCCACTGTGAGTGATAATGTCATAATTTGAGGGTTATTGTCACTTTCCGCTCTAGGGACCACTTGAAACCCAATGAGACTAGTTGCCAATTCCTTTTAGATGATGGTATAGTCAATAGTGGAGTGTTGCTGTGAATTTTTAAAGGTTAGAACGTCTGCCAATTTATGTTGAGTATCCTCCTGTAGCAAAAAAAGCTCTCATTTTTGCAATTGGGAGAGGCACATCTTAGTTGAAACTGTACTTGATTTGACTAAACAATTCTTGGAAAATAGATGCATATTAAAATCACCAGAGATGATTAGGCTAGTGGCAGGATATTGGTAGGATAGGGTTTTAATTATTGCCCATAAGACAATAAGCGTAGTCATCTTAACTGTTCTTTTTGTGCTTAAATATATATTTAAAATGATGATCAGCATTTCACAGTCTATTTTAATGCATAGTAACCTAGTTAGTTGGAAATCAATTTCATGATGTTTGGTATCTAGATCCAGTGACACATTGATAGAGATACCACCTTTTGCACGGCCATAGGTAGATGAACTTGTTACAAAGTTGGCATACTCTTGATAACCAATGAAGGCCTCATTGCACATTTTCCAAGTTTCCTGGAAAATGAAAACTTAAAAATTCCGTATAAAAGTTATAATGTCATGATCTTTTAGCAATCTAGTGAGGCCATGTACATTCCATGAATGAATATTAACGAGTTCTTTCTTTATATCCAAACTGTTCAACCATCAGCCATTCCCTTCGATATACCCTGTAGTGAGTATTTTCGGGAGCCAGGCCCAGTCGTCATTTGAGGCTGGATTTCTTTTTGTATTTCTTCACATACTCATATACCCGAATTGGAGCTTGTGATTTTAATGCCAGAGGATAGTGCAGGATTGAATAGTGGGCCCATTGCCCCTTTCAGAGTATTTGTATATCCTCTGTCTTTGCCACTTATTGTGGGGTTGGTCTGGGAGCTTCTCTTTTCTACTGATTTTGGAATCAATAAGGTTGGATATTGACTGTCTTTACATTTCCTTATTTCGATCCCCCATTTCTCAAATTGCTGACCATTTTCTAAAATTGTATTTGTGGTTTCCTCACTATGCCATATGGTATAGGTTACATCTTGTGTGGGGTTGACAGGATCCTGTTTGAGTTTGACTGAATCTAAGGCATATGATGTTAGGTTACTAAGCTCTGGGATGGAAACTAGTAGCTTTAGTATATTACTGTGATTTAATATGTCGTGTGGGCCCCTTGAGTCATACCATGGGAGAAAAAGTAATTTTGCAGAAGAGGCGGGACAAATATCCCCTACTGTTGATGGGTTCTTCCTAAGTCGGTGATTGGCAAATGATGGAATTGAGATTGTGACCTCAAGTCTCTTGGACGTTCTTCAGCTAGGGTTGTTGGTCTAGATTCGCAATTTCTTCAAATGTGGCTTTTTGTGATTGTGCTACATTTTTACCAGACAGGAAGATTGAAGATGAGTTTATGTATACCGATTTGTTTTGTTGAAGATCTGAAAGAGTGCTTGGCTTTCTTTATCTTTATCTGGCATGGATATCTGTAAGACTCTGCTTACTGGTGGGGGCCCTTGGCTAGAGCATTGTCCGAACACATGGCAAGTTGTAACTTCTCCACAATGGGTGATTGTTGGCTTGTCAAGGGCATATTCAAAAGAAAATGGCATGAGTGGACTACCTAATCTTAAGGTCAGCCCATTATCCCCTTCTTTCGCTTTGCACAAAAGGTTTTCAGATTATTTGGAAATCGGATAGACTTCCTTAGGATTTGAAAAAACACTTAAATTCGTTATTTTTTTTGATCTATTTGTTTTGTTGTGTGCTTTTCATTGTCTTTTCCTTGCTCTTTTAGTAAGTCCTACTAGTTTTGAATTAGAAGATGATTCTGAGTTATTTATAACTTGGTTATCTTCACCGTCTTGTGCTTGGATTTGTTGTTTGGCTTTATTTTCATTAGAGACGACCAGGGAGTCTTGTATGTCGCATAATATGCTTCCTTGCATTATTGTAATATTCTTTCCTCTTTCATTTTCTTTAATAGATCATAGTTTCATTTGGTGCTGGTCTGTGTGCGTTTGGGGTTCATTCTTATTTACTCCCTCGTTACCATCCCCCATCATATCTGATTTTTTATTCATGACTTGTCTGGGTGTTTTGTGCTGGTGGTGCTTTAGTATTATGGCATTGAAGGTGATTATGGTCAGTTATATTAATTAGATCCTTTTTATTCTACACCGACATTAGCCTGACTTCGACTACTAGGGATACAACTATGCTTGGTAAATTTGGAATTGTATCTATGATGTGGGCACAGGTACAGATGATCATCTGATGATCTCTATGAGATTGTGCCCTTACTACTAGATTTGTTAACTTAAGTAATTTCGAGTCAATCCCTGCTACGTAGAGGGCAAGAGTATTCAATCAATCCACCTGAATATTCAATTTAGCTGAATGATAATTAAGGGCGTTGGTTATGGTGTCCATGGTATTAAGTAGACTGCCCAATATTCCTGACTGAAGCCCTACTGTTCTAAAAGAAAGTTTCTCGTCATATTTGGCTAGTAGGGATAGATCGACCGAATTAAAGGGACTGGTCATAGAATCAACTTTCTCCAGTTTGTTTGCAATATATGCACGCACACTCAATATCTATTACCTCAGGCAACAAAGTCGGTTTCAGGTCAGGATTGGATCTTTCTGTTGTTGCTATTGGACTGAATGGATTTATATTGATTCTGCTTTTTAAATTATTAAGGCCTGAAAAAGCTTCAGGTCGCATATTTTGACATATCTGGTCCCTTTTGCAATTGGACAACACTAGGGGCCCGATTCACAGAACTAACTTAAGACAAAATCCTAAACTTACAACCATTTTGGTATTCACAGAAGGCACTTACTCATTTTGGTATTCACAGAAGGCACTTACTCATTTCGGTATTCACAGAAGTTAGGAGTCCTAACTTTAGGACTCCTAAATGCCTTCTGTGAATACCGAAAGCCTTAAAATTAGGATTTTTCTCAGTTTAGTAGTAGTAAAGTTAGGAGTCCTAACTTCAGGACTCCTAAACTGAGAAAAATCATAATTTTAAGACTTTCAGTATTCACAGAAGGAATTTTGGAGTCCTAAAGTTAGGACTCCTAACTTCTGTGAATATCGAAGTGAGTAAGTGTCTTCTGTGAATACCAAAATTAGTAAGTGCCTTCTGTGAATACGAAAATGGTAGTAAGTTTAGGAGTTTGTCTTAAGTTAGTTCTGTGAATCGGGCCCTACCTTTTTTGGTGATATTATAAAGGAAAACACTAGCTTTTTTGGTAATATTATAAAGGAAGACAAAAATCCGTCAAAACTTGTGTATGAATCGGTGCCTGATGATACATTAATAACCATGTTGGTTACGTTTGAGCTGAGATCCCGTTCGACTGGGTTATGTCCACGTTGCAATTGGTTACAATCTGTTTCAGTGACCCATCACTGGCAATAGGGGCTATTTTTGTCCCCTTCACTGACCCACTGGTTGTACTTCTAGGCATAATCACTTTGGTTGGGGTGCAATATGTGTGTACTTGGGCTTTTACAACCAGAGGATAAGAGCCCAACACCTTATTGGAGGCTGCATTGTTAACTTTAGATGGCTTTCTAGTGCTTATACCAGCTGTTATGGACTTATTGACTGTTTGTGCAATTGGATGTTTTCTCATTTACTTTTGTATAACTTGTTACTGTCATTGTTGTGGCTTTAACCATTTTCATTTGCACTCCATGATCTTTATTGCATTCCCTAATTTTCCCAGAGGATTTAGAATAGTCGGCAATGGTTGTTTGGAAGGCCTCATTATAATCTTTTGAAGAATTCACCTCAGAGGCATTAACCCCTTCCCTGCTCATGACGGAACCGTTCCGTCATGAGCCACGGTTGCCGTGTGCTCATGACGGAACGGTTCCGTCATGACAATCCTGTCGGCGGCCGCTCCGCCTGCGCGGCGCTGTTTCCCCGCCTGTGCGGGGCGACAACGCAAATGGGCGGAGTCATGACGGAACCGTTCCGTCATGAGCACAGCTCAACTGTGGCTCATGACGGAGCGGCTCCGTCATGAGCACAGGCCCGCCACGCTGCCCCCCTGCCCCCCCCAGCGCTGCAGCGGAATGTCCGCAGCAGCGAAGGGGTTAAAGGAGCAGGCAGGTGCTATTATTGATCAGATAGTCCTTTCTCTGATAGTTATACTTGAACCACCACATATTGCCTCGGAACCGCACTTGTCCAGTCACTTTTTCCATTGCTTTGGTTGTTGTTGAAGCACTGTCCCACACAGACGGCCATGACTCATTGCTATCGTGCCGTGGGGTCGTAATTTTGTTGCTTTTAATTATTTAATATTGTTGCTCTGAACACAGTAGAACTTATAAACTGTAATTGTGGAGGGCAGGCCTAAAAGACCCCAATAATTCTTATCTAATCTGGTCGAGCTGGCCAAAGTCAATCCAAAATCAATCCGGTTGAACTGACCAAGCTGTTCCCGCTCCTCACCCTAGTGTCGGTGAGCAAAGAACAAGTTACATTTAAAATTAAATTAAATTAAATTAAATTAAATTGGGGCTTGCTACAGACTGCACTCCTTGGGGGTAGGGTAAAAAGGGAGGAGGCCCTCCACAATCAGAAAGAGAGTAGCAGCCTCACGCCTCACGTCATGTTGAGTTCATTCTCTTTAGGCGTTGGGGGGCCTAGGGGAAACGCTTTTCCTTAATAGTGAGAACCCTACTCTCCTCACTGTCATAGCCTCGATGGGCATAGATGGGCTAAGATGACCGGTTTGCCTTAATTACCATTCAGTCCGACCCTTGGCGTCTTTCTATCCTGGGCTGCCGAGACGGTAGAGACTGTGGAGGCAGGGGGACCCAGCCGATACTGCCTCTGCTATCGCCCCTAGGTCAAATAGAATCGGCCGAAACAACCCCCAAACTACCGCACCCGGTCACGTTCACACCAGGCCGCTTCCACCGGGGGAACAGCCCATAGCCTGCAAACATAAGGTCAAGCAAGCGCAGGTCTAGGTAGGACTCCTCCTCTGTGCCGTCCATCGCACCGAAGTGCCGAACTGCGGAACTAGCACCCCCACTACCCCAGCCACACAAGCCGCACCCAGTCTCCTTCACGCCGGGCCACCTCCACAGGGGGGTAGAACGAACCAGAAAGCCAAAGGCATGAGACAGCGAGACTGCAGGACAGACCACCATCATTGACTTTGACTCTGAGCAGACCTGACTTACTGGAACTAGTGTTCTATGTTTCACTATTCCAGTCCTAGGAGGAACGTGTCTGATAATTATGTGTATATCACTCTATGCATTTTACAAATAAATGGTAGAGTGCAGCAACATTAAGGACCCTGTACTCCATAAAAGGAGTTAGTGTCAAGACGTACAGACACCTAGGTAATCCTCTTCGATGAACAAGTGTCCTGGCATGTAGTTATAATTCATTTCCTGATATATAAACCATTTGATTAAGCAAGAAAGTGTACTTTATTGTTATTGTACTTTATTGTTCTATTTATTTTAAGATAAAGGACAACACCACAGAACAGACAATAGAGAGGGAGCATCAAAGACAGAAAAGGGGACACCAAGAGGTATAGAAGCTGATTAAGTAGAAGGACGGTTCTGAAGCCAGAAGGGAGTTCCAGTGCCCGGAGAACCTTGTGCTCTCTCTCTCTCTCTCTCTCTCTCTCTCTCTCTCTCTTGTCATCCCATTCCCCTCTCCCCCCTGGGGCCACAGGCATGACTGAGTTAAATCTCGTTCTGCCTCCAGTACTGGGGAGGGGGTGGGAACTAGCATCAGGACTCATCTTGCCTCCACAGGAAAACAGGCTAGTGAGAAACACCAAGCATGACATTATGGCTTGTTGCCGTGGCATTGTGCCGCAGTCCTGGAAAATAATGGGTTGAACGTGTAGGGTGGCTAGTCTGTGTTTGGAGGGTAGTCAATATACGGGTCCAGGTGCCCATGTTCCCCGTACCCATGAAGCTCAAATCTGTGGTGGAGGTCTGTCCCCTACTGAGGTGTCTGTCCAAGATCTATGGGGAAGTGGAGCTAGTACAGTGGTCGCCGCCACATGGCAGAAGAGCAACAGTGACCATCAGTGACAACAGCCAAGGGCACTGTCTGGGGTATCCTTGTTGACAACAATGATATCTGCCTGACGACCTGGGTTGTTATGATTCACACAGACCGTAGCCTATCTTTTCCCTTACGGTACTAGTATCCCCTTCATTGTTGGTACTGCTCCCCTGCGAGTTGAGAGAGTGAGAGAGAGAGCACTGCTGGATCTCCCTGTTCCTGTTGTGTTGGACTTGGCCCTTTTTGCAGGGTCAACCCTGAACTTTTTGCCTTCCTCCTATATTTTTTCTGACCTGTTGTTGGCTGTTTTATGACTCTGGGCACTTTACCACTGCTGATCAGTGCTAAAGTGCATATGCTCTCCCTGTTGTAAATTGATGTATGGATTAGTGATTCCATGATCGGCTGGTTTGGTTTACCTGTCAGTTCCTAGTACAGTGCACCAGCAGTGCCCAGGGCTGGTAATCAAAATGCTGTTGGTGGGCTTGCAGCACTGGTTGTGCCACCCACAGAAGCAGCCTGTAAAAGTGTGTCTAAGGCCTGCCATTGCAGAGCCTGCGTGCAGTCTGGTACTGCCATGCTGACTGGGCAAGTGCACCCACTTGCCAGTCCCTAAACCTCCCCTTTTCTTCATATCAGACACCCCTATGGTAGGCCCATGGGCAGGGTGCATTGTAAGTATAAGGTAGGACATGTCCTGGTGTGTGTGGCATGTCCTAATTGTGAATTACAGCCATTTTCGTTTTTCACTATTGCAAGGCTACCTGTTCTCCAAAGGCCAGAATGGGCAGTTTGAGTAGTACACCTTATAATCCTAACTGACTCAGGGAACATGGTAGAAATTCGAGTTTAGTATGCCTGAAATCAGAATGATATAATACATCTTTTAGTGAAGTTGGTTTTAACATTCTGTATTTGAAAATACCACTTTTAGAAAGTAGGTATTTTCTTGCCTAACCATCCAAACTGGCCTCTGCTAGGTTGTGTATTCCTTGCCTGGAGTTTAAGTGACAGGGGTTGGGGAAATTCCCGGAGACAGGGTGAGTCAGCACAGGACTGAATTGAGAGATATTCATCTAGATGGGTGGGAGGAGTTGCACCTGGGACCTGAATAGAGCTGTGCTTTCCCTCCACAATGCTGGCTCCACCTCCTATGGTGCGTCTGATGTCTCTGCCCTGCTTTCTAAAAGGAAAGAAGGAGTCATGTAAACAAAGTGCTCCAGGACTGACCAGAACTGGTTAGGACTAGGCAAAGGCCTCTCTGACTTCAGAGAACAAAGAGAAACTGGGTATAAATATTGGGACCCAAACCCAAGAACTTTAGATCACTTTGGGAACAAGAAGAAACTTTGGCTGAGGAGAGGAACCAGAAGAAACTGAGGAGAGACTATCCCTAAGCTGAAGTGCTGCTTGGGGGATTGGCCTGCAGTGGTTGCCTGACTGCCAAAGGAAGGAGAAAGGACTTTGTGTGCACTTTATTCAACTTGTAAAGGATTTCCAAGGGCTTGAGAGAAGAGCTTGCCTCCTGCTGAAGTCTCAGGGACAACAGACTTCAACCACCAGCTCCTCAAGAGTTCTTTGGAAGTGCCTGTAGCTGTATTTGGGCCATCTGAGGGACTGTGTGTTGCAAGGAGCTGGAAGCGCGACTCAAGAAGAAGAAGCGTGTTGCCGTCGCAGCCACTGCTGTCGCATCACTGAACAAGGGTGTCGCCGCTGTAGCTGTCGTATTGCACCGCATCACGAGAGGCATCCCGCAACACTGAAGAAGCGTGTCGCCGTTGCAGCCGCTGCCGTCGCATCACTGAACAAGGGTGTCGCCGCTGTAGCTGTCGCATTGCATCGCATCACGAGAAGCGTCTCGCATCACCGAAGAAGCGTGTTGCTGTCGCAGCCGCTGCCGTCGCATCACTGAGCAAGGGTGTCGCCGCTGGAGCTGTCGCATTGCACCGCATCACAAGAAGCACCTTGCATCCACGGAGAAGCGTGCTGCCATCGCAGCCGCTGTTGTCGTATCACTGAACAAGGGTGTCGCCGCTGCAACTGTCGCATCGAGCGGAAGCGTCTCGCATCATTGGAGAAGAGTGTCGCCGCCAAAGCCACTGTCGTCGCATCACTGGACATGGGTGTCGCCGCTGCAGCTGACGCATCGAGCCAAGACATCTCGCAACATCGAAGAAGCGTGTCGCATCAACAAGAAGACGCCATCTTTGTTTCTTTGCACCAGATCTTCAACGCATCACCGCCTTTGCGTGTAAGGACCTACCGCATCACCTTCCCTGCAACACTTTCATTTCCCTGCATGTCGCATCTTAAGGTACATTGACTCAAAGTGTCGCATTTAAGATCTAAAGAGAACTAAGCCAATTCTACCATTTTTAAGTAACAGTATTGTGGATTTTTGTCGTTTATGGTCTTGTGTTAAATCTATATAAAGAATACTAATTTTTAATATACAACTATGTGGTGTCCATCTGTAGTGTTGTCACTGGATTACTGTATGTGTTCACAAATGCTTTACACACTGCCTCTGAGATAAGCCTGTCTGCTCGTGCCAAGCTACAAAGGGAGTGAGCAGGGGTTATTTTAGGAGTGTACCCCTTTACCCTGACCAGACAAAAGGGTCCCTATTTGTCACAGGTACCTACCTATGCCAACTAGAGACCCCCAAATCTAACATGTTGGTAGAGGCGTGACCCCCTATACACACACTGAAAACTCACTAGGGTAAAGAAATCTAACATAATGTGGGTTGACAAGCAGAGAAAACCATTCTAGATGTGTAATGGTAAAAAACAAAGCAGTTTATTTTTATAACATATTTTGCAGTATGGTTTAGGTGTGTTTTAATATAGGATTTACAGACAAATTAAGTTGCAACAAATCCAGTAACTGAAACATGAATTGGCAGATTATTTAACAAGTCAAGAGCAAGAAATGTAACTGGATACAAAATATATATGAAAGTAAACTTTTGAGCTTACATCTACTGAAAATGTGTAAAAAATCTGAACTTATTTGTCCACTCGAATTGAATGTTTCCCTCCTTCGAATTTATATCAACTGTACCAGCAAGAGGGAAAACTATGGACCATACCAGAAACCATGGTCACTTGCAGAAAATAGATTAGATTTAGAAGTGCACAGCACCTATTATGTGGCTTATACTCTGGTGCTAAAGAAAGTCTGTGCCAGACGTACTAAAAAGTAGCTTCAAAAGGCAGTTTGACACATTATTTTGCAAACCGAACTATGTGGAAATAGGTTGGCTTGCAAATTGAGAAATCAGATGTGGTTGTTAAAAGACCTACCTAATTAATATTTATTAGTCAGGTCTCAATTTGCAACTCTCTCCAATTGGCTACATTCAGAATGATGGCAGCCTGCAAGGGACAGCAGTCCATCATTCCAGTGAATGTTTATTGCAAAATGGTAAACTTTTTATTTTAGCAGCCCCCCCGTTCTTTAACTAAAAAGAGCTGCTTCACAAAAAATTAGGGGGAAAACTTCAGTGAGTGTTGGCAGTGGTCCCCACGATCACTGCCTACTCTCTTTTACCTTTAGCAAATATATACCACCCTAAAACGGGAGGCTGTAACTGGTCAACAGTTTGCATCTGGAGTTACGATCTCAACCCATTTATACATAAGGTTCAGAATTGTAATTTAGAAGGGACGCCTAAAACACTCTCCTTCCAAATTGGGATCAGGTAACCATTTCTAATCCCACTTAGCAATTTCCGAAACAGCAAAGGAGTTTCGTGAAAATGTACAAGGATTTTTGTTGTCGCACGCCTTTAATTTGATTAATTTAAATGATCCAGGGATGGCTTGTGCAACCACAAAATCTCTTTGCACGTCTGGCGTTGTTCTTTCACAGAATGCAAGAGAAACCAGCTAAAGGAAGCTACTATAGGAGAACGTCTTAAAAGAAACACAAATTATACCTGCTTTTTAAAGTCACCCGGGTCTTAATCTGAATTTTAAAAGAAAGGAACTCTCAGATTATTAATACTGTGGTAAAGGAAAAGTGAATACTGTTAGAAGCCTTAAGCACATGTTTTTAAAAGATAAGGGTGTATATAAAACAGAACACAATGTTATCGCTCGTTAGTAAAACAGCTACTGTTGAGAAAATATAACCTTATTTGGCATGGCTTGTAGAAATAGAACCTGCTATTTTTCACTTTTATTAATGTTGGGTTAACTATTTTTGCTTTTTTAATATTCAGCACATCATAAAGCATTTTTGGGAGATGTTAGTCTGTGTTGGATATGTTTGAGAACTTATGGTCTTTGACTGTTAAACAATTTTTAGAGATGCTGTTGAGAGTTTGTCATACAAGGTATACTTTTTCAAGTAAAACTGTGGGGCATATTCACAAGGACTTAACTCCGATTTATCTCCACCTTAACGCATCAAAAGTGGAGATAGATTTAACAACCCATTCACAAGCTGGTGCAAACTGCAGATATCGCCAGTATTCCCGCGATAACTGACCTAAAATTTATTTCCACGGTGGACAACACCAACTAACCCTAATGAGATGCAGAGTAGGCGTTCCCGTCCAAAAACACACGGAAAAACCACTACACCACATTCACAACTAACTGTCAGATCCGCAATGCGAACCAAAAACTCGCGAGAAGCCGCGGTAGCACCAGGGATTTAACACCTGCCTCATGCAGGTGTAAAGCAGGACGACTACCTGCAGTAGGCAACGGAGCCCTGCACACAGCCACACCCGAAGAACAAACAACGCCATTGAGCTACTTTTCATGCAGTTCGGAGCCCCAACAGGGCCACAACACTCACCACCACCCCCTGGACCGCCACCCCCCTCAGGACCCGTACCCGCACCCCCCTGGACCACCACAGAGGCAGCGCAGAGTAAGACAGTGGACCTACCGAAAACGCACCACTCTCACAGACCTAACGCCCGAGGAAGTCATTGCCCACTACAGGCTCAAAAGGTCAACCATCCTCCCCATCACGACCAACATCGCCCACAGGCTGATGGTCCCAACACAGCGAAGAACCAACATCCCTCCGCAGACAAAGCTGCTGGCTGTGCTGCACCTGTTGGCCTCTGGTACTTTCCAACCAACAACTGCCAGATTCGGAGGAGTCTCACAGCTAGCCCTATCAAAGTTCATCAAACCTGTCCTGGATGCCATCCTCAGCTTCATACCCCAGCACCTTTACTTTCCCCACACTGCACAGAAACAGCTGGAGACCAAGCAAGGCTTTTACGCCATAGCCGTTTTGGGGCAATTGACTGCACACATGTCCCACTTGTGCCCCCTGCGGATACTGCACATCACTACCGCAACAGAAAGCACCTCACCTCCAAATTAATATATTCATAGTTGTATCATACATACAAAGTGCACATCTAAAATAGAATGAGTTGCAAGAGCCCCATAACACCACCACAACCATGTCAACAATAGAATTAGCAACCTACTACCTTAAAATATAGAGTACCTCAAGTATACAAGTTGAAGCATAGCCCATTATCATGGATGTGAAAAAATAAGGGAAAACACAAAGTATACAAATCCCCAAAGCTCCGGAATCTTTCATTCAGATATGGACTTACACTGATAAATTCAGTTTGGAACTTATTATCTCCATACACTCATTATAAGGTGTAAAAATGTCAAAGAAAATAAAATGACATCATGGTCAAAGATCTAAAGTGAACAAGATAATTAAAACGCATAAGTAAAATCTCCATAAGCTAAAGGCCATTTACAGAGAGAGCTCATACGTCCTTCACCGTCCAGCATCTCCCACAAGTTATAGAGCAAGGAGCCGGTCACAAACACTGCTTAAATAACAGTTGCATCCAGACTTTATTACATTTAAGGACTTGCATTTTTCAAGTCAGACAATAAGCCAACACCACAAACTCACTAGCAAAACCCACTTAAAGTAGACACAACTTTACTTCAGGTACAACAGTCGTTAAGCCCATTACTCTAAATCCATTAGTGACAACACCATCATTAAAATAACACCGCTTCCATATATTGCCAGGCAAATATCTAAAATTGATCTCAAGTAAAGGAAAAATGTTTTGATAAAGCAAATAATGATAAATTAAAGAATTAATTTAAACTGGGAGGAAATGTATGTTGATTGATATTTTCATTTCCACAGGTGAGGTTCAAACCCCCAAAGCATTGGGTACATGATCCATTTGTGCATGCTCAGTACTAAATTGAGTTCTTAGTAAGTTGTCATAGTCCGCAACTGGCCCATGTAGAAAAAAAGACTAATTTTGCTACAGAAAGATCAAATTTAACCCACTTTAATGAAGGACAACCACTAAGTCAAGTCAAAGAATTAAACTCAACATTTGAAAACTAATCTATTAGCAGTCACATAGTAAAGTTACTCCAAGATATCCACTCAGAGCAAAGGTGTTATCATATCCAAATTTAATTTCTCATCCCAGTTAGCATAGAAGTCCCATATCTATTGTGCTAGGTCTGTACTTTTACCTATTTGTGTTAAAACCACACATGCAACAAAGGTATCACTTCCAAATACAAAGCCATACATTCAGATGATATACTGATAATGAGGGTCATGGACGGCCGGCATTTGAACCTGATTTTACCAAGGTCAAACACTAAATCAATACATATGTATTAAAAAATCAATTAATATGATTCTGAGATGTATCAATACCCAGTCAAACTTAAGATTCACATAGCAATATTACTCCACGAGCCCTCTTCAACACCACATTTATCATCATATCTATATCTAAGCTATAATGATCCTGGGTTAGACTTGAACTCCTGTATATATCGTACTAGCGCCCCACTTCAACCAATTTGTGCTATGCCTTTCCATGCAACAAAAGCATAATTTCACTGCATAGCTATAAATTCCATCTACATAGCCACAATGAAGGCCATGGTCAGCAGCCATAACCAATTCCTATACACCAACTATTGCCTATTGAGAAGAACAGAGATCAGCATAATGTAAAGCCACTTAAAACCTTTAAAAGATCTTCAGATCAAATTGATTACTTCAGCATCAGTCTCGAACTTCCATTGGCATGCTGCACAGTCCATATATATCTTACCACAGGAACAGAGCACAATATATACATGCAAAAGTTTGAATTACAGTTCATGAATGATGCAATAGAATACCTCTTGTTACGAATGCAAAAAATCTGTGCATTTGTCCAATACACTATTACAGCAGACACAAGATCCCCATTTAAAGAACCCCACAGGTAGCATTGGTAACCAACATTGTTTAGAGGGATCTTGATACTCAATGGTGTCACTAGAGCTTAACATACTTTTTAGAGGTTTGACTTTTCTAAATGTAGTTTGAGGTCTCACCAAGATAACTTGTCTTAATTTTAGTAGATAGAGCCATTATCTCCCAATATGTAATTTCTCCTACTGAGAAACTAAAAAGTCATGATTTTGATTTACTTGATGATGATGAATGAAAGTACCTGTCTGTGAAGAATCCCGAGATTCCTATATTTGTTTCTTGTCAAATATGCATAAGACCGGTGGATTTCCTCCTTGTAGGCCTACTATTACAGAGATTGGGTCATGCACAGAGAAGACTCGGAGTATATTGATATACACTTATCTCCATTTCTTTTGTCTTTACCGTATTTCATTAAGGATATGAAGGATCTACTGAAAATAAGTGTATAATTTCCCATGGGATCTGAATTATGTATTGCCAACACTGGACGTTCAGAGATTAAATTGTGTTATTGATCACAGACAAGGTATTAAGGCATTGGAGAGTTTTCTCTACACTAGATCTGCAAGCTATTGGTGACATACAGTAATGCTATTGGATCTAACTATTGTTTTACTTCACAACAATTGTTTCCTCTTTCAAGGCCAGTCATACCATTAAAACTGAGGTTTTGCTCCAACATATGCTAATTTGTTTATGGGCTCTTTTGAGAATATGCGTGCTTGGATTGAAAATCTTTATCAGACTGGTGATAAGATTGTCTTATGGGTTTGATTAATTGATTATATTTTCTTTATATGGAATGGCCCCATTCATTATCAATTAGAATATCATTGATTTCTTTATCAGAATGAGTTTAATATCAGATTGTCACTAGAACATAATGCCACCAGATTAAATTGTTGGACTTCGAGCATTATGTGGAAAGCAAAAGACTGGAGAGGAGGATCTTTAGGAAGCCAACAGCATGTAGTAGCTTACTGCATGCCAAGTCTTGTCACCCTTTCCACCAGATAACAAGCATCCCATATAGGGAACTATTGGGACCTACCAAAGAATTGTAGTCTTTAAAGAAATCTATTGTTTGGAAAACATTAACAAATAAAAAACATTTAGAGAAGGGGTATAGGAAAGACTGCTAATGAATGCCAAATCCAGGGCTGATCTTGTTGAAAGATCATCACTATTGATGGATAAACCTAATTCCAATGGCTCTTTTAAATACTGTTTAAGGTTCATTGATACTTTCTCAGTGGAGAGTAAGAAACTCACTGAGATTTTACAAAAACATTGGGGAACACTGAAACTGCATAAGTATTCTATTGAATAATTCATGAAGTGTAGTTCAACTTTTTGCGTGTATATAATGTTCTGTTCCAGTAGTAAACTGTATGCGGGGGCACCAAAGGATCACTCAAAGCAAAGTGAAAGGATTATATGGAGCATTGCACCGTAAGGATATATCATACCCAGTTGCCAATCAAGTTTGGTCAGAGCATGTAACTTTGGGACATTAGTAATATCAAGGTTCTAGGAATCCAGCAGATCAAGGAAGATTGAAGGCGGGGGATATAGAGTCCTCTCTTGGAGAAGATGTGAAACCAGATGGATTGATCAATTAAAGGTGTTGGAACTAAGACTTAGTATTGATAGGCAATTGCATACATTTTTGTCTGACTAAAGTCATTACTATCAGAAGATCCTTTTGTCTGCTGAGTTTTGAGCTGAGAATTTTCTGGGATAACTACTATTGCACTTTGTGTGGACTGTGTAGTAATGCACTGAGAGTTCCAGAGTGATACTGGAATGTTTAATCAATTTTATCTAAAGACCTTTTAAAGGTTTTAAGTGATTTTACATTATGCGGATCTCTGTCCTTCTCAATAGACAATAGTTAAGAAATATTGTGTGTGTTATATCATGTTTCTTATAGTACTGAGCAACTGACCTATGGTTTGTCTCTGTTTTTCATAGTACATAATAGTTGAGAAAATATTGCATGTGCTATAATGGTTTTTACTAAGCCTGGGCAAAGCACTACGCTACGCTCGCGTAGTTTGTGCTACTTCGCACTACGTAAATTGAACGTAGCACAGTGCAAACACGCGTAGTGTAGCGTTGCGTAGAGCAGCGGTCATTTTTTGCTTGTTCGCAGTCCTCAACGTCAAGTTGGCGACCGCGAGCAAGCAATATGACATCCCGGCGAGACTTTTTCCTCGTTCGCGATCAGCAACATCACGTTGGCGATCGAGAGCATGGAAAATAAACCTCCCGGCGAGATTCTCAACGCGGGGAGGTCAGGTTTCTCATTGCGAGTGGTTGCGTATGCTCGCGACCGCTCGCGATGAGAAACTACCAGTCCGAGTTGAGAAAGCTGCAGCTCGAGTAAAAATCTACTCGAGCGGCAGAAAATTGCAGCTCGCACTGTGCAAGATGCCGTTTTCAATTATTGCACAGTGCCGGAATCTTGTCCGCACTGTGCAATCATTGAAAACGGCATCTTGCACAATGCGAACAGGGTACTACGCAGTTCGCGAAGTGCTACGCGTAGCTCGTGTAGTGCGAAGTGCACTTTGCATAGCTATGCATAGTGCTACTTCACGGACTACGCTCAGGGTTAGTTTTTACAGCACTGAGCAACTGACATTTGGTTGGTGTATATAGGAATTGCTTATAGGCTGATCATGGCCCTCATTATAGCTATGTAATGGGAATTTAGGGCTATGCCGTTTGAATGGATGCCTTTGTTGCATGGAAAGATATAGCAAAAACTGGTTGAAGTGTGGAGCTAGCATGATACATATGGAGTTTAAGGTTACCCAGAATGGTGATGGAATAAAAGTTGGATATGATGAAAAACATGGAGTTGATGAGGGCTCTTGGAGTAACATTACTGTGTGAATCTAAGTTGGACTGGGTATTGATGCATTTTCAAATTTTATTTAATATTATTTTATACTTTTGACTTGACTCAGTGTTTGACCATGGTTAAATTGGGTTCAAATGCCTGCTGACTGTGACCCTCGTTATGGATATGTAGTTGGAATGTATGGCTGTGCAATTGGAAATTATGCTTGTGCTGTATGTTAGGGTTTAGCACAACCTGTTTGAAGTGTGGACTTAGCACAATAGATATTCGAGTTCAAGCCCAACCAAGGTTGGTTATTAAGTTTGGATATGAGGAAAACTTGGCTTTGATAAGGGATCTTCAAGTACATTACTATGTGAATTGTATTTTGACTAGTTGTTGATTAATTTTGTATTTCTTCTTTTGACTTGACTTTGTTGTTGACCTTCGTTAAATCCAGTGACATTTGACTTTGCTTTAGGTAAATTAGTCTCTTTTATTTTTACATAAGTCAGTTGAGAAGTATAGCAACTCACCAAGAATATAATGTGGTACTGTCCATAGGCAGGTAGATGATGTTTTCAATGCCTTCAGGGTTCAAATCTCACCTATAGACATACACATCAATGAAAATGTCAGGCTTTGCTTCCAGCGCGGCCAGCAGCAGTGCTCCTAACCCCACCCACGGCCTCCTGCGCGAGCCCCACCTGCCGACTCCCGTCAGCTGGTGAAGGCGGTGCTTGAGGCAGTCAAAAGGGAGGGGTCCGTAAGTGAAACGCGCTTCGTGCTCCATTACAGACCCCGCCAGGCCTCCCTTGATTTTCCGCTGTCCTTACCTGCAGACTCCGGCATAGTCAGATCGGTGCCCTTGTGTGGGGACGTCCTGGGTGTTTCTCTCCCGGCGTCTTTAGGTGCTCTGTGTCTTCCGGACTGCTCTACCTGCTTCCAGAACACAGGGTTGCTTTGGATTTTCCCCTCATCGGTCAGCCAGATTGTTCTCTTCATGAATGCAGCATGTCACACGCTGTAAACTCCTGGTACCTGTGAACTTAAAGAAAATACAAGAAAGGTATATAAAAAGAATCCCAGTTCTGAATCAAAGCAGGATGCTTATTACAGAAGTATCTAGTGACATATGATACTTATCTAATTAATGTTCCTTCACTCTTGTGGATGGTGCTTTAAGCCTTGAACTTGTTTGTTTCCAAACGTTCTTCATATCTCTCACTGCAATAGGAAGAGAGATTGTCGTTAAACCAGTTCTACTTCACTGTACATTATGCACCTTGACCCTGCACCTTTTTGAGCAATTTGTTTTTTCCATTTATTGTTTCTCCTGAATAGGAAAATACGTTTTTTGGTTTTTTCCTAGTTTTTAGGCAAGATATATGATTTTTTGGGTCAGTTGATGCTCTACGGTGGCTGTTGCCAAGGTTGGTATGTTTCACATTTATCATTGTTTGTAGTGTAATTCTGCAGTCCATATGAATAATAAGTGTGTGTTTATTTTCTAGATCCATTCTGTGAGTTTCTTGCTCTAGTTGTTTGATAGAAAATAAAAATAGCCACATATGTATAAAGCGGATCTCTGGGTCCAAAAGAGAGTCATACTTACATATGTGTTTTTTCCATTAGGAATCCTGGTAACATTGCATTGGATAGACCAGTGCACTCTACTCCTTTTCCCTTTCCTTGTTTTGTTTACCCTTCTTCCCTACCTTCCCTATTTGGCTTTGACTTAGTTGGGCGGAAGAGGTGGGTGAGGGAAGTTGGGGCCTAGCATCCATACTGTCCATTTCTCCCGTGGAAAACCCAGGTGAGCTTTATAGAATGGGAAGCCCACATTTTATATTTCTGCCTGGACATAATGGAGGAAAGACAGATAACATTAGCCGATATGGCACATATGATAGGGAATTTACAAAAAGAAACCCAAGCCTTGACACTTAGAGTAGATGCCCTACAACACGCCTCCCGAATCTCTCTGCTACCTGATCCGGGGCCTGGAACCCATGGTACGTTTTTCACATCACACTCTTCTTCTTCTGGTAGTACATCTCCCGTATGTCACATTACAACCCCCTGCTCTCTACCTCTAGCACTGACAAGGTTTTATTCCAAACTCCCAGGATCGGTCCGATGCTCAAGTGGGTCCACCTCTCAATTGCCCCACTCTCTGAAAGCTATCATAGCACAGAGGGTTGGGGAGATTAAGCAAGGGAAGAGAAGGCTGGGGACAGAGGGGAGGGAGACCTATAAGACAAAAAACACCATAAGGAGATTATAACGAACCTCTTCTACACTAAACTCCTAAGTGTTTATATAGTTCTCCATTTACCTGTAAGGAAAAAGAAGGCTGCTCTGAAGTTCACCATGCAGAAGAGTTCCTCAATTACGGAACCTCTTCTATATATATGTGAGTGATGTTCTACAATATATATAAAGAAACAACCATTAGCATGAGCATATATTAAACTACCTACCATTCATACGTATTCATACTGGGTCACCCACCACATATATTTGACTACTGTGCATCACAGGGGAGGTTGTTTCACTTCACACACCAAGCACCCCTGCTAAAACAAAGGAAACAATTATTTGGAATATATTTATACAGCACTTAGGGGCAGATTTATGTTAACTGGCGCATCCCTGCATATCAGCAGGGATGCGCCAATTATTATTTATTTTATTTATTTATTTATTTATTTATTTATGGGCTTGTAACGCGCCGGCATCACACCCGAAGGTGTATCTCCGCGCGGTGCTGTGAAGGAACAGGTAGAGCAACGCTCCCACTAGAACAGGGTGGTCTTAAGGTGTTTCCTGAAGGCTAGATGGCTAGGGCAATCTCTGAGGGAAAGAGGAAGACTGTTCCACAGACGTGGGCCCATGATGGAGAGGGAGCGACCTCCTTGTCTGGTCTTGTTATGTCTAGGAACCTGAAGTAATAGCTGATTGCTAGACCTAAGAGTGCGGGAAGGGCGGTGGTATACAAATTTCTCGGCCAGGTAATGTGGACCGAGGTTGTGAAGACTCTTGTGCACCACACAGCAAATCTTAAATTCCACCCGTTTCCGGATGGGAAGCCAATGGAGGGCCTTGAGGAGGGGCAAGGATGGGGTTCTAGGGGGGGCATTGGTCACCAGGCGGGCCGCAGTGTTTTGAACCACCTGAAGTTTATTAAGCACTCCTTCGTTGGCTGCTAAGAATAGGCCATTGCAATAGTCCAGGCGGCTCAAAACGAGGGCCTGGACCAAGGTCTTTCTTGTGTGGTCAGGTAGAAGGGGGAACACCTTCCGAAGGAGGCTAATAATGTGAAAGCAGGAACCCGCCGTGGTGCTGGCATGATGAGCAAGGGTGAGATCATGGTCCAGACGGACCCCCAGATTTTTCACCACCTGTTTAGGGGATGGGGCCTGACCCAGACTGGAGGGCCACCAGTCAGGGGTCCACAGGGTTTTTGCCCCTCCGAATAGCATGACCTCAGACTTTCCCACATTACACTGGAGAAAGTTCTGGGCCATCCAGCTGGCGATCGCAGTCATGCCGTTGGAGAAAGCTTGTCTTATCTCCGGGGTGAAGTCTTTAAAAGTGAACAGCAGCTGCGTATCGTCAGCGTAGGAGATGGGCATAAACCCGAAAGACCTCACAATGTTAGCCAAAGAGGAGACATATACGTTAAACAACGTAGGGCTAAGACAGGAGCCCTGCGGGACTCCTCTGGTGATGCTGGCCGAGGGGGAGCTGAAGGAACCCATATTCACCTTCTGGGTACGCTCAGAGAGAAAGCTGGTGAACCACGCCAAGGCGGCTCCATCAATACCAATCTCCTTTAATCTGGTAAGGAGAATTGCGTGGGATATGGTGTCGAAAGCTGCGGACAAGTCCAGCAGCACCAACACCACTGACATCCCTCTGTCCAGGGACAAGCGTATAGCATCCGTGACGGAGAGGAGAGCCGTCTCGGTGCTATACCTGGGCCTGAACCCCGACTGAGAGTGGTCCAGACAGCCGGCCTGCTCAATAAAGCTGGAAAGATGGTGATTCACATGCTTCTCCATCAATTTGCTGATGAACGGCAAGAGGGAGATAGGCCTCAGATTAGTCATATCAGACCAGGGGATGGAGGTGTTTTTCCTAATAGGCTTGACCATGGCCTCCTTCCATTCCCTGGGGACCAGACCCTCAGAGAGGGAGCGATTGATCACCGTCTGAATGGAAGGACTGAGGACACTCCCAATGAGGTGCATGACACGGGCAGGAACAGGGTCCACTGGGCTGCCTGATTTAATAGTCCCGATCAGGGAGTTGACTTGGTCCAAGCTGATCTCGGGAATAGTGGACAGCGTAGCGGAAACAGCACCGACTGTTCCGGGCTGGGAGCTAAAAGAGGGGACCGTCTCCTCAATAGGTGGGCTTATTTGGGAGATGTTACGATAAATGGAGTCGATTTTATTGGCAAAAAACCCAGCGGTATCCTCACACAGTTTTTGGGTCAGCATTTCAGGACTGTCACAGGCGACGGGCTTGGTAAATGTGCAAAGAACCTGGTACAGTAGTTTAGGGTCGTTGCCAGCCTCAGCTGCGCCACCATGGATGCGCCGCATTTATAATGTGGCGCACCATGGGGCAAAAACGGCACAGATGCGTGACGCATCTGTGCTGTAAAACTGGCGCATTGCTGGAGTTGCGTCGCAAGCGCGACGCAGCTCCAGCAATGTTCTGGGGGGCCCTATCTGTACAATACTGCGTCAATCCTTACGCCTGCTTCAAGCAGGCGCAGGGTTTTGACGCAGCATGGGCCTAAAAGTGACTGAGTGAAATCTTGTAGATTTCACTCAGCCACTTTTAGGAGGCGTTCCTGCGCCGGAACGCCCCCACCTGCCCTGGAAAGCCTACATGTGGCGCAGGGCTTTACAACGTGACGCATCTCCCAGATGCGTCACGTTATAAATACCCCGCACCATGGCGCAGGATTTGCGCCGCTGCTGTGTCACAAAAGTGACGCAACGGCGGCGTAAATGAGGCGCAAGGGCTTCATAAATCTGCCCCTTAATATTCAGCTGTCAAAGGCATTACTGTGCTCATGCCCGTCATCCAAGTAGACAACAAGAAACTGATGCTGGCTTCACATCAGATGTTCATACTGCGAGACTGAATCCAATGCGTGAAATTCTTAGATAAGTATAATGTTGTTTGCAATAAAGTGCTGGATAAGAATCTCAACATGGAACCCAATTGCACCATATGTTTAACGTTTCCTTGTAACCTTTGTTCCAAGGCCAATTAGTAGACCAGTTCCAAGAAAATGAGGAAGAGAAGTCGTGTGACCCCCACTTAAAACATAATAGTAGACACCAATAAAGCTTATCTCTGATAATCACTACAGTTCTAGATACAATCGTCAGGATGTTGGGAAAGTCACCCTTGCTGCCTTTTCACCAAATTTTACTCTAAGGAAGGTTTCAGAAACAGATCTGGCTAGGCACAGAATATGCAGCAAGTGCCGAACACTGGAACGATTCCTTTATCGTCCGGATCACGATGTCGTCACTTGCACGTCAGAAGGGTGCTTCCCTCCTCAGGCTGCTGGGAAATGTTTTTCTGCTCCCGGCGGCTTCTCAACGTGAGAACGTTGTTCGAAGACACCGATTCCACGTGGCATGGAAGTCACCAAGAGCATACACAGCTAAGCGGCCCTTCCAATATTCAGGTGAGTGTAACAAGCATCCCCAGAAAGGTTCCTAGGTGACTCCGCAAAATTTTCCACGTTTATGAATTTGTGACAATTGCACTTTATGTGCAAAGATTCTTGCTTTCCCACAGAGCAATCCAAAGTAGCCTTTGTCTTATCTTATTTAGGTGGTACAGCAGCCACATGCTCAATTCCTTTAATGGATAGAAATGATCCCTTATTGTATGATTATAGTGCTTTCAAGGAAGAGTTACCACGTCTGTTTGATAGGCATTCATTTATGCAGTCAGTCTACACTGAGATATTAAATCTTAAGCATGGATCGAAGGATCTCATGAGTTATATCTCTTGTTTTAACAGGCTAGTTGCTGAAGCTGGATGGCCTGAAGCCAAGCACAGTGCTCGCTTTTACAAGAGTATAAGAGATGATTTGAAAGACATGCTAATACAAGTTGTAGACCCTCCTGAATCTTGTGATGTGCTAATTGATTTAGTCATTAAATTAGATCACCGTTTGCATGAGTGGAAACGTGAGAAGGAACAAACTGAGACCAAGTTCCCTACCTTTAGAGAAAAGAAGCCAGAGTCAGACAAACCTGTTGAGTATTCTGAACCTATGCAGATAGGTAATATTAAAGGACCCTTGAGTAATGGAGAGAGAAAGTGATGAAGGGATAATAAACTATGCCTATACTGTGATAAATCTGGACATTTCTTGAGAGACTGTCCTATCAAACCTAAACGACATACAGAGTCGGGAAACTGACCAACCTGAGCAAGGTGGAGACAGATTGCTCAGTGGGATAGGTTTAATGGTCTCCCAACTTTTAAGTCATGATCACATACCCTATCCCATTCACCATTTTTTCTTTAAGGCTCAGCTGAGCTGGGGCAATGATAATGTAGAGGTGCAAATCATGCTTGACTCAGGTGCTACTGGGAACTTCCTAGATTCCACCTGGGTTGAGAATATGGAAATCCCTATTGAACCAAGAAGAAAAGTGGAAGTTGTTAAAACTATTGATGAGAGCCACATGAAATCAGGACCTGTTACCTATTTCACCAAAGAATTAGGTTTCTACATACATGACAAGCATTTTGAAACCATCCAATTTGATTTCATCTCTTTGCCTCAATTTCACACAATAGTAGGACTCCCTTGGTTGATAAAACATGACCATGATATCAACTGGAGGGACCATACCATGGCTTTCACATCCGATTACTGTAAGACTAATTGTCTAGAAAGTAGCGCCCCATTACCACAGATAGCCAGAATTACTGATTCCAGTTTACCTGCATTACCTGATTGTTATGATTCCTTAATAGAGGTGTTCAATAAAGAAAAAGCCTCAGTCTTACCGCCCCATCGTCCTTAGGACTGCTGTATCAATCTAGTACCTGGATAAAAAATTCTGTGCAGTCGTATATATGCCTTGACAGAGAAAGAAAACATTTATTTGAGAGAATACCTGGACGAGATGTTACAGAAGTGATTCATTTGGCCAGCTAGATCAGCTGCCTGATCTTCCCTTTTCTGTTGTCAGCAAAAGGAGTGACCATGGATCCTCAAAAAGTTGTTGCCATCACAAACTGGCCATCTCCTTGTTCTGTGTAAGAAGTACAGAGTTTTCCGGGCTTCGCTAATTTTTAAAGGTGGCTTATGAAAGGGTTTGCTTCTTTGACATCTCCTATTACCAAACTATTGAAAAAGGGAACACCTTTTACGTGGACACCAGCAGCTGAAGAAGCTTCTTCTTGCCTCAAAGAGTCCTTTATCACTGCCACTGTACTGAAACATCCTGACACTCCCCAATCATTCATAGTGGAAGAAGCTGCGTCCCAAGTGGCTATAGGAGGAGTATTATCCCAGAGAGCTAGACAAACAGGTCATCTACACCCAGTAGCCTTCTATTCTCATAAGCGTACGCCATCTGAAATAAACGATTCAGTGGGTGACAGGGAGACAGGGAGCTATTAGCAATCAAACAAGCCTTTGAAGCGTGGCATCAGTACTTACTTGGGCCCTTACACATAGTCACTGTTATCACAAATCATTGAAACCTACAGTTTATGAAAGCAGCCAGGGTTTTATCCATGTAGCAGTTGCAATAGACCTATTATTTCAGCAATCTTGACTGTGTCATACAATTTCAGGCGGGCACCAAACACGGAAAAGCAGACGCCCTATCCCGATTTGGTTATGATCTATCTGAGGACCTGAGTATCCATGATCTACCCTTCATTTTGAGTCCGGAACATATTCTGGTGGGTGCTTTTTCGGAGGAGTTGTTTCTGAAATGGAGAGCACGGGACTCACGTCTGAGCATACCCGTCCCACTCGGGGTGACAAATGCAAAAAGAACTGTTGATGGACTGAATGCAGAACAATGTCATACATTCACCCCAGTACAGAGATCTGGGCCCAAATCCATCGTTTTTTTGCTCACCATGCCATTCCAGTTTGGACCCAGCCATATGCAAATCAGTCTTGACCCTGTGCCCCAAGGGAACAGTCCAGCTTGAACTGCCAGGTCATGTCCTCCCTGAACTGGAAACAAGCATCCTAGGACCGGTTTCGGGGTTTCACCCATCTTCAGCCAGGATAGCTTGATTCCAGTGGCATGGAGAGCACGGGACTCACGTCTGAGCATACCCGTCCCACTCGGGGTGACAAATGCAAAAAGAACTGTTGATGGACAGAATACAGAACAATGTCATACATTCACCCCAGTACAGAGATCTGGGCCCAAATCCATCGTTTTTTTGCTCACCATGCCATTCCAGTTTGGACCCAGCCATATGCAAATCAGTCTTGACTCTGTGCCCCAAGGGAACAGTCCAGCTTGAAATGCCAGGCCATGTCCTCCCTGAACTGGAAACAAGCATCCTAGGACCGGTTTCAGGGTTTCACCACTCTTCAGCCAGGATAGCTTGATTCCAGTGGCATGGAGAGCACGGGACTCACGTCTGAGCATACCCGTCCCACTCGGGGTGACAAATGCAAAAAGAACTGTTGATGGACAGAATGCAGAACAATGTCATCCATTCACCCCAGTACAGAGATCTGGGCCTAAATCCATCGTTTTTTTGCTCACCATGCCATTCCAGTTTAGACCCAGCCATATGCAAACCAGTCTTGACCCTGTGCCCCAAGGGAACAGTCCAGCCCGAACTGCCAGGCCATGTCCTCTCTGAACTGGAAACAAGCATCCTAGGACCGGTTTCGGGGTTTCACCCCTCTTCAGCCAGGATAGCTTGATTCCAGTGGCATGGAGAGCACGGGACTCACGTCTGAGCATACCCGTCCCACTCGGGGTGACAAATGCAAAAAGAACTGTTGATGGACAGAATGCAGAACAATGTCATACATTCACCCCAGTACAGAGATATGGGCCCAAATCCATCCTTTTTTTGCTCACCATGCCATTCCAGTTTGGACCCAGCCATATGCAAATCAGTCTTGACCCTGTGCCCCAAGGGAACAGTCCAGCTTGAACTGCCAGGTCATGCCCTCCCTGAACTGGAAACAAGCATCCTAGAACCGGTTTCGGGGTTTCACCCCTCTTCAGTCAGGATAGCTTGATTCCAGTGGCATGGAGAGCACGGGACTCACGTCTGAGCATACCCGTCCCACTCGGGGTGACAAATGCAAAAAGAACTGTTGATGGACAGAATACAGAACAATGTCATACATTCACCCCAGTACAGAGATCTGGGCCCAAATCCATCGTTTTTTTGCTCACCATGCCATTCCAGTTTGGACCCAGCCATATGCAAATCAGTCTTGACCCTGTGCCCCAAGGGAACAGTCCAGCTTGAAATGCCAGGCCATGTCCTCCCTGAACTGGAAACAAACATCCTAGGACCGGTTTCAGGGTTTCACCCCTCTTCAGCCAGGATAGCTTGATTCCAGTGGCATGGAGAGCACAGGACTCACGTCTGAGCATACCCGTCCCACTCGGGGTGACAAATGCAAAAATAACTGTTGATGGACAGAATGCAGAACAATGTCATCCATTCACCCCAGTACAGAGATCTGGGCCTAAATCCATCGTTTCTTTGCTCACCATGCCATTCCAGTTTGGGCCCAGCTATATGCAAATCAGTCTTGACCCTGTGCCCCAAGGGAACAGTCCAGCCTGAACTGCCAGGCCATGTCCTCCCTGAACTGGAAACCAGCATCCAAGGACCGGTTTCGGGGTTTCACCCCTCTTCAGCCAGGATAGCTTGATTCCAGTGGCATGGAGAGCACGGGACTCACGTCTGAGCATACCCGTCCCACTCGGGGTGACAAATGCAAAAAGAACTGTTGATGGACAGAATACAGAACAATGTCATACATTCACCCCAGTACAGAGATCTGGGCCCAAATCCATCGTTTTTTTGCTCACCATGCCATTCCAGTTTGGACCCAGCCATATGCAAATCAGTCTTGACCCTGTGCCCCAAGGGAACAGTCCAGCTTGAAATGCCAGGCCATGTCCTCCCTGAACTGGAAACAAGCATCCTAGGACCGGTTTCAGGGTTTCACCCCTCTTCAGCCAGGATAGCTTGATTCCAGTGGCATGGAGAGCACGGGACTCACGTCTGAGCATACCCGTCCCACTCGGGGTGACAAATGCAAAAAGAACTGTTGATGGACAGAATGCAGAACAATGTCATCCATTCACCCCAGTACAGAGATCTGGGCCTAAATCCATCGTTTTTTTGCTCACCATGCCATTCCAGTTTGGACCCAGCCATATGCAAATCAGTCTTGACCCTGTGCCCCAAGGGAACAGTCCAGCCTGAACTGCCAGGCCATGTCCTCCCTGAACTGGAAACAAGCATCCAAGGACCGGTTTTGGGGTTTCACCCCTCTTCAGCCAGGATAGCTTGATTCCAGTGGCAATGAAGAGCATGGGACTCATGTCTGAGCATACCCGTCCCACTCGGGGTGACAAATGCAAAAAGAACTGTTGATGGACAGAATGCAGAACAATGTCATCCATTCACCCTAGTACAGAGATCTGGGCCCAAATTTGCATTACAAAATTTAGAAACGGCTTTTGTAAATAAATCTATAACAAAGGGACTGATTTAGATTTTGCCGAACAGGTTACTTCATCACAACAGTGGCGGTTATCCGGTCCGACAAAATATAACTCGCACAGGATATTATAGGATTTATATTTCAGCGGACGGGATATCCGTCACCATTGTGATGGAGTATCCTATCTGCTGAAATCTAAATCAAGCCCTCTATCTATCTATCTATCTATCTATCTATCTATCTATCTATCTATCTATCTATCTATCTATCTATCTATCTATCTATCTATCTATCTATCTATCTATCTATCTATCTATCTATCTATCTATCTATCTATCTATCTATCTATCTATCTATCTATCTATCTATCTATCTATCTATCTATCTATCTATCTATCTATCTATCTATCTATCTATCTATCTATCTATCTATCTATCTATCTATCTACATCTAAACACAAAAAACACATTTCTTATGGGAATGCTGACCTAACTATACACACTATACCTACCTACATATACACACACACACACGTTTAGTTCATGGAAATTCACAGAAGCAAGAGGCTCACACTCCCAACGTTACTGCTCACCAGAGCCTTGATCACGGGAAGCCTCTCTGATTTTTTAATTGCCCACGTGATTTCTTTTAAAGCGCAGGCCGTATTCTTTTCCAGAGTGAGCAGGGAAGTTGAATAACAATCTTGAAATGCACTGAGTTAATTAAAGTGTTCAGCGCTAAATAACCTTTCTTCCACTGCATGTCATTCCCTTAGCGACAAAGTGTGGTGTGCCCCAGCTACATATTCTCCTATTACAGTTCCACTTACTCATTTAAAAGCGACATCAGCCCGCTATGAAGGAATCCCTTCTTCTGCATCCCTTACTTTCCACGCTCAAGGAAATCCTTTCTTTTCCCAGGGGGCAAGCAGGTCAGGCTCTCACACAATAAGTCCAACAACATGCATTACAGCATTTATCGGTACGGGCAAAGTCCATATGCCGATATCTTTAATGTCAGCTGCTTTGACACACCTGACACGTTTCTAAATTCATTCTTGCTCAGAGGCATGGCGAAGATTGTGTGTAGTTCCGGCTTATCCCCGCATTTTAAAACCAATTGCATGCCCCCCAGATGGGCTGTCTCAATAAAACTGTGCCGTGCATGCTGGGAATAGTAGTGCTGCATTCAGTCCGTAATGACTGCATACTGTAATTACTGCTGAAAAATAACAAGCCCTGTATGGGCCTCAGCAGAGAGACTTTTTCCTCATCCATCACTGTGGTTCCACATGCAGGCTCGACGATAATCTCACCGTGTGGCCCCCATGATATAGGGGTGGTACACTCTTTGCGGTAGGACGACCGCATAAGTTTCCAAAACTCCAAGGTTGCCCCTCAGTTTAAGAAGCACTCGAACCTCAGTGTTCGCATTACAGCATTTATTGGTACAGGCATAGTCCATATGCCGATAAATATATATTCCAATAAAGCCTCCATGGAAGTATGCAAAAAGTTGGCAAGAGAACAGGAAAGCCTGAAAATCAGTACTATGTTGAAAGATATTAGATATGCAATTATTCCAACATAGGCTAATCAATTAGTATTGGAAAGTGTGAGCCATACACAAGTCAAACAAGAACTTAAAATATCTTCAAGCAGTAAATATGAATGGACTACGTACCCTAGAAGGCCTATAAACTATATAAGGAGTAAAAGATATTAATCAGCAAAGACTAAAAACAGATTAAACCACTATGAAGAAGACAAGGTAGTTGAAACGCGTTGTGGTGTCTGACGCAATATTTAGCTGGCAAATAAATGAAGGTTACTCAACACAGCTCCTGGGAGTGCAGCATGGTTTTTCCTGACAGTCAAAACTACGGGGGTTTTGGTCCCAAACCTAATATGCTGGCACCAGCAGTTAGAGCCAATTGCCTTTGGGATATATATATATTCATATGCCTGTACCTCAATTAAATATCCTCCTTGTACTCCTGAGAGCGCGTATTTATTGCATTTTGGATCAGAATATATATATATATATATATATATATATATATATATATATATATATATATATATATATATTATCTACTGGCGGTCGCCAGTGGATAGTTATAGTTAGGATCGTGTTTCCATAGGAAATCTGAAAATTCTATTTTGAATAACTTTGGCGCCGATTGACGAATCCTCGCGAATTTTTCAAAATAGGTGGGGCGCTCCGCTCTGCTCCTACCCAGAAAGTCTCGGGGGGATTCGTCAAGCGGGGGCTGAGAAAAAAGAGGGGTCCCAAAACTCGTTTTTCCCATGCATTTTCCCATAGGACCTTTAGTCCAAGGTACAGCCCGAACGGCTGAACAGAATTACTTGAAATTTGGCAAAGAGGTAGTCCTAAGGTCAGGGATGTGCCTTTTGGATATCTGGAGTCAATCTGTTCAGTAGTTCCTGAGAAAATTGCAGTTAAAAGTATATATATCTATAAGCGCGCACAGTGCGCGTACGGTAAGCATACCGTACGGGCACGGTGCCGTGCGCGAGCGCAATTCTGATTGGTTGTTAGATGCCAGTAAACATTCGAATCGGTCGAAATCAGGAAGTGTCGGCCGCCATTCGCAGTCTGAGGCAGTGAAAAAAAACATGGAAAACGTGAAAAGGGGGCAGGATGGACAGTTCCTGAACCCCTAGCCTTTGTCAGGGGGTCACTGAAGGACACCCAAGGGTAAAAAAAAAATATTTTTTTTCTTAGAAAAATTGCGGAGTGCGCGCACCGTACGCGCACGGCACACACAACGCATCGTGGGCGCTTGGTGCGCGAAGCGCACCGTGCGCGTACGGTGCGCGCACGGTGAAAAACCTGAAAAAAAAAATATTAATAAATACATAACTTAGCATTTAAAAAACCGTACAAATTCACTTAAAAAACCATAGGTTTCACACACGTTATAGTTAGGAATTAGCATTTAAAAAACCTTGTGGGGGAGGAGCCTAGATGGACGCGTAGGCACAGAGCTCCCGCGACCCGCGCGGCCTCCCACGTCTATCCTGGCTGACATCCTGATATCTTGAAGGAATACCACGGGTGACCTAATGCGGAGGTGATTCCCGTTTCCAGAACTTAAATTGGACTTGGGGAACTCGACTTATCCTGACTTTAAGAAGGAGGCCTACCCCGCTGCGCCACCCCGGACTTGGGTTGGTACTGTCCCCGAGCTGTAATTGAACAACAACGGCTCCAGGGTCTCGGGCTGGTCCACCCCCCTTGGTTTCACTTTCATTTTTTGACTCTCCTCTACGAGTCTGGCCGCGGGTGATCGCAGAAGCCTTACGGCAGGATTGATCAGTGGCCATCAGCTGGCTCTGGAGTGGCATTGACGGAGGGGGTTGTCCATCACTGCTTGAGGTGTACGGGGTCTGGTTTTCCTTGTTGTGGAATGGCGAACCGGTTGGACAGCGACAAGCAAAAGTCTAGAGCTACCCGGAGAGGTGGCTATGTCCAAACAAACAACATGGACCGCTATGCCCAGCTTTCGAGGGGGGCTTTCGGAAGCTGTCGGGGAGGGCCAGTCTCCGTCGATCGAATTGACATTACAGGATGTCATGGGAGCCATTGACGCCATGAAGGCCTCGGTTCGCCAGCAATTTGACTCTCTGGCCAACAAACTGGACACTGTGCTGATAGATGTCAACCTACTGAGGGCGGATCTATAGAAAACTAGTGAAAAAGTCACTTCACTCGATCTCACGACTTCGGGCCTCACGACAGATGTCTCTGACCTCCAGACGGAGGTTCGCAGCTTGCGGGCCCTCAGCGATCTCTCTGTTAAGAGACTGGAGGATTTTGAAAGTAGGGCCCGGCGAAATAACGTGCGCATCATTGGTGTGCCGGAGAAGTCGGAAGATGGGTCGGTCGATCTCTTTGTTGAAGATCTGATCTTGAATAAACTAGTGCCTAAAGGCCTCAGTAAATTTTTCATGGTGGAACGGGCACACAGAGTTCCGGGGGGTCGGCCGAAGCCGGGGGCCCCACCGCGGCCTATCATCGCCAGGATCTTCAACTTCAGGGACCGCGACACAATCCTACAGGCCTCCCGTGTGAATGGACCGATGAAGTATGAAAATGTGGACATCAGTTTCTACCCTGATTTTACACAATCGTTCCAAAAACAGCGCATGGGATTTATGACTGTCAAGCGGCGGCTACGAGACATGGGCTTGAAGTACTCGATGCTTTTTCCGGCCAAGCTCCGTATTGAACTAGAGGATCGGACCTACTTTTTTGACCGGCCTGAGATGGCTGAGGACTGGCTGGACACTTTGCACCGTCGACGCAGCGGGGAGGAACGGATCGATGACTCAGTGGATTAATTGTGAACAGCTGTCTGATAGTTCCTGGGTAGCCCTGCATTCACCTCGGACTTGGATTTTATGTGCCTTTCCTTAGTATTGTGTTACCCTTCCTTCAGTATTGGGAGGCTGCGGGGTATCTGGTGAGACTCTTCCTCCTCAGGGGGGTTTTTCTTTCTTTCCGTAGAGTAGGTTCATGTTGGGGCGACAGGCACACTGCGAGTTGGGGTGGTTTGATGGTCTTGTGCAGGGGTGCAGGGTGGGGGGGTTTGTAACGGGAGTTGGGGGGGTGGTGGTGGTGGGGGAGTTGTTTATGGGTAGTGTTTGTTTTGTACCAGGCAATCAATGTTTTGTTTCAGGCTCTCAAAGTGTGTGGGGTGACTGTTGCGATGGGGATGGGGGGTAGGGGATTACGCATCTTGACGTGGAATGTCAATGGTTTGGGGGACCGCTTGAAGAGAGGGGTGGTGCTGCAATATCTTAAACGTCTCTCCCCTGATGTCGTTTTGCTGCAAGAGACGCATCTGGTGGGAAACTCATGCCATGCAATGAATAGGAGGGGCTACCGTTTGGTGGCCCACTCGGGTTTCACTACCGGATCCAGAGGAGTGGGTATTTTGGTTCGGGCCTCTCTCCCGCTGGAAATTGATGAGGTGGTGCACGATGACCGGGGTCGTTACGTTGTGCTGGTCGGTCGGTGGGAAGGACAAACTTTGTGTCTGCTTTCTGTCTATGTTCCCCCTGGGTTACAAACCACCACTTTTGCGGATTTGGGAGGGCTGCTACTCGGGCTCCCGGAGGGCCTCTTACTGGTGGGTGGGGACTTCAATTCTGTTGTATCGGGTAGAGAGGATCGGCACCCTCCCAGAGACCTCCCCGGGGCGCACTCCTGGCTGGGTGGCCTCATCGACACTATGGGGCTGGTGGATTGTTGGAGATCAATGCACCCGGGGCTAGCCCAGTTTACATTTCACTCCGGTGTCCTGAAGTACTGGGTATTTTAGTCCCAGCGGTGCAGGGGCACACACCCTATGACTTCTGGGTTCACCCTGTTCCAGACCTACAGAAACACAGAGTCTTCTGGGTGAAGTCAAAGATTCGTTTATTGGCTGCAGACCAATTACAGGTATCCTAGAAGTACAGCAGCGTGTATGTTCTCAGGAGACTGCTGAAAATCATAGGGACGGACTTCATCTTAAATACCCTTTTTCTTGCCTCAAGCATACATTCCTAGGTTTTATGATACGGCCATTATAAGTG
Source organism: Triturus cristatus (assembly GCF_964204655.1). NCBI lineage: Eukaryota > Metazoa > Chordata > Amphibia > Caudata > Salamandridae > Triturus > Triturus cristatus. The sequence goes on from NC_140593.1 coordinate 870,551,682, forward strand.
TACATTACAAAGAAAAGGCAGAGTCATGATGACCATCCCACATTCCAGTTCGGCCAGCCCACAATGATTTACACAGTAAGGTTCAGATCCCACATTTGATATCAATAGGCCCCCCAATAAACATGAGCATCTCCTGTTTCGGGAAACAAGTCATAAAGCAGGAACAAGCAGGTGTGAAAGAGATTAGCCGGAGGATTGTGTAGAATGAAAGGGTTTTATGACGGGTCAAGCCCTGATGCTAATCACAGGTGGACGGAGGAAGGGGAGCTCGTGAGACCAGTTTGACCCGGGGCAGCAGAGCCAGCTGCCCAGGTCACAGAGAAGTCAGAGGAGAAGCCCATGTACTGTGAGGCCCGTATTTACTCCATTATAGCCTATGTGAGGGCAATGACAAGATGGCCACTGCTTCCAAAATGGAACCCGCGTAGTGAAGCAGAATAGCGTGTACACAGTGCATTCATAGCTAGAACGATATATAAAGCACTCGTACATACCGCATTAACCATTTGCGGTTTGCTAATACCAAGATGGACAGGGGTAGGGCCCTGTCCCCTACGCGGTCCCGAATATTAAAGTTCGACAGTCCACGGCTCCTTATCTAGATTGGACTATGTGCTGATGCCGGCCGCCCAAGCTCAACTGATTCGGGAAGTCAGACATCTGGCCCGAGGCATCTCTGATCATTCCCCGGTGCTGTTACATTTAGATGTTGCCTTGGGGGTAGGGGGGAGGGTGGCACCGATCAATCCCTGGTATTTGCATGACCCCACAACTCGTGCTCTTTTGGTGAAGTCTCTTGATCAGTACTTTGTGGAAAATCAGGGCTCAGTCACATCGGCCGTAACATTGTGGGAGGCCTTCAAGGTGGTTATTCGTGGCCAGGCCCTGTCTTTGATTTCCTTAGCCAAGAGACGTAAAAACGAGGATGTGGTTCGCCTAGAGTCCGAAATTACCGAGTTGGAGGAGGATCTCGGGCGGGGGGTCACACAAGATAAACTCCATGCCCTTCGCCTTAAACAGTCAGATTATTGGGCGTTGGTTACGGATGCGGCTAAGCTCATTAGCCGGGAACAACAGGGGCGCTTGTATGACGTCGGTGACAAGGCTGGGAAGTTGATTGCGTGGCTGGATAAGAGGGAGCGAGCGAGCCGTGTTGTCCCGGTGATTGTGCGTGCAGATGGTGGGAGTGTTACCGATCCGGGGGAGATTGTGAACTGTTTTGCTGACCATCTTCGTGCCGTCTACTCTCCGGTATCGGATAGGTCTGAGGATGACTCTCGTCACCTGCTTCGCGATATTGCATTGCCGTGCCTTTCAGTTGAGGAAAGGGAATTGATGGATGCTACTTTAACGAATGACGAGATTGCAACGGCGATTCGCTCGGTTCGCTCAGGAAAGGCTCTTGGCCCTAATGGTCTTCCGATCGAGCTTTATAAGCTTCGACCAGATAAGCTGGCGCCTCATCTCCGTGAGATGTTTACTGCATCCCTAGACGTCGGCTCCCTCCCGCGGGATCAGCGTCTTGCAACTATTGTGGTGATTCATAAGGAGGGAAAACCGCGTGATTGCTGTGCGTCTTATAGGCCTATTTCACTCCTGAATGCTGAACCTAAGATTCTCGCTAAGGGGCTAGCTAATCGCCTGATTAAAGTCATTGGCGACCTGGTGCATCCGGATCAGTCTGTTTTTATTCCGCACCGTAACACCGCACTGAACCTGCGCCGCCTCCATGGAGTCATCGCGAGAGTTGGTACTATTCAGGAACCCACCATTTTGGCGTCCTTGGACGCCACGATGGCGTTCGACACGCTGGAATGGTCATATCTTTGGGCGGTGCTGGCTAAGTTTGGTTTTGGTCCCGGATTCATTGGATGGGTGAAGCTATTATACGTGGAACCGCTGGCGCAGGTTGTTGTGAATGGTAGAGTGTCAGCCCCCTTTGGGCTGGGTAGGGGCACGCGGCAGGGTTGCCCCCTGCCCCCGCTTCTGTTTGCTCTCGCGTTGGAACCCCTTGCGGCGTGGTTAAGGTGGGAACCCTCCCTGACAGGTATTCGGTGGACACCGACCTTTGAGGATCGTGTGTCACTCTATGCAGATGACATCTTGCTCTATCTCACCTCCCCACGGAAATCATTGATAGTGTTATTCGATGTCTTAAACTCCTTTGGGCGCAACTCCGTGCTTGTTATTAACTGGTTGAAATCCTGTGTTTACGTGCTGGTTGGCGACCCCCCTCTTCTCCCCCGTGGCTGTCTGATTCAGATTTCACACTCTGGGTTTAAATATTTGGGCATTCACATGTCTCTGAACCCAGCGGTTCGATACGCCCAGAATCTGTTACCCCCGCTCTAGCGGCTCCGGGCCGATGTCGCTCGCTGGCGGAAGCTCCCGCTATCGCCGCTTGGCCGGGCAGCCTTATTCAAAATGATGTCGCTCCCACGTTTCTTGTATGCACTGCAGAATACGCTGGATGTGGTGCCCACGCGGTACTTTAGAGAGGTGGAGAGCCTGCAGAGGCAGCTAGTCTGGGATGGTAGATCGTGTATTGCTCTCGCTAAACTGACCCTCCCGTGGTATGATGGTGGTATTGCTCTTCCGGATATTAGATGGTATTATTGGGCTTCCCAATTGGTGGCGGTGAACCGTGGGACATATGGTCCGGCGGTGAACCCCGCGTACAAAATGGATAAGCTACTGTTGCCGGGCAGAGATTTTAATAGAGCGCTTTACTCTGTGACGGGTGGCGCCAAATTGACAGGCCCCACAAAAGCTGCTGTGCGTGCTTGGCATTGTGCCACCGCTGCTACGGGTTGGACGGGCCGTCTGTCTCGTGCGACTCCATTGTATGCGTCTGATAAGTTGGGCGGTCTGTGGCGTACCAAGGGCTTTGAGAAATGGGACATAATTGGAATTAGTCGTGTTAGTGATCTTTGGGCGAAAGGTGCTATTAAAACGTTTGAAGCTCTTCAGACGGAATATAAGTTGACTGACAAGGAGTTCTTTCGATACGCACAGATTCGCCATGCGCTACTTACCGCTTTCCCGAATCCTGTAGATATCCCAGAAGCCTCTCCGTTGGAGGACCGTCTACTCGACGGCTATCTACCGGATAGTACTATTTCCCTGATTTACAAAAAACTGATTAATACTCGCGCAGATCTCCTAACACATTTGCGAGAGGTCTGGGTCGTGGATGGCTTGGAATTGGATGATGAGGATTAGGTCGCGGCTGTAGCCTCCCCGAAGGAGGTCGCCATACCGGCTCGCCTTCGATTTGTGCAGCTAAAGATACTACACAGGGTCTATGTCACCGGTCCCAGCTTGCTTCACATGGGCTACACAGGCGACGGTCTATGTAGGCGTGGGTGTGGCTTGATTGGTACCTTTCTCCACATTCTATGGGAATGTCCGATGGTGGTACGTTACTGGACCGGTGTGCATGCGGTGATGGAGGAGGTTACTGGTGTCGCTTTGCTTCCTGAGGCTCAGCGATGTGTGTTGAATGTGTGGGAGCCGACTGATTGTAATGCGGCGCAGGAGCGATGGGTTACTTTGGGCAATATGATCGCTAAAAGGGACATTGCACAACTTTGGGGCTCCAGTAGGCCTCCCACAGTTTCAAAGTGGAAGGAGAATATGGATTGGTGCATGTTCCGAGAGAAGACTGTCTATGTGGTTAGAGGCAAACCTAAGAAATGGAGTTCGATGTGGGGCCCATGGAATTCTTACCGTGGGGGCATATGCGCTCCCCCCTTGGTGGTCGCACCAGACGTGACAATGTCCCCTTGACTCTGATGTTCCTGGTCTTTTTCTTATTTTCTTCATATTGCGTGATGGATGGCTGTTCTCTCCCTGCCCCCCCCGACTTTCTCCATACTGTAGTGTGGTGCGCTGTATCGTAGCTGCTGTCCCCCGCGCACGAGAGGGAGCGAGTTTCTGCCTCTGGAGCTCTAATGTCTGTTTTTTGTTGTTTGTTGTCGTTTTTGTTTTAAACAACAGTTAATAAGAAACCTTTCTGTAATTTTGGGTAATGTTGTGGGCATCGGCAGCCGGTCCATTTACAGTTTGCCTATGTTATCATGTCTGCTTCCCATCCTAGCGGCCGGCCCAGGCGGTTGTAGGCCCATAATTGTACTATTCGATCTGTCAATAAAGGTTTAAAAAAAAAAAAAAACCTTGCAAATTCACTTAAAAAAAACATAGGTTTCACACATGTTATAGTTAGCTGGACATTTCCCTCGTAAAAAACCATTGAAATTCCCCCGTTATAGTTAGCGCAGGCAACTCTAACTCACGCGACCGCAATCCTCTGCTGATGACGTCAGATATTACATCACTGGTTACATATGTGTCTTTCTGAAAAATAAATATTTGTAATATATGCATAGCTAAAGATTAATGGAAGAAGACATGGGTAAATAGGTGTCTAAATACAGTGATGTAATATCTGACGGCATCAGCAGAGGATTGCGGTCGCGTGAGTTATAGTTGCCTGCGCTAACTATAACGGGGGAATTTCAATGGTTTTTTACGAGGGAAATGTCCAGCTAACTATAACATGTGTGAAACCTATGGTTTTTTAAGTGAATATATATATATATATATATATATTACGTTCCACATCCTCAGAAGAAGCCGGGACACTTCTAGCCGCGGTGCACCTCCAGGTCCGAGGCAACCTGGTTTTTTATGCCGTTTCTCGTGCAACCAAGCACGCGTGCACTCCACTCAAAATCACGCCAAATCCAAACTGCTCCAAAGAGTTTTTATTTCATAAAGCCAAACAAAAAGCACCCTACGCGTTTCGGCGATGCCGCCTTGCTCATGGGTAAGTTTGTTTCAATTACAAACCGCCATTAAATCTAAAAAGTTACACTAGTCCATGACGTAAAGACGTATTTAACATAGAAAAAGGACTAATGCTTAAAAGGAATTCAGAACAGAAAAAGGCTATCGGCCATCTTATAGTGGCCGATAGCCTTTTTCTGTTCTGGACTAGTGTAACGTTTTAGATTTAATGGCGGTTTGTAATTGAAACAAACTTACCCGTGAGCAAGGCGGCATCGCCGAAACGCGTAGGGTGCTTTTTGTTTGGCTTTATGAAATAAAAACTCTTCGGAGCAGTTTGGATTTGGCGTAATTTTGAGAGGAGTGCACGCGTGCTTGGTTGCACGAGAAACGGCATATATATATATATATATATATAGAGAGAGAGAGAGAGAGAGAGAGAGAGCGAGAGAGAGAGAGAGAGAGAGATATGTATATATATATTCACTGAGAAAACCGTAGGTTTCTGGGGCGTTATAGTTAGCTGGACTTTTCACTCGTAAAAAACCATTGAAATTCCCCCGTTATAGTTAGTTCAGCTAACTATAACTCGCGTGCCCGCAATACACTGCTGATGACGTCACATATTACATCACTCATGACATGGTCAGTGACATCACTCATGACATCACTGATGACATCTCAAATTACATCACTGATGACATCATCTTTGTGATAGAGTGAATTTTTAAATGCTAATTTCTAACTATGCCTACAGAGATAGGACATGTGAAGAAAGAAGAAAAAACGCACAGAAAGAAAAAAAAGAAATGCAGAAAGAAGCAACAGAAGTCCTCAAAGACGAAGAAAAGTGCAAGAAGAAGGATAACGTGCAGAAAGAACAAACAGAAGAGCAGAAAGAAGCCTTGTTGTAAAATCATCCTGTACCCTCAACTTTTTCAGACGGATACTGGTGGTAGCTGAGTCTGACTAACCAGTCCTAGAGCCAGTGCTATGTTAAAAGACACTCAGAATACAGTGAAAACACCTACATACACTAGGGAACACTATGCATTGGGGTCCCCCTGTGATTAGCATGACCTCCTCTGTAAGCCCCTAGTATATAATAGGGCAGGGAATTAAAACTACCTCTTAAAACGTGCCACAGGAAGTGTTTGCACACATCACCTCAGGCCCCGTCCCCTCCCTTCCCCACTGTGTAAACATGCCCTGTGGCCGTTTTAAGTTGGGAGATTAAGTCCCCTTGAATCCTGAGGGTCCCTAGGGTCGAACTAGACAACTAGGTACCTCCAGTAAGCGCCACAGAGCTGCGTTGCATAGAGGTGTAAAAAGGGTCCCTAGGGGCAAAATAGCCCACTAGGTACGTCCAGTAAGTGCCATTGCAGAGAGGTGTAAAAAGAGGCACGGCCTGCACCACCTCTCTGCAACGCAGAGCAGTGGCGCTTACTGGAAGCACCTGGTGGGCTAGTTGGCCCCCAGGGTCCCTCAGGATTGAAAGGGAATTATTTCCCCAACTTAAAACGTGCCACAGGGCGTGTTTGCCCACGTCACCTCAGGCCCCGTCCCCTCCCTTCACCACTGTGTAAACGCACCCTGTGGCCGTTCTAAGATTAAGTCCCCTTGAATCCTAAGGGTCCCTAGGGTCAAACTAGCCCACTAGGTACCTCCAGTAAGCGCCACAGAGCTGCATTGCATAGAGGTGTAAAAAGGGGCGTGGCCTCAGAACACCTGTCTGCAACGCAGCTTCCTGGCGCATACTGGAGATACCTGTTGGGCTAGTTGGCCCTCAGGGACCCTCAGTATTGAAGGGGAATTAATTCCCCAACTTACAACTGGCCAGGGGGCGCGTTTGCTGCAAGGAGGGGGTGTGGCCTCCGGCGCGATGCTGGTCTTTTATTTTTTTAAGAAGGAGAGCTGTGTGGCCCCCTTCTTTTTCTAATTTATTGGCCCTGGGGACCCCATCCCCCAGGGCCTGCTACCTAATTTTTTTTGTTGAAAAAAATACATTTGGAAGGGGGCCGCGTGGCAACCCTCCCAATGCCTTAATCAGCCCCGGGGACCCCAACCCCTGGGTCATGGCCTTTTTTAAAAAAATTCTTTTGGAGGGGGGCTGCGTTGCCCCCCTCCTCAGGCCACTTATGGCCCCAGGGACCCCATCCCCCGGGGACGGCCTTTGTTTTTTGTTTTTTAAAAAATATATTTATAGAAACACCTAGGACATGCTGGGCAAACCGTATGTACCTATCACCATGACGATTTGCGTGATATTCATTAAAAGGCGGATATGCATACAATGAATCCATGTGGAATGTATTTACACCGCTAGTGAAGCTCTGACGTGTCTGACGCCCTACCGTGCCTAATCCCGGCGCCCCTGCCGGTGGGCACTCTCCAAATACACACGCACACCAAGCCATTCAAAGGGGATTCGACAAAAATTCGACCAAACTATGCAAGAAACCCCCCTCACGGTTAATAAAACACACATCCACCGCCGGATGTGTAATACTTTTTATTTTACTCTCTGGAAAGGAGACGCACCTCACTTGAGAGACACAGCGTGCTACTGGCTGAGCCCAATGCTGTGTTACACCCACCAGTGCCCGCCGAGTGCCACACACCTCTGTGTTATATTCCACCAGCTAGTGCGTGTGCTATGACACTCTCTAGCCCATGTGCACTGTAACACCACACCGTGAATATGTCATGCCACACTTGCCTTCGCACGGGTTATATTGCCCCATCTAATGTGCCTTCCTCGATGCCTATGTTATAAGGCACAGCGCTATGCCATACATATTACAATCTGGGATCCATATCTTTGTCACAGTGCAAATGCAACGTTACACACCCCAGCACATATTTTATATTACAACTTTAGAGACTAGTTAGGTTACACAACACTGCCCTGTGCATATTACACTCCAAGGCGCATATCGCATAGCATGCGCTAGTGCCTGTGCTATCTCGCGCTCTCCAATGAATCTGTCATTGCGCACAATGTATTGCATATTATATTTCACGCCCGGGTCATCTTATATGACACTTTTTGGTGCATAGTTTATACCATATACTATATCTTTCATTTTCAATCGTGCTCTCAGGACTATGTTCTATATAACACTGCGTCCACCTACCCTTTTCATGGGCATTATATTTTGCGATGGGGGTTGGAGGGTCAGGGGGTGTTTCTGCCAAGTGAGCCCGGAGTCACTGTCACAAACGTCCTCTTCTTCCTGAATAAAAGTGAGATTATGCTGCATACTTGTTCATATTTTAAGTAGTTCGTACAGACACACATTTTAAAAACAATAACGTTCCTAATACCCACCTTCTCTGAACAGTTAGCTTGCTGCCCCATCCACCTCCTCCGTATCCTCTGTTGTCTGAATCCATGGACTAGCCTGCTCCCTCCTGCCATGCATGGCCTGATGTGCAGCCACTGCCCTCCATTTAGCATGATGTACCAGTCCACTCCTCCTGCCCTCCATTGCCCAATTCTATGGCCCATCATTGACCTCCTGCTTAGCCTCTGTGCTTAGCTTGCTGCCCCTATTCTCCTTCCCCCTGCTCTCCGATGTCTTTGTGCATGCCCCTGCTCCATCCTTTTTGCCCACCATGTTCCATGGACCTGCCACTCCTATCTACTCTCAGTGCCCTGTTGAGCTGCCACTCCCCTCCCACCTGCCTAGCATTGTCAGATGACTGTAACCTGTCCCTGCCACCTCCACCCTGCCTGTCCACATGCCATGCCCCTATCCCCTTCCTCCTGTCCTCCATGGTCCATTTTACTGCCACACCCTTCTGCCCTCCCTGGTCTGTTGTGCTGCAACTGCTCCTCCTGCCTGCCCCGCGCGGTCTGTTGTGAGGCCCCTTCCCCTGAACTCTCTTGTCTGTGCCCAGGTCCTGACCCTCCTTTCTATCCTCCATGGTCCTTTGTGCATGCCCCTGCACCCTCCTTCTTGCCCATCATAGCCATTGTGCTGCCACTAACGCTCCAGCTTGCCATGCATGGTCTTCTGTGCTGCCATGGCCCCTCCCACCTTCCCTGTGTGGTCAGCTAGCTGCCTCTGACCCCCTCCCACCTTCCCTCCATGGTCTGTGTGTATGCCATCATAGTCTCACTGTTGCTCTCGATGGTGTGTCTTGTTTCTAGTGCCCCTCCTGCCTGACCTCCATGGTCATCTTGCTGCTCCTGCCCTGCCCCCTTGCCCCCAGCCCTCTGTTTCCATGTGCAGACCCCTATTCCCTCCCTCCTGGCTTGTCTGTTCCTTTGTAATGCCCCTGATCCGTCCCTCCTGCCCTTTATGGTCTGTTATGATGCAGCTTTCTCTCCTGCCTGTCCATTATGGTCAACTAGCTACCATTGCCTCTTTTCCCTCTGTTCTCTGTTGTCCATGTGCATGGTCCTGTCCCCTCCCTATTGATTTCTACGGATTGTTGTGCTGCACTCCCGTCCCGCATGCCCTGTGTGGTGTATTGTGCTGCTGCAAACCCTGATGCCTGCCCTGTAGGGTCAGTTTGGTGCACCTCTCCATGTCCCTCCTGTCCTCTGTTATCCGAGTCCATGTCCCTACCCCAATTCCTCCTGCCTACCATGATCCAATGTATCATACTTGCGAACATTTTGAACTTGGTAAGAAGGAGATTTCGAAAAAAACTGGGGTATTTATTTTCCCCTTTTAGTTACATTGAAAAAGAGGAGATTGTAGACAGGAGACAGATCAAATAAAGCCCATTTAAGCTTAAAAACATTGGACGTTTCCTCGCTGAAACGGGTCTGTTGGCATTTATGGTTGTACTACCACTGCCTCTTCCTTCTGCCCACAATGGTCTATTATATTGCCACAGCCTCTCTTGCCAGTCCTGTATTGTTGGTTTGTTGCCCCTGCCTCCCTTTCCACTGCCCTCCATAGTCTGTTGTGCTGCCACTGCCCTTCCTGCCTGCCCAGTGTGGTCAAATTGTTGCCTCTGCACTCACCTACCTGCCTTCAATTTTCAGAGTCCGTGCCCCTGGCCTCTGCCTCTCAACAGTATCCCAATGAACAACTAGATTGCTAACATTCTATATTTAGTATAAAAGTGTGGAACGCCTGACGTCATCTTGATGTAATCAAAACTGTAATACCTAGAGCATTTCCTTTAGAAATTACATATATGAGAGGGTCTTATTTGCATCAAAATTATGGTTAGTGCTCTAAAAAACGAAAATGAGGACATATTTTCTGAGTTTTCAAATAGGGACAAATAACTTTTACATTATTTGTAATCTTTATGTTTTTTATCCAGTTGACCACTTGATTAAATGTTCCACTTAGGGGAGAGGATGTGGTGTTACTTCCAGAGCTGTAGACTTTGCAACAGGGGAACCAGGTTGGAGTTTCTGCTTCAGCTCAACATTCTGTGATTCTAGTCAAATCACTTAATCTCCCCATGCCTACAACCAAAACGAATTTGATCTTGTGTGATGTAACCAATGCTCATGTAAAGCACTCCAATACCTGACAAGTCTGCACTATATAAAACTGCAAATACACAAAAAATAAGTGTTTTGCACACTTCTGTCATTGGGCTACATGTGGTCTACATGTGGGTGATATTTGTGCTGTATTTGGGCTCTTTTGTCTCTGGTGGCCATCTTGGGAGATTTCAAATTCAAATTCAAATAATCTTTATTCGGATATTAAAAATAACCATAAAAGATACATATTATATTCGGACCTTCTTCCATTAAAAAATTCAACCCAATTTACATATTTCACATTAAAACAATAATGATAAAAAAAATACAGTAATATGAGCATTAAACACCGGGACAATTCTGTACAATGCTCTATTCATTAAGCCATGTAGGGTTTTCCCCCATCGCATGGAAGGAGAGATCATGAAATGCACAATTCTTACTGCAAAATTTACTGTACCAATCTAAATATAAATCTTTCAGACCTTCCCCCTTTATTTAAAACTACATAATTAATCCTCTCCTCTGGTCTTTCTTAATTTAACTGCCAGACGTAAGAAGTGTACTGTACTGAATAGGGTGAAAGGATCAGAAGCAAGTTTAAGAAATAAAAGGGCCACTTTAGCCTGTCTTATATTATATTGGAACGTCTTAAAATTGTTTTTAAAAACTGAGACCTTGGGTGAGCATAGAACGGGCAAAATAGGACGAAATGAAGGGTGTCTTGCGGAGATCTGAGATCGCAGCCGCAACACCTTTTTAAACTTACATCATGTACAAAACCCGCTGGCACCGACAGGATATGATGCAAAAGATTTAGCCTAAATCTGGACATTAAAAATCTATCCTGTCTATTGTACATGTTCGAAAGTTAAAATTCCATGCCCGGGTTGCTTTGGTGAGCTGATGTAACCTTACTGTAAATTTCCGCCCTTCTCTTTCCTCTCTGACCCTACCTAAATGCTGCATAAAATCTGTCTTTATACCACCCTTGTCTCTGCTGACCAGTGTACGAGGTTCATAAAAAAAAAAATTGTGGCCCAAACTAGTCAAGACATCCCTTACATATTTAAGCCATGGTATTTGGGACCCCTTATCCCCTCTCATACAGTCCTCTAGGATAAGTCTACTTAGGCTTGCCTCAGGATTTGTCCAAATTTTTATCCAACAAATAATTGGTTTGAGGCCGGCCTTATCACTGAGATAGGCAATACCCAGCTCTTCATGAGCAATGAAGGAGGGTATACATTTTGGCACTTGCAAAAGCCTTTTTAAAAACTTATCTTCTTCCAGTTGGATTTTTCCCACATCTGTAAAACCCCACACCTCGCTCCCATACAGGGTCTTTGCACAGCATACCGAGCTATATAATTGTGCTATTTCATGCGGTGACCAGCGGCCCAATCTGGTCGCATAGTTCATAATCGACCCCACAGCACTAGGATGTTGGCTACATTTGTGTCTTGCTAGACGCTTGAAGTTAAGATCTTTATCAAAAACAATCCCCAAGTAATTAAAAAATTGTACTTTTTCAAGTTTGTGGGCTCCAATTGTGAAACTGCAGTTCTTGGATGGCGTCTTGCCCACTTCCATGATATATGATTTTGAGAGGTTGGGCACTAAATCTAAATCCACCATAAATCTGACAAATCCACTAATAAGGACCTGTAAGCTCCTTCCTGTACGCGCCAAAAGAACCGCATCGTCTGCATATAGGAGGACTGTTATACTTCTCCTCCCAATGCAAGGGCAATCTGCCTTCAGTGCTCCCAGCGCCTTATCTAACCCATTTATGTAAAGTGTGAACAAAAAGGGAGCTAGGATACAGCCTTGCCGCACCCCACCCTGGCACCGGAAGTCTTCCGTAAGGTCACCATCATCAGTGAATCTTACCCGTGCCGTTGTGTTACAATGTAGCATTTGTAGGGCTTGTATCAGTCCTGGGTCAATACCCATAGCTCCCAGGATTTCCCACAACTTCCTTCTGTTAACACAGTCGAAAGCTGCTGAGAGGTCCATACATGCCAAATATACGGTGCCTTCCCTGGCCAGGGTGTATTTGGCCACCAAATGATAAAGATTGAGGCACTGATCTGTAGTAGAGCGCCCATTTCGAAACCCATACTGGACGTCAGTAATGATATTGTGTTCCTCAGCCCAGTCCAGTAAACGATTTAAAATAACTCTCCCCATGACCTTCGCCGTGACATCTATAAGGGATATTGGATGATAACATTGTGGATCATTTCTGTTTCCCTTTTTAAAGATTGGCACGATGACAGCAGTGGACCAAGATCTTGGCATGCCCACCTTACTGGCTGTGTTAAATACCCTAGTCAGTATGGGGGCCCAGAGGTCTGCTTGACTTTTAAATAAATCAGGGGGAATCCCGTCAGGCCCTGGCGCCTTTCTCAGTACCAGGCCATCTATTCCTAACTTTACTTCAGCTACCGTAAAAGGTATCCAGTCACCCGCGGGGAGTCCTATATCTTGAATTTGCTGCGTCTCTTGAATGCCCCGATTATATAGGCTTGTAAGATGCGCTACCCAAGCTTCTGGCAAAATATGGGACGCCACTTGTGGTTTATTAGGGGCTTGAAAGCACGGGTCATTTATTACCCTCCAGAAGCTATTCATATCGTGGAGCCCTGCAGCCTCTCTTAGTGACTCCCAGGCCTGGGATTGTAGGAAGATTTTCCTCAAATTAATCGCCTTTTTGTACCGACTCCTGCAGTCAACTATCGTACCTCTGTCCTTTGGGACTGTTTTGAGTGCCTGCTTCAAGTTCCTGTGAGCCCTAGAACATTCCTTGTCGAACCATCTAGGGCAGTGGTCAACCTGCGTATTTATTTTGCTCCTCAGAAGACTATCAATATGCTGGGCGGTACCCTCAAACGCTGCGATCAAGTCACTCCCCTCTACCGTAGTATCCAGACACCTCCAAGTCTGGCTGTCACCATTTACAAGGAGCGCTCTATGGAGTGCTATCCCATCAATCTTGCTCCATTTAATTCTCCTGCCCTGGTCCTTTGCCTTATACTGTCCCACGGTGAGCCTTTTATCCGCTTTAGTGGAATAGTCAATAACACTTAATGTCAATTCCAACGGGTTATGATCACTAAATGCGCTAGGAACTATCATAAAATGGCTAACCCTACCAATTAGTGCATTAGAAACAAAGATATAATCGATGATAGAATCACATCCCCGTCCCTTAAAGGAGGGAGTTATTGTGTTAGGTGACCCACCATCAATCAGGTCCATCGTATGAGTTAAGGCAAACTTGCCCAATATTGTGCCTAGTGCCATGCCCTCACTGGAGTGCTCTGTATGCCATCCCTTAATAGAGGGGCAAGCATCCCAAATTCCTCCTTCCCATTTCAAATAGGGGCACTGATGACTGTTAAAATCCCCCATAAGAATCAGCTGGGTACTTGTGTCCCCTGTGTCGAGTAACCCCGTCAATCTCTCCTCCAGCTCCGCCAAGTTTGACATGGATTATCCCGCGTTATAAAAATTTATAAAAATAAGCTTTAGGCCCTTTGTAATGTATCTTATGCCCTGCAGACAACCAGAGACCCACCCCAAATCATGCCAACTCCCTTGCAGCGTCAATGCCACATATGTAATTAAGCCACCCTTGGCTCACCCCATTGATGATTTACGGGCCGGGACTGAGAACAATTTGTATCCCTCCAAGAATGACACACTGTTTTCCGTCTCCCATGTTTCCTGGAGACAGATGACTTTATACCTTTTAATAAAAACTTGCCATTCTGTGTTAGGGATTTTAGTTGCAAGTCCTGCAATGTTCCAGGAAGTCAGCCTCAACTCCATGGTTGTTAAATCAAGGCCACTAATCCCTCCCCTTATCTTCCTTGGAGGGAGACCCATCTCTGAACCAGTTACTTTCAGAGATGTGTCTTCCACATCCCTCTCCAACCCTACGGGTGTACCAATTTTTAAATCCTGATCATGTTCTTCTGATGGATTTGTGTCTCCAACATTCCATTGGGTGTCTAGTTCACTCTCGGCCACAACACTTCCCGTTCTCACCAGTCAATCTTGTTCGTCCAGGGCAGAAATGCTAGAGAGAGGTGCAAATCTATTTGATGCTAAACGAGTAATATCCTCCCTGCCTTTCTTAGTTATCCATGGCCGTTGCAAACTCTGCCCACGTTCAAGGGCGCTGTCCCTGTAAAAAAAATACAGTGGAAGCATCCTTATGCAAGACCCTCTCTCACTCTCCCCATGCCGGTTATCTAGTAGGTCTTTGACTAGCTCCGGGTGTCTAAAATTTACGATGACACAGTCACCTGCAAATTTTTTCTCACTACCCCCAATCCAAGCCACCCTCCTAGCCATAAGGATGTGCTCATGCTGAAATCTCCTTACTGGTATATTATTATGGATCTAGTGCGAAGCCTTGTTTATTAGTGTGCTAACCAATTCTTCACTGTCATTACTTATCCCTGGTACTCCTACTAGCACTATTGAGTAAGGACAGGAGGCCGGAGGTAAATCTAATATCTGGAGACCTGGAGTGCTCTGGGTACAGTCCCTACTGATGTTCTTAGAGGTCTTCTTGGGCTCCTTTTGTCCCAAGCGACTCATATGGAATTCGTAGATTACCTGGGGCCTTACAGCAAAGATCCTTATTGCTAGTCTTTTCTGGATCCAGGGTTAGCTCTGTGTGCTCGCTCTGAGTGATCTCCATATTGATTACATCCTTTTTCCTGTGGTCAGCCGCTATGGACCCCTCCTCCCTCCCCTGTGGGATATTCCCGGTTGATTTTCCCCTATTGTTATCAACTAAGCTGCTCATTGTCCCTTCCATATTGGAGATTTTAGTCATTACAGGCCCCAAATATTGAAGGAAGAGCTGTTCCATTTTTTTTTCTAACGCTAAGATGATTTCTTGGAGCCCATCCGTCCCTCTTTCACTATGACAGGTTGGGCATCCTGTATTCTCAAGGTTCATACTAGTACCTTTGGTGGACTTTGCCGGCCCTTTTCGGGAAGGTTTGCTAACGCGAGTAGAACATTGTGGTCCACCCGACTCTGCAAGCCCCGCTAAAACTTGCGATCTTTTAGAGCGTGTAACTACTTCTCTACTGGGGCTCCATGTAGGGTCGGCCTCCCTTGTTACTAATTGGGCTCTAGACCCCTCCCTTGAGTCGTCCCCTTGCGCTATTCTCTGTTGGGTAACCGTCTGAATATCACCTGTGCTATGCATTCCATTCGCTGCATTTAGGCTACCAGTGGACGGCCCAGTAGGGCCTACTATCATAAGATCCCCCTGTAGGCTTAAATCAACTGTTGTCGCTGCGTCAGTAGTGTCAGTAATGTCAGTAGTGTCAGACTGAATCGCATGGGCTAGAGTGGATTGGATGAAATGCACCCGTCCACAGGGCGTTAAGCAAGAGGCTATATTTCCCAAGGAGGATCGCTTCTTAGCTATTAGAGAATCCAATGATAGTCTGTGCTCAGTCAATTGGATCTCATGTGCTAGAAGCGATTCAGCTCTTATGATAAAGGCATCTAGAGTCCCTTTTACCCCTCCCTCTGCCCTCAGCTGGGAGTTCTTAGTTTTGACCATGATCAGATGAATCGGGGCTAAGTATCCCAGTTGTAGGCCCCGTCATATTAAGTGCACAAAACTAGGAAGATTACGATGCCAAAAACAGATCAGACTCAACACGAATCCCACAGCATTAATACAGTCTACCCCAATACAATATACGTTATACCAGGACAGTCATTTGTGCAGCTTATAGTAAAGTCACCTGAATAGCAGCACGAGATATATGTCTGCTAGTGTCCAGGCATATACGTTGGACTATTCAGTAGGCGACTAGAACCATGGGCAGGTGAACGGGACATGGCCCAGCCCGGCCTCCTTTGGCCTCTGATGGCCGCAGACGGCCCGCCCTTTGCCTGGGCTTAGCCCGGCTTAGCCCGCGCACTGTCCCGCAACGCGGGGGCTGTGCTGCAATTTAAAGCGCCTCCAGGCGCGTATGCTACCACGCCGGCTTCCGGCTTAGGCGCTGAGTACCCTGGGAGATGGAGTCCCCCTCCTCACAGTGGCCGCGGAGTTGGCAAATGCGGCGGCGGGAGGGAGACAGGGTGATCATGAACAGGCACCGGTAAGTACTATGTCCCAAACAAAATGAAAACTGGCCACAAACTGTTGATGGGAGATTTATTTGTTATGATGTTTCCTAATTTCCTCATTTACTGCAGTCTCCTCAGAAGGAAATGCTTTCAGTTTTTTACTTTGATTCCATCAAGAAGGTATTCAGATATGTCACACATTTGCCATAAATTCTGAATGTTAGCACTCTAGTTGCTCATTAGATCACTGTAGTAAAGCTACTGCTCACCACGGAAGTCTGCTACTGGTATTAAAAGTGCATGTTTCAGTCTGCATATCAGAATTTTTTAATGAAATAGAAGAGGATTTGAGAAGTCACTCAAAATGTGCCCTAATTTTTCTTTCTTCAGCACTAATCATAATTTCTATGGCAAAATGAACCCCCTCATTGTGTTCCTTTTTAAATTAAATGTTTTAAGTGTTACCACTTTAATCCAATCAAGATGGCTTCAGGTGTGCCATACTTTTGTCATAAGTAAAACAGTAAGCGCTCTAGTTGTTCGTTAGAACACTCTGGGACATTCTGTCATTGGGCTATACTTGGGCTACATCTGGGTGATATTTGGGCTACATTTGGGCTCTTTTGTCTCTCGTTGCCATTTTGGGAGACGTATTTGTTATAAAGTTCCCTAATTTCCTCATTTACCACAGTCTTCAGTAGGAAATACTTTCAGTTTTTTACTTTGATTCCATCAAGAAGGCATTCAGATGTATCACACATTTGCCATGAATTCAGAATGTTAGCACTCTATTTGCTTATTAGATCACTGTAGTAAAGCTACTGCTCACCAGGGAAGTCTGCTGCTGGTATTGAAAGTGCATGTTTCAGTCTGCATGTCAGAATTTTTTAATGAAATAGAAGAGGTTTTGAGAAGTCACTCAAAATGTACCCTAATTTTTCTTTCTGCAGCACTAATCATACTTTCTATGGCAAAATGAACCCCCTCATGTTGTTCCTTTTTACATTAAATGTTTTAAGAGTTACCACTTTATTCCAATCAAGATGGCTTCAGGTGTGCAATACGTTTGTCAAAAATAGGACTGTTAGCGTTCTAGTTGTTCTTTAGAATACTCTGGGAAGCTGCAGTAGAACACAAAGGAATCAACTGACAGTCTCTGCCCTTGTTGGATGTACATGTTTTACTGAGAATTTCAGACTTCATTCTCACATGACTGAGAAAGATAATGTGAATTTACAGAAAATATGCTCTCAGTTTAGCTTATAGATCACCTTCCAAACCTCTGTGGGAAAAGCATGAGAAAATAGTTTTCTCTCAAACATGAATCATGATATCACAGCAGAAGGCTTTTTCACATGGTAAAATCACCTTAGAACACACCACAATTCCTAAAATGAGGATGGTACCATCAACAAATGATTTATAACGTAACTAAAGTCTTAAAACCTTCTATTAACTGCAATGCTTTTTAATGAGGTGCTATCATGTATATTGGTCCCAAGATGGCTGCCAACACTTCTTGGATGAAGTACTGACAGCCAATCAGATCTCACGATGAGATGTGTGGTTAGGCTCTATCATTTTAACTCTAATTTTCTCAGGAACTACTGAACGGATTTACACCATTTAAGCAAAAGGCACGAGTCTGAACTGAGGACTACCTCTTTGCCAAATTTGGTGTAATTCCGTTCAGCAGTTCGGGCTGTAGCTGCGTCAACAAGTCCTACGGGAAAATGCATGGGGAAAACGCGTTTTGGGACCCCCCTTTTTTCTCGGCCCCCGCTTGACAAATCACTGTGACATTTTCTGGATAAGAGCGGACCGGAGCTGGCCAAAAGTTTCGAAAATTTTGCGAAGATTCGTCAATCGGCGCCAACATTATTCCAAATAGAATGTTGCGGATTTCCTATGGAAAATAGGTCCTAACTATAACTACCTACTGGCGACCGCCAGTAGATAATATGTATGTATATATATATATACATGTATATAGAGAGAGATTGAGAGATACATAGATATATACATATATGTGATGTGAGAAAGGTGGTGCAAACTACCGAAACGCGTCAGAGCACCTGTTAATAAACTTTTAAAACTTGATTCCAGCTACGTCTGTGTGGAAACAGCAGAGCAGGAGTGGAAGCGTGCGTATATATATATATCATTAAAGCGTGAGAAACAAAATACCTACTCTGTTGAAATAAACAGTTTGAATAAAAATGAACAAAAACATATATGTTCCTGTGTATTACCAGATCCAAATGACATTGATTTGAACTTTCAATGTTCACCTTTATCACACTTTGATATTTTTTATCCCAAAACAGATTCTAAGCTGAGATGTCTGAGCCGTGGAGACAGTGATCTGAGATTGATTCTTCTGGGCAAATCAGGAGCTGGGAAAAGTGCTTCTGGAAACACCATATTGGGTGAGGATAAGTTTACCAGCAGAGCCAGCTCAACATCAGTGGACCTGACGTGTAAGAGTGAGATGGTGTACTGGAGAGGGAGGCAAGTTATAGTCACTGACACTCCAGGCTTCTGTAATACAGAGCTAAAGTATGATCACGTTTTGAAAGTGATTCATACAAGTATCTCAGCGCAGAGGCCTCAAGTCCTTGTGTTGGTGGTGAAGATTGACCGATATACATCAGAAGAGATGAAAGCCATTAAGAAAATCAAGAATATGTTCGGAAATCAAGCAGCAGACAACATGATTGTCTTGTTCACAAAAAAAGATGATTTACAAGGTGTGTCCATCCAAGAATACATAAATATTTCTGGAAGAAATCCCCTAGGAAAGCTAATTCAAATGTGTGGGGGCCGGTACTGTGCTTTCAACAATAGAGCACCGCCTGGGGAATGCCACGAGCAGGTTGATGAGTTTCTTACCAAGGTTGCGCAAATTGTAAAGCAGAATGGAGCAACTTTCTACAGCACTACAAACGATTACCAAAGCAAAAAAGGGGCAGGTGGAATGCACATCAAGAAAAGGAAAGAAAAATTAGGAAAACAGGGAAAGGCACAAAAAAAGAATGGCTCATGTGATGAGGTGAGCAGTGGCTCTAGTGAAAACGTTATCCACAACTCTAATAACAGAAATGTTCCACAAAATCAAATTTACATAGAAAGAGTGGAAATGACAGAGGGAGAGAAACAAAGTATAACAAGCCAAATGGACAAAAACAAAACTGAGTCAAACACACATCTAGGCCGAGACAGAATGCAGAAAGCAGAAGAAAATGACAAGCAATGTTACAAGCAAAGTGAAAAAGAAAATGAAAAGTGTATCAGCAGTTTAGGAACAACTCCAATTCCCAGAGCAGCGGGTGGATTTCCGGATCGCTGTAACATCTGTTAACACTTGTAAGGTTTCTGTGAAGGAACGTTCACTTGGTGGCAGTGGGGTAGAGGTGTAAGCACAAGAGAAAAAGTAAAAGACTGTTCCGGACTGTAAAGAAAAAGCAATATCAGTGACCCCAACATTTGGCAAAATATGGTTATAGTTATGTCTCTAAATTAAATTAAACTAAATTAAACATTTTTTTTTGTTTTAGCACTGATACTTCTGTGCCATTACCTTTTATAATATATGGGATTCTGCAATTCCCCTATAAACTCCTGTCTATAATTTCTTTATAATTGGCTGCTTGTGACGCACCCTGTCTCCAATTATAAAGAACAGAGGTCGGGGCTCAACTGTAATAAGTTATTATGGTCGAACACTGATGGCCTAACTGGCAAAGCCAGCAGCCCAGATCAAAGCTGTCCAGGTCACTGAGAAGCTGTTTAAAGCAACAAAATCTAAAGTTGCTTTTGTTTGTTCTGCTAATTTTTTCTAGATTACAGTTACTAGCAGAAATAACATGTTTATTTTTTGCATTCCATAGATAAATATACAACATTTAAAATATTTCTAAATGTTTCTACACATTCTGAACTAATGCAGCTTTTCTTTCTTAAACTGACTTGTATTGAGCTGTTTCTAATATCTTTTTTCAAAAAACATCTAACAGGTTTTTGATGTGTTTAACTTTGCACTAGAGGTTCTATTTTTATTCTTCATGTTTTCAAACATCCTGTTTCTTTCAAATTAAAGAGCTACACACCAAGATTTTCAGTGGTTTGTGGGAGCGATGGTGATGTGACCATGTGTTACATAGGATAAAGTGCCCCAGCCGTACATGATAAGGATATTGCAAGTCACCTTGGAGATCCATAACCTTATAAAGGAACTCGGCATTCAGCCTTTTTCCTCTCTATATTTATGGAACTCCTTGGTGACTTGCAATATCCTTATAATGAATGGCAGGGGGGTACTTTATCCCTTATATAATCTGTCTCACAATGAACTTAGCTGCCTGAGCCATGATGTTCCTAAAGTCAGCCACAGATGCACTAAGGTGATGATGCTGTGTTTTAACCTGTAATGCAAATTTGCTTTTGGTCAATTATTGAGAGGATTTGTACCACACAGGTGTGCAAATCAGTTGAAAAGTGATAAGTATTGATTCATTAAGTTCAAGCGGAGCGAGATGTCATAGTGATCCCCAATTCTTAACTTGGGGTACAGTGTCCTTCAAATTAAAACTGATCACTGATATCACCAAAAGTTCCTATCACTTGCTCATGATATCACTGCAATATGATTTGAATTTTGGATGCCACAGAGGTGGCACTGCCAGTAGATCAACGATAGGTACTTCTAGGAAACCATGAAAAACAGGGCTTTAAGTTTATGCTCCATGTAGAGATGTAGTTAGAGCAGAAAATAATTTTGAAAATTGGAGGAGATCTCTCGTACTTTTAAAATTAAAATTGAGGTGTAGTTTGTTATTTAAAACCTAGTCTTGGCACTATTTATGTTTGACTACACACAAAATAAGCCAGTGTCCCTCATGGATCTCATGAAAAACAAGAATTCTCAATCATACATGGCAGTGCCATATTAAAGCAGTGTGTCTGGTCCTCAAGACCAAAGAAACCACTGAATTGAATTAGACCGAGATGGTCCTTCTAGTTAACATAGATGTTGGTCCTTTTCTGGGACACTGAAAATAACTACTAATTTGCCATAGTCTAGGACTCCCAAATATCTGATGTTAAGACACATTGTGGCATTGAGTTATACTCCGTAAAACACTGTTTGCCTGTGGAGGATAAATATCCACCTCTATATGAGAGCAAACATATATCTGTATGTCGTATTTAACTTTGGTGCACAATAAATGATATGTGCTGACTCCTGGTGTGCCGCATCCCGTTTTTTTCTGCTATTGAGGCGGATTGGAGGACTCCCTTACAAAGTTGTCAAGAGTTTATTCACACCACTAACACCAAGGCATTTAGACACAAGGTCCTGATCATCGTTGGGTAAGTCCTACATTAATTTCTTTTCATACTGATATTTCATGTTGCCCTTAATGAAGCATTATGGGAATTGTAGTTCCTATGTACATTATATACAAACTATGTTCCGTAGATCATTATTCAACACTTGCAAAGATGAATTTCATAGATCAAATTGTACCACATCAAGACAGTTCGAAACGCTTAACCTTCCTGAAATAAAACTCTGATTCATCTTCCGAGAGCGAGTCCTTCTTTGATGAAGATTCTTGTGTGGAATATATATATGTCTATATATATATACATATTCAATGAAAAAACCAAAGGTTTCACACATGTTATAGTTAGCTGGACATTTCACTCGTAAAAAACCAATGAAATTTCCCGGTTATAGTTAGTTCAGCTAACTATAACTCGCGCGCCCGCAATGCACTACTGATGACGTCACATATTACATCACTCATGACATGGTCACTGACATCACTCATGACATCACTGATGACATCTCAAATGACATCACTGATGACATCACTGATGACATCATCCAGTGATTGTGTGTTTTTCTGAAAATTAAATATGTTTTATATTTATGTATATCTCAAGGTCAATGGAAAAATAAATGGGTATATAAGTGTCTAAATGGATGATTTTTTTTTAAATTTTTTTTGTGCAACTGACTAAGTGTATCATAGTGAATACATGGCTTACTGAGTAATGTTTAAATATGAAAATATCTGTATCAGTTTCTCACTTTGTGTATAAGTGGCTGCATGGGTTGGTGAGTAGCTACATGAGTGTCTATATAGGTTATTAGTTGGTTTTTTTATCAGTATGAGTGTCTGAGTTTCTGTATGGTTCGGTGGGGGGTATTACTTAGTGCATAGGTGCATGAATGAGTGACTCACTGTTTGTATGTGTTGAATACAGCATGTGTGCAGGACTGTATGGGTGGATGAGTGTGTGCATGGGTGTGTTAGTGAGTGAATGACTGTCTCTATAGTGTCTTTATGAGTAACTACATATCTATTAAACTAGTATATGTGACTATTGGTGTATATAAGTGAGTATATGTGACAGTGAGAGATTGAAAGAGTTCCTGTATGAATAAGTATGTGTTTCTATAAGTGATTGTTTTTTAGACTAACTATGTGTAAGTTTCCGTAGAAGTAAGTGTGGTGGTGTGTGTATAACTGTATAAACTAATAAATGGATGTTTGATTCTTTATTAGCATGAGTGACTATGTGTGTGAGTAACTCTATGGATGAGTGGCGTTGTGTAACAGGATGTATAGGTGTATGAATACATATGGTGAGTGAGTACATGTATGAGTGACTGTAGAGGACTGTTGGTGAATGAATGTATGTGTATGTGGTTCTTAGAATTACTGAATAGGTTGTTGTAACTGATATTGGTATGTTCATTATTTTGAACATTTTAGTTTCT
This sequence comes from Triturus cristatus, assembly GCF_964204655.1. Taxonomy (NCBI): domain Eukaryota; kingdom Metazoa; phylum Chordata; class Amphibia; order Caudata; family Salamandridae; genus Triturus; species Triturus cristatus. The sequence continues at coordinate 870,574,838 of NC_140593.1, forward strand.
ATTTTTGAATGTGTGTATCAAAGGTTAATTTTCAGAAAAACACACAATCACTGGATGATGTCATCAGTGATGTCATCAGTGATGTCATTTGAGATGTCATGAGTGATGTCATGAGTGATGTCAGTGACCATGTCATGAGTGATGTAATATGTGACGTCCTCAGTAGTGCATTGCGGGCGCGCGAGTTATAGTTAGCTGAACTAACTATAACGGGGAAATTTCATTGGTTTTTTACGAGTGAAATGTCCAGCTAACTATAACATGTGTGAAACCTTTGGTTTTTTCATTAAATTTCTAAGGTTTTTTAAATGCTAATTCCTAACTATAACGTGTGTGAAACCCATGGTTTTTTCAGTGAATTTGCAAGGTTTTTTAAATGCTAATTCCTAACTATAACGTGAGTGAAACCCATGGTTTTTTCAGTGAATTTGCAAGGTTTTTTAAATGCTAATTTTGGGGGGTTTTTTTCTTTTTTTTTTTACATATTTTTATTTTAATTTTCTATCCTTTTTTAAAGACTATGGTTAAATTTTAAAAATTCTACAATATGTTTTTTTTTAACCATTTTTATAAAATAAACAGGTAAGATTTATTAGTATAACATATTTTTTTTTTTTTCCTTTTTTTTATTTTTTTATTTTTTTTTAACGTGCGCGTACGGTAAGCGCACGTCTTGCTTTAATTACGTTAGATTTCTACGCTGTTTGCGTTCATTTATGCAATTTGGGTAGACGCACGTCACGCGCGCACAGCGCGTAACGCGTACGCTGCACGCGCACGTTACGCGGAAGTGAAGGGGCGTGCCTGTTTTGCGCATGCGCGCGTGCGCGTGTCTTTTTTACGCGCATGCGTACTTTTGCCGTAAGCGCTCCGTAAGCGCACCGTAAGCGTAACGTACGCGCACGGTAGATCATGTGATCAAGAAACAAGACTTTTGATTGGTTTTTACAACTTTCAGTTCTAGAACTCTCCTACACCACACCCATTCCCCTCATTTCTGCTTGTGATCCCTTAGGAGAAGGAGCTGGGTTGTCTTTGTGATACGATGGCAGAACAGCAGAGCTCTTCTGAGAGTGAGGCTAGCAGCACTACCTTGAGGCAGAGAAGGAGGAAACAAAAGACCTCTTTCATATGGGAGTATTTTACTTTTCCAGAGGGCAAGAAAAAGGTAAATGCACCCTTAGTGACTTGTAAGCTGTGTAAGCGTGTACTTTCAAGAGGGAATCCCAACAAGAAGTATTCCTTCGGGAATCACACCATGTTGAGACACCTTAAAGATGTACACGGAAGGACACATGCTCGACATACTGAAGGTAACCCTTCAGTAAGTCAACCAAGCACATCCACAGCAGCTCAGCCTGGTCCATCATCTGCAGGGCCGAGTCCATCTTCGGCAGGTCAGGTGAGCCCTTCATCTGTGGGGGGAGCATCTCCTTTTTCTCGTCCTCTGGAAATTAACCCTCGGTTTCTGAGGGTTGAAATACGGTGCGCCACTTGTCATGATCTAATTTGTCATAGGGAGACCAGTATTTCCCTAGTGAACATTAAAATAGATCAGCACATTTGTCGTACCGACTAATATTCCCATTCTTTCTTTCCTCTGTCCCTGCATGAACACAACGGCTCTTTTAAGAGCCAACCTTACCTTTCAACTTTTATTTATATATTTTTTTAAACTTTTTTTATTTTTTTTTTTACCGTACGCGTACGGTACACGTAATTATTATTTTTTTTAAAAAAAAAACACTAAAAATCAATTATCACATTACAAGGTCCTTGAGAGACTACAATGAAAAACTGAAAATGTGATTGTGGAGAAGTGGAAAAAAGGGACCATGAAATTTTTGACTTACCATACCCACTCAAAAAAATATTTATTCATTTAAATTTATTTTTAATTGCTTTAAAAATGGTTCTAGTTTTCGGAAATTTTCTATCTCAATCTGAAAAAAAAGAAAAAAGTATTAATATTTAATAAAACATTTTATAATACAGTACATATATTTACATATTTTTCAAAAAAAGTTTTGCCTTTTTTTTGCTGTTTTCAGAATATATTGCATTTCACTATAAATTGTGAAAGCAATTGCATTCATCGTTTAACAGCGGGCAAAAAAAAAATTAACAATCTCAAAGATTGTTTTAAAAAAGCCCACAATCTCTTTTTGCATAAACATAACTTTATAGAAATGCATAATATTCTTAAAAAATATCATCTAATATCAATACTTATTTCTTTAAAATACCATCTGATATTTTTGTTTCAGAAGTATAATCACAAAAATATATCTCAAATAACTCCACAATACATCTGATTCCATTTCCTTTAGGCCAAATAGTAATTTTAAAATTCTTTTTTGATTAAATTTCCAATGGTAATCCAATAAAAATCTAAAGTTTAAATTGTACAGATCTCACCGATTGTCTGTAACATTTTGGTTTCCGAAAGATTAATTAATAATTAAATAAGTCCCGAATAGAATTGTTTACCTTTCCGCATGGCCAAATAGTAATTTTAAAAATCTTTTTGGAATAAATTTCCAATGGCAATCCAATAACATTCCAAAATTTAAATTGTGCAGATGTTACCGATTTTTTCAAAATTTTTGGGTTTTCCAAAGTTTCATTAAAAATTGAAAAAGTCCACATTACAATTGGTTACCTTTCCATTAGGCCAAATGATAATTTGTAAAATCATTTTTTTTGAAAATTCCAATGGTAATCCAATAAAATGGTAAAATTGTTTTGTACAGATCTTGCCAAGTCTCTCTAAAATTTTGGTTTCAGGAAGATTAGATAGGAATTTGCTAAATCAAAAGGCAAACGTTGCTTAAAAATCAATTGGGAATCATTACAGAGTGTCCAGCCTTTTTCACATTTAAGATAAACTGTGTAATGACCAGAAGTTACAGTAGGTCCATCATGGAAAATTATTGCAACTGTTACAAAAGTTTTTACTGAAATTGATAATTGCTGTCCTGTAAACTTCTTTATTAAAGTATCTAATTTTGAACCATCAGCTTTACAGCGTTGCATCATTAAAATTACATACTGTCCGTATTCCTTTAAAATTAACGTTGAAAACATGTCAGATTGACACTCACTGCATTCCATGCTATGATTAGCATCTTTAACTAATTTAGCAAAAGTGACTGTTTTACTTTCTGGCAATGTTAAATAAATAAACCTTTCAGAATCAACATTAGAGCCACATATATTATAACAGTTTTCACAACTATGTTCCCATTTATAAGAGAGACCAAATAAATTTTCAATGGGAACCCCTTCTTCTTCCAGTACCTGAAGAAAAAACATCAAGAATTCCTGTGCGTCTTGCTGTACATTTTGAGAAAACTGTGTTCGTCCTGAACATACATCTAAAAGTTTTCTAATTTCAGTAGCACTTTCTATTTGAGTTTTATCATTACTCAGCTTTTGAAAAAGGAGACTCAACTCAGAACAGAATCTTTTTCCCTGATTTACTATTATCTGCTCTTGCACACTTTCCAGATAAAATACAACATTCAGCACTACATTAGCGTAGCAGTTGACACCAGAGCTATTTTCAAAATGACATCCTACAACCTGTTCTTCATTTTCCTTTTTCTTTTTGCTTGCAATTACATCACTCCTCTTTTTTTTCCTCCTCTCTACATCTTCATTACAGATATTCTCATTTCTCCTTTTACGAGAAACTACACGTTTCTCCAACACAGGATACTGACCTAAATGAGGAGCATAGCTTCTTCTTAATCTATTATACTCCTTTACACAATTTGTATCAGCACTAACTTTTGAGTCATCAAAGTCTATCATGAATAAACCTGATAATGTTTTCACTCATGACAAAGCAACATATGCCATACCTTCTTTGAACACAGTTGAACCAATGTTCACAAATGCACAATCTATAGTCAATCCTTGAGACTTGTGAATAGTTACAGCATATGCTAGAGAAAACAGAAACTGCTTCCTACGTACATATAAGTCTTTCACAAGCATGAAACGAACTGAACAACGACAAATATCTTTAACTTCTTCTATCTGATCAAATTTTATTTTTAAACATTCAATTCCATCTTTTTTCTGATAATTAATAAAACCCACAACTCTTCCCATAGCTCCATTAACTAAACCTTTTTCAACATCCAAATTTCTCCTTAAAAATACTCTACAGTTCATGCAAACATATAGATTTTTTCTAATCCAGCTGTTTTGGAAATGTTCTTCTCTAGTGAATCCAATTTATTTTTCAGTGTGCCTGTTAATGTGATAGTAATTCTTCCATCCTCAATTTTGTCCACTGCTTCCAATTTCCTGATATCTTCCTTTTCCAATTTCAAAAGCTCCTCATTGAATATTGAGCATTCACGTAGAGTTGGCATTAAGCAGATGACACTTTTCTTTTCTGCAATGTTCTTGTATATCTTCTCTGCAAGTATTTCTTCCTTTGGAAATAAATTATGTAGCAACCGACTCTGTAATGCTTTTGTGCCAGCTTCAGTGAGTAGTCCAATTCTGATATCTTTCAGAATACTTCCATATTCTTCATCGTTTGCTTGCCTCATATTAGTAGTAAGTTCCTTGTACTCAAAGAAGGACCAAATATTTGCATTACCGATGCTTCCCAATGACTTCTTTGTGTCTTCATGTGTCACAGTATTAAACACTGGTTGTCCTTTAACTGGAGTAAGCTGTAGAAGATCCCCAAAAACTATGACATGTTTTCCACCAAATAACCCGTCATAGTCTGTCCTTAGAATTTGCTGCATTCTTAAATGCACAAAGGCAAGCATTAAGTTTGATACCATGCTCACCTCATCAATAATGAGAACTTGCATCTTCTTCAATACTCTTGAAACTTCCAAGCATGCTTCTCCAGTTAGCTTGTTGTATTGTATTTTGTTCTCATGCTCCACTGGTAACATTAGCAAATGATGTAAGGTGATTCCTTTTATGTTATATGCTGCTAACCCAGTTGGAGCAGTAACCACACAAGACAAAGTAGAATCCGTTTTTTGCTGTAGGTAGCTTCTGATGACTTTTATTAAGAAACTTTTTCCAGTTCCAGCTTGTCCACTTACATACATCCTGATTGGATGAAATGATGTGCATGAGCACTCTTTTTTTTCATGTAGAAATCCGTGATCAATTTTGTTTCTGATCTCTTCATAAATTTGTTGCTGCTCTTCGTTCAGTTGTCTTTCCAAATTTTGTAAGTCTATAAATTCTTCTTGAGCTTGATTTATAGCCGTTTCCACTTCATTCATGGCTATTGATGCTTCATTTTCAACGATTGGTTGTCCTAGGGGATCTTGACTGAGTGTTCCTGAACTTTGGCTGTCCTGAGAACTGTCTCTAGCTACTTCTGCTGCAATTGTAGTTTCCTGTTCAATTTCTTCATTTAACATTTGCAGATAAGTTGAGAATGTACTGCATTGTATGCTGTCTTTGCAAGCATTAAAAGAATCTTCATAGCTTTGAAATTCTCCCAGTAGTTCATCCTCTGTACGCCATGGTTTAAACAGCTGTAAAAGAGCCAAGTAGTAAAATTCCTTTTTGTCAGTACTGTCGCAACTCAGCTTCCTGTGATTTATCAAACTTCCTTTTGTTTGCTTCACCAAACATCCTTCCTCACCAATGACTTTATATTTTCCATTGTTGATGTCTTCTGCGGCTTTCCGTGAATAAATGTAGTTCTGCAGCACTTCATACAGACACATGTTCTCCAGATGATGACTTCTCTTTGGGTAATATGTGTCCAACATGTTTGATTTCAAAATATCTGTACTTTCTGGGTCATTCTCGGCCAAATATTCAATTTCTCCAACAGATTTCAGTACCCGATTTCTCATTGCTGCAAGGCCTAAACTTGCCCAAATTATTCTTCTTGATTTCGAGTAGAGACTTGCAGAAGATAACCTATCTGAACATTCGTAGGATCCAATTTCTCGATGCGATAACATCTTTAAACTGAAACTGTACAGCTTCTTACTGACAGTCTTCTCGTGAGAAATCTCTTCCCACATTTCCTTCAATTCTGTTTTTTCTGATTTCGTAATGTAAGACGTTACATATCGAGCAACAGCAATGGAATTGTCAGCTACATACTGTATATCCATGTTAGCATTCCACATGGATAAAATGACTGGGTTGTAGTCATTTATATTTTTTGATTCTTCTTTTCTTTTAAGGTTGTAGGTATTCTTAGGTGATTTTCTTGTGATAGTATGTCTCACAGATGACATAAAACTGTTTACTCTTCCATTTGAAAGAACAGGTCTAGGAAATCCAAATCGACATTTAGTGTAGTATTTATCTTTGCTCTTGTATTTCCGTCGACAGTATTTTCCACACCGATGACTTTGGAAACGTAAAACTTGCTCCTTTAACTTTTTCTCTTCTGTGCTTTTTGGTATAGCACATGTTGCATATTCTTCAATGTAAGATAACACTGCTTTATCAGCATCTGTTCCAAACTTTGGGGCATCCTTGATCCACAACAGCATATGAATATGAGGAGCACCTCTTGCCTGGTACTCTTTTCTCCAAAAGAAATCCACTACTTCTCCTAGAGGTGGATTTTTTTTATTGCAGATGAAGGACATCATAGCCTCAAATCTATGATTGAAATATCTGCAAACATTAACCGGATCCAATGAGCACAGTTCTCCTGCTGTCTTGTATTCGATGTTTTTAATGTTTGAATTTGCCTCTCGTAGAAAATCCAGTAAATCATCCCAAGCGTACTCAGCACAGCTTAGGGTAACGAACCATGTTGGTGTTCCTAAATTCCGTAACATGCATTTTAATTCACCATGGCGTCGGTACCAATATTCATTTGTCCCACGCTGACAAGCCATCAGATTGATCAGTTGTGTTTCCAAATGATCATCTCGGTGCTGCACTTTCTCCATAAAATCCTTAGCAGACACATTTTGTAAATGTACTCCACTTTTTAAAATGTGATTTACTGCATAAGACAGTGCAGACAAGTCGCTTTCAAATAAAAGATGGAACAAATAAGGAATACTTTGTTGAAATCTGGGATCTTCAGCATATAGTCTTGTAGTCCGATACTCAGAAGCTGGAATCTGTTCTGGACGTTCATCGTATCGTCCTCCTTTTCCTTTAGGAAACAGCTGGGGAAAACATCGAGCTTCCAAGCTCTCCTCCCATACACTCACGGGAGTTCCTTTTGCTTTCTTGATCTGAAACAGATCAATATTGTCTCCCATAACTTCTTTTGAATGAAGAGGATGTATGCTAAAATGTTCATAAATTTCTTCTTCCTTTGACTTGTCCACTTTTTCAATTTGTCCAGTTGGTGTTTCTGTGTCTTCTTGTAAATCTTCTTCTTCTTCTTCTTCTATATAAATTGATTCATACCATTTGTTATTCCTTTTCAAATACAAATTTGCTCTTTGTACTTTCCGTACATCTACCAGCTCCTGCCAAATCTTCTTATTCTTTGTAGGTACACCATTAACCAGAATAATTAATGGTTCAGTTTCCAAAGTATCCGCATCAATAGTTTCCATATTTTTTTTCAAATCCAAGGGCAAATACACCACTCTACCTTTTAAACCTCTCAGTAAATCTGAAGGAGGTAATTTACCAGTTTTGGGCTCCATACGTACTATGGTCTGGAACGGATGAACACATTGAATGAGTATAGACTCATATGTATTTAATTCAGAAAGTTCAGCAGGAATAGCATCCAATTCTAAATTATTATGTACAGCTCTGGTCGGCATTCTATTTTCCTCTAACTTGTTGTAACAGTATTTACAAATACGCTGATCTTCACCCAATTCAAAACAATTTTCAAGAAATATATATGTGGCAAAATCCTTCCACTTATAATTATCTTCATTTTCACTCTTTCTGTAGAGATCAACATTCCTAGTTTGTTTTCTATAATGAGTTCTGCGGCAACAAATACAAGTAATATTTGGTCTTTCATTAGAGGTTATTGCAAATTTTGTTATGTGATCATTAAATGTCTTACTTACAGAGGGTTCTACATTCTCTTCCACTTCTTCCTCATTTACTGTGTCCTTTTCTGCACTGTTTTGTTCAGGACCAAAGTAACAAAACTGAATTTCATCAACAACCTTCTCTACATCTGATACCGATCCACGGCACAGAGCCCTATTCAATTCATCTAACTTTATTGCTGGACTTTTAGCAAAATACAACCGTCTCACAAACTTTCTCATTTCAGTATGATGAACAGCCAGCATTCTAAAATGATGGAAAACACTATTACACACTTTTCTAGATAGACAAGCCAGAGAATGACCCTGCAAACCAGTATTCTCTCTCACTCTGCATGGATCTAGACTTTGAAGCTCCTTAATCTTCTGTTTTACACTTTTTTTACTATATTCTCTTAGAAACTCACGAAATTTATCAATAGATTCCTGACGCACAGTGCAAATACTACTACAATTCCAAGTGTACACTGGGGCTTTAGGACGTCTCCCCATAGCCTCATCCGCCATCACTTGTACCTCATCTCTTGGAACCATTATCTCCTTCTCCATTATGCAACCATTTTTCACTTCGTAAGCACGACCTCTGGTGTCAACTGCATGCAGCAAACTATTACTTTGAAAATAGCTCTCTTCATTAAAAAAAGGTTCACTACTTGAACTATGCATCCATTTTCCTAAAAACACTTTACAAAAGTTTGTTCTGTTCACTACTCTTTTCCTTTTGCTTTGTGATTTCAGTACATTAACCATTTTATCTAATGTACGCATCCTATTCAAAATTAAAATGAATAGTTTCCCTTTTAATTCTAATGCCTTTGCTGCAATGGCTTCAATTTCTTTTTTTCTCTTGTAAAATTTAGCCTTTTGCTTATATTTCTTCACATCCTTTATCAAATTGGACATAACTCTTCTCTGAAACATTTTTCTACGTATCTCTTTAAACGCTGTTTTTCTGTTTAAGTTAATCTTTTTAGTTGCAGAAGGTATATTTGCATTAACTAAATTCTCAATTTTTTCCTGTCCTTTTCTATTGAAAACATTCTTTCCAGTACAGACATTTTGTACATTTTTCCTTTTTTTGAATATGTTCTTTAAAAAATCTTTTGTCTGCTTACCAGAAGATTTTTTCTTTTTCCCAACATGAGCATCTCCAACTAACTTAGGTCCTCCAGTTGTCTTCAAATATAGGTTTTTTTGTGGTCTTTCTTTACTCTGGATTTTGTAGGCATCTTAAATTTTGTTCACTGCTCTTCAGCAATACCTGAAAAAAACTAAAAAAAATTCCTTTATTTTATTTAAATATATTACTACATTTTTTATGTTCTTTAGAAATCTTAAAATACTATAAACCCCTTTCCTATAAATGAAAATCACAATAACACCTTCACAAATTAAATATCTAAAAATAATTCCTGTGTGCACACAAAGTCATGCTTTGAAATTAGACAGAAAACGAAATTTCTTTGCCAATTGCAAAGCATATTTTCTACTACTTTTTAGGCAAGTGAAAAGTACTTTTACAGACTGACACATTATGAATCCACTTTTCAGATTCTGATAAAAGCACATGTCCAAACAGCTTTTTCAGACCAGCACCATGTGTAACCTGGGTGACTGACTACACTCCAGCAAGGGCAACCAGCCTTAGTGATGCTGAATGTATTTGCATTACTGACTGAAACCTCAAACCCCACTCGCTTGTGAATACTGTGCATGATTCCACAGGGTAAGCAGCTGGGTGTGTGCTAAGAGTGTGCTTCTGCACAAAAAAATGGCTCCCCCTTTCCATCTAATGCAACTGTGAAATCACCAGAGCAATACGCAATAAATCTCTGCCTGTAATTCCGCTTTGCACACAGAGTCATGTTTTCATATTAGTCACAAAACAAAATTTCTTTGCCAATTTGAAAGCACACTTACTACTCTTTTTTTTGGCAAGTGATAAACACTTTTACAGACTGACACATTTTAAACCAACTTTTCAGATTCTTAAAAAAGCACATGTCCAAACTGCTTTTTCAGACCAGCACCATGTGTAACCTGGGTGACTGACTACACTCCAGCAAGGGCAACCAGCCTTAGTGATGCTGAATGTTTTTGCATTACTGACTGAAACCTCAAACCCCACTCGCTTGTGAATACTGTGCATGATTCCACAGGGTAAGCAGCTGGGTGTGTGCTAAGAGTCTGCTTCTGCACAAAAAAATGGCTCCCCCTTTCCATCTAATGCAACTGTGAAATCACCAGAGCAATACGCAATAAATCTCTGCCTGTAATTCCTCTTTGCACACAGAGTCATGTTTTCATATTAGTCACAAAACGAAATTTCTTTGCCAATTTGAAAGCACACTTACTACTCTTTTTTTTGGCAAGTGATAAACACTTTTACAGACTGACACATTTTGAATCCACTTTTCAGATTCTTAAAAAAGCACATGTCCAAACTGCTTTTTCAGACCATCACCATGTGTAACCTGGGTGACTGACTACACTCCAGCAAGGGCAACCAGCCTTAGTGATGCTGAATGTATTTGCATTACTGACTGAAACCTCAAACCCCACTCGCTTGTGAATACTGTGCATGATTCCACAGGGTAAGCAGCTGGGTGTGTGCTAAGAGTCTGCTTCTGCACCAAAAAATGGCTCCCCCTTTCCATCTAATGCAACTGTGAAATCACCAGAGCAATACGCAATAAATCTCTGCCTGTAATTCCTCTTTGCACACAGAGTCATGTTTTCATATTAGTCCCAAAACGAAATTTCTTTGCCAATTTGAAAGCACACTTACTACTCTTTTTTTTGGCAAGTGATAAACACTTTTACAGACTGACACATTTTGAATCCGCTTTTCAGATTCTTAAAAAAGCACATGTCCAAACTGCTTTTTCAGACCAGCACCATGTGTAACCTGGGTGACTGACTACACTCCAGCAAGGGCAACCAGCCTTAGTGATGCTGAATGTTTTTGCATTACTGACTGAAACCTCAAACCCCACTCGCTTGTGAATACTGTGCATGATTCCACAGGGTAAGCAGCTGGGTGTGTGCTAAGAGTCTGCTTCTGCACAAAAAAATGGCTCCCCCTTTCCATCTAATGCAACTGTGAAATCACCAGAGCAATACGCAATAAATCTCTGCCTGTAATTCCTCTTTGCACACAGAGTCATGTTTTCATATTAGTCACAAAACGAAATTTCTTTGCCAATTTGAAAGCACACTTACTACTCTTTTTTTTGGCAAGTGATAAACACTTTTACAGACTGACACATTTTGAATCCACTTTTCAGATTCTTAAAAAAGCACATGTCCAAACTGCTTTTTCAGACCAGCACCATGTGTAACCTGGGTGACTGACTACACTCCAGCAAGGGCAACCAGCCTTAGTGATGCTGAATGTATTTGCATTACTGACTGAAACCTCAAACCCCACTCGCTTGTGAATACTGTGCATGATTCCACAGGGTAAGCAGCTGGGTGTGTGCTAAGAGTCTGCTTCTGCACAAAAAAATGGCTTCCCCTTTCCATCTAATGCAACTGTGAAATCACCAGAGCAATATGCAATAAATCTCTGCCTGTAATTCCTCTTTGCACACAGAGTCATGTTTTCATATTAGTCACAAAACGAAATTTCTTTGCCAATTTGAAAGCACACTTACTACTCTTTTTTTTGGCAAGTGATAAACACTTTTACAGACTGACACATTATGAATCCACTTTTCAGATTCTTAAAAAAGCACATGTCCAAACTGCTTTTTCAGACCAGCACCATGTGTAACCTGGGTGACTGACTACACTCCAGCAAGGGCAACCAGCCTTAGTGATGCTGAATGTATTTGCATTACTGACTGAAACCTCAAATCCCACTCGCTTGTGAATACTGTGCATGATTCCACAGGGTAAGCAGCTGGGTGTGTGCTAAGAGTCTGCTTCTGCACCAAAAAATGGCTCCCCCTTTCCATCTAATGCAACTGTGAAATCACCAGAGCAATACGCAATAAATCTCTGCCTGTAATTCCTCTTTGCACACAGAGTCATGTTTTCATATTAGTCACAAAACGAAATTTCTTTGCCAATTTGAAAGCACACTTACTACTCTTTTTTTTGGCAAGTGATAAACACTTTTACAGACTGACACATTATGAATCCACTTTTCAGATTCTTAAAAAAGCACATGTCCAAACTGCTTTTTCAGACCAGCACCATGTGTTACCTGGGTGACTGACTACACTCCAGCAAGGGCAACCAGCCTTAGTGATGCTGAATGTATTTGCATTACTGACTGAAACCTCAAACCCCACTCGCTTGTGAATACTGTGCATGATTCCACAGGGTAAGCAGCTGGGTGTGTGCTAAGAGTCTGCTTCTGCACAAAAAAATGGCTCCCCCTTTCCATCTAATGCAACTGTGAAATCACCAGAGCAATACGCAATAAATCTCTGCCTGTAATTCCTCTTTGCACACAGAGTCATGTTTTCATATTAGTCACAAAACGAAATTGCTTTGCCAATTTGAAAGCACACTTACTACTCTTTTTTTTGGCAAGTGATAAACACTTTTACAGACTGACACATTTTGAATCCACTTTTTAGATTCTTAAAAAAGCACATGTCCAAACTGCTTTTTCAGACCAGCACCATGTGTAACCTGGGTGACTGCCTACACTCCAGCAAGGGCAACCAGCCTTACTGATGCTGTATATATTTGCATTACTGAGTGCAACCTCAAACCCTTAAAGTATTCCTTATTTTTACCAGTACACCTTAATTTATCGTGAAAACATAGTCCATATTATTTTACATGTTCCTCACATTTAAATTTCTCCCAAAACAGAAAATGATAAACACAACTTCAACAAAAGGAATTCCATTTCTATTATTCATTTCTTAATTTACCATATACATCCCCTCTCAAACTCTAAACTCACCTTTAAAATTAGTTAGCTGTGAAAGAAATGTGGCACTCAAACAGCAGATTATCAGAGCCAGGATCTCTGTTCTTTACACCTCTCTCCTCTCAGCAGAACCAGATAATGGCAAACCTTCCCTCTCTTTTTCCACACATATACATGTTAATTTCAAATCTCAGTGCTTCCCCCTTTTTTTCAAATGTAATCACACATTTCTATTGGTTGAAAACCAACCCTTTTCCAAAAGTACCCTTCCCCCAACTTGACTTCTGCCTAGTACCCTTCCCCCAACTTGACTTCTGCCTGCTACCATAGCAACAGCTCATGGAACACTGCTGTGTGGAGTTAGGTCAGAAGTTCACCAAACAATGTTTCAATTCCACAGAGCAAGAGTGCTTGACTTTTCAAACCTAACAGCAAATCCATAGTACTGTTCTTTGGTAACACATTTTTCTGTACCAATACAAAACATGCTTCTATTAATTTACACATACAGCCTAGTTTTTATTCTAGAATGGTATGAAACAGCCAATCAGTTCTTTTTTTTATAAAAAAAATATGTATGCCTCCATTTCCAAACTGTCTTTCATTTCTTTTTACCATTCTACTGAATTACACCTCCTGAGTGCATCCAGTTCTCCTTTGAAGATGTTCACAGTGTGGATTGTAGGGCACAGCTATGTCTTCTGGAGTGAAAAGTATGCAGAGAAAACAGATATGGTGAGAGACCTTGCTTTGCCAAATGTAGACATTAAATGGATTGGTCAGAGAGGGTTAAAGTGGCACCAATTGATGCCATTGGTGAAATCCTTCATGCAAATCCAACACCCTGACCTCATAATAGTGCACTGTGGTGGCAATGACCTAGGCACTTTGACTGGGGTAGGTCTGGAAATGCTTATGAAGGACACCTTTGCACAACTGTTTTCACTTTTCCCTAAAACTGCCTTTGTGTATTCTAACATATGCCAAAGGCAAAAATGGAACTGGTCCAATCATTTCTGTCCGCAGATTGACAAAGCAAGAAAGCACGTCAACAAATCTGTTTCTGCTTTCCTCCATGACTATGGTATGGGTTCCATTTACCACAACAACTTGCGTTACGACATGCAAGACATTTATAGAGGAGATGGTGTGCACTTCAATGATGAAGGGAACAGAGTCTTCCTCTTGAACCTTAGACTCTGCATCGGTACTTACTTGTAGTTACCACTAAAAAATCACTTCATAAACACAACGGCTCTTTTTAGAGCCCCCTAATATCTAAACTCTTAAATCTGCATTTCATTTCTTTTATTTTATTTTTTTTCTACCGTACGCGTACGTTGAGGTTACCGTACGCGTACCCCGCGATTTTTTTTAAAATCAATAAATGTTTTCTTTGTACTTTTCTGTCCTTCTTTGACCCCCTTACAAATGTTAGGGGGTCTGTAACTCTCTCCCTTGCCCCCTTTTCAAGATATCACTCTTTTTTTTCTGAGTGAAACACACGAAATGGCGGCCGCCGCTTCCTGATTTCGACCGATTCGAATGTTTACTAAGATCTAACAGCCAATCAGAATCGCGCTCGCGCATGCCACCGTACGCGTACGGTAAGCGCACCGTAAGCGCACCGTAAGCTGGCTCAGATATATATATTGATTTAAAGGCTATTTTCTCAGAATCTACTGAACAGATTTACACCAAACCTACAAAAGGCACTTCCTTGACCTGAGGACTACCTCTCTGCCAAATTTCAAGTAATTCTGTTCAGCCGTTCGGGCTGTAGCTGTGTCTAAAGGTCCTATGGAAAAATGCATGGGAAAAACGTGTTTTGGGACCCCCCTTTTATCTCCGCCCCCACTTGACGAATCCCCCCGAGACTTTCAGGGTAGGAGCGGAGCGTAGCGCCCCACCTATTTTGAAAAATTTGCGAGGATTCGTCAACCGGCGCCAAAGTTATTCAAAATAGAATGTTGCGGATTTCCTATGGAAACGTGGTCCTAACTATAACTACCTACTGGCGACCGCCAGTAGGTAATATATATATATATATATATGTATATATATATATATATATATATATATTCACTGAAAAAACCATAGGTTTCAGGGGCGTTATAGTTAGGAATTGGCATTTAAAAAACCTTCGAAATTCACTGAAAAAACCATAGGTTTCAGGGGCATTATAGTTAGCTGGACATTTCCCTCATGCAAAACCCTAGAAATTCCCCTGTTATAGTTAGTTCAGCTAACTATAACTCGCGCCCTCGCAATGCACTGCTGATGACGTCACATATTACATCACTCATGACATGGTCAGTGACATCACTGATGACATCTCAAATGACATCACTGATGACATCACTGATGACGTCATCCAGTGAGTCTGTGTTTCTGTAAAGTTTTAATATGTTTAATGTATATAAGGAAAGGCCTGTTGAAGAATGAGTGGGTGTACAAGTGTGTGAATGGATAATTTTCTAGGTGTGTAACTGTCTCTATAAGTGAGTCATTAAATGTATCTTACTGCAGACTAGTGACTAAACTGTGTGAATCTCTGTATGTGTCTGTGTGTTGGTGTCTAAGTGGCTGCATGGTTTTGTGAATAGCTATATGAGTGTCTATATGGGTTATTGATTGGTTGTTTGAGTATCTGTATGGGTGCCTGAGTGTTTGTGTGGGTAGGGTGTGTGTGACTCTGTGCATGGATGTGTGAGTGGGTGTTTCTATGGGTGCATGGTTTTAAGAGTGCAACTGTGATGGACTGAATGGTTGGGTGAGTGTATGTATGGGTGTGTTAGTGATTGAATGTATATCTCAGTTCTACATGTGTCAGTAACTACATATGTGAAACGCAGTGTATATGTGTGTAAGAGTATATAACTATATATATGTGAGAGTGTGTGATTGCGGGAGTGGCTGTATGGATGAGTGTGTGCTTGTATCAGTAATTGTATAAGAGTGTCAGAATTTGTTAGTATTTTTATAAGTAAGTGAACTTGAGTGTGTTTAACTGTATAGGTGAGTAAATTGGACTGTGATTAATTATTTGCATGACTGACTAGGTGTGTCAGTACCTCAATGGATGATTGGCGGTGTGTGAGTGTCTATATAGGTGTATAAATGCATATGATAGTCCTGTACGGAGTGACTGTAAACATGAGTGACTGTACAGGGGAGTGAGTGGTGATGTATGTAGACCTAAGAGTCAATGAGTGGGTATGTAGTTATTGGTATTGGAGTATCTATGGTTTTCAAAATGGCCGTCTGAAATTTTGAGTCAGTGTATCAAAGGTTATATCAATAAATCAATCGAGCATTTGTATAGCGCGCTACTCACCCGGAGGGTCTCAAGGCGCTTGGGGGAGGGGGGTCCGCTACTGCTCGAACAGCCAGGTCTTGAGTTGCTTCCTGAAGGAGAAGTGGTCTTGGGTCAGGCGGAGGTGGATGAGGAGGGAGTTCCACATCTTGGCAGCCAGGTAGGAGAAGGATCTTCCTCCTGTTGTGGCTCTTCGGATGCGGGGGACGGTGGCGAGGGCGTGGCTGGTTGATCGAAGCTGGCGGGTGGGAGTGTAGAAGGTCAAGCGGTCGTTGAGGTATCTTGGGCCTTGGTTGTGGAGAGCTTTGTGTGCGTGGGTGAGGAGTCGGAACATGATTCTCTTGCTGACGGGGAGCCAGTGCAGGTTTCTCAGGTGTACAGAGATGTGGCTGTGTCGGGGAATGTCCAGGATGAGGCGTGCTGAGGCGTTCTGGATGCGCTGGAGTCGTTTCTGGAGTTTGGCTGTGGTTCCGGCGTAGAGGGAGTTGCCGTAGTCCAGTCGGCTGGTGACGAGGGCCTGGGTGACCGTCTTCCTGGTTTCGGTGGGGATCCACCGGAAGATCTTACGTAGCATGCGTAGGATGTTGAAGCATGATGCGGAGACGGCGTTGACTTGTCTGGTCATGGAGAGGGAGGAGTTCAGGACGAAGCCCAGGTTGCGTGCGTGGTCTGTTGGTTTGGGTGCGCTGCCAAGGGCAGGGGGCCACCAGGAGTCGTCCCAGGCGGAGGGTGATGATCCCAGGATGAGGACTTCCGTCTTATCTGAGTTCAGTTTCAGGCGGCTGTTCGTCATCCACTCGGCTACGTCTTTCATCCCTTCGTGTAGGTTGGTTCTGGCGGTGGCGGGGTCGTTGGTGAGGGAGAGGATCAGCTGGGTGTCGTCGGCGTAGTAGATGATGTTGAGGTTGTGTTGGCGTGCGATGGCTGCGAGGGGGCTCATGTAGACGTTGAAGAGAGTGGGGCTGAGTGATGATCCTTGTGGTACGCCGCAGATGACTTCGGTGGCCTCGGATCTGAATGGGGGTAGGCGGACTCTCTGTGTTCTTCCGGCGAGGAAGGAGATGATCCATTCCAGTGCCTTCTCCTGGTTACCGATATTGTTGAGGCGCTGCACTAGGGTGCGGTGGCAGACCGTGTCGAATGCCGCGGAGAGGTCCAGGAGGATGAGGGCCGTTGTTTCCCCGTTGTCGGGCAAAGCTCAGATGTCGTCGGTGGCTGCGATGAGGGCGGTCTCGGTGCTGTGGTTGGCCCGGAAGCCGGACTGCGAGTGGTCGAGGGATCCGTTCGTCTCGAGGAAGGCGGCCAGTTGTCTGTTGACGGTTTTCTCGATGACTTTGGCCGGAAAAGGAAGGAGCGAGATGGGGCGGTAGTTTTTGAGGTCGGTGGGGTCTGCTGATGGTTTCTTCAGTAGGGCGCTGAGTTCGGCGTGCTTCCAGCTCTCTGGGAAGGTGGCGGTGCCGAAGGAGGCGTTGATGATGTCCCGCAGGTGGGGTGCGATGACGGAGTCGGCCTTGTTGAAGACGTGGTGAGGGCAGAGGTCGGTTGGAGATCCTGAGTGGATGGAGTTCATCGTGCGGATGGTGTCTTCGGTGTTGACTGGGGTCCAGGCGCGTAGGGTGGTGGTGGGGGGCATTGTTCCGGTCATAGGGTACGTTGGCTGTGTGCTGAAACTGTTGTGTATGTCTGCGATCTTGCTGTGGAAGAACGAGGCGAGCGAGTTGCAGAGGTCTTGCGAGGGCGTGATGTCGTTGTTTCCGGCGCTGGGGTTCGAGAGCTCTTTGACGATGTTGAAGAGTTCCTTGCTGTTGCGGGCGTTGTTGTCCAGTTGTTCCTTGAATGCGGATTTCTTGGTGGCGTGGATCAGCTGGTGATGTCTTCAAGTGGCGAGCTTGAGGGTGGTCATGTTGTCTATAGTTGGGTCTCTGCGCCAGGCTTTCTCGAGGGCCCGGCAGTTCTTCTTGGAGCTCTTGAGTTCGTCGGTAAACCAAGATGCTTTCTTGGTGCCGGGTCTGGCGGGGGGGTCTTCAGTGGAGCGAGGTCGTCTGCGCAGGTTGCTGATCCATTTCGTGAGGTTGTTGGCGGCTTGGTTGGGGTTCGCTTATCTGGTGGGGGGGTTCTGACTCAGGGATGTGGTGAGCTGGTCGGCAGTGATCTTGTTCCAGCTTCTGCGGGGGACCAGTTGCGGGTGGTGGTGAGTCGTGGTCCTTCTGAAGCTGAAGTGGACGCAGCTGTGGTCTGTGCAGTGGAGTCCGGTGGCGTGGCTGAAGGTGATGTCCTTGCTGGAGGAGAAGACGGGGTCGAGCGTGTGGCTGGCGTGGTGGGTGGGGGTGGTCACCAGTTGCTTGAGTCCGAGGTTGGCGAGGTTGTCCAGCAGGGTGGTGGTGTTGCGGTCATTGTTGTTCTCCAGGTGGAAGTTGAGGTCCCCTAGTAGGATGTAGTCAGCGGAGGGGAGGGCGTGCGGGCTGATGAAGTCAGCGATGTCTTCGCTGAATTGTGTGCGAGGACCCGGGGGTCTGTAGATGAGGGTGCCTCTGAGGGTGGTCTTGGGGTCGGTGTGGATCTGGAAGTGCAGGTGTTCGGCGGCTGTGAGGGTGTCTTCGGAGTTGGTTGTGATGCGGATAGTGTTCTTGTAGACGATGGCGATGCCTCCTCCATTCTGGTTGGCGCGGTCCCTCCGGGTGATCTTGTATCCATCCGGGATGGCGATGGCGATGTCGGGTGCTGAGGAGGCGTTCATCCAGGTTTCCGTGAGGAAGGCGACGTCTGGGCATGTGGCGTCGAGCAGGTTCCAGAGTTCCACTGAGTGCCTGTGGACGGAGCGGGTGTTGAGCAGGATGCGCTTCAGGTGCTTCAGGTGGTTGCTGTTGGTGCTTGGCTTGGCGGGTTTGGTACGGGTCCGGATGCAGGAGAACTTGCAGGATTGGCAGGTGAAGGGTCCGTGGGTGCGTCTTGGGGTGGCTCTGCAGCAGCCGGGGCTCCGGCCGGTGTTGAGTGCGATGAGAGTGGCGGCGTTGTAGGTCTTGCGGGTGGGCTGGCATCTGCGGGGGCCAGGGGGTCTGGCGCTGGGCGTGGGCCAGGGGCGGACGGGCGCAGGCGGGCTTTCCTTAGGCGCGCCTTTGGCACGCCAGCGGCGCGGCCACTGCGCGCGGCCTCCATATGAGTGGGAGAGGGAGGGAGGAGCAGCTGGGAGGTGGGAGCGGGGCGGCCAAAAGGGTGCGAGGGGGGCGGAGCTACGGGACGCGGCGGCCAATAGAGTGCGAGGGGGCGGAGCTACGGGACACGGCGGCCAATTGGGTGCGAGGGGGGCGGAGCTATGGGACGCGGCGGCGGGAAACGGGCGGCGAGGGGGAGACGCGGGGAATGGCAGAAGAAAAAAGGGACACAATCTGGGCACCAAAGGAGAGGAGAACAATCAAGGCAGCAAAATACACAGGTACAGTGAGGGAGAGAATCACTCACTCGTGGGTACAGAAGAGAAGGAGGGCACAGTCACTCTAGCGCAGGCAGACACAATGCAGCAGCGGTCAGTGGTCACACAGGGGGCTGCGTGGCGGTGAGGGGAGCGACCTGCCTGGTAAACAGGGTCAGAGGTTATATTAGGGTGTGAGAAGATGCACTAATTTATCACATGGATGACGTCATCAGTGATGTCATTTGAGATGTCATCAGTGATTTCATCAGTGATGTCACTGACCATGTCATGAGTGATGTAATATGTGATGTCATCAGCAGTGCATTGCGGGGGCGCGAGTTATAGTTAGCTGAACTAACTATAACGGGGGAATTTCTAGGGTTTTGTACGAGGGAAATGTCCAGCTAACTATAACGCCCCTAAAACCTATGGTTTTTTCAGTGAATAGATATATATTCTGGCGTTATAGTTAGTTCAGCTAACTATAACTTGTGCCACTGCAATGCACTGATGATGACGTCACATATTACATCATTCATGACATGGTCAGTGACATCACTGATGACATCACTGATGACATGTCAAATGACATCACTGATGACATCGCTGATGACATTATCCACGTGAAAATCTGATGCACCTCCTCACACCTGAATATAACCTTTGATACACCCACTCTAAAATACAGACTACCATTTTCGAAAAAATAGACACATCAATAACAGTTACTAAATACGCACTGACTGATTCCTAGGTCTACACACACATCCACTCAATCACCCATACAGTTACTCATACACACAGTCACTCATCAATATAACACTATCATATGCACACATACACCTATACAGACACTCACACACTGCCACATATCCAGAGTTACTCACACACCTAGTCAGTCATGCAAAGAATCAATCATACTTCCATTTACTCACCTATACAGTTATACAGACACCACCTCACTTATTCATACAGATACTAACACATAATTACTAGGGGTGGGCGGAATTTGCGAAATCCACTTTTGCAAATTATCGCGAAAATGTTTAAAATTATCGCAAACAAGCGGAAATATCGCGAAGATGCGGAAATTTTTTCCCGCATGTTCGCGAGATTTTCTGCATGGTTGCGGGTCGCCAACTTACCCATGTGGTTGCTCGCGGGCGCGGCCATCTTGTTTTGAGTTGTCTCACGGTGCATGATCGCGAGAAGAAAGACGTGATCGCGCGACGCATGACGTCACTGCGGGCGCGAACTGTCACGAGACAGCGCAAATGGCTAAAAACAATCCAACATCTCATGGAGAACGCGACCGGATCAAGAAAACTTGTCGGCGAACGCAGGGATTCAGGTAAGGCGATCGCGCACGCGCGAGAATGTATTATTTTACAGCGCGAGCAAGAAATAAATTATCGCCAAGCTGCGGAAAGCAGAAATTTTGACATTTTCGCGCTCTCCGCGGAACGCGAAAATGTCAAATTATCGCAATTTCCACGAACGGAACGAAATTTTCACCCAGGCCTAATAATTACTCTCTTTTAGACTCACTGATACAAATACACACTCATCCATGCAGCCAATCTCACAATTACTAACTCTCACATATAGTTATTTATACACACCATCACTCAGATATACTGCCTTTTACATATGTAGTTACTTACACATGTACCACTGAGACATCCATTCACTCATCAACACACCCACACACACACTCACCCACCAATACAGCTGTTTCCACATGCACTCTTGAACCCATACACCCAGTGAATCAACCACTCACACATCTATGCACAGTCACACACCTCCCACCCACACACACACACACACTCAGGCAGCCATACAACTACTCAGGCAAGCAATCAATAACCCATATAGACACTCATGCAACTACTCACCAACCCATGCAGCAGCTTACACAACAACAGACACACTGATACAGACTTTCACTCAGTTTATTCACTAACCCATGCATTCAGCAAGACACATATAATCACTCACTTATACAGTCACTCACGTACCTACTAAATACTCCATACAGACACTTATACACCCACTCATTCTTCAGTACAGCTTGGCATATATATAAAACAAATTTAAACTTTACAGAAACACACATTCACTTGATGATGTCATCAGTGATGTCATTTGACATGTCATCAGTGATGTCATCAGTGATGTCACTGACCATGTCATGAATGATGTAATATGTGACATCATCAGCAGTGCATTGCGGGGGCGTGAGATATAGTTAGCTGAACTAACTATAACGCCAGAATTTCTATGGTTTGATACAAGTGAAATGTACAACTAACTATAACGTTCCTGAAACCTATGGTTTTTTCAGTGAACCTCTATGTTTTATTAAATGCTCATTTCTAACTATAACGTGCCTGAAACCTATGGTTTTTTCAGTGAATTTCAAAGCTTTTTCAAATGAAAATTTGTAAGTCTAATGTACCTCAATCCTATGTTTTTTCATTATATATATATATATATATATATATATATATTATCTACTGGCAGTCGCCAGTAGATAGTTATAGTTAGGATCGTGTTTCCATAGGAAATCCGCAACATTCTATTTGGAATAACTTTGGCGCCGATTGACGAATCCTCGCGAAATTTTCAAAATAGGTGGGGCGCTCCGCTCCGCTCCTTCCCTGAAAGTCTCGGGGGGATTTGTCAAGCGGGGGCTGAGAAAAAGGGGGTCCCAAAACGCGTTTTCCCCATGCATTTTTCCATAGGACCTTTAGTCCAAGCTACAGCCCGAACGGCTGAACAGAATTACTTGAAATTTGGCAGAGAGGTAGTCCTCAGGTCAGGGATGTGCCTTTTGCAGGTCTGGTGTAAATCTGTTCAGTATTTCCTGAGAAAATAGCATTTAAATCAATATATATATCTATAGGCGCGCTCCGTGCGCGTACGGTAAAATGTACCGTACGCGCACGCTGCCGTGCGTGAGCGCGATTCTGATTGGTTGTTAGATCTTAGTAAACATTCGAATCGGCCGAAACGAGGAAGTGTCGGCCGCCATTTTGTCTCTCGCAGTCTGAGGGGGTGAAAAACAAAGGTGGAGAACGTGAAAAGGGGGCAGGGTGGACAGTTCCTGATGTCATCAGTGATGTCATTTGAGATGTCATCAGTGATGTCATGAGTGATGTCACTGACAATGTCATGAGTGATGTAATATGTGACGTCATCAGCAGTGGATTGCGGTCGCGCGAGTTATAGTTCGCTGAACTAACTATAACGGGGGAATTTCAATGGTTTTGTACGAGTGAAATGTCCAGCTAACTATAACATGTGTGAAACCTATGGTTTTTTCAGTGAATTTGCAAGGTTTTTTAAATGCTAATTCCTAACTATAACGTGTGTGAAACCTATGGTTTTTTCAGTGAATTTGCAAAGTTTTTTAAATGCTAATTCCTAACTATAACGTGTGTGAAACCTATGGTTTTTTCAGAGAATTTGCAAGGTTTTTTAAATGCTAATTTCTAACTATAACGTGTGTGAAACCTCTGTTTTTTTTTGTGAATTTTTAAGGTTTTTTAAATGCTAATTTATGTATGTATTATTATATTTTTTATATATTTATTTTACAATAAACTACCTATGTATATAGTTATAGATTGACTGTATCCTGTAATATGGAATGGCTCAGCTCTTTTTTTTTTATTTGGATAAAGTTGAACAGCATAGTTAATATCTTCTATGAACTTATAGACAGTTTAAAATGTTTTTTTTTTGTTAAGGGTTTTTCACTGTGCGCGCACCTGCAATTTTTTTTATTAAACGAAATAGTTTTTTTTGATTTACGACGTCCTTTAGGCACCCCCTGAGAAGGTCTAGGGGGTCAGGGAGTGTCTTCCCTGCCTCCTTTTCATGTTTTAGAAATCGGGTTAAAAGTAATTCATTTCTGATACGTGCGAGCACCGTGCGCACACGGCAAGTCATGTGATTACGAAACAACACTTATAATTGGTTCATAGTAGTTTCTGTTCCAGAATCTTCAAATACCACACCCACTCCCCTCACTATTTCTTCTTATTTCCTGGGACAAGGAGCTGAACAGCTACTGTAGTAAAATTTTACTTGAAAATGGCAGAACAGCAGTCTACTTCAGGGAGTGAGGAGGAGACCTTTGTGGTACCACCAAGGAAGACCAAACAAAAAGATTCTTTCATTTGGAAATTCTTCACCTTTCCAGAGGACCAAAAGAAGGTCAATGCCCCGAAGGTGACATGCACTATTTGTGAAAGTGTGTTATCCAGAGGAGATCCCACCAAGAAATACTCCTTTAGTATTTATTCAATGTTGAGACACTTCAAGACAGTGCATCCTGTACCTTATGCGCGAGAGTCAACTAGAGCCCTAAGCGACAAACCTCCACCTGCTCAGCCGAGCACATCATCTGTGGCCGCAGATTCTCCGTGTACCAGGTCACTGGACATCCGCCCACTTTTCCAGAAGGTGCACATACATTGTAATGTGTGCAATGCCGTTCTTTGCTACTGTGAGAGCAGTATTAACTTGATCGAAAACAAAATACAGCAGCACACATGCTCCAGCCCATAATTTTTTTCATTTATTGTTTTTGTTCCTGTTGAACAGTTTTTCATTACCAGTTTTTTTTGGGTGCTCTAAAAAAATCAAAAAAAATACAAAATTGTTAAAAAACTAAAAAAAAAATACAAAACAAAAAAGACAAAAAAAACAGTTCTTTTCAGAACTCACTTCACTTCTCCAAGAAGAGCTATATTCCTAATATACTGTGTTGTAATTTTATTGAATGAATGTGTAGTGTATACATGAATGATTGAAATGACTGAGTGAAGAGGAGGAAAGGACAGACAGAATGAGTGAGAAAAGGAAAGTATGATCAGTCATGAAAGGGAAGTGAAAGACTGACTGTAACAAAAGGACTAAGGGTAGAGGATACAGGTAAGAAGAGTGAATGAGTAAGGGAATGGCAGTGAGTAATGGAGAGTGATGGAGGGGGAGTGAGAAAAGGGGAGTAAGGGACGGAGATAGGAAAAGGGAGTAACAAATGAAGCGGATGAAGTACAGCAGGGTAAAGGGATTGAAAGTAAGAGAAGTGGAGTGATGGTGAGATAAGGGGTATGAGGATTAGAAGAGGGGGTAAGGGAAAGTGAGAGATGGGGAGTGAGGGGATGGAGGGATTTAGGAAACTGGAGTGAGAGAAAGGGAGTCAGGATTTCAATGAGCAAAGGAGAGTGAGGGAGAGTGAAGGAAGGAATGCGAAAAGGTGAAGGGGTGTGACAGACAGGAGGAAGTGAAGTAGGAGAATAGGAGTGACTATGAGTAAAGGATAGTGACAGTTAGGGAAGGTGAGGGAAGGAGAATGACGGAGAAGGTTAAAAAATTAACATAGATGGAAAATGAGTGATGGAGAGAGGAGGAGTGGTAGAAACAGAGATGTTAAGGAAATTAAGGGTAAGACAGACAAAGGGAGAGAGACAGAAACAGAGACAGAGAGCAAGGAACTGAGAAGGAGTAAGGCAGTTAGAATGACTGAGACATATGGAGACAGGGAGAGAAACATGGTTGAAAAAATAGTGATGGAGGCAGTAAACCTAATGGAGTAGTAGAGAAGGAGTGAGGGAGTTACGAAAGAGCAGTAAAGGAAGAAGAGAGAGGGAAGGGGAATGAGAAAAGCAGAGTGAGGAGAAGTGAAGAAAAGGGAGCATGAAAGTGAAGGGGTGAGAAATACAGATATTTTAAACTTACCTGACCAACAAAATAACTTAATTAGAAATAAATGTTTTTTTTATTACAATAAAAATGGATTCAATTTCCTAAATTTTCTTTCTAGATCTGAAAAAAAAGAAAAAAAGTAGTAATATTTAACAATACATTTTAGAATACAGTACACATCTTTTCATATTTAACAAAGTAATTTTTTCCCTTTTTTTGCTGTTTTCAGAATATATTGAATTTCACTGAAAATAGTGATATCAATTGTATTCATCACTTAACAGCGGGCAAAAAAATAAACAATCTGAAAGATTGTTTAAAAAAGCCCTGAATCTATCCTCAGTAAAACATACCTTGATAGAAATGTAACATATATATAAAAAATATCTTCTAAGAACAATAACTATTTGCAATAAATAACGTCTGTAAATCTTGTTGCTTAAGCACATACACCAAAATAATATCTGTCAAAGAAGTCCACAATAGAAACATTTACCTTTCCATGAGGCCAAATGGTAATTTTTAAATCCTTTTTAGGTGAAATTTCCAATGGTAATCCTATAAAATCAAAATAATGGTTTCTTCAGATGCTGCAATTTGTATCTAAAATTTTGGTTTTGGAAAAATTAAGTAGGATATTGGTAATTCTGCAGGCAAACGTTGCTTGAAAATCAATTGAGAATCATTGCACAGTGTCTAGCCTTTTTCACATTTTAGATAAACTGTGTAATGACCAGAAGTTATAGAAGGTCCATCATGGAAAATTATTGCAACTGCAACAAAAGTCTTTCCTGATATTGATAATTGATTTCCTACAAACTTCTTTATTAAAGTGTCCAATTTTGTTCCATCAGCTCTACAACGTTGCATCATTAAAATTATATACTGTCCATATTTCTTCAAAAATAACGTTGATAACATTTCTGATTTACATTGAGAACATTCCATGTTGTGATGTGCATCTTTAACTAATTGACTAAAAGTCACTGATTTACTCTCTGGCAATGTTAAATGTATGAACCTTTCAGAATCAACATTAGTGCTGCATGTGTTCATACAGTTTTCACAACAATGTTGCCATTTATAAGAGAGACCAAACATATTTTCTATTTCTACCCCTTCATCTTCCAGTACCATAAGCATATACATTAAGAATTCCTGTGCATCTTGCTGGACATTTTGTGTAATCTGTGTACATCCAGAACATACATCTAAAAGATTTCTAACATCAGAAGCACTTTCTATTTTAGTTTTATCATTATTCAACTTCTCATAAAGGAAACTCAGTAGAGAACAAAATCTTTTTCATGATTTAGTATTATCTGCTCTTGCAAACTTTCAAGATAAAATACAACATTCAGCACTACATTAGCGTAGCAGTTGACACCAGAGCTATTTTCAAAATGACAACCAACAACCTCTTCAACATTGTCCTTTTTCTTTTTTGCTTGCAATCACATCACTCTCTTTTTGTTTTCTCTTCTGTACATCCTCATTACAGATATTCTCAATTCTCCTTTTCTGACAAACAACACGTTTTTCAAACACAGGATACTGACCTAAATGAGGAGCATAGCTTCTTCTTAATCTATTATACTCCTTTGGACAATTTGCATCAGCACTAACTTTTGAGTCATCAAGGTCTATCATGAATAAACCAGATAATTTTTTCACTCATGACAAAGCAACATATGCCATACCTTCTTTAACCCCTTCGCCGCAGCGCAAATTCAGCCGTGGCGCTGGGGGGGTGTGGGGTGAGCGCGGCGCCGCCATGCTCGTGACGGAACCACGCCGTCATGAGTCACAGGCGAGCTGTGCTCATGACGGCGTGGTTCCGTCACGACTCCGCCCACTCTTCATTTCGCCCGCACAGGCAGGGAATTAGTGCCGCGTAGGCGGAGCGGCTGCAGCATGACGGAACCACGCCGTCATGAGCACAGCTCGCCCGTGACTCATGACTGCGTGGTTCCGTCATGCGCACGCAAGGGGTTAAACACACTAGATCCAATGTTTACAAAAGCACTATCTACAGTTAATCCTTGAGATTGGTGAATAGTTACAGCATATGCTAGAGAAAACGGAAACTGCTTCCTACGTACATATAAGTCTTTCACAAGCAAAAAACAAACTGAACAACGACTAATGTCTTTAACCTCTTCAATCTGATCAAATTTTATTTTTAAAAATTCAATTCCATCTTTTTTCTGGTAATTAACAAAACCCACAACTTTACCCATAGCTCCATTCACTAAACCTTTTTCTACATTCAAATTACGTCTTAAATTTACTCGACAGTTCATACATACATAAAGATTCTTTTCTAAACCAGCTGTTTTCGATATGTTTTTCTCTAGAGAATCCAATTAAGTTTACAATTTGCCTGTCAATATAATAGTTATTCCTTCATGCTGTATTTTATCCACGGCTTCCATTTTCATAATCTCTTCATTTTCCAATTTTAAAAGTTCTTAATTGAATATAGAGCATTCATGTAGTGTTGGCATTAAGCAGATTACAGTATTTTTTTCTGCAATTTTCTTGTATATTTTCTCTGGATCTATTTGTTCTGTTGGAAACAAATTACATAGCAATCGACTCTGTAAAGCTTTTCTGCCATGTTCTGTGAGTAGTCCAATTCTGATATCTTTGAGAATACTTGCATAATCATCATCATTTGCTTGGCGCATATTGGTAATGAGTTCTTTGTACTCAAAGTATGACCAATTATTCACATTACCTATACTTCCTAATGACTTTTTCGTGTCTTCATGTGCAAGAGTATTAAATACTGGTTGTCCTTTAACTGGAGTGAGCTGCAGTAGATCCCCAAAAACGATAACATGTTTTCCTCCAAATAACACGCCATAGTCTGTCTTTAGAATTTGCTGCATTCTTAAATGCACAAAGGCAAGCATTACGTTTGATACCATGCTTACCTCATCAATAATGAGAACTTTCATTTTCTTCAACACTCTTGAAACTTCAAAACATGCTTCTCCTGTTAGCTTGTGGTATTCTATTTTGTTCTCATGCTCTACTGGTAACATTAGCAAACGATGTAAGGTAGTTCCTTTTATGTTATATGCTGCTAACTCAGTTGGAGCAGTAACAACACAAGACAAAGTTGAATCAGTTTTTTTCTGTAGGTAGCTTCTAATTACTTTAATTAAGAAACTTTTTCCAGTTCCAGCTTGTCCACTCACATACATTCTGATTGGTTCAAATGATGTGCATGAGCACTCTTTATTTTCATGTAGTAATCCATGATCAATTTGTTTTGTGACTTCTTCATAAATTTGTTGTTGTTCATCATTCAGTTGTGGTTCCAAATTTGGTAAGTCTATTAAATCTTCCTGAGCTTGATTCATAGCTGTTTCCACTTCAGTCATGGCTATTGCAGCTTCATTTTCTACGATTGGTTGTCCTAGGGGATCTTGACTGAGCGTACCAGAACTTTGACTGTCTTGAGAACTGTCTCTAGCTACTTCAGCTGCAATTGTAGCTTCTTGTTCAATTTCTTCATTTAACATTTGTACATAATTTGTGTTAGTACTGCATTCTATGCTATCTTTACATGCATTAAAGGAATCTTCATAGCTCTGAAAATCTCCAAGTAATTCATCCTCTGAACGCCATGGTTTAAACAGCTGTAAAAGTGCTAAGTAGTAAAATTCCTTTTTGTCAGTAGTGTCGCAACTCAGCTTCCTGTGATTAATCAAACTTCCTTTTGTTTGTTTCACCAAACATCCTTCCTCACCAATGACTTTATATTTTCCATTGTTGATGTCTTCTGTGGCATTCCGTATAAAAATGTAGTTCTGCAGCACTTCATAGAGACACATGTTCTCAAGATGATGACTTCTGTTTGGGTAATATGTGTCCAACATATTTGTTTTCAAAATGTCTGTACTTTCTGGTTCGTTCTCTGCTAAATATTCAATTTCTTGAATAGATTTCAGTACCCGATTTCGCATTCCTGCAAGGCCTAAACTTACCCAAATTATTCTTCTGGATTTGGATTACAGACTTGCAGATGATAACCTATCTGAGCATTCGTATGACTCAATTTCTCGATACGATAACATCTTTAAACTTTTTACTGACAGTCTTCTCGTGAGAAATCTCTTCCCACATTTCTTTCAATTCCGTTTTCTCAGATTTAGTGATGTAAGATGTGACATACCGAGCAACAGCAATAGAATTGTCAGCTACATACTGAATATCCATGTTAGCATTCCACATGGATAAAATGACTGGGTTGTAGTCATTTATATATTTTGACTCTTCTTTTCATCTTAGGTTGTAGGTATTTTTCGGAGATTTTCTTGTAATGGTATGTCGCACAGCTGACATAAAACTGTTTACTCTTCCTTTTGAAAGAACAGGTCGTGGAAATCCAAATCGACATTTTGTGTAGAATTTATCTTTACTCTTGTACTTTCGTCGATAGTATTTTCCACACACCGATGACTTTGGAAACGTAAAACTTGCTCTTTTAAGTTTTTTTCTTCTGTGCTTTTAGGTATAGCACATGTTGCATATTCTTCAATGAAAGATAAAACTGCATCATCAGACTCTGTTCCAAATTTTGGGGCATCCTTGATCCACAACAGCATATGAATATGAGGAGCACCTCTTGCTTGGTACTCTTTTCTCCAAAAGAAATCCACAACTTCTCCAAGAGGTGGATTTTTTTTATTGCAGATGAAGGACATCATAGCCTCAAATCTATGATTGAAATATCTGCAAACATTAACCGGATCCAATGAGCACAATTCTCCTGCTGTCTTATATTGGATGTTTTCAATATTTGAATTTGCCTCTCGAAGAAATTCCAGTAAATCATCCCAAGCGTACTCAGCACAGCTTAGGGTAAGGAATCATGTAGGAGTTCCTAAATTCCGTAACATACATTTCAATTCTCCATGGCGTCGGTACCAATATTCATTAGTTCCACGCTGACAAGCCATCAGATTAATCAATTGAGATTCCAAATGATCATCTCGCTGTTGCACTTTGTTCATAAAATCCTTTGCAGACACATTATGTAGATGTACTCCAGTTTTTAAAATGTGATTTACTGCATAAGATAGTGCAGACAAGTCGCTTTCAAATAAAAGATGGAACAAATAAGGAATACTTTGACGAAATCTTGGATCTTCTGCATATAATCTTGTAGTCCGATACTCAGAAGCAGGAATCTGTACTGGACGTTCATCATATCGTCCACCTTTTCCTGTAGGAAACAGCTGGGAAAACAACGAGCTTCCAAGCTCTCCTCCCATACACTCACGGGAGTTCCTTTTGCTTTTTTCATCTGAAACAGATCAATAGTGTTTCCCATAACTTCTTTAGAATGAAGAGGATGTATGCTGAAATGTTCATAAATTTCTTCTTCTTTTGACTTATCCACTTTTTCAACTTGCCCAGTTGGTATTCCTGTGTCTGCTAGTAAAACTTCTTCATCTTCATCCATATAAATTGATTCATAGTACTTATTATTTCTTTTCAAATATAAATTTGCTCTTTGTACTTTTCGTACATCTACTAGCTCCTGCCAAATTTTCTTATTCTTTGTTGGTACACCATTAACCAGAATAACTAATGGTTCAGTTTCCAAACTATCTGCATCAATTGTTTCAATATTTTTTTTTCAAATCTAATGGCAAATAGAAAACTCTTCCTTTTAAACCTCTTTGTAAATCTGAAGGAGGTAATTTACCTGTTTCTGGGCTCCATACGTACTATCGTCTGAAACGGATGGACACATTGAATGAGTATAGACTCATACGTATTTAAATCAGAAAGTTCTGCAGGAATATCAACCAATTCTAAATTATTATGTACAGCTCTAGCTGGCATTTTATTTTCTTCTAACTTGTTATAACAGTATTTACAAATACGCTGATCTTCACCCAAATCAAAACAATTTTCCAGAAACAAATATGTAGCAAAATCCTTCCACTCATAATTATTTTCTTTTTCACTTTTTTTATAGAGATCAACATTCCTTGTTTGAGTTTTATAATGGCTTCTCCGGCAACAAATACAAGTAATATTTGGTCTTTCATTAGAGATGATAGTAAATTTTGTCATTTGATCTTCAAAATTTTTACTAACAGTGGGTTCTACATTCTCTACAACATTTTCTTCAATAACTGTCTCATTTCCTGCACTTTCTTGTTCTGGACCAAAGTAACAAAACTGAATATCATCAGTGACCTTCTCTACATCTGATACAGATCCACGCAACAGAGAACTATTCAACTCATTTAACTTTAGTGCTGGACTTTTAGCAAAATACAATCTTCTCACAAACTTTCTCATTTCAGTATGATGCACTGCCAGCATCCTAAAATGGTGAAAAACACTTTAACAAACTTTCCTAGAAAGACAAGCCAGAGAATGTCCTTGCAAACCAGTATTCTTTCTCACTCTGCGTGGATCTAGATTAAGCACCTTAATCTTCTGTTTAACACTTTTTTTTACTATATTCTCTTAGAAAGTCATGTAATTTATCAATAGATTCTTGTCGTACAGTACAAATACTACTACAATTCCAAGTGTACACTGGGGCTTTAGGACGTTTCCCCATAACCTCATCAGCTAACACTTCTTCCTCATTTCTTGGAACCATTTTCTCCTTTTCCATCACACAACCATCTTTAACTTCATAAGTTCGACCACTGGTGTCAACTGCATGCAGCAAACTATTACTTTGAAGATAACTCTCTTCATTAAAAAATGGTTCAGTACTTGAACTATGCTTCCATTCTCCTAAGAACACATTACAAAAGTTATTTTTTTTCACTACTCTTTTCCTTTTGCTTTTTGACTTCATTACATTGACTATTTTATCTAATGTACGGATCCTGTTCAAAATTAAAATGAATAGTTTCCTTTTTAACTCCAAAGCCTTTGCAAACACTTGATTCAATATGTTTCTTTTTCTTATAAAATATTGCTTTCTTCCTATATTTTTTAACATCCTTTAGCAAGTTGAGCACCACTCCTCTCAGAAACATTTTTTTACGAATGTTTTGAAATTATGTTTTTCTTTTTAAGCCATTCTTTCTTGCTTCTGATTGTACATTAGCATTTAGTATTTTCTTTCTATTGTCTTGTTGTTTTCTTCTTGAAACACTATTTGCAGTGGATATACTTTGTACATTTTTTCTATGTTTGAGGATATTTTTAAAAAAATCATTAGTCTGCTTACCAGAAGACTTTTTCTTTTTTCCAACATGAGGTTCTTCAACTAATTTTTGTTGTCCAGTTGTCTTCAAATATAGATGTTTTTGCTGTTCTTTTCTCGTTCTTGATTTTATAGGCATGTTTAATTTATTTCAGTGTTGTTCAGCAATACCTAAAGAAAACTAAAAAAAAATACCTTTATGTAATTTAAATATATTACTATATTTTTTGGGAGCTTTTCAAATCCTATCATATGAGCTGCCCCTTTCCTATGAGTGCAAGTCTTACAGAACAAGAGCAGCACAAATTAAATCTCTGACAACAATTCCTGTGTGCAGACAGACTCATGGTGTGATTCTAGGCAGAAAATGATATTTGATTGCCAATTTCAAAGCACATTTACTACTGTGGTAGAGAAAGTGATAATTACTGAAACAGCCTGACACATTTTCCTTATAGTTTAGAGAGGCAGAAAGGAGCACATGTCCTAACAGCTACTTGAGACCATGAGCATGTAGAACCTGGGTGAGTGATTAGACTAGAGCAAAGGAAATGAGCATTGGTGATGTTGAATGTGTTAGCGTTACACACTGCTATCTGAAATACCACACGTGCTGAATAGTAAGCATGGGAATGCAGGAGAAGCAGCTGCCTGTGTGCTAAGAGTGTGTTTCTGGAGACTGTGTATTGTCAGGTGCAAGAGAGATCTGCATGGACGCTTGCACAACTGCATGAAGACTGCAGAGATGTATGTAAGAGCACATGTGATAAGGGTTAATTGGGATTATTAACATGTAGGAACTACCTCACTCATTACAGTACTGCAAGGAAAATCTACCCTGTTGTTTTCAAATGTGTTAGCATTTGCCTCTCATCTGTGAGATGGTGATGTGTGCTGTATGCTAACCATCACAGTTCAAGAAAACAAGCTGCCCCTTTCCTATGAGTGCAAGTCTTACAGAACAAGAGCAACACAAATTAAATCTCTGACAACAATTCCTGTGTGCACACAGACTCATGGTGTGATTATAGGCAGAAAACGATATTTGATTGGCAATTTCAAAGCACATTTACTACTGTGGCAGAGCAAGTGATAATTACTGTAACAGCCTGAAACATTTTCCTTATAGTTTAGAGAGGCAGAAAAGAGCACTTGTCCTAACAGCTACTTGAGACCATGAGCATGTGGAACCTGGGTGAGTGATTAGACTAGAGCAAAGGAAATGAGCCTTGGTGATGTTGAATGTGTTAGTGTTACACACTGCTATCTGAAATAACACACAGTGCTGAATAGTAAGCATGGGAGTGCAGGAGAAGCACCTGCCTGTGTGCTAAGAGTGTGTTACTGGAGACTGTGTATTGTCAGGTGCAAGAGAGATCTACCTGGACGCTTGCACAAATGCATGAAGACTGCAGAGATGTATGTAAGATCACCTGTGGTAAGGGTTAATTGGAGTTTTGAACATGTAGGAACTACCTCACCCATTGCAGGAGTGGAAGAAAATCTACCCTGTTGTTTTCAAATGTGTTAGCATTTGTCTCTCATCTGTGAGATAGTGATTTCTGCTGAATGCTAACCATCACAGTTCAAGAAAACAAGCTGCCCCTTTCCTACGAGTGCAAGTGTTACAGAACAAGAGCAACACAAATTAAATCTCTGACAACAATTCCTGTGTTCACACAAACTCATGGTGTGATTCTAGGCAGAAAACGATATTTGATTGGCAATTTGAAAGCACATTTACTACTGTGGTAGAGCAAGTGATAATTACTGTAACAGCCTGACACATTTTCCTTATAGTTTAGAGAGGCAGAAAAGAGCACATGTCCTAACAGCTACTTGAAACCATGAGCATGTGGAACCTGGGTGAGTGATTAGACTAGAGCAAAGGAAATGAGCCTTGGTGATGTTGAATGTGTTAGCGTTACACACTGCTATCTGAAAAACCACACAGTGCTGAATAGTAAGCATGGGAGTGCAGGAGAAGCAGCTGCCTGTGTGCTAAGAGTGTGTTTCTGGAGACTGTGTATTGTCAAGTGCAAGAGAGATCTGCATGGATGCTTGCACAACTGCATGAAGACTGCAGAGATGTATGTAAAATCACCTGTGGTAAGGGTTAATTGGAGTTTTGAACATGTAGGAACTACTTCACCCATTGCAGGAGTGGAAGGAAAATCTACCCTGTTGTTTTCAAATGTGTTAGCATTTGCCTCTCATCTGTGACATGGTGATGTGTGCTGTATGCTAACCATCACAGTTCAAGAAAACAAATTGCCCCTTTCCTACGAGTGCAAGTCTTACAGAACAAGAGCAACACGAATTAAATCTCTGACAACAATTCCTGTGTGCACACAGACTCATGGTGTGATTCTAGGCACAAAACGATATTTGATTGGCAATTTCAAAGCACATTTACTACTTTGGTAGAGCAAGTGATAATTACTGTAACAGCCTAACACATTTTCCTTATAGCTTAGAGAGGCAGAAAAGAGCACTTGTCCTAACAGCTACTTGAGACCATGAGCATGTGGAACCTGGGTGAGTGATTAGAATAGAGCAAAGGAAATGAGCCTTGTTGATGTTGAATGTGTTAGCGTTACACACTGCTATCTGAAATACCACACAGTGCTGAATAGTAAGCATGGGAGTGCAGGAGAAGCACCTGCCTGTGTGCTAAGAGTGTGTTTCTGGAGACTGTGTATTGTCAGGTGCAAGAGAGATCTGCATGGATGCTTGCACAACTGCATGAAGACTGCAGAGATGTATGTAAGATCACCTGTGGTAATGGTTAATTGGAGTTTTGAACATGTAGAAACTACCTCACCCATTGCAGGAGTGGAAGGAAAATCTACCCTGTTGTTTTCAAATGTGTTAGCATTTGCCTCTCATCTGTGAGATAGTGATTTGAGTTGAATGCTAACCATCACAGTTCAAGAAAACAAGCTGCCCCTTTCCTACGAGTGCAAGTCTTACAGAACAAGAGCAACACAAATTAAATCTCTGACAACAATTCCTGTGTGCACACAGATTCATGGTGTGATTCTAGGCAGAAAACGATTTGATTGGCAATTTCAAAGCACATTTACTACTGTGGTAGAGCAAGTGATAATTACTGTAACAGCCTGACACATTTTGCTTATAGTTTAGAGAGGGAGAAAAGAGCACATGTCCTAACAGCTACTTGAGACCATGAGCATGTGGAACCTGGGTGAGTGATTAGACTGGAGCAAAGGAAATGAGCCTTGGTGGTGTTGAATGTGTTAGCGTTACACACTGCTATCTGAAATACCACACAGTGCTGAATAGTAAGCATGGGAGTGCAGGAGAATCCGCTGCCTGTGTGCTAAGAGTGTGTTTCTGGAGACTGTGTATTGTCAGGTGCAAGAGAGATCTACATGGATGCTTGCACAACTGCATGAAGACTGCAGAGATGTATGTAAGATCACCTGTGGTAAGGGTTAATTGGAGTTTTGAACATGTAGGAACTACCTCACCCATTGCAGGAGTGGAAGGAAAATCTACCCTGTTGTTTTCAAATGTGTTAGCATTTGCCTCTCATCTGTGAGATAGTGATTTCTGCTGAATGCTAACCATCACAGTTCAAGAAAACAAGCTGCCCCTTTCCTACGAGTGCAAGTGTTACAGAACAAGAGCAACACAAATTAAATCTCTGACAACAATTCCTGTGTGCACACAAACTCATGGTGTGATTCTAGGCAGAAAACAATATTTGATTGGCAATTTCAAAGCACATTTACTACTGTGGTAGAGCAAGTGATAATTACTGTAACAGCCTGACACATTTTCCTAATAGTTTAGAGAGGCAGAAAAGAGCACATGTCCTAACAGCTACTTGAGACCATGAGCATGTGGAACCTGGGTGAGTGATTAGACTAGAGCAAAGGAAATGAGCCTTGGTGATGTTGAATGTGTTAGCGTTACACACTGCTATCTGAAAAACCACACAGTGCTGAATAGTAAGCATGGGAGTGCAGGAGAAGCAGCTGCCTGTGTGCTAAGAGTGTGTTTCTGGAGACTGTGTATTGTCAGGTGCAAGAGAGATCTGCATGGACGCTTGCACAACTGCATGAAGACTGCAGAGATGTATGTAAGATCACCTGTGGTAAGGGTTAATTGGAGTTTTGAACATGTAGGAACTACCTCACCCATTGCAGGAGTGGAAGGAAAATCTACCCTGTTGTTTTCAAATGTGTTAGGATTTGCCTCTCACCTGTAAGATGGTGATGTGTGCTGTATGCTAACCATCACAGTTCAAGAAAACAAGCTGCCCCTTTCCTACGAGTGCAAGTCTTACAGAACAAGAGCAACACGAATTAAATCTCTGACAACAATTCCTGTGTGCACACAGACTCATGGTTTGATTCTAGGCAGAAAACGATATTTGATTGGCAATTTCAAAGCACATTTGCTACTGTCTTAGAGCAAGTGATAATTACTGTAACAGCCTGACACATTTTCCTTATAGTTTAGAGAGGCAGAAAAGAGCACATGTCCTAACAGCTACTTGAGACTATGAGCATGTGGAACCTGGGTGAGTGATTAGACTAGAGCAAAGGAAATGAGCCTTGGTGATGTTGAATGTGTTAGCGTTACACACTGCTATCTGAAATACCACACAGTGTTGAATAGTAAGCATGGGAGTGCAGGAGAAGCAGCTGCCTGTGTGCTAAGAGTGTGTTTCTGGAGACTGTGTATTGTCAGGTGCAAGAGAGATCTACATGGACGCTTACACAACTGCATGAAGACTGCAGAGATGTATGTAAGATCACCTGTGGTAAGGGTTAATTGGAGTTTTGAACATGTAGGAACTACCTTACCCATTGCAGGAGTGGAAGGAAAATCTACCCTGTTGTTTTCAAATGTGTTAGCATTTGCCTCTCATCTGTGAGATAGTGATTTCTGCTGAATGCTAACCATCACAGTTCAAGAAAACAAGCTGCCCCTTTCCTACGAGTGCAAGTCTTACAGAACAAGAGCAACACAAATTAAATCTCTGACAACAATTCCTGTGTGCACACAGACTCATGATGTGATTCTAGGCACAAAACAGTGTTCCTTGGTGATACCAGTACACCTTAACTTATGGTGAAGACATACTCCATAATATCTTACAAGTTCAAGGCAGTTAAATATCTTCCAAAACATAAAATGTAAAACACAACTTTAAAAGAAGAAACACATTTCTATTATTTATATCAAAATACACCACATACATCCCCTCTCAAATTCATAACTCACCTTTAAAAGTAGTTAGTTGAGAAAGAAATGTGCCACTCACACAGCAGATTTTCAGAGCCAGAATCTCTGAGCTGTACTCCTCTCACCAGAACCACTAAATGGCAAAATGTCCCTCTCTTTTTTCACACATGTACATGTTAACTTCAAATCACATTGCTTCCCACAGTTTTTTAAATGGAAACACACATTTCTATTGGTTGCAAATTTCAACCCTTTCCAAATGATTCCTACCCCCAACATGATTTCTGTCTGCTACCATAGCAACAGATCATGGAACACTGGTGTGAGCAGAGAGGTCAGAAGTTCAGCACACAATGTTTCTAATCCAAAGAGCAAGAGTGCTTGACTTTTCAAACCTAACAACATATCCAAAGTAATCTTCTGTGGGAACACATTTTTCTGAACCTATACAAAACATGCTTTAAAAAATTTAACCATACAGCCTAGTTTTTAGTGTTGAATGGTCTGAAACAGCCAATGAGTTCTTTTATTAAAAAAAAAAAGTATGTAAGCCTCCATTTTACAACTATCTTTCTTTTCATATTGCCATTCTACTGAAATACACCTTCTGAGTGCATCCAGATCTCCTTGAAAGATGTTCACAGTGTGGATTGTAGGTCATAGCTATGTCTACTGGAGTGAAAAGTATGCGGAAAAAAGAGGTATTGTGAAAGACCTTGCTTTGCCAAATGTAGACATTAAATGGTTTGGTCAGAGAGGGTTAAAGTGGCACCAATGAATGCCTTTGGTGAAATCCTTTCTACATCTCCCACAGCATGACCTTATAATTGTGCACTGTGGTGGAAATGACCTAGGCACTTTAACTGGGGTAGGTCTGGAAATGCTTGTTAAGGACACCTTTGTGCAATTGATGTCACTTTTCCCACAAACTACCTTTGTATATTCTAATATATGCCAAAGGCAAAATTGGAACTGGTCCAACCAATATTTTCCGCAGATTGAGAAAGCAAAAAAGCACGTCAATAAGTCTGTTTCTGCTTTCCTCAGAGACTATGGTATGGGTTCTATATACTACAACAACATGCAAGGCATTTATAGAGGAGACGGTGTACATTTCACAGATGAAGGGAACAGAGTCTTCCTCTTGAACTTTAGACTCTGCATCGGTACTTACTTGTAGGTACAAAAAAACACTCAATGAACACAACGGCTCTTTTTAGAGCCAACCGACATCTAAACACTTAAACTTTATTTTTAATTCTATTTTTTTAATGAATTTTTTGCTGCCGTGCGCGCACCGTGCGCGCACCATGCGCGCACCGTGCGCGCACCGTGCAATATTTATAATTTTTTTTTTTTTGGGACCTTAGGGGTCTTTCATGGTCCCCCTGAGAAGGCCTAGGGGGTCAGGAACTCTCTACAGTGCCCCCTTTTCACGTTCTCCACTTGCGTTTTTAGCTCTCTTCTGCCTCTAAAACTCAAAATGGCGGCTGGGGGGGTGTGCGCACCGTGCGCGCACCCCGTGATTTTTTTAAAAAAAATAAAATGTTTTTTTCACCCTTCAGGGTCCTTCAGGGACCCCCTGACAAAGGCTAGGGGGTCAGGAACTCTCTACCCTGCCCCCTTTTCACGTTCTCCACCTTTCTTTTTCACTGTCACACACAAAATGGCGTCCGACACTTCCTGATTTTGACCGATTGGAATGTTGACTGACATCTAACCACCAATCAGAATTACGCTCGCGGACATTTGGTGCGCGCCCCGTGCGAGCACCGTGCGCGCTTGGTGCGCGCATATAGATATTAATGTACTTTTAACTGCATTTTTCTCAGGAACTACTGAACAGATTGACACCATATATGCAAAAGGCACATGCCTGACCTGAGGACTACCTCTTTGCCAAATTTCAAGTAATTCTGTTCAGCCGTTCGGGCTGTACCTTCGACTAAAGGTCCTATGGGAAAATGCATGGGGAAAACGTGTTTTGGGACCCCCCTTTTTTCTCAGCCCCTGCTTGACGAATCACCCCGAGACTTTCAGGGTAGGAGCTGAGTGGAGCGCCCCATTAGTTTTGAAAATTTCATGAAGATAAGTCAACCGGCGCCAAAGTTATTCAAAATAGAACTTTCAGATTTCCTATGGGAACTCGGTCCTAACTATAACTATCTACTGGCGACCACCAGTAGATAATATATATATATATATATATATATATATATATATATATATCCTGATTGCCGCTTTCACCAGCCTCAATAATCTTTCAGATGCTTGCGAAGTAAGTACACGAACCAAATTAGAGTGCAAAATCGATTTATTTGCCCAGAGCGACGACCATAACGTTTCGGCTCCTCAGAGCCTTGCTCACATGACAGCGTTATACCCAAAGTGCAAAATATTTAAAGTGCCAGTGCTAATTACTGTTGTCGTCACATGGGGGAGTCATCATTGACATAGAAGAAATACTTGCGCAGTATTAGTAGTAAAACCACATAGTTATGCAAATGGCCACATAATATACAATATAAGTAAAATACTGGCAAATGCAAAACAAGATCCGCAGTGGCGGCATAAATGCCCATTCGTTCAGCGTATGATAATTGCATTTGCAAAGTATAAAATATTAAAATTGTAAAACCACATGTTACTCATAATAAACAATTTCGCCATTATTAAGGTCAATAATACAGCCTGATTTCAATGACTGATGGTATTGCAAGGTCCTCCCCTCATTAGATGTAACGAACAAGATCAAAATACAGTTTTAAAGTGTACTAGTGCCTGTGTTAAAAATAAAAACCACAAAATGTCATCAATACTCATAGAAATAATCATAACAGGTAATACATCACAAAAAGGTCAGAATGGCTTAAAGGACAATGTCATAGCAATCATATATATAAATATATCAAAATTACGGGGATCAGAGTTAGGTAGGGCGTCTTAGATTATCATAAAGATGTTCAAGATAATGGACTGTTGGATTTATCAAATTCGGAATCGTCTTAGTTTACCCCAAGGTCTGTTTAACGAAATAGGGAGTGAACACAGATGTGCAAATATGCAAATTTCACATATATAGTACAATTTGTCCATAATAAATAGTAAAATACTAAATAAATAACCATAAAAATAGGATATTAAATAGGTTAAGACAAATGACTAAAAGAATACAAATTGACATATATATATCCGATTCCATTCCCCGTTGCAAATATTGTGGATAAAATCCAATGTGGAGTAACGAATACACAATCTTCACTAGGTAGTATCATTACACATAAAAATTCCAACAGAATGGTGTAAATAAATCTAGCCCAAACATGTGTGCAGGTCCTCTGTCATATTCAGCCCCGATGGTGTCTTGGTATTGAGTTGTAGAATGTAACGTGTTTCCAATCTGCGTAAGCTAGACTCACGGTCTCCTCCCCTCCTGCTGGGCTCAATGGTATCGATAACATAATAATTGAGTCCCCTAGTATCACTTTTATGGGCTTCTCTAAAATGTCTAGCAACAGGGTAGGTGTTGTCTTGATTGGAAATAGCACGTAAATGTTGCAGTGTACGCTTATGTACTGCTAGTTTCGTGCTGCCAACATAGCTGAGGTTACATGGGCAAGTGAGGACATAAATCGCATATTCGGTTTTACAAGTCAACAACTTATTAATTTTGTGTTGTCTATTACTGAATGGGTCAATAAATGTTTTAGTATTAACACCATGGGCACAAGCCTTACAGATCTTACATTTGTAAAATCCACTATTCAGTTGCAACCAGGAAGTCTAATCAATAGTTTCTGGATTCGTGTGGACCAAGGCTTCCCTCATAGTGGGGGCCCTACTATATGTGATCAAAGCTCGCTGAGGGAGCAAAGGGCCGATAATGGGATCACTCCTTACAATGGGCCAATTTCTATTTATAATCTTGCGAAGATCAGCTTGTTGTTTACTGTAGCCCATGATGATTCTAAAGGCAACAGATGAATTCTTGTCCTTCCTCACTTGATTATTAGGTGTTGCTACATCCCATATAGTGTTAGTGGTGGTCTTTAGCAACTCATCACGGTTGAGGTCATTAGTTCTTGAAATGGCACTATCAATAATTCCAGTAGAATAACCTCTCTCCCTAAATCTCTGTTTGCTCATAGCCTGTGCTGCTTTGAGGTGAATATCATTGCTGCATACTCTCTTGAGACGCAGCATCTCCCCATAAGGTATACTTCTAATGAGGTGGGGAGGATGAGCGCTAGTTGTGTGCAGAGTAGAGTTACCAGCGGTCGGTTTGCGGTAAAGTCTAGTTTTCATGTTACCTGCATGTATGTAAACTTCTGTATCTAGAAACGTGACACTGGTTTGGCTACATGTCGCTGTAAAGTGGAGATTGAGGTTATTAACATTTAGATTTTCAATAAAACCATTGGCCTCATCCAAAGAACCATTCCATATTACAAATAAGTCATCAATAAACCGTAACCAGATAACTACATTATCTTTAAGGCATTGGGCATAATCCCTCTGGAGGACCATCTCCTCCCAAAAGCCCATATGGAGACAGGCGTAGCTAGGGGAAAAACTAGCTCCCATAGCTACGCCTCTCAACTGGCGGTACAGTAAATTGTTAAACATGAAATTGTTATTGAGGAGGCAAAATTCCAACATTTCAATCAACATATCATTATGGTCCCCAAACTGTGTTGGTTTTCGTGAAAGATAGTACTGAATGGCCTGGATGCCGTCACTATGACCAATACTAGTGTACAATGAAGTCACATCCAGTGCCAACATCCAGTACTCATTCTTCCATTTAGTTTTGATCATCTTACGCAAAAAATCACCTGTATCTTGTACATACGAGTCTAAGGATTTTACAAAGTCCTGTAAGAAAAAGTCAATATATTGTGACGTTTTTTCGTACATCCCATCCCGAGCAGAAATAATGGGTCTGCCCGGGGGTCTGTTAGAGTCCTTATGGACCTTCGGAATAAAATACAAGGTGGGGATAACTGGATTATCCTTCTTCAAAAAATTGTACTCTGCTTCAGAGATTAATTTGTGTCTCTTCCAACTGGCCAGTTTGCCGCGATCCTCATTGTTAGAAACCTGGATGGCTGCTGTAGTAGTGCGGGCATAGCAGTCCCTATCGTTCAGTTGTGTAAAGGCTTCATGATCATAATATTCCTTAGTCAACAAAACAATATTGCCACCCTTGTCACTTTGGCGGATAATGATCTTTTTGTCACGCTTAAGTTTCGAAATGAGCTGATCATATTGCTGGGTTTGTCAGTTATACCGACATCGTTTTTTCTGAGTTTTCTTATGCAATAACTTCACCTCAGCAGTCACATTCTCATTAAAAATATCAAGTGCATCGCGGGGCATTATAGGATTGTACGTAGATTTGGGTCTAAATGATGTGACAGGCCCCCGTAGGTTAGTGCCATCTCGGCAATTTGAGACGTTGGAATTGCCCATACCCTCAGTGTCCCATAGCTCCTGTATAGCATCCTGCAGCGATATTTCAAGTGCACTGTTAGAGGTTTTCTGTCGATTATCTTGTAGTGCAAAGGATTTCTTGAGCTTGAGTTTACGCACTGCTTTATACAAATCAAGGCGAGTAGCAGCATAATCAAAGTTGTTCTGAGGTGCATAGGAAAGGCCTAAGGAGAGGATCTTTTTATCGTCATCTGTTAATACCAATGGCGTTAAGTTGATTATAGTATTGGTGTCATCAGGATTTACTTTTTCGCCAAATATCCTCCTCCTCTTCTCCTGTTTTGATTTGAGGCCCCTCTTCCTCGCCCTCTGCCTCTGCCTGGATTTATAGTTTGAGCGTCTACGTCTTGATTCATTGCAGCTGGTCTCGGACGTAGAGTTTGCCTCCTCTCCACGCATAAAAAATTCATTTCTTCTGCAGGAGTCGGTTTAGGGATCAAGCCTGCTGCCAAACTGCTACGTATCTCTGATTGGGAATCACTGCCACCAATTAAACTTAATTCCGACTGGGAAGTGTTGTTTGTATAGGTGTTTTTACTGTGGCCCCTATTGAGAGGGGTCGCCTTAGCCTTCGGGATACGTAAAGAGTCATATTTCTTTGCGAAAGTAAAAATTTGCCCCAATTGATAATCGTTACGATCCCGTTGAAACTTGAAAGTTTTTCTCTCCATGATTTTA
Organism: Triturus cristatus; assembly: GCF_964204655.1. NCBI lineage: Eukaryota > Metazoa > Chordata > Amphibia > Caudata > Salamandridae > Triturus > Triturus cristatus. The sequence goes on from NC_140593.1 coordinate 870,618,764, forward strand.
GTTTCCTCCTTTTTGAGTCTGGCAGTCATTTCATTTGTTAATCTGATTTTTTCATCGGTATTATCAATTTTGTCCAATTCCTCATTGATTTCATCTATTTCTTTGAGAAGCAGGGCTCTATCGATATCAGCATACTTAATCAAAATCAGTACCAGTTTGCGTGAGGATTCCAAGTTCGTTTCCGCCCATTCACGCATTAGCTCAGGGTTCGGGTTCTCGTAACTAGGAGCCGTCAAAATACGCAACCCTCAGGGAATACGATTCACATCAATGTAACGTTGGAGAGATTTCGACTCCCACCATTTACTCTCCTCACTTCGTAGTTTTCTCTCTAAAATTCTGAATTTCTCTTTTAATGAATTGTCCTGTGTGACCACATCCGTGGTATGACCGTTACGAATGGTTGCAGGCAACGGAAGGCTGTCAGAAAACATGGACAGTGCTGCAGCCTCCCGTTCGCGCACGCTGTCCGCCGTCATGCTCAATTACGGGCTTAATTAGTATGCGTATGGGGGGACAATACGATTTCAAGTGTTTACAACCGCAATCACCCACCGCTGCACATAAACTCACAATCCCTCGATACCTCAATGGGTTTTCAGCAAAGTCTCTGGTTCTTCCCGTGTCGTGTCGTCTGATCACGGCTGGGGAGAGCCTCCTTCGTCACAATCCGTTGCAGTCCGTATCCACAGTTCTGCCGAGAGTGGTATCAGGGGGGTCAGGCGTCAACTCTTCCTTCCGGGAGTAAGAACATCCTGGTAAAACCTGGAAACAGTTTCACTACCAACGCCGACCAATTAGTTGAGAGGGTTCCGTGTGAATATATATATTCACTGTAAAAACCATAGGTTTCAGGGGCGTTATAGTTAGCTGGACATTTCGCAAAACCATAGAAATTCCCCCGTTATATTTTGTTCAGCTAACTATAACTCGCGCGCCCGCTATGCACTGCTGATGACATCACATATTACATCAGTCATGACATGGTCAGTGACATCAGTCATGACATCATCCTTGTGATACAGTGGCAGACCTCCTCTTACCCTAATATAACCTTTGATACGTAAATTCAAAAATAGAAAATAAAACTTTCAAAACAAAGGACATACCAATACCAGTTACAACAACCTATTCAGTAATTCCAAGATCTACATACACATCCACTCATTCACCAACAGTCCTATATAGTCACTTATATATGTACTCACTCATCATATGTACTCATACACCTATACATCCTGTTACACACCACCACTCATCCATAGAGTTACTCACACATAGTCACACATGCAAAGTATAACACATCCATTTACTTACTTATAGAGTTATACACACACTACCACACTTACTTCTACAGAAACTTACACATACTTACTCTCTTAAACAATCACTTATAGAAACACATACTTATTTATACAGAAACTCTTCCAATCTCCCACTCTCACATATACTCACTTATATATACCAATACTCACATATACTAGTTTAAAACATATGTAGTTACTCATAAAGACACTATTGAGACAGCCATTCACTCACTAACACACCCATACACACACTCATCCACCCATACAGTCCTGCACACATGCTGTCTTCAACACATACAAACAGTGAGTCACTCATTCATGCATCTATGCACTAAGTAATACCCCCACCGAACCATACAGACATTCAAACACTCATACTAATACTCAAAAAACAACTAATAACCCATATAGACACTCATGTAGCTACTCACCAACCCATGCAGCCACTTATACACAAAGTGAGAGACTGATACAGATATTTACATATTAAAACATTACTCACTAACCCATGTATTCACTAAGATACACTTAATCAGTCAGTTATACAATCAATTTTCCCCCCAAAAATCATCCATTTAGACACTTATATACCCATTTATTCTTCCATCGACCTTGAGATATACATATATAAAACATATTTAATTTTCAGAAAAACACACATTCACTGGATGATGTCATCAGTGATGTCATCAGTGATGTCATTTGAGATGTCATCAATGATGTCATGAGTGATGTCACTGACCATGTCATGAGTGATGTAATATTTACGTCATCAGCAGTGCATTGCGGGCGAGCGAGTTATAGTTAGCTGAACTAACTATAACGGGGGAATTTCTATGGTTTTGTACGAGTTAAATGTCCAGCTAACTATAACGCCCCTGAAACCTATGTTTTTTTCAGTGAATTTCTAAGGTTTTTTAAATGCTAATTCCTAACTATAACGTGCCTGAAACCTATGGTTTTTTCAGTGAATATATATATATATATATATATATATATATATATATATATATATATATATATACACTAATGTGTGAACCTCGCTAAAAAGGCAGTAGAAGTCTGTACCGGGTCATAGACGAAAATAAAGTCGAACAGTGATCGGAGCGGAGGGATTGTTGGTTTTTCTATGGTTAATGTATTTTGATGTCCTGCTTTTACAGAGATGCATCATCAACTCTCATCTAAATTAGAGGGGTGGTCCTGATGAATATGAAGATGTCGTCCCAGATCCTGGGTGCATAGATGGAAAAGGCCTACTGTCTTGTGTTTTTCTCTTTTACACTTCTTAGTTGGTAGTCTGATGGTATCCAGGCAACTGTGCTTAATTTGAACCAGTGGTTTACGGTGCTCGGCACCAGCACTGAATTGTCAACACCATCACTTAAAACAGTCAGACACATGGTGTGCTGTTTGTCTAATTTAGAAATCAGCACAGCAGTTTATTAATTTAACATATACTAAAAATGACTAATACCTACCACCCAAGCTTCTCTTATAGCTTTCGCACCTGAAATATTCTGAATTTTAACAGGTGCAGGAGTGAAATGGTTAGATGTTATGCTGGTAGTGTGATTGGCAGCACTGGAGGGGGCAATGGGTGGTGCAAACTGCACTGTCCCTAACAAGGGCCCTGGCACTTCTTTTTTTAACACAAATTAAGCAGTGCCTGGGAGCGATTGTGCCAAGAACCACCAGAGATGGTAAGCATATCCCAGAAAATAAGCAGGGTGCTGGTTGTGATGGCTTTGCAAATGATGCACCTGGTTTTGAAGATGGTGCGGACTGCAAGGGTAGCCAATGGAGTTCCCTCAGGAAGGCAGTGGTGTGATCATGTTTCTTCAGACCCTGGATGAGATGTGCTGCTGTGTGTGTACGATGCTCTTAAGGGATGCTCGGTAGAACCTTGGAGGCCAATAAGCAGGGCATAGACATCATCAAATTACAAGAGCAATTCTGAAGGCACTTTCTGGAACAAGTGGTTTGACTTTCTTTAGAAGGGCAAGCTGGTACCACGCAGTCAGTGTTTTTGGTAAAGTGTTCCTTGAGAGTGAGGTTGATGTATAGGGTGAGTCTAAGTGACTTGGCATTGGCTGAAAGTTGTATCTTCTTTGTTGGTCTTGGCAAATAACAGGGTTCTATTTTGGTTGAGTTCAGCTTCAGGTAAGCGCTGGAATTCCAGGCCAGGATGATGTACCAGCAGTGTTTGAGGTGTTGAACATCTGAAGCAGAATTTTGCATCACCGATGTATTGGTGAATCTTGATGCCGTTATCCAAGAGTCGAGCACCAAGCGACCCATGTAAAGGTTGATGACATCAGGAAACAGTATGAAGCCCTTGGGGACCCCACAGGTGGTATGGATCTTTAGTGACCTGGAGGTGCCCTTGCCAATAAACTGGTGTCATTGCAAAGGCAGGAGGGGAACCAGTGAAACACACCACTGTTGAATGCAGTTTGAGACTCTAGGATGTGCATGAAGGGGATGGTCGAATGTGTCAAAGGCAGCTTAGAGGAAATGAAGCATAAGGAGGCTGGGGTCACCTTCATCTGTCGCCAGGTGGGCATTGTAACTGTTACACAAGGTACTGATCTCCATGCTGCAACATGATCTGAAGCTAGGCTGGTCGTCGTGCAGGAGATGGCTTGCTTGATGTGATTTTGGAGGTGAACATAGACTGCTCTTTCAATGTTTTTGCTGATGAATGGTAGTTGAGGGATGGGCCAGTAGTTAGTGCGCTCATCAAGGTCCAGTGTTGGTTTCTTTAGGAGTAGGAGGACCCGGCCTGTCTTGAGAGTTCCAGGGAAGATGCCTTGAATGAGGGTGGCACTGACCATGATAAGAAGGGGTAAGAGAGCGCCCCCCCCCAGACAGCTTTGATGAAGGGCAACCGTAAGACATCTTCATAAGAAGTGGCTTTGAGGGAGTTGAGTGTGCTGTGCAGATCTGGGAGGGATCAGGGTTTGAAGACCGACCATTGTGGGATTCTACGAGAAGTAATGGGTCTGACAGGTGAGGTGGGATTGGTGTTGTCCCTGTGCTGACTGATCGGTCTGATTTTTTTTGTACCAAAGAAGGGGTTGGTGGCATGGCACTTTTCTGCAATGAGGAATAGGTGGGTCGGGCGGGAGAGGGGTGATCCAGTGCTTGATTGTCTTTTGCTGGCTGTTGAGCAAATAACTACATGAGAGGCGTAAGCAGGCTCCTGTGGTGCATGAAGGCCCTAACGCTCCAGGGGGCCCTAGCCATAATATCTGAGAGATATCGGAGACTCTGGGGCCCTTCTTCACATTCTGCTGGGAGCCTCATCATTTTACGTGACAACACTCACTACACACTCCTCTTAATAAGGTTCTTTTCGTTGTTATTTTAGATGTGTTGCAATGTGATAATTTTTGACCTATGGCAGTGTTCGGTATGTACTGCTTGGCCACACCCTGCACCCAGTCTCCATGCCCCCACAGTCCGCTGGGCAGAGCATGCCCTTTGATTGCTGCCTAAGCCCAGATACCATGCCCCTGGAGTCTGCAGGGCTAGACCTGTGGACATGCTCAATGAACGAAACTCAGGAAAAGCTTTTCAGACACTTTCTGCATTTAATACCAAGAAGTCTGCTTGGCATAGCCTAAAGAAACGTCCATTGGTCTCTGGGCTCCCGGGATGATGACCTTCGGCCACTACTGCGGCCAGTATCCAAAGAGCCATGCTTATTGACCTCAGTGGTCACTTGCGGCAGGTTTGGCCTTTGGTCATGCTTCGCAGGGGCTTTCCTGAATGGCCTCAGGAACATTCTTTGAGTTCTCACAATAAAATCAACAATAGAAATGTAAATGGAAGCAACTTGTGGTACTCTCTTTTAACTTCCTCCCTCTAGTCTCATCTAAATGCAGCAATCCCAGGTCAAACTTAGGAGGACATATGTCATTGGTAACTTTAGACTGGGCCAGAACCAACTGGAACTGGGGAGAGGGGATCGCGCTCTGTGGAGTAGTTACGGTGTTGGTGCAAATGTCGGGATTGGGTTATAGGATAAAGATGCATTAATGCCATCTTACACAGTGTGCCGACGATGAAATAATGCCCACATTATCCCAGCCCCATGGGTTTTAGGGTCTCCCTGCATCCCACCCACCCCCCAAATGTCCCTGGTACGTTTTAGACAATACTGTCTCGAGATCTGGTATTCGGTAAACGCTTACGTCATGCAGTGGCAGACTGGCCAAAAAAGGCACAAATGTTTGACCCTATCATCGTTTGAGCTTTCAAGAAATAGTGCACACCTTGTAAGTGTATTAATCAACTGAGTATTCTCCAAAAGCCACAAACGTTCCTTTTTTCAATCCTATCAAAAATGACAAATGATTTAAACAAAATTAGCCCAGTGACCCCACCCCTACCATGGGTGGATTAAATCCATTAGAGAGCTTTGTTACAGAGCCTACAATGGAAAACAAGACTTTCACTTCACCCAGTTTACTTTCTGCCCCCTGGAACATTAGAAATAAAGAAACGACAGGAGTTATAAGCAAATGGAACAGCAATTTCGTATACATACACAATACAATCCAGCACCAAAATGAGAAGCACTTGGTATATGACGTCTGGTGAACAAAAGGCTGACCAGACTCCAAGCTAAACCTGTAGGTAACCTACATAAGCATGTAGCTATGCTGCTGCGCATCAACACAGAGAGCTTTTAGTAACATTGAACCCGTTTTGATCCTTTTAGAAACTGCCACCAATACAATAGGCACTCACCCCCTGGATTTTTGGTGCCGGGTGCTCAATAGAGTGGGTGAAATTGAAAATGAAGGTGGCTGACACAGAAGGACTGATTCGCAAAGCTTTTTCTACAGGAAAGAGTTGCACCAAACTAAACAGGCCTGATGCACAAAGCGTTTTTGAAGAGTAGGTGTTACTCTAGGCTTAGGAAGGAGTTAAACTGGACTATCTTCACAAATAATTTTGTACGAGTAGATGTAAATGACTCCAGGTTTAGGAATTCATTACTTCAGATTTAGGAATGAGTTACACCTGACTATCCAGGGCTGATACACAAAGCATTTTCAAAGAGTAGATTTTACTCCGGGCTTAGGAATGAGCTACACCCAACTATCCATGCAGGATTCACAGAACAATAGGGAGTAGGTGCTAGCCCAGGTTTAGAAATGAATCACTCTAGGTTTAGGAATACCTCACACCAGACTATGCAGACCCGATACACAACGCTTTTGCTATGAGTAGGTGTGATTTACTCGTGGTTTCAGAATGAATTACTCCAGGCTCTGGAATGAGTTACACCAAACTAAACAGACCTGATACACAAGGTGTTTTCAAAGAGTAGGTGTTATGTCAGGCTTTTTTAAAACATTACTCCAGGCTTAGGTTCAAGTTACACCGGACTTTGCAGGCCTAGTCACAAAGCACTTTCTGTGATTACGTATGAATTACTCCAGATTTAGGTTTGAGTTACATACGACTATCCAGACCTGTTTTAAAAAATGGTTTCTAAAAGAAGGTGTTACTTCAGGCATAGGAAAGAGTTACACCCGACTTTCCAGGCCTGATACAAAAAGAGTTTTTGAAAAGACAGGTGTGAATTTTTCTAAGGTTAGTAATGAGTTCCATCTGAGTATCTGTTCCACAAAGCATTTTTAAGACGGATGTTACATAAGGCTTAGAAATTAGTTACTCCCGACTATCCAGGCCAGATTCACAAATTATTTTTAGGTGTAGGTGTAAGTTATTCCAAGCCTAAGCGAGACTGTTCAAGATGTATTTACTCATTGTGTCTGTGAATAAGTATGTTTTACTTCCGTTTAGTACTCACACGCGATAGTGTGTGAATCGTACCTGGATATTTAGGGTAACTCGCACCTGCGCATGGAGTTCCACACACCTACTCTCAGTAAATGCATTCTGAACTGGACCTTACGTGCTCATTGCTGCTATGGCGCATGCACAAGCGAGCCCCGTTGTGGCCTTCGAGACTGGGTCTAGCAAAGAAAAGAGCCAAGAAGCTCCACCTGCACCCAGGACTCCCAGACTATCCATTCCCAGCCCTCCTAGTACAAAGCCAGGGTGGGGTGGCTCAGACAGCCAGCGGGGCGCACCCTCCCCGCAGGGACCCAGGTCTGCATGACATGGCCCACCTTCGGAGTTCCACAGAATACTTTGCGTGCACCACAGACAGGTGTGATAAACAAACACAAAAAGCGCACGGTGCCGCCCGCTTGCCCACGGACTCCCCCAAACCCACGTGTCCGCTTCTGGCTCTTCTTTCGTCACAGCTCTTCTGATGTACATATAGGCCCCTTCCTAACTGTGGGATCTGCTAAATGAATCCTGACCTCTGACACCCTCTAGGTCACTTACCCCATAGAGCCAATGGCGTGACACAAGAACCTCTAGAAAGCAGGTGAAACAACACCTGCATACCGGATGCACAGCTGTGTTAGAAAATGAAAACTAATAAACAATGTACACTAAACAGAACAAACTGTCATCATTCGAGAAAAAACATTAAGCATCACATATTATGATGAAACAAAAATTGTGCTCTTTTAATTGTTGAGTTATGAACAATCAAGTTGCGATACAATGAAATTTTTGTTGAACAGAAATAGTGCTAAGGTCCTTGAGAGAACATGTCAGTAATAATTCTCAGTTAATTTGAGAAGAAGAATCAACATAACAATTGTGTCACAGGAGAGATTGACGTTACTGTGATCCATGCCCAATGCATTTCGGGAGTACCCAGAATCCCTTCTTCAGGAGCCTGTGTTGAAAAAGTTAAAAAAGAAGAAATACACATAGTTTTGTAACATATAATGTATGAAGATGAGAAAGTTAGAAAAACAGATACATCGAACAAAGCCAGAGTGATGCAAACACACCTGTACGTGTGCAAGTCCAGACAATTATCAACGACTTGGAGAAACGTGAAAGCAGAGCCTGAAAGTTGTGTCTAAAATCAAAAATCTTTTGTGGAGGAAAAAAGAAGGAAAATAGACCGATAATGACCACACCCTTAGTGAGCAACACATGTGATGTGAAGAAAAGAAACAGGGGAAAAAACATAAACAATATGGTACTGAATAAACAGCCCTTACTTAAAAACGCGAAAATCTCGTGTATTGATGCTAACCGCAGGAGTGTCTGTCCACTCTAATTCAAAATAAAACGAAAAAATGATGTTCAGATGCTGCCGCCTGAATGACCCCAGATGTATAAGACAAGTGTACGTGTTATATACTCACTCGAGTGAACGTACACACGAACTCCTCTTGATACTGTATAATTTACGGGGACTGCAATTGATATGCTGAAACACGACTCACGACTCACGACATTGCCAAACCCATAAAGCATAAACAACATGGAAAAAAAAACACAATGGAAAAGATAAAACAAGCTATGTTACCCCGAGTGACACAAGAACCCACACCCCCGTTCCCCAAGAACCCCCGAGTCCTCAGAGCCAGGCTACGTGAAAAGAACACCTCCCCAAATATAGGGGGACCAGGCGTTCCGGATTTGCCGGGACAGTCCCGACTTTGCATTAGCTGGATAATGGTTTTTAACACGGACGTTTTTATTTTTTCCCCGAGTGTCTCATCTCTCTTTCTGTATTGATTAGCGCTGTTAATCTGTGCCCGTCGGATGATCTTGACTTTGTCGAAATGTCCCATGCTTTTTAGCTTTCAAAATCTAGTCACCCGACCCAAATACAGACAGGGTTTCCCAACATTTAGAGGAAAGCTGTACCCTCATGCTTTCCGGATTTACACAAATAAACCGTCCCCCCCAATAAAAAAAACTGCATTGGGAGATCCCCTGACCCCCGGCGAGGCTCAGAAACAGGGAGAGTGAAGTGTCAACGTGGAATAAGGATTCCAGAATTGATTGGTTTCAAGTATTTATTTAAATACTAGAGTATGAAGGAAAAAGGCCCACAGACAGCCCAACAGAAACACAACTGACAGGCAGATCAGCTGGCGAAGGAATGCCTGAACATTCCATGACGCACACTATATATTATTGCAGTGTTCTAAACCACGTCACGCACAAGTGACCAATACGGGGAAAGCAGGGGTGCAAGCAAACTACGAAGCAATGTTAAAAAACAATGCTTATGGCTGCACAACAGTACAACATCTCCCTTTTGTAAAACTGAAACAACAAACTAATACATAACATAATCTCTGTACATATTTGGATAAGGAGACAGCCTTCCTGAACTAGTGCAAGCACCTTCATACAAATTGCAAGAAGATTCCACATTACCTCTGGCAATATTAGGCTCTGTGCTAGGAACATGTGTTGAACTTGAATCATCCAAATTGACGTTTCTACCAATTACAGACTCATTTTCAGTTACACCATGTATTGGTACATTAGAATCCCCCTTATTAGTAGAGTCATAAGAGTCCGATTTAGGATCATGAGAGTCAACATATGACTCAATTTCATGGTTGTCTTCATATTCAGGTGCGAACCATAAATAGTTGTCAGCCGAATCCAAACTACTCTCTTTGGAGTCTTCAATAAGTTCCTTTTGACCAGATTTTAGTTTGATAATATCACTCTTACTCCTCCACCCTTGCTTGTTTAAACAAACAGAACCATGTGCCACCTCTACAACTTCTAAGGGTATGGAATATTTAGATTCACCCTTATGAACTTTGTAAGGTTTCTTAACAATGACCCAATCTCCTCTGTTTACATCTTTGACTGTTGCTCTGTGAATTTTATCATGGTAAGCTTTTGACTTAAGTTGTTGTTCTAGGATTCTTTCCTTCACTTTAAGCCGATTATCATTAATTTCCATGAAATCCGATTTTCCTTTATCATTACAAGCAAATTTAGGAGTAAGTAAAGTGCTTTCCTTTCTTCCTCTCATTAGGAAAAAAGGAGACTGTCCAGTCACATCGTTGGTAGTGTTATTATACGAGTTCACTCTTTCCTGTAAGAATTCCTTGACTTGAAATCCTGAAGCTATGGCAAGCTGAACACCTTCTTTTAAAAACCTGTTGATTCTCACAACCTGTCCATTAGATTTGGGAGAATAGGGAGGTGTTTTCTACTGTTTGATACCATGACGTTCCAAAAACGAAACTATCTTTTCAGATGTGAGCTGTTTACCATTGTCCGAGACTAAGATGTGTGGAAGACCTTCTATAGAAAAACATTTCTCTAAAAATTCAATAACAGTGGTGGTGTCTACTGATGCTACGAATGCAAAATAAATCCATTTGCTATAATAATCGCTGACCACAATCAAATACTTAGTCACTTTCCAAAATATTGAAGGGACCTGCAAAATCTATAGCAATCTTGTTCCAGGATGCATCAGGAATTGACACAAATTGCATTTCGTTTACTCTTGGTTTCCAATGCTTATCTGATTTTAAGCAAACTACGCAATTATCAACAAACAAATTAACATCAGAATCCATGCCTGGCCACCAATAGTAAATTTTCAACATTCTTTTAGTCAAAGTAGAACCAGGATGGCTTCCGTGAGCTAACTCAATCAAGGATTTTCTCAACTTGGAAGGTGGGATTAATAAATCTCCTCGGACAAGGAAAGAAATAACGATACTGAGCTCATCGGCAACTTGAAAAAAGTTTTAATATCAGAAGTGAGATTTCTCACTGGAGAGCCAATTTCCAATTATAAACTCTTTAACTTTGACAATAACAGGGTCATTGTTGCATAAATTTAAACATTCTGATTCACTGCAAACTTGTTCAGTATCTTTGAAAAAATCAACGAATGCGACAACACATTCCGTGTCTTTTTCCAACTTCTGATCCGAACACACTAGTGGTAATCTTGATAAGCAATCAGCTCAGACAATTTCTTTGCCTGGTATATGTTTAATTTCAAAATTGTATTCTTGTAGTCTTGCCAATAACCTGACTAACCTGGAAGAAGCCTTACCATTACCTCTACCAGAACCATCCATCATATAGATCAACGGCTTGTGATCTATAACTAGCTTAAATTTCTTGCCCCAAAGATACATTTTGAGTTTTTCCACGACCCAGACACAGGCCAATGCCTCCCTTTCTATGGTGCTTTAATGACACTCAGAATCATGTAAACGCCTAGATATGAATGCAACAGTATGTAAAGAACCTCTTACTTTTTGTGTGAAAATAGCTCCGATACCAACAGAGCTGGCATCAACAGTAACTATGTTAAAACCATCAGCATCATAAGGATTCAACATGGGAGCATTAACAATGGCAAGTTTTCCTTCAGAAAAAGCTGCATCTTGGTCATTGGTCCATGAATACTTTTCACCTTTACGTAACAGAGATCTTAAAGGTTCAACTTTATCAGCATAGTTTTCTATGAAACGTGAATAGTATTCACTGAGACCTAAGAAAGACCTCAGAGAATCTTTGTCTTCTGGCTTGGGTGCATCTGCAATTACTTTTACCAAATCATGTTTAGGCTTGATTCCATCTCCACTCAGAATGTGACCTAAATACTCTATTTCTTTAAGAAGGGATTTACATTCATCCTTTGCAACTGTCATACCTCTTTCACTTAACCTTTGTAGCACCGTTTCAAGGATTACATTATGTTTCTCAACTGTTCTCGCATGAATAAGGATATCATCTTGGAATTTCTCAACATTTTCAACACCTTTGAGAATACATTCCATCAACTTTTGAAAAACACTGGCTGATGAAGCCAATCCAAATGGAAGCCTGATGAATCTATAGGCCCCTAGAGGTGTTATAAAGGTAGTATAATCTTTGGAATCCTCAGAAAGTTGTACTTGGTGGTAGGCCGACTTCAGATCAATCAAAGAAAAATACCTTGACCCAGAGGTGGCTGCCAAAATCTCTTTAATTTTGGGCAACGGATGGCAATCATCCAAAATATTTTTATTCAATGACCTCAAGTCGGCACATAAATGAATATCGCCATTTTGCTGTTTAATAATTACAATAGCAGAAATCCATTCAGCAGAATTGGTTTGCTCAATTGCCTCTTCTTCAACCAATTTGTTGAGTAATTTTTGCAAATCACTCCTAACAGACAGCGGAACTGCCCTTACCGTGTGCTTAACAGGTATGGCATTGTTCTTCAACTTGATCGAATGTTCAAATCCCTTCACACATCCAATTCAATCTTCAAAAATTGATTCATATTATTGAAGCACAGCATCTAAACTACTAAGAGAAGATGAAGATGGAAAAGAAGCATGGACAGATGCAACCACGACATCACTAAGGACAATGGGATCATCAGCACCAGGTTTTAAGATAATACCTAACCATGCCAAATCCTTCCATCCTACTATATTCCTGCCACGTTCAGCAACATACATTTTAGTAGAAATGGATCTTCCTTTGATATCCAACATGTCCTGGAAATAACCTAACATGTTAATATCAAAATCTCCAAAAGCTTTTGGGTTTACGTCTGAAGCTAATAAATTTATATGTGACCAGTTTTCTTCATACTTTTTGTCAGAGACAATAGTAACTGGTGAGCCTGAATCAGCCATTATTTTCAGCTCTACCTTGCCTATATATGCAACTCCAAGTGGTCCTTTAATTGTAGAACACGAATCATCAACAGTCAGGACAATAGTAGAGCACATCTCTTCATCAAAATCATCAATATTACTAATTTTAACTTTCTGAAAATGTGTTGGTTTAAAATTCTTACAGACACCTGCAAAATGCCCTATTTTTAAACATTTAAACTTTTGCGCCACCGGTGCGTCACTTTTGGTGATGCACCAGTGGCGTAAAACATGCGCCATGATGCGCCATATTTACAAAGTGACGCATCTACCTAGATGCGTCACTTTGCCAACCCCTGCGCTACATTATACCTGCGTCAGGTATAATGTATGCAGGGTGGGCGTTCCCACGTAAGTAAGCATCGTAGAAGTGACGCAGTGAAATCTACGAGATTTCACTGCGCCACTTCTAGGGTGCAAATGCGTCAATATCTTACGCCAGCATCACAGCAGGCGTAAGACTGACGCAGGCCCTATCACATGGGGCTTGCCCCATGTGAAAGGACACATTGCTGGAGTTGCGTCACTTTTGTGACACACTCAAGCAATGCGTCACTTTTGCGCCTACAGATACGTCAGAAATACTGACGTATCTGTGACTCCTTGCGACATGATGCGTCATACTGTAAATATGACGCATCACTGGAGTCGCAGGGAGGGCGCAGTGAAAAGTGACGCATCACTGTTTTCACGCAGTGATGCGTCACTTTTCATAAATGAGGCCCTTAGTACATTTCTTACCAAGGGCAGGACATCCAGGATAGTCTGCTTTATGAAATTTGGATCCGCACCTAAAACAAACAAAGGTTTGAGACTCTATAAATTCACTTGGTTTGTTCCTTTTCTCACTTGTCATGACAACTTTCCTTTTATCCTGTACAGTATAAACATTAGTCTTTGTATCTTTTCCAGCTGAAAGTTCTTTTGAAATCTCTAGCAAACATTCAATACCCATAGCAATGTCTATAACATCCTGTAACGTAGGATTCCTGCAAGCTAATAGTCTTTCCTGTATTTTCTTCTCATAACAGTAAAACACAAACTGATCATGAACATAAACATCAACCATTTCATTAAATTCACATTTAGTGGCTAAAACTCTTAAGCACACAATATACTCCTCAACAGTCTCGGATTCCCTTTGTTTTCGCAGTGCAAAACGGTGTCTTCCAATCATAATATTTGGCACTTCACCAAATTGCTTTCTAATCTTTTGATAGCCTCCTGATATTCATCCATGGGTATGAATTGCCCTGGAGCAACCTCAAATTCAGGTAAACTATCAAAAATTTCCTGTCCAGCAACTCCCAATAAACCAAACATAATAGCTTTCTTCCTTTCAGGCTCATACTTTTTTCCATCTATAGCTACAAGATAGTTCTCAAATGAGCGTAGCCAGTTTTTCCACTTCATTGATGGTTTGCCAGGTCCTATTAAAAACGCTGTTGGTGCACTTTTATTGGAATTAGTACACATTATATCTCCTGAATAAACCTCCTCCTCTTTTTTTACTGAGAAAGCAATTTTTACACATCAAGATGAAATGTTAAAAAAAAAAAAATTGGCACAATTTAATCAATTTTGTAAGTTTGAATAAAACTACTTCAATTGTTTTTGAGATCACAGTACTTTGTTTGCACATAAATAATATATATGATATATGCGCAATGTAATTTTAATAATTATCTTTCCAAAAATACCTCTAATCTGAATACTTTACCAAACCGAATGCTTATCGGTAACAGACATCAGGCAAACTCTGGTAGACTAACATTGAAATTGACTGATTTCAAAATGGAGTCACGCACGTCATGTTACGTGCGTGCATAGACTCCGTTGAAGAAGACGTCATCACTTAGTCAGTTGCAGCGCAAGTACCGATGCGGCCGTTAACTGTAACTTCCAACTGCCAATGGCATTAAGGTAAGCTACAAAGATAGAAATAACGCGCAAAGCGCATTCAGAAGATTAGAATTCTGCCAAAAATGAGGGAAATAAAATACGTAGTAACTCGCCTCATAATAGAAGACTGAAGTCTTGACCAAAGAAATTTCAGCTGCACCGGGCTTTCCGGAACTCCTGGAAACGCTTGTCGCCAATTGAAGTGTAAACGTGGAATAAGGATTCCAGAATTGATTGGTTTCAAGTATTTATTTAAATACTAGATTACGAAGGAAAATGGCCCACAGACAGCCCAACAGTAACACAACTGACAGGCAGATCAGCTGGCGAAGGAATGCCTGAACATTCCATGACGCACACTATATATTATTGCAGTGTTCTAAATCACATCACGCACAAGTGACCAATACGGGGAAAGCAGGGGTGCAAGCAAACTATGAAGCAATGTTAAAAAAAATGCTTATGGCTGCACAACAGTACAACAGAGAGGCTCATTTCTCTCTCTAACCAGGGTCACCGTCCACCTCTCCTCAGAAAGATGAATGGCTGAGTCAGCCCCCTTTCCGGTGCTACCTTGTGAGTGAACGTGAGGCACCCCACCAGTGAGAGACCTCTTGCTGTAGCTGGTCAGTGTCACCTTCCATTTCTCCTCAGAAAGATGAATGGCCTCTCTCCTCAGAAAGATGAATGGCTGAGTCAACCCCATTTCCGGTGCTACCTTGTGAGTGAACGTGAGGCTCCCCACCAGTGATAGACTTCTTGCTGTCTCTAATCAGGCTATCATGCACCTGCCCCAAAAAGACGAAATGCCGAGTCAGCATCTGCTGTTTTCTACTTTGAGTCTACCAAACACCTTGATGTGACCTGTGACCTGCAGGTCACTCACATGTTTCTGTAGCACGTGATCTAGCCCTGGTGAATTAACTAGGTCACAATGATTGGCACCTGCACGGATTCATCCTTCCATCATCACGCCCTTTAGTAATTGTGCGTTACTTTTCTCGGCCCTCGCTTGCTGAATCACCCCAAAACTTTCAAGATAGGAGCGGACCGGACCACCCCACGAGTTTTGAAAATTTCACGAAGATTCCTCCTCCGGCGCCAAAGTTATTGGGAATAGAATGTTGCGAATTTCCTAAGGAAAATAGGTCCTAACTATAACTACCTACTGGCGACCGCCAGTAGGTAATATATATATTCACAAAAAAATCCATAGGTTGCCGGGGCGTTATAGTTAGTTGGACATTTCACTTGTACAAAACCATAGAAATTCCCCTGTTATAGTTAGTTCAGCTAAATATAACTAGCGCGCCCGCAATGCACTGCTGATGACGTCACATATTACATCACTCATGACATGGTAAGTGACATCACTCATGACATCACTGATGACATCTCAAATGACATCACTGATGACATCATCCTTGTGATAGAGTGGCAGACCTCCTCTCACCCTAATATAACCTTTGATACACACACACAAAAGATACAAACTAACATTTTCAAAACAATGGACTTACCAATACCAGTTACAACACACCTATTCAGTAATTCCAAGATCTACACACACATCCACTCATTCACCAACAGTCCTATACAGTCACTCATACATGTACTCACTCATCATATGTACTCATACACCTATACATCCTGTTACACAATGCCACTCATCCATAGAGTTACTCACACACATAGTCACTCATGCTAATAAAGAATCAAACATCCATTTACTTGCATATACTGTTATACACACACCACCACACTTACTTCTACAGAAACTTACACATACTTAGTCTTTTAAACAATCACTTATAGAAACACATACTTATTCATACAGGAATTTTTTCAATCTCTCACTCTCACATATACTCACTTATATACACCAATACTCACATATACTAGTTTAAAACATATGTAGTTACTCATAAAGACACTATTGAGACAGTCATTCATTCACTAACACACCCATACACACACTCATCCACCTATACAGTCCTGCACACATGCTGTTTCAACACATACAGACAGTGAGTCACTCATTCATGCATCTATGCACTGAGTAATACCACCCACTGAACACTACAGATACTCAGACACTCATACTGATACTCAAAAAACCAACTAATAACTCATGTAGCTACTCACTAACCCATGCAGCCACTTATACACAAAGTGAGAGACTGATACAGATATTTACATATTTAAACATTACTCACTAACCCATGTATTCACTAAGATACACTTAATCAGTCAGTTATACAATCAATTTTACAAAAAAAAAAATCATCCATTTAGACACTTATATACCCATTTATTCTTCCATCAACTTTGAGATATACATATATAAAACATATTTAATTTTCAGAAAAACACACATTCACTGGATGATGACATGATGACATTTGAGATGTCATCAGTGATGTCATGAGTGATGTCACTGACCATGTCATGAGTGATGTAATATGTGACATCATCAGCAGTGCATTGCGGGCGCGTGAGTTATAGTTAGCTGAGCTAACTATAAAGGGGGAATTTCTATGGTTTTTTACGAGCGAAATGTCCAACTAACTATAACGCCCCTGAAACCTTTGGTTTTTTCAGTGAATTTCTAAGGTTTTTTAAATGCTAATTTCTGACTATAACGTGCCTGAAACCTATGGTTTTTTCAGTGAATATATATATATTTATTATACTATGTATACATGTGAAAATGTATTGGTCCACCTGTTTGCCTCGGTGACACAGAAAAAATGGGTGGAACTGACGTCAGCACGCCGACGAGGTCCTCTTATGGCTCCGATGACGTCATACAGTGCAGCGAGCGGAGCCCTACTATTATGACGTCCTCGTCGACGTGGGAGAGCTAGGAAAGAATTTCCATGGAATGCTGGTGCAGGGGATATTCACCTATGTGTTCAGGCTAGTCATTTGGGAGCAACTGTTTATGTTGCCACTCCAGAAACCGAAACCAGTGATCCGAGGGCAGAGGCCCTGCAGATGGCACACGGGGTGGGGTGCCCAGACGTGTGCAAAAGCGGGGCAGCGAAGTGACAAGCACCATAACCCACAAAAAAGGTAACGAGGGCACTGAATAACACAGGATCTTCTCATTGTATCTGGCAGGAACAACAAAGTTAAAATGCCCTAGTAACAAAATGTAGAATTAGTGCTACAACGGTCTTCAAGAGGACCTGCGATGCCACTTCTGCCTCCCATACCCTGGAGACGGCACATAGGTCACGCGGTTCGGTCATACTGCGGTGAGACGCACACTCGTTGACCTCTCATGGCACAGCTCCACACTTCAGGGAGGACACTTTCCATTAGCTATTTTTTCTGATGACGTGCCGTGCGGGCCCTGTCCAACAACAGAACTCCTTTAGATCCAAACGGACTCTTCCACTTTCTCACCGGAAGTGAAACCAGGCCACGCGGACACTTTCACAATACAACAGCTGGGAATGCACTTTTCGGTAAAAAAAACACATTCCTTCCTCCTAATTAATCAAATAAACGTCTCACTGAAGAACAGGGGCCAGCTTTGATCGGTAAACAGCCGTTACAACGACTTTTTTACTTTGTGATACCATTATAATGCATGTATTACCACGCATGAGTTGTACATTGCGAAGTCATTACTATACATTTTTTTAGAATGCATGGTCATTTACCACGCATGCCTTTACAACAAATTTTGTTGTAAAGGTATGTATGGTAAATGACCATGCGTTCTAAAAAACATGTAGATGATCCACGTTGTTGTAAGGAAACAGAGGCTGTTCCGTTTCCTCACAACGGCGTGCACCGCTCCTCAGAGACGACGAGAAGTAGGAACCATGAGGAGAGAGGAACCACCAGGAGTGAGAGGTAAGGGGGATTGGGCATGGGGTGGAGTTTATTTTCTAGGGTTTAGGGTAGTGCAGTGGTGTTTGGGTAGTGTAGTGGGTTGTGCTGGGGGTTGTGTTTTAGGGTTTAGGGTAGTGCAGTGGTGTTTGGGTAGTGTAGAGGTCGTGCTGGGGTAGTGTTTTAGGGGTTAGGGTAGTGCAGTAGTGTAGGGGGTCGTGCTGGGGGTAGTGTTATAGGGTTTAGGGTAGTGCAGTGGTGTATGGGTAGTGTAGGGGGTCGTGCTGGGGTAGTGTTTTAGGGTTTAAGGTAGGTCAGTGGTGTTTGAGTAGTGTAGGGGGTCATGCTGGTGGTAGTATTTTAGGGTTTAGGGAAGTGCAGTGGTGTTTGGGTAGTGTAGGTGGTCGTGCTGGGGGTAGTGTTTTAGGGTTTAGGGTAGTGCAGTGGTGTTTGGGTAGTGTAGGTAGTCGTGCTGGGGGTAGTGTTTTAGGGTTTAGGGTAGTGCAGTGGTATTTGTGTAGTGTAGGGGGTTGTGCTGGGGTAATGTTTTAGGGTTTATGGTAGTGCAGTGGTGTTTGGGTAGTGTAGGGGTAGTGCTGGGTAGTGTTTTCAGGTTTAGGGTAGTGCAGTGGTGTTTGTGTAGTGTAGGGGTAGTGCTGGGGGTAGTGTTTTAGGGTTTAGGGTAGTGCAGTGGTGTTTGTGTAGTGTAGGGGGTAGTGTTTTAGGGTTTAGGGTAGTGCAGTGGTGTTTGTGTACTGTAGGGGGTTGTGCTGGGTTCCAGTGTTTTAGGGTTTAGGGTAGTGCAGTGGTGTTTGTGTAGTGTAGGGGGTCATGTTTTAGGATTTAGGGTCGTGCAGTGGTGTTTGGGTAGGGAAGGGGGACGTGCTGGGGTTAGTGTTTTAGGGTTTAGGGTAGTGCAGTTCTGTTTAGGTAGTGAAGGGGGTCGTGCTGGGGGTAGTTTTTTAGGGTTTAGGGTAGCGCAGTGGTGTTTGTGTAGTGTAGGGGTCATGCTGGGGGTAGGTTTAGTGTTTAGGGTAGTGCAGTGGTGTTTGTATAGTGTAGGGGTTGTGCTGGGGGCAGTGTTTTAGGGTTTATGGTAGTGCAGTGGTGTTTGAGTAGTGTAGGGGGTAGTGTTTTAGGGTTTAGGGTAGTATAGTGGTGTTTGTGTACTGTAGGGGGTCGTGCTGGTTTCTAGTGTTTTAGGGTTTACGGTAGTGCAGTGGTGTTTGTGGAGTATAGGGGTCGTGTTTTAGGGTTTAGGGTCGTGCAGTGGTGTTTGGGTAGTGAAGGGGGTTGTGCTGGGGGTAGTGTTTTAGGGTCATGCAGTGGTGTTTGTGTAGAAAAGGGGTCGGGCTGGGGTAGTGTTTTAGGGTTTAGGATAGTGCAGTAGTGTTTGTGTAATGTAGCGGGTCAGGCTGGTGGAGATTTAGGGGCAGATTTACAAGGCCCTTGTGCCACTTTTGCTTCACTTTTAACATGGGAAAAGTGACACAAAAGTGGCGCAAGGGGCTTGTAAATCTGCCCCTTAGTGTTTAGGGTAGTGCAGTGGTGTTTGTATAGTGTAGGTGGTCATGCTGGGGTAGTGTTTTAGGGTTTAAGGCAGTACAGTGGTGTTTTTGTAGTGTAGGGGGTTGTGCTGCGGGTAGATTTAGGGTTTAGGGTAGTGCAGTGGTGTTTGGGTAGTGTAGGGAGTCATGCTGGTGGTAGTGTTTTAGGGTTTAGGGTAGTGCAGTTATGTTTGGGTAGTGTAGGGTATCGTGCTTGGGTAGTGTTTTAGGGTTTAAGGTAGTGCAGTGGTGTTTGGGTAGTGGAGGGGATAGTGTTTTAGGGTTTAGGGTAGTGCGCCCAACCAGCCACAATATCCATGAACAATGGGGACCCTGACTCTTTTGAACATTCCGACAATTTAATAATTTTGGTCAAGGGCCCTACCACGTCCAAGACCTATCAATTCCTTTCTTGGGATCCCTCATATACTTGGAGCAAAAGTTAGATAGTCTCTCATCAATGTCAGGCGTGTGTGCCACTTTCCCCTTCAGTGACGGCCTGGGGCATTCTCCCCTCATTCTATTCCTGACCTCCCTTTCAAGGGGTTGATGGATTTGCCTCACCACATACTCTGCCACTTTGGTGTCAGGGGTCCACTCCACCGACCTAGGATGGTAAATTTGGGTAGGCTTGAACATGTCAGAGTGGGCCCCGTCCCCAACCCGGAACTGAGAGGAGTGGGACTCTGGATGCCAGGGACGCCCGAGTCCTTATCCTCATCGGAGGAGAAATATTCCTCTGATACACCCTCTCCCTCTAAGGGAAACCCGCCGTTGGGGTCTACAATAGTGGTGACAGCGTCACAATTTTCTCCAGATTCCTCCTCCTCCCAGCAGGGTGCATGTTTTAGCGTTTGCGAATTCTTGAGGAAGGTCTCCGTAATTTTATCAAATCCTTCCAAGTGCCCCGCGTTATGATGAAGGGCCCTTTTATTCCCCATATGGGAGCTACTGAGACGCGCCACCACCAGATCTGGGTCACTGAACACCCCAGGGATGCTTTTCACCAGCTTATCAACCTGATCCCTAAGAGGAGCCAGCACCCTAGAAATAGCCAGAGAGAGGGCTTGGTCCACTGCTGGAGGGAGAAGTTGGGGGGCCATTCCTCCTCCACTTCCTGGTAGGAGAAGTAAAAATGGTCTTCTGGAGAAGACATGATAGCAGAGGGTGTGATCACTGAACAAATGCCCTTAAAATC
Source organism: Triturus cristatus (assembly GCF_964204655.1). Classification (NCBI taxonomy): domain Eukaryota; kingdom Metazoa; phylum Chordata; class Amphibia; order Caudata; family Salamandridae; genus Triturus; species Triturus cristatus. The sequence goes on from NC_140593.1 coordinate 870,640,113, forward strand.
ATTAAGGCAGCCCCCTCGCCGGTGCTCCAACAGCTGGGCTTTCCCCAAAGCTGTTATAAGAATAGACTGAGGCGCAATACCAATTACCACCTCCAGGTGGTGCTGGTCACTAACGTGGCCGTGTGGGGAAATCACCACGTAGCGGTGTCAAAATTAGGCGAGGGTTGGTCGGGAATCAAGCGGACACTAAAGGACTGACCGGATTCCCAAACGCGCGTAAAGACCAGCGAGAGCGCTCAAAGGATCTGCCTCGCTCGGACCAGGCACGCCTGACAGGATCTTACCGCGCGCAGATAGCACAGCAGGAGAAACTGCGAGGGGGAGAACGCTCTCGGGCAAGAGCCTGCTGCACAAGGTATATGAAACAATAGCAAGGCAATAATGCTAATAACGTGCACAAGAGACCGCTATACAAACAGCAACAACGTCAGATTAAGCCAAGAATGTAAGGAATGCACTTAACTGACGAGCAGTGAAGAAAGAGGAAGCAGAAGGGACATCACAATATTATATACGGTGGACTGTGATATGATTGGACTATAGTTGCCTTGGAGACTACTCCCCTAATGGTTCATGGGTTGTGTAGTCTTTTGTTTAATGATTGTTGTCTTACGTTTTCTTTGAACTGCTATGCAAATAAAGTGAGGAAAGATATGCATAATCCTTGCCTCCGTCCTGCCATAGAATTCATTAAACTTTATTCGATCTGATTTAGAAACATAGATCGTAAAAGTGTACATAAAAACAGTAAATCCTCTTTCCTAATGCAATACAGTAAGAATTAATTAAAACCAGTAGGCAAAAACAGGTGTTACAAAGCCCGGTTCAGAGCAACTTCAGGTTAACAGAATCGTAAAGTTCAATGTTTCGCAAGATCAATCTCATGTACTTCGTGCAAAATACGCAATAAGGGGTCCAAGTAAGATGTAATGCTCCAATACCTGACCAGTCTGCACAGAGACCGAGCAGATTTATTTTGACACAGCTAGGAGCAGAAGCGCCTGGTAAAGGGCTCCCATTCTTTGCACCACTTTTAAAAAAATCATTTATGTACTGTTTTTAACTCTGCTTTTTAAAACAAAAAGGAAATTGTGACGCTTCACCATATTTTAACTTGTTGAACTCACCTTCTCTCTGTGCCCATTCCCCGGTCCACCGCCGATTAGCAGATTGAGTGGAGGGAATCCGGATCCACATAAAGACACTCCGGAAGTGATTACGACTTCTGGGTCACCGGGAGAGTCAGCTGACTAGCAGCTGAGCTCACCCCTTTATAAACGGGACTCCTCTCTCCACGCGCACGGACGCGCTGAACAGGACCGAGCAGATTTATTTTGACACAGCTAGGAGCAGGAGCGCCTGGTAAAGGGCTCCCATTCTTTGCACCGCTTTAAAAAAAATCATTTATGTACTGTTTTTAACTCTGCTTTTTAAAACAAATAAGAAATTGTCACGCTTCGCCATATTTTAACTTGTTGAACTCACCTTCTCTCTGTGCCCATTCCCCGGTCCACCGCCGATTAGCGGATTGAGTGCAGGGAATCCGGATCCACAGAAAGACACTCCGGAAGAGATTACTACTTCCGGGTCACTGGGAGAGTCAGCTGACTAGCAGCTGAGCTCGCCCCTTTATAAACGAGATGCCTCTCTCCACGCGCTGCGGACGCGTGCCGCCGGCTCGCCAAAGGCAAGTCTGCCTGCGCCGGTCCGCGGCCGGCCGGGGCCAGGGGCCATGACCCCAGCTCGTCCTACCACCCATGTCAGGAGATACAGCCCCAACTCTACTCTACATAAACTAAGAGGAAAGGTCTCACCCCTATGCCTCTCCACATGTAACCCAGAAGAACAAGGCTCAATCTGCTCACATCGTGGATTTCGACCTCTCCACGACCTCCCATTGAAAAGCACCCAGCGAAGCATGTACCTCCTGAACTGCAGATCGCTCCCTAAACACACCAAAGAGATTTCCCTGCTTTTAGATGAATTAAACCCAGATGCCCTCTTTCTGACAGAAACCTGGCTCCACTCCGAATCAGAACCTGATATCATCCAGGCTCTACCTAGAGCATACCAAATTTTACGCGTAGACTGCTCTACAGGGAGAGGAGGTGGCTTAGCAAGTATCTACAAAGATTGCTACGGCTGCCGCAGTTCCCCAAACTCAATACCCAACTGCAAAAGTCTCGCCTTCTCTCTTGACTTCTCCCCCACTAGCACCTTCTCGGGGATGCTTGTATATCGTCCACCTGGGACCCTGGAACAATTTCTCAACTCTCTGCCTTCCTCTATAGCCAACCTAGCGTGTAGCTCAGCAAACTACACACTCCTAGGGGATTTGAATATCCATTTTGATGACACCACGGACCACAATGTCTTAGACATGACTACCAGCCTCGCTGCACTACAACTTCAACAACTAGTACTGGAACCAACCCACTCCAAGGGTCATCTCCTTGATCCCATTTTAGCAATTGTACAGATCTCCTGGTGGGAAATCCTTCCCCCCTGCCATGGACGGACCACTTCCTGATCCCTGTCTTCTGGGTCACTCCATATACCCACCCTTCCCCCACCATAGTTACTCGGCAGGAACGCAACTGGTCAAAACTCCCCCAGGTTGAATGGGCATCGACCCTCGAAACTTCTAGACCATCCTGCAACTCTGACCATACTCTAGCCAACGAACACTATAATAGATGGATTTCAAACTCACTAGACTCTGTACTCCCCATAAAACACACTGAATCCAAGCACAGCACTAAGACTGCCCCCTGGTATTCCCAAGATTTACGAGAAAGTAAACGTCAATGCAAAAAAGTGGAGAGGAAGTGGCGTCTGGACTACTCACTTCCCAGTAAAATATCACATATGGGGCTGCGATAAAATCATATAAAAATGAAATTAAAATCTCGCAAGCGGCCCTCTACGAAAACAAGATCAATGCAGCTGCCTCCAAGCCTAAGGAAATTTACCAAATTGCAAAAACCCTTCTCAAACTCCCAGAAAAACCTAAAAATCCCCTTAATGCCCAATCTCGCTGCAATGACCTGGTAGAGATCTTTTACAATAAAATACAAACCATCTACACCTCCTTTCCTCACACTCAGATCCCTACATCGCCCACCAAACCTCCTGAGATAGGGCTCCACTCCCCAGCAACACTCGATAACCTTCCCTTTCTTGACTCTTCCACGCTACAATCTATCATGCTTCAGGTTACATCCGGCTCCCCTAATGACCCAGTACCCCCACACTCTCTGCTGTCAGTCACCACACACATTCTACCCACCATTCTTGAATTGCTCAATGCCTCTCTAGCCACCGGGACCGTCCCGCTCCCCTGGAAACGGGCTATGGTCAAAGCCCTCCTTAAAAAACCCAACTTAGATCCAAACAACGCTGGGAACTACCGACCATTCTCCCTACTACCCTGGCTCAGCAAGATCATAGAGAAACACATCAACAAGACACTGATGGAGTTCCTAGAGATCAACCACTTGCTCGACCCTTCCCAGACAGGATTCCGACCCATGCATGGGATTGAGACCGCTCTTGTCACCGTGACAGAGGAGGCAAGGAAGCTCATGGCTCAAGGAGGCACCGCAGCCATTGTCCTCCTTGACCTAAGTGCCGCCTTTGACACTGTAAATCATAACATCTTACTGCAAAGACTTCCAACCTAGGAATCTCAATGAAAGCACTCAGATGGTTTGAGTCCTTCCTGTCTGATCGATCCTTCCAAGTCTTTGAGGGAGACGTCACCTCCCCCAGCAAACCTCTCGGATGTGGTGTGCCGCAGGGCTCTTCTTTGAGACCTACGCTCTTTAAAATCTATATGAGCCCCCTTGCTGAGATTGTCCGCCCCTTCGGGATAAAAATGATTACCTATGTGGACGATACTCAGTTAGTGGTGGCCCTAAACCAACCTCACACCAGGACCAAAAACTTGAGGGATTGCTTAGAAGCGGTGACCTCATGGATGACATCATCTTGTCTCAAGCTAAATGGAGACAAGACCGAGCTGATGCTCCTAGGCAATTCCCCTAAAAACATAATTAATTCCCTCTGGCCGGCGTGTCTCGGACCCGCCCCCACTCCCAAGGACACAATTAAGAGCCAGGGCATCTGGCAAGATACATATTTTTATTTTAACCACCAAGCATCCAAACTTTCTTTCACCTGCTTTGGTATACTTAGGCTCACCCGAAAAATTCTTCCCCTACTACCCTTTAAGGCCAGACAAATCATGATCCAGGGTCTCATTCTGTCTCGTCTGGAGTTCAGGAATGCCCTTTACCTAGGGGCCCCCCAGGCCACCCTAAACAAGCTCCAGGTCTTACAGAACTGTGCAGCACGAACCCTCCTTCAGATCCCTCGTCGCCTCTCTGTCAAGTCCGAATTGAGGAAACTTCATTGGCTCCCAATCAGGGAAAGAATCCTATTCAAGAGCCTGTGTATTGCTCACCGAGACTTTTGGAAAATGGGCGCCATGATCAACCATTCTCTGATCACCCCCTACCAACCCAATAGACAGCTCATATCAGCCACCTCCTTTCTTGTCACAGTGTCCAAGATCAAGAGAGCCAGATGTGGGGGCCGGTCGTTCTCCTACAACTCGGCTAAACTCTGGAACTCTCTTCCCCACCACCTGCGCTTAGAGCCCAATCATCTGCCCTTTCGAAAAAAGCGAAAAACCCTGCTGTTCAACAAATCAGACTAGGTCCCCTCCGTTCCTCCACACACGGTTGTCCGCAGCGCTATGACGCCTCAGGGTAGCTATTGCGCTTTACAAATGATCTTTTCATTTCATTCATATAAACCTGCAGAAAAACTTTTTAAAAAAAGTGTTTTGCACACTTCTGTCATTGGGCTATATGTGGGCTACATCTGGTTGATATTTGCCCTACATTTGGGCTCTTTTTTCTCTGGTGGCCATCTTGGGAGACTTATTTGTTATGAAGTTTCCTAATTTCCTCATTTACTGCAGTCTCCTCGGTAGGAAATGCTTACAGTTTTTTACTTTGATTCCATCAAGAAGGCATTCAGATGTGTCACACATTTGCCATAAATTCAGAATGTTAGCACTCTAGTTGTTTATTAGATCACTGTAGTAAAGCTACTGCTCACCAGGGAGTTAACTGGAAGTCTACTGCTGGTATTGAAAGTGATTGTTTCAGTCTGCATGTCAGAATTTTCTAATGAAATAGAAGAGGATTTGAGATTTCACTTAAAACATGCCCTAAATGTTCTTTCTGCAGCAATAACAATAATTTCTAGGACAAAATGAACCCCCTCATTTTGTTCCTTTTTAAATTAAATGTTTTAAGTGTTACCAGTCTATTTCAATCAAGATGGCTTCAGGTGTGCCACAATTTTGTCATAAGTAGAACACAAAGGCATCAACTGACAGGCTGCTCCTGTTTAAATATAACAGGAAGATATTTGAGATATCACTTAAAATATGTCCTAATTTTTCTTTCTACAGCACAAAGCATAATTTCTATGTCAAAACGAACCCCTTTATTTTGTTTCTTTTTAAATTAAATGTTTTAAGAATTTCCAGTTTATTTCAATCAAGATGGCTTCAGGTGTGCCGTACGCGGATCCTTCACGACTTTTCTAAAATGGTGGCTAGAATCCGGGCACCCACCGTGATGTGTACGCTTTGGGTGTGCGACTCCGAAACAAATTTGGATAAAAAAGAAAATAATATAAATATTATTTTGCAATTTTCAGAAAAGTATATGTTATTTAATGAATAAAATATTTATAAATAGTTAAAAAAATGTAGAAAATCAGTGCAAAAAATAGGTATAACTACTATTACACTTAAAAATTAGCATTTAAAAACCTTTGAAATTCACTGAAAAAACATAGGTTTCAGAGACGTTATAGTTAGAAATTAGCATTTAAAAAGCTTTGAAATTCACTGAACAAACCATGGGTTTCAGAGACGTTATAATTAGAAATTAGCATTTAAAAAACCTTAGAAATTCACAGAAAAAACCATAGGTTTCAGGGGCGTTATAGTTAGCTGGACATTTCACTTGTACAAAACCATAGAAAATCCTCTGTTATAGTTAGTTCTGCTAACTATAACACACGCACACGCAATGCACTGCTGATGATGTCACATATTACATCATTCATGACATGGTCGCACCGTAAGCGCACCCTCCCCGAATCGAGCGCGCACCCTCCCGATCGCGCGCAGAATGCTAATTGGCTGTCGAGTGTCTCTCTACATTCGAAACCAGGAACTGTTGGCGGCCATTTTTGCCTCGGTAGAAGCGAGGCTGATTAAGTAAGGGGAATAAGTGTGTAAAACATATAAAGGGGGCAGAGTGGAAATACTTTGACCCTCTAGAGGTGCTTAGGGGGTCCCAGAAGGACCCCCTGGGGCCCCCCTTTTTTTTTAAACCGGCGAAATGCGCGCACGGTGCGCGCATCCTATCGCGTTGGATGCACGGATCCTCTCGCGGTGGTTTCGCGGATCCAAGGGAAAAAAAATGAAATTGTTGGGAGATAAAGATTAAGCTTAAGTGTTTTGTTCTTGAGTGGCTCTTAAAAGAGCCGTTGTGTTCATTGAGAGTTTTTGGTACTTATAAGTAAGTACCTATACAGAGTCTAAAGTTGTTGAGGAAGACTCTGTTTCCTTCATCAGTATAGTGTACTCCATCTCTCCTATACATCTCTTGCATATGAAAGCGCAGATTGTTATTGTAAATGGACCCCATTCTGTAGACTCGGAGAAAAGCAGAAACAGATTTATTCACATGTTTCCTAGCTTTCTCAATCTGTGGACAAAAATAATCGGACCAGTTCCATTTCTGCCTTTGGCATATGTTAGAGTACACAAAGGAAGTTTTAGGGATAAGTGAAATCGGTTGTGCAAAGGTGTCCTTCATAAGCATTTCCAGACCTACCCCAGTCAAAGTGCCTAGGTCATTGCCACCACAGTGCACTATTATGAGGTCAGGGTGTTGGATTTGCATGAAGGATTTCACCAATGGCATCAATTGGTGCCACTTTAACTCTCTCTGTCCAATCCATTTAATGTCTACATTTGACAAACCTAGGTCTTTGTGAATGCCTTTGTTTTCTGCATACATTTGGCTCCAGAAAATGTAGCTGTGTCCCACAATCCACACTGTAAGCATCTTGTAAGGAGGTCTGGATGCACTCAGATGGTCTCTCAAAATGAAATGGCAGTTTGGAAAGTAAGATGTTTCTAAAATGGTGGCTAAGATGCAATTTTGAAAAAAGACAAGAAATCATTGGTTGTTTGACAACCTTCTACACTGAAAGGTAGGGTGCATATTTCTGTTTTTTAAACGCATGATTCTTATTGGTTAACAAAAACTGATTGTAAGGAACATTATATATGATAAGCTGATATGTTGAGAAGTCAAGCACACTTGCTGTTTTGATTAGCAACATTGTGCGTGCTGAACTTGTGACCTGTGTGCTCAGTACAGTGTTCCATGACCTGTTTCTATGGTAACGGGCAGAAGGCAGATTGGGGGAAGGGTTGAAGTTTATGTCATTTGGAAAGGGTTGAAATGTTTAACCAATAGAAATGTGTGTTTGCTTTTGAATTTATGTGGGAAGGAATGTGATTTGATGTTTACATGTATATGTGTGGAAAATGAGAGGGAAACTTTGCCATTCTTTGGTTCTGCTGACAGGTGCACAGTGCAGAGATTCTGTATAAGAACATCTGGTGTGTGTGACTGATATACTTCTTAATCTACAAAACAACTTGAAAGGTGAGTTATTTAATTGTGAGGGGATGTATGTAGACTATTTTTATTTTAATCAGACTAAAGTATTTCTTCTGCTAAAGTGTAGGGAGTACTTTTTTTTTCTACAATGTTATTGAGAGTGTGTGTGCATGTAGAAACCATTTTGTGATCAGGATTTGTTTTTTTCATGTGTTTGTAGACAGATAACTATGCAGTTTTTATATTTTGGTAGAATTAGAAACCAGTCATTGTTTATGAATTTGTGAAATGAGTTATGTTTCTGCAGCAAAATGTAGTACTCCTTGTAGATGAAGAAATGTGTTTTGGTATAGTGCAAGGGATAGTGTTGTTTGTCTAGAATCACACTGTGAGTCTGTGTGCACTTGGGAACCACTGTGAGAGAAGCATTTGGTAACATCGTGTATTTGCTGACAGATAATTCTTTTAAAACCTGTCATGTTGTCAAGTTTTAGTAGCATTAGAAGCCAGTCTTTGCTTATGCGTTGATTAAATGAGTCAGGCATTGACACTAAAGTGCACTTTTGAAATATATACATTGTGTGCAGTTCTCTTACCACTTCCAGTGTAGTGAATGAGTTTTGGTAAACTCCTAGGGATAGTGGTGCTTGTCTAGAATCACACTGTGAGTCTGTGTGCATTTGGGAACCACTGCGAGAGAAGCGTTTGGTAACATTGTGTATTTGCTGACAGATAACTCTTTTAAAACATGTCATGTTGTCAAGTTTTAGTAGCATTAGAAGTCAGTCTTTGCTTATGCGTTGATTAAATTAGTCAGGCATTGACATTAAAGTGCAGTTGTGAAATATGTAGATTGTGTGTAGTTCGTTTACCATTTCCACTGTAGTGAATGAGTTTTGGTAAAGTCCTAGGGATAGTGGTGCTTGTCTAGAATCACACTGTGAGTCTGTGTGCATTTGGGAACCACTGTGAGAGAAGCGTTCGGTAACATCGTGTATTTGCTGACAGATAACTGTTTTAAAACATGTCATGTTCTCAAGTTTTAGTAGCATTAGAAGCAGTCTTTGCTTATGCGTTGATTAAATGAGTCAGGCATTGACACTAAAGTGCAGTCATGAAATATGTAGATTGTGTGCAGTTCCCTTATCTCTTCCACTGTAGTGAATGAGTTTTGGTAAACTCTTAGGGATAGTGGTGCTTGTCTAGAATCACACTGTGAGTCTGTGTACATTTGGCAACCACTGTGAGAGAAGCGTTTGGTAACATTGTGTATTTTCTGACAGATAACTGTTTTAAAACATGTCATGTTCTCAAGTTTTAGTAGCAGTAGAAGACAGTTATGGGTTATGCTTCCATTAAATGAGTTAGGTATTGACAGTAAAGTGTAGTCGTGAAATATGTAGATTGTGTGCAGTTCTCTTACCACTTCCAGTGTAGTGAATGAGTTTTGGTAAACTCCTAGGGATAATGGTGCTTGTCTAGAATCACACTGTGAGTCTGTGTACATTTGGGAACCACTGTGAGAGAAGCGTTCGGTAACATTGTGTATTTGCTGACAGATAACTGTTTTAAAACATGTCATGTTCTCAAGTTTTAGTAGCATTAGAAGCCAGTCTTTGCTTATGCGTTGATTAAATGAGTCAGGCTTTGACACTAAAGTGCAGTCGTGAAATATGCAGACTGTGTGCAGTTCCCTTATCTCTTCCACTGTAGTAAATGAGTTTTGATAAACTCTTAGGGATAGTGGTGCTTGTCTAGAATCACACTGTGAGTCTGTGTACATTTGGGAACCACTGTGAGAGAAGCGTTCGGTAACATCGTGTATTTGCTGACAGATAACTGTTTTAAAACATGTCATGTTCTCAAGTTTTAGTAGCATTACAAACCAGTCTTTGCCTATGCGTTGATTAAATGAATCAGGCATTGACACTAAAGTGCAGTCGTGAAATATGTAGATTGTGTGCAGTTCCCTTATCCTAGGGATAGTGGTGCTTGTCTAGAATCACACTGTGAGTCTGTGTACATTTGGGAACCACTGTGAGAGAAGCGTTTGGTAACATCGTTTATTTGCTGACAGATAACTGTTTTGTCAAGTTTTTTTTTAATTTTTTTAAATTTTTTTATTGTTTATCCATGAACAAATAACAAAAAATAAAAAGAGAAAAGAAAAGGAAATACAAAATCACAGCCAGATACAAATGAAATGATGGACTTGGAAATATCTGGCAGGAACGTACACGTCAAAGCCATTTTTTGATAAAGTCCCAAGTTGATAGTCCAAATCTTTTTTTCCCAGGTCGTTTAAGCCTATACAATGCTGTTTCTAACTGATATATAGCCAAAATCCTGGTTCTCCATTCCCAAAAAGTCGGGGGTTCAGAGTCAATCTATTTAGATGTGATGCATAATCTGACAATAGACCTGCAAATGAACAGAAAACGAGATTCTGGAGCGCACCCCTCACCAATACCACTGGTTGATGAAACCCCAAACAATATAACTTCGGCAGTCAATTTACATTTTATACCCAAAGAGGAGTTGAGAAAGTGTTGAACCTCAGATAGAAAAACAGCCAACTGGGGACAAGCAAAAACATATGTACAGAATCAGCAGCATATAACTTACATCTAGGACATTTGTCCCCCCTTCCCGTCTTCCATTTGGCAATTTTTGATGGTGTATAGTATAAGTTAAAGACAGACATATAGAATTGGCTTCTCAAACTCCCTGCCATTAGCACTGAATTAGCCATTTCCAACATCGATTGTATATCTACCGAGAAGCCAATTCTACGATTCCAATTTGTCTGTTGAATATCTAAGTCGTCTATTTGAACAGATATTAAACATCTATAGATCTGGCCTATTTTACCCTTAGCTTTAATCAATTTTAAGAAATCGTTGCACCCTTCCTGAATAAGCCCTTTCGATCGAGCTTGGTCCAAAAAACTATGTAACTGCAAAAATTTTAAAAAATCACCCCTGGGCAAGTGGAATTTATCCTGAAGCTGTGTAAATGACAATCGTTGTCCAGATTCGTATAAATGCCCGATAATCCGAATCCCCAATAACCCCCACCTACGGGAGACCGTGTCTTGAAAAATACTGGGAAGTACCCCTATGGAATCAAAAGGGGTAACAGGTACTATTTTTGGGATCTTATAGATGATGCAGACCTTTTTCCAAATCGAGAAAGGAGCCTCCAAAACCTTGAACCGAGTCCATTTATAGTAACTCGGTTCAAAAATCCTTATTAAGAGGTTTCAGGCATTATTACCCAGAATCATCTTATAGATTGAGGGGGTATGAGCAAGATCAAGCAATTCTTCTTCCCCAACTATTAAATCCCCAAAATACTGCAAAAGAGAAGACCAATAATAAAACCTAAAATTCGGTACATCCCAGCCACCGCGTGCTCTAGTTAAATTGAGCCACTTGATTGCCCTCCTAGTTCTCCTATATCCCCACATAAAACGTGCACACATTCTTTCAGTCTTGCTGAAAAAGGCATTAGTAAATACCAGAGGAATGGAACGAAAGAGATACCGAAATTTGGGGAGTATAACCATTTTCAATACATTCGATCGGCCATATAATAACAAATGTAATCTATTACATTTTTGAAGGAGCTTATTCGAGGAATCCATAATCGGGTCTGTGTTAGCCTCTGGGATCTTCTTGACATCAGATGAAATACGAATACCCAAATACATTGCCACAGAAACAGTCTCAACCTGTTGGGGAAGGCCCACCTCAGAGTGGAGAACTTGCGTCTTGCCCAGATTGAGTTTGTACCCTGACACCACACCTAGGGCCATATGTAGGTAAATTACATTTACCGATTCTTAAATACCGAATTTTACAGATTCGGTATTTATGAATCGGTAAATGTAATGTAGGTAAACAATCGGTAATTATTACCGATTCGGTAAATATTGGTATTTAAGAATCGGTATTTACCGAATCGGTAATAATGCATCCCTTGGAAGCCAGTTACCATTACCGATTCGGTAAATACCGAATCGGTAATAGGGGAGGCATTATCATGGGTGGCAGGCTGTCACATTGACACCCTGTTGCACCCCTGATTCGTGCATGTGTGCACATGTGGCGCACATACATGCCCTAAGGGCATGTATGTCTGCCACATGGCACTTTTCAAATGGCACAAAAATGCTTTTTGAAAGGTATTCGTCATTTACCATCAACTTGGAGTTGGTGGTAAATAACGAATCCAGACACCAATAATGCACTCACTTGAGTGCCCCCTACATGTCATTTCTGGATTCGGTATTTACCGAATCATTATTTTACCGATTTCTTAATTTCCGATTCGGTAAATACCGAATCCAGAAATCAGCCCCCTACATAGCAAATGCCTAAATACCGGTCAGTAACGGGATATATACCGAATTTCGGCCGTTACCGACCGGTATTTGGCTTCCTACATGAGGCCCTAAAAGACTACATGCTAAGTGACTGAATGATTACACTACTAAAAGGAGACACACTGGGTGAGTACCAGGGTGTTTGCTAGAAGTATATGAATACTAACTGGGGAATTGAAGGTGCAAAAGACAACTGTGTAGCTGATTAGAGAACTGAATGCATACTGCATACACATTTAAAGCAGTCAATGTGCTAAGGCCCGGCTCACTGCATGAGTACTTCGGTACTGACTGAATGATTAGACTACAGCAAGGAGACTGCCTGGATGAATTTATAAGTGGTTGGGTTTTCGCACAGGGAATGGATTAGTAATTGGTACTGAATGGGTCACTAGAAGAGTGCAAAGGGAGTGACAGGATGTTTGCTGCACTATATGGATACTGACTAGGGAATTGAAAGTGTAAAAGACAAGTCTGTAGGTGGTTAGAAAACTACATGCATAGTGCATAGGGGTTTGAAGCACTCCATGTGCTAAGGCTGGCTCAGTGCATGAATACTTAGACAGTGACTGAATCATTACAGTACTGATGGGGTGGGTGTGGGTGTGGGGGGTTCTGAGGGGACCTGGTCTCTAGGGCTGGGGATGCGGGTGGTGTGGGTGCTGGCAGAGGGTGGTGGTGCGGGGGGAAAGGAAAATGTATCCATGAACTTCTGTCTTTGATTATTATGTCTTTTGTATATTTTTATATTCAGCAATATGTGCCGCTAATATTATCTTTGTTGCATATCAGTGCTCTTATATATATCTATATTCAAATGGTTTCGGCTATTAAAAAATCCTATTATTAAAATGAGGAAATTGATTTTGTGTACCCTCAATATTTCCGGGCTAAACAACCCTAAAAAGCGGAAGGTTCTAGCCAGGCTGATGAAGTCTCAGAGTTGGGACTTGGTGTGTCTCCAAGAGACCCATATTCCATGGGCTCATAGAGGTTGGTTGGGTATGCTCGGGATGGGGCTGCTCAAGGCAAACTACTAACACTAGGGGGGTCGCTATATTGGCAAGAAAAGGACTATTGGAATGTATAAGGAAAAGGGAGGATTCATGGGGAAGGTGGGTGATAGTCGAGGTGAGGTTTAAGGGAGAGTATCTCACAGTTTGTAGCCTTTATGGTTCTAACATAGATGATGCTGAATTGTTCGATTCAATCAATAATAAACTGTCAATTTTTGAAACATGGTCAAAGGATCCGGTCAAAACCTTGACTAATTTTCCTCCTGTCACTCTGGAAAATCTTAACCTCCTTCTGAATAGGACGAAGTCCTCGTCTCCTTTAGACCCGTGTCCGCTCAAAACTTTGAAGGAATGTAGTGAAACCTTTCTTCCCTACATCTTGGAGGTTATGAACCGTGCTCTTCAGCACGGTGTTTTTCCCTCGGCTTGGAAGAGGGCCATTGTCAGGCCTCTTTTGAAGAAACCTTCTTTAGATCCTGAAGTGTTAAAAATTTTTAGACCAATTTCCCTTCTACCTGCCCCAGCCAAAATGCTTGAGATGCACTTGAACCATCATTTGTCGGCATTTTTGGACGATTCGGGATTCCTTGATCAGACTCAACATGGTTTTAGAAAACTCCACAGCACGGAGTCTGCACTCACTGTTGTGACTAACAACATCAGAATGAATGTAGATAAAGGCCATACCATGATGCTAGTATTACTGGATCTGACAGCTGCGTTTGACACCCTTTCTCCCTCAGTCTTAACATCGCGACTGAGGGAGTTGGGGGTGGAGGGGGCCGCCCTCGACCTTCTATCTTCTTTTCTTGAGGCTAGGGATCAAAGGGTCAAAATGGGCAAATATCTCTCCCCTGCAAAGTCTTTGCAATTTGGGGTGCCACAAGGGTCGGCCCTCAGCCCGACCCTATTCAACATTTACGTGGCACCTCTGGCTAGACTAGTAAGATCTCTGGGGATGGAAGTAGTGTCGTACGCAGATGACACTCAGATCATGGTGTCCCTGTCACAGTCTGTCAGCACCACAGCGCTCGGCTTCAGGAATTGCATGCAGTCGGTTGCCGACTGGATGACTCTCAATTCCTTGAAGCTGAACGGCGATAAGACCGAGGTGCTGATCTTTGGAAAGGACAGGGACGCCTGGTCTAGTGAATGGTGGCCGGCATCTCTAGGAACCTGTCCGACCCCGTCACAATCGGCAAGAAACTTGGGTGTCATCTTTGACGCTGAGCTAGCTATGAACCTACAGATTAATAGAACTGTGGCCACCTGCTGGGGAGTTCTAAAAATCCTCCGTAGAATAGCTCATTACTTATCACCACAGGCGAGAAAGCAAACAGTCGTAGCACTGGTTGGATCTCGCCTTGATTACTGCAATGCGCTGTATACGGAGATTAACAAGGGACTGTTACTCCGTCTGCAGGTAACCCAGAATGCAGCAGCAAGATTTGTCTTGGATCTGCCTCTCTCTGCCTCTGCCACATTAGCCAGGAAGACTCTTCATTGGCTGCCCATTGAACAACGCATCTCCTTCAAAATTATCTGTTTAATTCATAAGGCTCTGACAGCAGACTTGGCCGACGGACTGGGATCTTTGCTGCTTAATTATGTACCCAGCAGATGCCTTAGATCCTCGCAAAAAAACCTCCTTGTTATCCCCCGCATTAAGAAGACAAGATGGGGAGGTAGAGCTTTCGCATCCGTGGCTCCTAGATTATGGAATGCTCTTCCCTCCGAGCTTAAAACTATAGCATCTCTGCCCTCGTTTAAGAAAGCCCTTAAGACTTGGCTCTTCGGGAAAGCATACTACTAAACTGCGCATGGTGATTCAATTTATTATGTTAGGCGCCTTGATGCCCCTCGGGCTAAGTTTGCGCGTTATAAATTTATTTCATTTCATTTTAAATTTATTTCATTTCATTTCATTTCACTCTGGCCTCAACCTTTAGTATTATGTGGAGACCTAAACATTCACTTGGAGACTGGATTCAATGTCGATACTGGCCAGCCCTATGTGGGGAGAAAACCTAGGGTTTTTAAAAGCCTACAGATACTAATGCAGGATCAGGGATTATGTGATGCCTGGGCCAAATTAAGGCCTAACCAACCCGGGTTCACATTCTTTTCGGCACCTCACAGCAAGCTGGTACGTTTAGATTACTTTATGGTTTCCTACTCTTTGTTGTCGAGGGTAGTTGTGAAAATGCTACCGAGAATTATCTCAGACCACAACCCTCTTATTTTGGAAATTTCGGGCACTGACTCTCCGGTTCTTATTAATAATTGGTCGTTTGATAGGAAACTTCTCCTGGATCAAGATTATTGTATTCATATGGAAGAGTGGATTACAATGTTTTTTTCTATTAACAAAGGGTCCGCTCTGGATTCCATAGTCTGGGATGCCTTTAAAGCTGGGATTCGCGGCGAAACATTGAGTTTTGCGATGCAAAAAAGGAAAAAAAGTAGAGATGAACTTGATAAGAGCTTGATTACTTTAGCGGAAGCAGAGAAAGAATTGACATATAAAATCAAATACAAATTATATCTAGCAGAATCCCAGACAAAACTAGCAGCTAAATGATCAATAGTCTATCAGTATTTTGCAGAGGAAGTGGCTTTAAAATTTGAGACTTACAAGAGCGAATGCTACGAATTTGGGGAGCAAACAGGCAAGATGCTAGCCAATAGACTACGCCAGAGGGAGTCTCAGAACAGAATCTTGGAGATTAAAGATATCCATGGAGAGCTACAGACATCTCCCTCGAAAATTAGACAGGCATTTAGGGAATTTTATCAAAGACTTTATACGAATGATAAAACCGTAGCAGCCAAAGGCTATTTAGCGGGGATCGAGGGGCCTGTGCTATTCCAAAGCAACCAGGATTATCTAGGGTCTTCAATTACCTGGGAAGAAGTGGAACTGGCGCTCCTATCTCTTTCCCGTGGAAAGGCAATGGGAAGGTATGGGCCTCCAGGCCCATAGGAATCAATGGGAAGGTATGCTTCATTACCGAATCGGTAAATACCGATTCATAATTACCGAATTTTTCCGATTCTGTAAACTTTACCGAATCATTACCTACATCACATTTACCGATTCATAAATACCGAATCAGTAAAATTCGGTATTTATGAATCGGTAAATGTGAGGCTACCTACATATGGCCCTTAGTGAGGTAGGCTTTAGGGCATGAACTGCTTCAAAGTAGTATGCACTATGTATGTAGTGTTTTAATCATCGTCACACTTGTGGTTCAGGGTATAGTTTCTTAGTCTGTTTTTATATAAAATGTGTTTGTACAGTAATGGAATACTGTAAATTTGAAAGTTATTAATATACATTTATTTGTGATTCTTTTTTGCAGATAGTTTTTCAACGTTAAAATTGAGAAATTATGCCAGAAAAGAACAGAGACAGGAGGATTATTTGAAGAAACAAAGAGGAAAAGTAGAAAAGCAAATGTTCAGTCAAAGGAGATAAAGTATGGTAAAAGAAGACAGAATCAGTATAAGGAATTACGCCCAAAAATATATTACAAGAGAGTAGTGCATAATTTGCTGAAAGATGTGAAGAAATATAAAAAGAGAGCTTTATTTTATAAAAAGAAGAAGCATATTGAAAGCATTGTGCAAAAGACTTTTGAAGTAAAAAGGAAACTGTTTATTTTACTATTAAACAGAATTCGATCACTAGATAAACCAATATTTGTAATGAAGGCCAAAAGTAGGAGGAAAAGAGTTGTTAATAAAAAAAAATGTGTGATGTTTTTTTGGGAGAATGGAAACACAGTTCTAGTTCAGAGCCTTTTTTAATGAAGAGAGTTATTCACTAAGTGAAAAATTATTGTATGCAGTTGACACCAGTGGTAGAGGATATGAGGTTAGTGATGGTTGTCCAATGGAGAAAGAGAAAATGATTGAAAGAAATGCAGAAGAAGTGATAGCTGATGAAGTTTTAGGGAGACGTGCTAAAAACCCTGTGTACACTTGGGATTGCAGTAGTGTTTGTAGTGTACGACAGGAATCTATTGAAAAATTATGTAGTTTTTTACGAGTCTATACTAAAAAAAAGTGTAAAACAAAAGATTAAGCTGTTGCAAGGACTAGACCCTTGCAGAGTGAGAAAACATACTGGTTTGCAAGGTCATTCTCTGGCTTGTCTTTCTAGGAAAGTTTGTGAAAGTGTTTTTCACCATTTCAGAATGCTGGCAGTTCATCATACTCAAATGCGGAAGTTAGTTAGAAGGTTGTATTATGCAAAAAGTCCAGCACTAAAGTTAAGTGAGTTGAACAGTGCTCTTTTACGTGGGTCAGTTTCAGATGTGAAGCAGGTTTGTGAGGATATTGAGTTTTGTTACTTCGGGCCTCAGCAAGAGAGTGAAGAAACTGACACATTAGTAGAACAAAATGTTGAAGACAATGTAGAACCTGTAATTACAGAAAAATTTGAGGATGAAATCACAAAGTTTAAGGTAATATCAGGTGAAAGACCAAATGTTTCTTGTATTTGTTGTCGGCGAAATCACTATAAAAATCAGACTAGGGGTATCAATCTGTATTTAAAAAGTGAAATAGAAGATAATGATAAGTGGATGGAATTTGCAAATTATTTGTTGGTAGAGGATTGTTTTGATTTGGGATGTGAGCAGCGTATTTGCAAATATTGTTATAATAAATTAGATGAGAATAAAATGCCTGCTAGAGCTGTTCATAATAATCTAGAGTTGGTTGCTATTCCTCCAGAGATGATTGATTTAAATACGTATGAGTCTATTCTGATACAATGTGTTCACCCATTTCAGGCTATTGTTCGTATGCAGCCCAAAACAAGTAAATTACCTCCATCAGAGTTGCAAAGAGGATTGAAAGGAAGAGTTGTGTATTTACCATTAGATTTAAGGAAAAATGTTGAAACTATTGGTGTAGATCATGCAGAAAATGAGCCACTAGTCATTCTAGTTCATGGTGTTCCTACTAAGAATAAGAAAATCTGGCAAGAGTTAGTGGATGTTAGAAAAGTGCAAAAGGCATCCTTGTATCTGATAAAAAATAATGAGTACTATAGAAATGTGTTTGTTGGAGAAGAAGAAATAGATTTAGCAGAAGATAGTGAAACATGTCCAGATGTGAAGAGATCTATGAACATTACAGTGTACATCCACTTCATTCCAAAGAGGTGATGGGGAATACAATTGAGTTGTTTCAAATTAAAAAAGCAACAGGAAGTCCCACGAGTGTATGGGAAGAGAGCTTGGAAGCTCATTGTTTCCCGCAGTTGTTTCCAACAGGAAAAGGTGGACGATATGATGAACGTCCTGTGCAGATTCCTGCATCTGAATATCGGACAACAAGATTATATGCAGAAGATCCAAGATTTCGACAATGTATCCCTTATATGTTTCATCTTTTGTTTGAAAGTGATTTGTCTGGACTTTCATATGCAGTAAATCACATTTTAAAAACTGGAATGCATCTGCAAAATGTAACTGCAAAGGATTTTATGGATAAAGTGCATCAGAGAGATGATCATTTAGAATCTCAGTTGATTAATCTGATGGCATGTCAGCGTGGGACTAATGAATATTGGCACCGTCGACATGGAGAACTGAAATGTATGCTACGCAACTTGGGAACTCCTACGTGGTTTCTTACCCTAAGCTGTGCTGAGTACGCTTGGGATGATTTACTTGAATTTCTTCGAGAGGCAAATTCCAATATAAAAAATATTGAATACAAGACACCTGGAGAATTGTGCTCTTTGGATCCTGTCAATGTATGAAGATATTTCAATCATAGATTTGAAGCTATGAAGTCTTTCATCTGCAATAAAAAGAATCCTCCTCTTGGAGAAGTTGTGGATTTCTTTTGGAGTAAGGAGTATCAAGCAAGAGGTGCTCCTCACATACATATGTCGTTATGGGTCAAGGACGCCCCCAAATTTGGAACAGATTCAGATGAAACTGTTTTGTCTTTCATTGCAGATTATGCTACATGTGCTATTCCAAATAGCAGAGAAGACAAAAACTTAAAACAACAAGTCTTCCGATTTCAAAGCCACAGGTGTGGAAAATACGGTCGACGAAAGTACAAGTCAAAGGATAAGTTCCATACCAAATGTCGTTTTGGATTTCCACGTCCTGTATTAGCCAAAGGAAGAGTGAACAGTTTTATGTCAGCTGTACGACATACCATCACAAGAAAGTCTCCGAAAAACACCTACAACTTAAGAAGAAGTGAAGAATCGAAATACATAAATGACTACAATCCAGTTATTTTATCCATGTGGAACGCTAACATGGATATTCAGTATGTTGCGTACAATTCCATTGCTGTTGCAAGATATGTAACGTCTTACATTACTAAATCAGAAAAGACTGAATTGAAAGAAATGTGGGAAGAGATTTCTCACGAGAAGAGTCTAAGTAAGAAATTATACAGTTTCAGTTTGAAGATGTTATCGCATCGTGAAATTGGAGCATATGAATGTTCAGATCGGTTATCATCTGCAAGTCTATATTCCAAAAGTAGAAGAATCATTTGGGTGAGTCTAGGTCTTGCAGGAATGCGAAATCGGGTACTGAAATCTGTTCAAGAAATTGAATATTTAGCAGAAAATGACCCTGAAAGTACAGATATTTTGAAAACCAATATGTTGGACACATACTATCCAAAGAGAAGTCATCATCTTGAGAACATGTGTCTCTATAAAGTGCTGCAAAACTACACTTTTAAACGGAATATTACAGAGAACATCAACTATGGAAAATATGGAGTGATCGGTTCTGAAGGATGTCTGGTGAAACAAAGGAAAGGAAATTTAATTAATCATAGAAAACTGAGTTGCGACACTGCTGACAAAAGAGAATTTTACTATTTAGCCCTTTTGCAAATGTTCAAACCATGGCGTTCTGAACTGGAATTACTTGGAGATTTTCCCAGCTATGAAGATTCATTTAATGCTTGTAAAGATAACATACAATGCAGTGCTTTCGCAAATTATGTGAAAATGTTGAATGATGGAATTGATCAAGAAGCTACAATTGCAGCTGAGATTGCTAGAGACAGTTCTCAAGACAGTCAAAGTTCTGATGCACTGAGTCAAGATCCACTGGGACAACCAATTGTTGAAAATGAAGCAGCGATTGCAATGAATGAGGTGGAAACAGCAATGTATCAAGCACAAGAAGATGCAATACAGTTAGGAAACTTGGAAGAGCAACTAAATGTTGAACAGAAACAAATATATCAGCAAGTAAAAGAGCAGATTGACCATGGATTACTTCATGAAAAGAAAGGGTGCTCATGTACATAATTTCAACCTATCCAAATGTATGTGAGTCAAGGTCAAGCTGGAACAGGAAAGAGTTTCTTAATTAAAGTAATTACAAGTTATCTGCAAAAAACAACTGAGTCGCATTTGTCTTGTGTTGTCACTGCTCCAACTGGGTTGGCAGCACATAACATTAAAGGAGTTACTTTACATCGTTTACTAATGCTGCCAGTAGAGCATGAGAACAAATTGGAATACCACAAGCTATCTGGAGAAGCTTGTTGTGAAGTTTCAAGAGTGCTGAAGAAAATGAAACTTCTCATTATTGATGAGGTGAGCATGGTTTCAAACTTGATGCTTGCCTTTGTGCATTTAAGAATGCAGCAAATTCTTAAAACAGAGTATGACGTGTTATTTGGAGGAAAACGCGTCATAGTTTTTGGAGATCTACTGCAACTGACACCGGTAAAAGGACAACCGGTATTTAAAACACTTGCCCATGAAGATACTAGAAAGTCTCTTGGCAGTGTTGGTAATGTGAACATTTGGAGTAATTTTGAATACAAAGAACTGACAACAAATATGCGACAGGCAAATGATGCTGAATATGGAAGTATTCTTCAAGATATAAGAATTGGAATTCTTTCAAAAAAAGGGAAAGAAGCTTTGGAGAGTCGATTACTTTGCAATGTCTTTCCACATGAAAATGCAGTTGCTGCAAAAGTGTACGTGGAAATTGCTAAAAATAAGTCGATGATTTGCTTAATGCCGACACTGCGTGAGTGTTCAATATTTAACGAAGAATTATTAAAATTGGAAAATGAAGAAATTGTTATAATGGAAGCCATCGATAAAATACTACATGAAGGAATCACTATTATTTTGATGGGTAAGTTGAGATCAAAACTAGATTGTTTAGAAAAAAAATATCTAAAACTGCTGGTTTGGAAAAGACACTGTATGTGTGTGTAAACTGTCAGGTAATTTTAAGGCGTAATTTGGATGTAGAGAAAGGTTTAGTTAATGGTGCAATGGGAAAAGTGGTGGATTTTGGTGAATTATCAGAAAAAAGAAGGAATTGAATTTTTAAAAATTAAATTTGATCAGATTGATGAAGTTAGAGAAATTGGTCATTGTTCAGTTAGTTTTTTGCTTGTTAAAGATTTATATGTCCGTAGGAAACAATTTCCATTTTCTCTGGCATATGCAGTGACTATTCATAAATCTCAAGGATTAAGTGTAGACAGTGCATTGGTGAACATTGGATCTACTGTATTTAAAGAGGGTATGGCATATGTTGCTTTGTCGCGAGTTAGAACATTATCTGGTTTGTTTTTGATTGATTTTGATGAGACAAAGGTTACTGCAGATGCAAACTGTGTAAAAGAGTATAATAGGTTAAGAAGGGTGTATGCTCTAAATTTAGGTCAATATCCTGTATTTGAAAAGCGTATGGTTAGTCGAAAAAGAAGGTTGGAGAATATCTTTACTGAAGATGTCAAGAAGGGAAAAGAACAAGATAATGTTGCGATTGCAGGTAAAAAGAAATTGGACACTGTTGAAAAGATTGTTGGTTATCAGTTTGAAAATAGTTCTGGTGTCAACTGCTATGCTAATGTAGTGGTCAATGTTATTTTTTATCTTGAAGGTTTGCAAGAACAAATTATGCAGAATCGGCAAAAAAGATTTTGTTCTCTGTTGCATTCTGTTTATGAAAAATTGACAACAGATAGAAGTAAAATACAATCTGTTTCATATGTTCGTAATCTTTTGGATGTGTGTTCTGGTTCTACACAATTTACACAAAATATCCAACAAGATGCTCATGAATTTTTAATGTATATGCTTACCATTTTTAAAAATGAAGGTGTAGAAATAGAAAATATTTTTGGCCTTTCTTACAAATGGGAACATTATTGTGAAAATTGCATGTATACATGTAGCACCAATGTATACACTGAGAGATTTCTGTATTTAACATTACCAGACTGTAAATCAGTGTCTTTCAATAAATTAGTGAAAGGTGCAATTCAAAACATGGAGTGTAGCCAATGTAAATCAGAAATGTTATCCACATTATTCTTAACAAAATATGGAAAATACATAATTTTAATGATGCAACGTTGTACAGCTGATGGAAGAAAATTTGATACTTTAATAAAGCAGTTTGTAGCAACACAAGTATCAATATCAGGAAGGACTTTTGTAGCAATTGCAATAATTTTCCATGATGGTCCTTCCACCACATCTGGACATTATACTGCCTATCTAAAATGTGACACAGGCTGGACACTTTGTAATGAGGCCTAGTTGGTTTTCAAACAACGTTTGCCTAGGGAATTACAAAATTCCTACCTAATATTTTTAATGCCAAAGTTTTAGGAATATAATTCAGTCTCTGAGGAATTTAATATTATAATTTAATAGGACTACCATTGGACAATTTACATTAAGAAGAAGTGCAAAAATACCATTTGGCCTCAAGGAAAGGTATATTTTTGAATTATGGACTTTTTGGTGGTCATTTATTCGGTGATTATTTTAATGCGGCAACATTTACAGTTTTTATATGTTAAAGTTATAAAATTTTGTAATCTGTAAGCATTTTATATATGTATGATTTGTATTTTCTGGTATTTTACTGAGAATAGTATGTTGGGTTTTTTTTAACAATCTTTCTGATTGTTTTTTTTTTGCCCGCTGTTAAGTGATGAGTACCATTGAAATTAGGGGTGGGCGGAATTTGCGTAATCGCGTTACGCAAATCTCCGCGAAACGGTAAAAAATCTCCGCGAACACGCAGAAATTCCGCGAACACGCGGAAATGCTTGTTCGCGATACTTTTTTCTTGTTCGCGATCGCTGTTTGCGTGCTCGGGGTGAAATATCTCGCGAACACGCATATTGAGAACGCGAACAAGCAAAAAATTTCGCGAAGTCGCGGAACGCAGATTTTTGGGCAATTTCGCGTTCTCCGCGGAACGCGAAATTACCCAAATTCCGCAAATTCCGCGAACGGAACGAAATTTACCGCTCAGGCCTAATTGAAATCACTATTTCTAGTGAAATTCAATATATTCTGAGAACAGCAAAAAAGGCAAACAAATTACTTTGTGGAAATTATGTTGTGTTGTAAAAAATGTATTATTATATGTTATAATTTTTTTTTTCTTTCACAGATCCAAATTTTAAAATAAGCAATTTTTAACAATTTTTATTTGAATGAAAAACAGCAAAAAATGAATACCATTTTTTAATCCTATTACTGTGAAGGTAAGTTTAACTAAGTTTCAATATGCAGAATGAAGAGGCGTGCAAGAAGCTACAAAGTTGAAACACATTTCTAAAAACACTCAGCTTATGTAGTTTTGAAATCTGACCATAATCAGATATCATGTTACCTGCAAAAAACGAGATTTGAGGGGTTCATAATATTTCACGTTTTTAGCTGTTGAAGGACCGCAATCATTTCAATCATTCTTCTTTGAACATCTTTGCAGACAAAACTCTGTGCTTACTTTTATCATTCGCAAGGAAATTTAAAAACGGAAATATGGCACTTTTTGGAACATAGTTATTGTGCAAGACACTCTTTTATATTTACAAAGAGAGGAAAAGGCACTCTGTGCACTTTTTATACTCCATGTAAATACAACCTCATCATTTAGACCACTGTGTGTTGAAAGGGTGTTGTATAAGTGTTGTTGTGCATGATTGTACTTAATACTCATAGACACATGTCTAGATTTATCAGAAATCATAAATCTCGATATGTGTGTGAATGGTGCACCATTCTACAATTGGTGTAGGAAAGCACAACAAAGAGAATTGTTTTAATTTCTCCACATTTTTATATCTTCAATGCATGCTGAAATGTTCAGCATACATTGAAGGACAAAAATGCATTTTTTCATTGTTTTTGTACAGGAAGGTGTGTCTTCCTGTAGAAAAACAAACAGCACATGACACAGATATCCTTGCACTATTGTGCAAGGGTGCCTGTGTCACCACATGGCTGCAGTATAAGCAGCCGTGCAGACAGAAGCATAGATTTGCAACATATTTATGTACATATGTTGCATCCCTGTGCTTCGGAAGTACTACAGCACACTGCAGCTAAAGAGGTTACTGTGTGATGCTGCAGCACTTCCTTATAGTTCTGCACTTATACATTCACCATACGCTACTAATGCATTAATTCAGTCAATTACGTACTACACATACATTCATGTAAACTTTCACACACTAACAAAGAAATGTAGCTCTTTTTTTAAACCAGGAAAGTTAGTTCTTACAAGAACTTTTCTTTTTCTTCTTTCTTCTTTTATATTTTTTGGGGGGGGGGGTTCTGAACAATTTTGTGATTTTTTAGATTTTTCTGAAAAAAAAAACCAAAAAACAAAACAGGAGAAACCAAAGAATGAACTTCAGGGAACAATAAAAATAAAACAAAAAAAAACTAGCAAATATGACTTTCTTGGCGGCGGCAGATCAGATCGATCGACTGCTCGCCATAGCACAAAGTCTTATTGCACTTAGTGCAGAGCACTTTTAAAAATTGAAATTGAGGACGGATGTCCAAGGTTTGGTCTGATGGATGCACTCTTGATGTGCTTGGCTGCGATGAGGTGGATGGCGCAGGAGCAGGAGTGTTTCTCATCGTCGGCACTCTTCTTTTGCAAGATTGTTTGGATGAAGGGTCCTCATGTGCTTCATCATACTTGCCGTGCCACAACAGTATTTCTTGTTAGGATCCCCTCTCGATAGGACTCTTTTTAAAATCTTGCATGTGACCAAGGTGGCATTGGTTTTATTTTGCCCCTCGGGAAAAGTAAAAAATTTCCATACCACTGAAGAGAAACGTTCTTTGCGTGGTAACTCCGGCAAAAATTCATCCTCAGAGGCTTGAGGTGATGCAGGTGATGCCTGCTGTTCTGAAGCCATTTATGGTTGAAAAAAATTAGAGCTAAGTGTAAACTTAGTCTAAAATATTTTCTTCTCTCCAAAGAGGTGGTTCTCCAAAGAAGCTCAAAGAAGAATGATTGAAATGGGTGGGGTCTTTCAGTAGTTAGAACAGGAAGTGTAATGAACCAATCAAATCTCTTTTTTTGCAGGTCACATGGGATCCGCGCACCGTGCGCTTACGCAGCACGCACCCAGCGCGCATCCGCGAAATTGAATTAAAAAGAAATATAGGATTAGATGTCAAAATATATTAGTTTTAAGACTAGTTTAGAGTTTGTCTTCAATTAATATTCACATGCAATACATAAATATGTTTTTTTAAATGTTAAATAATTCGCTGGATCTGCGCACCCACCGCGTCATAGACGCAGATGACGCATCACGGAAGCGCATAAACGTCGCGTTACGTGCATCGAACGTGTCGCGTATAGGCTAGGAGTCGCGTACCGGTCGCATTGAAATCGCGCACTAACCACGTACCCGCCGCATACCATGCGCGGATGCTATCGCGTAGGGATCGAGAACGGTGCGCTTAGGGTGCGCGGATCAAAAACATTGAAAAAAATATATAAAATAAAGTTTTGCACATATAGTTAAAAAAATATTTTGAAAAATATAAAAAAATATGTTTGAAAAACTCATTAAGTTCAAATAATATTTTTTAATTTTTAAAAGAATTAATTGAAAAAAAAACATTTAAAAATGGTGTTAAAAAAGTATTTTAACAAAAATGTGATTAAATGACACACTGAATTTGAAAAATATAGAAATCCAATCAAAATCATTAAACATGATATCTTCAGAGATAAGTTATAGATAGGAATTAGCATTTAAAAAACCTTTGAAATTCACTGAAAAAACCATAGGTTTCATGCACGTTATAGTTAGGAATTGGCATTTAAAAAACCTTTGAAATTCACTGAAAAAACCAAAGGTTTCAGGGGCGTTATAGTTAGGAATTGGCATTTAAAAAACCTTAGAAATTCACTAAAAAAAAACATAGGTTTCATGGGCGTTACAGTTAGCTGGACATTTCCCTCATACAAAACTCTAGAAATTCCCCTGTTATAGTTAGTTCAGCTAACGATAATTCGCGCCCCCGCAATGCACTGTTGATGACGTCACATATTACATCACTCATGACATGGTCAGTGACATCACTGATGACATCACTGATGACATCTCAAATGACATCACAGATGACATCACTGATGACATCATCCAGTGAATGTGTGTTTTTCTGAAAAGTTTAAATATGTTTTATATATTTATACTGAAAGGCCTATGGAAGAATGAGTGGGTGTACAAGTGTGTGAATGGATGATTTTCTAGGTGAGTAACTAACTCTATAAGTGAGTCATTAAATGTATCTTACTGCAGACTAGTGACTAAACTGTGTGAATGTCTGTAGGTTTCTGTCTGTTGGTGTATAAGTGGCGGCATGGTTTTGTGAATAGCTATATGAGTGTCTATATGGGTTATCGATTGGTTGTCTGAGTATCTGTATGGGTGCCTGAGTGTTTGTGTGGGTAGGCTATGTGTGACTCTGTGCATAGATGTGTGAGTGGGTGATTCTATGGGTGCATTGTTTTAAGAGTGCATCTGTGATGAACTGTATGGTTGAGTGAGTGTATGTATGGGTGTGCTAGGGATTGAATGTATATCTCAGTGGTACATTTGTGACTAACTACATATGTGAAAGGCAGTATATATGCATGTAAGAGTATATAAGTGGGTATATGTGAGAGTGTGTGATTGTGAGAGTGGCTGTATGGATGAGTGTGTGCTTGTATCAATGATTGTATAAGAGCGTAAGAATGTGGTACTATTTTTATGAGTAAGTGAACTTGTGTGTATATAACTGCATAGGTGAGTAAATGGGAGTGTAATTAATTATTTCCATGACTGACTAGGTGTGTGAGTATATCTATGGATGATTGGTGGTGTCTGAGTGTCTATATAGGTATATAAATGCATATGATAGTCCTGTACTGAGTGACTGTAAGTATGAGTGACTCTACAGGTGAGTGAGTGGAGGTGTGTGTAGACCTAAGAGTCAATGAGTGTGTATGTAGTTATTGGTATTGGAGTATCTATGGTTTTGAGAATGGAAGTCTGAAATTTTGAATCGGTGTATCAAACGTTATATTAGGGTGTGAGAAGATGCACTAATTTATCACATGGATGATGTCATCAGTGATATCATCAGTGATGTCATTTGAGATGTCATCAGTGATGTCATCAGTGATGTCACTGACCATGTCATGAGTGATGTAATATGTGACGTCATCAGCAGTGCATTGCGGGGGCGCGAGTTATAGTTAGCTGAACTAACTATAACAGGGGAATTTCGAGGGTTTTGTACGAGGGAAATGTCCAGTTAGCTATAACGCTCCTGAAACCTATGGTTTTTTTAGTGAATTTCTAAGGTTTTTTTAATGCCAATTCCTAACTATAACACCCCTGAAACCTTTGGTTTTTTCAGTGAATATATATATATATCACTAAAAAAACCATAGGTTTCAGGGGTGTTATAGTTAGTTGGACATTTCACTCGTACAAAACCATAGAAATTCCCCCGTTATAGTTAGTTCAGCTAACTATAACTTGCGTGCCCGCATTGCACTGCTGATGATGGCACATATTACATCACTCATGACATGGTCAGTGACAGCACTCATGACATCACTGATGACATCTCAAATAACATCACTGATGACATCATCCTTGTGCTAGAGTGGCAGACCTCCTCTCACCCTAATATAACCTTTGATACACACACTCAAAAATACAACTAACATTTTCAAAACAATGAACATACCAATACCAGTTACAACATACCTATTCAGTAATTCCAAGATCTACACACACATCCACTCATTCACCAACAGTTCCTATACAGTCACTCATACATGTACTCACTCATCATATGTACTCATACACCTATACATCCTGTTACACACTGCCACTCATCCATAGAGTTACTCATACACATAGTCACACATGCAAACAAAGTATCAAACATCCATTTACTTGCATATACAGTTATACACACACTACCAAACTTACTTCTACAGAAACTTACACATACTTACTCTCTTAAACAATCTCTTATAGAAACACCTACTTATTTGTACAGGAACTCTTCCAATCTCTCACTCTCACATATACTCACTTATATACACCAATACTCATATATACTAGTTTAAAACATATGTAGTTACTCATAAAGACACTATTGAGACAGCCATTCACTCACTAACACACCCATACACACACCCATTCACCTATACAGTCCTGCACACATGCTGTTTCAACACATACAAACAGTGAGTCACTCATTCATGAATCTATGCACTAAGTAATACCCCCCACCGAACCATACAGACACTCATACTGATACTAAAAAAAATAACTAATAACCCATATAGACACTCATGTAGCTACTCACCAACCCATGCAGCCACTTATACACAAAGTGAGAGACTGATACAGATATTTACATATTTAAACATTACTCACTAACCCATGTATTCACTAAGATACACTTAATCAGTCAGTTATACAATAAATTTTACACAAAAAAATCATCCTTTTAGACACGTATATACCCCTTTATTCTTCCATCAACCTTGAGATATACATATATAAAACATATTTATTTTTTAGAAAAATACACATTCACTGGATGATGTCATCAGTGATGTCATATGAGATGTCATCAATGATGTCATGAGTGATGTCACTGACCATGTCATGAGTTATGTAATATGTGACGTCATCAGCAGTGCATTGCAGGCGCGCGAGTTATAGTTAGCTGTACTAACTCTAACAGAGGAATTTCTATGGCTTTGTACGAGTGAAATGTCCAACTTACTATAACGTCCCTGCTAATTTCTAACTATAACGTGCCTGAAACCTATGGTTTTTCAGTGAATATATATATATTTATTATACTATGTATACATGTGAAAATGTCTCGGTCCGCCTGTTTGCCTCGGTGGCACAGAAAAATGGGTGGAACTGACGTCAGCATGCCGACGAGGTCCTCTTATGGCTCCGATGACGTCATACGGTGTCGCGAGCGGATCCATGCTATTTTGATGTCCTCGTTAATGTGGGAGAGCTAGGAAAGTATTTCCGTGGAATGCTGGTGCAGGGGATATTCACCTAAGTGCTCAGGTTAGTCCTTTGGGAGCAACTGTTTATGTTGCCACTCCAGAAACCAAAACCAGTGATCTGAGGGCAGAGGCCCTGCAGATGGCTCACCAGGTGGGGTGCCCAGTCATGTGTACCGGCGGGGCAGCGAGGTGACAAGCACCACAACCCACAAAAAAGGTAACGAGGGCACTGAATAACACAGGATCTTCTCTTTGTATCTGGCAGGAACAACAAAGTTAAAATGCCCTAGTACCAAAATGTAGAATTTGTGCTACAATGATCTTCAAGAGGACCTGCGATGACGCTTCTGCCTCCCATACCCTGAAGGCAGCACATGGGTCACGCGGTACGGTCATACTGCGGTGGGATGCACACTTGTTGACCTCTCATGGCACTGCTCCACACTTCAGGGAGGACGCTTTCCATTATCTATGTTTTCTGATGACGTGACACGCCAGCCCCGTCCAACAACAGAACTCCTTTAGATCCAAACAGGCTCTTCCACTTTCTCACCGGAAGTGAAACCAGGCCATGCGGACACTTTCATAATACAACAGCTGGGAATGCACTTTTCTGTAAAAAATGACATTCCTTCCTCCTAATTAATCAAATAAACGTCTCACTGAAGAACAGGGGCCAGCTTCGATCAGTAAACAGTCGTTACAATGACATTTTTACTTCGCGATACCATTACAACGCATGCATTTCCACGCATGCGTTGTACATCGCGAAGTCATTACTACACATTTTTTTAGAACACATGGTCATTTTCCACGCATGCCTTTACAACAAATTTTGTTGTAGAGGTATGTATGGTAAATGACCATGCGTTCTAAAAAACATGTAGACGATCCACGTTCTTGTAAGGAAACAGAGGCTGTTCCGTTTCCTCACAACGACGTGCACTGCCCCTCAGAGACGACGTGAAGCAGGAACCACGAGGAGAGAGGAACCACGAGGAGTGAGAGGTAAGGTGATTGGGCATGGGGTAGTGTTTTAGGGTTTAGGCTAGTGCAGTGGTGTTTGGGTAGTATAGGGGGTAGTGCTGGGGTAGTGATTTAGGGTTTATGGTAGTGCAGTGGTGTTTGGGTAGTATAGGGGGTAGTGCTGGGGTAGTGATTTAGGGTTTGGGGTAGTACAGCGGTGTTTGTGTAGTGTATGGGGTAGTGCTGGGGGTAGTGTTTTAGGGTTTAGGGTAGTGCAGTGGTGTTTGTGTAGTGTAGGGGGTAGTGTTTTAGGGTTTAGGGCAGTGCAGTGGTGTTTGTGTACTATAGGGGTTCATGCTGGGTTCTAGTGTTTTAGGGTTTAGGGTAGTGCAGTGGTGTTTGTGTAGTGTAGGGGGGTCGTGTTTTAGGGTTGAGGGTCATGCAGTGGTGTTTGGGTAGTGAAGGGGTCATGCTGGGGGTAGTGTTTTAGTGTTTAGGGTAGTGCAGTTGTGTTTAGGTAGTGAAGGGGGTCGTGCTGGGGGTAGTGTTTTAGGGTTTAGGGTAGTGCAGTTGTGTTTAGGTAGTGAAGGGGGTCGGGCTGGGGGTAGTGTTTTAGGCTTTAGGGTTGTGCAGTAGTGTCATAGTTACCTCAACTAACTATAACGGCCAAATTTTTCTAGTTTTATACAACTGAAATGGCCAACCATCTATAACGTCCCTGAAAACTGTGTTTTTTTCAGTGAATGTCTAAGGTTTCCTAAATGCTAATTGTTAGACCTGGCACCATTGTCGTAGGTCTCCCTTCCATTTTTTGCTGTTGACTCCTCTGTTTTTGCTGGTATTAAATGCTCTGGGCGCTGTGCCACTGCCATTCAGTGCCACAGCGCGAATGCTCCCTGTGTAAATATGACATGTGAATTGGTATATCCATGATTGGTTTATTTGGTCTGCCTGTTAGTCCCTAGTAGCGTGGCCTGTGTGTGCTCAGGGCTGGTAAACCAAATGCTGTTGGTGGGCCTGCAGCGCTGGTTTGCACCACCCACAGAAGCAGCTTGTAAAGTGTATCTCAGACCTGCCACTGCAGAGTCTGTGTGCAGTCCAGAACTGCCATCTTGGCTGTGAAGTGCACCCACTTCCCAGCCCCTGAACCTTCCCTTGGCATCATGTAAGTCACCCCTATGGTAGGGTGCATTGTATATGTAAGGTAGGACATGCCTTGGTGTGTGTAGCATGTCCTGGTAGTGAATTACACCCAATTTCGTTTTTCACTACTGTAAGGCCACGTGTTCTCTATAGACCAGAATGGGCAGTTTGACTATTACACTCTATAGTCCTAACTGACCCCAGGACCATGGTAGAAAAACAAATTTAGTATGCCTGAACTCAGAATATTAAAATACATCTTTTAGTGAAGTTTATTTTTATATCCTGTGTTTGAAAATACCACTTTTAGAAAGTAGGTATTTTCTTGCCTAAGCCTTCCAGTGTGCTCTGCTGTTATGTGTATTGACTGGTTATGGAGGGACAGGGCAGGCTGAGTCAGACCTGGGTTGAATAGAGAGATCTGCATTGGAGTATGGGGAGGGGTAGCTCCTTGACCTGAATAGGGCTGTGCCTGGCAAGGTGAATGCTGGCTCCACCTCCTACTGTGCGTCTGATGGCAGACCCCGTCTTTCTGAAAGGAAGGATGCAGCCTGGTAATCAAAGTGCTCCAGGACTGGGCAGAAATGGTTCTGGCTGGGTTCAGTGACTTGTAGCTTTTGAGAACAAAGTCTTGTGGGGTATTAATATCTGTGCTGAAACCCCTACAATGTGTATTGCTCCTGGACATCAAGAGGAACCTCTATCCGTGTAACTGAAGGAATCTGCAGAAGGTGACTATCCTTGTGCTTGTGTGCTGTTTCTTGGATTGGCCTGCAGTGGTTACCATTGGACTTGGAAGATAAGAGAAAAGGACTTTGAGAGAACTTTTATTTTATCTTGCTAAAGCAATCACCCAAGGGCTAGAAAAAAGCTAGCCTCCTGTTGAAGTCACAGGCACTTCAGACTTCACCATCAGACTCCTGTTTTCTCCCAGCGAGGATTTCTATCTGCAGGTGAGGCTCCTGTGAGTGTTGAAATCGTTGCTGACGCCCGTTTTCGAGCTGCCGCAGCTGAAAGCACCCGGAAGATCATTGCGCTGCTGCCGCTGAGTCCTTGCTAAACCCAAAGATTATCACATCGCACATTTGCAGGCCTCCAAGCACTCGCTAACCAGAGATCTTCGCATTGAGATCATCACTTCACGACATCTCAGTGCGGACGCCAGGCGTCCGCCATTTTCATCGCATCGCATCAGGATCTTTGCTCCCTCTCAGAGCACCATTTCTTTTCATCGCAACCTGATCGCACACGCATCAGGATCGTCGCATCATCTCCTCCCGCGCGGCAAGGAGTCATCGCATCAACGGCCTAGTGTGCATAAGTTTGTCGCATCGTCTCCGCAAGCATCAGCAGATCGGCGCATCATCCTCCCTCACGGCAAGGATTCAACGCATCGCCGGCCTCGCATGCAGAAAATCCTGGCTACAGCTTCTTTACGACATTTTGTTGGTTTTGCTACAGAATCCAGGTACTTTGTAAGTAAAAGGGTCGCAGAAACTACTGCTTTGAACTGAACTCCTCTTTGCACACTTTGAACTATTTTTGCAGCATTTCAAGAGTAATCCTATTTTACAGTATTGTGGCATTTTACCGTTATTGGTCTTGTATTAAGTCTATTTATAAAGATACTTATTTTTTTATAACTACTTGTGTGGTGTCCCTTTGTAGTGTTCCTCATGGTGTTACTGTGTATGGTCATAAATGCTTCACACACTGCCTCTGAGATAAGCCTAGCTGTTTGTGCTACGTTACCACAGGGTTGAGCAGGGGTTATGAAAGGGTGAAGCCCTCTTACTCTGACTTAGGAAGAAGGGTCCCTATATGGACAGTGGCCAGCCATTGCCAACTAGAGACCCCCATTTCTAACACTAATTAATAAGTATAATGTCCCTGAAACCTATGGTTTTTTCAGGTAAATGCTAATTTCTAACTATGCCTACATAGGTAGGACATATGCAGAAAGAGGAAGAAAGGCACAGAAAGAAGCAAGAGAAATGCAGACAGAGGCAACAGAAGTGCAGAAAGACGAAGAAAGGTGCAAAAAGAAGCAAGAGATATGCTTAAAGAACCAACAGGGGTGCACAAAGAGGCCTTGTTGCAATGTCATCCTGTGCCCCCAACTTTTTGCTCACTGGTACTGGTGGTAACTGACTCTGACTGACCAGGCCTGGAGTCAGTGCTATGCTAAAAGACACTTGGAATACAGTGAAAACACCTACAGACACTAGGGTATACTATGTACCCCTGCGATTGGCATGACCTCCCGTGTAAGGCCCTAGTACTTAATAGGGCAGGGGGATTAAAACTACCTCTAAGTCAGAGGTGCAGAAAGAAGCAAGAGAATTGTTGAAAAAAGCAACAGAGGTGTGAAAAGAAACAAGATAAGTGCAGAAAGAGTCACGTGGGTGCAGAAAGAGGCAAGAGAGGTGCAGAAAATGGCAAGAGAACAGCAGAAAGCGGGAAGAGGGATGCAAAAAAGGGGGGAAGGGTGCAGAAAGAAGCAAGAGAGGTGCAGAAAGAAGCAAGAGAAGTGCAGAAAGATGGAAGGCAAGTGCAGAGAGAGACAACAGGGGTGCAGAAAGAGACAACAAGGGTGCAGAAAGAAGCAAGAGAGGTGCAGAAAGAGGCAATAGAAGTGCAGAAAGAGGCAAGTGATGTGCAGAAGGAGGCAATAGAACTGCAGAAAGAGGCAAGAGCATTGCGGAAACAGGCCAAAGGGGCCAAAAAGAGGGAACAGGTATGTAGACAGAGGCAAAAGAGGTGCAGAAAGAGGGAAGAGGAGTACAGAAAGAGGCAAGAGTGATGCAGAAATTTGCAAAAGAGGTACAGAAAGAAGCAGCGCAGAAAGAGCCACCAGAGGTGCAAAAGAGGCAAGAGGGGTGCATAAAAAAGTAGGAGAGGTGCTCAAAGAGGCAAGACAAGTACAGAAAGAGACTGGAGAGGTACAGAAAGAAGGAAGAGAAATACAGAAAGAAGCAACAGAGGTGCTGAAAGAGGCACGAAGGATGCAGAAAGAGAAGTGCAGAAAGAAGCAACAGAGGTACAGAAAGAGGCAAGAAAGGTACAGAAAAAGGCAGGAAATGTACAGAAAGAGGGAAAAGGGTATAGAAAGATGCAAGAGAGGTGCAGAAAGAAGCAAGTGAGGTGTTTAAAGAGGCAACAGAGGTGCAGAGAGATGCAAGAGAGGTGCAGAAACAAGCAAGAGAAGTACAGAAAGAGGCAAGAGAATTGCTGAAAGAAGCAATAGAGGTGCTGAAAGAAGCAAGAGAAGTTCAGAAAGAGGCAAGTGAGGTGCAGAAAGAGGCAAGAGAGGTGCAGAAAATGGCAAGCATACAGCAGAAAGAGACAAGAGGGATGCAAAAAAGGGAAGAAGGGTACAGAAAGAAGCAAGAGATGTGCTGAAAGAATTAAGAGAAGTATAGAAAGAAGCAAGAGAGGTGCAGAAAGAGGGAAGACGAGTGCAGAAAGAGACAACAGGGTTTAAGGAAAAGGCAACGGGTGTAGAAAGACGCACGAGAGGTACAGAAATAGGTAATAGAAATGTAGAAAAAGGCAAGTGAGGTGCAGAAGGAGACAAGAGAACTGCAGAAAGAGGCAAGAGATTTGCAGAAACAGGCAAAAGGGGTGCAGAATGAGGGAACGGGTGTGCAGACAGAGGCAAGAGAGGTGCAGAAAGAGGGAAGAGGGGTACAGAAAGAAGCAAGAGGGATGCAGAAATTGGCAAAAGAGGTGCATAAAGAAGCAAGAGCAGTGCAGAAAGAACCAACAGAGGTGCAAAAAATACAAGAGAGGTGCAGAAATAATTAGGAGAGGTACACAAAGAGGCAAGACAAGAACAGAAAGAGGCAGGAGGGGTGCAGAAAGAAGGAAGAGAAGTTCAGAAAGAAGCAATAGAGGTGATAAATGAGGCGTGAAGGGTGCAGAAACAGCAGGAGAAGTACAGAAAGATGCAACAGAGGTACAGAAAGAGGCAATAGAGGTACAGGAACAGATAGGGAAGGTCCAGAAAGGGAAGAAGGGTACAAAAAGAGGCAGGAGAGGTACAGAAAGAGGGAAGAGAGGTGCAGAAAGATGCAAGAGGGGTACAGAAAGAAGCAAGTGTGCTGCATAAAGAGGAAATAGAGGTGTAGAAAGAGGGAAGAAGAGTGCAGAAAGAGACAACAGGGGTGTAGAAAGAGACAACAGGGGTGCAGTAAGAAGCAAGAGAGGTACAGAAAGAGGCATTAGAAGTGCAGAAAGAGGCAAGAGAATTGCAGAAACAGACAAAAGGGGTGCAGAAAGAGGGAAAAGGTGTGCAGACAGAGGCAAGAGAGGTGCAGGAAGAGGGAAAATAGTACACAACAAGGCAAAAGGGATGCAGAAATTTGAAAAAGAGGCACAGAAAGAAGCAAGAGCAGTGCAGACAGAACCAACAGAGGTGTAGAAACAGGCAAGAGGGGTGCAGAAAGAGGTAGGAGATGTTCACAAAGAGGCAAGAGGGTTACGGAAAGAGGCAAGAGGGGTACAGAAATAAGGAAGAGAAGTACAGAAAGAAGCAACATAGGTGTTGAAAGAGACAAGAAGGGTGCAAAAGAGACAAAAGGGGTGCATAAAATTGTAGGAGTGGTGTACAAAGAGGCAATACAAGTACAGAAAGAGGCAGGAGGGGTACAGAAAGAAGGACGAGAAGTGCAGAAAGAAGCAACAGA
The DNA here is from genome assembly GCF_964204655.1 of Triturus cristatus. NCBI lineage: Eukaryota > Metazoa > Chordata > Amphibia > Caudata > Salamandridae > Triturus > Triturus cristatus. The sequence continues at coordinate 870,676,392 of NC_140593.1, forward strand.
GGTGCTGAAAGAGACACGAAGGGTTCAGAAAGAGAAAAAGAAGTATAGAAAGAAGCAACAGAGGTACAGAAAGAGGCAAGAAAGGTGCAGAAACAGGCAAGAAATGTGCAGAAAGGGGGAATGGGGTGCAGAAAGATGCAAGAGAGGTGCAGAAAGGGGCAACAGATGTGCAGAGAGATGCAAGAGAGGTGCAGAAATAAGTAGGAGAGGTACACAAAGAGGCAAGACTAGTACAGAAAGAGGCAGGAGGGGTGCAGAAAGCAGCAAGAGAAGTTCAGAAAGAAGCAATAGAGGTGCTAAACAAGGCGTGAAGGGTGCAGAAAGAGCAAGAGAAGTACGGAAAGACGCAACAGAAGTACAGAAAGAGGCAATAGAGGTGCAGAAACAGGTAGGAAAGGTACAGCAATAGAAAAAGGGTGCAAAAAGAGGCAAGAGTGGTACAGAAAGAAGCAAGTGTGCTGCAGAAAGTGGCAATAGAGGCGTAGAAAGAGGGAAGACAAATGCAGAAAGCGACAACAGAGGTGCAGAAAGAGACAACAGGGGTGCAAAAAGAAGCAAGAGGGATGCAGAAATATGCAAAAGAGGTGCATACAGAAGCAAGAGCAGTGCAGAAAGAACCACCAGAGGTGCAAAGAGAGGCAAGAGAGGTACAGAAATAAGTAGGAGAGGTACACAAAGAGGCAAGACAAGTACAGAAAGAGGCAGGTTGGGTGCAGAAAGAAGGAAGAGAAGTTCAGAAAGAAGCAATAGAGGTGCTAAACGAGGCATGAAGGGTGCAGAAAGAGCAAGAGAAGTACAAAAAGAAGCAACAGAAGTACAGAAAGAGTCAATAGAGGTACAGAAACAGGTAGGAAAGGTACAGAAATGGGTAAAGGGTGCAAAAAGAGGCAAGAGAGGTGCAGAAAGAGGGAAGAGGGGTGCAGAAGGAGGCAAGAGGGGTACAGAAAAAAGCAAGTGTGCTGCAGAAAGAGGCAATAGAGGCATAGAAAGAGGGAAGACGAGTGCAGAAAGAGACAACATGGGTGCAGAAAGAGACAACAGGGGTGCAGAAAAAATCAGGAGAGGTGCAGAAACAGGCAATAGAAGTGCATAAAGAGGCAAGTGAGGTGCAGAGGGAGGTAAGAGAACTGCAGAAAGAGGCAAGAGAATTGCAGAAACAGGCAAAAGGGATACAGAAAGAGGGAACAGGTGTGCAGACAGAGGCAAGAGAGGTGCAGGAAGAGGGAAAAGAGTACAGAAAAAGGGAAAAGAGTACAGAAAAAGGCAAAAGGGATGCAGAAATTTGCAAAAGAGGTGCAGAAAGAAGCAAGAGCAGTACAGACAGAACCAACAGAGGTGCAGAAAGAGGCAAGAGGGGTACAGAAAGAGGTAGGAGAGGTGCACAAAGAGGCAAGAGGGTTACAGAAAGAGGCAAAAGGGGTACAGAAAGAAGGAAGAGAAGTACAGAAAGAAGCAAAAGAGGTGTTGAAAGAGACAAGAAGGATGCAGAAAGAGGCAAGAGAAGTGCAGAAAGAGGCAAGAGTGGTACAGAAAGAAGCAAGTAAGGTGCAGAAAGAGGCAAGAGTGGTGCAGAAAGAAGACAGTGAGGTTCAGAAATAAGCAAGAGAAGAGCAGAAAGTGGCAAGTGAGGTGCAGAAAGAGGCAAAAGAAGTATAGAAGGAGGCAAGATAAGTTTAGAAAGAGGCAAGAGAAGTGCAGAAAGAGGCACTTTAGGTGCAGACAGAGGCAAGAGAGGTACATAAAGAGACAGAGAAACAGCAAAAACAGGCTAGAGAAATGCACAAAGAGGCAATAGAGGAGCAGAAAGAGGCAAGAGAGGTGTAGAAAGACGCAAGAGAAGTGCATAAAGAGACAAGTGAGGTGCAGAAAGAGGCAAGTGAGATGCAGAAAGAGGCAAGAGAGGTGCAGGAAGAGGCAAGAGAGTTGCAGAAAGAGGCAGGAGATCTGCAGAAAAAAGCAACAGAGGTGGTGAAAGAGGCAGGTGGGGTGCAGAAAGGGGCAAAAGAAGTGCAGAAAGAGGCAAGTGAAGTGCAGAAAGAAGACAGTGAGGTGCAGGAAGAGGAAGAAAGGTGCAGAAAGAAGCAAGAGAAATGCAGAAAGGGGCAAGAGAGGCACAGAAAGAAGAGAGATGTGTGCACCATTAGTACCAGTGTAACACCCACATTATGCAATAATTAACATGTGACCTTTCCAGCTTTGCAAAGGGCCTTCCACCACGCTGTAACACGTGACGCTGCATTTTGGGGAACATTTGAGCCATTTGAGCTAGAAACAAGGTTTTTTTGTTCAAATCTGCAGATCAGGCAGTAGATTATGTAATATTTGGCCAATGCGGAAAATGTTTAATTATGTGAAAATCGGTACAGCGTTACAGTCATTTAATTCCAGTGGCCCTGCTCATACGTCCGACTAGGTTCAGAAGTGCTCCTCAGTGGTTCCTTCTTTTTTTGTGTCTCATTGAGTTTATAGTTTAGCTTCTATGGAAACTAGGAAGACTATACCTGAGGTTACCACTCCACAACACAGACTACAATACCACATAATTACTAACCCTGGGCGCGACACTACGCTTCGCCCACGTAGTGTACGTAGCGCTGCCTGCTTCGCAGTTTTCGAAGTAGGCGAAGCAGGCAGCGCCTACGCACACACGAGGGCGAAGCGTAGCTGCCTGCCGCCTACCACCCGCCTCCCGCCCGCCCTACTTTTAAAAGCTAAAATAAATTTGTAATAAAGCAAATTAAAGGCACTTACCTGACGCGCGGCGTCTCCCGGGGCTCCCTCTTCCTGGTTTTCAATTTTCCTGACAAATGCGCATGCGCGGACACCCGCGCATGCGCATTTCTTGCTTTATTACAAATTAATTTTAGCTTTTAAAAGTAGGGTGGGTGGGTGGCGGGTGGCGCGTAGTGGGGCTACGCGAAGCACGTAGTGTGCGTAGATTCGGGCACACTACGTGCTGCTTCACGTAGCCCCACTACGCCCACTACGCCCACCCTTAATAATTACTCTCCAAAACACATAATCCCACTTCACATAATTCTTATACACTAAATACGACATACTTTCTATTCACATAATTTCACTGCACTACATACCACATAATTCCACTACACACAACGTATATCCACTCTACACCAAAAAACATAACTAAGCATTGTTTACATTTACAATGCCAATAGCTCTACCTCTCGCAAATGTGAAACCTATTACATTGCAAAAGCTTCTTTAACTAGTAGTCGCGTATGGAGAGTGGTGGAGAACGGGTGCTGGGCCTCTGACCAGTGCTCATGAATTCTGCTGCATAGGACTTACAGGAGGTACCAGGAGGGCTTCTTGGCCCCCAAATTCCCTCATGAGTAAAGTGGACTTCATCCTCTGTCATGTAGTCTGCCAGGAGCTGTGTTTGCAGAGTGGTGTAGAAAGGGGACGTGGCCTCCGAAGACGTCTAAGCAATCCCACTGTGTGGGACTTACTGGAGGTAACAAGAGGGGCAGTTGGCCCCCATGGACTTCCTTGGGGGCCAACTACCCCTCCTATTACCTCCAGTAAGTCCCACACAGAACGATTGCTAAGTACTCATAACTGGCCACCCCCCTTTTGCCCATCACTCTGCAAACACGCTCCCTGGTGGGCTCGTGGATGGGCATTGAAGACACCTTCGCTGCTGGGGGTCCTTTGGTGCCAACTAGCCTACCTCTTACCTCCAGTAAGCCTCACACAGTGGGATTGCTGAGAGGTGGACACAGGCCACGCCCCCTTTCTCCACCACTCTGCAAATGCACCTCCTGGCGTGCTCTTTGTTGGGAGATGAAGTACCCTTGCCTCCTGAAGGTCCCTGGGGGCAACTAGCCCACCAGGTACCTTCAGTAAGCCCCACACAGCTGGATTGCTGAGTGTGGTCCGAGGCCACGCCCCCTTTTTACACCACTCTGCAAAAGTGCCGCCTGGCCCCCACTACATAATTTCATATTGCCCCCTGGGCTTGGCCCAACCAGGGGCATAAGGACAACGAAGCTCGGAAGCAAGCGCTTCATTTTTATTAACTTTCTCAGCCAGATTCACGCACCCAGTGCAAATTTTCAACAAAAAAATGTTTTTTTGGGGCCTATTGGGGGTCAGGGTGTTTCTTGTTTTTAATCTTTTTTTATCCTTTCTTTTTCTGACTCGGTACCAAGGACAAGATGGCTCCCAGCACATTCTGGTTTAGAGTGTTTTATATATATATATATATAAATAACCTACTGGCAGTTGTTTCAATTAATGTGCTCTCTCTTTGGCATAGTAAATCTTCATGTTCAAGGTGGGCATGATTCACAGAACTAACTTAAGACAAAATCCTAAACTTACTACCATTTTGGTATTCACAGAAGGCACTTACTCATTTCGGTATTCACAGAAGTTAGGAGTCCTAAAGTTAGGACTCCTAAATGCCTTCTGTGAATACCGAAAGTCTTAAAATTAGGATTTTTCTCAGTTTAGGAGTCCTAAAGTTAGGAGTCCTAACTTTACTACTCATAAACTGAGAAAAATCCTAATTTTAAGACTTTCGGTATTCACAGAAGGCATTTAGGACTCCTAAAGTTAGGAGTCCTAACTTTACTACTACTAAATTGAGAAAAATCCTAATTTTAAGACTTTAGGTATTCACAGAAGGCATTTAGGAGTCCTAAAGTTAGGAGTCCTAACTTTACTACTCCTAAACTGAGAAAAATCCTAATTTTAAGACTTTTGGTATTCACAGAAGGCATTTAGGAGTCCTAAAGTTAGGACTCCTAACTTCTGTGAATACCGAAATGAGTAAGTGCCTTCTGTGAATACCCAAATGGTAGTAAGTTTAGGATTTTGTCTTAAATTAGCTCTGTGAATTGGGCCCGGAGACTTTAGGGGTAATCTGTCAAGAATGGGCCAAAAAAAGTGCAACACAGTCCCAAGGGGTGGAAATAAACATTGGAAAGTATATAAGGGGACAGGGTGGATTTCACTCGTACAAACTAGTGAAATTCAACAGTCATAGTTACCTAAGCTAACTATAACTTACGCCCCCGCAATGCAGTGCTTATGGCCACACATATTACATCACTCATGACATAATCATTGACATCCCTGATGACATAACTGATGACATCTCAAATGGCATAAATGGTGACATCATCCAATGATTGTGAGTGATATACATACTAAGGTACTTCTAAAATTAAATTATTACACTTTCTGTAATACTGATGAGAGATAATGTTTCTAACATATATTATGTGAATGGCTGTGTGACTGTTCATATGGATGTGTGAGTGGATATATGCGTGGCTGTATAGGTTTGTGAGTGGGTGTATGAGTGGCCATATGGGTGAAAAAGTGGGTGTGTAAGTACCTTTATGGGTGAATATGTGGGAGTAACTGTATGGATGTGGCAATCGATGCATGTATGGTTGCATTGATGAGTGAGTGGGTGTGTGAGTGGCTTAATGGGCAAGTGAGTGGCTATGTGCGTAGCTGTATGGGTGAGTGAGTGAGTGCGTGGGTATGTGAGTGCCTCTATGAATAAGTGAGTGGGTGTGGGAGTAGGAGTGTCTGAATTGGTGAGGGAGTAGTTGTATGAGTGGCTGTATGGGTAAGTGAGTGGTTGTGTGGATGACTGTCTGAGTCAGTGAGTGGATATGTGAGTGGCTGTATTGGCAACTAAGTGGCTGTCGAGTGGCTGTATGGGCAAATGACTGTGTATGTAAGTGGCAGTATGGGTGACTGAGTGGCTGTTTGAGTGGGTGTTTGGAGAAGTGTGGCTCAATGATTAGAGTGGCAGACCCTGATGCAGAGGACTAGCCCGGGACCAGGGTTCAATTCCCCGCCTCGGCGGGTCTTGGGCTAAAAAATTCCACGGACCTGATAATTCTCGCCTCGGTGCCATTCCAATCATGGAGTCCCACTCTGCAACTCTGGGCAATAGCTTGCTTAATCTCCACAATGGCCCCCACAACACTAAGGATGCCTGGCCTCCACCTTGGGGGTGCCCAGGAGTGGACGCCTCACAGGGAAAGCCAGGATGGGTTCCACAGCGGTATTCGTACAAGCGCCTTGAGACCCTTGCGGGTGAGTAGTGCGCTATACAAGTATCAATTTACATTTGGTTAACTGGTTGGTTGTCTCAGTGGATGTATTGGAGAGTGAGTGTGTGTAAGTGGCTGTATGGTTGAGTGAGTGGCTCTGTTGAGAGGCAATATGAATGAGTGACTGGGTGTGTGAATGGTTGTATGGATGAATAAGTGGGTGTGTGAGTGACAGTACAGGTGAGTGAATGGCTGTGTGAGTAGGTGTATGTTAAAGGAGTGGCTGTGTGAGTGGCTATATGGGTGAGTGAGTCAGTGTGTGAATGTCTCTGTGGATCTGTGAGTAGGTGTGAGAGTGGTTGTAATGTTTTTGAGTAGGTATATGAGTTGTGCTGGTGTGTGAGTGGTTCTGTGGATGATATCATCAGTGATGTGACAGTGATGTCATTTCTGATGTCATCAGTGAAGTCATTAGTGATGTCACTGACCATGTCATGAGTGATATAATATGTGAGGTCATATGCAGTGAATTGGGAGTCTTAAGGTATACTTAGCTCAGGTAGCTATAACTGGTGAATTTCAATGCTTTTGTATGAGTGAAATCTGAGCCTAAATATAAATCCCTGTAACCTTTCATTTTTTCTTTGAATTTCTGTGTTTTTTAAATTCTATATCCTAGTTATAATGTTTCTTTAACCTTTGGGTTTTTTGTGAATATCAAAGGTTTTTTAAATGTTATTTCCTAACAGTAACCTCTAATCTTCCGGATTGGGTATGTGAGTGGCTGTATTGGTCAGTGAGTGGGTTTGTGAGTGGCTCTATGAGTCTGTAACTGGGTGAGTGATTTGTCATGTGGGTGTGTGAGTAGCTGTGTGAGTGTGAACGTGAGTTTTTGAGTGCTGTATGGGTTTGTTAGTGGTTGTGTGTGTGTCTGCAGGGTTCTGTGAGTGCGTGTGTGAGTAGCTGTGTGGGTGTGAGACTGGGTTTGTGAGTTGCTTTATGGGTCTGTGAGTCGGTATGTGACTGACTGTATGGGTCTGTACAGTGGGTGCAGAAATGGGGCAGGGTATCCAATCCTGTGTGGAAATTACTGGTGGTAACAGGAGGGGTTCTTGGCTCTAAAAATCCTCAGCATCCATGGGGACTTCATCCCCTAACTTTTAGTGTGCCAGGAGCCATTTTTGTTGAGTGCTAGACTAAGGGGGTGGGGCCTCTGATGACCTCTCAGCAATCCTGCTGTCTGGGACTTACTGGTGGTAACAGGGGGGTTTCTTGGCCCACAAGGACCCCCAGCATTCAAAAGGACTTCATCCCCCAACCAGTAGTGCACCAGAAGACACATTTGCAGAGTGGTGGAGAAAGGGGAAGGGCCTCCAACCAGCTCTCAGCAATCTGCCTTTGTGGGATTTACTGGTTGTAACAGGAGATGTTCTTGTCCCCCACAGCTTCCAAGGGGACTTCATCCCTCTACAAGTAGTGTGCCAAGAGGCGCATTTCCAGAGTGGTGGAGAAAAGGAGTGTGGTCTCTGACAACCTCTCAGCAATACCGCTGTGTGGGACTTACTGGAGGTAACGAGATGGGTTCTTGTCCCCAAGAACCCTCAGCATCCAAGGGAACTTCATCCCCCTACAAGTAGTGCACCATGAGGCAAGTTTGCAGAATGGTAGAGAAAGAGGGCAAGGCCTTTAATGACCTCTCAGCAGTCCCACTGTGTGGGACTTACTGGAGGTAACAGGAGGGGTTATTTGCCCCAAAGGATCCTCAGCATCCAAGGGAACTTCATCTCCCAACTAGTAGTGTAGTAGGAAGTGCATTTGCAGAGTGGTGGAGAAAGGGGCGTGGCTTGCAATGACCTCTCAACAACCCTGATGTGTGAGACTTACTGAAGGAGGGGCTCTTGGCCCCTAGGGATCCTCAGCATCCAAGGGGACTACATACCACAACCAGTAGTGTGCCAAGAGGCATTTTTGCAGAGTGGTGGGACCTCTAATGAGCAGCATCAGGATGTTTGGGACTACAGGGGATGGAGGTTGCACTGAGCAACATGGGGCATCTGCGAATTCCCACGCATTGAGAATAAAATCTTATACAGCAATTTAGTGGCCTTTATGGGTCCCCCTCTAACATATCCATAGCATCATGGTACCTCCACCCTGACCCCTTTATTCACTTTGCACAGAAATGTTCAGCCCCGTGGACCGTTTCCCGACAAACAAAATTGCAGCAGCAACTTATCTGTGAAGGTGTGGTCAGTCAATCAGAACTTTGCTTTGGCGCATGGATCCACGTCCTTATATTTACAAAATTGTTTTTCGGCTCATATCTCTAAAAAACTGTACGGATTTACACCAAATCACAAAAAGACTGATCTGTGAAACAACATCTACCTTTCTGCCAAATTTAGTGTAATTCCATACAGCAGTTTGGGCTGTAGTCATGTTCAAAACTCCTAGGGGAGTTAACATCTGGAAAATGCATTTTGCCCTCCCCCCTTTTCTCAGTCCCTGCTAGACAGGCCTCCCTGAAACTTTCCAGACACAAGCTGAAGTGAGTGTCAAATGTTTGGGGAACATTTTGTAAAGATTTCTCAACTGGCATCAAAGATATAGGCAACAAAAAAACAGCTTTTTATTGAAATTAGGTCCTAACTATAAAACCTACCGGCATTCGCCAAAGGGTAATATATACAGAGAGAGAGAGAGAGAGAGAGAGGTACGTTGGGGACGAGAGAGGATACGAAAACTGTGTTGCTTAGCCGATCATGTGAGAAGGAAAGAGGATTTAGAATATAGACATAATTAAATGCGGCCTTCCTAGGCCTCTGATGTAAACAGTATACCGTATACAAAACTGAAAGATGAATGTTTTAAAGCGTGTATATCATTGTGCTTCCTATGGTAACACTAAATAAACACAGCCTGTATTTCTTTGTGGGTCCTAAGGTAACGCTAAATAAACTGCATAGTATTTAAAAGGATTGTTGTTGCTCATTGTATTGAAAACTAAAATCACTCTTGTAACCCCTCATTTTAGGCACAGGTGAACAGATTCCGAGGGAGGGGTCAGCCTCCTGTTTACCTGACGCGCCTGGCTTTCGTTTTTGCCTAGAGACCGGTGCTGGATCAGTGTTGCTCTCAGAGTCTCATGAGAAGCCTCCCAGGGCAGGAAAGGTGACAGCCTGCTCCCTGACTCCACGGCGCATTGAGGTATTGTACCCGAATATCTTTAGCTTAAGTTGAGTGGTGAGTCTCCTCACACGTCCCCCTGGGTGGAAGATTATCGGACTATGGTGCCCAAGGTGCTGGTGGGTGAAACACAACCGCACAGCTGTGTTTTTTTCATGGGGAAGTGCATAATTTCACAGTTAGACTCGGCAGGATTTCTTATCCATGTGTATACACAGCTCACTTTGATAACCAGAGGCAGTGACTACATAATAAAACAGATATTAATTTCCAGTCTCAGAACGCTGCATACCTCGTTCACAGCTGATTACTGGTGTTGGGAAAATGCAAAGCGAGGGAGGGCTGATGGTGACAAACCAACAAACTATACACATTGTTATAAGAAGCGAGTGATGTGAAATAGGCGATTGTAACATGGACTTTACAACCCAACTAGATTTTAAAAAAAATCACTTACATAATTTTGATCATAATGTCCATGCCCTTTTTGCTTTCACCTCTTTCTTTGTTTTCATAGTAATCTAATAACCAATTATCCGGATTTTTGAAAGAGACCAAGAAGTAATCACCAGCCATGAGCAACCACAGACAGAATGTTGCTGGCCACAATGTAAGTGCTTTTTACCTTTCATATGTTACATTTGTTACATGTTTTTACTCAAAAAGATTTATCTTCACAATGTCATTGTATGGCTGAGCTCTGTGCTGTGAGTTGGGATTTAGAGGTGAGCAAAATGTATGTTGTGCCTACAGAATAGGGATACATTTATATTTTGAACGTTTTGCGTAATTCTGTATCCGGCAAAGTTTGAACACAAACATTCTTTGAATTTTCCCCCAAAAGCGGATTTTCAAATGTGAGTCAGGGTTTGTGGGAGGGGGCTCTCAACAAAACAGGTGAATACGTTATTTCGCCAATTTTGCTGAGAAATTAAATATGGAGGAAACTCCCAAAGTTGAAAAATGCAAAAAGTGAAATTTTAAGGACGTGCCTTTACAGTGTGACAAGGCTTCAGTATTAACAGAAGAACAGCAGACTTTTCCAACGAGCACTTCAAGACATGTACTTTGGTGAATTTATTTCAAAAGACAAAACTATACAACCTAAAAAAATATTTTTAAGTCCCCTTTAGCACAATTCATATATATTTCTATGCTTCTCACTCTATCCATTATACTACATAGGGTATGGGCCTTCTAAACAATGTAGTTTTCGAATGGTCACGTTCCCTATTGGTCACCTTCAGCCATTCCTGATTTTTTTTCTGCTAAAAGTAGGACGCATGTTGGGACTTGTAGTTTCACTTACTTTAGATATAGTAAGAATAGGCTCAAAGTTCCTGGCATTCAAGGAGATGAGTTGATAAAAGCCTGTTCTCGTTGACGGTGTCTTATATGACAGGGGGCTCTTCTCTCAATTGTATATATTGAGAATATGCCCCACAGATTTGTTTCAATTGCAGTTGGACATCTCGAATTCAATATACTTAGACCTCTCAAAGAAAAACACTAGGGGATTGCAAAATATTCAAAATGTCACTGTCAGGCTATTTCACAATCTGAGGAAATTTAACAGCATTTGGCTTCAAAACAGCTCAACTGGCTTTTAAGATGGCCTATGTGAATTACAGGATATACAGCAACACTGATCCAGGGGTTTTTAGCAAGAGTTTTACCACATTGTCGTATGTCATGGTCTCAATCCATGGCCATACTCATAATCTCTAAGACTCAGACCAATAAGGGCACAATTATGAGTGCCCTGGAAGCATTGTGCAATATAAGGTAGCCAATAAAATCGGAAATTCGAGGGTTCAGAATTTATCCAAATGTGAAAAAAAGCACCAGGTTGAGTTTTCCCCCTTAATGTTGAATACAATGTGCATTTAGTGCTTATAGCACCAGAATCCATGCATAACTAAACACCTGCCTTTTTTACCCCTGATGAATATCAGAAGTTTGATCTGCCAAAATTTGATGGAGGTTGGGGATTTTCTTGTACCCAATACTTAAGAAACATTTCAGTTTATTAGGGTGCTTGTTATCAGGTTCTTGGTGAAGATGTGGCGCCTTCTGGGTCCTGGGAACTTTAGAATAGAATAGCATCCCTGCAAATATATCACTTGGATCATCTGGACTGATGTTCGGGAGAAGCTGCAAAGTGCCTCTTCTACACCTAAAGGAGGACACCTATGGGCTGCTGCTGTTCTTGTCATCCGCAGTAAACTATGGTTCAACAGTGCCAAGAGACTACTTGAGAGTAATAGTCACACTTGAAAAATAGGTCAGAGAACAAGGGTCATAGGACCATAATAGTCTACATTACCTGTGAGTTATTGTTTAAGACTCCCCACCAGCTCCGCTAATAAAGGGATACCTAGGAGACGGTGAGGGATTTTAAAATCTAGTTAAGCCCCTTGGTCACCCATCTAGTAAGTGCCCCCTGAAATACGGTTTAGCCCACCCTGACCTTTAGGAGTCAGGGTGAACCCGATGATGAAGCAAGACACAACTAGGGTGTGTGAGGGTTATTTATAAAAAATAAGTTTTCCTTTCCCGCACAAGTCATGCGGAGCTAGTGCACCCACAAGGGATGACCAATCACCCCTCTAGACCATGTCCAGTATATTATAGGCAATAAACCCACTCTAACCTTGTTGGGATACTTTTTTGTTATATAATGATTTATCCTGGGAGGAAGTATCCCCCCCATTCCCTTCATAGCCGAAGGGCCCTCTCAACCCTCCAGATCCGACAGGCGTCCCCTGTCTGGACCTTTTTTGTTCATTGCACTTTAAAAATAACCATTTAAAAGTACTCAATATTAATCCCCGGTGTTTCAATGCAATCACTGGCAGGAATTCTCACTTTCCGCTTCAGGGCAGCGCCTTGGGACCCTCACAGGTGAGTAGTGCGCTTACAATTCCCTGATTGAGGGCTGTGACTCATTTTCACATATATAGGGATTGAAAATTCATTGAAGAATGTTATGTCTGTTAAGTGTATTATCTTCTAATCAAGTAGTGGAGAGAGAAGCTAAGATCTATTTGGCTTCCATTCAATAATCAAGTAATCAGAGGAGAATGGATCACTTGTTCTTTTTTTTACCAGGGTCTTGGGTTCTTGCTGTCTAAAAAAACCCTCATTCACATAGTGCTCATAATAGTGGTATATCTTGGTTGTCCGCTTTCATCTTTTACGTGAACAGCATCATCATTGGCTATTATCTGTGCTATCCTCCACCAGGAGGGAGACCAACTGGTTATTCGCAGTAGTGATCAGGAATGGTGAGAGTGAAGTGAACTTAAAATTGCCTCTATGCCACTGATTCGGATTTATTTTGTCAGGGATTGGGCAAGGTTAAAAAGGGGATGTGGTGCATAAATACAAGGTCTACTGTTCTATGGCACCTGTATCAAAAGGTGAGTGGTCGAGCCATCAACGTGTTTCAGCCCTATAGGTGCCTAGTCAGGTCGGAGGGCTTTCTTCAGGACCAGATTTGCAAGTCACTATTGTGTGAAGTGCGAAGGTAAGTAATTTCACTTACCCTTCTTCTTTGGGCGTCAGTTAGTGCGCTGAATGGTTATGGGTCAGTTGTTCCTATAACTCAAGAAAGGGAGAATAGACCACCATGACAGTATATACATTCATTCAGTATATTATTATTCTACTTGTGACCGTATCTTGTCTAGGTGATGCAATATGCACTCCTTGAGAGCTTAGAGATCAGTTCAAAAACACACTTGGCGAAGCAATAAAATTAAATAATAATGGCTGAGAGCGTGAGGTTTACTTCACAAAGTCGTTGCTATAGGTCAGTAAATTTAGGAAAGCTCCTTCTTGGTCAAGTAATGTTACGGTATGGTATTTGTATAGCTACAGTGTAATCGTTGTTTAAATGTCCTTGAATTTTGAAAATAGTCTTTTTGTTGCAATTTATAAGAGCGAGGGCTCATTGGCATGATATGTTGAGTAAAATGGAGAAGAATGAAATCCCCAAGGTAGGAGTGGAGGCTGGTACTATGTGGTTGCCGCCATGATCAGAAACTATCATATCTCTTGCGCTGTCATGGTGCGATTTTATGCAGTGAGCTGGCGGTTTGGGATATCACAAATGTGTGAAGTATTTTGAAGTAGGTCGGTAGACCTGTGAAGATTTATAGGCTTAATAGGCCAGGAGGAAGCGAGCACGGCATGTTTAAGCTGTCCGATGTTATCTAAGTATAGACAATGCCGTCATCGTGTGAAAGGGCTAATTGCTATAGTGATTAACGGCATACTATCGGCAGCATTTGTGCTTAAAAGAATGGTTTCAAAATAGTCTACGGAATTAATTGATCAAGTGAAATGAGAAAAATTGGTAGAGCGTGGCAAGCTGCTTTGTTGCTACGCGATTGTGTTAATGGTACCATAGGGAAAGTATTCACCTTCATTAAGGGCTCGATAGGCTCCCTAGGAGGACGTGCGGAGTGTGCGCACTTCTACTGGTATGGTTGAAATTGGGAAAGACAAGGTAAAGGCGAGGTCAGTATTCCCGAAACAGCGCACCAAAGCGTGCGTGTGTCCTTGAGTTTTAAAGACGTACCAGTGGGAAGTCTTTGGGGTTGCTTGTATATTCTCCGTCTGACGTGCTCCGGGAGTGCGGGCCGGTTAGTTAAGTACTCTGAATTGTATACCCAAATTCTGCAAATTCCGCGAGCGGAATGGAATTTATCGCCCAGGCCTGGTAAAAACTAGGCCTGGGCTAAGTATCCGTTCCGCTCGCGGAAATTGCGATAATTTGACATTTTCGCGATCCGCAGAGAGCGCGAAAATGTCAAAATTTCCGCATTCCGCAGTTTCGCGATCATTTGTTTCTTGCTCGCGCTGTAAAATAATACATTCTCGCGCGCGCGTGATCGCCTTACCTGAATCCCCGTGTTCGCCGACAAGTTTTCCCGATCCGGTCGCGTTCTCCACAAGATGTTGAATTGTTGGTAGCCGTTTGCGCTGTCTTGCGACAGTTTGCGCCCGCAGTAACGTCATGCTTCGCGCGATCACGTCTTTTTTCTCGCGATCATGCACCGCGAGAAGAGTGAAAACAAGATGGCCGCACCCGCAAGCAACCGCATGGGTGAGTTGGCGAGCCGCGAACACGCAGAAAATACTGCGAACGGGCGGGAAAAAAACTTCCGCATCTTCGCGATATTTCCGGGTGTTTGCGGAGATTTTAAACATTTTCGCGATAATTTGCGAAAGTCGCTTTCGCAAATTCCGCCCACCCCTAGTAAAAACAGGGCAAGTGATCCATTCTCCTCGGATTACTTGTTAAGTGTATTATACAGGGCAACTGGATTCAAACGATTCCGAAAAATAAAATAGATATACTGCATTTGCTAAGTAATACATAATCTGCTGCATAAACTACAAATGTTACCCTAAAAACGTTCTACCTCAAACCATTCAAAAGTTACTGGAAATGCAGCAACACATGTTGCTGCGCAGTAGAAGGCCCTTTGTATATGTTGACTGGTCATGTTTCTTTCATATATGGCTCTATTTGGTTGTTAAACTGGAACTAATGAGGTGCAAGCAAGGTCCATATAGTGTTAACAAATGTAGAAATGACAAAATAATGGAGTAATACTTTAAAGAAATGTGCAGCTTTACGCCGCATGATTTATTCAACTCAGCCAAATAATTTGGCCTCCTCTGCCGCATAATTCCAGTGGCCCTGGTATTATGTAATTAGGCAGCTTGCTGTGGATGTCTTACAAAATGAAACGTATCATAGTGAATATAGAAAAAATGATCGTTAGAAATACAGAGGTTGTGCTGTTATCACATTATTTTATCTCATCAATTCAACTATTGAGAAAAAACTCTTCAAGCCACATGTGCAATTTGCGAATTCTAGCGACTCGCAATTTGCGAATCGCAAAAGGAAATGTACTAATGTGTTACAGACACATTTAGCGATTCCCAATGCGTCCGCAAATGTCCTGACTTATTAATATTCATGAGTCATGTCACAATTTGCTACCTATTGAGAAAGGGCAACAACACAGGGATGGTGACCAGCTGTCGGTGTTTGCGTTTAGAGTAAAGCAACTTTTTTTTTTTTTTAAATGCAGCCCATTTCCTTGAAGGAAAACGGGACATGTTTCAAAAACAAAAAAGGAACATTTCAGTTTCATTTGTTGAGTCGGCAGTGGTCTCAAGTACCATTGTCTGCTCTTATAAAACATTTCAGCTGCCAATCACAAAGGGGAAGGGGTCCCCCCAGAAGCACATCCTGTTTGCGACTGGCTTACCACCTACTTGATGTAGGCGGTGAACTTCAATTGTTTTGCAACGGATATTCCAGTCATAAAACAATTGTACATCTCCCAGCGACTCGCTATTAGGAAGGGACGCCCTTGGTACGCCCCTACCTAATAGCAGCTGACAAACCCTATTTTGCGAGTCTGTAACAGGTTACTAACTTGCAAAATAGGGTTGATGCATGCTACAACCCTTTTTGGAGGTCACAAACAACCCGAATCTCCATTTGCGATGCTGAAACCTGTAGTACATGTGGCCCTTCATCCTTAAAGAGCACAGAATGGGAGTGAATGACTGAATCAATAATATTTTTAAAGTGCACTGCTACCCCGAAAAAAGGGATGCCTTCTTGCTGACCCAGGAATGTACACAACCTTTTATTGATAATGGGCTAAAAGCAGTTTCTTTTTACTGTCCACAGTGCCTAATGTTTTAATGTCTGTTAGAAATATGCTGAAAAAATGTTCATCATTATTAGTACTTGTTTACATACATTTCGCTTTAAAAAATGATGTCTTATTTTTTCAGAAGGATGAGCAGTCAAATGCAGAAGAACCCCGTCCGTCCGGTAAGAGCTTGCTTTAAGTGGGATGATGTGTCTGCCATAAGTGCGGTGTCAGTCTGTGCATGTCCCCATGGGGGATTGTATTGTGTTATGTTTCAATACAGGCAGCCTCTTGGA
Organism: Triturus cristatus; assembly: GCF_964204655.1. Classification (NCBI taxonomy): domain Eukaryota; kingdom Metazoa; phylum Chordata; class Amphibia; order Caudata; family Salamandridae; genus Triturus; species Triturus cristatus. The sequence goes on from NC_140593.1 coordinate 870,692,604, forward strand.
ACAAAGGCTGGCTGTTTCCATGAGTGTGATTTCGCATAATGTTTACTCATTAAATTCTATGAAGATTTCTTGAAATGATGGTTTCATAGCGAAATTTGATTTGCCGGAATTTCCTATCACTGTTTTTACACGAGCATGCACCTAGCAATAAAAAGGCATTGGAGATACTGGAAGGAGCCTGGATCGATTAGAACATGTTTTCAGTCAAGATGTTTTATTTGCAAACGGGTATCTTGCTGGAAAGGTGCGTGATCAGGTAGAAAAAAAAGATAAGGCAAAATTGCACAATGCGAAATTTCCAGAAATATCAAAATTTTCCATAATGCAATATTTGAGAATTGTGCAAATTACTCCCCCTCTGTAACAGCTTACAGTTCAGTCAATTTCAGTAAAGAGCAAGACACCTCAATAAATTCTAATATAATAAAATAGTAAAGCAGTAAGAGGTAGTAATGGACGCTATGGTAGCTATGACAGTTGCTGTGGGTATGATAAGTTGGAACTAAAAGTGAGGCAACAGCGCTATTAGGTTTTGAGGGTAGGTGACGTGTAGGCGCCAACATGACATTTGAATCCTGTGGCCCTTTCAGCTTAGATGAAGACTCAAGGGCAAGGTACGAGGTAATTTAATACAGGGTGAAGGATGGTTAGGACAACTTGGGGCACATTAGATGTAAATTAGGTGAGTGAGTGCATGGATGTTGTGCAAGTTATGCACATTGAAGGAACGGCATAAGGTGGAAGGCAAATTGACATTTGATCCAACCCAGTATTACGGCTATCATCAGTACTCCAGAAGATCTGGAAATATGGGTCCAAACCGAGATGAAAGCAGACTAGTTGCCGGGTAAAAAAAAGCATTCAGCCATCAATGGATCTTCTTTGACGTCTCCTGTGGTCCCCAAGCTCTGATGGACCTCAGTTAACCCCATATCAAGCATCTAGGTAAGAAGGCAAAAAGCCACTATACAAAGCAGGAAAAGCAGAAAGACTAAATTCCACTTCCTCAGTCTCGTCAACTGGTGTGAAACAGGGCCTCAAAGAATGGTAGATGGAATTGCCGTGACCCTTAATCAGATCTCAGGATTTCAGAGCTAAGGGTAACAGAATGCTAGCTTGAAGGCTTGGGTGCTCCTGGCCAAACACAGCATCTGTTCTCCTATGCATTGGTGCCTCCGTCAACAGACCATCGTACAGCCTATATAGTATAGAGTGCACATTGTATATATAGCTTGGCAAAAAATACCTTCATGCTTCTGGAGTGTCACATCCAAGGCTGTGGCTGGTGCTGCAAGTCTCCAGTGATGTGCCAGTTTTAATATGTAGTTGTAGCTACTGGCAGGACTACAATTCTCTTTTTAGGGATGCAGTGTTAATATCCTTTGCCTAACATTAGTCTGTGCTTTCTGTAAATGTTAGTATAAGTTTATCTTGTAAATAGATTTGATTGACCATAGCGAGATCAACAAAGTTCTAATAGGCACTTTAACAGAGCCACCATCAGCCTGAGAAGTTGTAACTTGCAGAAATCCCCATGCTTCGATATGGTCATGAAGATAAACCATTGGGCTCTGCTGTTGTGAGACAACTTGTGGTAAAAGAAGATTTTGGCCACACCAGGTAGGACCTGCTTGACAATGGCTTCACACATGAACAAAGTCCAACAAGTAAATAAGTATAGGCAGTCCATGAATCTAATCCGTATTTGAGAATCCCCATTTTTTATAACTGGGATTCTCAGAAAATTAAAAGTGGCCCTCCAGTAGGATATTTGACAGGGTGATTGTGATGATGACATTCAATCAGATGTAGAGACGAGGACAGTCACTAAATTCGGCCACATATCACTGCGATTTTTGCATTGAGTCTTTCATTTTTTTCTGAAACTTTATTTAACCACATCACACGTTCCCATTGGACCTACGTGGTTTCCTTTGAAGAACAGTCTGAACTCATACAGTTCGGTGCCAACAACCAAAGAACACTGACTTTGTGGGAAGTAGGGCAAATACTCTTAAGCCACCACTTGCTAAAAATATGGTGCGCAGTGTCTCTGATCTGACTATTGTAATAACTGAGTATGTAGACAGCAAAGCACATGAGATAGTTCTAGGGAAAGGAAAGAGTCCAACAGGGAGGGTGGTTTTAAATGGACAAATAAAGCCTTGTTGGTTGAATTAGCTGCCTATAATGATAAATATTGCACGAGCAAGAACGTGATTACTGAGGTAGATGCCCATGGATATTGGTTCAATTAAATTGAAGATTAACACAGATAACCCCAAAGCCCAGATCAACACTCACCCAGGTGTTTGCCCTTGGATTTAACTGTGGTCATGCAGTAAGGCTTTAGGAAGGGTAATTCCAGCTAGTAAACTTGCCTGCAACAATAGCCAAAGCTAGTCATTACAACCCTCAAGACATTTTTCTCAGGCAATGGAGAGCATGCAGCGCTCCCCTGCCAGAGGTATCATACTTCCTCTTCTCTGCCTTCCACCTCTCTATCCCATTGTTGCACCCCTGCCACACTCAGAAGCCCCCTGCTCTGTGCAGGTGGTTAATGTGTGTGTTAATCATATGCGGCGTACCCCAGGGATCCTCCCTCAGCCCGACACTGTTCAACATTTACATGGCCCCGCTCGCACACGTCGCCCGACAGCACGACCTCAAAATAATCTCCTACGCCGACGACACTCAACTGATCCTCTCCCTCACCAAGGACCCCATCACCACCAAAGCCAACCTCCACGAAGGAATGAAGGCCGTCACCGATTGGATGAAGATCAGCCATCTGAAGCTGAACTCGGACAAGGCGGAGGTCCTCATCCTCGGCTCCAACCCTTCAGCCTGGGATGACTCCTGGTGACCGACGGCACTGGGGGCAGCCCCGACACCCACCGACCACGCACGCAACCTGGGAATCATCCTCGACTCAACGCTCTCAATGACCAAGCAAGTCAACACCATCTCCTCCTCCTGCTTCAACACCCTCCGCATGCTCCGCAAGATCTACAGATGGATCCCGACAGATACAAGAAAGACAGTCACCCAGGCCCTCATCCGCAGCAGACTCGACTACGGAAAAGCCCTCTATGCGGGTGCCCCGACCAATCTCATCAAATGACTACAATGCCTCCAAAACGCCTCGGCATGACTGATCCTCGACGTACCACGACACGGCCACATCACCCCCCACTTGAGAAACCTGCACTGGCTCCCCGTCAACAAGAGGATATCCTTCAAGCTCCTCATCCACGCACCCAAAGCACTCCACAAGACCGGCCCAGCCTACCTCAACAGACGGATCTCCTTTTACATCCCAACCGCCAGCTATGCTCCGCCGATCTCTCACTCGCCACCGTCCCGCGCATCCGAAGAACAACCACCGGCGGGAGATCCTTCTCCCACCTCGCCGCCAAGACATGGAACACCCTCCCACTGAGCCTACGACAGACCCAAGACCTGCTGACCTTCAGGAGGATACTCAAGACCTGGCTGTTCGATCAGTAGCGGCCCCCCCCAGCGCCTTGAGACTCTTGCGGGTATGTAGTGCACTTTACAAATTATTGATTGATTGATTGATTGATTAAAGCCCTCGTAATAGGGGATACCGTATGGAATTCCTCATGGTGATCCCATGTCTGCACAAGTATTTCTCATTCTGAGGGGTTTAAATCATAATTGGTGAAAGCCCTTGCAGAGATACTGGCCAGTAATAATACTTTCTGCTGCTGGAAAACTTTGCATGGAATGTCAGCAAACTGGTAAGCAGGAACTTAGAGCAACATGAACGCAGGTTTAAAGTAAGGAAGCCTCCTATATTACCCTAGGCAGACACTACTGTTCTATCAAAAACAGGTGTATGCCTTGCAAGAGCCACTCTCTTTATTTAAAATATCCCTCCTTCTATATTAATTCAGAAAATATCAGTTGAAGATTATTGGAAGGACCAAGCCTAAATCCAAGAATTGTGCTCTGAAAGAGGGTCCAGTTGAGCAAGCCAAGTAATATGACTATTGTATGTGAAGTTATCTTGTATTTGGCCTTTGTGGCCCCATATTGAAAAAACTGCTGTTGTTCTGTCACAGTCAGATGGGGCTATAATAGCATTCAACTGGCGAATGGGAAGCTGCTAAGTTTGTGTAGCTCTTAAAGAATATCAGGCCAAAGCAGTCTTTAAAAGCCAGTGTGAAGCTCTGATTTAGGCATATGCAGTAGGAACCTCTTTAAATGTGTCACAAACATACATTGATGCCATTTATGGGGTACCCCATGCTTTCCACGTGTCACCCTCTGCACAGCTTTTGTGGCGCTAGCCCCAGAGGTAGCAGAATCAGTAACAGGAGCACAGGGACTGCTCACCTTTATTGCTCTGGGGCTCCACACTCCTTGTTTATTGCCCATTCTTGATTATACCAGTAGTACATCATAAATGATTACTATTCACTGTTCGTCTAGTAAAAAAGGAGCACCATGAGCTGGATCAGCATCTTCACTGACAAATGAGCAAATAAAAGAAAATTATTTAAAATGTTTGTTGTGTGCATGTGTGTGGGTGAGAACTTTTGTGCGTAATAGATAGTTTGATTGGCCATTTGCATGTGTGTCTGTATATATGAGAATGCGCGTGAGTATAAGTGAAGTGACAGGTATTGTGTGAGAAAAATTGAGACTGAGTCAATGTGAGTTAGAATGAGTGAGAGGAAGTGACTGAAAGCTGTGGTGCTGGAACAGTGTTCTGATCAGGGGTGCTTGCCAGGGACATATGCTCACTCAAATTATGCATGTTTTTGAAAAGCGTTCCAAAGATTTCCGGCTGATATTGAACAAGAACTTACAGCAAATCAAATAAACAATTTAAAAGTGATGTGGGATGGAAGGAGGGGAGTGAGATGGTAGCTTGAGACATGTTTGGTGAAAATGTGGTTCAATGGTGCATTGCTTTACATTGAATGATGGAATGTCCTTGAATATAAGAATAGATTGTTTCAATTCACTCAAAAAAGGAGTAGTTTTAAAACAGAAAATTATTAAATCAGACGGGTTTTAGCCGTGCGCGCGCACATGCATAACATAACAGCATTGTTTTCTCACCCTGAATTAAAACTTGCCTGTCACCACATTCCAAGATTAAAAGGCCCACTTGAAAAGGAGCCTCATTTTGAATATTTGCACATTTGAAGAAGCTGTTTTTACATTGGCGCCTTTCATGTTTCTCATTCATTCATTTTCAATAGAACTCGATTACAAAAGTGACGAAAGTGTGGTGGCTAATGCAATCTCTTTGAAGCACATATCATAATAGATACAAGTGACAAGCAAATGTGCAGTGGTTTGTCGAATGTTCTTCTCTACTTAATTACCACTGACCAATCACTGCAACTGAGCAAATCGTTTTTTCAAACATTCTCAAAATGTTCTCTATCAGATATTACACCTTTTTGAAAGTGAACAATCTGCAGACATGAAAGTGTAAAATATATTCATACATTTCTAAAATTAATCCCAGGAAAAATTTGTCGTCGACCGCCATAGAAATCTATATTTTTTGTTACTGGAACAGTCAAATAACTATTAATCAACATTGTAATGCATTGTTTCCTAGTACTGTTCAAAGGATTGCTTTCGAGGCTACAGTGTTTGTATAACTTTCCCTTGTCCTCTGCAGTGAGAGCGTTAACAGCCATGTTTAACCCATCAAAGGTGATGGTCGTCAAGCCACTTCCTCCATCGATGAAACCAAGGTTCAACAAAAATGATGCACTGAAGTGGATGACGTCAGTCATCGCAGGTAATCCAGTGACGGTTTCTGTTTCCCTTTTGTGGAATACATCTATGCATTGTTTTTCAGGTAAGAGGTGCCCATACGTTTCTAATTTACGAACAACAGTTCCCCTACTTTTTGTGAAAAGAAAACCATTCCAACAATTGAAATGCTTCAACTGACGTGTAAGGCAGGGAAGCTCCTGTGTTGTGCAACCAAGGGTAGGGCAGACAGCTAAACAAGCATTCCTGCCAGGGTGCCTGCTTGCCTGAAAGAAATGATGTGCGCAACTGGTCAACCTACAAATGTAAAGGGTGCTTGGAAGCCGGTATTAGATTTAATTGATGGAATCACTTAAATCTTCCTGATGACACAAATGTATTGTTTTTTGCGTGGTATTGCAAGGGAGTTATCAGCTGAGCTGTGAAGTGTGTGCATGGAAAATGCAATTATAAAAAAATCCACTACGTACAGTCTGGGTATTACTAAAATCTGTTTTGGAAGCCCTTTTTTATCTTGAACATTTTTTCGCATTTTGTAGCAGCCTAATGGTAATGTATGTAATGCAACTTTAAAATAATGACTTACATACTTACATAGTCACATTGCTTTCTGTCACACTCAAGGACTAAACATGCACAAGTCACCATTCTCCACTGAATCAACCAGGATTCAGTTCGGTGGCTCACGTGTTACAGACACAGACCTCTGAAATGCATTAAAAAATAGCGGTTACGTAATGTATGATAATGCATTTCCCACTGATTAACATCATTTGCATTTATTTTTCATTAAAGCTGTGCGCTGTTTTATATGTAGTTACCCGTGCTTTTGCCAAATGCGCTATGTGTGTGAATTACGTTGTAAGAGCGGATCTGCCCTTGTTGCAAGAAGTGCCCTCGGAAGCGTGGATGGGTTATGACAGGAAGCATATCTCAGTTCATTCCTCTTTCAGTTCGGGATGTGTTGAAGTCTGCGCCTAGCACGCCCCCTGCTGTACCCTTGTGGTCTTCAACTCGAAGGCGGCTGACACAGGGGAAGACGCATTGACAATGCAGGCAGGGAACAGAAATGTCTCACATTGTATTGCAGACTTCATATTCCATCACTCATGAAATGCATGATCAGTGAAGTGCAGACTTACACTTCTGTCTTAGAGGTATGAATGTAATTAAAGGCTTTGCCACTGATGGATGCTCTCCCATGGGTGACTGGGCAGCAGTCTGCAGATGTCACAAGCATCTCTTCGCTACATGTGGCTGGATTTTGAGACTGCTTAATAAAGCCGAGGGAGTCGCCCATGACTTAAAGGGAGTCAGTATGGAATGGTGAGCACAGTATCTGCCCTCACAGCCTCATTCAGATGATATCCGCAGAGCCTGGCTGTAAATCAGCATCCGTGGGCTAAAGGAGAGCAGGCCCACCGTTTCAAGAGCGTTTGACCCCTGCCATGTGCACCTAGGATTTATGTAAAGCAGACTCTGAGTATTCAGCATCTGTATCATTACACCAACAAGCAGTATAAAATGTATTAAGAAATAGACATTGACATCTGATAGGTCATCTATATCTGACCTTGAAATCACTGTGGGCAGGTAACTCAACAGAACAGCAAGTTTGTATGATTCAAAGAAACCAAGTAACTAATACCAATAGGTGAGCAACATTGCCACAATTTTGTCATGACAATTTCGTGCTACTGAGCACACAATTTTTGAAACTGTCATCAAATTGGGAGCATTATCCTTATGAAAGTTAGCACGAGACAGCAGCAGGAGGAGAAAGCTCCCGATACAAAAAAACACCCCAGTGTGCCAACCCACTATTTCAAGCATGTACTTGCAAAGTAAAGTGATTTGGAAATGATGAGACTAGCGACGGAGATGAGCAGGAGCCACAAATCCAGCAGCAGGTGCAGGCCGTAAGAGTTGTCATGAGCTGGTCCATTGATCATAGTCCTTTCAATGCTGGTAGGACATGATCCATCCCACAGGAAGGGGCTGATCTTAGAACTGTGACCAGCTGACAGAGGAGGAGCAGAGATCAATTGAAAGCCACTAGGAGATGCAGATAAAATGGCTGTGCTGGTGCTTTCATCCCACCGGCAAGAGGTGCTATGAAAAGGCATCATACCCGATGCTGATGGGTATAATGTATGCAGGAATCTCTTCAATAAACCCTGAACAGGCAATTTGGAGAGGGCACCCTGCTGGTTCCTAGGAGTAGTTTTGGTCCTGCCAATGGGCTAACACATGCTGAGGGCTGGTGGACACAAGTCACCCTGGAACAATGGGACCTCACCAGGCTAAGGTGCAGGGTCAGCCTAATTCATTATCAACTCCATGAGCTGTGATATGCCTTGCACAAAGTAATGTGAGCAGTGTGCTAAGGTGTCTCAGAGCCCAAAGATATTTGCACCAGAGGTGATGCTCATTCAAACACTTATATGTACTCAGAGAAGAGTCAATGAGTGTAGAGTCCTGACTTCCTGGGGCACAAAAATGTCAAGCTGCAGTATCAGAGCAGGAGTGTTGGACCTGTCATCCTTAGGGGGGGGTCTTTCCCCCAATTTTTTGCCTTTTGCCCCCTACATTTTGCTGAATCTTTTTGTTGGCCTTAGGACTCTGAGCACTTTACCACTGCTAACTAGTGCTAAAGTGCTTCTCCTCCAAACATGTTGACATTGGTTTATACCTAATCGGCATATTTAGTTTACCTGTAAGTCCCTTGTAAAGTGGTATACCATATACCCATGGTCTATAATCTAAATGCTACTAGTGGACCAGCAACACTGATTATCCACCCACATAAGTAGCCTTTCACACTTGACTCAGGCCTTCCATTGCAGATATTGTGTGTGCAGTTTGCTGCCACTTTAACTTGGCATTTAAAAGCTCTTGCCAAGCCTTAAAACTCCCCTTTAATTACACAAAGTCACTTTAAGGTAGTCCCTAAGTGACCCTAAGGGCAGGGTACTGTGTAACTAAGAGGCATGATATGTACTTTTAAGGTCAACATATCCCGGCAGTGAAAAACAGCTAAATTCGTTTTTCACTGCTGTGATGCCTACTCCTTCCATAGGCTAGCATTTGGGATTACTTAAAATACCCTTTAAGCTGTAATTTCTGAATGAAAGTGAGTAGTTACTTCAGGCTTAATACCTTGAGAATGGTGGTGATAAATCCTCTTTGGTGATAAAGTTTGATTTGACATTACCATTCTAGAAATGCCACTTTAGAAAGTGGACATTTCTTTGCTCTTATGTTTGTTCTGTGTGCCTGCAGCCTGCCTCCAATACATGTCTGGGCTGGGTGACACCTACACTTTGTGCATACTCTCTAGACAGCCACAACAAAGGAAGGGTTGGGTGTTACAGGGGATATATCTGCATTCATCTACATACTGATAGTCTTCCTGGACAGGGAGAAGGAAAGGTGGTACATACTTACATTTGAATAGGTTGTGTCCTGCCCTCACACAACAGACTAATTTACCCCTAACTGGTAGTCTGGAGACAGGGCAGGGTTGTAAGGGATCCTTGTGCACTTCAGAGAACTCTTTTGAAGTCACCCCCTACATCAAAGGCACTTTTGGGTATAAGTAAGAGGGCTTTGGCCCCATAAAATCAGTACACTACTAGACCTGGAAAGAACGTTACTGGCGTATAGTCTGCTGTGCTGAAGGATTGCCACCCTGCTGTGCCTGACTGTTCTGAGGAACTGCTTCACTGCTCTGCTAAGACTAAGGACTAAAACAATGAAGTGACTCCAAGGGCTTGCCCCCTGTTCTCCCTGAGGTCTCAGAGACATCACAAACCTTGCTATTTGCTTTTTGTTTACATCACTTCTGCAGAAGCTTTTCTGCAAAAACCAGCGCTACGCTCTGTGGGAGCCAAGATCAATATGTGGTGAAATACCATGCTGCCCAATTGCCCTAGGTTCAGTTCACCATAACTAACACATCAAAGACTTTGTTGTTCCCATTCCATACCTGACTACAGGGGCTGTTCTGTACAAACAAGTGCTCCACTCTGTGAAAGCCAAGATCTTTGTCCGTTAGGATCCACAGCATTGCCCAATTGCCGCCAGGCTCAGTGACCCGCCTTCCCTTCAGAGCCGCATCAGTGTTCGAACAGGCAGTAGCCCGTCAGTTCCTCCCACCAACTTCCTTTGTGGACAATTGCTGGAGAAACGCCTAGCCCCGCCTTTTACTTGGTCTGGAGCTAGACATCTCTGGCTGCTCATCCTAATCCTGTGGCCCTATCCAAGAAGGTATTGTGTGTCATCACGTTCTAGCAGCCCCTGCAAGCCCTACTGCACTCCATGCAGATAACTGAAGCTCACTCAGCGTGCCGATTTTGGGGAGAGGAAACTCTTAGAGCACCTCCTGTGCTCGTGATTAGGGTGCACATTCAGGTATTCATTCTTTGGTGATTATTTATCTAGCAATTCCCCGATGGGGATCGGACACAGTGAACAAGTGACCGTGAGTGATTTACTAAATGCAAGTGTCCCTTCCATGTTCAGGATTGTAAGACACAGTGTGATCATTGCATTTGCAAATGCATCTAAAGTCAAAAGCTCAGCTTTGCATTTATTCCTGTAAAATTGTTATCTCCTTAGTACTGGGCAGAATGAGTGAGGGTGGTTGGCGTCCCAGACAAAAACTACAAAGGGGTTCGAATCCATGTGCCAGAGGGGGCATTTGATGAATGTTTGAGGGAAATGTATTCGAGAAAAGGTTTTTACATTTTACTCTCCTTCACACGATTCCTACGCCCAGATCAATTGTGGCATCCTTCAGAGGTGCAGCCTTTCACAGTTGGAGGGCAGATATGATTTTAGTACCCAGTCACACCATGACCTGACCATAATTACTATGATAGCCTGACCCCTTGATATGAAGGAAAGATTATGCAGCATGACGTAGTAATCGTAGAGTTTTGGCAAGCCTAACTGCTCTACTTTACTGAAAATGATGATGTAATTGTTTCAAATTCCACTCTCTTGGAAGTGTTCAAAGCAACATTGTGTGGATCGTTAGTGGCCGGAGGCACAGCCGGGAAAGGAAAATACATTTTACCAGCGTTAAAACAAAGATCTCACTAGAAATGGAATTGTTGAACACAGTGGATGAAAAAACATGTACCAACTGGCCGACAAGGAACAAGGGTTCAGGGAAAGGCTCTGTTAGTTGATGAGGCAGAGAGGAACATGGCTGCCTTTAAACAAACATAGCAGACAGAAGGGGACAGATAGTCCTTAATATTTGGACTAGAGATGTGGTTGCTGAGACTGAAAGAAATTATGTAGTGCATGAGTTCTGTGACTTTCACAAACACCTTTGCACAAGTAAAGAGTTAGGGAAAAGGTAGGCATCAGGATAATATCTAAAGACATTCAAGTTACCCAGTGAGAATGTAAAAATAGGTTCTCTTTTCACATCACAAGACATGTCTGGAGCTCTAAGTATGCAAGTGGGTAAAGCACCACAATCAATGGTCTCACGGTAAGATTTTTAAAGCACTATGGGGATGTCCTGGCAGAACAAGTGGCATACCTTTGTAATGATGACCATTGCGGAGTCTTATTGCCACTGATGATTCTACAGACCTTGGTTAAGAGAGGAGGCTCTTGCCTAAAATGCTGAACAGTGCAGATTAGAGAGGTGTCAATAAAGCTTTAGTGTAAATGAACAGTTCCCTTAAAGTCATCCCTGTCATGCTAGATATTATGTTTATAAAAGGTCTAATCATGAATACCTACTTATTTTTTATAGTGCTTTGTACTGTATGTTCTGTGATGATACGATCTGAATGTTGTGAACAATTGTAACATGATACCTGATAGTATTGTAATGTATTTCCACTATGAACTGCACTTTATGTACTGAACAATGCATGATGTGTTCTATATTATGCTTTCAGCTAAAATGAGAAATAATAAAGCTTAAAAAATGATAAGCAGGTAAAAAAGATCTCCCTGTCAACATTATAAGTTGTGTTAGTTATTCAGCCATGAAAGTGAGCAATCTGAGGCAATACAAATATTAAAGGCATCACCTGTGAAGGACACCAAGTCAAAATTTCTCTGTTTCCGGATGATATCCTGCTGTGTCAGAGACTGTCTGCATATTTCTGACGGTATCTGTAGTTATCAATCAATCAATCAATGAAGATTTATAAAGCGCAGCTAATCACCCAATAGGATATTCAGGCACTTGCGGGTCCTGGAGGGTTTATTCGAACAGCCAGGTCTTGAGGGCCATTGAGAATTGCGAAAGTGAGGTGATGGTCCTGAGGTGCATAAGGAGGCTGTTCCAGGTCGTTGCTGAGAAGTGGGAGAAGGAGTGTCCTCCACTTCTGCTTCAATAGATGCAGGGAGTATGGGCAAAAGAAAGGGAGATAGAATGTAGTCATCTTGACGGTTGGTGGAAGTTCAGGCGGTGATGAATGTAGGCAGGTCCTTTGTTGTGCAGAGCCTTGTGTGCGTGAGTCAGCAGCTTGAATTGGCATATTTTCCGAACGGGGAGCCAGTGGTGTTTCCTGAGGTGGGGTGTGATGTGGATTTGAAGGGGAAGGCCAAGGATGAGTCTGGCTGTGTCGTTCTGTATGGTCTGAAGTCTTTGTAGGAGGTGTGCAGCGATTCCTATCTAGAGGGCTTTGCCATAGTCCAGTTGGCTGGTGATGAGGGCTTGTGTCACTGTGCATCACGTTTTCTTGGAGAGACCACTTGAAAATCTTAAGCAGCATGTGCAGAGTGAAGAAACATGCGAAGGAGACAGCTGTGATCTGTGATTACATGGTGAGCTTGTTGACAATTATGATTCTGGGGTTTCTGGTGTGGTTGGAGGGAGTGGGTGCTGGTTATAGGCATGATTGCCACCAGAAGTTGCTCCCTGTGTTGCTGCTGTTGCCTAAGATCAGTACTTCTGTCATGTCTGTGTTCAGCTGCAGGCAGTTGTTCTTCATCCAGTCAGCGCCGTTTGTATTGCATCAGTGGAAGTTGTTTCTGGTGTTGGGGAGGTCGTCGTTGAGTGAGAGTATGAGTTGGGTGTCATCTGTATAGGAAATTTTGTTGAGACCGATGGATCTGATGATGTTGGCCAGCGGGGTCATATATGCATTGAAGAGCGTGGGGTTGAGGGATGAGCCCTGGGGGACACCACAGGTAATCTCCCTGGGTTCAGAGGTGAAAGGTGGAAGGTGGATCCTCTGGATTCTTCCGGTGAGGAAGGAATGGATCCATCTGAGCATGTCCCCTTGGATGGCGATATGGTGGAGTCTTTCAATCAGTGTGTGATGGGATATGGTGTCGAAGGCATCTGAGAGAATGAGGAGGACAAGGAGGATAGACTCTGGGGTGCTGTTGCCGCTTGGAGGTCAATAGGAAAAGGTCAGTACTAATGGCCTTGTATCATACTGAAGGAATCTTTGTTAGAATCAGAATAGTGAAATATGAGGGTGGTAAATGATAAGATCAAGTATCTAGGGGTCTGTGTGGCAACCACCCTCACCAGACTTTATGGCTATCCACTGTTGCATAAACCTAATCTAAACAGGTTTAGGTCTTGAAGTTCTGACTTTCCCACTCATGGATGCCTGAACTTAGTTCAGTGCAACAATGCTTGAATGTGAAAGTCCAGGTTGTTGTATCCCCACACAATCCCACCCAACTCTCTGGTTAATGTAGTGTTAGTGTTTTCCAATTTACTAACAGTCCTGTAAATCTTTTTAGGGATGCAGTGGTAATTCAAATCCAATTCATATCTTTTAAATGTCGCTCATAAGCACTGTGCTAAGAAAGTGATACTCTATACTTAAAAATTGTTAAGGTCTATGAGGGGGGAGTGGCCAACCACCGAGGTAGATGGTCTCTTTCTGCAGCGGCTCTCGTCACTCGCCATATTAATCCCCGTCATCCGTGCACTTATGATCCACTACCATGATGCAATAACCTGCTGCTTGTGTTCCACTAACTCGGAGACATCGGTAAATGAAGCTGAGAAGGACCTACTTCTGCCCTCTGATGAGAACAGTGGTGCGGCCTGAATTGCGAGGTGAAGACACAACCTTGCATGCTTTGAAGAGGAGGGTGTGGACACAGGCGATTGCGAACTGCGGATTGGGCATGGTTTACCCCAACTGGCAGCACTTCTCAGGGCCAGCTGCTACGCTGTGCTGAGACTCAGGCTTTGAGTCGTAAGTCGATGGTGATGAGTGATCTAACATCAGCTTTGAGGGTGGAGCATACTGAGAGGGTTCCAGCGAGGCCTCCTGTGGAGGTGACTAAACCAGTAGCCAGCGAGAGATACATTGAAGGTGAGAGGGGCTTTGTCCTCCCTCCCACAACTGTTCTAGTGTCACAATTCCTTGACCCCTTGTGCATATGAATGTGGGACACGCCACCTGCCTTTCCACTTTGCTGAGAGCAACCTGACCACAGCCTGTCTTTCCTCCAACCACCCCTCACTGTGGAATTTTCAGGTTGGTGCAGAATGGAAACTGCACTGGGGCCTTCTACTGCATTGTTGTCAGCACCCAAGACTGGCATAACTACCTGATTTGTGGGGGAAATACTGAGTTTTTTCAAGTGGCGAGCCTCCGGAGTGGGGACTGACGACCAAAAAAAAAAGGAAAAATAAAAAACATAACAAAATAAAAGAAACCACAATCTCCTCTTCTTGAGCCTCTATTTTCATCCAGCATCTGGCAGCCTTTGATGGTGACATGGGGCAGTAGGCCATCTCGGACTGCACAAGAGTAGCTCACCTCAATTCGATATCACGGCGCAGCCTTGCAAGTTATGCCACCTGCTAAGTGAGACTCCTGCAACCTGAAGTCTGCCACTTTTCTGCCCCAGAGATGTCTTTGATGAGCAATTCCAATCACAAGGCTCAGTCTGCGTCCTAATTGGTCAACCTTGGAGGGGGGCTCCATTCATCTCCGCTTGACCAGTGGACCTACCTCTTGCCCGCATTCCAGGAGCAGCGATAGCGTCGCAATCTTCTCACTGCTGGTGGTACAGTGCACTTCACTAGCCAAATTCATCTGATCAGAACTGGCACTCAAAGACATCTAGGGAAGGTGAAGGGAAAACCAAAAGGCCAAAGGAGGGCCTAATCCTTGCTCCCTGGCAGGTGACGGCGAGTACTGGAGCACCCCCCTTCATTTCACACATTGCTGATAGCTGGGGTATGGTGAAACCCAGGGCAATCCTCTAGCTATGACTGGAAACAAAGGAAACCTCACAGTTCACCAGACCAATCTGGACAAATATACCCAGCTGAGAGAATCCATGGCAACACCAATGCTGAAGGAACAGCAACCTCCTGCGACACAGGCTCGACAGCAGGGACCCCTACCCTCATAGACACATTGGTGGCGACACAGAGAATCTACATGGCCTTTGAGTGCAAAATCGACTCAGTCCCCACTGAGGTTACTCTGATACGTGCATATCCCACTACATGGCAGCCCACGTCAAGGAGGTGGAGGATTCAAGCACCACTTTACAGGCGGACACCAAGGCCCTAAAGACTCAGGACAAGGAATTGTCCACCACAGCTGCTCTAAAGGCCCAGTTGGAAGATTTTGAGGAACAATCAAGGAGAAACAATGTCCACACAATAGGAGTCCCCGAGCGCTTGGAGGGATACATAATTGATTTGTGTATTGAAAACCTCATACTCATACAGCTTCAACCTCGAGGTCTCTTGAAACATTTCTCTGTTGTGCATGGTCACAGAATTCCAGGCACTCCACCAAGGCTAGCCACGCCACAGTGTCCCATAATAGCACACATCTTCAACTACCCTGATAGGGAAGTTATTCTACAAGCCGCTCGAGTGCGCCACCAGTCAAATGTGACAATGCCTCTGTCACCTTCTTTCCGAACTTTGCAGTCTGAGTGCAAAAACTTTGACAGTTCTTCTTTAAAGTTAAAAAAGAGCTGAGAGATCATGAAACAAAATACTCTATGGTTTTCCCGGCGAGGTTAAGAGTGGTGGTAAATGTTAAAAACCTGGTATTTCACTACACCGAAGGAAGTTTGGGACTCGCTGGATGGTTGGTGCGTGGTTGGAGGTGCTGGACCTTGTTCCTGCCCTCATAGGCAACAGACTGGTGTTGGGTCTTCAGATGGACTAGAGGACACAGCTGTCTAGCGATGATGGTAAGACCTGACCAGGAACAGAGCTCCCTCCTGGCCTTTCCCAAAGGACACTGTCCGACGTTCAGTGACGGTTGCTGCTCATGATCTATTATTTGATCACCAGAACTGTCTGGAGTGGACACTGATATGGGGGGATTTTTTAACCCTCCTGCCAAATGAATGATATCCTCTGTGGTATGGGACTGGAATTCTTCAGCTGTTGATAATATCAATTGTGACCTTACATATCTTTGCATACAAGGGGGCGGCTGGATGGCAACCATGACAGATGCACAGTCTCCTTTAGTTTGCAGTATGTTTGGGGTGACAGGCATTCTGCAAAGTTTGAGGTCGTGCAGGTTTAGGTCTGTCCTGCAGGACAGCAGAGTTTGGAGATGTTAAAGGAGTTTGTGTTAAACACAGTGACTCAGCAGCTCAGATTGACCCTCCAGACCCACTACTCTTTGCTTGTTCCCGCTGCTCGAGGGCTAGGCTCTGAAATGGTGCTACTGTTCCCTCCATTGCCTACCAGACACCCCCGAATCCTGGTGGGAGACTCAATCTGCAGGCTATATCCACGCGTTTGTGTTATTTGGTTACCCATGGCTCGAAACCTAAAACACCCTAATTTTAAGAGCCTCTCTTGGAATGTCAATGATTTGGGTGGCAAAATCAAGAGAGGAGTGGTACTGCATTATCTCAAATGACATTCACCCAACGTAGTCCTATTGCAGGAGATGCACTTACAGGGGAACACTTTACACACCATGGATAGATGGGGTTACAAAATGCAGGATACGTGTGGGGGTTAGAGGGTGGGCATCCTCATGCATAGATCACTTCGATTAACTGTACAACATGCCTGGCCTGGTAGATATGTAGCGATCATGGGACATTGAGAGGGCACAAACCTCAGTGTCATCTTGCAGTATATACCCTAGAGACTCGAAGATGCAGCATTATCCCTTTTTCTCAAGCTCCCGGGGGGGCTTGTTGTTGGAGGGAGACTTTAATACGGCCCTGTCCGATGCTAATGATCACTTGCTCTTTGCCGGTCACTCTTTGTTCATCGTCCGTTAGCCATCTTTATGTTGGGGATCAAACTTATCGACAAGTGGTGCACTTTTAACCCCACAGCACGTTAGTACACATACTTCTTGGGAGTAAATGGGAGCCTTTTGTGCATGGATTATATACTTACCCTGGGCTCACCAAATTCTCCACATTCATGAGGTTCACCACTTTGCCAGAGGCATCTCCGATCACTCCCCTGTCTGCACGACCTACACACTGGTGGAACGTAGTAATAGACAGAGAGTGGTGCTTAACCCATTGTACCCTAAGAAACCTCGCATTTTAGTGGACCTCTATGGTGCCAAAGAGCAATATTTTGATGAAAATTAATGTTCAGTGAACTCTGTACAGACACTGGGAAGCTAACAAAATGATCATAAGGGGTCAGGGCGTAGCTTTGATAGTGAGAAACAAGAAGGAAATACGAACCTGACTGGAAAACCTTGAGAGAGACATCCAGGAGTTGGAATCCCAACTCCCTGTGGATGAACAGGGGAACATACAACATAATCTGTCCTTGAACCAAAAGGAATAGAGAGATGTTGTGAAAGAGGCCACAAGGACTCATCACTGCGTAACCCAACACCACCTCTATGATGTGAGCAATAGGGCTGGTAGACTTGTGGCCTGGTTGGATAAAAGTGAGACAGCACCACAAATCATAAATGATAGGACGAACATGTTAAAGACAGACACGGCATGGCTGATGTTTTTGTCAAATATTACCCCCACCTGTACTTCCAGACCCTCAGAGCCACAACCGAAGAATCCTGAGAGTTGCTATCCAATATTCTGCTACCAAGACTCACACATACAGACACAGAGTTTCTAGAACAGCAAGTGCGAAGTGCCTAAGGCAATACATGACTAGACGATAGGTAAGGCTGTGGGCGATAACGGCCTGCCAATGGAATTCTACAAACGTACAGCGACAAATGTCACCCCTCAGCTCCTGCAGATGTTCTTGGAGTGCAGAGATGCTAGAGTGCTACCCAAAGAACAGAGAGTAGCTAATTTAGTTGTCATTCACGAAGAGGGCAATCCGCCGGAGGTGTGTGCCTCCTAAAGGCCTATATCGTTGCTAAATGCACAAGTAAACATTTTGGTGAAATGATTAGCCACACTACTGATTAAGGTATCTCAGTCCTTGGCCCACCCGGATCAATCCAGATTCATGCCTGGGAGGAGTACTGAGTTTAACCTGCAACAGCTACATGGGGTCTTGAGATGGGCAGCAAGAATCAGAGAAGAAGCTCTTGTGTTGTCGATTCACAAATGGCTTTTGACACAGTGGAGTGGCTCTTCATGTATACGGTTTTGGAGGGATTGTGATTCGGTCCCCAATTTGTCTCCTGGATATGGCTCCTATATTTAAATCCCCTTGCTCAAGTAACAGTGAATGGGGGCATGTCTGATCCTTTCCCTTTCCACTAAGATGCAAGGCAGGGCTGTTCACTTTCCCCCTTGATTTTGTCCTGGAACTGTTGGTGACATGGATTCTTAGTGATCCCTTGGACTGCAGACTTGGAGGATACAATCTCCCTTTATGCAGATGATATCCTGCTTTATATAGCAGATCCCTCCTCCACTCTTGATAGGGTAATTCAGATATTCACACTCTTTGGTCGGTATTCGGGCCACACCATTAATTGGATGACGTCCCTGATCTATGCCCTTCATTGATCGGTGCAGCATCTGCCTGATGATTGCTCAGCTCTTGTGGTCACAGAGGATATCTGTGGATCTTTGTTACCACCACTCCTGACGCTTTTTATTTTGCAATCTTGAACCACTGCTTACACGTTTGCGAGAGGATGTCCTACATTGGGGAAGGCCGCTCTACTTAAAATTATGGTCCTCCTCCGCTTCCTGTATGTACTTCAGAACACATTTGACCCATTCCCCAGTCCTACCTCCAGGCAATAAACAGTGCAATCTGCACACTCCTCTGGGATGGAGGCCACCCTCGAAGAGCTCTCAAGCAACTGACAAGGGGCTGGTACGATGAGGGGATTGCTCTCCCCTATCATCAGAAGTTTTACTGAGCATCACAATTAACTGTCATCCCTCATTGGAATCACCTCCAAGAGGATGATCCAGCTTATAGAATGGATAGAACAAAACATGCAGCCCAGGGATTACCTATGAACCATTTAAGGGGGAAGACACACTACACCCCTCCTCAACCATACAGCGTTATGCTATCTCTTTGGCACACAGCACTGAAGCCTATGGGCTGGCAGGGTAAGATCAGGCGAGCCACTCCCCTATGGGATACTGCACAATTGGGCAAAATAGCCTTTCAAGGGGGCTTTGATAGGAAGGATCTCATTGGCCTGTCTAAGGCGGGAGACTAATGGAAGCAGGGTGAGGTACTCACATTTTCAGAATTACCAGGAGAATACCAACTGGAGCCAAATGAGACCTATCGATATCTGCAGATTCGTCATGCCTCACATAAGGAACACTCAAGGGGTGAGGAACTCCATAAATCCTCCTCACTTGAAGATAGGTTGTTGGATGATTATACTCCCAGAAAAGCAATCACACTCACCTACCAAAAGTTGTTAAATAATCCCCCTGACACCCTGACCTAACTGCAGGGGAGTTTGGAATATGACCTGTGAGACTTTGAGAATGATGAGTGGCCTGAGGCTTTGGTGTCCCGTAGAGGAAGTGGCTGTTCAATCACTATTTTGCCTGGTACACCTCAAAATCCTCCACAGGTGTTATTATGCATGTACCGCTTTGGTTATAGGCAGGATGGACACAGCACTCTGCCCCAAGCAATGTGGTCAGGATGGGACACTTTTCCATATGATACGGAGCTGCTTTGCACTCCAAAGACATTGGTTAGTAGTGTGTCTGTCTCAACTGTGTTTCTAGGAGTGACAAGGCACCAGCAGTGAAATGGTGCCTCCTGTATGTTTGGGACAGCACTGATCTCACTTGTATTGACCCCCTCTGGCTCATATTGGGTTTGATGGTGGTGAAATGTGATATATCAGGTTTATGGGGAGCTGAGCAGCACCGCAATTAAACAATTGGAAGAGGGATATGGACAGGTGTATGCAGGCGGAGTGAGTGGTCTACGAGCGCAGTTATGTCCTAACAAGAGAACTAAAATGTGGGGGAAATGGAATATATACCAGGGTAGGCTATGTGCTCCTGTTGTGGATACCAAATGAGATATATGAGGTCAGGGACACCTGGACTTTATCGGTTCCCTGTAATTTCTTAGGGGGTGGTTGGTAGTTCTGGGGTGGTGCAGATCAGATGGGTTTTGCTGCTGTGTGTTTGTGATTCAATCAACATGATGCATGCTGCTTAATGCCACCATGATTCTTAAACAGCAATAAAAGGATTTTTTTTTTTTTAAGTGTTTATGTCAACATTCTAATTTGTTTGTTTAGCACATGGAAGATCAGCACATAGGATATGATTAAAACAGCACTGAGGCATGTGAAAAACAATGAGAAGCCTATGATCAGTTCTAATGCAGTGAGAAATACACTTAGCAACTTACCAACCTAACTCCCTAACACCTACTTCTATGTGCATGGAGAAGATTATTTTACATCTAGAGTTTCTTGAAAGACAATGAACAGCACACCTGTTTATTGCAAAGTGTTGTGATTATCAGGAGTACTGGAATCAAGTGTTGTCTTGAAAGAAAACACCTAAGAGCTGGGCTCAGCTCTTTGCCTCTCAGCGCACTATCAGCATTCGGCACGGGACTGGAGGCTGCAACAGTACATTGGTTTGGCAGACAGTATCAGGACAATCTCTGGCAGAATCAGGTCTGATAATCTGAGGATAAGACCTCTTCAATTTGTTGGTGATTTTAGGAGGATTTTATACTAAATTGACTGGCTTATCACTTTTAAGGAATGTACTCAGATAATTACATACATCAAATAGATGTACTAACAAGGAAAAACATGTCAATACAGACTGCACAGTTTGAGTTATAGATATGACTTGACCTGTAACAACGACCTGTCCGAGTCTGACGTCACACAAGAAGTCTTCATTTATGTCACTGTGGGGAGGATATGACACTTATTTTATGATACTATTCCGGTGGATATGGCATCTTTATATGTTAGGGTAAAAAGAACATGACACATTTACGGATCAAAAGGGAGTGACATATATGCATTTCTTAGGGAAGGTAAAGACCATCATATTTTAAACTGTCGTGTAGTTCCTACTAAACCATAGGATCTGCACGTTTGTTAAGGGCTTGGTTCCTAGACTGATTCCGGACTACCCCACAGGATATGTTGGCCTGTAGACCAGCTAGCTCACACTGACACCGTGAGCCCCCCTAACCTTACCAGGGAGCGAATGGTTTCTGGCAAACACTGAACATGACCTCCCTGATCCTGCAGGAATCGTGGCAACAGTACAGAACCTTTTGCCCTGTCTCTCGTGCTCCCTTATTTTCAGAGAAGTATACAGCGAATACACACTGGGATGTTTTCATTATATTTATTGAACTAAAGTTATTGTTGAAAATGCATGTGCTGCAATGATTAATAAACAGAAGCAGATAAAAGTGAATACAAGCACCAAAAGTGTAAATAGAAGATATAGTTCTACCACGGTGCTAAAACAGTATATATATGCTGGCATATAACAAGGCACTAATCGAGCATACTCCTACTATACGAATCCTACTCTAAGTGTACCTAGAGTGTGTCTAGGCGCAGAGCCAAGAATCCCCGCAAGGGATGATCCAACCGCATTACCTGATGGGAGAGAATGAAGGAGCCCGTTTTAGTCACAAACTGGATACCCCCGCAAGGAAATGTCAGACTACTGTGTGGTGACGTCTCAACATGCAGGGACCCTCCATGTCAGCTGAAGGGCCTCCTCTACCAATCTATTGGGATGCTCATCTTTTATAATATAAAGCAGCCTTGCGATGTGCATATAAATTAGTGATGTTATGGTGTAGGTTTTTTTTAAAGAGATAGGCGGACCACAAGGCGCTTCGAGGAGGGGGAGATCCCCGTATTTATTGAGGGTGTTCACAATCAAAAAGAAACACAACGTATACCTTTTATAGTCCGGCGTCATTCTCCCTATGAAAAAGGATCATTCTCCCTTTCTGGACGCTGTCGGGTTGGATGTCCCTCGTTTCTTGAGTCGTGGTAAAAGGCAGGCAAACCGGAACAAAACACAAAAAAAGAAAGAAAACAAAAAGGCACTGGTCAGTGCTGCAGGAGCCACAGTATTTGATACAGGGGAAAGACCCGTGCTGGGATTCACAGGGGGACGAGTGAGAGCAACTTGAAGGGGGTGGAAGGAGAATACCGTCACCATAGGAAAGGCGGGGAACAGACCAAGACCAGCATAGAGGGATTCTCGTACGCTTACGGCAGAGGCGGATGAGTCCGTCCCCGTTTTACCCTGTCGGTTTCCGCTTCCCCACCCCGCTCCCAAGCCCCCGTACCTGGGCACGCACCTGTTCATGCCACGACCCTCCAGGGCCGTGGCTGGGTGCTGCGTCCTCCAGATGGCCTCTCGGCTCCCTCCTCGTGGGTTCGGTGTCTTGAGTGGTCTCTCCCTGGCTCTTCGGCGTCTCCGTATACGGCCTCCACTCCTTTACTTCCTTCTTCAGGGTTCCACCCTCTTCCTGGAGCTGTCTCCTCTTATCTGGCTCAGGGAAGTGAAACTCCGCCTCCATGGAGGTTGGGCCGAGATTAAAGGGCCAGTCGTCGGAAACCTCATCCTGCATCACGAGGTGATCGCGGCCGTCCGGGGGCTGTAACGGAGAGAGAGCAGAGGGGTCAAGAGTGCCGCGAGGTGAGGCTTCAGCGGGACGGGATACAGTCCGACATATGGATATGTAGAATGCCCTGTCACCCTGTGGATGAGGATAGAGACAACATTTGTACATAGTGCAAAAGGAGACCTTGTACATGATGTTCAGGGCTTCGTGATAATGTTATGCGAATCTAGATGTATAATCAAGTTTAGATTCATAGAAACTAATCCAACATTGTCACACACACAATATGTGCAAAAGAACACAGCTGAAATGTTCTTGTGAAAAATAGGACATTGTAAGAAATGAGCTGCTTTGCTACATGGGCCTAACCCAGGAACATAATATCCACTCCTCGTACTATGGGTCGATATATAAAAAGCTATCTAGAACCATTCTAAAAAGCCAGCAGGCCATACTAAAATAAACGTTTTAAAAACTCTTAAAACTAGTTTAAAATCATCTAAAAGCAAGTTTCCCTCTAAAATATAAAAAAGTCCTTAAAAGTCATTATACCATTTGAAGGTCCATGCACTCTGAAAGTCACGGTGCCTAGCATAAAAAAACAGGAATTTATGTATTACATTTTGTTGAAAAAACAGGCAGAATTGTTCCCACCACATGGAAAGAGTCAATTCTTTATGTGTACCAAGTGGTAGAAGCAACATTGCTGTTTCCCACAACTGCAGATGACGTTCCCAGGGGTGCACCTCATAGCAGCTTTATGGAGCAAAGGTGATCCCATCCAATTCCCTCAGTTGCTGCTGAGGGGGATGTGTAGCCCATAAGTTTTCCACAGAGCCACTGTTCACATTACTAGGAGCTAAAGCATGCCAGGGTGGATCTAAAATTGCATTCATCATGTATGGAATACACTGGGGACAAGAATACACATGATCCTTTAAGGGGTCCATCAGTACTCCAATGTCCGGTGGCGCAACCAGTTGTGATATGACACATATATCCAGGTCGTGTAAGTTGCTGCAAAGCAGAAAGTGGAAAACAGGTTGTATGCAGTCAAGCCAGACAGGCCTGAATGATAAGAACCAGTGCTCGTTCAGTTCTTGAAGCTGAGGTGTGCCGAAGCAGTGTACCATGCTCTCACAGCAATGCAGCACCATTAGTATTGTTTCCATTTCCCGTTGAACACGGACGATCCATTGTGGAGCAGAAAAATTCCAATCAGGATTTCCGCCACAAGTAGCAGGATAAGCGAGAGGAATTATGGTATAACTCCAAAAATCATCTGAAAGGTGCTAATCAGCCCAGAGCCGATACATTTAAAAAAGTGAACTATTCCTCTTATGTCATGTTAAAGATACAATGGACCAGGTCCCCAAAATGCAGCGGAAAGTAGTTAAAATGCACGAAGTAGCCATATACCATCTGGTCTATCACTGGCAGCTCAGCAGGTTTTGTCAAGCTGGGATATGACTTGATCTGTGACAAATTTACATTGACGTAGTAAATGTTCTGAATTAAAATTTGTGTTTCTGTACTTGTTGGTTGTACAGTTATAAGTGTTTCAACAGGCAGAAGTAGAACTTCATTGTTGTTTACAGCTTCATTTTGGAGAGAGGAGTCTTCTTTAGTTATCACAGCTTCCATCTGAACTTCCTGAATGGTAGTGAGAGGAATGCGGCAGCTACCCAGGAGCCCACGCAGGCCTAGTGTCGAGAATCGGCCACATAGTGTAGGTTGGTCAGATCAATTCAAACAAACATTTTGTCTCGGCGGCCGGCAAGAGGCAGAAAAAGTACAGTTCTGGTACCTTCAACAGCCAGGACAGGTACAGGTGCTCTGTAAGATGGCCCAAAGCTTTTATGTCCACTGTTTTCTCTCTGACTAGGTCTCCGATCTTTAGGATTCAGGTTGGTCTATCCGGTAGTACCTTCACTTCCCCAGTGGTGATGTGTTTTTTACTTGGATGTTGCTTTGTAAAGCCTGAAATTCACTGAGTTCCTGTAAAACAGCCAAATGTTAATTGAGGTCAAATTGTGTTTCAGCCACCACTGTGCTGACATTATCGAGGTCTGGTACCCTCATTCTCACACCAAACAGGAGTTCATATGGAGTACGACACACTAGGGATTTTTTGGGCATGTTAATAAGTGCCTTCTGGACCCCATATAGGTGATTGACCCAACTGCCACCCGAACCTAATACCCTTGCTGTTAATGACTGCTTTACGTGACGGCTTTTCTCTCAACAACCAAATTTCCCTCAGAATGGTACAGGGAGGAGTACTGCAAAGCCACATCCAATCTTCCCATGGCTTCTTTGCAAGCCCAAGAGCTAAACGCTGGACCCCTATTGGAATGCAGTGTGCCAATTGCCTATGTCCGTATAAAGACTTGTATATCCTTTATAACAGTTCGAGCTTCAGCCAAGCTCTGGGGCTATACCCACAGGAATCTGGAGCATGAATCCACTGCCACCAAGATATTCCTGTAAGCCCCATTACATTTTAAAGGGGCGCAGTGATCCAAATAGACACAAGCCAGAGGTGTCTGTGATGGACGTGCTATGGTGGAGCCTTTCATCTGGAGGCAGATGTCGCATTTAAGGACAAAGTCCTTGGTCTGTTTACTTAGACCTGGCCATCAATAGCACTGCGTCAGTAAAGAGACTATAGCAGTAATCCCTACGTGAGCTGAAACCATACCCTTGTGTGCAGCTAATATCAGTCCCAGTCCTTGACCAGTGTTTGGTATTACTCGATCCCCCACTCCTGAAATCTGAGCATACAGAATGTACTAACTTGTAGGAGTACTTAAGTGGAAAGCCTTTCAGCAGGGCTGACCCATTGCGTACCGCATTAACAGCCACCATGGTTGTTCCATCTATCCTCGTACTAGAATGAGTTAATGCAGCAACAGCAGCAGTACGAAGTGTTGCCTTAGTGGCTTCATTGACCATGGAATTCCCTTCAATGTGAACGCCAACATGTTGATGACTCAATGTATGAATAAGATGAGCTCGGACAAGCTTTCTTTTAGCTTTGCCACCTGTTGCCAAAGCATCTTGGGCCAGATGTAGGACTGTTTTTTGAGGTTGCAAAAGGGAAATCAAACTGTTTGTGATGGCAAAAAATGGTACTGGTATGTTCAAACGCTATTTTACAAGTCACTGACTCGCAAGATAGCGTTTGCGACTCGCTATTAGGAAGGAGTGGGCCAAAGGTGTCCCTTCCTAATAGTGAGTCCAAATGGCATGTACCATTGTTATGCAACTGCATTTGCAGTCTCATAACGCTTGCAGTTTATCACCTACTTCAAGTAGGTGGTAAAGCACTCTCAAACGGAAAAGGGTCCCGAGGGGACCCCTTCCCCTTTGTGAGTGTTTGCGAAAATATTTTTTAATAGCAGGCAGTGGTCCAGGGACCTGCCCTTAAAAAATGAAACGGAAAAGTTTCATTTCTTTTTTTTGAAATGCATCCTGTTTTCCTTTAAGAAAAAGGGGCTGCATTTAGAAAAAAAACTGCTTTATTTAAAAGCAGTCACAGACATGGTGGTCTGATGACCCCAGCAGGCCACCATCCCTGGGAGTGCTAGCCATTCCCAATGGGGTGGAAAGTGTGCCTGCCTCATTAATATTGGTTAGGCATGCAATTTGAGACCCCATTGGGAATCACAAACAGTGTCTGAGACACTGGTGTACATTCACTTTAGCGAGTCGCTAATTGTGAGTCGCAATTCAATGCATTTTTGACACTCGCTAAAGTTAATGGTTGTACATCTGGACTGTTGCGCTTTATCGTGCAACCTTTTGAATCTCGAAATCCATTCTGGCCCTAATAATGGAGATATTCACTAAAATGAATCGCACACAATAAGTGTGGGGAATTCACAATTCATATTTTGCGGAGCCTGTATCAGGGCTTTTAGTTCTGCCAGCTGTACTGTACAGTCTCCTAGCGACTGTGTATGTGTTTTTCCAGGACACATTTTTACGGCATGCATGCACCATTTCACAATGCACACACCGCAGAGTATTGCTGTTTTGTTCCTACGGTTGGCTGTGCAGAACAATCGGTTTAAATGATGCATTCATATCGATCTAGAGGCATTATATCATTCGGAAGAGGAAATTCTTGTTCATATTGCAGAGATGCGTGTGTCTTTAATGCAGAATCGAATCTGTAATTTCCATCTATTGCAGTAAGAGAGTTAGCCCATTGTATTCATCATAAATGTAATGCTTCGGCATTTGGCATGCTCACTTTTGTAACAGCCTCTAAGGTTGGTACTGGGGTAATGAAAATTATGCATTTCCCCTGCGCTAGTGCTCTCTCCCTCTCTCACTGCAGCAGTCTGTACTGCTGTGAGAATTTTCTCAGTGAGGCCTCGGTTGGTCCAGCGACCACGCTAATCGCCAGGTTTGTTGTGTTTGCACGTGTGTGTAAATGTTTGGAAGCTATCATATCAGCTTGTACGGAACGTAAAATGTCTATATGTTCCTGTATCTCTTTTTCTTGAAAAATCAGGTCTAATGAAATCATAGAATGGTTTTACCCTTTCTTCGTAATCCAAAATGTAAGTTCTACCAAAAATCTAAAATCCTATAACGTATTGTAGTCTTTTCTGAGTCGGTTAGAGGTTGAAGCAATGTGCATCTTTCTAAAAAATGTGCCGCCAGACTTTTGCCTTCACTTAATAACTCATATCTCAGAAACGGACAATTTTTGATTTGTTGAAATTACATTTGTAGCCCAGGTGAGCAAATCCAAGAATTATGTTGTTTACTGTCACCAAGTGTTCTATTAATTAATTGCCCGTCAGATAAATATCATCTACATAAGACAACGCCTTCTCATCAAAATGTTGAAGTAATTATTTGACTCTGGCTGAAAACAGCCTGGGGCTATTGTAATACCCCTGAGGTAAACGACAAAATTGCTTCTGAGACCTTAGCACAGAGAATGCTATCAAATATCCAGGCGTTATATTCTGGCAGAAAAATCCATTTGAGATATCTAGTGTTGTTTTGTATTTTTCCTCACAATGTTATTCATTAGTGTGGCACTATTTGCATTTTGTACAACAAATGTGCATGTGTGTTTAAGGTCTGTAGTCTAAGACTAGACAGTATGTATTATCGGGTTTCATTACGGAAAACAAAGGATTATTCATGGATGAGGTGCAATTTTCTATTACACCCTGGTATTCAAGTTGTTCTAGGATTTCCCTAACTTGTTTTTCAGCTTCATGTTTTATTGGGTACTGTCTCTAGGGTTGAGGAGTAGATTTTAATGGGATTTCATGATGAGGAGACTCATCATCCCACCTAACATGATTGCGCTACAGTGCAGGAGTCGTACTAACGCCCACTCCTGAGCATATGAATTTTTAACTGACTCCGAACTGAGGTCTGAGAAAGCTACCCCCATTGGGCTCTCCATTATGAACTCAGGTGGCCAATCATTTTCAGCCAAAAGAATATCATAACCATATGTCAAGTTCTCCCAAAAGAGACCCTTCTTTTCCTGTGTATATCCCCCTCCATTTAGAGCATTATTTTGTATTAACAGTGTTGGACACTTACCCTGGTATCAGGTCTTTCCACCGTGATGTGCTCTCAGCACTACTGCTGCCAGATAATCCATCAGATTCTGGCGAGCTATTGTGACTTCTGCCTCGTTGTTCAGCATCGTCACTGCCCATTCCTCATTCAGAAGCAGAGTCCTCAGTAGCCTGGGCATTTCTTATCTTAATCCCTGCTACCTTCTTCTTTTTGAATTGAGGTTTAGGAGTCTTTTTTTTGTCTTCCTTTTGATGTTGTAGTCTCAAGTGTGATGTGTCTCCCTTTTTGGCTTGTCTCGCTCTTCTGCTTTTTGCTCTGACTGTCTGCCTCTCTCTGAATATCTATCAGAAGAATCCTGAAAGGAATGAGAAGAAAGTTTGTAGGAGAGTAGGATCTGCTTCACATGGGTACCCCCACTTTTTGCTGGTGTTTCACTGTTTTTCGACCTTAGTCTGGCTGTGGCCCTGCTAATCAGGACCAAAGCCTAGCTGCTTCTTCTCTAAAATGGTTTCCATGTACATTAGGTACATAACTAATTGGATTCTGGAGTGCCTTATAAACCCCTAGTATATGGTATACTATGTACCTAGGGCATAGGTACCTCAGAGGCCTACCAGGGGCTGAAGCATGTATTATGCCACCCCTGGGAAGCCCTCCAAAATGGCACCACTGGTCTGCTATTGCAGCCTGGGTAAGGGTGTGCTTGCACCCCCTACAGTGGTATAGGCTACCTATATCCACATATATATACAGACACATCTAAAATAAGTCACTCCTATGACAGGCCTTGACAATCCGGAAGGCAGAGTGTTTGGTTTTATGTGAGAGGGTGCCCAAGCATGAGCTGAGCCCCTCTGCAGCTTTCGGAAATCTTTCCTTATAGCTAATCTGTGATACATCCATACCATATACTCTTAAGTGCATTATAACCTTGCGGTAAACGCTAACTTTGGGATGGCTGCATCAAAACATGTCGTGTTTGGTGTCAAATGCTTTGGAATACTACCCCCCACCAGTTCTGGCAGCGGGGGTAGCATTCCACCCTTCTTGAGGGAAAGACATGTTCACACTGGTCAAACCAGGTAGGACTTTCCTGCGCCCTGGCATCACATAATGGATGCCTCTGCCACAGACACGGGTCTGGCCTCCTACTGCTGGCCAAAACTCCGGCATGGGAGGCCTGGACAAAAGGGTTCCTGTCGAAGGGAGGTGTAACCACCTCCCCAAACGGGCAGATGTGTATTGGAGCTGGGCGGTAGCACTCTCTGGTGCTTTGAAGTCCTGCACTGGGGGCACGTTTGCTGTCCCTGTGCATAGTCCAGTTCAAACCGGTTGCAGGGGCTACCTGCCCCTGCTCTGGTGTGAAACTGGACACAGGAAATGGGTGTAACCACCCCTCTTTCCAGGCCTTAGAGTTAGTCCATCCCCTAAACTTAGTATAAGTATAGGAATCCAGTCCCTAGGACTTTAGATTACCCTGGACGAAATTCTGCAACATGCATCCTGGGCCTTCGACGTTCTATCCTGACTAGAAGACTGAAGAAATCTCCCTTGGGGTCAAGGAGTGACTCCCCTGCTTGCCAGGTACCAAAGAAGCAACTGACCGGTCTGCATCGCTAAAGCTCCCGCCAGATGCTGAAGTCTTTGCATCACCAGAGGTGGATTTCCATACTTCGCTAAGGCTACCCTGAGTCCACAGCAAAGCTGAGGCCTGTGGTTATCGTGGGTGATGGGGAACCGTGACCCCTGGACACCGTGAACTTTTGTAGCAACACTATCTTCCTGGTCCTCCTTGAAGTTGTGCTTTGGGCTCTGAGTAGCCCCAGCCTTGAGCACCTCCTGTACCGAAGATTGTTGGCCCCCACTCCACTAGTGACCCGTGGGCCAGCTTCAAGTGCGACCGCTCGAGGCTCCTTCGCGATCACTAGCCCATTGGCTAGCAGGTCTCCACGAAGGCAACTCCTCTTCTGCTTGGGCTTTCCTGGCTGCTCCAGATGTGCCAAGACTTACCCTTGCTGGGTGAGTCCCTCAGCCCTTGCTGGTCTGCACTGCAGTCCTTTCTCTGAATTCCAGTGACTTGCCGTTGCCAAGGCTTGTTGGGTCCATTCTGGTCGCCGACACCGCAGTACTCGACAGACTTTGTGGGACAGTTCGAATCCGGCTCGTAGACTTCGTTGACACCTCCTGGACCTCGTGGCTGAAGAGTCAAGACACCCATCCACTCACATGAAGCACCCGACATCTGTGGGCATTGGTCTGTCCTGCCCACAGTCCCTGGCAAGTGACCCAGACTCTGTCACCTCTGCTTTCAGGTTCCTTCCTTCCTAGATCCGGGCTTGGATCTCTTCGGACACTTCTCCTCTTCACGGCAGGAGCAGTTCTTTGCAGGCTTCCATTGAAATAGAAGACGCGACCCGACACAAAAAGACACCTATGCACCCGGCTTCCCTGGGTGAGGTAACTCGAATTCTCTGGTGGTCCCGTGGGTGCTAGCCCTAGAACTTCTTAAGTCCAAAAGGGTTTGGTCCTGACTCGATTAGAAGTGTCCCTGATCTTTAAATTTCCAACCGCGACATTGCCCATAGAAGCTAACGGGAACCCGCGGTTGTGTTTACACACTGCACACAGTCCCCGTGGGTCCCCTGTGTCACTACTTTGGGTGGTTCCTTGGGGTCCCAGCGATTCTACAGGCTCTAGGCCTTGTGTCTAGTTCAGTCGTGGTTCTTATACCACTTTATTGGTATATGGTTTGGTACGCCCCTAGTGCCCAAACGTGTATTTGTGCTATTACTGATGATTGCTCACTTGTAACTTAAGTACTTCGAACTCCAGTCTCATAAAGAGACTAGAGGGGTGTTTGTTAACCTAAATACATATATTTTAAATATATACCTGGTGTGGTTGTCCTTTCATTTGATCATTCAAGAGATTATAGACTGGTAAAACAAGCTGCTTTACATTTCTTCAAGACTTAGCCTGAAGGCTGCTCTCCATAGCTACCACTAGGATAGCTTTCAATAAAGGTTGTCTTTAACCTATCACCATAAGGGGTTGTTTGGACTGATACAAGGTGCCTACTAGAACTAGTGGACTGCATATATCAGGCCACCTTCTCACAACATGTATCAGTATATTGATACCTGTCAGGTTTTTTTATATTATCACGGTTTCTCAAATTGTTTTTTCTCTCAGTGGGTTCCTGTTGTGGAGACCCACTCCATGACTGTGTTTTGTTTTCTTTATTTTTTTGTTTATTATCTCATTTCTTTTTAGAAGAAACGGGTGCTTTCTTGGAGTTATCCTATTAAGAATTATTCCTAGCTGTTGTTTTCCCAGGTCTGGCTCCCAGGTTATCTCTTCCGAAAGAAGCATATGTTTCTTCGATAATCTTAGGCAATTCTCGCTCCTGCTGTGCACGGGTGAATTCTCTCTGGCGTAGGTGTATAACCAATGCTGTTGGCTCCCCTTTTATGTTACTTAACATAATTGGTTGATACTTGGTCAAAGTTGCCCATCAGTTTCTGTCGCGGTTTTTCGTGATCTTCTCCTCGGGATGGCACTGATGCTAGGTATGGGTCCCCCTCCCATCCGTCCCCAGCCCGGATAATGTGGGATACCCTCGGACTAGGGAGACGGGTGAGCGAGGGAAAACGGGATAGGAACAGCCGAGAGAGGGAGACCTGGCACTCCTGTCTCTCCGAGACCGAGGGTCGTTGAGCTGCACCGGGAGGCTTCGTGGATCACCACGACGAGTCGAACCAATGTTTTGGGGTGGCGCTACCACTTCAACGCCCGGAACTCCGTGAGCGGAGGAGCGCCAAACAGGGAAGGGTCTTTTCCCTCCCTTCACGAAGTGTGGTCTTGGCGGGTTCCGCTCGTTTCCCTCCCGACAGTCTGGGGAGAAACGACCAGAAAACAGTGGAGAGATGGCGGGAGATCCCGTCGGAGATGTCCGCGCTTCCACTCTATGCTCCCTGATCCGCCGGGAGCAGAGGAGCGCACTCCGAGGGACTGGACGCCCGGAACTCCGAGGGCCGAATTGAAGAGTCGTTCGCCCGGGAATCCGAGGGCAGTGCTGGGTTGATGTGTGCCCGGAAATCCGTGGGCAGTGATGGGGAGAAGTACGCCCAGAAATCCGTGGGCCGAGGTGGAACTCCGGGGTTCCGACGAGGGGATGGCCGCGAGGGTTCAGGCGAGCAGGGGGACTGGACTTGCGGCGTCAGCGAGGTCAACGACGAGCATAGAGGCACTCACCGAGCGGTGCGGGCTTCGGCAACGTCACTGGCACTGGATGGAGGAAGCTCCGAGGGCCGCTGGAAGTTCCGACGTTCCGCTGATGCTGGCGGGCTGGAAACCGCGAAGATGTCACACGGGGGGCCGTTGCAATGATTACAAGAATCATAGGCAACGCCCCCGTTGTGGCTGTGGGCTTTTATGCGCGGAGGGGAGGTAACGTGATCGCGCGGCCGCCGCGCCTCTGGGGCTTGTAGTTCTTCTGGGTTCTTCGCGCTGGCGCCGGCGATCACGGATCATGACAGCACACCCCCCTTTACTCCGCCACCGCCGCTTCCGGCGCCCCCGGGCTTGGCAGGACAGCGACGGTGAAAGTCTGCCACCAGACGTTTGGCGTGCACCGCAGATGCGGGTTCCCAGGAGTCTTCCTCAGGACCGTACCCCTTCCAGGCCAGAAGGTACCACAACTTCCTTCTCACCAGTTTGGAATCAAGCACTCGGCGAACCACATATTCCTGATCATGGTTGATCCACACCGGAGCAGGAGCCCTCCGTACTGGACAGTTCGAGGGTTTGAGGAGAGAGACGTGGAACACAGGGTGAATGCGCATGTGTGGCGGAAGGCGCAACTGCACTGCCACGGGGTTTATGTGTTTGATGACAGGGTAGGGCCCTATGTATTTGGGGTTGAAAACACTGGGTTTCCGAAAATGGAGGTTCCGTGTAGACAGCCAGACCCTATCTCCCTTGTGGTACACCGGAGGGGGTCTGCGATGCTTGTCCGCCTGGGCTTTGTATCTGGCCTTGGCTAGCCGAAGGTGTTTACGGGCTTGTCTCAGGGCCGTGTGAATGGTTTGAAGTCGGCTCTTGAGATCGGGAAGGCTGATGTTTTCCCTAGGGAGGAGGAAGGGAACGAAGCGTGGATGGAACCCTGCGGCGAGAAAGAACGGAGACTGCATTTTGGAGGAGTGTTGGGAGTTGTTGTACGCCACCTCCGCCACCCATAGCGAGTCTACCCAAGTGTCCGCAGCTTGGTCTGCGTAGCAGCGCAGGTACTGTTTGAGTGTCTGGTTTAGTCTCTCCGTTTGCCCGTCTCTCTGTGGGTGGAAGCTCGTGGAGAGGGAGGAGCGAATACCCAGCGCTTTACACCACACCTTCCAAATCCGGGCGGTAAATTGTGCTCCTCTATCGGATACAATCCCCATTGGTAGTCCGTGAAGCCTCACCACGTGTTGCAAGAGGAGTTTTGCCAACGTGCCCGCTGTGGGCACCTGTTTGCAGGCAATAAAGTGTCCCATCTTCGTGAGATAGTCGACGACCACTACTATTGCTGTGCAACCTTGATCTTTCGGTAGCCCTACCACAAAGTCGATTGAAATTCGTTCCCAGGGGTTCATAGGCGTGGGTTGTGGCATTAGAAGGCCTTGGGTCTTTTGATGGTCGCTTTTCATTTGAGCGCAGGTGGCACATTCTTTCACCCACTGTAATACGTCTGGTCGAACGGAGGGCCACCAGAATTGTCGCAACACCTTCTCCAGGGTCTTGGTACCTCCTGTGTGTCCTGCACAGGGTAGGTCATGACACCATGAAAAACAAGTTTTCGGAGTCGGAGAGTAGGGACCAGCAGCCGGGATCCGTTTAACGGGAGGCCCTGTTGTATACGCCATTCTTTGTATCTTTTTAACCAAGAGGACCATGCAAAGGTTCGTATTCCTCGCTTCACCCCTTGCAGGAATGGTTCGGTGTGCATGCAACCGATGATTTGCTCTGGCGATAGGATGGGCTGGTCAGGTGCCTCCAACGGGAGGTTTGGGAGGGTCTGTCTTGATAGGGCATCGGCTTTTTTGTTTTGCGTTCCTGGCCGGTAGGTGACAAAGAAGTGATACTCCGCAAAAAAGAGCACCCATCGCTTCTGCCGGGGAGAGAGATGTCGAGCTGACCGCAGGAACTGGAGGTTGCGGTGGTCCGTGAACACGGTCACCTGATGCTGGGCCCCCATTAACCAGTGACGCCATTCCAGAAACGCGTCTTTTATGGCGAGCAGCTCTTTCTCGGAGACAGTGTAGTTACGCTCCGCTGGATTCAACTTCCTGGACATAAAGGCCACCGGGTGGAGTTGACCTGTATCCGGGTGGCGTTGGGATAGAATAGCTCCTACTGCTTCGTCTGACGCGTCGGCTTCCACTATAAACGGAAGATCGGGTTGTGCATGACGCAAGATGGGCGCGGTGGTGAAGGCTTTTTTGAGCTGCTCAAACGCTGTTTGGGCCTCATGCGACCAGAGGAAGGGTATTCCTTTCCGTGTCAGTTTGGTGAGTGGTGTCACCATCTGTGAGAAGTGGTGAATGAATCTCCGATAAAAGTTGGAGAAGCCCAAAAAGCTTTGGACTTCCTTCACGGTTTTCGGCTGGGGCCATCGCGTCACGGCCTGGACTTTGCGGTCTGTCATGACTTGTCCATCTGGGGTTAGCTGGACACCAAGGAACTCCACAGTGGTGACGTGGAATTCGCATTTCGTAAGCTTGCAAAACAGTTGGTGACTTTCTAAGGCCTGCAACACCGATGTCACATGGCCCACATGTTCTTCTTCAGTGGATGAGAATATTAAGATGTCATCTATGTACACCACTACATAGATGTCCAGAAAGTCCCTCAATACCTCGTTCAAAAAGAACTGAAAGGCGGCCGGGGCGTTGCTGAGCCCGAAGGGCATCACCAAATATTCGAACAGGCCGAATCTTGTCTTGAACGCGGTCTTCCACTCATCCCCCTCTCGTATCCGCACCAGGTGGTATGCCCCCCGGAGGTCCAATTTGGTGTATAACCGTGCTCCTCGCACCTGTTCCAACAACACGGGGATGAGCGGCAGTGGGTATTGGTTTTTGATAGTCATGGCGTTGAGGGCACGATAGTCTATGCAGCAGCGTAGCTCCCCGTTGGCCTTCGGTATGAAGAAGAGGGGAGACGCCGCGGGAGATCTGGAGGGGCGAATGAACCCTAATCGTAGGTAGGTATCTAGATATTCACGGAGGTGACGAGTTTCCAGACCGGTGAGGGCGTACACCCTGCTACACGGGACAGTGGCTCCAGGAATTAGGTCGATCCGACAGTCGTAGTCGCGATGCGGAGGGAGCACCTCGGCCTTCTGTTGATCGAACACTCCCTTGTAGTGGGTGTAACAGTCAGGGAGCGTCACGTCCTTCTCCGCGGCTGTGGCTACGTGGTGTGCTGTTGGTTCCTCTGGGTCCGGAGCGGTCTCCCGCCGAAGGCAGTGGGTGCGACAATATGAGGAGCACAAAGGTTACCGAGAAGGAAGCCCAGTGTATCCGAGGCTCGTGGATTCGTAACCATGGTAATCCCAGGATAAGATGACATCGGGGATCTTGTATGATGTTGAATGCCAGCCACTCGCCATGTTCCTCTCCTATGGATACCTTTAGGGTTCGTGTGATGTACCGTATGGGCCCGGATTCCAGCTCTTTGCCGTCCACGGCATAAACGAGTTCAGGGGTGTCTTTGGACAGTAGCGGTATCCCCAACCGGTGGGCTTCGCTGGTATCCATGAAGCAGCCCGTAGCTCCTGAGTCGATCATGGCCCTTACTTGGTGGAGTTTGGGGCCAATCGCAAGCTGCACCGTTAGAAAGAAGTGGTCGGGTTCGTTGGAGATGTCTGCTTCTAGGGAAGGGATGTAATGACAGCTTGAAGGCGTCCCTTCTGGCTCCTTCAAGCGTTCGGGTTTCCCACCGGTCCATCACGGGCTACGATGGCGGCTTGCCCTATCCTTGGTCGGCTGTTCTTAGGGCGGACTGGGCATTCCCGCAGGAAATGGCCTTTCTTGCCACAATACAAACAGAGGCCCTGTTTACGCCGGTGGTCTCTTTCGCTGAGGGTGAGGGAAGCTCTCACCGTTCCGATTTCCATGGACTCCGCTCTGGGAGATGCTGGTTCCTGAATGCGAGGGGAATCGTAGGACAGAGGTGTCTTGTCTCTGCGCTTGTGTTCCCCTTTTCTTTCTCTGAGTCTATATTCTAATCGGGAGGCCAGCTCTATCATGGCCGAGCCGGTGTTGGGTTGAGGGTCTATCTGCGCTATCACGTCCTTCAGCTCCTCGGTAAGCCCTCGGTAGAAGATAGCGGTTTGCTTCGTCTCGGGCCAGTCCGTTTCTGCCACTAGTCGCCGGAAGCTATCGAGGTATCCTATGAAGTCCGAACTATTTTGGCGCAGGTCAAGTAGGTCTCGATCCGCAGAAAAGGTATCCGCCCGACGATCGAAGGTCTTCTCGAATTCTTGTCGGAAGGTGTCCCAGTCATACAGGAGGGCGTTGTCTCTGCGAACGATGGGGACCGCCCATTGCGCCGCTTCTCCCGTCAAATAGGAAATTAGAAACGCCACCCTGGCTTGATTAGTGAGGAAAAGCTTCGGTTTGCATTGGAAGTGCAAAAGTACCTGGGTCATGAAGATTTGTACCTTCTGAATATCTCCATGAAATCTCTCCGGGGGGGGCCAACGGAACGTGAGAAGGCATTTCCACCACTACTTGTGGGGTCTGAGACGGGAGCACGGGCCCTGCATCAAACGGGTTGCGTTGGAGGCGGTCCAGGCGTGTATGTAGGGCTGCGGTTTCCGCTCTTGATGTTGCTAACTCCCGTTGGACTTGGGCCAGAGCCTCTAAGATGTTGTCTAACGTGGCCATGGTATGTTGTCAGTGCGATCAAGAGGAGAGAATTTTCGTGGGCCTATGATTCTGTCGCGGTTTTTCGTGATCTTCTCCTCGGGATGGCACTGATGCTAGGTATGGGTCCCCCTCCCATCCGTCCCCAGCCCGGATAATGTGGGATACCCTCGGACTAGGGAGACGGGTGAGCGAGGGAAAACGGGATAGGAACAGCCGAGAGAGGGAGACCTGGCACTCCTGTCTCTCCGAGACCGAGGGTCGTTGAGCTGCACCGGGAGGCTTCGTGGATCACCACGACGAGTCGAACCAATGTTTTGGGGTGGCGCTACCACTTCAACGCCCGGAACTCCGTGAGCGGAGGAGAGCCAAACAGGGAAGGGTCTCTTCCCTCCCTTCACGAAGTGTCGTCTTGGCGGGTTCCGCTCGTTTCCCTCCCGACAGTCTGGGGAGAAACAACCAGAAAACAGTGGAGAGATGGCGGGAGATCCCGTCGGAGATGTCCGCGCTTCCACTCTATGCTCCCTGATCCGCCGGGAGCAGAGGAGCGCACTCCGAGGGACTGTACGCCCGGAACTCCGAGGGCCGAATTGAAGAGTCGTTCGCCCGGGAATCCGAGGGCAGTGCTGGGTTGATGTGTGCCCGGAAATCTGTGGGCAGTGATGGGGAGAAGTACGCCCGGAAATCCGTGGGCCGAGGTGGAACTCCGGGGTTCCGACGAGGGGATGGCCGCTAGGGTTTAGGCGAGCATGGGGACTGGACTTGCGGCGTCAGCGAGGTCAACGGTGAGCATAGTGGCACTCACCGAGTGGTGCGGGCTTCGACAACGTCACTGGCACTGGATGGAGGAAGCTTCGAGGGCCGCTGGAAGTTCCGACGTTCCGCTGATGCTGGCGGGCTGGAAACCGCGAAGATGTCACACGGGGGGCCGTTGCAATGATTACGAGAATCATAGGCAACGCCCCCATTGTGGCTGTGGGCTTTTATGCGCGGAGGGGAGGTAACGTGATCGCGCGGCCGCCGAGCCTCTGGGGCTTGTAGTTCTTCTGGGTTCTTCGCGCTGGCGCCGGCGATCACGGATCATGACAGTTTCATCCCCAAGTTAAATGCAGGAACTGCCAAATGCTCATTCTGTACTTGTTTCAGTATGACAGCAAAACTGCTATTGATAGGGTATCATGAGTTCTGGTATAAACCGCAGCGAGGACTCTACCCCAAGTGGCACAATCTTCTACTGGCGGAGCCATCCCCATCAGCAAGCAGATTGCTAATATTCTGTGTTTTTCCTACAGGTCTGTTTGGGGAAAAACCGCTTCAAACTGACTTGTAGCCTGTGCTATCCAGAATGGGATTTGCTCCCGACTGGTGGGAATCTTTCCCATTACGGCATTCAGTGTCTGTGGGCTGACACTCATTGTAGCCAATTGAGGTTGTGCTGCATGAGCAGCCTGCACAGGGTGAACTGTTAGTGTTCACATTATGAACTGTGGGAGATTTCTGCACATTTTTACAACATCCCTATAAAGTGTATGTATTTCTGCTGATTTCAAAGTAGCAATAACTGGATGCAGTGTGTAAGCAGTTAAGACCGGGCAGGTCACTCCTTCGTTACTGAGCAGACAGAGTCTCACGTTTTCTGTGGTATGCGGTAGGGTGCCCTTAAACCAATTAATATGTTCTGGTTAATTTAATGGGACTTCTATGTCCACGTATGTAAAGTATTCCTCAAGTGGTTCATCTTCAATGTAAGAGTGAAACAATTGTGTGCGTGCATCTGCAGCCGGGAATTTAACCCAAGAATAGAATACCTCTGTTTTGAATGCTTTGTGTGCCTCAACCACGAAGGTAACATCTCCACCTGTTGCCGGGAGACCATATTGTGGTAGCTTCAAAGTAACTGTATGCCTACAGTTTTCTGAAATATTTAGAGTTACGGCTTCCTCTTCATTTTCCACAACGCCTGCTCCATTAACAGACATTGTTTGAAGTAGGAAGAAAATACAGCTATTAATTTTGAGCTATGGTATGCACAGTTTGGGCGATTTTAATCCTACAAGCTTGAATAACCTACAGGCAATATATGGGGTATACCTCAGCTGAGGCAGATTTTAGTGCCCACCACGACGTCTCCAATTTGGAGGTCAGTAGGGGTCCCTGTGAAAGCACGACTGACCTACTCAGATTGACCGTTAAGTAAGAATCCAATCAACATTGGGCGCCATGTTGTGCTGTCCCAACTAATCCGTAGGATCTGCATGTTTGTTTGACAACATAATCTGAGGGCTTGGTGCCTAGACGGATTCCAGACACCCCCACAGGATATGTTGGCCTGTAGACCAGCTGGCTCACAGTGCCACCGTAATCCCCCCTAACCTTACCAGTGACCGAATGGTTTCTGGCAACCACTGTACATGATAACCCTGATCCCTCGGGAATCGTGGAAACAGTACAGAACCTTTTGCTCAGTCTCTCATGCTACCTTCTTCTCAGAGAAGTATACAGCGAATATACACTGGGACGTGTTCAATAGATTTATTGAACAAACATTATTCTTGTAGAAAATACATGTGCTGCAATGATTAATAGACAGAAGCAGATACAGGTGATTATAAGCACAAAAAAAAAAAAAAGATATAGTTCTACCATGGTTCTTAAACACTGTATATATGCTGGCATATAACAAGGCACTAATCAAGCGTACTCCTACTATGCAAACCCTACTCTAAGTGTACCTAGAGTGTGTGTAGGTGTCGAGTCAAGAATCCCCCAACGTTCAATCCAACCCCATTACCTGATGGGAGAGAATGAAGGAGCCTTTCTTGGTAATGAAGTGCACACCCCTGCAAGATGTCAGACCGCTGCATGGTGAAGTCTCAGCTTGCAGGGACCCTCGATGTCAGCTGAAGTGCCTCCTCTACCAATCTATTGGGATGCTCATCTTTTATAATAGAAAGCAGCCTTGTGATGTGCATATAGATTAGTGATGTTATGGATATGTAGATAGCCCTGTCACCCTGTGGATGAAGATAGAGACGACATTTGTACAGAGTGCGAAAAGAGACCTTGTACATGGTTTTCAGGGCATTCTGATAATGTTGTGCGAAGTTTAGTTTCAGAGAAACAAATCCAACATTGTCATGCATGCAATATGTGCAAGAGGTCACAGCTGAAATGTTCTTGTGAAAAATTGGACGATGCATATAATCTTATCGGCCTCTGGCATTTAAAGGGTTATTAGACCCGGGCCAAGTTCGTGGAGTAGTGCTATGTGGAACCCTCAAAGTGTTTAAAAAACTCTGCGCTACATGGAATTCTAAATGTGGGCGGAGTTTGCTAGGCACCCGCCCGCATTGCCATGTTAAATGCGGAGTACGGCCTTGCATTGCAAATCGCGTGCAAATGGCACTATTCAGTGTACATATGCGCCCTCACACTGGAAATCACTTGTGAATGGCACCATGTGGTTCGCATGGGTGTGGCCATCTTGTTTTTCTACTTTCTGATATAGTGGTGGGCCTAATTTTCAATCCCTCTTTGATCTCTTAATCCTCGCCCTATCAAACTCATCTACCCGTCATTGTTATTCATTATATTAGTGTGTCTTTGTGTTTGTATATTTTACGTCTTTTCGTAATTGTTTGGGTATTTTTTGTGACTTTTTGTATTTTGTTTATTTTTCCCCTATCTTCCTTATTTCTTCTTTCCTTTCCTTCTTTTTCCATCTTTTCTCATCGTTTTTTACCCCACCCAGCACAATGTCAGAGGGTTGTCTACCTTGCGGGTGGTGTCGCCTCCCAGGTGTGCAGCCCCGGGCAATCTTTAACAAGGAGGAGGTAGCAGTACTAGTTTTTTTGTGCAATGCTACCTCCACTCCATGCTGGCAGCGGGCCTGGCAGCGGATTCACCCTGTGGGAGAGTCAGCTGTGCAGGGGGATAGTGCACCAGTGCGTTCTGCACACCAGCCAGGTTTGGCGCACCATCCAGCAGCTGATGCAACACTGGGCGGATATCTTAGATTAGGAAAAGGACTTGTTCGACCTGTTAGATGTTGAGATTCTGGGGCTTGGTGAGTTTTATTTACTTGTTGTGTTCGTGTTCTACAATGCTAACATATTTTTTTCTGAATAGCATGCTGTTTACACTCAAAGGCAAGTTACGTTTGGTTTATGTTGGAATATTATTATTATTATGTTGTCCAGTTTCTAGTTTCTGCCAGACAGGTGCTCAGTGCTACCCAATCATACTCATCATTGGCGTTTGAGTTGGCTGATTAATTAAGAAGGCATTGCAGACTGCCCTCCTGTCACCATAGCGAATCAGTGATAGCAGTGAGTTAGCGTTCTCTCTGTGACTTTGTTTATGTAGCTCGCAAAGTTCCAAGCTATTTCACAGCGATACGTAGTATGCATCTATGCACTGCAAAAAAAGAGACACTGAGTTGGCCCCTCAAGGGCGTTGAGAAATGAGAATAGAATCAAAGATCATTTACTGCAATGCATTAGTTCCAAATATATTTTGTTGTTAAGGAAATTTGGGAAAAGGGTTTTAAGATTAGTATGGGAAA
Source organism: Triturus cristatus (assembly GCF_964204655.1). Classification (NCBI taxonomy): domain Eukaryota; kingdom Metazoa; phylum Chordata; class Amphibia; order Caudata; family Salamandridae; genus Triturus; species Triturus cristatus. The sequence goes on from NC_140593.1 coordinate 870,734,362, forward strand.
CTCAACAATAGTCGATAGACTTATGATTAGTACCACAGGTGATCTGTTTTAGAGAAGTACAATTATGTGGCTGCATTTGCCTGTCATAATAATTTTGTGGAGATTAACTGAATCACTAATCTATTTTTTTTATCTTCTTCATTTCTTACATCAGCATCCAAGGGTAAAAAGAGGGACATTGTAGAGGGACTGAGAGTGGCTGGTCAGCAGGAGGCGCCAGTCACTAGTGCCGCTGCTAATGTCTCTGCTAACCCCAGTAAGTCCTAATATGTATTATTATTATTTCCATAATGTTGGGTTTTATAAATGTTGTGGGTTTAGGGTTGAATCTTTGAGTATTGAAATGTTGGTGCTGGGTTCCAGGATGGGAGCTGCTGCCTGGAGGTTGGTGATGCTGGTGAGAAATAAAGTTGCTCTGACAACCCTAACCTGCCATCTTCCTTCCATGCGGTGACGAGGATGGGATACAAACCCACTTATGTAAAGCACAATGGATTACATTTTTGTTTCATGTCTGTAATCCCTGCGTTATCTTGTTTCCCTTATATTACATGGTTTTATTTTATTTCACTGCCCCAGGAGTGACCACTGCGCCCTCGGCCTGGTCGCCCCCACACCTCCCGCCTGCTCCTTACCTGCTGAGCCTCCTGCTGCCACCTGCTGCCTGAGCCACCACAGGGCCGCCGAGCGCTGCCCCAGCCGCCACAGGGCCGCCGAGCGCCGCCCCAGCCGCCACAGGGCAGCCGAGCGCCGCCCCAGCCGCCACAGGGCCGCCGAGCGGCGCCCCAGCCACCTCAGAGTCGCCGCCGAGCCCCCAGGTTTCCTGCCGCTACCAACGAGACCCCGCCCCCCCCGCCCGCCGATTGGGTCCCGCGCTCCCCGCCTCCCCGCAGACCCTCCCTCCCGGCTCCCCTCTTATGACGCCCCCAGAGCGACCGCGCAGCGGACGCGCGCAGCGGGAGCACCGATTGAGCGCCGAAGGTGCGCCAAAGGTAAGCCCGTCTGCGCCCGTCCGTGCCTGGACCGCGCCCAGCGCCAGAACCCCTGGCCCCCGCAGAGGCCACCCCACCCGCCGGACTTACGATGCCTCCACCCTCAATGCACTCAACACCGGCCGAACCCCCGGGTGCTACCGAGCCACTCCGAGACGCACCCACGGACCCTTCACCTGCCAGTCCTGCAAGTTCTCCTGCATCCGGACCTGCACTGCTTCAGCACCCACCAAACGGAACACCAGCAGCAACCACCTCAAGTGCATCCTGCTCAACACCCGCTCCGTCCACAGACACGCCGTTCAACTCTGGAACCTCCTCGACACCACAGCTCCTGACGTTGCCTTCCTCACGGAAACCTGGATGAACGACTCCTCAGCGCCCGACATCGCCATTGCCATCCCAGAGGGCTACAAGATCATCCGGAGAGACCGCGACAACCAGACTGGAGGAGGCATCGCCATCATCCACAGGGACACCATCCGTATCTCGACCAACGCCGACGACACCCTGACAACCGCCGAACACCTGCACTTCCAGATCCACACCGACCCCAAGACCACCCTCAGAGGCACCCTGATCTACCGACCCCCGGGACCATGCACTCAATTCAGTGCAGACATCGCCGACTTCATCAGCCCGCACGCCCTCCCCTCCGCTGACTACATCCTCCTCGGGGACATCAACTTCCACCTGGAGAACAACAACGACCGCAACACCACCACCCTGCTTGACAACCTCGCCACCCTCGGACTCAAGCAGCTGGTGACCACCCCCACCCACCTCGCCGGACACACACTCGACGCCGTCTTCTCGTCCAGCAAAGACATCTCCTTCAGCCACGCCACTGGACTCCACTGGACGGACCACAGCTGCATCCACTTCACCTTCAAAAGAACCACGGTCCACCACCACCAGCAACAGGCTGCACGAAGAAGCTGGAACAAGATCACAGCCGAACAACTCGCCGCATCCCTGAGCCAGCACCCTCCCGCCAGCTCACCGAACCCCAGCCAAGCCGCCAACAACCTCACAAAATGGATCTCCACCTGCGCGGACGAGCTCGCCCCTCTGAGGACCCCGCCCAGCAGACCCGGAAGCAAGAAGGCCCTGTGGTTCACCGACGAACTCAAGAGCTCCAAGAAGAACCGCCGTGCCCTTGAGAAAGCCTGGAGAACAGACCCAACGCCGGACAACATGACTATCCTCAAGCTCGCCACCCGAATGCACCATCAACTGATCCACGCCACCAAGAAAACAGCATTCAAGGACCGGCTGGACAACAACGCACACAACAGCAAGGAACTCTTCAACATCGTCAGAGAGCTCTCCAACCCCAACGCCGGAACCAACGACATCACCCCATCGCAAGACCTCTGCAACTCCCTCGCCTCCTACTTCCACAACAAGATCGCTGACATACACAACAGCTTCAGAACACAACCAACGCTCCCCACGACCAAACCAACGCCCCCCACCACCACCCTCAACGCCTGGACACCGATCAACCTCGAAGACACCATCAGCACGATGAACTCCATCCACTCCGGATCCCCAACCGACCCCTGCCCTCACCACATCTTCAACAAGGCAGACGCTGTCATCGCACCCCACCTGCGGGACATCATCAACACCTCCCTCGACACCGCCACCTTCCCTGAGAGCTGGAAGCACGCCGAACTCAGCGCTCTACTAAAGAAACCAACAGCGGACCCCACCGAACTCAAGAACTACCGCCCCATCTCGCTCCTCCCGTTTCCAGCCAAAGTCATCGAGAAGACCGTCAACAAGCAACTGGCAGCCTTCCTCGAGACGACTGGTTCCCTCGACCCATCCCAGTCAGGCTTCCGGGCCAACCACAGCACCGAGACCGCCCTCATCGCTGCCACCGACGACATCCGAACCCTGCTGGACAACGGCGAAACAGCGGCCCTCATCCTCCTGGACCTCTCCGCGGCATTCGACACTGTCTGCCACCGCACCCTAGTGCAGCGCCTCAGCAACGTCGGAATCGAGGAGAAGGCACTGGAATGGATCATCTCCTTCCTCACCGGAAGGACACAGAGAGTCCGCCTGCCCCCGTTCAGATCAGAAGCCACGGAAGTCATCTGCGGCGTCCCTCAGGGCTCCTCGCTCAGCCCCACCCTCTTCAATGTCTACATGAGCCCCCTTGCGGCCATCGCATGCCAACACAACCTGAACATCATCTCCTACGCCGATGACACCCAGCTGATCCTCTCCCTGACCAACGACCCCGCCACCGCCAGAGCCAACCTACACGAAGGGATGAAAAACGTGGCCGAGTGGATGACGACCAGCCGCCTGAAACTGAACACAGACAAGACGGAAGTCCTTATCCTGGGCTCCTCACCCTCCGCCTGGGATGACTCCTGGTGGCCCCCCGCCCTGGGCAACGCACCCAAACCGACAGACCACGCACGCAACCTGGGCTTCATCCTGGACTCCTCCCTCTCCATGACCAGACAAGTCAACGCCGTCTCCTCGTCCTGTTTCAACATCCTGCGCATGCTACGTAAGATCTTCCGGTGGATCCCCACCGAGACCAGGAAGACGGTCACCCAGGCCCTCGTCACCAGTCGACTGGACTACGGCAATGCCCTCTACGCCGGTACCACCGCCAAGCTCCAGAAGAGACTCCAGCGGATCCAGAACGCCTCGGCGAGACTCATCCTCGACGTCCCCAGACGAAGCCACATCTCCAGACACCTGAGAGACCTGCACTGGCTCCCGATCAACAAAAGAATCACCTTCTGGCTCCTCACCCACGCGCACAAAGCCCTACACAACCAAGGCCCGACCTACCTCAACAGCCGCCTCAACTTCTACGCTCCCAAACGCCACCTCCGCTCGACCAGTCACGCCCTCGCCGCCGTCCCCCGCATCCACAGAGCGACAACAGGAGGAAGATCCTTCTCCCACCTGGCCGCCAAGACTTGAAACGCCCTCCCGACCGACCTACGCCTGACCCAAGACCACCTCTCCTTCAGGAAGAAGCTCAAGACCTGGTTGTTCGAGCAGTAGCGGACCCCCCCCCCCCCCAAGCGCCTTGAGACCCTCCGGGTGAGTAGTGCGCGTTATAAATGCCTATGATTGATTGATATGGTAGCAGACTTTTTTCCAGTCTCTAGTTTACTTATCTTCTGCTTTATTGGGATTCTTTCCCTCTCTCCTATATATTTTGTGGTACTGTAAGTGTAAAACTAAGAATAACACATTAGTGGTACTCTACCATCTGCTGTGAAGATTGATGACCCAATTAAGCTAGTATCATAAATAATATTCACCATGTATGTTTGTTGAGATGTCTTTCTTATTCCTGTTTGTGCACTAGCAGTTGAGTTCACAAGAGAGTGGCCATGGTCAACAACCACCCCCCCAAAAGTTGTGTGATGTGTCATTTATTTATACTATATACCAGCAGTTTTCCATGACAGTGCAGAATCGCTAAAAAGAAAGTATGAGGTCCTACTCTCATTGCTTTTGCCAAACCAGCACCATATATATTTCATTGACAGTTATTCCACCCTTGGCTTGCCTAACATTGTGAACCAATCAAATACCAAATGTAATATTTTTGTTAGAAGATACTGCAGTGCTAACCAAACTTTAGTTATGTATTTCAGCAGTATTTTTGTATTGAAAACATTAAGGGACGGTGTATCTGGCTTCTAAAATATGTATAATGCTTTATTCTAGCCACACAGACCACCAGTGACACCAGCTCCAGTACCGCTGCAGGAGGAGAGTCAGCTGGAAGGGGATAAGCGGTGTTTCAGAACATAGTTACAAAGTTGCATCAGTTGCTGGAGTATAGCTACATGAGTTACATGGGTTACAAAAGCATAACATAAACATAGGAGGCAGGGGGTAGGAAATACAACGGGGAGACGAGGAAAAACAGTGTCCGGCATCCGGCTGGGTAGGTGACGGCCGAGGGATGAACCAGAGCCAAACTCCTCTATAGCTGCATAGGACAGCTCCACTGGTCATCGGCCAAAGGTTGCTTGGGCATCGCAGTACATACAGAAGGTTCTAGAATCCGTCTAGGAGAGCATAGTCAAAAAGTTCCATCATGGGCGCCGGTCACGGCGAGGCTCTCGCCTGAACTTGATATGTTGGGTTTGAAGTGTTTCTCTGAGCCGTTGGAGGTCTCGCAGTCAGATATGACCTGCTGGGGTTTCCGCTGCTTTCTCCTGGACATCTCCCACCCATGGGTGTCGGCTTTTGTCGCACGCAGGGTGCCCCTTCGGATGCAGTGAGAGCTACCTGAGGCATCAGGTCACGTTCAGTGTGCTCCGCACCTTAAAGGAAATTTGAAAGAACCGATGGTTACAAGAAAATACAATGGTATATAATTGAAAGGGTGGGTGGGTGAAAGGTTGTGGGGGTAAGTAAATAGATGGATGGGTGACAGGATGGTTGAAAGAAAGGGTGGTTATTGAATGGAAGAATAATAGATTGAAAATGTTGGTGAAAGACTGGATGAGAGAAAGTAAAGCCTAATCATGGTGGCTATGTGTGAATTAGAATGAAAGGATGAATTACTATTTGGATTGCTTTGATGAATAACAATGCAGCTATTCTCATGGAGAGGGGAATGCTGCTCACCTACTTCACTTACTTTGTTTATGTAGAGTTATCAAATATAGAGTTAATTTGGGTATATTGTTTTACATTTTTGTTCTACTGCCTTAACTAACTGTATTTGTTAAGTGTGCCAGCTGTATCCCACCCATCATTTATCACCTCATCTCCCTGCCCATGGCATTTTGCCACCTAAGGTGAAGTGCAGTATGGTTTAATTTGTGACTGCAGTGTTGTCTGTGCAATGTGTGCCTGCTTCACTTAATGCAGCATTTACAAAGTTTTAGATGCATTGAAAACCGAACACACAAAGTGTGTTTTCCTTGCTCACTCAGTCGCCTTTTAGTACTTCACTCCTTTATTTTTCCTAAGTTCTTCCATCTCAGCCTACCAAAAAATTTGAAAACCCATTCTTGACACGTGCCACATTCGATTTTATAACCATGTGATGTGAAGTGATTCCAGAATACAAATATTTCATGGTTTACCGTAATAGATTTATTTTACACCTGTTCAGATTTTTCCCTTTCTACTATGTGAACTACAGTGACTGAATAAGCCAAAGATAATGAATCGATGGTCAGTGTAGTGACCCCTTTATTCTATATCAAAAGCTCTGCCCTAACTACCTAATTCCTCTACCCTACCCTGCAGTAGAGTAAGTCAAGTGTCCTTTCTTTACTTACTGCCCAGCAAATGAGCTTGTTGGAAATAATATGTGGTGGTGGGCGAGGCCAATGAGTAAAGTGGGATTAAGTGTATGGTTTGATGTCAGGTGCGATATATGGGATACACTGTGATGAACGTGTCATACAATCTATTATAGTCCATTCCTTTCCATGTAGTGCAGTGCATCATTCATTTTCCCCATGTCTAATTACACCAGAAAGGATAATATCCACATTTCATAAGTGAGGTGTGTGATGAGGTATGTTATTTAATGTTCATCTGCATCTTTGGAGTCAGGGTGGAAAGAGAAATGCATTTGGAGAAGAGCAGGGCCATTCGATTTAAAAATAGATAATTATCAACTACAGGTGCCCCAGCTGCAGACAGTAGCAACATACCTGACACGTTTGGTAGCAAGGAGCATGGCTCCATTATTTTAGCACAACACACAACTTGTACTCCATAGTGCATAATGCCATACTTATTAATGAGAGATAATTATTTTTTTCCCACTCAAAGTCACTGTTTTTTCGTCAGGTATTATTCTACCTTCATACTTTTCTGCCATACAGTCAGTGCTTTTTATGCAAGGCATGTTTGGGTAAAATAAAATATTGGCCTTGTGACTGTCCTAATCAAATCAAATTACAATGGCCCTAGGGGACCAGCAATCTACTGATACTGTGCCACCCACTAACTGCAAACACTTGTTTGGACAGAGCATTATTTACAATTTGTCTTTTTTCTTTTTGTTTTTCTCAGTGTACCTATTCCTGCTGGCCCACCTGTAACACCCAAAAACAAGCAGGCAGGTGATAACGACCCATCTGCGGAGGCAGAGGCAGGACCGCATATAACATGAATACCGGCGGCTGGTGGTCCTGGAATAGGAGGATGAAGTAGATGCTTTTTACCATAGAGAGCCAGTTTTCCACATTGGAGTAGAGCCTGGACCAGCTTCGAATCCAAATACAGAATGCCCTATTTTAGCCCTTTTTTAAATTTATTGTTTTGGTGGGAGGGCCTTGTTGGTGGAGAGGGTGAGAAGGGAGTTGGGATCGGGTTTTATTCTTTGGACATTTCAGATTTTGGGACATTAGGGCATGGGTCGGTTTGTTTAGGGAGAGGGGTGGGTATGTTGTGTTGGTGGAGAGGGTGGGCTTGTTTTAAAAAAATAAATAAAGGGTAAACTATATTTTATCGGAATTTATGTCTGAAGTAGTTTGTTTTACTTTTATTTTGCACTGCTGCCTTCAGTTTTTATGCAAGCTGTTTATTGTCAGTGTCCACTGCTTATTTATAGAGCTGCACCCCTCTAACTATCTTGACTAATAGGTGGGATGCTTCCATGATCTATATGATCTACAACAACCTAGATAAATGAACACTTGTAGTAGCAGTTAGTTACTTACCTACTAACTTACCTAGTTCACTTTACTCCATAGTTCTCTTACCTAAATATAGATGAAGCAATAACAGGGAAGACATCCCAACTTCACAAGCAAGGGCCCACTTCCACCCAGGTGAGCTCCAACTGTAGGATTAATTGGAAGGATTATTCATCACAGGCAACTAAAGGGAAATAAAACACTGAGTTAGTGGATTATATCAACGCTTTAGAAAGGATTGACACCAGACTACTACATGATGACACAAAAAAAATTCCTGATAATTATAAAATTAGAACACAGAATGCAACAGTAGTAACTTGAGCAATGGAGAGCTACTAGTAAATTACAAAATCCTCGAGTCATAAAAATTGACTCAAAGTCTGGAGTGAACAAGCTTACATTAGGCATTTACAGTTATGCAAAACAAGGCCTAAATAATGATGCTGACAAGTGACGACTGATGTTCTACGTTCTATATCTAAAATATAGATCACTTTTTTATATGGGGGTGGGTAAATAGGGCCAGTGTGGGCCATTGCTTAGAAGATCCTGCAGTGAGTTGGTGTTGCTTTCATCAGATCTGCCCCACCAAGTGTGTGATCCATTGATGTGGTAAATTAAGCCACACCTCAATAAATCACACAGCCCAGGGGAAGAATGTTAGGGGTTTGATGAATGGGTAGGAAAGGGGATTTGGGGAAAGGTTTGACAAAGACAAACACTGCACAAGTCCAACATTCATCTGTGCAATGAGCAGCACATAATTTGTCATCAATCTGTTGTGGAAGGAAATGAAGCAATAAGTATGACAGAGTACAGTAAAATGCATTGCAGACAGTCCTTCTGCCTCCAAGACTCAAGTTATCGAATATCTGAATATTCTGTCTTCTATGTTGGGAGAGAAATCAACCACCCAGTTCTCAAAATCAGGCCTGGGCATAGTTCACAGAGTTTCGCTACACAGAATTCTGCAAAGCGACAATAAAACTCTGCAGAGTTCTGCAAGTGGTGGAGGGCAGTGCTAACTGCCGATCGCCCTGAACTTCCTGCCACTCGGAAAGAAATTCTACCCGAGTGGCAACTTGTGCTCGCCGACTTGCCGTTCGCGAGTGTGAGTGGGGGAAAAACTCCACTGCACTACGTGGAGCAGAGTTTTCTTCACACTGCAAGCTCCGTGGAGAGCAGAGTGCAGAAAACTCAGCGAACTCCGAGAACGGAGCAGAGTTCACTGCCCAGGCCTACTCAAAATATGATTGTTAAAAGAAAAATTATATCGTAATGCAAAATTAGGTGGTGCTTCTTAAATCTCCTCTGGAATTTCCATCACTTTTGGGTGCCTGTCTGGACTGGTCCGGTATGTAAGCAGAAGTGTTGAGCTCAGCTTTCGCATTTCATCCATGCAGGAGACTAGAAGGCCTGCAGATTTGAAACAAAAACTGTATCTTGGAGTCAGGGAGAAGGACAGAAGGAAGGTAAGCTTCATGAAGAATGTATCAAGAAGACTCGGAGGCAGAGCAAAAAAAAAGGGCACTCAGAGTTTAACTTTTTTCACCAGTGTCACACACACACATGCACACACACACACATGCACACACACACACACACAACAGCAGCATTTCACAAATAAATGCACCTCTCTCCATTTCACATAGTTGAGTACTAGGCCTCAGACTCTTGCTTTATCTTGGAAGTTGATAACTTCTTACTTCTATCAATAGATATGGTAGTGCCTCAGCTCCCACCCTAAATTCTTCCATCCACCTCCTGACTCAGATTAACTCCATCCCTGGCATGTCATGACCAGAGCAAGATGGAAATGTAGTGCACTGTTGTTGAAGAACAAGTAGGAGAACAGAATTGCAGTATTTCGCCTAGGTTTGTGTTTGCTATCTAAAGTGATGATTCTGGTTTCTGAAGAACCAGATAAAAATAAGAGAACCCTGCAAGTAAATCTGGTGAAATGTGAAAGGGTCAATCAACATCATGGAAAAAATGATAGCCCATTACTGAGGCCCCAAACATTGCAAATCAATAATCTCAAACAAGTTCCCAAATTACAGTTAAACACCCTTCTTCACTGTCTGCCACCCCATTAATTATCAATCATCAATCACAATCCCTTGATAATCAGATCACTCGGTGCAATGGTTACCTGTTCCAATCCAAGCATGGTGGTAGGTACACTATCCACCCTTTGATGCAAGCAACAGATTGGAATTTGATAGTCTTATAAATCAAAGGATTGTATGGGGAAGCCATCCTAGATGTTGAAAAAAAATAAGGATCAGAAGAGTTGACCTTACAGGTTAATACATTTTCACTAAGTAAGTTTGTAAAGGCCAATCACCTCAAGGAAAAAATGACCGCCCAACACTCAGGTCCCAAACATTGCAAGTCAATCATCTCAAGCAAGTATCCAAATTACAGTTCAACACCCTCCCTCACTGTCTGCCAGCACATGAATCATCAATCATCATCACTCACACAATCACTCACTTCCTGTTGCATTAGTTGTAGTTACTGCTTCAAATCCAGCATGGGTAATTTAGGTATAAGGTATTCATCTTTAATGCAGGCAACACATTGGAATTTGGTATTGGCACTCTTGTAAATCAATGATCTTCTGGGGCAGACCTGCTAGTGCTAAGTAATGCAAAAATGGGGGGGCATGTATTGGCTCCAATGTCATGAAGGAATTGTAGGGACTTCTTTAATGCACACTGGTCCAACCTGCAATGTGGCAGTATATGTAACGAACAAATGGTGGGACAGCATGAATCTGAAACAAAAGTAATAATGTTCCATAATTGACTTTTTTTGGTGCAAATATAGAAGTTACATGAGTAATAATTAAAAAGTTCCAAGGGGACACTGGCATACTGGAAGTAGAGTTCATCCTCAAAGTCAGGTGGTTGACCTAGAAGTTAGTCATCTTACACACTTGATTCTGACCAGTCCTCCTCCTCCTCCTGTGCTGTTTAAGGAACGGTGTTATTGTGTGGTTTGAAATGTTGGTTCATTTTGATCATAGTCAATCTCTACACGTTTTGAGTTGAGAGATTGGTATTTCTCACTGTACCAACCACACCAGCTGCACTAAACACACACTCAGCAGACACACTGGTTGCATGACAAGCCAGACACTTTATTGCCAGCCTGTTGAGCTCTGGCCATTGGCGCATCTTCCCATACCAATTCATCAATGGATTGTGATCCACAAAGACCTTTTTTGAATCCTCCAGATTTTCCTGGAACATCCTGTGGATGGTAATTAGTGCTGCTGCTTGCTCAACCTTTTTAGCCATTGCCACTGCAGTGGACTTAAGCTGTGCCAATTGAAAACAATACAATGCAGAGGTTGGGTCCAGCCCTTCTGTACCTGTTTGGACAGTGTTCTGGTTGATGGTGTTGTTGGATGCTGTGAGAGAACATTGCCCTCTCTCGAAGTTGAAGGCAGCACCCTGGAACTGCAGGGTGGGACTCTAAGTTTCAGCTGTTCTTCTACCAGGTTTTCAACTTGCTCAACAATCCACCTCTAGTATTTTGAAACACCCCCTTCAGAAAAAGGAATGAAAGTGGGCAGAATATTTTTGTATGGTGGATCAAGTAGTCAGGCACAGATGGTTATTCATACAAAATATCAAAACCAAAATATCGTCAAACCAAAATGTCATGTACAAATACTGTGACCTCAAGAATATCACTATCAAGAATATCAATTTCAAGATACGTAATATTGAGTTTGAAAATATTTACATCATTAATATAGTTTACAAAAATATAAGTCCAGATTTGGATATCGGGTGGAAAGTCACCTGACAGTCTTTCGGAGGCTTTCCGCCCAACATTCAGGGTTTCCTTTTGACCGCCGTATTATGAGGACGGCAGTCAGAGGGATACCTGAGGGGTGATTCCACACTCTTTCGATGGGCTCACCATAAGAAGAGGAGTTGAATTGTTATCCCTTGAATGACGGCGAAGTCAACCTTGGCTCCGCCGTCAAGATTACAATGTCGGTTTCTGACAACCATTCCATGTCAGCCTTTCTGATAAGGAAAGGCTGTCGGAAACTGACTTTGGGTGCCTCTAGCAGGGCCCCCTTGACCCCTGGTCCTCTGCTATGTAACTTGAGGGGCACCCAATGTGCCCCCCTAAACTTGTTGCAATGTGTGGCCACGCAGTGCAGGGTTGTTCTCAAACATCCATTTTTCAGTGGAAGCTGGTGGTGTGGGCCATTTCTACCCGTCACACAAGCTTCCATTGAAAAATGGATGTTTTGCAGTTGCATCGTAATCCTGAAGTCGGAACGGTCGACCTAAGGTCTGACGCTTCCAAACCGGATGGTGTCAGGTGGATGTACGTCTGCTCGACATCGTAATGAGGCCCATAGTTGTTCATAATATTATTTTTTAATTTTTGTTATGTATTTTGGTATATATTTTAAATGTATATGATGTAAATCTTTTGTGTAATTATTGTTTATGCTTTTAATATAGGTGTTAAAGTTTTAGTAGTTATTACATTAAATTAAATTAAATTAATTTCTGTGATTTTTAGTCCCGTAATGGATTGTGGGTTTATAGGGGTACACGATGAGAAGTAATTTAATTATAATTAATTAATAATTAGTTTGTAAGTAATATTAATTATTAAATGTTTAATTAATTATGTTATTTGTGCATTTTTTTATTTTACATTTTAGGTGCAGGTTGTGGGGTTCATAGGGGTACAGGGTGGGAAGTAAATTAATTATAATGAATTAATAAATAATTTTGAGTTAATATGAATTATTTAATTGATAATTATGTTAATCATTCAATTAATTTTGCTTGTTACATTTTAGGTGTGTGTTATGCGTTTTTTAACCATATTTTGTGGGAAGTAAACTAATTAAAATTAAGTAATTACTTTTAGATTATGATAATTACTTAATTTGATAAATATGTTGATAGTGTAAATAGATATATATTTAAATTAAGCTTTAAGTGCTGGTTGTGAGTTTTGTAGCGGTATAGAGTGGGAAGAAACTAAATTAGAATTATTTAATTAATATATTTAGGTTAATAAATGATTTGTAAATAATAATATTTATTTAAATGAAAAATAATTATGTAAATTGTGTAACATATTACACTATTTTAGGGTGTGTGTTGTAGTTTTTGGATGTGTAAATGGTGTGTAGGTAACTAATCATACTAAATAATAAATAAAGTTAATGTATAATAATTATAGAAATGAAAAATAATGATGTTAAATATGTACATAAAATATTTTTAGAATATATATTTGGTGTGAGTTGTTGAAGCTATAGGAGTAAATGGTGGGAATTTAATTGGATATTATTAATTTATTATTACTTAATTGTTAATAATAAATGGATAATGGAGATTTAATTATGAACATTTTCATAATAATTATTTAATGTATATGTATGGTGTGAATTCTTTTATATGAAAGGATAAATGGTGGGGTGGTAATTACCTATAATTGATTAGGAATACATTTTTATGATTAATATTTAAACTAATATTTAATTAAGTAGCATGTGTAATAAGTGTTTCATATAACATTTTTAGATATGTGACTTAAATTATAATAAATTCAAATATAGGTAATTAGTTTATAAAAATGATGGCACTCATTACGATGCTGGTCGGACGAGCATCCGACCGACATCATTTAGTGATTGGGACTGCCCGACAAGTAGGTGGCGGTTTCGACCTCCAAATTATGATCAGACCACCGTGTATGCCTTTGTGCATTGAGGCTTGTGCTGCAGCCCAGAAAAAGGTCACAGCACAAGCTTCGATGCAAAAGGGCATGTTTGGTAACATCCCTGAACAGTGTTCCATGCAACATGTGGTGCCTGCACAAGGTGCATGGATGTTTCAGGGGGCCCAATAGCGGAGGCCCAGGGGGGATGGGGACCCTGCTAGGGGCCCCAAAGTCTCTTTCCAACAGCCTTTCTTTGGCAGTGGTACCACCATTGAAAGGCTGTTGGAAAGGAGCATCGCTATCCCTACATCGGTGCCAGAGAAGGCACCGCCCCAATTGTAGTTTATTACGCCCCAACCGACGGTCCGTCAGAAGTGTCGGTGGTCCCTAAACCCACTGCCTAAGACTGCCCGCATCATAATGCGGAGGTCGGACCGCGGCACCAGATGTCTGATGGACCAACACTGAGAGGCCATCGGTGACACTCTGTCCAACATCGTAATCGGGACCTCTGTTATTTATTATTGTATGTGTTAATTGGATTGTGTTTTTTAACCGTAATTAATATTTTACTTATTAGTTGTTATTATGTTCAGAATATATTTTTGTATTTTAATTAAAATAAGATTTGTAGTTATTTATGATGTGTATTTAGCATTGTAATAATTATTTATTTTATTTAATTTTTTTAATAATTTTTTTTTTTACATATTTATATTTGTTATTGATTACTATATTTTTTAAATTAATTTGGTATGTTGAAGAGAGTTTGTTAGTTTTTAATGTTGCAGTGACTGTAGTGGGGAATAGTACATTTTATTCATCCGCAATCTAACACTTTCCTTACTATTCCGCTTGCTGGAGTGCTAATAGTAAATGTTACTCCGCCGCAATCCTACACTTTCCCTACTTTTCCACTTGCTCAAGTCAATAGATTATATTTTACCCCTCTTTTTTCCCTATTGTTGCACCGAGTGTTGCGGAAATAGTAAAATGTATCCCACTGTAATTGAATAAGTACTCGATTGTTGCAGTGACTGTAGTGAGAATAGTACATTTTTCCCATGTGTGATATAACAGTTTTTCTACTGTTGCGTTGTGTGAAGTGGGAGTAGGAAATGTTATCCATCCTCCTCTCAACAATATGGCTATTTTTGTGTAAATTGTAGTGGGAATAATATGTGTTTTAAATATAACATTTTAAAATGTATTTTATATTTTTCCAATTTCCATTAATATGGCCCTGATTGTGATGTCAGTTGAAATTGCCTCCGACCGACATCACCGGGATTCGGGGACAACCGACCTCCGGTCAACTGTCCTAACGGCACTATTACACTGCGACCGCACATGGTACGACTGCATACTCCCATTTTTCTATGGGAGCTTGTGCTGTGGCTGTAAATCGGCCATAGCAGAAGCTCCCATAGAGAAAAGGGAGATTCTGTTAATCCCTGCACCGTGTGGCAGGCACCTCAAGCTACGTAACAGGGGTGTCCCCTGTGCCCCCAACAAGAGTCCGCAGGGAAAAGGGGGCCCTGCTAGGGCCCCAAAATCACCATCTGACTGGCTTTCCATGTCAGAAAGCCTGACATGGAAATCCTGTTGGAAACCAACATCATAATCACGACGGTGGAAACGCTGTCGTATAGGGATTACGTGCCGGTTCTGACTGGTCGACGGGCTTCTTGAGCCTGTGGAAGCCAGCCGAAATGACCGGCCAGTATCAATTCCATCCGCCAAGATTAAAATTAGGCAGTCGGAATTGAAACTGTTGATGTCGGTCTGAATGCCTCCGGAGGTTTTCCTAATGATATCAAAATAAGGCCCAATGTTTTTGTTTCTTTAAAATTATAATATTTATAATTATTAACGTTTTTGATGTGTCAAATATTTTTAGCAAATTGTAAGTTATTTATGGTGCTTACTTTTTATTTAAATAAAATGTGCTTGTTTTTAAAATATTTCATGTTCTATATATATATATATAATATTTATTTGTTATATTATGACATTATTTTAAAAATTCTGAAATTGTAATATAAATTACAATTATTTGTATAATAATAGTTGTTTAACTAGATATATGTAAATATATATTAATATACATTTGTGTTTAACATTTTTAAAATAAGTTTGTTATATTTGTTTAAATATGTATTAAATCTATTTTATTTTGATTAAATTAATGTTCCTGTTTAATATATTTTAAATTTACATATTTAAAAAATTATATTTATTACAATGATATTTATGACAATGATATATTTCTTTTCAATATATTTGTACTTACCATTATAAGTATAAGATGACAATATTTTTGACAACAATATTTTTGTCACAATATTTTGATATGGCAATATTTTCAGATGCAATACTTTGTCAGTCAACCGTATAGATGTACTCTTTGGATGTGATGATGTCATGTTGCAGTCTTGTATTACAAGCCAATCAACGGATTAAGCTCTCAAACCAGGCATGAGCTTTTGTGTTTCCATTCACACCTGCAGGGGCAAACCTTTCAGACACCTTTTTTACCTGATCATGTAGCAGATGAAACAAAGGGATAACTTGGCCCGTCTTAATGTCCCCGATGTTAACATCCCATGTGAAAATCTCAAAAGGGATTAGCATCTGCGTCAAGCATTTGAGTAGCCCCATTTGTCGGCATTCATGGCCATAGCTTTCCCAACTGCATCCCCTCCTCTTAGAATGACATAGTCATTTGTCTGTTTGTACTGCTCAAACAGATGTTGCAACAAGTAATAGGTCAACCTCCTTTTCAGTGCTTTAACTGGTGCCCTATAACTATACTGAATAATCTGCAATTGCTTCCGGCCTTTAAAAGAATGTCTGAAATTAGTGCAGATTCTTCTGCAGGCCGTCAGTATTTTGCTGACTATGTCTTCTTTTTGAGAAAGTCGTACACCACCAGATTGATGTAATGGACCAAACACAGGATATTGAAATGGCTTTCATCTGGCATGGCCTTGACTATGTTATTTTCATTGTCTGTGGCAACAAATCTAATTCTGAGACCTCTGGGTCACAGCCATTCATACACCTTGCTGTTAAATTCATCCAAGATGTTTACAGCTGTATGTGATTTCTCCATGGTGAACATGGCCACTGTTGCATGCCGCTGAATGCTCTTCAAACTTTCTTCATGGCCAAGATCTGCAGATATCTTTTGCTTTACCCTGCAAAAGAGATCCAGTGTGCAATAATGCATATGTAATCAGTTGCCTGATGTTAGATTTGGGGGTCTCTAGTTGGCACAGGTAGGTACTTGTGAAAAATAGGGACCCTTGCCTCTAGTCAGGGTAAGGGGGTATACTCCCAAAATAACCCCTGCTCACCCCCTTGGTAGCTTGGCACGAGCAGACAGGCTTATCTCAGAGGCAGTGTGTAAAGCATTTGTGACCACATACAGTAATCCAGTGACAACACTACAAATGGACACCACACAGGTTTTATATAAAAAATAAGTATACTTTATATAGATTTACCACAAGACCATAAACGACAAAAATACACAATACTATGACTTTAAGATGGTAGTTTTTAGCTTAGTTCAGTTCAGTTCTTAAGATGCGACACTTTGCGTCAATGTACCTTACGATGCGTTGCGCTTCCATGACAAGCAATGTCGCAACGATGGAAATGCGGCAAAGTTCTGGTGCATAGAAATAAAGACGTGAAGACCTTCCAGATGCGGCACTCTTCTCCGGGGATGCGAGAAGTTCTTGGTTCGATGCGTGGACTGCAGCGGCGACACCCTTGTTCAGAAGTGCGACGGCAACAGCTTCAGCTGCGACACTCTTCTCCCAGTTTGCGTGAAGCTTCCGCACAATGCGACAACTACAGCGGCGACATCCTTGTTCAGAAAAGCGATGGCAGCAGCTCCGACGGCGGCGCGCTTCTCTTGGGATGCGAGGTGCTTTCCTTGATGCGGTGCAATGCGACAGTTCCAGCGGCGACACCCTTGTTCAGATGTGCGACGGCAGCAACAGCGACGGCGACACGCTTCTTCCTCATTGCGAGACCCTTCTCTCGATGCGGTGCAGTGCGACAACTCCAGTGGCTACACCCTTGTTCAGAAGTGCGATGGCAAGCAGCAGCGACGGCGACACGCTTCCTCTTCATTGCGAGATGCTTCTCTCGATGTGGTGCAGTGCGACAACTCCAGCGGCGCCACCCTTGTTCAGAAGTGCGACGGCAGCAGCAGCGACGGTGACACGCTTCGGCTTCGTTGAGTCGAGCTTCCAGCTCCTTGCGACACGCAGTCCCTCAGAAGGCCCAAAACAGCAGCAGGCACTTCCAAATAACTCTGGGGAGCTGGGGGTTGAAGTCTGTTGTCCCTGAGACTTCAGCAGGAGGCAAGCTCTGTTCCAAGCCCTTGGAGATCCTTACAAGTTGAAATAAGCACACAAAGTCTCTTCTCCTTCCTTTGGCAGTCAGGCAAACCACTGCAGGCCAATCCCCAAAGCAGCACTTCAGCTTAGGGATAGTCTCTCCTCGGTTTCTTCAGGTTCCGCTCCTCAGTAAAGGTTTGTTCTTGTTCCAAAAGTGATCTAATTTCTTGGGATCAGGGTCTCAATATTTATACCCCAAAATCCGTTGCCCTCTGAGGGCAGAGGGGCCTTTGCCCAGTCCTAACCAGTTCTGGAGCACTCTGTTGACATGACTCCTTCTTTCCTCTCACAGTGCAGGGCAGAAACATCAGACGTCCCACAGGAGGTGGAGCCAGCATTGTGGAGGGAAAGCACAGCCCTGGAGCACTTTGTTGACATGATTCCTTCTCTTCTTTCACAGTGCAGGGCAGAGACATCAAATGCACCACAGGGGGTGGGGCCAGCACTGTGGGGGGCAGGCACAGTCCTATTCAGGTCCCAGGTGCAACTCTTCCCTCCCATCTAGATGCAGATCTCTCTATTCACCACTGGGCGGACTCACCCTGTCTCCTGGAATCCCCCAGCCCTGTCACTCAAACTCCAGACAAGGAATACACAACCTAGCAGAGGCAGGTTTGGAACGTTAGACAAGAAAATACCTACTTTCTAAAAGTGGTATTTTCAAACACAGAATGTTAAAACCAACTTCACTAAAAGATGCATTTTATCATTCTGAGTTCAGGCATACTGAACTCGAATTTCTACCATGTTCTCTGAGTCAGTTAAGATTATAAACATGTAATAATCTAACAGCCCATTCTGGCCTATGGAGAACAAGTAGCCTTGCAATAGTGAAAAACGAAAATGGCTGTAATTCACTATTAGTACATGCTACACACATCAGGGCATGTCCTACCTTATACTTACAATGCACCCTGCCCTTGGGCCCACCATAGGGGTGTCTGATATAAAGAAAAGGGAAGGTTTAGGGACTGGCAAGTGGGTGCACTTGCCTAGTCAGCATGACAGTACCAGACTGCATGCAGGCTCTGCAATGGCAGACCTTAGACACATTTTACGGGGCTGCTTCTGTAGGTGGCACAACCAGTGCTGCAAGCCCACCAGCATCATTTGGATTTACAAGCCCTGGGCACACTCAGTGCACTATACTAGGGTCTGACAAGTAAACCAAATCAGTCAATCATGGAAACACTAATCAGTACATTCATTTACAGTAGGGAGCACTTGCACTGTGGCACTGGACAGCAGTGGCACAGTGCCCAAAGCATCTAACACCAGCAAAAACACATGAGGCAACAGCAAAAAAACGGAAGGGAGACCCACACCAATGGTGCCAGGTCTAGCACGTGTCCCCTCCAGCTGAAATGTGGGGAGAACTACCCTACCTCCTGGAAGTTCTCATCACTAAGGCGGAAAAATCTGGACAGACCATCAGCGTTGGCGTGTTCCGTACCAGGGCGGTGTTCCACCGTAAAGTCCATACCCTGTAGGGAAATAGACCACCTCAATAGCTTTGGATTCTCACCCCTCATCTGCATTAACCATCTGAGGGGCCTGTGGTCTGTCTGAACCCAAAAGTGAGTCCCAAACAGGTATGGTCTCAACTTCTTCAGTGCCCAGACCACAGCAAATGCCTCACGCTCAATAGCACTCCACCTCTGTTACTATGGAAGTAGCCTCCTACTGATCAAGGCTACAGGTTGATCTAGGTCCTCCTCATTCATCTGTGACAAAACAGCCCCCACACCAATCTCTGACGCATCTGTCTGAATGATAAACTCTTTGGAGTAGTTGGGTGCCAGGAGCACGGGCACCGTGTACATGGCAGCTTTCAGGGCCTCAAAAGCTTTCTGACAGGTGTCAGTCCAAATCACTTTCTTGGGCTGCTTCCTGGAAGTCAGCTCTGTCAAGGGTGCAACAATGTTGCCATACCCCTTGACAAACCTCCTGTAGTACCCTGTGAGTCCTAAAAGGGCTCTCACCTCTGTCTGGGTTTTGGGGGGTTACCAAGCCTGGATGGTTTCAATCTTGGGCTGTAGGGGCTCCACCTGGCCGCTCCCAACTTAGTTTCCCAAGTACACCACGGAACACTGCCCATCTGGCACTTACTCGCCTTGATCGTGAGGCCTGCCTTCCGCAGCGCCGACAACACTTCCCAGAGGTGGTGCAGATGTTCTTCCCAACTGGTGCTGAACACTGCGATGTCATTCAGGTAGGCGGCACTGAACTCATCCAGTCCAACCAACACCTGGTTGACCAACCTCTGAAAGGTGGCAGGGGCATTCTTCATCCCAAAGGGCATAACCCGGAACTGGAAATGCCCATCTGGTGTGGAGAATGCTGACCTCTCCTTTGCCCAATCAGTCAAGGCGATCTGCCAGTACCCAGACGTTAAATCAAACGTGCTGAGGTACCGTGCAGCCCCTAGCCGATCAATGAGCTCATCAGCTCTGGGGATGGGGTGCGTGTCCGTCTGTGTGACTGAATTGAGCCCTCGGTAGTCCACACAGAACCGGAGTTCGAGTGTGGCACCCGGCGCTGCAGCCTTTGGGACCAAGACCACTGGGCTGGCCCAAGGACTGCTAGAGGGCTCAATCACCCCTAGCGCAAGCATCTTTGAGACCTCCTCTTTGATGCAAGCCCTCACCCTGTCAGTTACCCTGTAAGTTTTGTGCTTCACAGGTAAGCTGTTTCCTGTATCCACATCATGGACACACCAATCTGTGATACCAGGAACCAAGGAGAACAGGTCAGAAAACTGTCCCAGCAACTGGCAGCAGTCATTCTGTTGCTCAGGGGTCAGTGTGGAAGAGAGGTTAACACCATCCACTGACCCATCTTGCTCTGTTGCAGACAGGAGATCAGGAAGAGGCTCAGTCTCCTCCTCCATTCCAGCATCTGTTGCTAAGAGCATGCCCACTTTGGACCTCTCCAAACGGGGCTTAAGGCGGTTGACATGCAAGACCGCAAGTCCACCAAGTAGGTAACTGGACTCTTGCGCTCCACAACCTCAAACGGTCCGGTCAACTTATCTTGGAGCGCGCAGGGCTCCACTGGGGCCATGACCCACACTTTCTGACCAGGCTGAAGCTCTACCAGAGTGGCATTCTGGTCATACCATCGCTTCATCTCCTCCTGGCTGGCTTCCAGATTCGCCTCAGCGAGTTGTCTGAAATGCCTAGTCTGGTTCCTGAAGGCCAGCATGTAGCTAAATACATCCTGGGGAGGTTTCCTGGGAGATTGCTCCCAGCCTTCCTTGACCAGACTCAGAGGTCCTCTGACTGGGTGTCCATAGAGAAGCTCAAAGTGACTGAACCCTAGAGATTTCTGTGGCACCTCACGGTAGGCAAAGAGTAGGCATGGTAAGAGGACGTCCCACTTACGCCTCATGGGTTCCTCAAGACCCATTATCATGCCTTTCAAGGTTCGGTTAAACCTTTCAACCAACCCGTTTTCTTGGGGTGGTAAGGAGTGGTGAACTTGTAAGTTACCCCACACTCCTGCCACAGGGACTTCATATACTTAGAGATCAAGTTGGTTCCCCAGTTAGACACTACCTCGCGAGGGAATCCCATTTTGGAGAAAATTCCCATCAGTGCTCGTCCTGCCACGGGCGCCATCACTGTCCTCAGAGGTATGGCTTCCGAGTACCGGGTGGCATGGTCCACCAAGACCAGGATGAACCTGTTGCCCATGGCTGTCTTGGCCCCACAATGTCAATCCCCACCCGTTCAAAGGGGGTACTGACCACAGGGAATGGCTGGAGAGGAGCCTTCTGCTTCCTCCCACTCTTTCCACTTGCCTGGCAAGTCCGATAGGTCTTGCAATGGGTGTCTGAATGCTTGTGCATTTGGGGCCAATGAAAGTGGGTGACAAGCCTTTCAAAGGTCTTGTCCTGCCCCAAATGTCCTGCTAACGGCACATCATGAGCCTGCCCCAGTAGGAAGGCTCTGAAACTCTGGGGTACCACCAGCACACGGGCTGACCCAGGTTCAGCAACCTTAGGCTCACTATACAGGAGACCATTCTCCCAGTAAATCCAATGCGATCCTGACTGATCACCTGCTGCCTGGCTTGCAGCCTGTCACCGCAAGCCCGCAAGAGAAGGGCATTCTCTCTGCTCCCTGCAGAATTCTTCCCTGGAGGGGCCTCCTTCTTGCTGCCAATGGGTCAGCTCAGGCAGGTCCCCCAGTTCAGCTACTTGCTCCCCGGTAGGTTCCAGGGCATCCCCCTCCGGGTCTACCTCCTCCTGGGCCGTGGGAACCTCTGGGGCCAGTTTCCCGTGCCCCGGCCTCTTCTCTCTAAGGCAGATTCCTGGGCCTCCCTCTCAGGCTCCAGGTCCTCTTGAGCACCCCTATTGGCTGCCATTAACCGGGTGGTCACACACACCCAGTCAGGCAGACCCAACATCTCCAGGTGAATACTCTTCTCCACCTTTCCCCAAGGTGAGCTCTCCAAATCGTTCCCCAACAAACAGTCAACAGGCATGGCGGGCCTCACAGCTACCTGAAGAGAACCAGAAACTCCCTCACTCAAAGGGAACCAGAGCCATTGGACAATGGCTCTCTGTGTTGTCGGCGGCAACAACTCGGCAAAATGCATGAGGGACAATCTGCTCTTGAGACACCAGGTGACACTTGACAGCTGTCACACTGGCTCTTGTATCTCTAAGAGCCTCCACCTTGTGGCCATTGATGGTCATCCACTGCCCATATTTCTTGTTGTTCCTCGGCAGTTGGGTCCCTGGGACCACCTCACAGACTCCTAAAGGGACATATCTGCAGGACCCCACCCACCTTGGACATTAATCTCCTCCCCAAAGGCTACACTAACCGTCTGCCGGGGCAGAGCACCAGTGGATGCTGTCTTTCCAAATAGGCGGCACCTGGGATCATTCGCCTTATGACCCAGGTCCCCACATTTGTAACATTTCAGGGGCCCCTGTGAAACAGGACTACCTGTCGGGACCCCCTGCCTTTTCTCAGGGGGAGGCTGGGAACTTTTCCCTTGGTTCCCTTGGGGACTTCTTTGGGGCCCTTTACGGAACTCCTTCTGTTTACCTTTGTTCCCCCCACTCTTCTGCTGGGGACCCTGCCCACATTTGGCTGAGTCTCCCATGTGACCCATGTGGACCCTGGTGCTAACCCAGCGGTCCGCCTCCTCAGCAGGCTTGCTAGGGTTAGTCAGCTTGCTATCTATCAGATGCTGGCGCAGCTCTGGAAAACAATTATCAGACAAGTGCTCCCATGCAATCAAATCAAAGAGACCTTGAAAATCATTAACCTTGCTGCCCTTCACCCAACCATCCAATGCTCTGCAAAAGATAGTGACATATTCTAACCAGGTACTGTTTTCTAACTTCTTGCATTTCCTGAACCTCTGTCTTTAGAGTTCAGGGGTCAAACCATACATAGATATTAATGCATCCTTCATGTGGCTGTATGAATTGTGGACTTCAGAAGGAAAGTCTAACAGTGTGTCCTGCCCCTCACTAAGGAACCTTCCCCACAACCCCCCTCCCCAAATTCTCTCAGGGACCCGGTGGGAAGACATTGCTACCTCATAGGCTCTGAACCACTACCCAATATCATCATTTTTATAAAATTCTTTCACCACATCTTTGGGAATGTACACTCTAGCTTCCACATGCACTAATGGTATGCTGCCACCAGAGGGAGTAACCTCTAAACTCTTGGTTTTAAACTCCAACTCCCTCAAAACCTTTTCATGCTCAAACTGTAACCTTTTTCCTATATGTCTAATCTCCTATTGTCTAACTCCAGTTGCCAGTTCACCTTGAACTTGGTCATCTCCATTTCATGCTTCCTAGATCTCTCGCTGTCCTCCAACTCCTCTGGAGACAGACTCTTGCCAGAAGCACTGCTACCTGCGGGGGAAGGTACTTTCCTTCCTCCTTGGCCCACTGGCCCTTCCAGCTGTACATCTGCATGGTCATCCCCTCCTCAATTTCAGGGGTTTTCCTTGCTTCAACCCAGGCCCTCAGCGCCTTGTAGAATTCTTCTTTCACTCTGAATCCAGAGGTGGAAACATTGAATTTCTTGCAGAAGTACTTCAGATGCCTTACTTTGTAGCTTTCTAGTTTCTCTTCTTCCCAATCACAATCCATAGAGGCTATGGATTCTGTATCTCCCATGACAACTGAATCTGGCATCTTTCAAAAATAGAAAATCCAAAAAGGAATCTACCAAAAAGTATGTGGTTGCGTTGTGGTCTGCACTCACTAAGTAGTGTTCACCAATCACTGTACATAAGTCACAAATGCAAGTCCAGAATCCTCACCGCTGACCACCAATGTTAGATTTGGGGGTCTCTAGTTGGCACAGGTAGGTACTTGTGACAAATAGGGACCCTTGCCTCTAGTCAGGGTAAGGGGGTACACTCCCAAAATAACCCCTACTCACCCCCTTGGTAGCTTGGCACGAGCAGACAGGCTTATCTCAGAGGCAGTGTGTAAAGCATTTGTGACCACATACAGTAATCCAGTGACAACACTACAAATGGACACCACACAGGTTTTATATCAAAAATAAGTATACTTTATCTAGATTTACCACAAGACCATAAACGACAAAAATACACAATGCTATTACTTTAAGATGGTAGTTTTTAGCTTAGTTCAGTTCAGTTCTTAAGATGCAACACTTTGCGTCAATGTACCTTACGATGCGTTGCGCTTCCACGACAAGCAATGTTGCAGCGATGGAAATGCGGCAATGTTCTGGTGCAAAGAAATAAAGACGTGAAGATCTTTCAGATGCAGCATGCTTCTCCGGGGATGCGGGAAGTTCTCGGTTCGATGCGTGGACTGCAGCGGCGACACCCTTGTTCAGAAGTGCGACGGCAACAGCTTCAGCTGCGACACTCTTCTCCCAGTTTGCGCGAAGCTTCCGCACAATGCGACAACTACAGCGGCGACATCCTTGTTCAGAAATGCGATGGCAGCAACTCCGACGGCGGCGCGCTTCTCTTGGGATGCAAGGCGCTTTCCTCGATGCGGTGCAATGCGACAGTTCCAGCGGCGACACCCTTGTTCAGAAATGCAACGGCAGCAACCGCGACACGCTTCTTCCTCGTTGCGAGACCCTTCTCTCGATATGGTGCAGTGCGACAACTCCAGCGGCAACACCCTTGTTCAGAAGTGCGACGGCAGGTAGCAGCGACGGCGATACGCTTCGGCTTAGTTGAATCGCGCTTCCAGCTCCTTGCGACACGCAGTCCCTCAGAAGGCCCAAAACAGCAGCAGGCACTTCTAAATAACTCTGGGGAGCTAGGGGTTGAAGTCTGTTGTCCCTGAGACTTCAGCAGGAGGCAAGCTCTGTTCCAAGCCCTTGGAGATCCTTACAAGTTGAAATAAGCACACAAAGTCTCTTCTCCTTCCTTTGGCAGTCAGGCAAACCACTGCAGGCCAATCCCCCAAGTAGCACTTCAGCTAAGGGATAGTCTCTCCTCAGTTTCTTCAGGTTCCGCTCCTCAGTAAAGGTTTCTTCTTGTTCCAAAAGTGATCTAATTTCTTGGGATCAGGGTCCCAATATTTATACCCCAAAATCCTTTGTCCTCTGAGGGCAGAGGGACGGTGCCCAGTCCAAAACAGTTCGTAAGCACTCTGTTGACATGACTCCTTCTTTCCTTTCACAGTGCAGGGCAGAGACATCAGACGCCCCACAGGAGGTGGAACCAGCATTGTGGAGGGAAAGCACAGCCCTGGAGCACATTGTTGACATGATTCCTTGTCTTCTTTCACAGTGCAGGGCAGAGACATCAGACGCACCACAGGGGGTGGGGCCAGCACTGTGGGGGGCAGGCACAGTCCTATTCAGGTCCCAGGTGCAACTCCTCCCTCCCATCTAGATGCAGATCTATCTATTCACCACTGGGTGGACTCACCCTGTCTCCTAGAATCCCCCAGCCCTGTCACTCAAACTCCAGACAAGGAATACACAACCTAGCAGAGGCAGGCTTGGAAAGTTAGACAAGAAAATACCTACTTTCTAAAAGTGGTATTTTCAAACACAGAATGTTAAAACCAACTTCACTAAAAGATGCAATTTATCATTCTGAGTTCAGGCATACTAAACTCGACTTTCTACCATGTTCTCTGAGTCAGTTAATATTATAAAGATGTAATAATCTAACAGCCCATTCTGGCCTATGGACAACAAGTAGCCTTGCAATAGTGAAAAACGAAAATGGCTGTAATTCATTATTAGGACATACCACACACATCAAGGCATGTCCTACCTTATACTTACAATGCACCTTGCCCTTGGGCCTACCATAGGGGTGTCTGATATGAAGAAAAGGGAAGGTTTAGGGACTGGCAAGTGGGTGCACTTGCCTAGTCAGCATGACAGTACCAGACTGCACGCAGGCTCTGCAATGGCAGACCTTAGACACATTTTACAAGGCTGCTTCTGTGGGTGGCACAACAATTAGTGCTGCAAGACCACGAGCAGCATTTGGATTTACAAGCCCATGGCATACTCAGTGCACTATACTAGGGTCTGACAAGTAATCCAAATCAGTCAATCATGGAATCACTAATCAATACATTCATTTACAGTAGGGAGCACTTTCACTGTGGCACTGGACAGCAGTGGCATAGTGCCCAAAGCATCTAACACCAGCAAAAACACATGAGGCAACAGCAAAAAAATGGAAGGGAGACCCACGACAATGGTGCCAGGTCTAACACCTGACAACTGGTCCACATGTCTGTCATCAGGTGGACAGTGTGAACAACACTTTGCTGTAAAGCTTGTCCAGCCAACTGCAGCACTTCATGATGCAGCAGTGGAACAGCAACTCTGGCAAAATAGGTCCGACATGTTACCTTTCATTTGAGCCAGATGGCTGCCACAAATGTTCAAGAATCCCACTCCTTCCACAAAAGAAAAAAGAGGAGGTCCAGGGCTAACATTTGTGCCTGCTTCCTATTGTACAATTGTGAGGCTCAGTGGTTCCGCTCATAGGGCTCCTGCTGCCTAAACATGCCTGTAATAGTAGTCTGGATTTTCTTCTTTTCTGGGGTCACTGACACAGGCATCTTTCAAGAATTTGATGGTGGTGGTGGTGGAATCAACGTGCGTTGTGGTGAGGCAGTCACTGTATGCTGCTGTGTCTCTGTCTCACTCTCTCTGAGTCTTATGCAATTGTGAAGTTGCAGCGGTAGAGGATGCTGCTGGCTCACTGCTGGGGACATGGCTGCTTTCGGTGAAGATTTCACCCTCGTCTTCCTCATCATCGCCTCCCACCATGATTGGACTTGTATCTGATGGTCTCTGGCTCTCCTCACCACCATGACAACGTTCAGCAATTTTCTTAAAGTTCTCCTCCCACTTGATTGTGTGGTGTTTTTTCATAAGGGGTATTTGTACTCCAGTACCATAATGTGCCATAGGGTTACCTTGAGGAACATTTGTGTTGCAAATGCTGCATATTGCAATGTGCTACCCCTCTTTGTTAACCGTAAAAAAAATTCCAAACTGCATAGAAGTGCTTTTTAACTCTGCTACTGCCACTGCCTCAAGAAGAACTGGAGGTAGGTGGGCGTGTCGTCAATTGCCAGTCTGCAGTGAATGCTTCTCCTGATATAGTGGTTGGTGTAGGTCTCAGCTGGGCCTCTGCAAATATGGAAGCTGGCGGTGCTGAATGTGCCACATACTTCAGAGCAGGTTGACTAGCAATGTCCGACTCCTCTAAGTCTTCTTTCACAATTACTGCCTCGTCGTGTTCATCCTCCTCATCATCCCCTTCCATAAGATCAAGTCTTTTGGGAACTTTTCTTCTTTTCTTGCCTCTCCTGTTTTCTCCTTGACTCTGCCGGGGTCAACTCCATGTCCCTATCATCTTCATGAGAAGAGGTGCTTTGAGAAGATGGTTGAATAGTACCCTTCGTTTTGCTTGCTGGAGATATGGGAAACAATGATTCTAAAAGAAGAGAATCTTGCTTAGAAGGAAGCTCAACCTCATGGTCTGATACAACATCAGGAAAATGTGCTATTGCTGGCTGCGGGCTGCTGTTCATATTGCTCTGTTTCCTGAAACAATTGCGTACTACTTTGCAAATGGGACATTTCCAATTCAAAGTTACTACTCATTGGTGCTGACTTGATGGCAGTGGCTTCCTCACTGACAGACATCGTTCTGGCTTAGGTTGGTGTGATGCTGTTGATGCAGGAGTGCTGCTCTCAGCTTGCTCCCTAGAAGTTGGTGCAGCAGGCACATGACATGGTGGTCCAACAAAGATTGGGGCGACATGCCACTTGTGGGAAGCTGCTTCTTCTCACTGACCATTTTCTTTGAAGCATCTGTCTTTGGGGCCATCTTAAAGCTCTCAGTTGGCAGTTGTACCAAGCTACACAAGATGGAGAAATTGGACCGACGTGTGACTGCACTGGCTTTCTGTTTGGCAGTACGTGGCATTGTTTGCAGTTTGAATTAGTACAGGCAACAGCAATATTAGTGTGGTTGTTTTGTTAACTTAGGTAACCACTTTAAAATCAAACCACACCACCATTCCATAATTGCCCCTCAGAATAAAGGAGAAACCTGTGCCACTCAGGGAACTGAATGGGTAAATGGAATAGCAATTGTTTAAAAAATGCGGGTTAGTGTGCGCATTTGGCAGACAATGTGGTCTAGTGGGTAATGGAATAATCATCATTGTTACACAAATGAATGATGCTAATATCTACTCTAAAGTGCCCCTACAGGCAGGGTGTCCAGGTGGAAATTGAATTACTATATACCTTAAAAACCAAAATGTTGTTGCGTGGCTGTGCACCTATGGTAAATAGATGAATGGATGGATGGATGACGAATCGACCGAGGCAAAACAAGAAAAATTAATTTAGAATAAAGTTTTTTAATTAAAAACGAAATTAAAATTAAAAAATAAATTACAAATACTAAAATAAACAAATAAATATAAAAGAATAACAATAAGTGAAATTATCCTCAAGCATGTTATTAAACTGATATCTCATCCTCACAACAGCCAGCAAAGAGGCATTGACACAACTAAGAACATGCCTATGACAAAAGCACACTGGCCACCTACACAAAATGGCCACCAGTCGCATGGTCAAACAACAACAATGAGGAGGCATGAAAAACAAATAACACATACAGGTCTATGGACACTGATTATATAAAACAAATGGCCCTGGCCCCATGGCATGGGGAACAAAGACAAATCGTGGCCTATGGCAATGACACTCACTCACTGGCCAGACAAAGAGAGGAGACATGGCAGTTGGTAACATAGTAGAAAACAGCATTAATTCAACAATGCCAAAAACAAAATCTAAGTGGGCTAAAATAAATTATAACAACACTCATCCTCAAAAGGCTTCAAACATATTACCCCACCTATACACTGTTTGCAGAAAAGGAAATGTGAAACACCCCAAAAAAACACATTTTATAATTTAATCCAGTGCCATCCATAGTCTAAATGATGTTTTAATTCAACAGACATCACTGAAACAGTTATATCATGCACCTATGCCTAATACTGGGCCTACTGGCTGGAAGACCCATTGGCAGACTAGGCCACATACTGAATTAAATGAATGATGCAAATTTATCAAAAAACATGAAGAAAATGTATTAAATTGTGCTACATATTTCCTGTCCCCCTGGCTGGTTGAACAACAAGGACTGGGCGCACAGGAGATTCTCGAGGGAGGCCCTGTTGGCTTTAAATCCACTAGTTAACAGGCATACTTGCTCCAAATCTTGCCCGGCTGACTCTGATCATTTAGGGGATACCTGCCAAGCATTTAATATGACATTTATTTATCTGGATACTCATGAGGTGGTGTTGGCATCTGCTCCCTTGGATTTGGGTTTGACAGGCATTTTCCTCAACTCCGGTATTAACAATAAATGTGCATTGATCAATGCCAGGTCTTTAGTTAAGCATCATCTTGAAGTCGCTGAATTAGTTGATACATATCAGATAGATATAATTTTTGTGACAGAAACCGGGGCTGACCACAGTAGTCCTACCTGTTTACACTATCCACTGGCAGGACTGAGAGGATAAAAAAGGAGAGGAGCTTTTGGTTTTCCTAAATGTTCACTTCCCCCCCAACTTGAAGTATGAAGGCTTGATATTTAAATTGGAGCTTACCAAAACTCAGTCACTCAATGGACTCCTGTTGTATTGGCCACCGGGACCTAGAGCCCACTTTCTTGATGCCATTGGTCCTCTTCTGGAGACTTCCCTACTTACATAGAATTCTACACTTCTGAATGATTTCAACTTCCATTTAGAGAATCATAACAACCCTTACACAGAAACACTTATTGACATAATGCCAGTTTTTTTGTTTTGGAACAAATGTACAAAGAAGTGGCAGAGTGAGGCATTAGCCATCATGGCCTAACGCCTCACTCTGCGACTTCAGAAACGCAAGGCTGCACCATATTTACAAGAATATGGTGGAGCCTTGTTTTTCCCCCTGTGCTGGCGCTAAGTTTAGCAGCTTAGCACCACCGCAGGCACCCTTGCACCATAGTGCAAGGGTGTCTGCGTTCAGGGGAAGATTGTTGATGTGTAGGAAGGTGTCCCTTCCTGCACATAAACAATCTTTAAATGCCGTTTTGTCACTTCTATGTGTGCTGCCTTAATGCAGCACACATGGAAGTTACAAAATGTCATATTTGTTCAAAGATTGTTTATGTGCAGGAAGGTTATTAAAAAATCTGTAAATGACAGATCAGAGAACCTAACCAAAGGGAAGGGCTTCTGCAAAATGTGCGAAACAATGCCCTGAATCTAAGAAGAGAAAATTCTCTTCTTGAGTCCCCTCACTCACCAAGGGTTGCCCCTAGGTGACATGCTTCATCATTGGGGCCATCCCAGACAGCTAATGTCTGGGGCGTGCTGCAACTTGCGGAACTACGTAGGAGCACTTTTTGTGAAAGAAATGTGTAGTGTAGTGTATGGGGAAGTGGTGATGGTGATGATAAAAATACCTAGCTAGTGAGCAATTAATTTATTCCTGCTCATAGTTGGTATGGATATAAAGGGGTTAATAGTAGGGAGGAGTGTAACTGTTATGTGTATACTGTCCCTAGTATTTGGTCGACATGTTTCGAGTTGTCCCCTAAACCTCTTCTTCAGGACCACATGGGGACCAGCCCCATGGGTACCACTCCGTGAGAGAAACAATCCTATACTAAAGAAATAATATAATAAAGAACAGATGCCCCTAATGTGTGAGCACCAAAAATTAAATACATAAGGTTGAAATCAGACTCGTAGAACCTGTTCAAGGAGATAAAGTGTTAAAGAGATTAGTACATATTGCCTGCCCACCTTTCATGTGGGCAGGTCCAAACCGAGTGCAGTGCTGAAATCAATGCGTTCCTCTATAGTTTTTGTTGGTGCCCTTAGTAGTAAAATTCATAATTAGTGCTTGTATTCAATGTGACACCTTGGAGCACATCGTACTACTCTATTGTGAGAAAGCATGGCTAATCGTTAAAAACATTGGTAAAAAGAAAGAAACACTTGTGAGCAAACATTACAAAACAAAACAAACATATAAACATACTGTTCACAATTTGTAAGAAAATACTTCTGCTTTGGCAACGCTGTGCCTATGGACTTCCAGGGTGGAGGGCCTCTCTCCTTACAACTTTTTTCAATGCTGTGTTTAGGACTGACATTTACCTAATGTTTGGAGATCTGCGGCAATTCTTCCACTGCTTAAGAAATACAACCTGAATATCTTAGATCCGGAAAGCTATAGACCAGTCTCTAGACTGCCATTTCCAGCTAAGCTGACTGAGAAGGAAAATAACTCTTATCAGCTTTTCTGGATAATAAGCATCTGTTGGATGATTCCCAATTTGGGTTCTGCAAAGGACTCTCTACAGAATCAGCCCTTATTGTGTCCACTGAGATGATCAGGGCTACAGTTGATATAGGGGGCAATGCGGCCCTCATCTTACTGGACCTGACCGTGGCCTTTGACACGGTCAACCATGATCTTCTGATTGACCAGTTGGAAGGCCTGGGGATTGGTGGTGTTGCTTTGTCTCTATTTAGATCCTTCTCGACTAAGAGAGTCCAAATGGTGTCAGTGTGGATATTTATTCCCCCTATCCTTTTTTTACTGTATTGTGTGCCCAAGGATTCATCGTTAAGTTCAATCCGCTTTAGCAATTATTTAACCCTCTAACGGCTGTGGTGAAATTTTTTGGGTTGTTGCTGATGAGACATGGATCTTTGTCTTTCTTTCTAGGAAAGGCCGATATCCAAATGAAATCTTCCTTGATTGTATGAGGGCGGTAAGCTTATGCATGGATGGCGACTGCCTCAAGTTGAACTCCTCAAAAACAGAGATTTTTTGGGGGGGAAACAACATCTCTTTCTGAAACCCCTCATGGTGGCCAGACAAATTAGGTCTGCTTCCAGTGCCAGTAAAAAAGGTGACAAATCTGGGAATACTGCTTGACGACAGGCTTGCATAAAAGAATCAAATAAATTAGGTTATTTCCACCTCCTTTTCTTTGCTCTGAATGATTAGTAACATTGCTCAGTTTCTTCCTCCTAATCTGTTGTAAACAGATGTACTGGTGCTTGTGCTTGCTAGACTGGACTGCTGCAATGGATTGTATCTAAATCTGCAAACGGTTTCCCCTAAAAAACCTTCAGATTCTTCAAAACTCAGCGGCTAGGATGTTGATGAAAATCCTGCGATTCCATTCTGCCTCCCAAGCTTTAGTGAGTCCACACCGGCTCCCTGTTCACAGGAGGATAATAATCAGAGCTCTTTGTATTACTTGCAACATGCTTCAGGGCCTAAGTCCAGCTTTTCTAAGAGAAAATTTCTGAGGGTTTGTTCCTGAGAGGACTCTTAGTTCCAGCTCAGCTAGAAATTTGGTGGTGCCATCTTATAAACGTTCATGTTGGGGAGGTAGGAGCTTTGTGGCTGGTACCACTCAGAACTTGAATTTGCTTTCCCTGGTAATAAAAACTGCTTCCTCCCCTTTGAGCTTCTGCATGTCTCTAAAAACATGGCTTTTTATTAAATAATAGCTGTGGTCTGTTGATTATCTTGTTACTCAGCGCCAAGACCCCTCAGGATATTTGTTTGCACTTTATAAAAAAACTCAAATCAATTCAATTGTTAGTTTCATAAACAGAAGCAAGTCATCATGTTAGTTGTAGTTATTTCAATGAAACAGTCACAACACTTGCAACATTTTAAGTTGAAAATACCTAGTGAACATCAGCAGTAAAAAGAGAACAGACATATACTGTATGAAACACATATATGTTATTTGGTTTGCAAACACAAGTACCGTTGCTGCAGAATACAGTTTAAAATCTAACTTTTTCTGTTTTGTGACACCTTAATTTACACCTTGTCAAGAAGAAAAGTGACACAATTAAATTTTTTAATTCAGATCTTGAAGCCATTCAGCTTACGCTGCGGCTTGACTCTCCCACCCACAATCAAGGGCACCTACTAGATCACATCTTTTCTAACTTACCGGATTTGATTGTAAGGGTCCTTATCAAGATTATATGCTCTGACCATCAATTAATACCTTTCCATCTGAACATACATAATAATCCAGCCACCAAACTCTATAAGGCCAGATGCAACTGGTCCAAGCTGAATCCATCAAACTGGGAAATTGTACTTGCAGATACTATCCCGGGCTTAGGAGATCTAGACAATAGATATAGCATCTTTGAAAAATGGATACAGAACACTCTTAGCATGGTGCTGCCTGCTCAATCACAGAAGGCATCCAGTACAGGAGGGAAAGCTCCCTAGTTTATGACCTCCTACAATTGAAAAAAAGATCTAAGATATTAGAAATAACTATGATGTGACTATGAAACTCTCCTATAAGAAAGCAGTCAGCAGTCACCACTGTGCTAATAGGGATTTCAGAACTAGATATTTTGCAGATGAAATTGAGAAGGCTCCACATTCACCAAAAGAACTGTATAAAATAGTAAACAATATAATAACCACTCCTAAAAACACCAATATCCCAGAGCCATCATATGAACGCTGCAAAGAATTAGCTAATTGTTTTCCCAGAAACAGTCAACAATATCCCTCAAACCCTGGGAGGAGATGAAAAAACTACACTGACAGACAAGCCAATTCAGCGGAAACTGTGTACATTCCCATTGATAACGTTTGGAGAAACTGCAGAGATTCTCTCTCCCCTCAGATCAGGATCACCCATCGACTCAGCCCCCAAGA
Organism: Triturus cristatus; assembly: GCF_964204655.1. NCBI lineage: Eukaryota > Metazoa > Chordata > Amphibia > Caudata > Salamandridae > Triturus > Triturus cristatus. Next base: position 870,768,414 of record NC_140593.1, read on the forward strand.
TATTAACGGGAGGTAAATTAATCGCACCCTTACTTATATGTTTCATTTCTCTCTTAAGTCAGGTACTGTACCTGTAGCATAAAAACATACTATAGTAAAGCCTCAATTAAAAAAACACACGCTATTCCCCTGTTAACTGAAAATTACTTCCCGATTTTCCTATTGCCAGGCCCCAGCAAAGTCCTGGAAAAAAATGTAAATAAAGCTTTGGACAGCTATTTAGAGGAGATAAATATTTTTCTACCCCTCCCAAATTGGATTCAAAACAGGAAACTGTACTGAAACAGCACTCCTAGCTGCCTCTGAAGACATAAGAGCTATCCTGGATAATGGAGGATTGGCAGACCTCGTTCTCCTGGAAATGAGTGACGCTTTTTAAAACGGTTTCTCATTTTACACTTATCAAGAGAATGGCACAAGCAGGAATCTCTGAAACAACACTAAAGTGGTTAGCAGCCTTTCTTCAAAATAGAACCCTACAAGTTATTGATGAGGATAAACAATCTAATATCTTCTCCTGGGATTGTGGGGTACCACAAGGCCCTTCTCGCAGCCCAACACTTTTTAACACTTATGTAAGCCCTTTGGCAGAGATTAACAAAAAATATGGCTATACTTCTTTTTTCCAATGCGGACATCACCCAAATTATTATAAGTCTTTTGATTGAGATGGATACTATCTCCATTCTCCTGGACAAGTGCCTGAATAATGCACTAAACTGGATGGCTGCCAACAGCCACAAACTAAATGGAGGCAAAACAGAGGTGCTGGTAGCAGGAAAAAATCCAGCGCAGTGGTTATACCTAAACTGGTCGATATGCATGTACTGTAATCCCACCCCTAAATAAGAGGTGAAAAGTCTTGGGATCTGGATCGATGAGGGACTCACCATGGCAACCAAAACGAAGAAATTAATGGCCACTTATTTTGACTTTCTTCGCAATCTCAGGAGATTTCTGAGGTGCTTGCCAGACACTTCATGTAGAATCATAGTACAAGGCCTAATTATGTCCCGCCTTGACTACGGAAATTCCTTATACCTGGGCAACCCAAAATCAGTTATTAAAAGACAGCAAATGACACAAAATGTGGCAGATGCACAGTGCAGGACATCCCTAGTTTACCGCCAATGACAGCAGTCAGAACCACTCTGCTCTGACTGCCGGTACAAAAGAGGATACATCACAAAAGGATCAACACTGATCCAGAACCTTCTGATACACCATTAGCCTTCACAACATCTATGATATTCTACATCTTGTTGTTCCTAAATTAAAAAAAGCCAGAGCTGGTGGCCACTCCTTTGCAGTCATTGTTCATAGGCTGTGGAATGTCCTTCCTTTACAGATAAGGATGACGAAATATGAGCTTTCTTTCTGAAAAATGCTAAAAACACTCTTGCTTGGATAACATAATATCTTAGCGTTGGGAAGCCCTGTTGGGCAGCTATGCGCTTTATAAATCTTGGAGACTAGACTAAACCATAGCTCATGTGCAACATAATAGAGATTGAAACCGGTTATCTTACATGCACCACAATACATTGAAACAAACAAGCCAAATAAGATATTACTGAAATATGTAGGTTTCTGTGTTAAAATAAATGTGCTGAACACTTTAGCAACAGCTAACTTCAAAGCAAACAGCACATTTAGATTTAGTGACACATTTAAAAGTCTAGTTTGCCACTCTCCACTCCACCAGGGATTTCTGTCAAGCCTTCATGGTGTAGGAATGGCAAGACCTTCTCCTCCAGGAAAAGAGTTGTAATGGGCGGCTGGGAGAACCACTACCAGTCTTCTGGGCCTCAAGGTGAAGCTTGGAGGCCAGGAAACACACTCTCCTCAGCAGGCTGTTCTACCTCTTCCTAACTTCCTCCTGTGTGCAAGTTGTTTGCTACAGCATTCACTCTGTCAATTATTCTAGACCACATTTGCCTTTACTGAGATATGGTTGAATTTTTGACTTGGGATCCAAACAATTATGGCGCTACTCTGATGATTTCATTCACCATGACTGACAATTCACCCTCTCTAAAACTGGGATTTCTCCTCAGTGCCATTATTCAAATAAATATAACAAATATAATTATTTAACCACAAGGGAATAAATGAAAGAAGAAAAAAGGGACAAGAAACAGGGAAAACGCTTACAAATAAGCTAACTTACTGAGCAAATTACTACTTTCAAATGTCATGGTGCAGTGGAGTGGCAAAAGATCATGGTCTCAAATGTAGTGTGTTTAATAGGATGGTATGTAGGTGAAAGTAATTAGGCAAGAGGCATATGGTGTGTTATACTGGCATTCATCCAAAGGCCACATTAATGGTACATTGTTGACCGCGTTTCATGACAGAATCCCTCCATCGGGAAACCACTGCTAGGACACCATCAGCACAACTGTGTAATCTAGATATGCTTGGCGCTACCCTGCCACCCCGATGGCAATGGAGTACTATTCACCAGCATAGGAGTCTGCCCCTCCGGCAGTAGTGAGCCACGTACACGACGGTAAACACTCTGTCAACGCGGATGGAGATTCAGCCTTTATGCATCTAAATAGAGTAGGCAGGATTCCGTCAGCTTGACAGAGTACTTGGAAACTCCACCGCAGAGTGGCGAAGCTATTGTATTGTAATTGCAATTGCATTTATTTAGCGCTTACTACCCCAGACAAGTTGTTGAATCGCTTTTTCGGCGAGTAGCACGCTACTCCAGAACCCATAAAGAATTAGTGTTGAATTAGTATAGTGAAATATGAAAGTAATTTGAGTGGTGGATATGTTAATCAGTTATTTGGATTGAGACGGGTAGTTGAGGGATAGAAGAGGAAAAAAGGTTTGCCTTTATATACCACTTGTTGCCCCTGATGGGGTGTTGAAGCACTTTTAAAGAGAGTAGCACGCTACTCTGGAACGCATAAAGGATTAGTGTTGAATTAGTATAGTGAAATTCGAAAGTAATTTGAGAGGTGGATATGTGATTCAGTTATTTGGATTGAGAAGGGTAGCGGCGGGATGGAAGAGAGAAAAAGGATTAGTGATGAATTAGTATAGTGAAATATGAAATTTGAACAGTGAACATGTTAGTCTGTTATTTTGATTGAAAAGGATAGTGGAGGGATAGAAGAGTGAAGGATTTTTTTTTTGTTTTTTTGTTTTGGACGTCTTAGCAGTAGGAGGAGGCTTGGGATGAGTAGAAAGGGATGGGCAGGGGAGGAATCAGAGGGAAGAGTTTAGAAACGCTTGTTTTGGGGATCGGCATAGTAAAAGAGGTGTCAGATGATGCAAGGAGTGGTAGAGTAGGGGAGAGTTTAGAAAGGGTTATTTTGGGGATCATAGAAGTGGTATGGGGTTTGGGAGGAGTGAGAGAGTGGATGTAGAATATATATTGATATAGATATAGGGTGGGAAATATAGAAACAAACATGGTCAACAATGCAGTGAAGCAATGCGATCAGGCGGAAGAAACACTCATACACTTTTTGTGCATTAGCCCAGCTGTGAATAATTTGAGACGGCATTATTTACTTTGTACATTCCGCTCTCTTCAAATTACATCATGCCGACTGGCTCTAATGTCATTACTAAATAGCCAGTTGCTCCGGATCTCATGCAGGGCTGCCAGATTTTTGCAAAAAGTTAGCACATTGCTACAAAAATCAAACAAATAGTGGTCACTTTAGTGTCTCTCAGCATATGACCGCTACACATCGCATCTGTATACTTTGCACATTTGGTATTCTGGTGGTGGATATAAAGGCTCAGTATGGAACCATAGTGCATAATTAGAGCTAGGATTTTGAGGATGATTAATTATCTAGATATCAACAACCATGCCATATATTATATTACATGTTTTAATGCCATTAGCGCTATGTCGACTTTAGATATTGTCATTGTCTTAGTGACAAGCACATTTGTATTTTTGGACACGATTCAAGCCATGAAATTGAGGATCATTAATATATGGCATTTACTTGTATATAGTTCATACCTGCATTTTTGCACATGTTTATAGTCATGAAATTGGGGATCTGCATTATCTAGTTTACATTTGTATTTTTGCACACAAATTCAGCTATGAAATTGAGGACGATTAATACTGAGTACTAACTTGTATATAATTTTTCATTTTTTTTTTTTTTAGTGTTTACCTGACTCCTATAAGCATGTAGCACACAATTTTTCACGTTTACTGCCTTCATTGTTAGGCCAATTTTAGACACTTCGTTATGATACATGTCTTTGCATTTTTTGCACTAGTCATTTAATTATGACAACGAGGATGATTAATACCCAGTAGTAACCTGTATATAGTTTACATTTTTCTTGGGCTTAGAGGTATATTGCTAATTTTTAAGTTTAGTGCAAAGAATTGAACAATTAAAAGATTGCATCAAGAGTGTTGCACACCAAAAATGAGAAACGGCTAGCTGACTTATGCATAATTGGTAGTTAAATTGTGCCAAATTGGGAGTCAATACACTAGGTTAAAATGTTTGTGTATTAAGAACAAATGATTTCTGCTTGTAAATAGGAAAGTTTTGACAAAACTGATGATTTTTAATACAAAATTGTAAAGGTTTTAATTAACTATACACAATGAAATCTTTACTTACAGTACAGTGGTAGTGCATTGGAAACAGTAGTAGAAAGAGGTTTAGGATGAGTCAGAGAATTGAGGTAGAAGATATATTGAGAGAGGTATAGGATGAGAAATAGGGTAGTGCATTGGATATGCTTTTTTAGCAGAAAAGTAATAAATATATGGATCCAAGTACATGGAAGGTATATAGATGCATAAAGACAGTAAGGATATGTAGATTAAAGATGCATTAGATAAACTCTGGATTTCAAGTGTTGTACATAAAAATGTTGTTTTTTTAACATAATTATTCTACATGTTTATACAAAGCAATACACATATATAGGTACATATCTATAGTACAAATAAATGCTTATATACAGAGGGATATGCTGTATATTTCTGTTTGCATATGGTGTTTATGTGGGGAAGAGACAACGCTTGAGTAGTTCTCTGAAGGTAATGTTATGTTATGTTATCGAGACTTATGAAGTGCATGTTTACCCATAGGTGTCTTGGCGCTTGCAGAAACATAAGCATACTGAGACGGGGTATTACTAATTGCTAAACAGCCAAGTTTTGAGTTCCTTTCTGAAAGCAAGAAGGGTGGGTATGGTCCTAAGATGTAATGGAAGAGAGTTCCACAGTCTGGCTGTGCTGTTAATGAAGCTCCTTCCTCCCCTGTTCACTTTTCTGACTCTTGTGGTGGTAATCAATCTAGCATTAGCTGATCGAAGATGTCTGTTTGGGGTATGCTAATTACAAACCTTCCATAGAAATTTCAGTCCTTTTCTGTGCAAGGCTTTATGGGCCACATAGAGCACCTCAAATTTAATTAGCTGTCGCATCGGGAGCCCATGAAGTCCCCGAATGCCTTCGGATATCAGCTGATATTTGGAAATATCCAGAGTCAGTGTGGCTGCTGCATTTTGCACCGCCTGGAGTTTCCTAAGTAATTTTACCTGGAGGTTCATATATAAGCCATTATAATAGTCCAGCTTTGACATAATTAGTGAGGAGACAACAGTCTTCCTAGTATTTTTGGGGAAAAAAGGGAAAAAAAATCCCAATGTTCTAATGATATAAAATGAGGAGGACACTACCTTAGACACCTGGGCCTCATAGCTGAGCTTATCGTCCATGATAAAACCTAGGTTTTTGGCTTTAGTCACCGGGAGGAGAGGTGAGCCCAGGCTGTCAGGCCATCAGGCAGAAAACCATGCTGGAGAGAGATTACCAAACAGTATACCCTCTGTTTTACTCGAGTTCAGTTTTAGGCAGTGTCTAGTCATGCAGTCATATAATCTTAAAGAGTAGTTGACATCATTATCCACAGCTGATACAACCAATTGGGTGACATCAGCATAGGTTGTAGGATTTAGAATGAAACTTTTAATTGAAGGGGCAAGTTCTGAGACGTAGATATTAAAAATCGTTGGGCTTAATGAAGAGCCCTGAGGAACCACGCATGGCAGAATAAAGGGTGAGGATTTAAACTGACCAAGATTCAGAGTTTGGGATCTCTCTGGTAGGAAGGATATTAATAAAGTAAGAGCTTTACCTTTAACTCCCATGGCATTCAGACGGTGGACAAATAAACCGTGGTCCAAGGTGTCGAACGTCGCGGATAGGTTCAATAAAATAAGGGCTGCTGACCTCTGCCATCCAGTGCCATTCTTATCTCTTTGGTGGTTTTAATCAGTGCAGTACCGTACTGTAGCTCGCTTTAACCCCAGACTGACGAGGGCCTAAAAGCTGATTCTCAAGAATAAAGGTGGATAGCTCTGCATTGATTATTTTTTTTACAATTTTAGTTGGCAAAGGAAGTCTTGAGATAGAAAGATAGTTGGCAGGATCGCTAGTTTCAAGAGTTGTTTTTTTTTATTAAAAGGAAGAATACAAGCTTGTTTCCAAAGCATAGGAAATGACCCTTGCAGGAACATTTGATTAAACACTTATAAAAGATGAGAAGCAATATGCAGATTTGCAAGCTTTAAAATCCTAGGGGGACATGGGTCTGGAGAGCCAGATTTGGCAGCTAAAAGAATAGACGCCACTTGATTTGGGGAGGTTGGACTACATTTTGTGAGTAAAAAGTAATCAGTCACTTCCTGGTTGTTTAAATCCATTTTGGCATTAGATTTATTGATAAGGTGGTTGTCCGGGGATCTTATGTTGGGGGTAAAGAGTTCCATAGTTTGGCTGCTTGAACAGAGAAGGAGGTGCCACCCATGTTTTTTTTTGTATCTTGGGATTTTGAGGCGAGGTGCCACTCCTGAGTGGAGGTTCCTTTGTTGAACGCGTTTGGTGATTTTATTCCTGATGAAGAGTGGTCTTATTCCATGTATCGCTTTGTGGGTGATACAAAGCAGCTTGAACGTGGATCTTCTGGCAACCGGTAACCAATGCAGGGCTTTCAAGGCAGGGGAGATGTGGTCTCGCGGTTTGATATGCAAGAGTAGTGTGGCAGCCGGGTTCTGAATCCTTTGTAGTCTTTTCATGGTTGTCAAAGGTGATCCATGGTAGAGGCTATCGGTGTAATCGAGGTTGGGCAGAACAAGGGAGATGGTAGCTTTGACCTTGTGTGGAAATCCCAAATGGGGTAAGATTTGTGGCAGAGTTATTATAGCAACAAAGCTAGTGTGTCCACTTAGACATTCATCGATAGCTTGGAGTCCATTGTAATTCCGAGGTTTCTTACTTCCTTCGATGCTTTAGGCAGTGATCCCAGTTTGTCAGGCCAGGCAGCAAGCGGGTCATAATGTTTCCAATTGCCACACTTGAGTATTTCCATTTTGGAAGCATGCAATTGATTGATCAGGACCAGTTATGACTTCATGTAGATTTTGAAAAGCATGGGCGAGATGATAGAGCCTTGAGGGACCCCTGCTTTTATGAAGTACGGTTTGGACGAGAAGGGTGGGGATGGATGACATCAGTTCTGTTTCAAAGGTAGGACGCGATCCAGTCTAGAGCAGTCCCCTCTATGCCGGCTTCATAGAGTCTTTGTATCAGAGTGTCATGTTCAACCATATCAAAGGCAGTCAAGAGGTCCAAGAGGAGTAGCGCAGCCACCCAGTTGCAGTCAACTGTGTTCTTCAGGTCATTCCAGATGGTAAGGAGGGCAGATTCTGTGCCTCTTTCTGGGCGGAGTCCTGTTTGGAAGTCTAAATGTATGGCATTCTCGTCAATGAATTATGACATCTGGGCGAATGCTGCTCTTTCTATCAGTTTGCCCAGGAAAGATCCATTTGTAATGGGTCTGCACTTGTCAAGGTACAGCGGGTCCAACTTTGGTTACTTCAGTAAAGGTTGCATGTATGACTTTTTGAGTTCTTCTGGAAATATTCCGGTGGTTAAGGAATCATTGATGATTCTTCTTACTGGTGTGGCAGCAGAGGTTGTTAGGAGAATTGTCTTGAAAGTTTGCAGTGGACACGGGTCAGAAGGGCTGCCGGCAGGCCTGCTTGCTTTGATCAAGTCCTTAAATTCATTGTGTGAAATGTGTTGTAAGTAAGGGAGAGGCTGGGTTAGAGTATTTTTGGATTGTTGTAAAAGGGTTAGTTCTGGTGCTTTGTCTCTGTTTTGAGTATGAGTTCAATGCGTCTCCTTTGTCCATGTAATGATTTTCCAGTTTATCTGTAAAATCTTGAGTAATGGGATGAGTTCCTTCTAGGCAATTTTGTTAGCAAAATGTAATGAGTATTTTATAGAATTCTTTATTTGCACATTTAGCATTTTGGATTCTGTCTCAATGGTACCTTTTATTTGCTTTTTTGATAGCTGACTTTTATAATCTATTAACTTTCTGTAGGGGAAATTTGTCTTGTTCGGCATTTGTTTAGAGCCAGGCATGTTGCAGCTTTCTAATTTGTTGTTGTATGTCTTTTATCACTGTATTTCTCCAAGGTGCTTGTTTTCTTTTGTTCTGTTGTGTGGTTTTGAGTGGTATCATGATATCAAATGCTTCCTGTAGCCACTCATATCGTTTTTTATAGAATTTATTATTTCCAGATCTATACTGGATGTTAGTTGTGTTTCTAAGAGTTCCAAATTGAATTTGTTCCATGGTCAATAGGTGGATGCATGTAAGGTAGTTTTAGGTGAGTAGCTTAGTGTTGTTTTATGTTGGAAAGCAAGCAAATGGTGATATGACCATATGACTGGAGTTATAGTTTGAAAGGTAACTAGTTCAGTATTAGCAAAAGTTACATCTAGGATGTGTCCAGCTATGTGTGTGGGTTTGTGGACGATCTTATGCAGCTTCAGTGCGTCTAGGGCAGTGATTATTGTTTTCGGATTGGGCATATTGGGTTTGTCAAGCCAAATGTTGAGGTCACCCAGAACGCATAGGTTGGTTGGAGTGTATTGTTATTTGTTATCAGGGTTAAAACTGTGTCTAGAAGTGTGCCTGAGAATGTCGCCTTGCTAGGTGGAGGTCTGTAAAGGAGCAGGAAGTTATAGGAGGAAGACGGTGTAGGATTGCATCTGGTGAGAGGAGCCTCACAATTCTTTATGGAGATGTAGTCAACTTTAGTGATATGTAATGTTTGCCTGAACACAACAGCTAGGCCACCTCCTTTTTTGCCTATACAATTTTGGGTGATCGTCATGCAGGACTGGAGTCGTATCATCTCCCAACCATGATTCAGTGATGAATACTATGTCTGGTTTTGCATCAGTGAGAAGGTCATAGATGTGATGTTTGTTTTTAGAGAGCGCTCAAGCTTTTATTAATAGATAATTTAGAGAATTTGCTTTGGTGACAGTGAGACTTTGTTTTGTAGAAGAGTGATCAGTATTGTGTGGGCTTGTAGCAGGTGTGTTTTTAGTGCTGGTATTAGCTGTATTATGAGAGCAATCATGTAGCTGTTCTGTAATGTGGTCCTTGTCCAGCAGGCTAAGAAGGCATTTTGATGGGTCTGTGTGTGTAGGTGGTAGAGAGAGTGTTTGAGAGTGAGTTGGTGTGCTGTGTTGTTTTCGTGGTGTAACCTTGTTGTGCAGTAGACATGGAGAAGCAAAGTGGTGATGTGTGGCACATTGCTTATATTGTTTGTGTGCATTTAGGGCAGAAGTTGTATGAGTTAATGGTGGTGGTGCAGCATCTGGGTCATGTAGTAAGGTTCTATATTGTCCAATGGATGAGAGACGGTTAGAAGAGAGTTGCTGTGTTGCCCTATGTGTGTTAGGTGTGATGGAAGAGAGAAAGATTGGCACTGTAGTTTGTTCATTTATGTAGTTTGAAAGGTGGGTGTATGATTGTATTTTGTGACTGTAAGTATTATGATGTGTTGCGCTTGAGAGATTTTGTCGTGCTGGTGTGCGTGATATATTTTGTTTTTGAGGAGTAGTGAAAAGAGGTGCTGATGTATTTGTTGATGAGATGGATTTGTTTGTATAATATTGTTTTCAAGTAGAATTTGTAAGGTAAAGGGGGTAGGGATGTGTTTGTGAGTAGAATGTATGTTGTGTGTAGGAGGGGATAAAGTCGAGTTAAGTCTTGGACTTGTTTGCTGAAAGAGTTAAAATGTGTGGTGCTGTGGTGTGTAAGTGTTGTTTTGTTGTGTTATTGTGGTAGAGGGAAGAAGAGGGTTGTGGTTGGACAAATGATGGAAGGCTGAATATAGGTTTGCTAGTGATAAAAGGGGGTCTGTTAGGAGTAATTAGACTGGGGAGTGTGTGTCTGGATGGGTTGTAGTTAAGTATAGTATGGATTTTAGTTGTGTTAGTGATGAGTGGATTGGTTAGTGGTATAGGATAGAGTTGTGTACTTTTTGTAGGTGATGGTGGAAATGCATCGTAGCTGGGATAGAAGGGTATATAGGCATGGTTTGAGTGGTTTTGTAGTGTGTGCTGGTATAATGATTTGTGCATAGGGTTGCTTTGTAGGAAATGTGTGGAGTGCATTTGGGTTTGAGTATGTTACTCTGTTTTTAGATGTGGATGGTGTAGGGTGGGTATTACTGAATGAGAAAATGGGCAGCATTCTGGCCCTGGTCCCGACCAGTCTTGAATAGGCCCAAACAGGTACTCACCCTTGTCCTCTCCACCCTTAGCCTCGACTCCCAGGCTGAAACGCCTTAAACCCTGCCCTTATATAGACCTAGTAATCAGGTGACCCCCTCAGCCAATGGGAACCCTAGCCCTTATCCTAACCAATCACAACACTAGCCCTAAACCCTAGAACCAATAGGAGATAAAGCCCTTACAAACATTCACAGCCCGAGTCCAAGCACCTAATCAGGCTCAAAACCTTAAACCCTACGTCTAATGGAAAACATAAATACCAACCCTAGTCCCAACCCTGTTCCCAGCAACCAATCACACAGGAATCCCTAAGCTCTGCATCCAATAGAAAGCATAACCCTATGGCCTAGTCCCAACCTTCGACTCTGCAACCAATCACACACAAAACTCTAAGCCCTATATCCAGTAGAAAGCCTAACTGTAGCCCTAGTCCCAACCCTAGACTGCGCTACCAATCACATAGGAAACCCTAAGCTCTACGCCCAATAAAAAGCCTAGCCCCAGGAACCAGTCCAAAACCCTAAACCTATCCACCAATCAGATCACTAACACAAAGCCATACATCAATAGAATCACTGACCCAGGAACCAATCAAAACCCTCATATAACCAACCAATAAGAACACTAACCCTAATCCAATAGAAACACCAGATGCAACCACCAATCATTACACACATGTACCATCCAATAGCAGACTATATAAGGTCCCTGCGACCTCAGTCAAGGTTTGCTGGCCAGGGAGTTGGAAGCTGCTCCTATATTCAGAATCTCCTAGGAGACAGACAGGCTCAATCCACACAAACAAATGTTGTCTTCTAACAATACTGTTTTTATAAAACTTTATTCACTCTCCTAGCCAAAAAACGAGTACACAATCCCTATAAAACACAGCTTAAACAGCTCACAGCAGATTACTGCTGTCTCAGAGCACCCTCTGTTTCCTCTCTGATGTAGAATATCCCTGTTGCTAGGGGGGTAGAAGGTGGGGTCTGGTTTCACTCACTTGCTAACCAAAATGGGAGCTGGGGGTGGATTGCTTTACATACAGGTCCGAGCCCAGTGCAAGGGAGAAATTAGGAGGGAAAAACAGATAGTCACGGGGAATGAGGGGGAAAAAATACAGATTTTGGACTGCTAATCCCACAATTCAACAGGATAAATGAAAACAGTCAAGGGCAAGTAAAAACCACAAGTTTAAACACAAACAGGTGATAAATTATGCAACCACGGGCAAGTTAAAACTACAATTTTTAAGCTGTAACAATCACAAGCAAAAACAGTTCGAAAAAATGATGCAATCATGGGTAAGGAAAAATCGCTTTTTACATTTTAGGAAAGAGACAGCACTAGTCAGCCTCCTTAACACCGCCTGGTCTTTGGTTTACTGCAATCTGGGGCACAGGGAAACGACAACTCACAAAATGGAGGTGAAGGTTTTGGGGTTCACCCAGCAAGCCCTTAAGAGGCCTGGGCAGGTGAGAGAGGAGGGCTCAGAGTTGCCTGGGTAGTCCTGCCAATATCTAAGTCATGCCTAAAGTATAAAGCAAACACTCAGTCTGAGTTGGCTGAAGCTATAGGGTTCAAGTTCTGTGAATCATGGGGAAAAGAATACTCCGGGAGCTGGAAACAGAGGAAGTGCTCTGAGGCTGCTACTCTATGCGCTCCAATGTTCTCTGAGAACCTCGTCAATGTACTGGAATTCAGGCAGGATAGATGCTGTGGTACTCACACTGTATTTTAAAGAATGTTGAAAGCTTTGTTCAAAGGTTTGTTTTTTCGGAAAAACATTATGCCTGTTGTCTGTCACGCAGAAATATTTGTGGAAATTCTGATTCCCAGGAATCGTGTAGATATTTCCATCAAAATGAGACTAACCAATATTTCAATCTCTAATTTCAATGTACTGAGCTCTTAACAGGCACAAATTTTCAAATATCAATGGGGCAGATTTATGTTTTCTGGCGCATCCCTGCAAATCAGCAGGGATGCGCCAGGAAAGGTGTGTCACGCAAGTTTACCCTTGCGCCACCACAGATGCGCCGCATTTACAATGCAGCGCATCGTGGCGCAAGGATAAACAGATGCGTGACGCATCTGATGGCGTAAGGGCGGCGCATTGCTGCAAGCACGACGCAACTCCAGCAATGTTTAGGGGCTGCCCATACCTAACATGCTGCGTCATGCCTTACACCTGCTTCAAGCAGGCGCAAGGTTTTGACGCAGCAGCGTCGGAAAAGTGACTGAGTGAAATCTTGTATATTTCACTGCGTCACTTTTCCGAGGCTTTTTCCGATGGAACGCCCACCCTGCATACATTAAACCTGACGCAGGTTTAATGTGGCGCAGGGCTTTACACCGTAACGCATCTCCATAGATGCGTCACGATGTAAATGGGGCGCAACGTGGCGCAGGGTTTACGCCGCCGCTGCATCACAAAAGTGACGCAACGGCGGCGTAAAAGTGGCGCAAGTCTAACATCAATCTGCCCCATAGTTTCTATGAATGGTATAGGAGTTGGTTGTCTAATTGTGCGCCATATTACATTTGTACAAAAAGTTACTCTATCAACACTATCAAAGTATGCTCATTTTTTTTTAATTCTGTCTTCAACAGATGATACAGATAAAGAGTTGTACAGTAGGAAGTCAGAACTCAGAATTGTCCTTGTTGGTAAAACCGGATCTGGGAAAAGTGCCACTGGTAATACTCTCATCGGCCAGAAAGGGTTTCCGTCTCACTCATCGACAAATTCCGTTACAACGGTTTGTGCCAGAAAAGAGGTGTACATTAAGAAGCGAAAGATTGTCATTGTGGACACCCCTGGCTTGTTTGACACAAAGCTGTGTCATGAAGAAACTGCCCATGAGATTGCAAAATGTGTTGCGGTGTCCTCCCCTGGACCTCACGCTATCGTGCTAGTCCTGCAGGCTGGCCGTTACACCCCAGAAGAAAAGGACGCCGTCGAGAAGATCCAAGATATATTTGGAAAGGAGGCGATGAAATACATGGTTGTGTTGTTCACCAGAAAAGATGATCTAGAGCATGAAATGGTAACCATAGAAGAGCAAATTAGCAAAGATCAAACAGACCTACAGGAGCTGATCGAGATGTGTGAAGGCCGATACTGTGCCTTCAACAACAGGCTCCAAGGAGAAGAAAGTCAAAATCAAGTATCTGAGCTGATTGCAAAGATTGATGGAATGGTGAAGTGCAATGATGGCCGGTGTTACACCAATGAGATGTACATCCAAGCAGAGAAGATAGTGAAACAGAAGGAGATAGAGCTGAAAAAACACTACCAAGAGGAATTTCAAAAGGAGGTGGGAAAACTTATAGAGCAGCATGAAGAGGATCTAAGGAGACTGATAGCAGAAATGCAGACCAGAGAAGAGGCACTTATGAAGCAGTATCAAGAACAACTAGAAAAAGAGAATGGACAGAAAGGAGAAGCCGATGTGCATATGCATGTGAGGAAACAAAAAGAGGAGTACCTGAAACATTCAGAAGCGGAAGAAAGCCAGCTGAGCAGAAACTTCGAACTTAGTATGGAGAAAGCAAAGGAGAGGTTTAAGGAAAAGCAGGAGAAAAGAAGACGTAAAGCAGCCAATATCTCGGTACCAAAGGTGGAAGAGAAGATGCCATGGCTAAGAAGTACATTAAACAGATGGTTTGGAAGAAAATAAATATATTTTAATGAAGAGCTGTCCTCTGAGATATGATGAGTGGGTAGAGATTATAGCTCTAGCTCATAGTGCAAGAAAGCGATGAGATCCTTTTAAGAGTGGGATTCTTTTTGGATTGGATTAAGCGAGGCGACTTTTTGGAAACAAAGAAAGTTGGAGACATCTTTTAAGTGGCTCAGGGCTCCTTATAAGTAAAGACAAAATCCTTCTCGCTCTTCCTTATTATCTCATTCTCCTTTCCTCCCTGTCAGCCCTCTTCCTTGGTCTGCACACAAACCGCAACCTGCTTCATGTCTTTTTCAAAAACTTCATTTTCGCTGAGTGACGAATCAGACAAATTGTAACTATTTGATTCTTATTTTCGCTGTATGCATATGTATTTTGTTTATGGAAGACCGGTGGCCGAAACTGTAAAATAAATCTTCAAAAAGGATTTTACATCATTCTCCTGTCCTTGAATGCTTCTGTGCCTTGTTGTCATGGGTTACTCTGAACACTTTACTGATTGTTAGCACTGAGTAAAGAGTGCGCAGGGATGATTCAACTGCCTGCTTGAGGAGTGCAGAGCACCACTGAGCTCATCGGCATCACTGTCTGCTTCACTCTTGTGACATACCTCTTCCTGGTCAGGAACAGAGAATAAAACACATGTAATTGAAGAACAGCTGGTGGGTGAACAAAGACACACATCGCTTTTGCTGCATTTCTGTACAGTACATTCTCTAAAATATGTTATTGCGTTGCACTGCCACAGGACCACCTCAGCCTTACCACAGACCTCCCAGTCCACTCATTATACTGCGGTCGGAAGACCGCCAGCACTGTGCTCTTGTTGCGGTCTCGGCAGCTGTTCTTCAGCGGTTCGACCTTCAGTGGCGTCACTAGGGTTGGTGTCACCCGGTGCGGGTAACTCATGGTGTCACCCCCTCACGACTTACTACATGGACCTCCTCTGCTCTGAGTCCGCCAGTGGACACAGTTGGCAAATAACGGGACCATACAGAATCCTTAGTAACGTTTGTAAATGTAGGTCCTATATTTACAAAATGTGCCTGTTAACAACAGTGTGATAATGACTCATTAATCAGGTTGTACAGTGGGCTACCTGCTAGTCAACAGTTTATTGGAATTTATAATATCGTAGGTATGGTACTTTGTACTGGTGTGGTGTTCCCACTATCCAGCAACATGATATATCAGTGGTCGAAGTGGGGGAAAAAAAGTAGGGGCACTGTGGGCGCAGAATCAGAGGGTGGGAATAACCCAAGGATTGGATCAGTGGGCGGAGCCAGAGGTGTGACCAGAATGCGCAAAGATCCCAATTTTTTGTATTTGTTTGGTTTCACTGCCCAGTTTTATCAACCAATGGATACACATGATTATTTAAGGTTATAAGGAGTTATTGACAGTAAAATGTATTCACAAAGTGGGATATGCTTCTAATCACAGAATGTCCCCAAATACGATAAAATGTGGAAGCACAAGCCATTTGTCTCCGAGCCATGGAGCTTCTGTCATCAGCACTTCTCCCTTTTCCAAAACAACAGTTCAAACATGAATGGCTAAAAATCCTAGTTTGCAAATGTTTTCTAAATAATAATGGCTCTGCCATATTTGTCTCATAATGCAAGGTCTGCAGCATGATCTGACCATTTAAACTAATAAATTGTTTGTAGCTCAAACGTATCAAAAGTTAATAAAAAATGTGACTTGTGTTGCTGCGGAGTAGATGACAGTTAATAGCTCACTGTTCTATGTTAGGATTTTAACTTATAAACTGCAAGTAACAAAAGGATCTCTCTGACAAAAGCAGTAGCCCACTGGCCTATTTACATTATGTGCACTTTGTGATCTGCATGATACATGTTCTTTGCAGCAGGTACATTAACCCTCTGAGCTACCTTTCCCTGAGCCAAATCTTCCATTAGACAAAATTCCGATCTCTCTCTAGGAAGAACATGAATCACCAGTCATCATGACATTTTTATTGTTACCGAAAATTGTTGGAGGCCAGGAAGGAGGCAGCAAGCGCTTTTAAAACCATAATATACTTGCAAAAATGATGCCTCCACCTAAAGTCAGCACCGGGTGCGGTCACACCGGTTGCACCGCCCTAGAGCTGACCCTTCTCAAGGGTCCTGTAATCTCAGTGACAGGGTCACTGTTGTTCTAGGGTGTGCTGCTTCATAGGCCTACTGGCAAGACTGGAGGTGAACTTCAGTATGAATAGTGGTGGACAAGCCTTGAAGGTTAACCTACACTTGTCATGCTAGGGTCCACCTGCTGGTGCTACGACACCGGGGCTTCTAATGTCTTGCGAAGCCCTTCTAAGATCTAGCATGAGCTAGTGCTCTCTCAGGAGAGTGGTCTGGTGGACTGGTTGTTAAGGCTGAACCTGGTTCCCCGGTTCCAAATTCAGCAGCTCTGGCCATTGTGCCACATCCTCTCCCCCACTGAACACCTTACTGCCCCACCGAGGAAAAACTCAGACTGCCTTCAACTACAACCCAATTGTTGCCAGCTATAATCTCCTGGATGCGGCTCAATTTAAATTACGCACTGGGCAAGAGCAATGTGTGGCCTACAAGAAAAAAGTGACAGCATCCTGGAAAAAGCAAACAATCATAGGGAATGCAAAATTTTGCAAACCATGTGAAATGCAAGCACAAACAACATGGTTACCTTAACGCTTTTACACTCACTGTTCAGAAATCAGTGAGTGCTTTTGCCTGGCCATTGCTTATATCCTTACAAAACGTAAGCAGTATGGTAAAAAAGACAACATCCCTAGATGCAGAGCAGCAATACAAATTTTGTTTTTCAATCCTCACATTGCAGTACCTCCAGGATTGGTGCACTAGTTCCAAGCCCTGGGAAAACAAAGCCAAAAGACAACAAAAATAGCGCTTCACTGGCAAACTCTGAAAAAGTGGCGCTAATGTGTTTGGGTGTGAATACAATCAATCTGGCCAGTTTCCTACCACTCTGTCTTACTTTATTTAGTTATTTCTTTTTCATATTTTTAAACTTTTATTCCCGATGCTGCACTTTGTTATTAAATGTCAGAAAAGTATGTCATTGATTTCCCAGCAAAAGTGATTTTCTTTTTTGGATCCATTTCACTGGGAAGCAAATAAAAGAAAGGAGAGGAAAGAGAGTGAGAACCCCGTCTTGCAGCCACTGTTTTCAGTAAGAGAAGAACTGCCGGGCTAGCAGGCGAGCGGCCTCAGCATGTACACAGTGGTGCTGTGCCTGAAATTCGTCTTCGCAGGCCTCCCAACAGCTCAAAAGATGGGCCCACAACTCGGTGATCAGTGATCAGAGGCAGGCAATCTCGCTCTGCACTGCCTCCGCCGTCCGCCCTGCACCCTGCTCAAGATGTCACTCACTCACAAGTCGCACAGCACAGGCAGCATAACTGCTTGACCACTCACAATCATATCAATTGATGCGGGAGAGACACACCTGCTGTGTTGGTGGCAGACGGGGGGGGGGGGCTACGTTGGCAGGCGGCCCAGAAACTGGTGGTTAAGACAGTGCCTGACATGAAGTTAACCACTCATTCATGTTGGGGAGGAGTTCATGTTAAAACCGTTACCGCTCAATAAACTCACATACATTGGTGAATTACGGTTAACTTCTCAAGCATGTCAAATAAATACATTTTTATATCAAGAGGCTACATCATATTTTATAGGATTTTCCTTGCACGATTTACATGCGAAACATTCACATGGTTCCGCACTCGTGCACGCTCTGGAAGCATGCCAGACGCCTGACTCGGCTCTGGCTTGGCTCTCCCTGATAGTTTGGTAGCTCACCCACCTCTAGTTAACAGAGCCAGTGGCTACGTGCACTGGGCACCTTTACTAAGAGAAGGCCCCCATCTATATTCCTACACGGCCGCAGAAGCGCAAGAGTAAGGACGGCGCTCGCTGCTTGCAGAAGGCAGCTCTTCCGAAGCACTTGGAGGACTGAACTTCCCCTGACCCGGAGTCGGCGGGGACGAGTGCCTCACAGCGCTCATCCTCCATCCGGCAGCCATGCACCGGATATCACGGCCCGGGAATGACGCCTGCACTCGAGCCTAGAGAGGCGCGCAGACACGGAGGAGGAGGAGACAGTGCGCACTGCGCACAGGCACCTCCTCCTCCTGAAAGGTTAGGTTGCTCTACACACACCGGCCCTGTTGGTGTCACCCCATGTGAGGGTGTCACCCGGTGCGGTCCGCACCCCCATAGTGATGCCGCTGTCGACCTCTGAACTCGCACTAAGGCCCTTGGTATGTACTCTGGAAGACAGACTTCCATTTACCAGTTTCCATTTCTATTGTGGTTGGAACTTGTGTGGTGTGCTGGAGACTCATCACCTTTGAGCTCGACTATTCTATTTATCTTGTAAGTTTCAAGTGCCGCACGGCGTGATTACTAGAGCTCCAGTACTGGGTCGTTATTTGTTGCATCACATAATTACCGACCCCCTGTAGATCGTTGTTTAACAAATCTGATAAGTAAAATAAGTTGCAGCTCATGTCGCAATTGACCGGCCATTCGTAATCAGGCATCTAACATTGGGCAGCAATGCAATATCATATTTGAAAGAGCTTCAGTGCTGTATTTATATGTATTTTGTATATCAAAGACCGGTGGCCAAAACTGTAAAATACATCTTTAAAACTGAATGGGCATCATTGTCCTGTCCTTGAATGCTTCTGTGCATTGTTCTCATGGGTTACTCTGAACACTTCACTGATTGTTAGCACTGAGTAAAGTGGGGACACGGATGATTCAACTGTCTACTTGAGGATTGCGCTTTAGAGTCTGCAGAAAAAGCACCACTACGGCCAAGGATCGATAACTTAAATATTAAACACTATAAAATGTAAAACCCAAACCTAGTTCAGTGCAAGTAAAATGTGATTCGAAAACAATCTGAAGAAAAATGAGCTAATGAAAGCGGAGAAGAACTGTTCCTGTAAAAGTCAAAGGAACAAACCATCATTAAAGGTACATAGAGAACTCAATGAAAATCAAAGGGAAAAGTTACAAGCGATGAACAGTATATACCCTTAGGGAATCATCAGTAATTAGCCCCTCCATTTGCTCATTCTGCCACTGCTTCTTTCTCTTGCGGTAAATGCAGCTGGCCACGTCGCATGCAGGGTGACATAGAGGGGACAGCATCCTAGTGTTGCTCCCCTGCTGCAAGGGTAGACTAGCCCATTGGGCCATCATAGGAGGGGAAGGTGGTTAATCCCCCTTAGATTATGGCCTCGGGGTGTCAGGAGGGGAGGCGAGGAGAGGACCAGGAGGGCTCATAAGCGGTCACCTCACAAAGCAGGGTCTCTTTGGCGGTCAGCTAGAATCTAACTGAGTTGGTGTGAAAACAGCAACAGGACAGCTCTATCTTTCTCAGGATGGGTGTCGGACGTTCAAGGAACTCATTGTTGACACCTGGATCACTCGTAAGCTAACCCAACCTGTGTAATCAATAAACTTGCAACATAGTTTATCCACAAAAAGTGCCCCTGTCATTTATTATGTTGCACACACTTTATTGCATTCCAGGTGTGTGCATGTTTATGTGTGTGGCAAAAGGCGTTTGTCCAGGACAGAGCAAACTAGTTTGAGCAAAGATCTAACCACCCAAAATACCAGTAGGCCATAGTCTGTGTTTTCCAGTTTTCCAGAGTGACAGCTGTTGATTGTTGAAAGTGGTGAGGCATAATACAGGCCAGGAGTTCACCTATGTTTTTCCAAATTTGGCTCACTCTTAGTCACTTGCTCTCACATTTGCTCTCTTCCCCTTCACTCACTCTAATTTGCATTTGCTCACTCATACTCATTTGAACTCACTGTTACTCACACACAAACATTCTAAATATCACAGGTTCTCATTCTCACTTACTAACATACTTACATACACTCACTGAATTTGGGCCCTGATGCAACTACTCCCGCTACACAATTGATAGCTACACCCCAGACTCACTTCCACTCCCTCTTACTGCCTCCAATCAATCACTTGTTCTAGCACACTCACAATCCTTCACTCTATCCTTTGTACTCCCTTTCACTTATTCACACACACTGTTAAGTTCAAATTCTCGCTGAGTTTCATTCTCATTGACACTCTCAGACACACTTACATACACACTTTCACTCAATCCCATTTACTCTCAATTATTCACTGATGCAGCGGAGTTTACCAGCCCTATACATACTGTTAGACCTGGCACATTGGCGTGGGTCTCCCTTCCATTTTTTCGCTGTTGCCTCATATGTTTTTGCTGGTGTTAGTTGCTCAGGGCACTGTGCCACTGCTGTCCAGTGCCACAGTGCAAGTGCTCACTATTGTAAATGAATGTATAATTTGTCATTCCATGATTGGTTAGTTTAGTTTACCTGTCAGACCCTAGCACAGTGCACCAGGAGTGCCCAGGGCTTGTAATCCAAATACTGCTGGTGGGCTTACAGCACTGGTTGTGCCACCCACAGAAGCAGCCTGTAAACATGTGTCTAAGGTCTGCCATTGCAGAGCCTGCGTGCAGTCTGGTACTGTCATGCTGACTGGGCAAGTGCACCCCCTTGCCAGTCCCTAAACCTTCCCTTTTCTTCATATCAGACACCCCTATGGTAGGCCCAAGGGCCGGGTGCATTGTAAGGATAAGGTAGAACATGCCCTGGTGTGTGTGGCATGTTCTAATAGTGAATTACAGCCATTTTCATGTTTCACTATTGCAAGGCTACCTGTTCTCCATAGGCCAGAATGGGCAGTTTGGTTATTACATCTTAGAATCCTAACTGACTCAGGGAACATGGTAGAAATTCGAATTTAGTATGCTTGAACTCAGGATGATAAAATACATCTTTTAGTGAAGTTGGTTTTAACATTGTGTGTGTGAAAAAGCCACTTTTAGAAAGAAGGTATTTTCTTGTCTAACCATTCAAAGCTGCCTCTGCTAGGCTGTGTATTCCTTTGTCTGGAGTTTGAGTGACAGGGCTGGGGAATTCCAGGAGACAGGGTGAGGTGTCCCAGTGGTGAATAGAGAGATCTACATCCAGATGGGTGGGAGGAGTTGCACCTGGGACCTGAATAGGGCTGTGCCTGCCTTCCACAATGCTGGCTCCACCTCCTGGGGAGCGGCTGATGTCTCTGCCCTGCACAGTGAATGAAGAGAAGGAATCCTGTCAACAAAGTGCTCCAGGGCTGCACTTACCTTCCACAATGCTGGCTCCACCTCCTGTGGGGCATCTAATGTTTCTGCCCTACACTGTGAAAGGAAAGGAGAAGTCTGGTAAACAGAGTGCTCAGGAACTGGTTTGGACTGGGCAAAGGCCCCTCTGCCTTAAGAGGACAAAGGATTTCTGGGTATAAATATTGGGACCCTGATCCCAAGAATTTAGATCACTTTGGGAAAACAAGAAGAACCTCTGCTGAGGGAGGAACCAGAAGAAGCTGAGGAGGAAACTATCCCTGAACCTGGGGGATTGGCCTGCAGTGGTTGCCTTACTGCCCAAAGAGAGGAGAAAGGAACTTTGTGTGTACTTTTGCTCAACTTGTGAAGGATCTCCAAGGGCTTGGAAAAGAGCTTGCCTCCTGCTGAAGTCTCAGGAACAACAGACTTCACCCCCCAGCTCCCCAGAGTTCTTTGGAAGTGCCTGCTGCTGTTGTTGGGCCTTCTTAGGGACTGCGTGTCGCAAGGAGCTGGAAGCGCGACTTAAGAAGGAGAAGCGTGCCGCCGTCAGAGCTGTTGTCATTGCATCTCGTAAAGTGTGTCGCCACTGCAGCATCAGAACTAGCGGAAGTGTCTCGCATCATCCAGGAAGTGTCTCGCAACGCCGAAGAAGCGTGTTGCCATTGCAGCCATCGTAGCTGAAGCATTGCACCGCATCAAGAGAAGAGTCTCGCATCGAGGAAGAAGCGTGTCGCCATCGCAGCCATCGTAGTTGTCGCATTGCACTGCATCAAGAAAAGCGGCTCGCATTCACGGAGAAGCGTGCCACCATCGGAGCTGCTGTCGTTGCATCACGTAAAGGGGTGTCACCGCTGCAACATCGCATCGAGCGGAAGCGTCTCGCAAACATTGGAGAAGAGTGTCGCTGCCAAGGCCGCTGTCGTCGCATCACGTAAAGTGTGTCGCTGCTGCAGCTGAAGCATCAAGTCGAGTCTTCTTGCAACATCGGAGAAGCGTGCTGCATCTGGAAGATCTTCACGTCGTTATTTCTTTGCACCAAAAACTTCATCGCATCAACATCGTTGCAACACTTTCGTTGCCCTGCGTGTCGCATCTAAAACGTACATTGACTTAAAGTGTCGCATTTAAGAACTTAAGAGAACTAAGCAAAATCCTACCATCTAAAGTAACAGTATTGTGTGTTTTTGTCGTTTAATGGTCTTGTGGTAAATCAATATAAAGAATACTTATTTTTTATATAAAACCTGTGCGGTGTCCATCTGTAGTGTTGTCACTTGGTTACTGTATGTGTTCACAAATGCTTTACACACTGCCTCTGAGATAAGCCAGTCTGCTCGTGCCAAGCTACCAAGGGGGTGAGCAGGGGTTATTTTAGGAGTGTACCCCCCTACCCTGACTAGAGGAGAGGGTCCCTATTTGTCACAAGTGCATACCTGTGCCAACTAGAGACCCCCAAGTCTAACACATACATATACACAACACTCATTTGGGCCCATATACATTCATACATTCAATGAGCCAGCAAATATCCGCTGGTCATCAATTGTGATTTACCTCAGAGAACCTTTACACCAGTATTCTTACCATCCCTATCTCCTAAGTAAATGTACTTTGTCGAAAGATCTAGAAGTAGTTTAGAATAGGGAGGAAATAATAACACATTTAACCTTTATTCAAAGAACCACAGACTCAGTAGGAGTTTAAAAGGTTTATCTGAATTAATAATTTTTGTGAGTCAAGTCAGAATACAAGTCGACACACCAAATTCTCCAACAGGCAAGAATATACAGTTAGCTTAAGATCAATATTAGCTAGAATCTTTATGATGACAGTACCTGAGGAGAGAAAAGAACAGAGAGCAAATACGAAGCACAACCCCACAGAGCTATATTTACCTAGAATGGTGTGAGGACCTAGACATCGGAATATCAAGGATTCAGGACAGGTTCAGGACCAGGAAGGTGATCTCTTCTAATGTAACGCCAGCGTTACACCCCTCTCTGGTGCTACTGTCTCCGGCTCCGACTCGTCCGGACCCCTTCCTAGATGTGCCTCCTCGGTTGTTCCATGATTTTTCCCTAGTGTTGGATTCTTCAATCAGATTGCAGCAAATTCGAGCAGCATCTCAGCATAGCATCAGTATCAAGTGGGTCAAGTGTGTCTAACTAACTAGAACTTACCTCTGTTATACCAATTCAAATGTATGATCCACCCCCAAATGTTTCAATTCTATGTACACCCCTCAATTTGATTAGGCCAGGCAGTGGGGTGAGGACATCACACCATAATAAGAGCAATAACTTTCTTTAGTTCTATTGTCTAATTCCCCGCCCCTTAATTTTAATACCCACAAGCATTTCATATGTGGATCGATAAATCTGTAATACAATGTTTCGGCTTCTTCCTCTCATAGGGTCAGAAGTTGACCTTACCATGTCCTTGCTGGGCACATGGGTTGACGGCAATTCAATGACTTCCTTGGTCTCAGTACAAGGATATAAGACACATGCATAGTTGTCGCAAAGGATAGGGACATCGGTCACCCTCCAAGGCCCATATGCCAGCTATTAATAAAGTCATAGAAAAACATGTTAGAATATGAAATTAAATGAATTCGCTGTATACCACTTACTTCTACTCTAACCCCATTTACTTAATATTTTCTTTGCATTAATGGCTTAGTAAAACTTGCATAGGTTAGTTTCAACACGGCATGTGTGTTAATGCGAGGGTTTCGAGCAGCCCTTTTAAAAGCTATTGTGCAGCTGCAACGATTTCCCACCAAGCGACAGGAGACGTCATACTACGTAGATGCAGTAGACGCATGCGCAGAAGAGTTCCCGCGTTTTTGGCAGCCATTTTAAGGACACTTGGGTTACTGGTTAGTAGAATACATAGAAAAGCTTCCCCTAGATACAATATGTAAAGTGTAATACAAAATTAGTACTCACAAACATGTTGATTATAATGTTACAGGTTATTCGAGAGAATTGCATACGAGCAAGTTTCTTCTTACACGAAACCTTGCTCCATCAATCCCCTCTCTGATGGCATTTGATGCCATCACTAGCTTTTATTAAATCAGATGTCAACTTTAGCATTCTACCATTTTGATTTCTTCAAATCTCTTATTCCTTCCTGTGTCCTTCTTAAATTGTGATCCTTTCATTCTTTTGCAGATATTTCCCTTCAATTCTTCAAGTTGTATTTCGTCTAATTTTCTTTTCCTACACTTCTCATTCACTTCGTACCTTTTTCTTTTTCCACTGCATTTGTATCAACACATTATCATCAGAACTAATAAAGTTATGCGCATGATCGGCAATAATATTTGACCTAAGATGCTCTTACCTATGTTAGAAAACCAACTACTAATAGTGGAAAAACTATTGGTTATCTTCTTCCATACACTGTGAACCTCCAGTGGTTTTAGTTCTTCTTCCAAATGTGTAATATTTTTAATATATCTTCCAATTTCTACACTTTTGTCAGGTATATACATGCAACAATGTTGCTCTTTCAACATTTTACAGACTCCACCCTCTTTTGCTAATAAGATATCAAGGGCAAGTCGATTTTGCAAAACCATTGATCTAACAGCAACTAATCCTGTATTGATCAATAAAATTCCTCCAGCAGTGTCAGTAGATAACCGATCAACTACTGTTGACAATTGACAGATTTTTCCGGAATTCAGCAGAACCCCCACTGAAGGTATCAATGCACCAAATATATCACCTACTATTTCAGAAAAACTAGCTCTTTTATATCGGGTTAGTCCATTACTGGCATTACTGCCAATGATCAGGCAACCTAAAATAGGCTTTGTTTCCACAAATATAATAAATTCCAGGGAATACGGGATCAGTTTCTCCTTTTAGTCTCCAACCCCCAATTTCTAAGAAGTTATGTTCACATTCACAGGAACCAATAAATGCATTGTTATATTCTATTTTTAGTCTATGGAGACAGATTTTCCCTTTCTTTTCAAAATCCAGAGACATAATTGTAATTGTAATTGTAAAATATTTGTAGAGCGCATGGTTACCAAAGGCATCCCAGCGTTAGAGGCCAAAGCTAATGAAATAGTATCCGTTTATGGAAACAGAAAAGTTTTTAAGCGTTTCCGGAAGCCCAAATGGTTAGTTTCACATCGAATATCTAGGGGGAGGGAGTTCCATAGCCTATCTGCATTGTATGAAAAAAAGCGACCCCCTGCACGTACTTTCCTAATTCTGGGAACAACTGCCAGCCACTTCTTGCCTGAACGTAAGTTTCTGGCAGGATGATAAAAGGAAGCGAGGGAACAAATGATAGAAGGGGCAGAACCTGACAATATCTTATGTAGAATGCAGAGAGCCTTATACTGCACTCTCTGCTGGATAGGTAGCCAATGCAGGGTGACCAATGCTGCCCGTGCTGACTGTCGCTTGGGGATGTTCAGGAGTTGGCGTGCCGCACAATTCTGTACTACTTGCAATGTCTTGACCGTGGAGCAAGGTGCTCCTAGGTAAAGAACATAGCATAGCAGCATTAGTCTTGCCAGTTACCAAAAGGTCTTCCCTTTAAGCCCATTTAGGTATCTGAGGTTTCGGTTCTGAGGCCCTTCTTTGGAAATACTGTCTCCTTTGTTCTACTAAGTTCAAAAATATATTTTCTTCTTCATGTAACTTACATGTTACGTTGCGTTTGTGTGCATCAGCTATATCTATTGCCTTCATTGTTAGGAAATATTTACCGATGATTTGTGAGTCTCTAGTACTAAGGACAGGGTTCATGCTCTTTCGCATAGGGACCTCTGAAAATATTACATCTACATTTAAATAATAACACTGAAGTTTTCCAGTTCTATAAAATAAACTAGCCAATACACTACATGAAATATCATATGTCAAAGGTAAGTGATGATAAGTTACCCGTTCAGCTACTGAGTTTGGCAATTTCATGCAAACATAACAATCACTAACTTCCATTGTTTCTACATAATGTACTAATTGGTTTACAAATACATTTAAATCATTTTCCTTTTTATCCACAGTATGGTGTAAATCTAACTCATCTGGCGTTTCTTAAGTCTACTCTGTCTCCTTTAATGTTTGCTACCTCTGTATGTGTATTAGTACTATTCTGGTTGTTTGTAATCATCCAATAAGGAATAGCTATTGCTAATATTACCCATATTATGAGGACTAATATTAAGCCATATATACAGATCCTACAACACTTCTTTATACAGCTTTGTTTTAGTTTTCCAATAAGTTTATTATCAGACATTTTGGACAAGAAGATTTGTCTCTTGTTTAATTCAGAACTTGGTATGAGATTACACCTTAAGCGTCTTCTCTCTCTTTCAAGTCGGTCTCACTTCTTCATCGATTCGTTCGACATTCAGCTCTTCATCACTTTCTTAATTTAAGTCAAGATTTTCAAAATCTTCAAGAGTGACATATGTCTACTCAGGACCCTTGAACTTGTTATTCAATGTCTTCAATCTTTGACTCCTTCGTTTTGTGTTACTGTGGAAGGTCCAGATTGACTGGATACTTCGTTTACTTGATCAGGTTCTTCATTGATTGTCTTAAGGCGGTATTTTAGTCTTTTGATAATTCTCGGCCAATTATCACCTTTTCGGCTTTTCTTAATTTTCACTGTACTTCCAGTTTCTTCAATGCATCTTTTATCTTCCTTTATTTCCGGCACCATTTGATCATCTTCGTCTTCAGATATCCTTTCTATCTGACCTTGTCCAGGGCTTATTATTCTGGCCTGTTCTGCCTGGATATGTTTGTCTACCTCAATCTGACCTTGTTCAGGATTAGTAATGCCTGGTTTTTCTTCTGTATCCTGAACTTGTGTTTCTATGCCTATCTGGTCCTGTTCAGATCTTTTTACCTCTTTACCTTCTTCTGCCTGAACGTTTTCTCTAAACCATATCTGTCACTCCTCAGAACCAAAGCCTCAGGAATGGGGCTTTGGATTTCTTATGTCTGAGTATATTGTTCTCTCCTTACCTGTTCCTGATCAGGTTCCCTAATAGTCGTTTCCTTACTCTCCTGAGCGAGTTCTTCTACACCTGACTGGTCTCCACTCTTTTCCTGTTTGTCTAAGTGTGTTTGGCTTCTAGTTCTTTTAAATACTTCAGGTATGTCCGCCACTGGGATCCAGTCATCCTGATAAATGCTTGGCTGTTCTTGGAGAGCTACCTCAGGATCTTCTATAGGAAGCTCTTCAGCTGCACAACCTTCAGCAACTTCAATTTCTCGTTTCAATTGAAACTCTTCTTCTTCAGGAGCTGGTACCCTATTGGTATGACTTGAATGAATCCAATTAGGTAATCCTGCACACTTTACAGCTGTTGAAGTAGTAAGTATAACTTGATGCAGTTTGTCCCACCTTGGTGATAGGCACGATTCTCGAGTGTGATTCTTCACAACTACCCAGTCACCGGGATTCAGATCATGCGCTTTGTTCAGCTTTGTTGACTGCGTCTTCCCCAACCTGATGAGATAGAATGCACCCTGTCAGCCAACTCTTTGCAATACTGCAAAACCAAGTAATCAGTTATATTCAACAGCTTGTGTCCTCGTACACATGCTTGACTCATTGCTCTTCCCATGAGTATTTCATGGGGAGTCAATCCATTATTTTTGTCTGGAATACTTCTGAGTCCCATCAGAAAAAGAGGTAAAGCATCAGGCCATTCCAGTGGGATGGACGCACACACCTTTCTGAGTCTTGACTTGATTGTGCCAGTCAATTGTTCTACCACCCCAGAAGGCTCTGGACGGTAAGCACAGTGCAATTTTTGTTCGACTTTGAATGCTTCACAAATTAGTCAAATTATTTCATTATTAAAATGAGACCCTCTATCTGATTCAATCGTTACTGGTAAACCAAATCTAGGGATGATTTCTCTTAATAAGAGTTTGGCCACTGTCAAGCTGTCATTTCTTCGAGTCGGGTATGCTTCCACCCACTTTGAACATAAACAAACTATGACAAGTACATATTTCAGCCCTTGACAAGCAGGCAGTTGAATGAAGTCCAATTGAAGTCGTACAAAGGGACCTTCTGCCTTTACAATCTTTCCCATACTAACCACGGTTTTCCTGCCAGGATTCATTTGTTGACATGTTAAACATCTTTGGCAAAGACTCTCTGCTACATTCCTGAACTTTGCGTTATATCAATCTTGTTTGATAAGTCGAATCATAGCATCTCTGCCCACATATGTGTCTCCATGATACATTCTAGCCATGGGTGCAAGCATACTGTCTGCCATCATAACAAACCCACACACCATCTTCTGCCCTTCTTTGACATTCTATTTTTACCCACTCTTCCTTTTCTCTTATTTCTACTGCATCCTGCAGATCTTTCACTTCTTCCCAGGTTCCCACTCCTGCAAGTAGCGTAAGTTGGCAGCTGATTCCACATGTTTCGATTTTCTTGTTTAGGGCAAATTTATGTCTCGCACAGTGTTGGGCAACCTGGTCAGCATATCAGTTACTGGCTGTCATATAGTCAATTTTTAATAGGAGTCCCTGAGGAAGTCAGGAAATCCCTGTGCATCCATAGCTGGCCAAAACCATGCACAACCCCATAACCATATTGGCTGTCAGTAAATATGGTTATTCTCCAATTTTTCCCAATTTTACATGCTTTAATTAAAACAATTAATTTGGCTACTTGTGCAGATCTGACTTCTGGTAAATAGGATGCCTCGACTATGATGAATACAGGCCCCAGCTAGGCCCGCAGGACACAAGGGTTCGCTCTCCTGTAATGGAATCTATAAGGAAGTTGGCACGGAAACTGCAAAGTACAAAGACAGCATTTATTAACCCTTAAGGGTGGTCCTACAATCCACACAACACTCTTCAGTATTGCATAGAGTAGCACAAAGAACTTGCGTACATGGTCCCCTTTTATACACAATAGAGGGGCTCATAAGTGGGTGGATACAACATGAGGCCAAAGAACATTACCATTTATGGTCATTTTCGATACTGAATCAATATGTGGGCGGAGCTAACACACTCCTTGAGCCCGCGAAAACATGGTCAAGCAAGGCTAACTGATAACAGATGTGGTCAAGCCTGGGCATGCGCCAGACGGACAAAGGAGCTATTTATAGACTGTTACTAGGCAGATTACAAGAGCAACTAACACAGAGATAAGACTCTCCTCGTGTCGAGCACGTGGAGACATGACAATACAAAATGGAGTCCAGACTTCAGTCAACATAACAAAAGGAACATGTGTAAGGGAGGAGAATTCATGTCTTTAGTAAATGCTTAATCACATCGAAGTTGCAATTTACAACAGACGACCCTTTCAGCATTTACTGAAGACATCCGGCTTGTTAGAATAATCATCATATATATCGATTATCATCATTTCTTCTACTTCCTTAGCTAAACGTTTCTGATAAGTGACATTGGCAATAGCTTTCTTATCGGGGATACAAAATGATACACATACAGAACAGAGCAAGGGACCACACTGAACACAGATACAGCAAGAAAATAAAATTGCTATAATTATGCAGAGACCAGTCAAAACCTTCCATCCCCAGGCAGTAATCAATGCCCAAAACCATCCAGAAAAGGACCAAGTGCCGTTTTCTGTATGGATTTCAGCTGCAATTTTATGTAGTTTGTTGATGGCATTATAAACCGATGGCGTATGATCAGGGATAAACACACAACAGCTACTCCCAATAATTTTACATGCTCCTCCTCTGTCAGCTAGCATAACGTCTAATACCATACGATTCTGCAATGCAACAATTCTAGTAATTTGCAATTCCTCCGTAAGATTTCCAAGAGCAGCAGCAGTCTGGTTTGTCACAGCCTCTACCACTCTTGTTAATCTTCGGATCTTCCTACTGTTCAGAGCAGCTCCAACAAAGAAAAACAGTCCTAAGTTAAAATCAATATACTGTTGCAGACTGGTATCAGTCTGATCTACATCATCAATTGATAAAGTACGTTTATACCTATTTACAGTCACATTATTCAATAATTTCAGATCTTTATGATAAGATGCGGGTGCTAGGAATACAGGAGGTAATAGAAATGATACATAGCATACCCCAGACCACCCAGCCGGCAGACGGTAATAACCTTTATTTCCGCACACAAAGTATGTATTATGGGACGCTAGAAAGGTACTATTATTCAATCCATCAATGTTCAGGACAGTGATGCAATCACTGACACCAACAGGAATAAAACCCACACTCTGGACACACAGGTCCGCTTGAGCTTGTGCTACTTGAATCACAAATTTGTCCTTTCCCACAGTGTCTCTTGTGTTCGTGAAGATGTAGGGAATGGATTCATTTTCTGGTCGGTACTCTTCCCACTCCCAAATTGTCCCATTCGCTTGCGGATACACATTTTTATCCTGATGACATTCTTTATTGAGTCTGAAGAGCAATCGTCCCACTGTCGGTTTCCGAGTGGCAAAAAGCAAAGTGTACCATGCTCTACAAGAGCCATTGTGAGAGAAAGGAAGTGGTATGAATGGCGTACCTCCTTTCTTCTGATGGGCTGGCATCATCCCACATATCCAACAGTTCGTAGCGTTCGTAGCAACGTGGGTATGATGCAGCATCTGGATGAAAGTGTTATTCAAGTAAGACTGTCGATGCTTCAACTCTTGATACGGTAATGTATAAAAGTAGTGCTCCTCAGGCACCGGAGTTGTCAACACAAGTATTTTCCGAGCGGGAGTTACATCCTCCACAAACCATGTGGTTATCCCAACAATAGCTACTGTCAACACGAACCCTGATGCACAAAGGATTTTCTTTTTCTCCATGTCAAAAATAAAAACCCAATATCTTCCTGAAACTAAAAGTCTGTCAGAACTCTTCCCCTTGGGCAGCGGTCGATTTCTTCACCAGCGGGCCAAGACGGGTGTCGCTACACTAATGCAGGGCTGATCCCCCCCCCTTGCCTCATCGGCTCTCCGTTTCACTAACCCAAGGGCCGTTCTGACAGTATGTCCCGGTACTGGAGAACTCACTTCCTTGGTCGAAGATGATATCGCCTTCCTCCAGGAGTCGCGTGGTCCGGAAAGAGCTCCTCAGTAGCGTTTGGCTCCACAGCACGGCCTGTCTCTGCAGCCAGGATTTCTCGTTGATCGGTCAGCACGGCAGGTTCCACCAATCCGGGCGGCACCTTCCTACAGTGCAGGGAATGGATCCAATTCTTTCTGTTGGAGACCCGCACAGCCGTCCTCGTTGCGAGGAGGACCTGCTCAGGACCCACCCATCTCGGTTCCAAACTGTTTGTTCTGTCGAAGATTTTCACCATTACATGGTCGCCAGGTCGGAGACCATGTCCTTCACCGGTGGACCGATCAGGGAGCGCCTCTCGGACCTGTTGATGAATAGAAACCAAGTTATCCGTTAACTGTGCCAGATAATCGTTCATCATTACACAAGGTACATCATACACAGCTTTAGGTTTTGGTGGACCCCAAATATTCATTGGGCGTCCAAAGACAATCTCGTAAGGTGTAAGGCCAGTTCGAGAGTGTGGTACTGATCTAATTGACAATAATGCCAGCGGTAGAGCATCTGGCCAAGTCAAAGACGTCGAAGCTTGAATTTTAGCGATCTTGAGCTTCAGTGTACCATTATACTTCTCGACTAGTCCTGCAGACTGAGGGTGGAATACCGCATGAAACTTCTGGGTGATGCCCAGGCCCTTCAAGACGTACTTTATAACATCCGCTACAAAGTGAGGCCCATTATCACTCTACAGAAGTCTACAAACGCCATATCGGGGGAAGAACTCTTTCAGCAGCAACTTCGCAGTAGTCATTGCAGTATTGTCTTTCGTAGGGTACGCTTCAACCCATTTACTGAAGGCGCAAACCACTACTAGAACATACTTCAAATTGTTACAGTGCTCAAGCTGGATGTAATCCATCTGCAAAACCTCGAAGGGTGCAGTGGGTGTCACGAATCCTCCTGCTGGAGTTCGAGTACCCTTTCCTGGGTTATACCTCAAGCAGATCATACAGGTCTGCACCACCCTCTTTGCTGTGCTAGCAATCTCTGGATGCTCCCAGACTTGGGTAAGCAATTTCACAATTGCGGAAGCTCCAACATGTGCTAGCCCATGTGCCATCTGAACCATAGGTTGTACAAAGGCCGTGGGTAATTTCCATCTATCCATCTGCTTATTTCTCCAGCAGCCCTCGTCATCCAGTTCTCCCTCGCTGGCCCATTGTTCCCGCTCTTTGTCAGAAGCGGTCCTCTGCATTTCTCGCACTTCCTCCTTCGCATCATGCCATCTTTCCACCTGTGACTTTACTACATACATGGCAGTAGTACCGGGCTGCATCGCAGTCTCCCGTGCTACTCGATCTGCTAACGCATTCCCTTCTCCAACTTTATCAACTACTTTCCTATGGGCGCTACACTTAACGATGGCAATTTTCTTTGGGTATGTCAATGCAATTAAAAGATTGTGAACTAACTCTCCATGCATTATCTGTACTCCATGTGACGTTAAAAACCCTCTCTCCTTCCAGAGTAGGCCGAAGTCATGCGCTACTCCGAAGGCATAGCGGCTATCTGTATAAACATTCACACATAATCCTGTACTGAGCTCACATGCTCGTGTTAATGCTATCAGTTCCGCTGCTTGAGCTGATTTCTGTGGTATGCGTGCTGTCTCCACTATCGTTTGTAATGTTGTAATTGCATACGCTGCTGAAGTCGTACCATCTGGTAGCTTCAGGCATGATCCGTCCACCCACAGTTCTCCATCTACATCTGGAAAGGGCGTATCCTGGAGATCAATACGACCCTTTGTTTGTTCCTCAGTCACGAGAATACAATCATGTGCTTTCCGCGCCTCAGGCTGGGTTTCGGGGTATGGCAACAATGTTGCCGGGTTTAACGTTACGAACCTTTTCAACGTAATATGAGGAGCCAAAAGCGTCAACTCATATCCCGTTAAGCGGGCACTGGTCAGATGCTGCGTCTTCGTCTGATTAAGCAGGGCATCGACAGCATGGGGGACTAATACCAACAGCTTATGAGATAACACAATTCCCTCACTTTGGCGTATTGACACAGCTGTCGCCGCAACCGAGCGAAAACACCCTGGTAACGCTCGGGCGACAGGATCAAGTACAGCCGAAAAATATGCACAAGGGCGCTGCTTATCGCCGTGCATCTGCACTAAAACTGATAATGCACATCCATCTTTCTCATGCACATACAACGAAAAGGGTTTTGCATAATCAGGGGTCCCTAACACTGGTGCTGAACAAAGGGCCTGTCGTAGTTGCTGAAAAGCAGTATCACACTCATCTGACCAAGGGATTGGGATAGGCGTGTCCTTTGTCAAGAGGGCTAACAATGGCTTAGCTATATGTGAAAACCCCAATATCCACTGTCTACAAAAAGAAACAAGACCCAAAAATGCACGCACATCCTTCTGCGTGGACGGTCTCGGTGTGTCCAAAATTACTTGGATACGATCCGGTGTGAGTGCACGCCCCTCCTTAGACAAAAGGTGACCCAAATAAGTCACCTTTGGTCTACAGAATTGCAATTTCTTCCTAGATACCTTATGATTGTGGGATGCTAAAAAGGAAAGTAAGGATAACGTACTTTTCTCACACAACTCCAGGGTGTCAGCCGCCAGCAAGATGTCATCGACATATTGAATGAGGGCGACCCCCTCGAGCAGAACAAAGGAATCCAATTGTCTTTTCAAAGCCTGACTGTAAATGCTAGGGCTTTCTGTGTAGCCCTGGGGGATCCTACAAAAACGATAAGATCTATTATTTAATGTAAACCCGAAAAGATATCGGCTATCAGGGTGAATGGGAATGGAAAAGAAGGCATTCTTCAAATCGATCACTGAGAACATAGTCGCCGTAGGCGGGACTAAAGTAAGCAACGTCGTGATATCGGAAACCACTGGGTACTGAGGTATCACGATCTTGTTTACTTCTCTCAAATCAATTATAAACCGATAAACTCTGGCATCCGTATCCTTTTTCAGTATGGGAAGAATCGGACTGTTACAGATGTTGTAGGGAACTTCCTCCACTACCCCTACCGCAATCAAATCCTGCACTATCTGTATGAGAGCCTCCTCGCCCTCCTGGGAAATACGGTACTGTGGGAGGCGTGGTAACACCGCCCCCTCCTGGACACTAATGTGGACCGGTGGAATCACCATTTGTCCCACATCAGTATCCGAAGTTGCCCACAAAGCACGAGGGAGGGTAGCTAACAGCGCATCCTCTGACATCGCACACATCCGTTCAGATCGGGGGTAATTGTCATTCAATATTACCCGCACACCAGCAGGGGAGCAGCGGATCGTAGCCCTAAAATGCTTTAACATATCAAGGCCCATAATGTTGTCCGGTGTGTACGGGGCAAGCAGAAACGGACAGGGTGCAGAAAAAGAATCAACCTTAAACATGAGGGGCTGCGAAAGAGGGCTTCGGGAGAGTGTACCGTCAAACCCTACCGATGTGACCATTAAGCCGGATGGGGGAGCCCCCGGAACCAATTGCTTAGACAGCGCACTACGTGTCGCTCCTGTATCCACTAGGAACTGATCAGTAGAGCCCAAAACCTCAGCCGATACATAAGGACCCTTCTGATCGACCAGCACCTCAACTGATTCTAACCCCCATCCAACGCATTCCTATGCATGCTGAGAATCATGGTACCCCGATCGGTCAATCCCCGACACTTGATACTGATGCTGGCGATCGAAAACATTCGATCTATCTCGGTGCTGCCCAGCAGAGTCAAAACGAGCCTGTTCGTTAGAATTCCCTCTAAAGTTCGAGAAACCCCCTCTACCTCGCGGGCCACCCTGAGTATGCCCCTGACGCGAAGCATGCAACACCGGGCAGTCCCTAGCCCAATGACCCGATTGCTTACAATACGCACATTGGTTCCTATTCAAATCAGATCGGCCCGAGGGAGGACCATAAGATCCTCCCCTACCTCTATTACTACCCCGTCGGGGCGGGCCATATACTTGTGCCAACATCACCTTTGTTTTTAGATCTTTCGATTTCTTTTCCTCCTGGCCCTTTGCTTCTTGCTCCTGACGCTCATAATACTGAGCGATAGTCAGGAGGGCCGTCGGGGTTGCGGAAGACCAAGAACTCTCGCTCGCTTTCAAACGGGCCGCAACTGCCGGCAGCAGATTAGCTACATATTTATCCGCAAAAAGATGGCGACCCGTATCATCAGTAAGCGACTGGCCACTAAAATCATGAAACGTCTCCTCAAAACGCGTAAAGAAGTCCGCAACTGACTCGTCAACTTTCTGTTTACATGAAGCTAACATATTCCAGTCAATCTTTTTAGGGGGGATAATTGTCTTCAGCTTAGCCAGAATAGCAGCAGGGAGATCTAAAATACTCTGGGGTGGTTTCTGCGCGGGCTTCCGTTCCCTATCTTCATCCTCAAGGTCAGACCACCGAGCCTTAAAGGCAACTATGTCATCTACCTTTCGGACAGATCGCCACATATCCGGTGGTAGAATAAGGCCAAAGAACAGGTCTATATCTGCTAAGGTCATAACGCAAGAATTCAAGGCCCCCTCGACTTCTTCGTAGAAGGCCGCTGGATTCTTGCGGGGATCAGGCAACGCATTCTTTAATGCCATAACATCAGCTCTATGCCACGGAGTATAAACCCAATTATACACAAAATATCCCTTAGCATCGGCGGAGGTAATGTCCGAGCTAGTCCCCGCTCCTTTAGGAGGAACATACAAAGGCGCCGCCTCTCGCATTGGTTTAACATGCACTATGCCATCCTTATCTGACTGGGAGGTGGATGAGTGGCCTTCTGCTGTACACGAATCCAACTGCTTCTCCTCCCCTGTTCGTTGGCGCGCTTTTTCTTTAAGGGCCAGCACCGAATCCCGCAAGGCGAACAGCCGCCGAGCCGTATCAGGAGCCTTAGAGGAAGAGAAAACACCATTATGCAATGCTTTAGCATCCGATGTCACTTCTTCAGGCTCAAAGACACTAGAATATTTCCGGAAGGCAGCAATCACTTCCTCAGCGAAATGACCCAGAAAATACAATTTCTCTCTATCCTGCCACGGCCCCCAAGTATGGAATAATTCATCCACGGACACCTTGCCCTTAAGTGCACGGAAGGAAATTTGCCGAAGCTCAGCCATTTGCTCAGCCGATAGCATGGACCGCGTATCTACCTTACCCGGACCCGGGACAGAATCTTGTGGCCTCGGAGCAGATGCGCCAACATAAGGGGGCGGAGAGCGATCTACTAAATAAAAATCATCATCAAGATTATTAAGGACAGGATAAAGTGGCTGCCGAACAGCATATTGACCCGAGACTTGTAGCCTACGCTCTTTCTCTTGTCTCTCCGTCTGTTCTCTTTCCTCCCGACGCTTCGCTTCCTGTGCTCGCACATGATCATTCTTCCGTTGTTCTTTATCAAACAGCGCTTTCTCACGCTTCTCTCGCTCACGCACCTCCTTCACCCACAACCGCACACACTCAAACATATCCTGACGAGCACGCCGCTTACACATACACTGTTCCACATACTCAATCTTACGTATATCAAACGATCCATACAAAGGCCATCGTAACTCAGGGTCTTTTTTAGTATATTTCCTCCATACTGTGCTGTACATTATGGAAGAAAGACCATGCTTCACATACATATTCCTATTAGGAGTCCCCTCTGGGGGAGCTGGAGCAGATTCCTCGAGGTTCAACCGGTTTCCAAAGCAGCAACACCACTTACGGAGTGCGCTAAAAGCAGGCATGCTCAGAAATAATGCAAAATATGCAATATTAGAAAGAAAATGGCACTTAATCGTTGCGCCGTTCAAAGTTACACAGCTCCGGAGAAATCTCTCCACATTACCTGCCTATATGTGTTGCAACGCATATATGTTCACAATAACAAATACAAAACATGACTAGTCATCACAAATCAAACTCAAATAGCCGGACCAGGCTTCAAAAACTCGGAGCAAGTACCGTACACCGGTTCTTACCAATCAAGAGTCCAGATTCCAACTGCCAAGCTCCAAAATCGCCCAAACGGCTTTCACGGCAAGACCGACAGAAGAGGTCTCAGTCGAGGACCGGCGCCACCCAGACGGTCAGCTCGGAAGGGAAGGAAGAAAAACCTCGGGATGCCAGGGCTAAGACGCCGCTGGCAGTGATCACGTCCCCGGCCAAATTCCTCACCTTCGTCGCGACCAGTCCTTCGAGCATCCGAGTCGCCGATGAGCCCCACGTGACGGGCGCCAATTGATGAATACAGGCCCCAGCTAGGCCCGCAGGACACAAGGGTTCGCTCTCCTGTAATGGAATCTATAAGGAAGTTGGCACGGAAACTGCAAAGTACAAAGACAGCATTTATTAACCCTTAAGGGTGGTCCTACAATCCACACAACACTCTTCAGTATTGCATAGAGTAGCACAAAGAACTTGCGTACATGGTCCCCTTTTATACACAATAGAGGGGCTCATAAGTGGGTGGATACAACATGAGGCCAAAGAACATTACCATTTATGGTCATTTTCGATACTGAATCAATATGTGGGCGGAGCTAACACACTCCTTGAGCCCGCGAAAACATGGTCAAGCAAGGCTAACTGATAACAGATGTGGTCAAGCCTGGGCATGCGC
The DNA here is from genome assembly GCF_964204655.1 of Triturus cristatus. Classification (NCBI taxonomy): domain Eukaryota; kingdom Metazoa; phylum Chordata; class Amphibia; order Caudata; family Salamandridae; genus Triturus; species Triturus cristatus. The sequence continues at coordinate 870,806,603 of NC_140593.1, forward strand.
CAGACGGACAAAGGAGCTATTTATAGACTGTTACTAGGCAGATTACAAGAGCAACTAACACAGAGATAAGACTCTCCTCGTGTCGAGCACGTGGAGACATGACAATACAAAATGGAGTCCAGACTTCAGTCAACATAACAAAAGGAACATGTGTAAGGGAGGAGAATTCATGTCTTTAGTAAATGCTTAATCACATCGAAGTTGCAATTTACAACAACTATCCCAGTTAATTTACACACAGCGTAAGCAGCACTCAATCCACCCTCCTCGTGTCGCATGCATAAGCCATCTACAAATAGCTCATGATCAGCATTTTTTAAGGGTTCCTCTTGTATGTCAGGACGTGGTTTGGTGCTAAGTTCTATCACGTCAAGACATTCATGTTCAACCTCATCTTGCACCTCTTCTTGGAAGGGATCAGGTAGTAAAGTGGCTGGATTAAGAACAGTACACCTCACTATAGTCACGTTTTCAGCCCCCAGTATTATTCTCTCATATTTTGTTAGCCTACTGGGAGCAAGGTACTGCGTTTGGGTTTTGGTCAGCAAAATAACAACTGAATGGGGAACGTACGCTTTGACAGGGTGTCCCATCACAATTGGCTCACTCTGTTCTATGCTCACACAGGTTGCGGCTACAACTTTCAGGCAACCGGGAAATGCACATGCTACAGGATATAGGGTAGCAGAAAAATATGCCACCAGTCTTCGCATTAATCCATGTCTCTGTGTCACAATTACCCCATTCATAGCAGAATAATGCAATTTCTTTTGAATAGTCTGGCATTCCTAAAGCAGGTGCTTCACACAATCTCGTAACTTTCTAAATGATTCCATGCTTTCATCATCACATTCTATGGGGTCCTTCGCTCTCTTTCTGGTCATCTGTATCAGGGGTTTAGCTAGTAAAGCAAATCCTACAATCCACTGCCTACAATATCCTACAACCCCAAGAAACATTCTTATTTCTTTTTGGGTTCGAGGCAACTGCATTTGTCTTATTATTCTGATTCTTTCAGAGGTCACTCTTCTAATGCCTTTTTCTATTTGATGTCCTAAGTATTTGACTGAGTTCTTACAAAACTGAAGTTTCTCGGAGGACACTTTGTGTCCACCTTTTGCCAAGTGATTTAGCAATGCAATTGAATCAGTGACACAGTCATCTCGAGTGTTCGACGCTACCAACAGGTCGTCGATATACTGCACCAGGACTGACTCTCTGGGCAACACAAGAGATTCAAGGCTTCTTTTGAGAATCAGATTAAAGATTGAAGGACTTTCAGTGTACCCTTGAGGCACACGATTCCACACGTAAACATGCTCTTCGACTTTAAGCGAAAATAAAAACTGGCCATCTGGATGCAATGGAATAGAAAAGAATGCATGACTTAAATCGATTACTGTGAACCAACCTGCTTTAAATGGTATCTGATAAAGAATCACAGCTGGACTGGGCACTACTGGACAGCATGGTACAACTATCTTATTAATTTTCCTAAGATCTTGAACCACCCTATACTTACTGTTAGGTTTCTTAATGCCAATTATAGGTGAGTTACAAGGGCTACATATTATTTCTTTCAGGATGCCTTGTTCCACTAATCGCTCAATCTCTGCTGCAACACCTGCCTTTATTTCTGGACTCATTTTTGGATTGTCGAGTATTCGGATAAAATGCACCTTCTTTCACTGTCACTTTTACGGGATCTACATTTACCATCAATCCTATTTCTTTTCCAGTAAAATCCCATATCTCTGCATTTACAGTCAGTTTGACTTTGGCAGGTAATTCATTTTTGGTTATCATTGAATATAATTCATTTAGTTCTGCTCCCTGTTTAGCTAACATGAACTTGTAAACTCCATCTTCATCTGGGGTTTGTGTTGCAACACCATCCGGTGTGCAAAATATGGTGCAATTCATTTTGCACAACAAGTCTCTACCAAGCAAATTTACAGGACTTGAGTCACAGACCATGAATTTATGCATTTCTTTAAAATTTCCAATTCGATTTCAGACGATCCCAGCGGAACCCCCTATGCGTTACATCCACTCTCTGCTACGAGAGCTGCTCAGTTTCATCTGGGCGGGGAAGCGCCCGCGGGTACGAAGAGATATTGCTTACCGTCCCCCGATCGAGGGAGGGTTGGGGATCCCCCATTTACTGACTTACTATAGAGCAGCGCAACTTTGCTATCTTGTGAAATGGAACAGGCCTGAGTCCGAGAAAAGGTGGCTATTTCAGGACAGAGCGATGGCAGGTCTCTCGTTGTGGAAGATACCGTTTCTTAATCCTGTAGATCGACCGAGGTATCCCACTAGATTTCCCATCACGCGCTCGGTGGTGCGGACGTGGGATGCGGTGGCGACCCAATGGCAACTTACATCTTTCCCCTCAGCCCTGACGCCTCTATTTGACAATCCAGCTTTCCCTCCAGGATGCGACAAGAGGGCGTTTCCGGAATGGCGAGTCTCGACCTGTAAATCTGCAGGCCATCTCTTCGATGTGGACGGGTTCCTCCCATACGCGGAGCTGGCTGAGTGGCACGGCATTCCAAAATTCCAATATTTCCAACTTCACCATTGGTTACTTCTTCCCTGATACGTGTCTGCTTGTGAGTAGATGCCTCACGGCCTATGAGAAGTGGCTTTTATCGAAGCACTCGGACGGCCATTTGATTTCTGAATTATATCTAATGCTACGACCGCCAGCCTCCGGGGAGCGCTCGGCCGGGCAGCGGCGGTGGGAGGTGGAGTTAGGGAGGAGCCTTTCACTAAGGGAGTGGTCTCAGATCTATCATAGAGCAAAGCATACAGCCCGGAATACAGCTAGCAAGGATGCAGCGCTTAAAGTTGCCCTTTACTGGTACCTGACCCCGGCTCGCCTCAATAAATTCAATCCAAATCGCAGCCCCACCTGTTGGAGGGGATGTGATGAGGAGGGCACGTTGACACATCTCCTCTGGGACTGCAGGGAAGTGGCAGATTATTGGACGTCAGTCCTTGATGATATAGATACTTACTTCGACACTACCATACCCCGCTTTCCAGTCTATACCCTGCTCAGGTTACCCAATGCACTCACCTTCCTGTTGAAATCCATTCGGGGGAAACAACTAGGTCTAGCTATGGGCGCGGCTGTACAGCTCATTCTTTCGCTCTGGGGCACGCACACTCGCCCAACACACACGGGGTGGCTACATAAACTGTGGTACATTATCGGGATGGAGCGCATACATTCTAACTTAACCCACTCCTCGGACTCCTTCTGTACTGTCTGGCACCCCCTCTTGACATTGCTAGCGAATGAATTCAATGAAGTCACTTGCTCCAAATACCTCTGTTTACTCCGACTCACTGGCGTCTCATGCTCAACGGATACAGTTTAAGAGCCACAGTTTAAGAGCCACTACATCTTCACATTCACAAAGGGCGACAGCACACCGGTAAAAGGGGGGGAGGGGGGAAGTTGGGGGAGTTGGGCTAGGGAGGGAGAGTGGGGGTTAATAGCGGGTGGGCTTAGTTCATGTGCCGCTTTCGGCACTGCCCTCTCCTAGTTTGTTATAATATATGGGCCTCATGCTGGACAATTCCCCTTGGTAGCATGGACATTTGTAGACCACTTTGGTTATGTACGCTAGGGGACAGTCGCTTACTTTCAGTTGTGGGGCCTGTTGAGCTACGCATGGGCATTGATGGCCTTGTTCATATGTCACTCTGCCTGCTTTAAAATACTAAATAAAGTTATTAAAAAAAAATTCCAATTCGCACCTCCATTTGTTCTGTGATCGTTGTTCTAATCTGTTTGTTCAAAACACCTACTACTTGGATGGCTTCACCAGCGAGGGGCAGGTTAGGAATGTCTGCTGTTCTCACAGTAGACCTGGTAGCACCAGTATCCAACAAGAAAGTGATATAATTTCCTTCCACTTTACCTTCTACATATGGACCTGACTGATCTACCGGTAGGGATGTGCCAAGTACGCACTCCCCTTCCTTCCCCCTCAAGCACCATCATTCCTGCTCATAATCAATTAGTGGGTCCGGCAAAAGAAACCCAGATGTTACACAAATTTTCTTACCACCTCCTTCTGGAAATCCAGCGTCCACACTGTACTTGGCTTGACTCACACAATTTGACTTAGGGGCAGGTGGCAATTGACTCTGAAGATCTATACCCTGTTGCGGATGACTCATTATCACCTCATTCTGCGTCTGTGGATTTAAATTTTGATTCGGGCCATTATTAACTTGTACAAATTTACACTTGTTCTTCCAATGCCCCAACTTCCCGCACCTGTGACAGGAAAACCTTTTCTTTGCTTCCTCCCTGTTCAATCTTCCCCATGGCTTACCCCATTATTTTCACCTTGACCTTGCACTCTTCCTTGATTTTATGACTGTTTATTAAATTGAAGCTCTTGCTGTTCAGCTAACTTTATTTGAGCCCACATTACCTTTTCTTCTAAGGCTTTTCGTTTGTTATCAATTTCATCCCCACAATATTTGGCATATTTTAAAATTTCATCAATGAGCTTTGATTGCCAACACAACATGTGCTGCTTAATCATTTGTGATATATCCAATCTTAACCCTGTCACAAATCGATACACAAAATGAGTCATGTCCTTGTTCTCTAAACTTTCAAACCCACTATACTGTTTGAACACCTGTAAAAGACGTTTGTAGTAGGCATGTACAGACTCATTCTTTTCTTGGGTTGTTCTGTCTATTTTTACCCAATCAGTTGCTTTCGGGGGAATTTTTCTCTTCATGAAAGTGATCTCCTGGTGATATTTTTTCATTACATCTTCTGATGAGGCTCCAGTCTTTGAATCTCTTGGATATTCCTCATTAGGCCAATCTATAGTAACTTTATACTCTGTCCACAAATCCGCAGGTACTACTATGTCAAAAAGACCATCCAGATCTTTTAACAAAACCTTTGAAACTTTCACAAACCTCTCAACTTGTCTGTACCACTCCACTGGTTTCTCTCTCAATTTTGGGAAATCATTCGCAAATGACAAAATAGTCCATGGTACATGTCCATGGTATATGTGCATACCCCCCTCCGGGTACTTCCCTCATCGTATACAACCTCTCAGCCTTTTCTGTTTCCTCATGGCATATTCAGATGTCATTCGATTTACCTGTGCTTCTTCCCTTTTCTTTGCCCTCCTAACTTTCCATCATTCAAGATCCCCCCATTTTTGTAACAGAAATAACAACTCCCTGATCTTTAATTTTCTTCCAGACACATTCATGTTTTCCAAATCATATCGGAAAATTCTGCTCTATATGGTTTCTGCAACAACTTTGACTTCCCAATGTCAATTCCCATCTCAGATGCTAGATTGGTCTGTTTTTCATAAAATGTTTTTGTTTTTCGTGTGATGCTTCTGCAAATAAACAATAACTCTTCTTCACTGTATGTGTTTAATCTGTCTAGACCCACATTTCCAGCAACCATTTCTTCCAATTCTACTCTCAATTTGAAAATATCCAATAATTTTGGCTGTGATTTTGGCTTTTCTATTTCTTGAGACCATCTCTCTATATCTTCTGGGGTTACTATTCTGGCACTTCTAGTTCCTGTTGAGGTTTCCAGTCTAACTTTCTTTGAACAACTGGGAAATGTTCTCTTCGGAGTTTCCATTATTGGTTCTCTTATGGGTAAATCCATTAATGATATTACTGATTCACATTCACGTGCTTGATCATCTATTATTACCCTTTCCTTTCTAGGTTCTATACTTGGGGTAGGCATCACAGGAACTTTGGAACAGTTTGACTTTTCACCATACAATGGGACTACTGGACCTATGCTTACTGGAATGGTCAATGCATCAGGATGTATATTATTATGAGAGCACGATCAGAAGGGTTCCAATGAATCCAGGGGAATAGTAGTGGCAGAGAACCCTTCTGACCGTGCTCTCATTATGGAGCCAGAATACCGATTACACTAAATATGAATTTACAGACAATGATGTTTGAGACGTACTCGCTTTAAAAACAACTAATACTTAAATAGTGGATCATTGACTTTGGAAATTTTCTATGCATGTGGGACTGTGTCACATTGCATTTCGCTTCTGTTTGACCTAAAGAATCGAATTTTGCCTCGAAGAAGTTCCTGTGTGGAACGAAACGCGTTGGCTGAGTCTTTTACTAGAAGACAATAAAAGGCAATACTAAAGATACCTGTTTGGATCTGGACTTTTTTTACTGGTGCACCTTCCTCTTTTGCTTTCTACTTGGTTTTCTATGTACATTTACCTCCCGTCTGCTCTTCTGATGTCAACACAGGATATAAACCTTCTGCACCGTGGCCTGTCTCCATTGCTTCATTTGACTATCTCTAGGCTCTCTGGGAAATTTCGGATAATGTTTGCTTAGGGTCCTGTTACTTTGTGGTCTATCACGTTCAAAGGCTTCCATTTCCCATTCTTCTAAAGCCTCATACTGGGTCAATCTAGGTCTGGGTTCTAATTCATTCATCCGTGTTCTTAAATTGTACAATATTCTTCCATTAAAGCTTCCATACTCAGGAAATGCTAATATTCCATCATCTTTTGTGTATTCTACCCAATTTTCTAACCATACACAGGTATGATATCCTCTCTCCACCATCATGTATGAGGCAGGCGTATTTGGAGGAGGAATAGGAATCCCTTCTCTACTCTTAATCGGTTTGTCCTTTTTAAAATAATTCTCAACCTTTTGCATCCATGACATTTTACTCTTTTCTCCGTACATTGCGTGCTTGTGCTTATTAAGGTACTGTTTGTATGCAAACCCTATAAATCTTCTATCTGAACAAGTCCCTGTTAATGTTGGATCGTACATGCAAACTCCACTATCTATTTTTATTCTTGAGATTTCTATTTTGTTGACCAATCAGACGCTTGCTTTAATTCTACAAATTCTCCAATACCAATGCATTTTCTAGTCTGAAGACCAATCAACTTCTACTCTGTTTGCTCACACAGCCAATGCTTACACAGCTTTTCTATGACGTCAGTATCACTCCTTACTACTGACCCCTCCTTTACAATTTCACATCAACTACACGCCCGCTGTTCCAACCAATCCCAGAGCGGCTCTCAGGGACGTCAGTGCAGCATCCGCAACTGACCCCTGCTTTACAAGGTAATGCAAAAACTTATTTTCTCACAAAATTTCACACAATTTTCATTAATTAACAACGTGTAAACATTCGCAATTGTGTCTGACCCACTAATTCAAAGAATAGTAAGATTTCTTTCATTGCGAGTAAAACCCTTCCGCTTACTCTTCACACACTATGAGTAGAACCTCTCCGCTTACTCTTCACACAAGCATCAGAGAACCTGCTACTTCTTCAGTATTACCCTTTCTAGGGGATATATTACCAACTTTTCACCTGCAAACTCTTTGCTACCAATTATTCTCTCAAACATACAAGAAATTAATCCTTAACTTAGTGCTTCTAGTCCTGCGTAACTTTCAGCACTTTCTCGATCCAGACCTATAACCTCACTGCAGTCTGGCTTCCATTTACCACCCGCTATTCAATATTCCCAGGAATTTACAGACAACATAAAACAATACATTACGGGTTTTGGTTCAAACATAAATCAATAATTCAAAATTTTCAAATACAATCCTCACCTAACTAACTATACTAACCATGCCTCTGCAACCAAGAAAAACTGATGCAGCGGAGTTTACCAGCTCCATACATACATACATTCCTTCATTCAATGAGCTAGCAAATATCCACTGGTCATCAATTTTGATTTACCTCAGAGAACCTTTACACCAGTATTCTTACCATCCCTGTCTCCTAAGTAAATGTACTTTGTCGAAATATCTAGTAGTAGTTTAAAAAAGGGAGGAAAAAATAATACATTTAACCTTTATTCAAAGAACCACAGACTCAGTAGGAGTTTAAAAGGTTTATCTGAATTAATAATTTTTGTGAGTCAAGTCAGAATACAAGTAGATTCACCAAATTCTCCAACAGGCAACAATATACAGTTAGCTTAAGATCATTATTAGCTGGAATATTTATGATGACAGTGCCTGAGGAGAGAAAAGAACAGAGAGCTAATACGAAGCACAGCCCCACTGAGCTATATTTACCTAGAATGGTGTGAGGACATAGACATCGGAATATCAAGGATTCAGGACAGGTTCAGGACCGGGAAGGTGATCTCTTCTAGTGTAACGCTAGCGTTATACCGCTCTCTGGTGCTACTCTCTCCGGCTCGGGCTTGTCCAGGCCCCTTCCTAGATGTGCCTCCTCGGTTGTTCCGCGATTTTTCTCTAGTGTTGGATTCTTCAATCAGATTGCAGAAAATTTGGGCAGCATCTCAGCATGGCATCAGCATTAAGTTGGTCAAGTGTGTCTAACTAACTAGAACTTACCTCTGTTATACCAATTCAAATGTATGATCCACCCCCAAATGTTTCAATTCTATGAACACCCCTCAATTTGATTGGGCCAGGCAGTGGGGTGAGGACATCACACCATACTAAGTGCAATAACTTTCTTTAGTTCCATTGTCTAATTCCCCGCCCCTTAATTTTAATACCCACAAGCTTTATTCCCACAAGCATTTCATATGTGGATCGATAAATCTGTAATACAATGTTTCGGCTTCTTGCTCTCATAGGGTCAGAAGTTGATCTTCCCATGTCCTTGCTGGGCACATGGGTTGGCAGCCATTCAATGACTTCCTTGGTCTCAGGACAAGGATGTAAGAAGCATGAGTAGTTGTCGCAAAGGATAGGGATAACGGTCACCCTCCAAGGCCCATATGCCAGCTATTAATAAAGTCAGAGAAAAATATGTTAGAATATGAAATTAAATTAATTCACTGTATCCCACTTACTTCTACTCTAACCCCATTTACTTAATATGGGGCATATCATCAACGAGGCGATAAAAAAGTATCGCCGCTTTTGCGTCCGTTTTTGGATGAAAAGCGGCGATAATTTAATCGCCTAATCAGCACGGTCACGCTATCACGTGAATCCTTGCATTATCGCCTGTTTTCTGAACGCCAAGCTTTGCATATCTAATGAGATATAAAGTGGGCATTCCTGCCCTGACATAACTGGAGAAATGTCGCTAAGCGACATTTCTCCAATTATCAATGGGCACGCTAACCTGCAGAGCGACAGGCAAAGTAGCGATAACCTCTGTTATCGCTACTTTCCTTACGCCTGCTTCAATCAATCAATCAATCAATCAATCAATCAATCAATCATGTCACTTATAAAGCGCACTACATACCCGTGAGGGTCTCAAAGCGCTGGGGGGGGAAGCTGCTACTGTTCGAAGAGCCAGGTCTTGAGGAGTCTCCTGAAGTTTAGAAGGTCTTCGGTCTGCCGTAGGCGGATGGGGAGGGTATTCCATGTCTTGGTAGCGAGATGGGAGAATGACCTGCCACCGGTGGTTGCTCTTCAGATGCGGGGGACGGTGGCTTGGGCGTGCTCTGCGGAGCAGAGCTGGGGGGTGGGGGTGTAGAGGCTGAGTCGGCTGTTGAGGTACGCTGGTCCGGTGTTGTGGAGAGCCTAGTGTGCGTGGGTGAGGAGTTTGAAGGTTATCCTCTTGTTGATGGGGAGCCAGTGCAGGTCTCTCAGATGGGAAGTGATGTGGCTGCGGTGAGGGATGTCAAAGATCAGGCGTGCAGATGCGTTCTGGATGCATTGGTCGTTTCAGGAGTTTGGCCGGGGCTCCTGCGTAGAGTGCGTTTCTGTAGTCCAGTCTACTGCTGACGAGGGCCTGGGTGACCGTTCTTCTTGTTTCGGTGGGGATCCACTTGAAGATCTCAAGACTGACTTAGCCATGATATCCTATGTAAGGTGGATATCATGGCTAAGTATGCCTTGCCTTATCATCAAGCTATCGCCAAACTTTGTAAGATTATCGCTGGATTTCCAGCGATAATCTCACATTTGGCAGTTAGCGCTTGGAATTTTATCGCTTTTGAGATAAGCGTTGCTAACAGCACGCTATCTCAGCGATAAAATTCCACGTTACCCGGCGATAATTATCCTAGCGCTAAGTGCGCTTAGCGATAATTATCGCCGGTCCTTGATGATATGCCCCTATATTCTGTGCATTAATGGCTTAGTAAAACTTGCATAGGTTATTTTCAACACGGCATGTGAGTTAATGCTAGGGTTTCGAGCAGCCATGTTAAAAGCTATTGCGCAGCTGCAAAGATTTCCCACCAAGCAACAGGAGACGTCATACTACAAAGATGCAGTAGATGCATGCGCAGAAGCGTTCCTGCGTTTTTGGCAGTCATTTTAAGGACACTCGGGTTACTGGTTAGTAGAATACATAGAAAAGCTTCCCCTAGATACAATATGTAAAGTGTAATACAAAATTAGTACTCACAAACATGTTGATTATAATGTATCAGGTTATTCGAGAGAATTGCATACGAGCACGTTTCTTCTTACACGAAACCTTGCTCCATCATCACAAACACATAAACACATGCATAGAGAGATAACATGTATTTACTTACCTTGCATACTTATTTGGTAACTCAGAGGCTCCATGGCAGCAGCAGGGCAGGTCACGATTCCCAAAAAGGAGTCAGACGGAGCACCAAGGGCTGGTTTGAGAAGGAGAAGATCCACCTCAATTCCTCTCCCAGTGTCAGGAACCGCTCACAGGGCTTCGATGGTCATCTCAGGAAATATGTGAACCTGTCCGCGGCTAAATATCCACGCTGGAGAAGACTGACTCCTGGTGGGAGGGCCTCGCTCCGCTTGCTGCTGTCAGAATTAAGACGTTCCGCCATTGAGGTACAAGACCGGATTGCGCCCGCTTTCTGTGGTGGTGCGCGGTCTAGTTGTTCTTTCCTGGAACTGTGGTGAGTGATTAACGCGCCTGCGTGCCTTTCGCACGGCGCACTTCAACTGTGAAGCTACTCCTGACTGGACGTGTTGCCCTTCGAGCTTCGTATAAACTTGACCAACGTCTCTGAGGAAATTATTCTAGAGTCACAGATATTTTGAGGGAAGTAAGCGAGTGGTGATTTAAGATAGCTATTACGATATTGTGCGCTAATGAAGTAAACTTTTTTCAGGAGAAAGACTTCTCGGCGAGTAGTTTGAAGAACCACGTAGGTTCCCAATTCCTGGTGAGATTCTGAAGAAGTGAAATCCTGGGAGTGTCTTCTGTCAAGAGAAGAACTCCACTCATTTCCAAGTAAGCGTTTCCAGTTATGTTGTTGCTGAGTCAACGCTGAGGTATCCGGAGTTGTGCCTGAGAGACTTAAATGCAGAAAGATATGGAAAAACTCCCTCCAAGGAAAGTGTTTTAGTACATTGAGAGTCGCAAGCTGAAAAGAGATAACACAAGACTTCAATGTTTGTTCTTGAGTAGTTCTCTAGAACTTCATATGCATTGTGGAGAAAAATTGTTATTAAAAGACTCTGAAGGGAGGTTAAAAATCAAAAAACTTTCTACTCGGCCAAGACTGGTAAACAAGCTATCTCTGACATTCATAACAGTGTGTCAGAAGTTCCTGGCGAAGTTCTACCGGTCAATCAGATCAATAAGAGATTACAGACAAGACAATATAGAGAGTAGCTAGCCGCATTCAGGACACAGGTAATAGGGGAGGAGTTGGGCAAGAGTAGCTGCAGGGAGTTAGAATTAGAAAAAGTAATTGTTGTATTTATCTTGCAGAACACCTTCCAGAAGAAAAGAAGATTTGTGTCCCGAGACCAGTCTCTCTTTGTTTTGTCTTCCAATTCCCCTTTCCCCCTGACTGAAGTTAGTGACAGTTGTTATTCACCTGTCGCGGGCATTGGTTGGAGGGATTTGGGTCTAGTCATCTGCTCCTGAGGGAATCGCCCCTGAGACCCAGTAATCTGACACCCAGCTTTTTGGTAGGACTGGAAGCATAGTCCTATTAGAAGCTGGGATAGTCCTGGGGATCCTTCCCCTGTTATCCTGTGTAGCTTTTCATTGGCTTCAGGGGTGCACTGAAACATGTGCAGTATGTCTGCTAAATATAAATGGATTGTGACTGTGTGAGGGCATTTTCGTTGAACTACACCCCTCAGACATGCACAATCCGGACATCCAGCTGCAGTGTTGTGTTTAAAAAGCACTCTGTAGCTGAAACATGCCTAAGCCCTCTCAGCCCCCTCCTCCTTCCCCTGTCATCAGAAGCCTGGCGACATGGCAGAGAAGGCTGACCTGCGCACTGGCAGTGTTCATGAAAACATGAAAGTTGTGTTTTCATGGAAACTGCTAAATTGAAAATTGTGCAGCAAATAAGCAACAGGCAGAATGTGGGGCCCCACAGGATGCTGCTTGGGCTGCCTGCTTAAGACCCTAATAAAGAGCTGCTGCTTGTTTTTCATAGCTATAGTAAACTGCCTATGCATTTATCAGCCCTGATTACAAATGGAGACCGAAGGTGGATTTAGTGAAGCGGGAAAGGATACGATGCAGCTGTTGAGTGCAACTATGTGTGTTCCCTGGTGCCACTTATGGCAAGGGACATAAAAATTGTGGGCCTCATTTATGAAAAGTGACGCATCACTGCGTGAAAACAGTGATGCGCCACTTTTCACTGCGCCCTCCCTGCGACTCCAGTGATGCGTCATATTTACAGTATGACGCATCATGTCGCAAGGAGTCACAGATACGTCAGTATTTCTGACGTATCTGTAGGCGCAAAAGTGACGCATCACTGGAGTGTGTCACAAAAGTGATGCAACTCCAGCAATGAGTCCTTTCACATGGGGCAAGCCCCATGTGAAAGGGCCTGCGTCAGTCTTACGCCTGCTGTGAGGCAGGCGCAAGAAATTGACGCATTTACACACTAGAAGTGGCGCAGTGAAATCTCGTAGATTTCACTGCGTCACTTCTACGACCCTTTGTTGCGTCAAAACGCCCCCCTTGCATACATTATACCTGGCGCAGGTATAATGTGGCGCAGGGGTTTATAAAGTGACGCATCTACCTAGATGCGTCACTTTGTAAATATGGCGCAACATGGCGCATGTTTAATGCCACTGGTGCGTCACAAAAAGTGACGCACCGGCGGCGCAAAAGTGACGCAGGGGCTCATAAATGAGCCCCTGTGTGTCGTTTGCTTTCTCACCCTAAGTGCACCAGGTATGCCCAGACGTGAGTCCTGAGCTCACTGTGCCACTGGAGTCAAGCTATCCTGGCTGAAGAGGGGTGAAACTCCGAAACCGGTCCTAGGATGCTTGTTTCCGGTCCAGGGAGGACCTGGCTTGGCAGTTCGGGCTGGACTGTTCCCATGAGGCACAGGGTCAAGACTGATTTGCATATGGCCAGGTCTAAACTGGGGTGGCATGGTGAGCAAAAGAATGATGGATTTAACCCAGATCTCTTGACTGGGGTGAATGTTTTGATTTGTTCTGCATTTTGTCCACCAATTCTGTGTCTTTTGCTTTCTCGCCCTAAGTGCGCCAGGTATGCCCAGACGTGGGTCCTGGGCTCACTGTGGAAATGTGGATTTTCCTGGTCAGTTATGTCCCCTATCTTGGACCCCAACGGTTCTATATACATGTTACAAGTACATGTATGTTCCCTCCAGTTCCAGTTTCTAAGACGCAAACATATGTGTGTCTACCGTCGACATGTTCTCTGTCAGATCCGCCATCTATGGGCTGGATATTCGATTCCTAAGCATGACAGGCCACCGACTTTATATGGCTAAGTTACTCCATTTTTACAGTTCAGGCGAGTAGGCCCGATTCTGTCCTCAAAGCCTTTCCCTGCTCTCTGTCTCTGACAGCTTCAGCTTGAGCTCGCATCTGTATCCATGAACTTTGTCCTACTCCCTGTGCAGCTAACAGTGCCTGCCTCGGCCAGTTTTCGCCTGTCTGCCAAGAAGCTGTATTTCACCTTCGAATTATCTATTTTGCTCTTCAGCCGATGCATTCCTGTCTAGTGATTTAAGTAAACATTTCCTCTGCTCACAAGCAAAGGACTCAGCCTTTCCGTCCTCCTGCAAGTGATTCATAGCCCTGTTGCCATGGAAAGTTTTCTGCCCCTCGCATCTCATATAGACACTTAGACGCTTGTACACGCACACACAGTTAGTATAGAATAGATTCTGTCCGAGAGTCCTTCCTTGTGGATAACATAGTTCTCTAAACATAGGATGTTAGATATGATTTGGGATTAGGTTGACTTGACCCCTCAGACTTTTCGTCTCCATATGTAAAGTTAATGTCAAGTCCCCTTCACCCCCTAGTTGCACGTCAAACACACGTCATACTGCTGCGCGCGCATCTATGCTAAGTATTATCTTATAGATCCACCTATGTCTGATAATCCTAACCAATCATGTTTCTTTTATTCCTTATTACGCCTAGTTTCGATTACGTACCTGTTTTGTCACTTTTCTTATCAAATGTTACGCCTTCTACATTCGTTTCATTGTAATGTACTTATTATAAAAATACATGTCTATCAATAAATTATTGTACTTCACTTCCTGAACCCTCGTGGTGACGGAACCTGAAGGCCGCCACTCGAGTCGGCCATTTTGAATGGAATAAAGCCCATTAGAAAACCTCTTATACCACGGATTCTGCCTCTTGTCATTTTGAGCTATTTTACTTTATTTTAAGATTCCGCATGAAATTCAGTCCGGTAATATTTATTTTATTTACCACATAATGGCGCCCGAATAGGGACACTTTCTCATCTCACGCGCCGGCGGTGCGTTGCAGGCCCGGTCTCCTGCCACAGCTGGACGGACCATAAACGCGTACCAGCAGGATTTCCTGTAAGCTCCCTCCGGTCAAGCGGGGGCGACTGAGGCTGCGATCAACCCAGACGAGGCGGTGAGAAGTGCGAAGTATCCCGACCAGAGCCTAGCTGAGAGAGCAAGATCCGAGGTATACAGAGGCCCACCAGGTTTTCCGAAATCCCGACGTCCAGAGGGTCCGATGTCCGCATTTATCGAGTCCTGTCCATTCTCTGAGGCCTTCCGTTTCAAGGAGCTACTCGGTGAGTACCATCGCCGGGGAGGCGTGTTGACGCGCACATAGGTTGTGCCGGTCAAGACGGATTTGGGTACACAAATCCGGTCTGCACTGTTTAGCAGTGTATATGTACTGTTTAGCAGTATATCAAGTATTCCGAAGTATTCAGTTATTGTCAAGAATTCAGCGTGGTGATTAGTTAAGCAGACTGTCATCATTGTCGACTATTATTAAATGTTTAATGTTTAATGTTTAAAGTATTCAGAAAATGTCTTGCATATTGTGGTATGAATGACTGTTCGTTGTTCACTGTTCATTATTGTGTTTTTTCGTATTAAGTAAGTTCAAGAGTACGTATCAGATCAGTTGTCAATATGCCGCTCTTCTCGAAGTTAAGACAGATTACTACCAGAAAAGGGGTGCTTGAAGAAGCAGTTCCTATTCCTCCTAGAGACACTCCAGGACATTTCATGTACCATAAACATGGCTTAGATGCCATATTGTTTCTTGATCTATGGGTAGATTATACCAAGGGATTACCGGAAAGTCAAAGGTGGCCCGCAGCGGGAACCTGGGATGCAGAGTGCATCATGAAAGTGGAGGAAGAGTTATGGAAAAGAAAGGTCAGACAGTCACAGAAAGACGCTGTCGAGTTATGGCGTAAAGAATCTCATAGACGAACAGAAAAAGCACGTAGACAAGAAGAGAGGAGTAAAGAAAGTTCAAATAAAGTTCAAGAAAATCTATTAATTGAGGAAGGTATCCGAGTGAAATCAGAACAAGTAAATAGACAAAGTAATGCTCTTATGAATGGTATGTATCCCCTTCTAGCCGAAGGACTACCTAAGGCTGCTCCAGAGGTGCCAAAAGACTTGCCACCCCCATTATTTCCAATTAAGGTACATCCAAAGGGGCTTCCCAGAACCGCAGAAGATGTTTTTCTTTCCTCATATCTAGATGACGCAGCTCCCGAGTATGCTAACGCCGCACCACATAGACCATCTGGCAGAGGGGTTCACCGTCAGGATCAGGTATCTGTCCCCGTGCAACAGCAAGTTCCGACGCAAGCTTCGGCAAGCACATCTGTTTCCGCATCTGTTTCCGCAGTCGACTCTACAGGGGTATCGACACCCATAGTTGCTGTGTCACGTTCAACGAACCCTTTCACACCCGACGCCCCAGATGGGGCCACGGGAGGTGCTAGCAGTACTTTTACACCACCTAGAATAAATAAACTTGTCTTTCAAGAGTCAGCACATTCACGTACACCTAAGTTCGTAAATGAACGTACGCTTAAGGAACTCCTTGTAAATTGTAGATATGACCCGGTGGTTGGTAAAGAGGACGAAATGGTCCTGGCATCATTACGTATCAGGCGAGCCGCAGAGTATTTAGCGAGGTTACCAGGGATGATTACGCATCTAGATAACATATATCATTTTGTTCAAACAGGACGAGATCCAGGATGTATTAACAGAGCTATGGAATTCCAGAAAGTAGAGATACAGGGGGAACTGTTACGTTTCCTCATAAACTGTGTGATCAGAAATCAAGATCGTCCGGGGGTAGACCCGAATGCAATGCTTATTCTTACAAAATGGAGTCAGAATATATCGGAAGGGAGACATGATAAGCAAAATTGTATAATAGCCATGTGCCGAAAAATCCGTAAAGAAATAGAACGTATTCATGAAGAGAGATTGGGAACAGACGAGTTTGAGCAAGATGAAGTGTCCGAATCAGGGAATTCCGCAAGACAGTCAGAGACCGTAGCCTATGTAGGCAGAGGAAGATCCTGTGAAAATACTAGATGTTTTCCTGATCCAATACATTCAGTATGCTCAAATAACAGCAGAACGTATCCAACGCCTGTAATAAATCTGAAGTCTCCTGAACATTTGTTTCAAGCCGCAGATAAAATACTACGAGAACGAAGGGGTTACCACCTCCTCGATTCCATGGATGAGCAAGAATTAGCCAGATCAGCCGTTCACTGGATCGTTAGTCCTGAAAAATACGGTGATGAGACCGTAGCACACACGTTTCTCAACTTCAGTACAGATGAACAACGTTTAGCTGGAATCTATATGATTCAGCAACTCCTCATATTATATAAGAGCCAACATGCTGATCCTGGTCCTTTACCTGATATATTAACGGAACTACTCACGAACAGATGGAGAGGTTCTAGTAACAAGTTAATTAAAGAGATATTAGTGTCACGTAAACAGTATGTCCTTTTTGTAAGTCCGGATTCTCTCTCGCTGCCCCACAGAGAAAGAACGCCGTACTATATGGATAGACAAAATCCTTTACGAGAAGTGCACCCAATAAAAGGCGAAGACAATGAGTTTCACCGTGTATTTGTTTACACACCCATATCAAAAATGGAATTATTAGAAATGAAGAAAGTAGTACCTAGTCATGACAAAGACCCAGCGGGTTTCCACCGAGAAATTAAAGACATGTTACTAATGGGAGAGTACACCTTTCCTGATATTATGACGATATTAAAGGTGCTTTTGCCTGCTGGCATTTATGAAAAACTGAAAGAAAAAGAGTGGGAAGTGGGAGACCAAAAGATAGACTGGACAGCATTAGCAGAGGAAGAAAGGGGCCGAACTGCAGGTTCAGGGCTCGGGGATAAAGTTAAACTGTTACCAGGTTTACTAGTACAGGTACTGCCACGTTTATTAACTACAAAAAAGGAAGATTGGGGTGCAATCACAGCCTGTAAACAAAAGCAAGATGAAGACACAAGCGATTATTATGCCCGATTTGAAAAATGTTTTGGTATAAATAGTGGTATAAAAGCAAGTAGTGATTCATATCCACATTTATTTGTGACAAAATTAGTGGAAAATGCATTACCTCCAGTAAAGAATAGAATATTGAAATTCGAGAGTACCTGGCAAAGTAACACTCCGTCGCAAATGCTACAAATGTTACAGTATCATCACAATAGAATTAGGGATGAACAAGAACACGAGCATAGACGCATGAAGGATACAAAAATGAAAATGCTAGTTTCTCAGACAGTACCAGCAGATGGTCACAAAAAGGGTGTGACACATTCTGGTGATTCTGCAGTTCCTGTAAAAGGAACCTGCAATTACTGTAAACAACTAGGCCATTATGTACATGATTGTCAAGTCCTGAAACGTAATATAGCTACAGGTATTGCAAAAGAGAGACCACGATTAGTTAGGCAAGATCAGAATGAACAAGGAGCTATGTAGCATGGACAGTCCATGCCAGTTCAGCAACAGTCCATGCCAGCCTCACAGCAACCCATACAGTTTGTGCCAGCTGCACCACCGTTGCCTGCTACTGCCACACAAACCACAACACGACAAATGTATCAGACTGCACAGTATGAATACCCTGAATATCAGCGGTACGCATGAACCAGCCTAGAGAGGGAAGTTGACTTACCGCTTATCGAGATTCCTGTAGATCAAGAAGGACCTTATGTACATAGTGAATTATTAGGTCAAGATAGAAAATTCTTACTCGATACAGGGGCAAGTCGAACAACTATAAAACGAAGTGAAGTTCCAGGGGCACCCCTCTCAGGCTCTCAAAATGTTTCCCTTGGTTTTTCAGGAAAACCTATTGTTAATGAAGTATCACAGCCTCTACCACTTACGATAGGACCTTTGACACGAACTACAGATTTATTGCTTACTAAATCATGCCCAGAAAATCTGTTAGGAATTAAAACTCTGAAAGCACTAGGAGCCATAATATGTTGTTCTCCGGAAGGAGTAAGGTTGTTTTTGCGTGATTTTAAAGGTCACTATGTGTCTAGAGACATGGATCCCCGACTACAGACTTTACCAGTACATCTATGGGCACGAGGCCCTACGGATGTTGGCTGCATGAACATTACACCCTATCGAGTCACACTGAAAGCAGGAGTGGTACTACCACGAATGCGACAATACAAGTTACCGCATGATGCTGTAGTGGCTTTGCTGAAAATCATTGATGAGCTAATTGCCCAGGGAGTAGTTGTAGAAACAGACTCCAATGTATGTAATTCGCCGATAATTCCGATTCTTAAACGAACTGATCCTACTGCCCCACCAGTGTACCGATTGGTTATTGATTTGCGTGAACTAAACAAGTGTATTGTACCACAATTCCCTGTGGTCCCTGATATATCATCATTGTTGACAGCAATTGATTCCGAAGCAACATTCTTTACTGTAATCGATCTCAAGAATGCCTTTTTCAGCGTCCCAATAGATCCGGAAAGCCAATACTTGTTCGGATTCAGTTTAAATGGGCGCAGCTTTAAATTCTCACGCGCTCCCCAAGGATTCACAGAAAGCCCCAGCATCTACAGCCAAGCACTGAAACGAGAACTTGACAGTATCCACATGCCAGTCAATACTGCACTGCTTCAATATGTCGATGATCTGCTGATCACCGCGAGAAGCGAGCCAGAATGTGAAAAAGCTTCTCTGACAGTTTTACATTTCCTAGCTGACAAGGGGCACAAGGTGTCCCCTTCTAAGCTGCAATTCTGTGTTCAGCGAGTTATTTATCTTGGTCACTCGCTGTCCAAGGAGGGAAGGCAGCTTACACCAGATCGCATCCAGTTAATTGCTAATATGTCAATACCCCAGACACAAAAGGAGGTGCGGGCTTTCATAGGCCTCACTTCATATTGTAGGCAGTGGATCCCTCAGTACGCATTTCTAGCAAAACCACTCATTCAGTTAACCACACAGGAGGCAGCCATATCGACTGTTCTCCCTTGGACTCAGGAACATACACAAGCTTTTGAAAGCCTAAAGAAAGCTTTATGTCAAGCACCTGTTTTAGCAACACCATGTTATAGCAAACATTTTACACTCTTTGTTACAGAACGCGAAGGTACTGCCTTGTCAGTACTCACTCAGGATCAAGCAGGATCACGCAAGCCATGTGCTTATTTTTCCAGTACATTAGATCCCGTAGCTCAGGCTTTGCCTGCATGCCTGAAATCAGTGGCAGCGACAGCTTTAGCAATCAGACAAAGCGATGCCATAGTATTAGGACACCCATTGACAGTACAAGTACCACATGCAGTAGAGGTTCTTGTGAACCGAACACAAACGCAACACTTGACCATAGCAAGACTTACCGGTTATGAACTGACATTGTTTCAACCACACATAGAGATCCGACGGTGCAATACATTGAATCCTGCTACACTATTACCTGTAATTGGAACAGACCCACTAGCTCATGATTGTGTTGAAATCATTGAAATAAAGACGAAACCTAGACATGACTTGACAGACGTTCCATTGTTAGATCCAGACCTGACGTTGTATGTAGACGGATCGTGCATGAGAACAAATACAGGAGATTTAGTGGCCGCGTATGCAGTCACAACAGACACTGACGTTATTGAGACACATTGTATAGATACTCTGTCAGCCCAAGCAGCAGAACTTATTGCTCTAACACAAGCCTGTATTCAAGCCACAAATAAGAAAGTTAATGTATACACTGACTCACGTTATGCATTCGGAGTTGTACACGACTTCGGCGTGCTGTGGCGAGAGAGAGGTTATTTAACCTCCCATGGTGCCCACATTCAGCACGGACCCCTCATTCATGCCTTGTTAGACGCAATACATCTACCCACTGCTATATCGATTATGAAATGTAAAGCACACACGAAGGTTACTGATACCATTTCTCAAGGCAATGATTTAGCTGACCGAACAGCTAAACAGACTGCTCAGAATCGCACATTAGACATGACAAAGCCAATAGTTCAGACACCAACACAGTGTATGACAATTAAGGATCCCGCACTTGACGTAATTGACATACAGACACATGCCACAGCAGAAGAAATAAAGAAGTGGACTGAACTAGGAGGGATCCAGACAGATCAAGGATGGATGACGAAGGAGAAATCTGTATGGTTTCTCCCTGATTCCATGGTTCAAGCCATTATAGCTACAGTTCACAGTCCAGCACATTTAGGAGAGAAGGCTATGCTAGACAGCATTCAGCACATTTGGTTCAACAAACATTTACGAGCAGCAGCTAAACAAAAGGTTCGTACCTGTATGATATGTTGTCAGTTTAATCCAGGAAAGAGTGTTCCCGTAGAGCAGGGTGGATTTCAGCCTCCTGACCATCCTTTTGAAGTCCTCCAGATGGATTATATTCAGATGGAACGTTGTCGAGGATTCAAATATGTTCTCGTAGTTGTCTGCGCTCTCTCCCGTTGGACAGAGGCGTATCCCGTATCAGATTACACTGCCCCGACTACTGCCAAGCAGCTAGTTCGAGAATTCTTCCCACGGTACGGTTTACCACGTGTTGTATATTCAGATAACGGTCAGCCTTTCTCATCCGAATTAATGAAACATGTCTCACTCTTGTTGGGATATCAGTGGAAATTCCACTGTGTCCGACACCCCGAGGCAGCAGGTCTCGTAGAAAGACATAACCAGACACTGAAAATCAGACTGTCCAAAATATGTAGAGAGAAAGGTGTCGACTGGATAGTAGCATTACCAGTTGCACTCTTTTACATGAGAATGGTAGCACACTCTCGAACAGGGCTATCCCCGTATGAGGTGATCTTTGGTAGACCACCGAATATGTGGGGGACGCCTATACCCCGTAAAATAACTGATGTTGACTGTAACATGCTGACAGATTACTTGGCTTCCTTGATGTCTGCACTACAATCTTCTCGTTCACAGGTAGCTGCAGCTTTTCCCGACAACACTGAGGCGAAACCCCATGACGTTGTTCCGGGTAATCTTGTCTTTGTGAGAAATTTCGACAGGAAAAGTCAACTGGAGCCCAGGTGGAAAGCACCCAAGTTGGTCCTGTTGACCACAAGAACAGCCGTGAAGATCGAGGGACGCAAAGGGTGGATTCATTCAAGTCACGTCAAAAAATTTCATGGACTTCCTCCTGACACAGACAGTACTTCCCGTGTGTCTTCCCCCATTGACTCAAAGCTACCTTTGGCTGAGGCCAGTAGCACCGAACTCTATAAACAGAAACTCAGGTCCAGATCTAAACTGTCGGACGATTTGATTGTTTAAGTCCTCTCCAAGGTGAAGCGGTTGAATCTGTCCCGACATGTACCCCTTAGGTCTGAATCATGTAGAGTCCAGAATCATAATGAAACGACATGCTTATTGTAAATCACTGCGTAGCCACTGTATTGTGACTTTATTAATTTTGTTTTCCTTGAGTTTTCTAATAGTTACTGCAAGTATATTGTTGCATATGTATTATCCTGTTTCTAAACGTATTTTCAATATAACTGATGAACATTCTTTTAGTGACTTACCCCCACATGAGTTGTCCTATAGACTTGCGCTGCGCAATAACACATTCATTAGTATGTTACATCATTCCCATCAGACTAGTAATGCCACCAATTGTTGGGTGTGTGGCCGGCTCCCTCCCTATCAGAGTAACAAAGGAGTTCTGCCTTTCTTTCCACATCCATTCACACACAATGGCTCCTGTGGAGCATGGTTTAGTTTATTAAATTCCATAGACCCAGACACAGCAGTTTATCAACAACATTGGATATGGGGAAATCTGAATCTAGTTTTATTCAAAGTCTGTCACCCTAATAAGGAGGGTCACCCCAGTAGAACAGGAACTGATTTAGAAAATGAAGTGTATAAATTAGGTAATTTTACGCCTAATCTTATGATTCTGAATGTCAAATCCGAAGTTGAACTAATTCTGCCCACTATGTCAGTATTTCCAGTAAAGGGTGAATTATGTGTAAGAAAAGTTGGTTCCATACATATGGGCCATAGCCAATGCGTTACTACAGTAGAATATAGTGATCAAGGTAAATCTTCATTTAGAGCTTCTCGCCATTCTTACTTCATATGTGGTCAGACGGCATATATGCTTCTGCCTCTAGATTGGGATGGTACCTGTTACATAGCATTCCTTTTGCCACCTGTTTTTCTAGCTCCTCCTGATTATTATCGACATGTTCATTTAGTACACAAAAGAGAGCGGAGAGATCTCCCGGTTGTCGATTATACTGAGACGGCATGGGACAAGTATGTAGATTTCAATAAAGGTATCTTTCCCTATATAGGTACAATATCAAATAGTAAGCTGATACGCAGACTCACCAAGACTCTTGAAGCTGTAGTAAACGAGACTATAGCCGCCCTAGGCAATCTGACAGAGGAACAATCAGTGATGAGAATTGTTGTTCTCCAGAATCGTCTTGTCCTTGACGTCATCCTGGCCGATAGGGGCGGAGCTTGCAGGGTCATCGGATCCAGCTGCTGCATATTCATACCAGAAAATTCGCCATCTGTATATAAAGCTATAACACGCCTTCATAAGATTGTAAGCCAGATACACGAGAATCCAGGCACTTGGACGTGGTCCGGGTGGTTTTGGAGTGTGATATCAGCCTGGGGATGGAGAGTTCTATCCTTCCTAGGTATTGGCCTTCTTATGCTCTTCAGTTGTTGTTTATGCCTACAATGTGGACCAGCGATTTGTGGTCTGTGTGCCACATCGTGTATTCCACATCAAGGTTTTCGCTCAAGATCCCGGAAGAAGAAGGAAGAAGAAATGATGCTCCATGAGCAAATCGATGGAATGATGAAGATTGATATCTCTTGAAGGGCAAGTAGGGGACAAGGAGGGAATGTGGAAATGTGGATTTTCCTGGTCAGTTATGTCCCCTATCTTGGACCCCAACGGTTCTATATACATGTTACAAGTACATGTATGTTCCCTCCAGTTCCAGTTTCTAAGACGCAAACATATGTGTGTCTACCGTCGACATGTTCTCTGTCAGATCCGCCATCTATGGGCTGGATATTCGATTCCTAAGCATGACAGGCCACCGACTTTATATGGCTAAGTTACTCCATTTTTACAGTTCAGGCGAGTAGGCCCGATTCTGTCCTCAAAGCCTTTCCCTGCTCTCTGTCTCTGACAGCTTCAGCTTGAGCTCGCATCTGTATCCATGAACTTTGTCCTACTCCCTGTGCAGCTAACAGTGCCTGCCTCGGCCAGTTTTCGCCTGTCTGCCAAGAAGCTGTATTTCACCTTCGAATTATCTATTTTGCTCTTCAGCCGATGCATTCCTGTCTAGTGATTTAAGTAAACATTTCCTCTGCTCACAAGCAAAGGACTCAGCCTTTCCGTCCTCCTGCAAGTGATTCATAGCCCTGTTGCCATGGAAAGTTTTCTGCCCCTCGCATCTCATATAGACACTTAGACGCTTGTACACGCACACACAGTTAGTATAGAATAGATTCTGTCCGAGAGTCCTTCCTTGTGGATAACATAGTTCTCTAAACATAGGATGTTAGATATGATTTGGGATTAGGTTGACTTGACCCCTCAGACTTTTCGTCTCCATATGTAAAGTTAATGTCAAGTCCCCTTCACCCCCTAGTTGCACGTCAAACACACGTCATACTGCTGCGCGCGCATCTATGCTAAGTATTATCTTATAGATCCACCTATGTCTGATAATCCTAACCAATCATGTTTCTTTTATTCCTTATTACGCCTAGTTTCGATTACGTACCTGTTTTGTCACTTTTCTTATCAAATGTTACGCCTTCTACATTCGTTTCATTGTAATGTACTTATTATAAAAATACATGTCTATCAATAAATTATTGTACTTCACTTCCTGAACCCTCGTGGTGACGGAACCTGAAGGCCGCCACTCGAGTCGGCCATTTTGAATGGAATAAAGCCCATTAGAAAACCTCTTATACCACGGATTCTGCCTCTTGTCATTTTGAGCTATTTTACTTTATTTTAAGATTCCGCATGAAATTCAGTCCGGTAATATTTATTTTATTTACCACATCACTGTGCCACTGGAGTGAAGCTATCCTGGTTGAAGAGGGCTGAAACCCCGAAACTGGTCCTAGGATGCTTGTTTCCGGTACAGGGAGGACCTGGCTTGGCCGTTCGGGCTGGACTGTTCCGATGAGGCACAGGGTCAAGACTGATTTGCATATGGCCAGGTCTAAACTGGGGTGCCATGGTGAGCAAAAGAGTGATGGATTTAACCCAGATCTCTCGACTGGAGGTGAATGTTTTGATTTGTTCTGCATTCCGTCCATCAATTGTGTGTCTTTTACTTATGGCTAGAGCAACTCTGAGTTACATGAGGGAAACATAATTCCTGTTGTAAGGAGAATTTCTCTCTTCTTTCTTTGCATCATTATTCTCTCTTCTGTTCAGCCTGATTGACTGGAGAATGTTGTGTGATGTCATGGAATGTTAGTGTGAGGGCTCGGTGAGAGCGTCAGTTGAAGATGAGAGGGTGAGCAGAGGGAGACTGCTCCTAGTGGGGCTACACTACTATCTTACTTCCATCTTATTTACCATCCTACTATCATCTTACTACATCTATAGCTGAAACTTAATAAAGGAACTACTTGGAACCTACAATTTGTCTGCATATGGATTTTCATACTACAACATTTTGTCGACGATTGGACTCTTGAACCTACAAATCTTGAATTTTCTTTTACAAGGAACATTGAAACCGCAACTAAATAATCTACCAAGGAAACTGCAACTTTATGATTTCAAGCTTCAAGCAACTACAGGTGCTGCAAGATGGTCGCCTAGCAGAAGCTCCCCTAGAAGCTCTGGGGCTTGGGATCACTTTTAGTGCAATTCCCTGGTTATGCTTCCCATCCACCCTTCCAACCGACAACCCTGAGGATAGGAAAGCGACGGCAACACCACTATCCCGGTTACACCCTGCTAAACAGTGAGTTTGAGCAGGTATCTCATCTCACCTGAAGAGTTTCTCCAACTACGATGAATCCCATGGCTGCCTCTGACCCACGAGAAGTCCGGAGCCTCCTGATTCCCGATTGTTGTGGTTGCGGAGTCCCGAAGCAGCTTGTAATGATTGAGTATAGAGTGAGTCTCCTCCTGCCTCGCATCTTGTCCGATCCTTCTGCTGTGTGTCTCTGGGTCTATGGTGAGCTGATTGCTTCACCCCCACCCCTCTGTAGGAGTCGAGACTCTGAATATGATGTTGACTCAGTCCTCATCTGTTGACTGCTCTATCGATCGCCGCACTGGAGCCATGAGACACCGGATGCAGGGATACGAATAATTTTCACCTGCCTCACATTGCGCCCATTCCAGTGGATCTCTGGGGCACTACTGAGCTGATTGCAATTCCCCCACCCCTCTGAAACAGTCCAGACATTGGCTATGACAGCGCCAAGGACCGCCGCACTGGAGCCGTGAGACTTCGGCATCAGGGAGTTTTGGTCACCCGCCTCACGGGACTTATCCGGATGCATCTCCCGGTGTGATACTGGAGCCAGCATGACCATATTTTATCAGTCCTTACAGGTCGTAGCCTGTCCTTAAAATGGCTGCTTAAGCATGGCTACTTGAACACACTGCAAGGTCCAGCGCTCCGTTTGCAGAGGTGTTCAAAGGGAGAGACGGTCCTATTTATGCTCCTGTTGTAGACGCAACGCGCAGTGAACTGACACTTAAACACATCTTTGAAGGTACGATTCCAGCTGCCTGCCTAATCTAATCTCTAATCTCTCTCTGAATGGTGTCTGACCCCAAAATGGCGGTCTTGTGAAGACGAGGAAATACCTCCGCGAGATCAAGAGCTTCTGTTTGCAGTGGTATTGAAAGAAGGGTCTATAATTTTATATGCATACGTTGCTGGCACAGAGCGAGTTCCACATAAAAAGCACCTGGCACAGAGTGAGTTCCACATAAAAAGCACCCCTTGGAGGGTGCGGCCTCGTCTGCCTGACTAATTTTCATGGAAGGCTGCCTGATCCTAAGATGGCGGTCTCATGAAGTCGAGGAAGGTTTTCCATACCCAATGTCACCGAGAACTGATGTACCGATATTTGCGCATGTGTTTGGTTGCAGCACCATGCTTATCTGTAGTATCAACAAAGTATTCTCAATTCTCCTCTGCAATCTAGATGCCTGACCCTAAGATGGCAGCTGAAATGATGAGCAGGCACCCTTACATCTAACCAGTTGCAAAATGGTGAACTCCACGTTGACCTTGCCAACAGGTATGGGCCCCGCTCTATGACCATTTCAATGCTTCTGCTGTTATTTATCACTTGGGAGGCTGATTATGTTCCTCACAAGCCCCTCCTCTTAAAATGTGAAAGTGGTCTGATTGAAGAGCATCATAATAATAACAAGAAGATAGCAAAAAGGCTAGCCAGTGCCAAGCATTAAGACAAGGTGACTGAATCTTAATCCAAAACTAAAAGGGATTCCCAGTCCAAATAGTACATCCGCTGCAAACACCCGTAAAGGAGTCAGCCATCTTAACAACCCACAACAAAACGGCAGTCTTCCTCAAGGTCTTTCCACATCATGGCTGGTCCACACATGATACCTGAAGGAAACAGCACATTCTCTATTCACTAACCCCCCCAAACTATCGAAAAGCGCCTCAAAAACATTCAAGCACAACCTTCTTAGAAAAAAACACAGTCTTGTTTCTGGACCCCTCCTTCAACACCAAGCAAGGCGCTATAATCAATAACCTCATATTCTTCACTAGAAAAATAGCCAAATGGTGGTCTACCTTTTCTAAGCTACTAACCATCTGTATCCATAAAAATATCCCCTACGGAACCAGGATAACAACATCACCTGCACCACATCTCAGAGCCACCCTGAACATAACATCTTACAAAAATGGCACTGTTCTTATTCAAACAGCTAACAAGAACCTAGAACTATTCGACAAATACTTTCCCACCCTAAAAAACCAAACCATCTCCCCACCCAATGCACCACAGGACCTACCCACACTCTCCACCCCCTCACCTCATGTAGATCAGAGTCCCCCTCCCCTACTCAGAACCTATAAAAGAGGTCACAACAACTCACCTCCTTTAGAACTGTTATCACCCACACCCTCAAATGTAATCACCATCAGAACCAACAACAACGCCCCTCCCGTTTGTCCAATATCCGACCTTCCGCATCCCCACACTCTGCCACCTTTCCTATCCCCACTACCCTCACCCTCCTCCACAATCCTCTACCGACCGCTGATGTCATCCACTACGACACGGCCACCATATCGAGTCAGAATAAAGCTCCCGGCCGGCACATATCCCGCTTATTATCTACCACCCCGTTCCTGCTCTCAGCCACACATACCCACCACACTACCCACACAGGCATCAAACCCCTCAGCAATACCACTCCCAGCCCTCCCTGTCCGCCAATCATGTCTCCTCCTCCATTTCACCCTTCTGAACAAGACCCTCTCATAACCCAGTCCTACCTAACATCTAGAAAACTTCAAAACGTTATATTAGATATCAAAAGCATCCTTCTTCTTGCTGAAAACTCTCTTTTCAAACTTACCCATCTTCAACACTCTCTAGCGCTAATCAACAATGTGATAAAAACTATCCCCTGCCTCTGTCAAATCGACACCTACGCACTTGCAAACTCCCCAACTATCTAACAGACATGAAAATCCACACCATTTTACTACCATACGAAAACCCTACAATCCCCATCACACCTGAAGTAGATCCTTACTACCTAACGGACCAGGAAATCCAAACCCTTTTACTGTCTTACGAATGCCCCGCTCGCCTCATCACCAATGAAGAAGAATTCTCTATTCTCCCAATCCCTATCGACCCAAACAGAACATCCCATCCAAAACACTGAGGAATAAACCTGAACAACCTCCAATCCATAACCACCAATCCCGAAATTCACGAGCCGTCCGTAAAGAATTCCTCTAAACCGATCTCCTGCCTTCTCCTAAACTGCCGTTCAGCCTCAAAACACGCCTCGGACATCGCCGACCTCACCCTGAACATGAAAAAGGACATAATCATCCTCACGGAAACTTGGCTGAATGAATTGTCCTCCCCATGCCTAGACCTTCTAGTCCCCCTAACTACACCATTAGTAGACTAGACAGACCTCTCAAAAAGGGCGGATGACTAACCTGCATTCATTGATCCAACATTACCATCTCGAAGTTTCACTCCGAACCCATGGACTCCTGTGAATACCTTGGGATCTCTGTCGAATCTTCAGATAACCACTCCCACAAACTACATATCCTCTACCATCCCCCAGGTAAGAACGCAGTATTTACAGACCAACTTATGGAAATCATCACAACAAACTCTACCCCTTTCTCCAATGACAAAATCCTCGGCGACTTCAATCTCCATTGGGAAAACTCCCTTGACAAACAGGTCCATGCCCTCAAAACCTTCCTAGCAGACCATTCCTTGATCTAAGCTATCTCAAAGCCCACTCATGCTAAGGGTGCTACTCTTGACTGGCTCATCTCTAAACAAAACACAATTGAATCTGTTCTGATCACCCCTTGTGACTGGTCAGACCATCACATCAACACCTTCAGTATTTCCTCCGCTACCAAGAAAACCTTCCCGCTACAAAACAAACCTAAACAATGGATAAGAAACACAAAAAACCTCGACTGGAACACTCTAGCCTCCCACTGTGAGAAAGTTCTCATTCACCCCAACAACATGTCTGACGTCAGTGACCTCACCGACCACTACAACTCCACGATAACCAACATCTTTGACCAAGATGCCCCACCTAAGCTCAAACGAATTCCAGACAAAGATAAACACCCTTGGTTTAACGGAGCCCTAAATGAAGAAAGACGTAAACTTAGATCATCAGAATGGAAATGGAGACAATATCCCTCCCCTCTCCATCTCAAACTACTTCGGAAAGCTAGAAACTCCTATAACAAAAGTATTCTACAATCCAAAAAATACTTTTTTAGATCAGAACTAGACAATGCCAAGAAGAGACCAAAGAAACTCTTTGACATTCTAAAACAACAATCTAACAAATTGGCTAAATCCTCTCTCTTGACCACAAAATCCCAGCTTAGCAGTGAAGAATTTTCCTCTTTCTTCACAGCAAACACAAACTCCCTCCAACTCGAGCTTAACATGGCAGCAGCGAACTCAGCCACCCCAATGTACTATCAAGCTGAAATCCCTGAACAACCCAAGTTACTTTTGCCTAAAAATAACTCTCACTGGTCCACTTTCAAACTTTATGATCTTAATGACATTACCAAAACATTAGCAACCACCAAACTCAACAACCACTTCAATGACACAGTCCCCTCAAATTGCCTTCCCCACATCTACCAAGTCATCTCCCCTCTCTGGACCAAAATCATCAACGCCTCACTAGCGCAAGAGGACATACCAGACTTCCTAAAAACAGGCCATGTCACCCCTATACTAAAGAAACCGACAGCAAACTCCTCCGACCCCAACAATTTCCAGCCCATAACCAACATTCCCATGCTAGCCAAGGTCCTGGAAAAATGTGTTCAACAACAACTGAACCAACACATCATGGACTTCAACCTTCTGAGCACCCACCAATCGGGTTTCAGACCCGGCCATAGCACAGAAAAAGCCATTCTATATATAGAGGACAACGCCCTCCTTGCTCTTGACCGCAACGAAACCTGTCTACTAGTCCTGCTTGACCGCTCCTCAGCCTTCGACACGGTCAATCACAACAAAATTCTAAAAAGACTGGAAAATAGGATGGGTTTATCTGGCTCAGTCCTTCAATGGTTCAAATCCTTTCTGGAAAACAGGGGGAGTACCACAAGGCTCTACCGTATCCCCCTCCCTATTCAACCTATATGTCGAACCACTAACCGAACTATTACAGCAGGCAAATATAGCCTACCCCATGTACACGGACGACACTCAACTCTACATCAAGATCTCCTCCATTGAAGACATAATAACGATGAACATAGCACTCGAAAAGACCGTCCACTGGCTAACAACCAACTTCCTCAAGCTAAACTCACAAAAAACAGAATTTCTTCTAATCTCCCCCCCTAATAATTCCCAGGAGACAAAGGAATGGTCAAAGTTGATCACTGCACTTAACTGCACGCCAACTCTGGTGGACTCCACCAAATCACTTGGAATTACACTAGATAAGAACCTTAACATGCAAACACACATCAACCTGTTAGCTAAAAACGCACGCTTTCACCTCAGCTATCTCAGGAAAATGAAACCTTTCATCGAGAACCCGGACCTCTAAACTGCAGTTCAGTCCTTAGTCATCTCAAGGCTGGAGTACGGATGCACCACCCTCGTGGGACTTCCCAAAATCTCAACCGCCCCATTTAAAGCCTGTCTCAATGCCACAGCAAGACTCCTAACAGGATCTAGGAAATTTGACCACATATCGCCACACCTGAAAGCTCTCAACTGGCTTCCTTTTGAAGCTCAAATCCACCTAAAAAGGGTGTGCATCACTCACAAAGCGCTTCACCACAATACTCCCCAGTACCTATCCCAAAAACGTACCTTTTCTGGAGGTATCAGACAGTCAAGGAGTGCTGATAATCTACTCCTGAAACCTTCACACTTCAGAAAGAAAACAACCTCTAACAGAGCATTCTCCGGAGCAGCACCAAGAATATGGAACTCGCTTCCTCCCTACATCAGAAAAATTTCCTCTACTCTTCAGTTAAAAAAATAAGTAAAATCATTCATTATGTGCAAATTCCTCCCGTGAACTATCACATGGACCATTCCAGGTCTACACCCTAAACTTGCCCTTCTATCCCTCCAAAGACAACTTCGCTGCTCTTGACCCGTTGCTCAGAAATACTCAAATGCCTGCGACCCTCCGAACTTTGTAAAATATGTTGATCTTATGTATGCTATACTTTTTGCAAATTGTTTTATTCGTATTGTGCCCTCATTGTAAAGCGCTCTGGGTCTGGTCCGCGCTATAGAAAACTCTAAAAATAAATAAATAAATAAGTGAATATTCTACTCAACTTAATGAAACTGGCAGCCACAGCCCCACCAGTGACCTTTTGATACCGGTCAGCCTCAACTCGGGCATGCCAGATTCTCCATTACTTAAACCTGTATCCTGCAGTGACTGCCAGAGCATTATTCAGTCATCTACAGAAACTGGCATCTTTCATGGGTGTAATGACTTTATGAATGACAAGCATTACATGAGCAGCAGTGTTTAATTTGACTGGACCAGCACCATTTATTCAATTTAAAAACTCAACCGGCGGGGGACTTTGATATTGACGTCTGCACAGTTCAACAGGCAGAGCGAGTTCAAAGTGTGCTGTATTTTGTGGGCTGGTACTTCTGCTTTGCTGTCACATCGGAATGTGTTTGAATGATTTTTCTCATGTCCAACAGAGTCTTCACAACCAGGGTGAGTTTTTAGGTCTCGCTGAGTCAGCGCGCATGCGCTGCTTGGACAGACATTTTGTTTGTGAGTTTTCAAAGTGCTGCTGGCTGGCCTAGCGCTTGCGTGCATGTGAGCGTGCACGTGCGCAGCCGCCATGCGCAGCTGCCATGTATCTTTCCTCCGCCCGAGGCGCCATCTGGAGCGCAATCACTTTCACTTCTGCACTTTCACTTTCGCGTGCGCGCACACAACTCCCGGTCGCGGCCGCACGTCTTGCTTGTTCTCTTTTGCTCTGTTTATCGTCTCCATCACTACCTTTCACTGTTTCCATTCCTCATCTTCTCTTTTCTGTCGATCGTACTTTCTTTCATTTTGAGTCTGTCTTTCTCTATTCTCTTTCCGTTTCCACCATCTTGCACTTTGCCCACTTTGTATTTTGCTCTCGTCCCCGTCTGCCTATCGCACACCACAACTCTTCCTTAATTCCTTTTTTTCCCAACTGATGGTCCATCCTCAGTCTTTTTCTTCTATCTCCTTCCATTGTTCTTCCCCTCGAGTCAATGGACATGTTTGTCATTCCTGCTCTTTCTTTCCCCAATTGGCTTACTTGCATTATTTTGCTTCCACCACCTTGCCATTATTGTCCTACTTTCAATTTATTTTGTTTCTCTTCCACCCTGTGTTGTAATTTGTTTTTGCTCCTAAGCTAGTTGTTCTCACTCCCCAATTTCTCGCTCTCTTCTCACCAGTCTCTCGCTGCTTCTTCCTCCTTTTCCGTGCCCACATTTATATTTTGTCTCGGTGCTTTCCCATACTTTCCCTCTTTATTTTCCTTTCTCTTTCCCTAGTGTCCGCACTGTCTTCATTCTCCTGTGTATCTATCAGCTTTACTTCTCTCCTTTGCTCCTGACGCTAGATCCTTGTTCTCATGCTCCAGTTCTCACTTTGCCTATCTCTCACTATACCTCCAACTCTCTCTTCCCTTTCTCCCCGTCTCCTTTCTTATGTTTTTCTCACTTCCTTGCGCTGTTTCTACCCCTAGCTCCACGCTTTCTTTTGCAGTCTTTCGCTCTGCTGCTTCATGTCTCTTTCTGCATTTATGTCAAGTGGTCCCCGACAGGTGAGACACATGCAGACAGTCATGTTTTCTTAACCCAATAGAACACGTGTTTAAAGGCCAATTCCTGCAATGGAAAAACAAAACTACCCAGTGCTAGAATGTGTCTGAAGGTGTCACATAGAAGTCCATTGTTTTGTGAGCTATTATACAATTGACAGTCATGCCTAAAACAGATGTTACATGTATGTTTATAGCACCGTCAGTGGATATATGGCACTAGGCAGGTCTATCTTATGCCCCTCTCTTGTCCACCCTCTTTCTGTGCTTGTCTCCCTTGCCTGCACCCCAGGGAGAGGGTGTTAGACGCAGTGCGGTGCGCCTGACTCTCCTCTGCCCTCTCCTCTCTCCCCTCTCCCCTCTCCCCTCTCTCCTCTCCCCTTGCTCCTGCTGAGGGTCGCACAA
Organism: Triturus cristatus; assembly: GCF_964204655.1. Taxonomy (NCBI): domain Eukaryota; kingdom Metazoa; phylum Chordata; class Amphibia; order Caudata; family Salamandridae; genus Triturus; species Triturus cristatus. The sequence continues at coordinate 870,840,360 of NC_140593.1, forward strand.
CTGCGGCCCAACCCTACCTCAGTTCTGAGACTCACCCCTGCGCCCCGGTGATCCACAGCGCCCTCTGGCAGAGGGCCGGGGCCAGCCACGCACTCTGCATCCTGGAGCTGTCTGTACCGGTGAACCTGCTGGAGGGAAGGAAGGGCAGCTCTCGCTTGGGTGCCTCGCTTCCTGCACGGGCACCCGGCCTCTCCTTCTTTCCCCGCCCTACTCCAGGGTCACGTGCTGTTGATGGAGCGGGTAGTACATAATTTTATATACCCCTCCTAATTTTGCATGAATATACTAATTATATAATCTATTAATTATAATATTACTAAATGAGTTTGCATGTTTATTAATCAACATTATTAATACTCGAATTACACGTGGGATTTGCATGCTTTTATAACTGAAATCCGTACGCATATTAACAGTAGTATATGTAGTAAATAGAATACTGCATGATATATGTTGCTTTTGTAATGTTTTGTAATGTTGCCCAGGAGGAGGACCAAAAAGGTGAATATAATTGCTTTAAATGTCGCTATACGCTAGATAAATACAAGCACATAGAGGGATTAGTAAGGGGTAACATTTGATTCATTATTTCTATGCATTAATTATTATTTTGTGTTTGTTTCGCTTAAGTTGGCATTTGGGCCTAAATTAAAGATGGCCGCTAACGCTACACGACGAAGTGGCCACTGTGACATGAGGTGCAGAGTGAACTGCGTAGAAGCGACAAAGAGTCTTCCAGACCTCGTTGTGACCCGCACTCATCATGTACCCAAGCAAGGACACAGTTGGATAACCGCCAAGACCAAGGACAATTGACTTTCACAATAAACCGGAAAGAACTGACTTCTAACCTAACTTGTGACCTCACCCCTCGAACTAAACTGGAAACCAAATCTGACATCGGACGATCTCAACCAGCCAATCATGACTGTGCTAAAATATTAACTTGTGTCATCTTTGCTTCATTTTATTATAAAAATACGCAATAGAACAGAGAGTTAGTTAAGTGCGATTAGAGTTGCTGCTTTTCTCCTTCTCCAGAGTGTGCAGAGTAACGGCATTTTCCTGAATCTTAGAATGTCTGGATGCTGCCCGATCATCTGATGACTGCGAACTTTTCTTAAATCTACGGGCAATGATAGCTGCTTGCACGTATCTGGTCCTATGTCGATCTTTGGGACTGTAACGTGCTGAGCAAAGAACTTTGAGATTTGGCCTGCTTTCGGACAATTGACTGCAAATTTGATAATGCAGAGCCAATGAATTAGAGGATTCCAAATAGCCAAATTAGGTGAATATGACATTCTGCGCTTTACTAAAACTTTGATAAACTTTCCAAAGCTTCGATGAGACAAATACAAATGTATTCATTATGAAATACTAGATAAACAATTATTGATTAACGAGAAATTATGAGTTGTGAGTTTCATTTAAGAAATAGATTCTGAAGTTTTAAAATGTGTTCTAGCTGGTTCTAAATCACCATCAACCAATCCAACTAATTTGGTCCATTGACCGAAGAGGGAGGAGTGCCTTGATGTTTTAGGATTAAGGATCTGTAGGTGATGGGGTAAATGTATATTATGTAAATAACTTTTCCTTCCCTATAGGTTATAAGGTGATCCTCTCACATGTCCGGCGCTAGAATTGATCATCCCTCCTGTGTGTGCAGACCGGTACGGAAGTAACGTGTGAGAGTTGGTGTTATGGGCCCCACCAATGACTGCATGTGTGAATGAGCTAGTGTGATGTTGGGTCTGTGACGCAGGGAGGATATTGGCAGGGGTTGCTTTCCCGTTGTCAGGGGTTTCCGCGCTGTATCAGTTTTCTGGTAGCAAGATGATGGTTTTTATTGTTTTGGTTTGGTGATTATTGCTTTTAAATTGATTATTGATTATTGATTAGTATTGGTTTATGTATTAACACTCTATGTTGAGTTGCGTTGAGTTCTATGTTGTTTGACGGCTTCTGGGATGTAGGAAGTCGGAAGTTTGTAAAGGTTCCTTAGTAGAGCAGAGGTAAGCGCTTCTCTCGGGAAAGACGGAATTGTTGTTGCCTAGTAGGTACACAGGGAAAACGTGTGACGATTGGAGTTGCATGATGCACTGTCTGGGTTCGATTTGGTAACATCGTCGTGTGTTGTCATTAGGGACATTTTTCTGTATGAGAGAAATGTATAGTAGCGAAGGTCACCTGTGAAATTTTGGTCTTAGGTACCAGGAGTCCAAAAGGAACTCTGATTACGCTTATCACTGGAAAGGTAATAGGTGTTCTCTAAGCTGGTTAGAAGGATAAAGTAGAGGGAAGTGCTACTTTATTAACATATGTCATAATTCTGTAGTAGGACAGACTGTTCGCTGTTCTCGGGAAAGACAGAATTCTGTGTGAATGTACTACATTTTCCGAATGAAAGTGCGTGAATGAGAAGGCATTCGGGTTAATTGCGAAACTCTGGTTTTATTTCTCAGGAGCATTGGGTCTCCAACTAGGGGGTCGATTCCGATCCTGGAGAAACCAGTCGGAGCGTTTTCTCCGTCCGACTCGTACCCGGTAAAAACACCATACAAACATGCAAGTACGATTCGTACGGAAACACCATTTCCGTACAATTCGTACAAAACACCGACCGACACAAAAACACATACAAACGTGATCCGGGACGGCGCGTGCGCGACATCCTGACGGAGTTAGGCAGCTTTTTACGTACCAGCAAGTACGATTCGTACCGACAGCACTCCGGACTGCAATATTTTTACGGCACACAAAAAGTGCCGGTAAAGCTAAGTACGCCGCGAAGCATGAGGAAAAGGGGGCCCTGTACGTGCCGAACACCCCCCAAGCCCTCCCCGTATGTCTGCGCTGTACCCCCAGCTCCCCGTATGTCTGCGCCGTACCCCCAGCCCCCCCATATGTCCGCGACATACCCCCACCCCACCCCCGTATGTACGGTGCGGACCCCCACCCCACCCCCGTATGTACGGTGCAGACCCCCACCCCCGTATGTACGGTGCGGACCCCCACCCCCATATGTACGGTGCGGACCCCCACCCCACCCCCGTATGTAGGGTGCGGACCCCCACCCCACCCCTGTATGTACGGTGCAGACCCCCACCCCCGTATGTACGGTGCGGACCCCCACCCCACCCCCGTATGTACGGTGCAGACCCCCACCCCCGTATGTACGGTGCGGACCCCCACCCCACCCCCGTATGTACGGTGCAGACCCCCACCCCACCCCCGTATGTACGGTGCAGACCCCCAGCGCGTAACGCTGGGGGTCCGCACCGTACATACGGGGGGGCTGGGGGGACATCGCGGACATACGGGGGGGCCTGGGGGGATGTCGTGGACATGCCGGGGGTGATGGGGGTACGGCGCGGACATGGGGGGGTGTTCGGCGCGTATGCGGGCAAATGTTTGGACGTCTCCATGGTTGCTGTGGAGGTTCGCTCCGTATGGTGTTTTTACCATACGGTTGTGGATTCGGACGGACGGGACGGATCGTACTTGTGCGTTCGGACGTCGGTTTACCGAGTCGTACGTAAAAACGTCCGGGGATGTGTCGGACACTTTTTCCGACCCGAGGACATGTCGGGGTATATTCCCAATTCGATTCGTATGGTGTTTTTTACATACGAATCGTACTTGCCAGTTTGTACGGGACTTGTACGATTCGTACGTAAAAAAATCCGGATAGGATTCGTACGGGGAATATTTCTCCAGGATCGGAATCGACCCCTAGGTGTCTTAATTCTGGAGAATCGGTTAGCTGATGCTTGCTAGAAGGGTGAAGTAGAGGGATGTGCTACTTTATCAACTGAATTAACAATTCCGTAGTAGAGCAGAGGTAAGCGCTGCTCTCGGGAAAGACGGAATTCTTGTGAGAAAGGTCATTAACTACTCTTGGTTAGCGAAACAGATAATGGTGGCATTTTTATGTCGTTACTAACAGATTTGTAAGTCAGAAGAACGTAAGAAAATTTTACCAATACATTTTGTAAAGGAGGGGTCAGCAGGAGCAGGAGTAGAAGCCGTGACAGCGAGGAAGGCTGATGTCAGATGAGCCGCGCTGGGATTGGCTAGTCAGTAAGAAACATAGACACTCCTGATTGGTGCGTTAGTATACGCCGCGCTTGGATTGAAGAATTACAGGGTGACGTAGACGCTCCGGATTGGTGCGTTAGTGTGAGTCGCGCTGGGATTGGAGACTTGCAGAAGTGACATAGACGCTCCGGATTGGTGCGTTAGTGTGAGTCGCTCTACGATTGGATAAAACAGAATAGTCGTAGGGAAATCTAGCGATACACAGAACAGGCAAGATGATGTATTACGATCCACCAGAAAAAGAGAAAAAGTCCTGGTTTGGAGAAATCAAGGGCCTATTTAAAAAGGACAAACCGATTGTGACTAGAGAGGGACAGTTGCTTCCTCCACCGAAATCGCCCGCATCCTTTATGGTTGCGAAATATGGACATCATACACGTATTTAGTTAGACAATTGGGCAAAATATACAAAAGATGATGGAGTTTTGGCAGTTCCAGAACATTGTTCATTTAATTTAGCGGTTTTGAGAAATTTGAGAGAAAGAATGATGAATCTAGAACCGAGACGTAGACCAACGCAGTTCGAAGCATTGACAGAATGGGAAGATGAGATGCATGACCGAGAAAGACAGAGGAGTGGCGGAAGGTATAGGTACACGTTTGGTAGATATGGACATGAAAATCATGATGACAGAATGAGGAGATGGCGAAGTGCAAGTATGGCTGATGGTTTGTTTCCTGTGAGACATGCTGAAGAAATTAGTGGAAGAAAATGTACAGAAAAAAGACATAATATAGAGTCAGGAGGGTATGGAGTGCATGAATCGGAGGATGATGTTCTTGACGACATGTTTTATAAAAATCCACCCCCTATCAACCAGATTCCAATATGCTAATACCAAGTGCCCCAATGAGAGAGACTTTGCGAAACATAAAAATTGAACCAGTATCACAAGAAATAGGGAAAAATGAGTCAGTCGGAGAGACAGAGAAAAGACCAAGCGATAAAAAGAGTAATGAAAATTCGGCAGAATTGGCGAAAACTACTTTAGAATTAACTGAAAAGATTAGAGAACTGACTAAAAAATTAGAAGCCGTAACTGTTCCCGTAACTATAGGTCCTGTAATGCCTATTTATGATAAACAAAAGGATAGTGAACATTGTCTAACGGTCCCTTATAATAGCAATAAACAGACTGAGAGGCAAAGACAGAGTTCAGACGAGAACCCATGGAGAAAAATGACTAATATGGCAGAACAAGGAACGCCTAAAAATTTGACGGTGAATCAAAATTTAGTAGACAGACTAATAATGACTACAGGATCTGTATCAGAAAATCCAAAGGACCTAGAACGAGGTAACGAGGAGAAGCCAGTAGGACTTTCTTCAGAAGAATTGAGTGATTGGTTGACGAGTTTACAGAGAAAAGACAGGGAATCCCAATCTATAGATGTGGCCAAATTAAGGATGGTTTTAGAAGAATTAATAGTAGGGACAATCCCCACAGAAAAGTTAAAAGCCTATCAGGATGAAGAATTATTATTTTTATGCAAAAGCATAACTTGGAGAGCGAAAAATGTACATGCAAGACTAGAAGAAGTGGCAAATGAAATGGGTATAGACATGGAAAGAGTAAAAGCTTTACAAAAACCCTACAGAGTAGATTTTTCTGAAAAAGATATTGAAAATCTGAACACCACCGGATGAATGACCCAGATTAAGGACATAATCATTTTGTTGAGAAAATGGGGAGATGTAGATAAATGGAAAAGCAGGTGGTTTAGAAAGCGAGATGATGCCACAGATAAAACCTTTGCAGCTTTCCCTGTAAGAGAAAAAGAAAAGGCAGTGACAGAATGTCCCATGAGAGAAATTCCAGGGGGAGGATATGTACATGTTCTTTGGACTAGGCAAGATATTTTATCATTTACGAATGATTTCCCTCGACAACGCGAAAAGCCAGTCGAGTGGTACAGGCAAGTGGATAGATTTGTAAAATTATCAAAAGTTTTGTGGATTGATCTAAATAGCCTATTTGACATAATAGTACCAGCAGATCTATGGACAGAATGTAAGCAGATGATAAATTGGCCTACACAAGAATACCCTAGGGATCCAAAGACAGGAGCCCCTGATCCAGAGGTTATGAAAAAATATGAACAAGTAATAGTTTTCCTGAAAAACAAGGTACCCCCTAAAGAAACTGATTGGGTAAAAATTGACCGAACTCATCAAGAAACTAAGGAGTCAGTACACGCGTATTATGAAAGTTTAATACTTGCCTTTAAGCAGTTTAGTGGTGATGAAAATTTGAGTGAAAAGGATTTGAGTCATTTTGTATACAGATTTGTATATGGCCTACGACTAGAAATCAGTGAAATGATTAAACAGCATACAGTGGATTGGCAAAATAAGAAAATAGATGAAGTATTAAGACATGCAAAATATTTTAGTGATGAAATTGAAGCCAAGCAGCGTAAATTAAAAGAAAAGGCTATGTGGGCACAAGTAAAAGTGGCAAAAACAAGCAAATGGTACAGGACCAAAACCGAAATTTATTACTGGTAAAGGAAAGGGACAATTTAATATAGAAGAAGCCAAAAAGAAATGGCCATGTCATAATTGCGGAAGGATAGGGCACTGGAAAGCCGAGTGTAAATTTCCCCCAAATACTAATAGTGATAATGCATCATTGAATCCGCAGGTGCAGAAAGAGATGAGTTCTCAGCTACAGCGACAGCAGCAGGTTGTTGCCCAACAGAATCAGGCGCCAAAACCACCTTTTTCACAGGGCGTAAATTCACAGAAATACAGTAATGAGACAGGATTCTACAACGAAGAACAGGTAACTAAGCTGTCACGCGGTAGCGCTGTTTCGCAGTATTGGCTACAACGCGATTAGAGTGAGTCAGAAGAAGGTTATTGACGGTGCCGAAGGAAGGAAGAAGAGTGCGTACTTGGCACAACTCTAGAAGTAGACCAGACAGGCCCTTTTGTGGATGGAAAGGTAAATAATGAAAATATTACTTTCCTAGTAGATACTGGTGCTACTCGATCAACTGTTAGGTCAGCTGATGTTAAGAATCTTCCTCTCTCGGATGAAACAATCCAAGTAGTTGAAGTTTCCAACAGACAGATTAAAACATACCTCACAGAACCAGTAAAAGTCAATATAGGGAAATTTTCCGAAATGCACCGCTTTGTTGTGTGCGATTCAAGTCCTGTAAATTTGTTAGGGAGGGACTTACTGTGCCAAATGAATTGCACCATATTTTGTACCCCTGATGGTATAGCATTTGAGACCCCTGATGAAGACGTACTATATAAAATGACTATGGCTAATATGGAATATGAGATTACTGAAGCATTTGCTGTATTCAACCCTGAAGAACTACCAAAAGAATTGAAAAGGACAGTAAAGGCAGAAGTTCGGGATTTCACAGGAGAAGATGTAGGATTAATGAAAAATGTGGATCCCGTAAAAATAACAGTAAAGGAAGGAATAAGTTACCCAAATGTTCCTCAATATAAATTGACACCTGAGATAATTGAAGGAGTTACTCCCATAATCGAGAAAATGGTTAAACAAGGAATTCTGAGAGAGATAATGAGTAGTCCATGTAATTCACCAATAATGGGACTATAAAAGCCTAATGGAACGTTCAGAATAGTACAAGATTTGAGAAAAATAAACAAAATCGTTGTGTCATGTTGTCCCATTGTACCAAATCCATCTGTAATTTTGTATCAGATTCCACATGATGCAAAATGGTATACAGTGATTGATCTGTGTCATGCTTTCTTTTCTATCCCGTTGCATCATGACAGCTAGCAAATCTTTGCGTTCCGTTTGGCGAACGTATTTTGGCATGGTGCCGAATCCCACAGGGGTATACAGAAAGCCCCTCAATATTTAATCAGATATTAAAAAAGTCCTTAGAAGACCTAGAAATGCCCGGGAAACTAGTGCAGTACATTGACGACCTGCTTGTGGCATCAAAGACTAGAGAAGCTTGTGTAATGGACACCATAGCATTGCTAAATCATTTGGCGGATGGAGGACTTAAAGTATCCCCATCAAAACTGCAATTTTGTCAGAAGGAAGTACAATATTTAGGCCACAAAATTGAAAAAGGGCTAACAAAAATAACTACAGACAGAATCAGGATAATAAAAGGAATGAGTGCTCCAATGACGCAAAGAGAAGTGAGAATGTTTCTTGGAATGGTTGGATATTGTCGTCAGTGGATAAGTAACTTTTCCCTGATCGCAAAACCTTTGGTACGACTGACAAGAAGTGACGTAAGTAGGGAAGAATTGGCAGCTTTCAAGAAATTGAGAGACAGTTTCTGTGAAGCACCAGCATTAGGAATGCCTGATTATGAAAAAGAGTTTGAGCTGTATTGCAGTGAGAGGAATGGATGTGCACTCTCAGTATTAATACAGAAACATGGAAAATTGAGAAGACCAATTGCATATTTTCTAGCTATGTTAGACCCTTTAGCTGTAGCGTTGCCAGGTTGTCTGAAAGCAGTAGCTGCTACATGTAAGAGTCTGGAACAGAGTGAAGGAATTGTGATGGGATATCCTGTGCGAGTGTTTGTACCTCATGATGTGGCAATCCTTTTAACAAGGAGTCGCACTCAGTTCATGACATATAGTCGGCTGACTAAATATGAGAAAGTCATATTAGGTGCAACAAATGTGAGCCTTGTGAGATGCTTGAATGTAAATCCTTCAACGTTATTGCCTGATGCTGAGAATGTAGAAGTCAGAGATTAAGTGGATCATGATTGTCTGGATGTACTCGACTTTTGTACTAATCCACGTCCTGATATAAAAGATGTACCTTTGCCAGAAAGTGATTTTGTGATGTTTGTGGACGGATCATGTTTGAGAACAGACGAAGTTTATGCACATTTGTAGCGTTAATGGAAGCTTCCTACCTGAAGGGAGTAAAATCAGCCCAGGTAGCTGAACTTGTTGCTTTGACTAGAGCATGCAAGAGAGGAAAGAATATAAGAGTGACTGTGATAACTGATAGTCAGTATGGCTTTGGTGTTGTGCATGATTTCGGCCAAATATGGCTGCAGCGAGGATTTATGACTTCAAGTGGAACTCCTATAAAGAATGCTGAAGTGGTTGGAAAGCTGCTCAAGGCGATACAGCTGCCTAAGCAATTGGCCGTTGTGAAGTGTGTTGCCCCTAGCCAGACGGGAGATTACATCGCAGTTGGCAATAAATATGCCAACGATATGGCTCAATATTGTGCACAAAATCAGAATTTCATCAACAGGGCGAAAGAGAGAGAAATGAATTCTCAACTCCTATTGTTTACTAACATTGTGAGTACCTGGGAGGAAGTGAGGCAGTTGCAGGAAGAAGCAGGAGATGAGGAAATGAGAAAGTGGGTAAAAGCAGGATGTGCACCAAGGGAAACAGATCATGTATGGGTTTATCGAGATGGAAGACCAGTAATGCCTGATAGCATGGTGTCTGTCATGGCGCGGATGTATCATGGACTAGCACACATAGGTAGAGATGCGATGATAAGGTCATTCAAGCAGACCTGGTACAATGCAAAATTCAGACTAGTAGCTGAAAGCCTTTGTCAAAGATGTCTTATATGTCAGCAATTCAATCCAGGAAGAAAAACAGTGGTAAGTCTAGGAACGATAGGTCATGAACGAGGGCCTTTCACCAGAATGCAGATTGATTTCATTGAAATGCCTCCCTGTAGCAGGTTGAGGTATGTTCTAGTAATGGTTTGTTTGTTTTCCAGATGGGTAGAAGCATACCCCACAAGAAGAAGTGATGGAATTACAGTAGCAAAACTGCTTTTGAGGGAATTCATCCCTAGATTCGGCTTCCCAGTTACAATTGAGTCAGATAGAGTAATGCATTTCCATATTGAGGTCATGAAATGAATTAGTGAAGCATTGAATGTACAACAGAAACTACATTGTGCCTATCGCCCAGAGGCTTCTGGTGTGGTGGAACAAATGAATGGAACCATTAAAAACAGATTGGGAAACATGTGTTTAGTCACAGGTTTGAAATGGCCTGATGTCTTGCCTCTGGTACTCATGACTATTAGATCTATTCCAGATAGAACCACAGGTCTGAGTCAACATGAAATTATCATGGGAAGAGCAATGTGCCATGTATTCATACCAGTCAACAAGCTGTTGCCTATATCTGATGACTTGGTGTTGGATTACTGTAAGGGGCTGGCTGACTCAGTTCATTCTGTGTTTCATCAGGTTGGATCGGATGCCACCACCCTTGAAAAGAAGCAAGCTCATGATCTGAGCCCAGGAGACTGGATGAGAATTGAAGTTCACAGAAGAAGGAACTGTCTGGTCCCACGTTGGGAAAAACCACGACAAGTGATTTTGACCACAACAACAGTTGTGAAGTGTGCTGGAATAAAGAATTGGATTCATGCCAGTCACACATTGAGAATTCCAAATCCAGTGGATAACAAAGAAGGAGAATACTTTGAGGAGTCAGAGACTAGTTCTGAATTTGATGCTGAAGAAGCAAGAACAAGAGAAAACCCTGAAAGGGGGGAGACAGAACAAAATTTGACCTTTGCCCCAGAAAATATTCCCTTGAGAAGGAAGCTACAGATTTCTGATACCAGTTCAGACTCAGAGACTGAACAAATCCAGGTACATTCAGGAAAAGAAAAAGAAAGTGAAGAGACAATCAAAGAAATTGTTGATAAAGAAGTTCCTGATGGAAAGCTGAGAGAAATTCCACCTGAGATAACAAAATTAGATGGTCAGGTGACAGATGCAGAGAGTGAGGGAAAGATTGTCGTGGTAGATCCCCGAGGAGTTGTAGGGAATGCAAACATCCAGTTAGAGGAAGGGAAAGCTAGTCAGCAGGAAGATTGTGTGCAAGAAACACGAGGAGGGACAGAAGTAGAGAAAATAAGAGAGGTGGAAAGAGAAACAGTTGAAGTCAAAAGACAAGTTGAAACAGAATCAGAAGAAAGTGACGAAGTAGTACCGGAAGGTAGAGTCCTGAGAAAGAGAGCATGGAGAGCTGAAAAGAATGATAAAGGAAGTAAATTGAAATGAACAGCAAACGATGAAGTCTCGTCAAACAAAATAAAGAGACTGAGATATCGGCTGACACGAGTAAATTCACCAAGAGCTGAACAAGTGAATGAGGTATCTAGTCAAAAAAAATCAAAAGACGAGAAAACAACTGCAGTAGAGGAAAGCAAAAGAATAAGAAAACCTAACCAGAAGTATAAGTCACCGGAATGGACGAATGTGGCCCTGCCTGAAATAAAAGAAGAGGCGGATAGCCAAGAAAATCCAGAGGTGACTGTACCAGAAGTGATTGAGGAAGACGAAGAATCGGAAATCCTGAGAGTTATCTTGTCCGATATTGGAGAAGAGACGGATGTTCAGGAAGTTCTGTATCCAGATTATGAAAGAAAAGTGAAAGACGATCAAATGCCAAACTGAAAAGACAAGAAAGTGATGTTAATGGAAAGACAATAAAATTACTGGAAAAGACATAACTGATAGAACCAAGTAGGTACTTAGAGCCTTGGGTTAGACAAAACTAGTTGTGTAGTAGAAGAGGCTAAGTCAAAAGACACTGATCATTTAACGAAAATGGCAAACACAGAATGTAGGAGAGGTAGATGTGTATTCCTAAAAAGATGGCTTAAAATGTGTTGTTGTTGTACAGGATTACTAATGCTTCTATGCAGTGTGTTAGCATTACTGATTTCATTTAAAGTTACAATAAACACAATAGAAGGACATAGTGAGAATAAAACTAATATAGAGAAGATTCAGAAAGTATATCCGACTAGAATAGAATGAAATTATCTACATAAAGACAGGTCTATAAATGATTTTTCTAACAATGTGTTTTCAAAACTTTTGTATGAATATGTAAAAACAATGGACGTAAGGGACTGCTATGTCTGTATGCAGTTACCTGCATCTGTATCGGAGGGAGTGACTTATCACCACCTTCCAGTAACATATGGAATAACATGTGTAATAGCTAGTTTGTTTTACCAAATAGGGAAATTAGAATATTATTTCTCAGATGTAGATAACATATTTTCTCAAGTACCTGTAGTTAACAAATTGAATAAGTTAAAACCTGCAAAGGTGTTAGGTGAATTTTTCTTAGAAACTAAAGAACTAACATTAGAATATATTTTTAAAAATAAATTTGACTTGCAGTTTAAAGAAAGAGGAACACTTTTTTTAGATATGGTTGAAGAAAGGAGACTGGAAATGCAAAAGGAAGCATCTGAAGGAAGAGTGGAAAAGACAGTCTGGGATGTTGAGATGGAAAAACATTTGAAGGGAGAAGCTAGTCCAACTATGGCTTTAGATTGGACTCAGAAAGGAAAGTTGTGTATTAGAAGGAATCAAACTGCTTATGATAACTATTTTGTAGGTAATAGTGAATGCCATGATACATACCGAATCATGGTGGATGGGGATTTAAAGGAGGAAATGATCCAGTTTTTCCTGGATTATATTTTATCTGCGGGAACAAAGCATATTATCATTTGCCAGACCATTGGTATGGCACGTTATATTGGCCTGGTTTTCCCAAAGATATTCCACATGGGAAGAGGAGAAGATGATGTACATAAGTTAGATAGTTTACTAACACGTAGGAGAAGAGAATCTTGGTCAGAAATTGTGGGAGACATTTTTGGAGCATTGATACCAGCAGTGGGAATATCTCTGAATGCACACAAAATTAGAAAACTATCAACAGTGGTGGATCGCTTGTCAACAAGCACCGCTGGAGGATTTTTATTGGTAAATACTGAAATGGTTGCCATGCGTGCCATGGTAATGCAAAATCGACTTGTCCTTGATATATTATTGGCTAAAGAGGGTGGAGTCTGTGGAATGCTGAAAGTTCAACATTGTTGTACTTACATTCCTGACGAAAGTAAAGATCTGAAGATCTACATTAAAAATATTACTGAATTGCACAACGAAATTGCACCACTGGAGGTTGAAAGTGTTTGGGAAAAGATTGGAAAGAAACTTTCTTCTATTAAAGATTTCTTAGTAAATTTAGGAAGTACATTTATAGGTAGAATCCTATTTCCATTAACATGGGTGATTTTCCTAGTATTAATCTTAAGATTAGAATGTCTATGTTATAAAAGAAATAAAATACAGAAAAAGTTAAAAAGAGAAAATATTAAAAGAAGACAGAATAAAAGACAAGAGAGGGAATTTGAAGAAGTGGAATTAGAAGAAATGAAAGATAGTATGTATAGAACAGTAAGAAGAGAAGATATTGGGGAAACTGAAATGTGAATTAACATGAAGAATTCATTTCACTTTCATGACAAATTGATACAAAATGTTATTGGTGTGGTGATAAAATCCCCAAAGGGGGGATTGATGGAGCGGGTAGTACAACATTTTGTATATCCCCCCTATTTTTGCATGAATATACTAATTATATGATCTATTAATTATAATATTACTAAATGAGTTTGCATGTTTATTAATCATCATTATTCATACTCGAATTCCACGTGGGATTTGCATTTTGCATGGCTAAATAACTTTTATAACTAAAATCCGTACGCATATTAACAGTAGTATATGTAGTAAATAGAATACTGCATGATATATGTTGCTTTTGTAATGTTTTGTAATGTTGCCCAGGAGGAGGACTAAAAAGGTGAATATAATTGCTTTAAATGTCGCTATATGCTAGATAAATACAAGCACATAGAGGGATTAGTAAGAGGTTAACATTTGATTCATTATTTCTATGCATTAATTATTCTTTTGTGTTTGTTTCGCTTAAGTTGGCATTTGGGCCTAAATTAAAGATGGCCGCTAACGCTACACGACGAAGTGGCCACTGTCCCATGAGGTGCAGAGTGAACTGCGTAGAAGCGACAAAGAGTCTTCCAGACCTCATCGTGACCCGCACTCATCATGTACCCAAGCAAGGACACAGTTGGATAACCGCCAAGACCAAGGACAATTGACTTTCACAATAAACCGGAACGAACTGACTTCTAACCCAACTTGTGACCTCACCCCTCAAACTAAACTGGAAACCAAATCTGACATCGGATGATCTCAACCAGCCAATCATGACTGTGCTAAAATATTAACTTGTGTCATCTGTGCTTCATTTTATTATAAAAATACGCAATAGAATAGAGAGTTAGTTGAGTGCGATTGGAGTTGCTGCTTTTCTTCTTCTCCAGAATGTGCAGAGTCACGGCGTTTTCCTGAATCTTAGAAGGTCTGGATGCTGCCCGATCATCTGATGACTGCGAACTTTTCTTAAATCTACGAGCAATGATAGCTGCTTGCACGTATCTGGTCCTATGCCGATCTTTGGGACTGTAGCATGCTGAGCAAAGAACTTTGAGATTTGGCCTGCTTTCGGACGATTGACTGCAAATTTGATTATGCAGAGCCAATGAATTAGAGGACTCCAAATAGCCAGATTAGGTAAATATGACGTTCTGCGCTTTACTAAAATTTTGATAAACTTTCCAAAGCTTCGATGAGAAAAATACGAATTTATTCATTATGAAATTCTAGATAAACAATTTTTGATTAACGAGAAATTATGAGTTGTGAGTTTCATTTAAGAAATAGATTCTGAAGTCTTAAAATGTGTTTTAGATGGTTCTAAATCACCAGCAACCAATCCAACTATTTTGGTCCATTGACCGAAGTGGGAGGAGTGCCTTGATGTTTTAGGATTAAGGATCTGTAGGTGATAGGGGTAAATGTATATTATGTAAATTACTTTTCCCTCCCTATAGGTTATAAGGTGTTCCCCTCACATGTACGGCGCTAGAATTGATGATCCCTCCTGTGTGTGCAGACCGGTACGGAAGTAACGTGTGAAAGTTGGTGTTATGGGCCCCACCAATGATTGCATGTGAGAATGAGCTAGTGTGATGTTGAGTCTGTGACGCAGGGAGGATATCGGCACGGGATGCTTTCCCGTTGTCAGGGGTTTCCGCGCTGGATCACTGTCACACAAAGCAAGGTCACCGGAAGCGCCAATGCATCCTGCCGACAGGCATTCTGGGAGGTGTAGTCTTCGCCTAGCTCTCCTAGTCAAGATCTGCCACGAGGCACGCTGGGAGATGTAGTCTTCGCCTGCTAATGCTCAAAAAGATGGCGTCCGCAGTCTAATGGAGTAAAATACATTTTCAGTCTCCAAAGTTAATTGAGAAGAAAACATTGTTGGGTGATGATGAGGTGCGAAAAGAGGCGATGGTGATGCCTGCCGAGGGCTAGGTTTGTGCGTTTGTCACCTTTCCTAGCTAAAGTACGGGCCTTATGAAGAACATTTTAAGATTCTGTAAAGGTCCGGACATGCTTTTTAAGTAGAACTTTTGTATGAAATTGTCTGTAATTCTTTTTAACATTGACTCCCTGTCGTTGTTTATATTAACTGTCTGACAGGGTCATCTGGGCAGCTGTAGAACACAATAGCCAATAAGTCTCGCCTTTGGGACATTATAAGTGTTTAGTTAACCAGCACAATATCCTTGATTAAACAACATCAAGTGTTGCATGGCTAAACACTTATAAGGTCCCAAAAGCGAGACCTATTGGCTATGCTTGTTTACTTTTATCATTTGGCGGTGTTGGCAGTTTACAGTTACTGAAGCATTTGACCTGGCATCTCTGGCAGTTTAACGGCTGCCTTTCAAATTGCTCACAAGTCACCGCGCGCATACACTCAACGAGCGCGCCCTCCTTCCTTCTTGTTGAGCCTCGCGCGGATGTTTTGTTCATCTTCAACGCTACAGGAATTCTCAGGACTGATTTTTTACTCTTCTACGTCTCTACAGCTGCGCAGCAACGTTTGCCGCACAGTTGCGCCTAGAGCCACTGTGCTCAACAGGAGTAAACGTGCTGCCATCTTGGGATTGTTGAATTTCTAGTGTACATAATCTTTCTGATTACCGGGTTGTGTACACGCTTTGCCAACCATTTGAAGTTAATCTCGTTAACCTTTGTTGTTGTTCGTGTCTGTAGTATTTCGCGGTCTAGTTGTCACCAGACCGCTGCTCTGCATCCGCGGGCCAGGCGTAGAATAAAAGGAGCCACCCGCTCGGGGCGTGGTTCTCCAACCATACTGCACGTGTGGGCCTGAGTTATTCCCGGAGCTGCTATATCTCGAGCACCACCACCGTGAGGGGCCCCGGTAGTGCCGCACCACATTGGCGACGAGCGGGGGATCGGAAACCCGGTCACCAGCTGTCGCGCACCTCGCCGCGCAGCGAAATAAGAAATCGGAGCGGAGGATCGGTGCGCGTGCATGCACAAGTGTGTCAGGCCTAGCGGAGTGCACCCGGCCGGGCCGTTTCACAGCAGGCAGCGAGGAGGAACACTGTGAGTGCGATCTCACGCACTCACCCCATGTGTAAAGCCAGCACAGCAAACAGGAGTGCTGCACAAGAGGCCAAGCCAGCAAGGGGAAATAGACACTCCAATAGCAAATACAGGGCCAAACCAGCCCCTGCGTAAGGCCCCTGCATAGTGGTTGGTTCACAGGGGAGCTGCTGACAAGCACATATGCCCACAGGACACACCCTGAGGAGCCACTGCCGCCTCTACTGCAACAGGCCCATAGCAACACACATTTACACGGCAAGAGGACTGGCCCATCGCTCTGTGCTATCACCTCTGATACAGCCATCAGGCAAGTGAGGAGCAAATCACCTGCCCCAGTGGACCAAGTAGCTTCTGACACTAAGCGCCATGGGAGACAACGACCAGGCGGCAGCACCAGGCCAAGCGGCAGCACCGGCCCACGCACCGTTCCAACATGCGGCATCAGGAGTCTTACCCACATTCAGTGAACTGGAGGATCCCGCAACAGCCTCTCCCCGATGGAAAATCTGGATAGAACGGCCCAATAACTACTTTATCGCAACCCGGGAGACAGATGAAGCAGTAAAAAGATCCCTGCTCCTGCATTACGCGGGAGACGAAATCTTCAAACTATTCAAGCACCTGCCCAACACAGGAGCAGCGGCTGACTATAACGCGGCGGTGGCCGTGCTTGACGCCCATTTTGACCCGCAGTTGAACCCAGATTTCGAATGATTCAAATTGTGCCAAGCCCGGCAGAGAGAGGGAGAGTCAATCAAAGTTTTCTATGCCCGGCTTCGTGAACTCGCCAGCACGTGCACGGAAGATGACCAGCCAAAGGAGATCCGTTCACAACCGATCCAGGGGTGTCGGGACAAGAAGTTGAGAGGGTTCATCCTGCGCCAACCGAAGATCGCGCTCGAAGACATGCTAGTACTGGCGAGGTCACACGACCTGTCGGCAGCCAGAGCAAACGGCATAGACCAAGCGCTAATCAAACCCCAGGGACGGTCCTACAATATTAAGACAGAACGTGCAGATGCCCTCCGAGCCAAGCCAAAAGGAGACTCGTTCAGGAGTCCAAAGCCGGAAATGGCCAAGCCAAGGTGCGGATACTGTGGACATGAACCACATGCCGCAAAAGACTGCCCAGCGCAAGGAAAAATGTGCTCCAACTGCGGAATACCCAACCACTTCGCCACCGTATGCAGGAGGAGCACCAGAGGTCGTGAGTTCCGCAACCGAAGACCCCCAACAAGGGCAGTACGACAACTGTCGGGGACAGAGTTGACGCCACCGGAAGACACGCAAAGGAAAGGCAGGAGATACCAAGAACCGAGTGAAGACTCTTCAGACGACAATGACGGAGAGGCGTACCTGATCTCTTTTGCGCGGGAACTCAAACAACGCCGCAGGCCTCAGCCAACGTGCATGATTCACATGGCGGGAACGGAAATAAAAGCAGTCATTGACACTTGTGTAACAGTTAATGTTATGGGCCTCCAGCAGTATCGCCGTCAACGGCCATGCCCTCCAGTGAGGCCATCCAAAACCAGAATCTACGCCTATGGAGCGGACACCCCCCTCCCGTTAAAAGGAAAGATAATAGTTCCCATCAAGACAGACGACCTTGAAGTAACAACGACAATTCACGTCATCGACAGAGAGGCGGACACCCTACTGAGCAGCCACACCGCAGAGGATCTTGGACTAATTTCTTTTGCAAGGAGAATCCAGACTCACCAAGTAGAGGAGCTACTCAGTCAATTCCCTGAATTGTTCCAAGGGCTCGGACGCATCAGATGCGACCCTGTCAAACTACACATCGACAAAACAGTCATCCCAGTCGCTCTGCGGCACAGAAGAGTCCCATTCCACCTGCGGCCGCTGGTGGAAAAAGAGCTAGAGACTCTGGAAAAGCAAGGCGTCGTTGAAAAAGTGTTGGGACCGACGCCCTGGGTGTCCCCAATGGTTATCTCGGAAAAGCCAAAGCAGCCAGGAGCCATACGCCTCTGTATCGATATGAGGCTGCCGAATAAAGCCATACGAAGGGAACGTCACTTCACGCCAATGATGGATGATATCATCGCCGATGTGAATGGGTCCAAATGGTTCTCAAAAATCGACTTGAATGCAGGATACCACCAGCTCCCATTATCAAAACAAAGCCGTTACATCACCACATTCAGCACCCATCTAGGGTTACGAAGATACAAAAGACTCAACTTCGGAATATCTTCAGCGGCGGAAGTGTTCCAAAACACAATACGGGAAATGCTTTCAGGTTTACCCAGTGTGCTAAACGTCAGCGACTATATTTTAATCCACTCAGCGACGGCCGCGGATCACTACAAACATCTCCGCAACTAGCTGACACGCCTCAGGGAACATGGAGCAACCCTACACAAGGACAAGTGCTAGTTCTTCCAGCTGTCCCTTGAGTTTTTTGGGTACGTGTTCAACCAAGAAGGCATCCAAGTGGACCCAAGGAAATCACAGGCCATCAAGGACGCGCCCACGCCGACAACACCGACAGAAGTGCGTAGCTTTCTAGGCATGGCAACATACTGCGGGAGATTTATCCCAGGACTAGCCACCCGAGCGGAACCCCTGCGGGCCCTCACAAGAGCAGACGCAAAGTGGCAATGGGGACGGAAAGAAGAAGAGGCGTTCCAAGGAATAAAGGATGCCCTTTTGGGAGAAGCCATGCTGGCATACTTTGATCCAACAAAAAGAACGGAAGTACTCGTGGACGCAAGTCCAGTAGGGCTCGGTGCCGTGCTGGCCCAAGAACACGAAACTGGTCACTGGGCAGCGCTATCATTCGCCAGCAAGTCCCTGACACCCACAGAAACAAGATACGCTCAAATCGAGCGAGAAGCGTTGCCCATCAAGTGGGCTTGCAACCACTTCCATCTATACCTAAAAGGGCAACCGTTCACAATGGTCACCGACCACCAGCCCCTCGTTCCACTCTTCAAAGGGACGGCGCCTCACCCCCCTCCGCGTATCAAGAGATGGGCAGGCCAGCTGCAGCCTTACGAAATGGAGGTGGTATACCGTCCAGGAGCCAAAAACCCTGCAGACTTCCTGTCCAGGCACCCCGTTCCGATCGAGGCACAGGAGGTCACCGAAGACGCAGAACACTACGTTCACCTAGTATCCACGGTGGCCTGTCCCCTGAACATGACACTGGAGGATCTCAAAGAAGCGGCCACCACGGATGCGGTATATACCAAGACTCTGCAAGCAGTCCAGGAATGGTCGTGGACAAACTATCTACGGCAAGCTAACTCCTGGAGTCAAGAAGAGCGTGAACACCTGACAAAGATGTGGCAGATACGGAACGAACTCAGCGCCACAAGTGACGGGGTCCTGCTCAGAGGGCCCAGGCTTGTGATACCGCAAGCCCTGAGACACAGAGCGACCCAGTGAGCCCGCGGAGGGCATCAAGGAATAACCAAAATGAAAGCACGAATGAGGGAGAAAGTTTCGTTCCCGGAACTAGAAAAGATGGTGGAGGAATATGTCCGGCGTTGCCCGTCGTGCCAAATGACCAGCAGCCCGGAAAGACCGGCTCCGGTGATCACCGAAGACGCTTGCATCGTCCCTTGGTCCAGGGTAAGCATAGACTTCGGGAGTTTCCTCGGAGGGAAGCACACGCTAGGGCTCGTGGATGCATTCTCGAAATACCCCATAGTAGAGCCAGTGGCATCCACGGCGTTCAACCACGTGGGGCCCATCCTAGAAAAAGTGTTTGCCATGTTCGGGTTCCCCCACGAGATTCGCAGCGACAATGGACCACCATTTTAGGGAGCCGAGTTTGCCACTTTTCTAAGACAAAGAGGAATACATCACCGATGAATAACCCCTCAGTGGCCACAAGCCAATGGCTATGTTGAACATTTTATGCGCACGCTAAACAAGATGTTTCGCATAGCGGCAGTGGAACAAGCGGACCCAGAGAAGCGACTCCATGAATTCTTGCGGGAATACTGGAGCTCGCCACACTGCACCACACAGAGGAGCCCGTAGGCACTGATGCTCCATGGCCCAAGGAGAGATCTGCTTCCCACCTGCCCGGGGTGGTCACCACCCCCTTTTGAGGCCGAGAACGTGCAAGACCGGAGAGTCCGCCGAAATCAACAAGTAAGCCTCCGTCGCTGGGCCACACCGAGGACACTGCACACGGGGGCTACCGTCCTCCTGCGGGACCTTTGCCCTGGAGGAAAATTCAAAATGACTACGAACCAGGGACCTGGACAGTCACCGCAAACCGTGGGACCATGATAACCACCCAAAGAGGAGGAGAGGAGGTGTCTTGAAATGTGTCATGGTTCAAGGAAGAACCCACAGAACAACCAGACGGTACATCTACTCAAACACCAGAGACCACGGAGACCGTCACCGTACCACTGTCCAGCCCGGCCCCAGAGAGCGAACCTCCCACCAGCCCGCGGCTGCGGGCTGCCCGCAACAGTACAGTCTGAGACCGGACCCTCGTCCAAGTCAGCGTCTGAAGGACTTTGCCTGCTGAGAACATCCGGATGCTGCATGTAGAAGACACGCAAGTACCACCACCTGTGTGGTTGGACTGTCTTAATCGTTTGAGTTGTCTTGTTTTGTTTTATTGACCAAGTTGGATAGGGATGTAGTATTTCGCGATCTAGTTGTCACCAGACCGCTGCACTGCACCAGGCGTGGCCTGCGGGGAAAGAATAAAAGGAGCCGCCCGCTCGGGGCGTGGTTCTCTAACCATACTGCACGCGTGGGCCTGAGTTATTCCTGGCGCTGCTATATCTCGCGCGCCACCACCGTGAGGGGCCCCGGTAGTGCCGCACCACAGTGTCCTCGTGAAAACAGCTATAGATCTTGACTGTGATTTGGCAGTTATGAAGTTTCTTCTCCGTGTATGCACCAGAAGAAACGTGGTGCCTCTTCGCATTTCACTCAACAATGCTGCTGGCATTGCTTCTCTGCTTTCCGGGACTACGTCAGCATGCAGCTTGTTCAATTTATGTATGCTGTTTCCATGCCAACGCTACTCCAAGAATGTCGTCGGAATTCTCTATCAGCACCCGGGAGTCTCCTATTCTTTGCCATTCAAAATACCGGGAGTTACATCTTTATGCTTGGACTGATGAATAACTCCAAAAGTTCTTCGTTTTCCAGTTTGGCACAGTTAAGATTTAGAAATATACAAGCTTTTTTTCAATGTGGTTTTACATTCCTTGGTCGTGAAGGTTTTCTTATTATGAGGCCAATATACTTTAAACTGTGCTCAGTGGGCCATCTTCTGGGCAAATTCCAGAACTGTTTACTACTCAATTTTTAACAGGTTTTCCTTTCTTAGTGTATACTCGGGTACTTGGGTCGAGTACCGGTGTAATTAATTCTTGTTTGATTTGAAATGTTATTCATTTAAAATAATTTTTCCTGCATTTGCATATGAGAAGGTTCACCTGTATGATTACTTATTTTGTCATACTTTGCTACTTATTTTCTGAGAGTGCTGTTTTATTTCGCTATCCTATTGGATTTACCTTTTGTGTCAAGCCTAGTTCTTTTGGATATCTGCTAATGTCTACATCTACGTGGCACAGTTAAAAAAATTGCAAATTCTTTTCTTTTTCTTAATTAGTGTTAGACCCTTCCATTTTTTGCTGTTCCCTCATGTGTTTTTGCTGGTGTTAGATGCTTTGGGCACTGTGCCACTGCTATCCAGTGCCACAGTGCAAGTGCTCCCTATGGTAAATTGATGTATGAATTAGTGATTACATGATTGGCTGATTTGGTTTACCTGTCAGACCCTAGTACAGTGCACCAGGAGTGCCAAGGGCTGGTAATCCAAATGCTGCTAGTGAGCTTGCAGCACTGGTTGTGTCACACACAGGAGTAGCCTGTTAAAGTGTGTCTAAGGCTTGCCATTGCAGAGCCTGTGTGCAGTCTGGTACTGCCATGCTGACTGGGCAAGTGCACCCACTTGACAGTCCCTAAACCTTCCCTTTTCTTCATATCAGACACCCCTATGGTAGGCCCAAGGGCAGGGTGCATTGTAAGTATAAGGTAGTACATGCCCTGGTGTGTGTGGCATGTCCTAATAGTGAATTACAGCCATTTTTGTTTTTTACTAATGCAAGGCTATCTGTTCCCCATAGGCCAGAATGAGCAGTTTGATTATTACTTCTTAAAATCCTAACTGACTCAGGGAACATGGTAGAAATTCGAGTTTGGTATGCCTGAACTCAGAATGATAAAATACATCTTTTAGTGAAGTTGGTTTTAACATTCTGTGTTTGAAAATACCACTTTTAGAAAGTAGGTATTTTCTTGTCTAACCATCCAAACCTGCCTCTACTAGGTTGTGTATTCCTTGTCTGGAGTTTGAGTGACAGGGGCTGGGGAATTCCAGGAGACAGGGTGCGTCAGCACAGAGCTGAATAGAGAGATCTGCATCTAGATGGGTGGGAGGAGTTGCACCTGAGACCTGAATAGGGCTGTGCCTTCCCTCCACAATCCTGGCTCCACCTCCTGTGGTGTGTCTGATGTCTCTGCCCTGCACTGTGAAAGGAAAGAAGGAGTCTGTGGTGATGCGAGAGATCGCCAGGTTGTAGATAAATCTTTTATTCCACAAAGCAAATATGCATTAAACAGGTGAGCGCCAGGACACACATCCACTCAGTCCCCGGTCCAACCGTAACTGCCCCCGAACCCGAATCCCACTCACCTAGTGGCATTCCAAGCACGCTCGCTCTCAACCTTAAAGGTAACACACAACAGCATCACTCAATACCACAAACACTAAGGTAGGACATAACACATCCCCCCCTTAACAAGCAAAAGCAAATACCAAACAACCAAGACACAAACAACTAACGAATAGACAATACAAAAAAAAACAACATAACTAAAGAATAAACTTCTAGGACAAACCACCATAACATAACCCAAATAAAGCTACACAATGTATTCCTTGAGCCAACTAGGCAAAACTCTTTTTCTCTTGCTACCACCAGTACCATCCCGATTAGCGTTGACATTTTCCTGAGAATGTTCCATGACTGACTGATACACCACAGACCCTTCCCCCTCCGTAACGGAAGAAGCATCTGCAGTACCCTTACTTGCAGACTCGCCCCCCATACCATTCTGAACCACCTCACAATCATGCGAATCTTCCGTAGCTTATTGAGACTGTAAACAACTATTTTCAAAATG
This sequence comes from Triturus cristatus, assembly GCF_964204655.1. Taxonomy (NCBI): domain Eukaryota; kingdom Metazoa; phylum Chordata; class Amphibia; order Caudata; family Salamandridae; genus Triturus; species Triturus cristatus. The sequence continues at coordinate 870,864,006 of NC_140593.1, forward strand.
ATCTTCAATCCATTCAAAATCTCCCCTCTGATCATGTACTTGACTTCTTCCATCCTGAATCTGATTACCGACAATAGCTATGTCTTTCAGATTCCACACTCTCCCATCTTCCAGTCTTACAGATTTCCTTAAGACTTCTACCACCAGTTTGGGTGCTTCAAATTTGCTTTCCCCCTTAATAACCTTGAACGGTTTCCTGACCCGCACCCAATCCCCTACACTAATATTTACTTCCCTGGCACCATGGATCCTGTCATAGTAATCCTTTGCCCTTGAATGTACCAACTCCAACTTTTCTTTCACAACGGCAGGAGACCAATGTTGCACTTCGCCTTGCACCAACCAACCCCGATTGAACTTACCCCTAGGTGTTCTACCCCTCATCATGACAAAAGGTGACAACCCTGTCTCAACTTGAGAAGTGACCCTATATGACCACACCGCTTTTTGTACCTGAATCCTCCAATCCAAGTTTTTATTCATTGATGCTTGTATAACACCCTTGATCACCCTGTTAAACCGCTCCACCGTACCGTTCCCACTTGGATTGTATAATGCAGTGGTTTTGTGTTTCACCCCACACCTCTCAAAATACTCCTTAGCCATGTTAGATAGAAATTGTACCCCATTATCCGTAAGAAGGCAAACAGGTAAGCCCTCCATTCCAAAAATGTTATCCAAAAATTTTAGCACAGACTGAGTATCTGCTCTTTCCACAATTTCCACAATTGGCCATTTGGTTAATAGATCAGTGGCCACCAAACCATATTCCTTTAGTTCACCTACTGGTCCAAAGATGTCCACCGCCACTGTGTCCCAAGGAAGGCTAGGAATCAATCCATCACTCATTGCAGGTCTTAAAGTTTTAAGAGATTTGTCCGCTGAGCAACAAACTGGACAACCTTTGACAAACCCCTCCGTTTCTTTATCGATTCCAGGCCACTAAAACATCCCTTTCACAATCAACTTTGTTCTAACAATTCCAAAATGTCCCTCATGACACAATTGTAAAACTCTTTTGCGCAACCCACTCAGAGGAACAATTCTATCTCCTCTCAACAACAAATCTCTGTCTAGGGAAAGTTCCATCCGTACCTCCCAAAAGGATTGCAAACTCCCCCTAATATTCCCTTTCCTTGGCCACTCCTTACAAACATACTCCAACACTTCCTTCAATACCTCATCCTTTGACTGTTCTTCCAGCCATTCACTTTTACTAATCGCAGGTGCACCTGAATCATGTACAAAAGCTACACTACAATTCCCCCAAGGATCATCAACACATTCCTCCAACGGAGTGGGCAACCTGGATAAACAATCCGCCACCACGTTTTCCTTGCCCGGAACATAAACCATTCTGTAGATGAACTCCTTCATCCTCATTGATATTCTGGCTAATCTAGCGGAGGCAACCGCAGTACCCTCGCTCGACAAAATGCGAACCAGAGGTCGGTGATCCTTACGAACCGTCACAGGTTTCCCCCACACAAAAGCACAAAAATGTTCTAATGCCCATGCACAAGCTAATGCCTCTCTCTCAATAATAGGATATTTACTCTCTGCAGGTGATAACGCTCTAGAAGCAAATAAAATTATTTCCTCCTTTCCCTTCTTTCCCTCTTGCGACAAAACAGCACCCAGTCCCTTGTCACTAGCATCCGTGGACAATAAACACTCTAAATTAGGATCAAAACTAGCAAGAGCATTTACTGCTTGAAGGTCCACCTTGACCTCCGCAAATTCTCTCTCACATTCCTTACACCAGTCCAAACTCCTCTCCTGGAATATCGCAGGTGCAAAAGCCATTCTAAATGATACTAGAAAAACAGACACCTGGGCATGTATGACATCATAGCCCTCCAGGAAACATGGTTAATGGAGCTAATCGATGTTCCAGGTAGACTATGTTTCCATGCTATCGCGACCCGCACTCAGCGCCATGGGCGAGCCAAGGGCGGACTGTCAGTATACATATCCACCGCACTTAAGATCAAGGCCTCTCAATTGCCCATATCATCGGCAGATATGCAAATTATCAAACTGGATGGGACGTCCCATGGTAAAAATGGAACAATCATCTTAATTAATGTATACGCCCACCCGAAAAACGCCTTTAAAAAAGAGCTCTTTAAACGCATCAATGATGCCATCTCTAACCTTCGCCTTGAACAACCAAAATGGGACATTATCTTGACAGGCGATTTCAATGCCAATCTTCTGCATTGTCCGGAAGAAGAGGATCATATTAATATAGCAAATGAGAAGTGGAGCGTAGAACCCAAGGAGATCCCACCCGCAAAGAAGACGGATATAGCTGGTAGGCATTTGATGCGGGACCTTGAGCATATTGGGTTAAGGGTGTTAAATGGAAGATATGTGCAAGATAAACCACCATCAACAACCTACATAGGTCACGGAACAAGCTCAATTTTGGACTACACTATAGTCACACTACCCTTGCTAAGACTGATAAAAAAAAATCAAATAATCAGCTCATTAGATAGTGACCATTCAATGCAGCATATTGAAATAAAACTGACTCCATCAAGGTACCAACAAGTACAAACAATGGTAGGCGAAGTATCTACAACCAACCTGAAGCGACTGAGGTGGACAAGTACCACCCTGCCACAAATAGCACTGGATGCCAAGAAGGAACTTCAATCCTTAGTCTTAGACAAAGATCTGTGTTCTTAGACTTGGACTGGTTACCTAAACAAGTTACCCAGGACAAGTATCAATACTAAAAAGAAGGTTAACACAACACACAGTGCCGCCTTTTCAAAAGCCACACTTACTTTGAGAAGACGCTTGCGGAAATTTACAAGACGAGCACAAGGCCAAAAGGCAAACTCAAGTTCTTGGCAGGAAGTCCGAAGAATAAGGAAACTCTACAAGAAGCTAATCTGGACGGAGAAAAAGCATCAAGCCGATGAGTTCTGGACTAAACTTTTGTATAACATAAAAAAATCAGACACCAGGGCTTTTTGGCTGCAAGTCAACTCTCTGAGCAGATCAGCACAAGTTATAAGTACGACTTGCATAACCGAAAGCGCATGGGTCCAACATATAGCCGAGACCTTCTCAATGAGATCAACCTTGCAGCTGCCAGCCGCTACCTCAAGCATAGTAGCCTTGAAAAACATGCCTAATGACTGGCCAAACAAGTATAAAATCCAACAGGAAAGTCTAGACCAATCGTTGCGGACAAGCGACGAACTACAAATAGCACAAATAATTAGAAGAAGTAGGCAAGACAGCGCGCCAGGACCGAATGGCATCCCGCAGGCAATTTACAAAGAGGACCCACAATATTGGGCTGGTAAATTTAACCACCTGTTCCGCTCTATAAACAACACACGTCAGCTCCCAGAAAGTTGGAGGGGAGCAACCATTAATCCAATTTACAAAGGTGGAGATCGTAATAACCCGGCCAATTATCGGTTGATAGCTCTTATTGATGCAGAAGCTAAATACTACGCATCCTTAGTATTAGCGTATCTTGCAAAATGGTCTGAAACCAACAAAAAAATCCTGATAAATCAGACAAGGTTCCGCCGCGGAATAGGCACGATGGCAAACATTATGGTCCTGAGCCTAATTGCGGAAAAAAGCTTACAAAATCACCAAGCACTTTATGTCTGTTTCGTAGACTTTAAGGCGACCTTTGACCGTGTTAGCAGGCACTTACTTTGGAATAAACTGAAGCAGCAGGGCCTGCCTGACTCAATCTTAATTCCAATCATTGACCTGCACACCAACACCTGGATGCAGGTAAAGATTGACAACGGCCAGCGGCTAACTCGAAAGATCAGCACCTTTGATGGTTTAAAACAAGGCTGCGTGTTGGCACCCCATCTCTTCAATTTATTTATGGCTGATTTAACATCAAATTTGGATCAGATCAACGCTCATCCACCACGGCTAGGACACCTGCGTGTTACACATCTATCCTATGCCGATGATGTGGTTTTACTCAGCCAGACAAAAATTGGTTTACAACGTCTATTGCAAGAACTGACCAAATACACAAAATCAAACCTATTAGAAATAAATAGTAAGAAGACAAAGATCATGGCTATAACTCGCCGCCACAAAGCACCACCAGTATTCGTAATAGATAAGAGTAAGTTGGAAGTGGTGGAAAGTTATAAGTATCTGGGGGTACAACTAGACAAGCGCCTAAACTTCATAACGCATTTGAATGCCATCGAAAAGAAGGGGATTGCCTTGTTACACGCTTTCAGCAATTTGGCAACTAAACTTAAAGGCCCTATGTTCAACCCGCTCCTAAACATAATGAAAGCAAAGTTACTGCCAACAATATCTTACAGGAGCGTATTAGATCATGGGATGAGTGCGCAGCTTATAGAAAAAATACAAACAAAAACCTATAAGCGTGTATTTGGTTTGCCAAATAATGCATCACCTGCACAAGTGCGACTCGAATTTGGCCTGCAATCACAAGTTCTGCTAAAAAAATATGATAAATTTTGGTACGATGTCTGGATGAACCAGGAAACAGAGATTTATCGTGCCATGTGGGAAGCAATTCATAATAGTCCTAATTCCCAGTATGCCAAATTTTTAAAAACCTCATTAGAAACAACAAAATTGGCCCCACTTTGGGAAACCAGGCTTCCGGTATCACTGTTCAAACAAACAGCAAAGAAGGCGGCCAGCAGGCATTCGTTACTTAACGATAAGTCATCCCTGAGTCATCGTGAACATGTCTGGATGACAATACAATCATATAAAAAGCTGGTTCCGGCAGCATATCTACAACTTGCCTTCTCAGCATATAACAAATCTAGATATCTCACACTGAGGCTGGGTAACTTACCAACAAATTTTGATCAACCAAAATGGCGGATGCAAGAAAAGAAAGGGTGCGAATTGTGTGGAGCAAGAAAACAGGCCTTAATCCGTCTGATCTGCATCTGTCCCGCCATAAATTTGGAACATCGGAGCAGACTAAAGGTGAAGTTCAATGAAATTGGAGTACGTACCTGCCGGTCCGCTATTATACTAATACTGTGTTCTGTGGACCCTCAACTAATTTGCAGAGTAGTCCAATTCATAACTAATTTTGAGAAAAAGAGAGGAACCTTGGTAAAGTCCTAATTTCCTTCATGAACTCGCACTTTAAACATGAACGTTCTTCCTGACCCAGATACGGCATCTTTTTTTTTTTAAGCATGAGAATAATTTTTTTAAATTTTATGACTCATTACCTGTTTATTTGCTGTCTAATGTCCAATGTCCATCTTTTGTCTTTTAAATTCAGGTATTTTAAATTTTTGTAATGGTTTTTATTAACTGTACAATAAAGATTTCACATTTTTCTTCAATAGTGACTGAATATTGTATACCTTTGACGCAAAGTTTCTTATGAACTTTGCATAATACTCCGCCATGCCCAAAAAAGATCTTATTTCCTCTTTAGAAGTAGGAGCAGGTGACTTAATTATGTTCTCAACCAACGACGGTTTTGGCTTAACACCCTCCTCACTTATGATGTGCCCCAAATACGAGACACTCCTTTGCCCAAACTTGCATTTTGTCAATTCAACAGTTAATCCCACAGACTGTAATGTTTCTAAGACCTTACTTAACCTTGCATCATGTCTCTCTTTGTTTATTTCTGCTACCAGAATATCATCCTGGAAAAAACGTACCCCTTCCATCCCGCCAACCAGCCTATGCAGTAGCCTTTGGAAGACCGCTGCAGTGGACGCAAGCCCAAAAGGCATGCGTGTGAATTGGTAGCACCCAAACGGGGTAATAAAAGCCGTGAGACCTCTTGACTGCGGTTCTAACACTACTTGATGATAGGCAGCGGATAAGTCAATAGTGGAAAACCATGTTGCACCTCTTAACGAAGATACCATCTCATTAATTTTTGGTAAAGGGAACTTCTCAATTACTATATTATTATTTAAATGGCGCAAGTCAATGCATAAACAAATCTTTCCATTGGGCTTGCAGGCAACCACAACTGGAGAGATCCATTCCGATGTCTCCACTTCTTCAATGACCCCCTTAGTCAATAAACTTTGTATTTCACTTTTAACCTCATCTCTAATTAGTATAGGGATAGGTCTAACTCTTTGAACCTTAGGTTGGGCATCCCTTTTCAGTATTATTCTGTGTTCGAACCCTTTGAGCTCCCCTAAGTCTTTTCCAAACACCTTTGGAAATTTCTTGTTCAGCACCTCACCCATCTTACTACATTCATCCATAATAAGTACCTTTTCCACACTATTAGGGTCTAGAATTATGTGAAGATCTTTCTGGTCAAACCAGCCCAACACCGATGGTCCCCTCTAAGCTACATACAATTTCCCTCTTGTAGATCTTCCTTTAAAAAGAAAAGTTAACCACCTGAACCCTAGCATGTCGATTTTTTCTCCAGTATAACTTACTGGATTCACATCTGATGTATTCAAATGATCTCCAATTTTCTCTACAAATTTCCTTTTCCATATCTCTTCATTTATAATGGTGTAAGGTGATCCCGAATCTGCATACACATTTACCTTTACCCCACCAAAAGATACTTCACAAATAGGTTTCCCATCCATAGAATCGTCCTCTATGTTCAACATGAAACTACCTCTCACATTTTTCACACACTCATCCTCACCATTTCCATCATCCTCATTACCATCCCATATGCATTTTACATTGCTGCGCCTATGACACATTTTACTAAAATGACCTACTAGTCCGCAAATACCACATTTTTTTATTAACGCCGGGCACAGTTTACTAAAAACTAAATGTTCTCTACTATCGCAACGATAGCATCTCCTATCATCAGTTTTTAAATCTCTTCCTTGGCTCTTCGTCGGCTGGTTCGTCCATCTCCCCTGCGTATGCTGAAAGTTACTTTTAGCTTTGCTTTGTATTTTAAATACTGCATCCGGTGTCTTTTCAGGTTCTTTTTCTGCTTCTTTAATCACATCCGCACATCTACCAGACATCTCCGATGTCCTCATTATAGCCAACACATCCTCAAGTGGTGCATCACCATTTACCCATAAACGGTCTTGAATATTTGAATTGTTATTGTGCATGACTAAATGATCTCTGATTAAATCATCGTGCAGGTTACCAAACTTGCAATCTATAGCCAATTTCTTTAAGTCATCTAACCACTCATCCACAGTCTCACTTTTGGTTTGCTTCCTTTGAAAGAATCTGTGCCTTATAACTCCTATGCAAACTTTTGGAGCAAAATATCTGTCCATATCCTTAAGCGTGTTCTCAAAGGCATCCAAATTAACATCCAAAACTTTCGACATCCTTGAATAAGTTTTCAACCCTACCGGTCCCTAAAGAATGAAGAAGTATCCTTTTTTTCTGCTCAGGCTTCATTTTCCTCACTTCATCTATTGCACAAATGTAATTAATGAAATACTCCTTCCACTCCAACCATTTAATAATTGGTTCAGCTCCTGTTGCCCAAAAAGTGTGTGGATCGCTGATCGTAAAATTTTGTTGTGCCATATTTCCCTCTGTGAGATTTGCCTCGTTATCTCCTTTATCCATAAAAACACGTAGTGATGAGGAATCGTTTACTTGTACCACATCACAAAAACAAACCAAAAAAAAAAAAAATTCTTTACTTTACTTTAAAAAAAAATATATTTGTAATTCTTCTTCGTTCTGTATGCCTCACCTGTTTCTACCGCCTTCCCGCGTGCCTGTAATCCGCTTTCCCGTGGACTCCTCAGAGTATCAGGCTCACATCTGCAGTGATCTCTCCGTGTGATCTCCTTCCCGAACAATTATTCAAAAAAAATATGCCCGCTACGCAGGGTCACGCAACGTGACCTTGCACGATGATGTCTTCGTGTTCCGCGGTACTGCGCATGCTCCTGTCGTGTCAAGACTTCTAGCTTACGTCAGAAGCTCCGCACAAAGCCCGTCTTGGAACCTTCCCTGCGCTTGAACGATGCCACCAGCGCGCACTTTCCAACTGTCGAAGTCCCCTCCAAAGTCACGTATGTGCATCCAAATACTTGTTGTTACCACTTTAAGTCCACTGTTACTCGATGCTTCTTTGTCCGTCGTCTCGCATTAGACAATAGAGCAAGGTTTAATAAAAGAAAAGTTCCAAAGTGAAAACAAAAAAAAAATCCTTTTTCCTTTCCTTTTGAGAACTGCAGCTCCGGATCCCAAACGTCGCCAATTGTGGTGATGCGAGAGATCGCCAGGTTGTAGATAAATCCTTTATTCCACATAGCAAATATGCATTAAACAGGTGAGCGCCAGGACACACATCCACTCAGTACCCGGTCCAACCGTAACTGCACCCGAACCCGAATCCCACTCACCTAGTGGCATTCCAAGCACGCTCGCTCTCAACCTTAAAGGTAACACACAACTGCATCACTCAATACCACAAACACTAAGGTAGGACATAACAGAGTCTTGTCAACAAATTGCTCCAGGACTGACCAGAACTGGTTTGGACTAGGCAAAGGCCTCTCTGCCTTCAGAGAACAAAGAGAAACTGTGTATAAATATTGGGACCCAAACCCAAGAACTTTAGATCACTTTGGGAAACAAGAAGAAACCTTTGCTGAGAAGCGGAACCAGAGAGACTAGGGAGAGAGACTATCCTAGCTTGAGGGATTGGCCTGCAGTGGTTGCCTGACTACCAAAGATAGGAAAAAGGAACTTTGTGTATACATTTAGTCAACTTGTGAAGGATCTCCAAGAGCTTGAGAAAAGAGCTTGCCTCCTGCTGAAGTCTCAGGGACAACAGACTTCACCAACCAGCTCCCCAAGAGTTCTTTGGAAGTGCCTGCTGTTTTGCTAGGCTTTCTGAGGGACTGTGTGTCGCAAAGAGCTGGAAGCGCGACTCACGAGCAAGAAGCGTGTCGCCACACTGCCGCTGTTGCTTCACAACAAGAAAGCGCCTCACATCGCCAGAGAAGAGGATCGACGTCGCATTAGACGCCGCTGCATCACCAGGAAGCGTGTCGCAGGGCCTGTTGCGGCCCAGAAGAAGCGTTGAGTCATCGCAGGGTCCCTGAAGTGCCTCGCATCACCGGAGAAGAGGATCAACGTCGCAGAAACGCCACCGCATCACCGGGAAGCGTGTCGCAGGGCCTGTCGCGGCTCGCATCATTGTCGAAGCAACTTGCATCGCCGGTGAAGAGGATCGACGTCGCATCAGACATCGCCGCATCACCAGGAAGCATGTCACAGGGCCTGTCGCGGCTCGCATTGTTGCCGGAGCTTCCCGCACCATCGGAGAAGAGGATCGACATCGCAGCAGATGCCGCCGCATCACCGAGAAGTGTGTCGCAAGGCCAGTCGCGGTCCACATCGTGCCGCATCAAGAAAATACGCCATCTTTGTTTCTTTGCACCGGATCTGCATCGCATCACGGTGTTACGTGCCGCATCGCCACGAAAGCGCAGTAAGAAACCGACGTATCACCTCCCCTCGCAGAGAAGAACCAACGCATCCCCTACGCAGCAGTAGGGACCCGACGCATCACCGTTCTGGCGTGTAAGGAACCGACGCATCACCTTCCCTGCGACACTTTCGTTGTATTGCGTTACACATCTTAAGGTGCATTGAACTAAAAGTGTCGCATTTTAACATCTGAAGAGAACTAAGCTAATTCTACCATTTTAAGTACAGTATTGTGGATTTTTGTCGTTTGTGGTTTTGTGATAAGTCTAAATAAAGAATACTTATTTTTGATATCAAACCTGTGTGGTGTCCATCTGTAGTGCTGTTACTTGGTTACTGTATGTGTTCACAAATGCTTTACACACTGCCTCTGAGATAAGCCTGTCTGCTCATGCCAAGCTACCGAGGGGGTGAGCAGGGGTTATTTTAGGGGTGTACCCCCTTACCCTGACTAGACGCAAGGGTCCCTATTTGTCAAAGGTACCTACCTCTGCCAACTAGAGACCCCCAAATCTAACATTAGTGGTCAGCGGTGAGGATTTGTATTTGCATTTGTGACTCATGTACAGTGATTGGTGAACACTACTAGTGAGTGCAGACCAAAACGCGACCACATAGTTTTGGTAGAGTATTTTTCTTGGGACTTTCTATTTTTGCAAAGAACTGCCAAGTGTAACCACCATGGAGAAAGCAGCATCCATAGCATCTGTTGATTGATTGGGAAGAGGAGAAACTGGAATGCTACAATGTCAAACAGCTGAAGCACTTTTGCAGGAGATTCAAAGTTGCAATGACCAGTCTCTGCAAGAAGGATAAGTACCAGAAGGCGCTGAGGGCCTGGGTGGCAGCAAGAAGTACACCTGAGGATGAGGAAGGGGTTGAAAATGCAGAGGAGCAGCTGGGTGGGCCATTGGGTCCAGGGGGGAGGAGAGCAACTTCCCCAATAGGTAGCAGTGTTTCTGCCAAAGGCCTGTCTCCAGAGGAGTTGGAGGGTAGGTGGAGATGTAGGATGCATGAAATGGAGCTGGCCAAGCTCAAGTTGAGCGGGCAACTGGAGTTGAAAAATAGGAAATTGGACTTAGAGGAAAAGAGAATGCAGTTGGATCATGAGAAAAGTTTGAGGGAGTTAGAATTGAAAGCCAGGAGATTAGAGATTATTCCCTCTGGTGGCAGCACACCGTCAGTGCCTGTAGAAGCTAGAGTGTATATTCCCAAAGATGTGGTGAAAGAGTTTTACAAAAATGATGACATTGGGCAGTGGTTTAAGGCCTATGAGGTAGCCATGTCTTCCCACCGGGTCCCCGAGAAGGATTGGGGAGTGGGGTTGTGGGGGCAGTTCCTTAGTGAGGGGCAGGATACACTGTTAGACTTGGCCTCTGAATGTCATAATTCTTACAGCCACATGAAGGAAGCATTGATGCCCAGGTATGGGTTGACTCCTGAATTATATAGACAAAGGTTGAGAAATTGCAAGAAGGTGGAGTCAAGTACCTGGTTAGAATATGTAACTTTCTTTTGCAGAGCATTGGATGGTTGGGTAAAGGGTAGCAAAGTGAATGATTTTGAGGGGCTCTTTGATTTAATTGCATGGGAGCACTTGTCAAGTAATTGTTTTCCAGAGCTACGCCAGCACCTGATTGATAGTAGGCTGACTAATCCTAGGAAGGTTACTGAGGAGGCAGACCGCTGGGTGAGCACAGATGGAGTTCCATAAAGGGCCCCAAAATAATCCCCAAGGGAACCAAGGGAAAGGTTCCCAGCCTACCCCCTGAGAAGAAGCACGGGGCCCCGACAGGTAACCCTGTTCACAAGTGACCCCTGAAGTGCTACAAGTGTGGAGAAATGGGCCATAAGTCTAATGATCCCCGGTGCCCACAGTTTGGAAAGACAGCACTTGCTTAATCTTCCCGACGGCCCCCAGCGCCTAGAGACCCTTACGGGAGATTGTTTGCGCTTTACAAATGTGGAATATCTACATATCACCGCTTATGCCATGACTATACCTACTGCGCCAAAATACATGGCCTGTTATCTCGTCCTCCGTAATAATCACAAACTCAGTATCCATAAACTGCCCGATCGCGTTAAATAGCACTAAATTTATAAAAAATGCTTGTTCAATGGAGTTCTCCCTTTGCTCAATTTAAATGCAACTAAACTGATATTGCCCGAAACTTACCAGCTCTACCCTTTCCCCCCCATACACCCCGGGTTCCTGATCGAATCTTACTACCTAAACACGACAACAGTAAATATACCACTGTCTCCCCCTGTTTCTTAAATATGCAACTTCGCTGTTCATATTGTCGAATGTTTATCGTTTCCTCATCCGAATGCCAAATTATTCCCCTATTGTTTTATGACGTACTATTATAATATGCCAATTTCGCTGATTGTATTTAACCGTTGCCATTGCTTATTCCCCCCAATGTCTTCCTCCATACTACTCATATTTCTCCCGTCCATTGGTCTATTGCTGTCCTGCTACATATCTCTTTTAAACTCACATCTCGAATCCGGGGACTCAATGCATACCACCAATCGTGAATGACATACCATGATTTATATATATGCCTCTGTATTTTATAACAATTAATACTTACTGTGTCCCATACATTACCACACACCCTTTACATTTTGCCTTATTATCAAGTGGCTCTTATTGTCGATTGCAATTTATATTGCTATTTACTTTGTATTCTGCTATGTATTCGGTAATAATCCTCCCTCTACCGCTTTCAGAACCGGTTGCAATTTTATCAGAATCATGTATTGATTTTTACTAAATGCTTTCTGTTTCTTTCTCTCGTTTATACTTCTTTTTCCTGTCACTCTATTACTTATACTGTCTTAATTTCACTCTCTCTGCTCACCCTTCTTGGCCTTCCACAATTATAACCTCTTGGTCATTCTGTGCTTCCCCCGCCCCACCCCTCGTTTTGTTCTCTTACTACACAATCACAGTGAAAAACTACTTTACATTTCTATTATGCGTTATCCATAATACTCCATCCCTCCCCTAGCCACCTCATAAATAAACACCTCTCCCATACCGATTGCCTAATAAACCCACTCTCCTTCCCCTCACAATTCCTTCTCTCCTTCCATCTCTCCATTTCCTCTGCCCTTCATACCGTACTTACTCTTGCCTTTTTCTGTCTGCCACGGGGACACACTACACACCCTTCTCTTCACTTTGCCTAAAATAACATATGTTTGAACAGCCTGAAGAAGCTCCAGGCCGGATGGCCGTGTAAGGGGTGAAACACGTGTCGGCTGTCAGTTTTTGTTCTCTCACTCACTCTCACGGATAGAGTGACAACACCATCATAAACAAGCTACAAAATGAACTGTGGTCTAATTGGAATGTTTTCCTAGAAAATAAGAGAAACCTATCTTGCCCTTACAACCTTACTGAACTTTATCCACATTAGAGGGTTAGGGGTTTCCCCCTGTCAAGGGCAAGCATCAACACAAGAATCCCCGCTCAATACTCGGCCAGTAAGGGATCGGGACCTTTCACCCATTAATTCGCAAAACTGTTGCAGCGCTGCCCTGCGACAAAACTACAGTGCAGGAATGTGCACCATCAATAAGATAGTACGCCTTCCTGGTCCCCAGTCATGAAAAGTGTTGCAGCGCTGCAACAAGACAACGTTGCAACACTTCTCACTACACCTTTCTTGCGACAGCATGGATGCGCTGTATTCACTGGACAGCGCTCCATGACGCAAGTAATGACAGACACATCAGGAATCCTGACGTATCTGTGCTAAAGTCAAGCATTGCTTCAGTTGTGTCAAAACCACGACGCTACTCGAGCAATGCATTGGGCAAGCCTAACCCTGTGGCACTGCGTCACCCTCATGCCTGCCATCAGGCAGGCAGAAGGTACTGATGCACTGCCGTTCATGAGAGGTGCCCAAATGTCGGCGCTGTTGGAGATCCGTCGGTGGTGTTTGCGCACTGCAGTGTCGTCATCTGGAAACATTGGTGCAGTGTTGTTGCGGAGGGAGTGGACGAGACGTTCTTTGGTGGCTTGATCCAGCTGCAAGGGGGTGCGATGAAGGCGGTGCCGTCCGGTGGGCAAGGAGAAGCCATGATATTACCAATGATGGTCGGTCCAGGCGAGTCCGGTGTTGTGGCTGTAGTTGAAGTTCCTGCTAGCGGAGGTGAGGTGCTCAACCATGTGTCCTGCTATGTGGCTTGTTGAGGTGACTTGCTGCTTGCGTCTGATGTAGGGGACCTTTCCCAGGAGGGGGTGGTGTCCTGGTCACTGGGGTTGTCCAGGTGGAACTGGAGTTCATCGAGTAGGATGTCGTCTGTGGATGGGAGACCCTGGGGTGCAATGAGGTTTACAATGGTATTGGAGAATGGGGGGCCATGGGCCGGGGGGCCTGCAAATGAGGGTGCCGCAGAGGATGTTCTTGGACTTGGTCCAGATCTGGGAGCTAAGGTGGTCCATGGTCACCCTTAGGTCATTAGAGTGCGTGGTCAGTCGGAGTGTGCTTCTGTAGGAGATGGCAGTGCCTCCTCCTTGATGGTCGGGGTGCTCCTTCAGGTGAGACTGCACCCGTCAGTGATGGCAATGGTGAGGTTCGGTCAGGAGCAGAGGTTGGCCCTGGCAGGTGAGGTGGAGTTCAGGTCTGATGGCGAGGAGGGTTCTTGCGTCGTAGCAGTGACATGTCCAAGAGGAAGGCTCCTTGGTGCAGAGTGAGGTCCAGGGGCAGACGGATGCAAACGGCGTAGCTACGAGTTGTTTGGCACAGGAGACGACCATTACAACGCAGGCAGTACATCTTTAACAACGCAACTCTGACAAAGCAAGTGCCTTTACATCGCATCTGATTACAACTCATTGTGAGGTCAGTAATGGGGTAATCTAAAGTTTTTCATGTGGGAATGGGTTCCGGATGTAAAATATGAGAATTGGTGTGTGTTTTGGGGTAAAATATGGAATTTGGGGTGTGTTTTGGGGTACAATATGGAATTTGGGGTGTGCATTTGGGTCAAATTTGATTTTTGGGTGTGTTATGGGGACTCGAAAAGTAATTCCAGGGTTCACGGTTGGTTTTGGGGTGCAAAGGTTAGTTTTGAGTTACACTTACTGAAGTGGGAATAGTGATATCAATGTCTCCTCTATGCAACACCTACTCTACTGTTGCAATGTGGCTAGTATTAGTAGGCAATGGAATGGAATACGATGTAATGGCATGTGTCGCAACTACGTATGTGCCTTTGGCACACGAGTGGCACGCCCGCTGTGCATGAGCACACAGCGGCTGCCATTGAGAAGTGCTGGGGGAGGTGCTGGACAGCTGTGAGGTGGTAAACGCTGGAAAGAACACTGGATGGGGTGTGGACGCGGGGATGTGTGTGTGAGCAGGTGTTGTAAATATTTTAATAAGGAAAGTCTTAGCTGAAAGCCGGGTCCTGTGTCTTCGTGGCTCCTGCTCTCCTGCGTCTGCTTCCAGGAACAGGAAGTAGGCAGCCAGGCTCCCTCCCCTGAGCCAATCACAATGCTGCAATGCAGTGGTGGGATTAGCAATTGGCAACAGGACAAGGCATGCAGCTAGGGGCTGGAGGAGTGTGCATGTTCTCCAAGCAGGCTGTAATTCAGCCTGCATTACGAACAGGGAAGTGCACATGACTGTTTTGGGTGGCCTGAGTGGGCCGACCAAACCGTCATTGCGCACTTGAGTAGGTATGCCAATCTGCCCATGCCTTGCCCGTGCTTGGAGCAGTCCTACCCACTCTCCCACCTGCAAAGGAAACATAGCACGGTTACATCAATAAGTCATCATCATGTGATTATTGTTCCTCTTCTGCACTGATTGAAAGCAGTGGGGCGACGTTCTTCCGCCATAGCGGATGAGCCCCCACTGGGGGTGCGTCATCTACTTGTGCTAGGCCTGGGCGACTCGACCCCCAGGCCTCCTGCGCTACACTTCCCATCTTCTCCTTACCTGGAGACTGACACAGTGGCGCAATCCACTGCACTCTCCAAATCTGTGACTCAGCCAGCAGGAGTTTCATCCAGGTGGGATTTTACAAGCCTGGGTACAGCAGTCACCGTGGGTGTCCGCTGGTGTCCGCTGGTGAACCTCCCAATTCAGTTGATGCAGCAGGGCCCCCTTAGGCGTGAAGTTGCAGCGCTCCTGCCACAGAAGTTGAGCTCAACTCTGGGGCCTCACCCTCCACAGCGTCTGGCCAGCCCAACATCATCCTGCCTGTAATGCAGAGAGGTGGCACCCACCGCTGGTAATCCCCTCCGTGCACCCCGGTGTAGTGGTGGACCGTAGTATGCGATGCAGACCTCCCTACATTGGTGCGCAGGAGTGCCTCTACTATGTAAAGCTCCAAGGTGCGCAAGGCGGTCTTTTCACACAGGTCAGCAACGCGTCTCCATGCGACCTGCCAGACTTCACCACCAGGTATGGGCGATCGTCGCGCATCAATACCTGCCGCCATGGCTCATCGACTCCACAGCCCCTCCGCATCCCACTCCAGGCTCCAGACACAGGTCCAGCGAGGCATCCAGGCTCCAGATGCAGGTCCAGTGGGGCATCCAGGCTCCAGAAGCAGGTCCAGCGATTCAACCTGACTCTCATCCTGGTCATCCTGGATGTTCGGTGGCTTGCAGGGGTTGTTTATGTGTGCTGCACTTGGCCCAGGCAGCTCCATTCTGCATTCTTTTGACTTTTATGCCTATTTTATATTGGAGGTTGAGTGATGGGCTATTTTTTGCATTAGAGGCAATAATAACTCATGTTAGGCTTACTAACGTGAGTTTTTTTGCCGCCAATGGGCCTATAGGTAGTTTTCGCCCGCTAACGCTGGAATTCCCATCGCCATCACGCTAATGTTAGCGGCAGTTTTCGCCGCGGATCCCTGTAGCTATCGCCATGTAGCGACGTGTTCTGAATACGTCGCTAACAAAGTGATAGTTTTCAGTGATAACTCGGCGATAAAAAAAACTGCAGCTAGCTGAGGTTAGCAGTAGTTATCACTATTTCTTGTGAATATCCCCCTTAGACACTTCGGTTAGGCCTGAGGAATGACAGCACAATTCACCTATAACCTGTTTTACAGGAACAGTTTCAAGGGCGCATTCCTAACAACTCATATTTGTCTCACTTTAGAAAGAGAAAGCAAAAACAACTGTCACATTTCAAGGCAAGACAACACTGAACTATGCATGATAATTACAACAGCCTAAAAGTCAGCCAATTGCCAAACTCTTCGTGAGCTGTGCTTGGGGAAAGAAGCTCAGCCCACATAATCTGGTTGTTTGTGCGATCTTTGCCTTTGTGTGCACGTAAAGCCTGGAATGTGTTTTTTTTGTCATTTTGATAGCTGTGTGGCTCGCGTACATAGAAACGATAACTATGTTATTATTCGTGAAAAATATTTGTGTAGTGCAGATCTAGCTGTAGGCGCAACAGAGTGCTCCGCATGAAATCAGAATCAGTGTGCTTTTAGGTGTTCGTGGAACAGGAGCAAATTGCTTTTGAGCTGCTGCCATCAACATACCAACATACCAACATAGATATATTTCTGTGAGAGCTATAAAAAGAATTTAGTAAACTAGAAACATGCCTCTAGATTGGTTTTTATGGGTTCTTTTTGTGAAGCAAAAATGCAAAGCTAAAAAAACAAAAGTAAAGACTGCATCCAATTTAAACAAGCATTTGCAATGCAATCGGTCTCGCCTTTGGGACCGTATATGTATTTAGTTATGCAGCACATTAGCCTGGGTGCTGAAACAGTTATTTTCTGTGCGATTGTCTCCTCCCCAGTGGGCATTGCCTTTCAATGTCTCTGCATCAATCACCACACTTAATTGTCCCGTTAAACTTTAAGCATATCACCCTCTCTGATCAGAGGCTAAGTATTTAATGGCTGAGACAACCTAATTCATTTAATTTCATTGAAAACTTTATTTCGGTCAAAGACCATAAAAGTAGCAGAAAATATAAAAATACTTCACATCACTCAAACCAATCCACAGCAGCAATTCAAATAACATGATTTACAAAGTTCAATAATCGTATCCCAAAACACTGATATCTCCCACAACCCAACACTAAATCACTATGTGAGATTAGCTGCAACCCCTGCATTGCATTTCTGTTCCAGGTGCCCAGCACATACATACACACACAACTGCACATTGATTGTTTTTGCAGAACCATTGCGCAAGCACTGCACGTGTTCACCGAAGCATGCAATAGTAATGCATGAGTTTCCCTGTTTGGAAGAATTGTGAAGGAGAATGCAAGCATTGTTCGGAAATAGTCAATGGTACCTATGTGTCAGAACTGTGTTGACAGTACAATCAGCGTGTTTATTGTGCCTGTATTATTAAACATAACTCTACCAGGAAGGTGTCAGCGCATGTACAGAGAACCACTCAGGAGATGCTTGCACGGTAACAATGGCAACAGAGATGCAGTCGCCCCCTTGCAATGAGGTGCAGTGGCAGCGATCTGGCATCTCGAGTGGCTGCTCAATCATAACCATTGCAGGGCGAGGCACCTTACCCCATGGAGTGTGTGTGTGCAAAAAAAAACACACATGTCATCATCGTTATCTTTGTCATTATTATTACCATTGTTTTTCCTATTATCATCTTTTTTTTATTATTGTGCCAGATTTTGGGGAGGGCACTCAGGACAGCACGCTCGGGTATGCATGTTTGTCCTGCTTCTATAACAAAGCGCCGACCCAGCAGCGCTATACAAGAAAGGGGGCATTAATCATCTTGCAGACTGTGGAACGGGCGGGGATGGATGGTGGGTCTCAGCAGCCGATCAGCTCACTTACGTTGCATGCCCTTTAATTAAAAGTACTGTGAGAAACTGCATGAAGTGGGCTGTCCGTTCATAAAAACACTGCTTAATTTGTGCCGGTGGTTAGGTGCATGCACTTACGTTTGGTGACCCGCACTTATTTTTAACCCTTAGATTTTGACCCAGAACAAGAATGAGAAAGGGAGCAGAGGGGGAAAGAAGGAGGAAGAGAAATATTGGAGAAAGGGAGAAAGCAGGGATGAAAAAGAACCAGCAGTGAGTAAGATAGAGAGACAGTAAGGGCAGGTGGAAGAAAGAGCCCTGAGATGGGATTAAGACGAGGCTGTCTCGGTGTTAGTGAAAGAGGACATTCAGCAGAACCAGTGCCAGGCTGCTGAGAACGGCTTCGGGCCCCTGCGTTTATAGTTTTAACTGATCAAGCTTTGCATAAAATGTGGAGCAGCACCTGAGGGGGGCAAGCCTGGCTGCCACTACTCGGGTGCAAGGGGAGGTTTACACGCTGCTCCCAATGGAAGAGATGCCCTAGGCCCTTTAAAACCCTCCAGTCCCTTTAAACACAGACTTCCCCTGGGAGCGGGTTTGGTTCATGGCCTGGGCGGCATAGAAATGATGTAGGTCCAAGCGAACAACAACCCCATTCAAAGATGGCAGAGGATGATGTGTGTGCATTGACAGTGGCCAACGGTGAATGGGTATGTTCAGATATTACAAATGCATATCTTGGTGCCAGTTTCTCATTCACAGGCAGCCAATTTTAAATGGGTAAAACCCCATGTTAAGATGGATGTCTGACTGTAGTACACCACGCAAAAATATGAAAACAGTTGTAGAGGGTCATGGGAGCAAGGAAGGGAAGGGTGGAGCAGCAAAAGCAACAAAAAAACTAGGACAGGGAATGGTGTTATGGGAGTTAAGCTAAGGGGGCAGCAAAGTGCGGAGTGAACAAGAAAACACAAGCACTCCCTTGAACTGCATAGATTAAATTAAAAACATATATTGTTCGCTGAATGCAAGCAATGTAAGTAATAAAGGACACAAGTGAACCAATCATAGCACGGAGACCAAAATGCTTTTGAGTATTACGATAGGGGAAGTACGTAATCAAATCAAAAGAAGACAACTGAATTAAACAAAGCACCCAAGAGAAAGGTGGCTGAGTGATGTCTTTTCAAAAAGGATGCCCATCAATAGTAAAAGTGTGCAGGCATTGAACCGATTTCAAATCCTAGGGTTTTTTTAAGTGGAGATTAAGGAACTGGCTACATATCGTACCAAGATGAAGAGAGGCGGCACAGGTGAGCTTTGTATGTGCTCTGCCTGGGGAATGCCCCGGTTACTTACCGGTAATCTTCATTACTCAGAGTCCTTGTCTTCCTCGCCACAGTAATCACTAATGAGCCTTCGGCTCCCACAGAAACTCCAAGTAAAATTTCACAGTCTAGTCTCCCTCTCCCTCCAATATGGCCCCCGACTACACAGCCAATCCCATAAAGGGACCCACAAACCACCAGTACGACCTGAGAACCAAGCCGCAGACATGAAGCCAAGAAGAGGGCCGGGAGGGAAAGGGAAACTATACTGTGGCGAGGAAGACAAGGACTCGGAGTAATGAAGATTACCGGTAAATAACCGGGGCATTACCTCCTCGTCCGTCTTCCTCGCCACTGTAATCACTAATGAGCCGATACCAAAGCATATCAGCTTCATGTAAAAAACAGAGTCCACCAGCAAAGTCAGCAGCAAAGCAAACTTTATTACAAACACAGGAAGGGACACATAGAACCTCCCACCTATGGGACCCCGGAACTCAGCACAGAAGAGGCAAAGGCAACTGAAGCACCCCCCCCAATATGAAGACGGTAGTGCGACATGAAGGTATGAGGGGAAGACCAAGTGGCAGCACGGCAAATATCCTCCATGGACACCCCCTTGAAAGCGACCCAGGAGACAGCAACCGAACGAGTGGAACGGCCCTGAACAGGAAGAGAAGGAGCCAAGGAAGAAGAACCGTAAGCCAACAAAATGACGTCCTTAATCCAACGACTGAGTGTGGACAGGGAAGGACGCAAACCCCTACGGGACAAACCGAAATTCACAAATAAATTGTCCACCTTGCAAAAAGAAGAAGTCCTATCAAGGTAAATCAAAAAGGCACGTCGAACATCCAGAAGATGGAGCAACGACTCATCCACAGACGAAGGATCCGGACAAAGAACCGGAAGAATCACCTCAGCAGACCGATGAAAAAACGAATTTACCTTAGGAACAAAAGTGGGGTGAGGACGCAACACAATACGATCCTCCATAACACACAAAAAAGGAGCAGACCGTAGGAACGCCCCCAACTCCCCAATTCTCCTGGCAGAAGCAATAGCCACAAGAAATACGACCTTAAGAGTCAAGAACTTGAGGTCAACCGACTCCAAAGGCTCAAAAGGACCCAACTGCAGTGCACGCAGAACCAGGGGAAGATCCCAAGGAGGAAAAGACAGAACAGGACGGGGACGCTGAAAGGCCAGAGACTTCAACAGCCTGGACACCAACGGAGCCACAGAAAGCAAAGGAAGAGCATGAAATGCCCGAATAGCAGCCCACTGCGCACGAAGAGTAGAGATGGCCAACCCCAAATCGAAACCCTTATGCAGAAAGTCAAGAACGCGGGCAGGATCCAAATCAAAAAGAGGAAGATCGTGCCGCACACATCAGTCAGCAAAGTGGTCCCAGTGTTTGGCGTAGGAACGTAAAGTAGACGGATGCCTGGATCGCTGAATAACATCAGCAGCCACCGCCGAACACCCACCTTGAATCAGGGATTCCCTCTCAAGAGCCAGGCCCGCAGACCCAAGGACCTGAACACCGGAAGAGGAAGAGGAGGCCCCATCAGAGGAAAGGGATCGAAGGGCAACAGCCACCCCGGGCCCACCGCCAACTCCAACAAGAGAGGAAACCATGGGCGGCGACGCCAACCCGGAACAATCAGAAGAGAAAGCGACCCCTCCCTCTTGATCTTCTGCAACACCACTGGGATCAGGGGAACAGGAGGGAACGCATACAAAAGGCCGTTCGGCCACTGGAAGGACAGAGCATCCACCCTCCACGCCTCCGGACACGGCATAATTGTGCAAAAGCAACGGATCTTCGCATTGAATTTGGAAGCAAACAGGTCCACAATCGGAGACCCAAACCTCCTCCGCAAAACCCTGAACATCTGTGGCGTCAGGGACAAGGAACCCATGGACGGAAAGACCCTGCTCAGGCAGTCCGCAACCACGTTCTCCTGACCCGGAAGGTAAACAGCCGACAGCGAGGCCAGGTTCAACTCCCCCCAAGAACAAATCTGGAAACAGAGGGAACTGAGTGAAGGGACCCGGCAGCCCCCTTGATGGTTGATATACGCCATGACCACCTGATTGTCCGTCCGGACCTGAACATGATGACCCAAGAGAAGGCCCGAAAAGGCCAACAGACCCAACTGGACAGCCTTCAGCTCCCTGTAATTCGATGAACAAGACCGCACAATCGGATCCCAAAGACCCTGAGCCGAAGAGTCCCCCAGAGTAGCCCCCCATCCCAAAAGGCTGGCATCTGTAGTGAGGACCCGAGAAGGAATTACAAGAAAAGGACAACCCCGGGAGAGATGTACCACGTCCAACCACCACTCCAGGGCCACCCGAACCCCCAGAGACATAGGAATCAGGAGATCGAGATCCTGAGAACAGGGGTCCCAATGCCGCAAAATGTGGGAAACCACTGGGTACATGTGAAGGCGAGCCCAAAGAACCACAGACAGGGAAGCGGACATGAGACCCTGCACCCTCAACCAAAGTCTCGCAGGCTGGGAAGGACGTGATAGCAGGGACTGAACAGCACATAGAACGGAATCCATCCGAGCAGGAGGCAGGAACACAGAGCCCAACAGAATCTTGAAACGAGCCCCAATGAAAGTCAGATCCTGCGCAGGAACCAGGGATGACTTCCCCACATTCACCAGGAAGCCGTGCTGTTCCAGGACCAGGCAAACCCTCTGGACATGGACCACCGCCTTAGAAAAAGAAGAAGCAGACATCAACAAATCGTCCAGGTAGGGAAACACCTGAATACCTTCCCCATGCAAATGACCGATGACAGGGGCCAAAACCTTCGTAAACACCCTGGGAGCAGAGCAGAGACCAAAAGGTAATACCTGAAATTGGAAGTGTCGACCCAGGACACAGAACCGCAGGAAACGTTGACTGGCCGGGTGCACCGGTACATGGAGATAGGCGTCCTGGAGATCGATTGACGCGAGAAAGTCCCCCTGAGAAATCAGAGGGAGGATCAACTTCAGGGACACCATTTTGAAAGTCTGAGGAGGAACGAACCCATTCAGCCATTTTAGGTCCAGGACAGGCCGCAGATCCCCCGTGCGCTTGGACACAAGGAACAGGATGGAGTACACCCCCAACCCCCGCTGATCCACCGGAACCGGGATCACTGCACCCTTTGCCAGAAGAGAATCTATATCGGCCAAAAGCGCCGCCTTTTTGAGAGCCAATCTGGGGCAAGGAGTGGACCTGAAATAGTCTGGAGGAACCTGGCTGAACCCAAGGTGAAAACCCTCGGAAACCACCCGAAGGACCCACAGATCTGTCACAGTCACCTTCCAGGACGCCAGGAAGAATCGAAGCCGACCCCCAACCGGACCCTTCCCCAGGGACACAGAGTCATGATTTGGAGGGAGCAGAAGCAGAGGACTGAACATTGGAGAACCGGGACTTATCAGTGGAAGGGTCACCCTGGCCTCGCCCCCTACCACGAAAGGGCTGGTGAACACGGCCCCTACGAGAAGGTCCAAAAACACGGGCAGCACCAAAAGAACGGAAAAGACCAGCCCGATCCGGAGCCAGCAGCTTCCTATCCTCTGCCGTCTTCTTCACCATATCCTCCAAAGGAGGACCAAAAAGCTTGACCCCAGTAAACGGAATCTTCATAAGCAAAGATTTCTGGGCGACATCAGCCTTCCAAGAGCGCAGCCACAACTGGCGCAGAGCCGCCACAGAAGAACCAGCAGCAGAAGCCGCCGCACCCAAGGCATCAAAAGAGACGTCCGAAAGGAGACGAACCTGTTGTTCCATCATGGCCAATGTAGAGGAGACATCCTCGCCCTGGTCCAACAGTTCAGCCAAGGACTGAAAATCCTTCAGTAAGGACTGAATGGCATAAGATGAATAAGTGGCAGCCCGGATGGAAAAATTTGCAGCAGAAAAAGTGCGCTTGACCGCCCCATCCACCTTCCGATCCACAGGATCCGCCGGGGACGAATCCTCAGAGACCACAGACCCCTGAGAGGACATAGCCGCCATCAATGAATCAACCTTCACCGAGGAAGGATACTTGGAAGAAAAATCCTGCAAAGGGTAACGTTTCGCCAAGTAGCGCAGGAAGGCCCCCTTATCAACATCCTTCCACTCATTCTCCAACACCTTCACCACAGAAGAATGCAGCGGAAGATCATCAGGATCCGGACGTTGATACTGCGCAAAAAAATCATCCTCCATCGGAGCCACCGAATCAGGAAACATCAAGTTGGCGCGAATGTGCCCCAGTACGTCCTTAAGATCAGTACCCTGCACAAAGCGACCACGAACCTCCACATCCTCCTCAGCGTCAGAACCAACTTGGGAGGCAGGATCCGACCTGAGCTTCTTAGAAGGAGGAGTAGCCAACTTGCCACGCAAGGCAGAAGATACAGCGGAATCAATCATCTGTTGGAGAACAGATAATGAAGGCAAAGCATCCTGACATCCAGAAGCTACAGCCCCAAGTTCAGGAGCAACAGGTCCTTCAGCAACCTCCATAATACACAAAACGAAATGCAGCACAGGGAAAACCAACCAGCAGCCACTACAAGCAGAAACAGCCTTTAAAACGGCCAACAGGTGCAAGTAATCATCAGGACACGCCCCCAGCAGGTAAAGAAAAAGAGCCGGAAGCCCGCGCCCCTAACGTATGCAAATCGCCACCTGAAGATCGTCATGGACGCTAACACATCACCCAGAGTAAGTAAATAGCGCGTGGAGGAAGCTCATATAATAGAGCGCCGACCGCAGAGGTCCGCTAAGGCAGGACGCGCGGTCGGCACAAATGCAAATCAAGCCTCTCAAGTCCGCTAAGGCAGGACACAGAAGCACATGCAAATCAAACGAGGCGGGTCACCAAAAACGACCCGACCTCCGCCATGCCGGTCCCGCTGAAAAACGAAACCGGAGAGGCACGTTGGAGAGGAGGACACAATGAGTCAAATCATTACACGCCCCCCCCCAAACGAACACGGGCCCTCGAGTCCGCTAAAGCAGGGCCTCCGCCCCACACTTACCTGACCAGCAGGAATCACAGCACTCGGAGCAGTGCAGAAACAAAAAAACAGGTCGTACTGGTGGTTTGTTGGTCCCTTTATGGGATTGGCTGTGTAGTCGGGGGCCATATTGGAGGGAGAGGGAGACTAGACTGTGAAATTTTACTTGGAGTTTCTGTGGGAGCCGAAGGCTCATTAGTGATTACTGTGGCGAGGAAGACGGACGAGGAGGTAATGGCCCCATGATAAACGGAGACTCACTGACAGTGTAGACAAACAGATGGAGAGACGACTGCTTTCCAGCAAAAGAAAACGTGAGCCGCTGCACTTTAAATCTCCTCCGCACAGTCAAAAGTACTTTTTCAAGACTGTTCAGTGTAGTCTCTCTGGTACTTGACTCTCTATTCTCCGCCAACACCTGTCAGCACAGCCCCTCAGCAAACTGCACTGCTGACTCGAGAGATCCCACTCAGTAGGAGTGATGCAGGGATGGTACACTGGCGAGATTAGGCAGAGAGATGGGACTTGAAGTCTTGTTACTGCTGAGCTCCCTCCCCTTCCCACCTCAGGGAAATGAATTAAATGATCTTAAAATTGAGGAAGGCAAGAGATGTCTGGAAATCATTGTGATGCTGATCCTTAAACTGACAGTGAAGCAGAGGTTCAATTTGACACACGTTGTGCAATGAAAGAGTCAAGTGTACCTCCCCTCCAAGGACTTCAGACCCTGCGCTAAATTAAATACCTCAGGGCTAAAAATCACACCATATTTATCAGACCTTTTCAATGCAAATTATTTGCCCCTGCTCTCAGAGATTCATACTGACCACAAGAGATTGTTTTCAATGGTTACTTCTTCGATAGGTAGAATAGAGTTTGTAAAATTGTTGAAATTAATATACCTCTGGCTTTTCTATATCTCTTTCAGGCCTACATAATTAAAACGGAGTCCGGTTTCTTTGACATGCTATATAATTATGTGTATTGCTTTATATGAAAATATATGCACCCCAGCGAGCCGCTTTACCTACTGCAATTCAACAAGTCACATGTAAGTTTAGCTTTACCACACTTTGATCTGTATTATTATGGAGTCCGAAGGTGGTAACTGAATGGTCTAAAACCAAAAGAAACAAATATAGCCTAATATGGAGAAAGCAGTTCTTGGTGCACCTCTATACGATGTTATTTGGTTGAGAAAAGGCCCATGACCACCTAATGCCATAGTACCCCTGTGTGTACTGCTCAATTTAGTCTGGGACAAAATAACAGTGAAACAAACTAAGCTCAAGTATTTTTCTGTGTGTATATACATATATATATACACACATACACAGACACACACATACTGATTCACTGCAACCCTGACTATACCACATATTTCAATATGTACTATTTGACCCATGGTGATATGGGGATAGTGTGATTTTTAATACGTCCAGAAATGGCACTGTCAAGTATTTTTGTCTCTGCAAGATGGACTTAAAGACTAGCCAAATCTGAACATCTCTATTATGTCTAACTTCGGAATTGGAAGATGTATCTGACAATAAGTGAGTCAGCCATTAGAGAGAGGACACTTTTTGAGAGAACACTGTTCTCCACCACGCCTAAAAGATGGATAACCTCCAAACTGCATGCATACCTTGAAGTCCATAGCTCCTGCCAGACGGCTCCGTATGACGAAACGGGAGTCAACTTTGTCGCGAGGGATTACACCTAAAAAAAGAACCTGGGAGACACTATGGCTTGATACGCAAAAGTGCTCTTTTGTGTGAAGAATGAAGAGGTTCATTGTAAGATACTCTGTGACTGGTATTACACCATGGCTATGTTACATTCTATCATTCCAAGTTATATCACCCGCCCACTTCCCCCTGCCCACAATTGCAGGAGAGAATGCAATCAGATAGTGATATATTGTAGAGATAGTGAAGGTTGTCTCAGACTCTACATTCTGGAGGAAAGCATTACGGGCAAATAGGCAGATGGCGGTACAACCCCTGGCCAAAGATCAATGAGTGGTGCTTCTGGGATTGCAACCATTGGCCTGAAACAAACAGGTGGACAGGGCAATAATCTGGTGATCCCTGAGTGTGCGAAACGGACTACTATTGCTCAGTGTAAGAAAAGAGACATGTTTCCTCGCTTACTGGCATATCGGATTGTGACATATATTGCCCATGGAAAGCCTGACAGTAATTATTCAGGAAGTACATTAGAAATTTGACAAAACCTGGAACACCTTGTTGGAATATTTGTCAATTTGCACAGGCACCCGGTGTGAACCCTGGGCCTGCTTTGCACTATGCCCATTATTTGAACGATACTTTAGGGGAAAGGATCATTCTAGCTGGGGACTAATTGTCGGATTCTTAACTTAGAAGCAGTAGTATGGAGGTGGATTGGATGATACATTGTGGTATAGAATTACAGGGGGGTCCTATAGGAGGGAAGGGCGTGAAATTTACAAACCCCATGTCTGGTTAACTCGTACCGGAAACTGCAACGGCAATGATACGAGTCTGCTTACATAAACTCGGATCTCTGAAGGCTCTGGTAGTTCATGCTGCTACAATTATTGGACTGAAAATTCAATGTAAATCAAAGTAAGTGTAAATCATAAGAGGATTTGCTGAATGTGAGGCGAATCCTGCGAGATTCTTACTCATAAATTACTCACGTTGTAAGTAATACTTGCAAATAGAAGGTCTGAATAATTGAGAAGGCTTATTATTTCGTGCTTGGAGGGGCAGGACTAACATTTTGTGACTAAAGGTTGTAAAACCTAAGCAGGTCACGCACAAACACGCAATTAGTACAGGAAATGTATTTAGGTGCAAATACCTCTGGGGAATAACACAGATTTTCCATATTTAGGCTTAAGTGTTAATTGATTTAAATAAAAGCATTATATAGAGGATTTAAAATTGTCTGCAGCTGCGATAAACAATTTTTTTCACAGGATTATATAGCGCGAACTCGACCGCAAGTGCTTTACATGAGCGCCGGTTACGTTACACAAGAACGTTCATTTATATAAATGTCTTTTTGTTAGGCACGGAGAGATTAAGTGATTTGCCCAAAATCACAGGATGGGGACGAGGCTCGAATCTTGGTTTCCAGCAGCAAAGTCAGCAGCTCTAGTCGTGTGACCACATCCTCGCCTTTCTATACTTAGAACGATTGAAGTGAGTAGTGTTAAATGTATAACTGACTCAAGACGCTCCATAGACGAAGAGCCACACTAATTTGGGGGAGAAGAGATCATTAATGACTATAAAACCAGTTGAAGAAGTCGTTTATGGGGACACTAGAGAAACGAGGGTCGGCAGCTCGTTAATGCAGGACTGGCGTAGGTCTCCACCACCGAGCCATAATGAGGGTTAAGAGGACGGGTGTAGTGTAGCATGGTGGATGGCACGGCCCGCTGGGTCAGGACACGGGTGAGATAGAAAGATGTAGGAAGAGGGAGGCAGAATTTGAGAATATTGAGACGATACACACAAACTAGTAATCCGATTCAGACACCACACCTGAACACCGTGACTCTTAACGAGATGCATATTGAGAGTCGGCGGGTTAGAGAACACTTTCCCAACCCTGCACGGTGCAGAGGATGTTACTTTGCCCCTCCCGTGTCAAGTTGGTAATCGACGGCTTCACAATCTCCCAATGCTCACAGGAGAAATCGGCCTGAACCCGCGTGCTTCCACTCTTAGATGTCCTTTTGGCAGTAGAGACTTAGGCAGCTGTAATGTTGCCGCACGACGGACCAGCAGACCCAAAACACTAAGCAACAACACCGCTGTCATTTCCGGGGTGGAGCTAGCAGCAAGTGTAGTAACGATAGAAACCCAACTATTCGAAGAAAAAGGATGAAATAGGACCTGCCCACAAAATGAGCACTCACGGCAATAACAAGCACAGTGTAGTGTTTGCCAAGTGGACCCGACCACTGTCACGGGGGTCCCTGGCAATAGTGAAAGGAGTTTCCCCCCTTTGTGCGTGCACTCCGTGGACGTGCCCGACGTCCACACTGGAGGCACGTGATAAATAGAATAAAGGGCCCGGAGTGCTGGGCGTGGCAAGCATTGTACTGGCCACAACTACAGAATACGTGTGGTGTCCCCGTTTATTCCTAGGCCCTGGGCCACGATACGATACTGGCGAGGAGGTGGTCTAGCCACCCCATTGCGTGCACTGCCGCCTCACGCTCCTGCCAAAGGAGCGGATCGATTTCCCTCCAATGGAGGCCGTGCACTACCCGCTGTGTGACCCCAGCCGTCTCCAGGCTGCCTACTTCATGCCCGGACGTGCTGCACTCACCCTCGCCTGGCCAGGCCCACTGCAGCCCCCCCGGCCCCGGCGACTGCCTCCTTCCTGCCCGGGAAGCTTCTGGGCACGCGGAGCCTGCACCCGCGGAACAGCGCGACCCGCCTGCCATCTCTCACGCATCGCGCGTGCAACGCGAGGTCCGGACCTGCCGTTTCTCACGCATCTCGCGTGAGATGCGAATTCAACCTCTCTGAGACCCCGGGTCGCCCCTCCTGCTTCCCTGGACGCCCCTGGACACCGAGGCGGCCCTGGGGACCAGCGCTCGACGCCTGGAGGACTAGTGCATCGCCCCCGGAGGGGTGAAGGGGAGCCCGCCCCTGCTGCTGCGCCCATCCCCAACGGCCATGGCCAACGTACCCCCTTTGGAGCCATTTGCAGTCACCGGCACCCCCGTCACAAGCTGCACGGTGGAAGAAGTGGGTGGAACGGCTCGAGAACTACTTTGTGGCGGCAGAAATCGCGGCCGAGCGACGGCGTGCCCTGCTTCTACACCTGGGAGGAGTAGCCATCCACGACATATCGAAGGACGTAACCAAAGCTGGCCCACCCAGAACATATGCCACGCTGCGCGACGCCATCACAGCGTACTTCGAACCTTTCGCTAGCGCCGACTATGAGAGATCCCTGCTCCGCCAAGCCCGCTGACTCCCGGAGGAGTCAGTGGATGTCTTTTATGCAAGGTTAAAGAAGCTAGCCAGCCTGTGCACCCTCCCCGACGTGGACGACGAAATCCATGCCAAATTCATCCAGGGCTGTGCGTCTTCGAAGTTGCGAGAGAGAGTGTTGGAAGCGGACAACATGCCCATGCGCGATATCCTCGTACTTGGGCGGTCAAAAGAGTTGTCTAAAGCCAGAGCCGCGCACATGGATCCAAAGCCGGTGGTCGCAATCAAGACAGAGCCAGTGTGCGCCCTCAAGACCGACGCCACCGAGAACCACACGAAGCAACCCCGGCGGAGAAACCCAAGACTGGCGCAAGCCCCCGCGGCCGTGCCTGCGCATGGTGTGGAGGTGCGACACCCCACAGAGGTGCGTGCCCGGCACAAGGCAAAGTATGCGGCGCGTGTGGGAAAGCCAACCACTTCGCAAGTGTATGTCTGTCGACACCCAAGAAGAAACAGAGTGGCCCACCCAGGAGGGTAAGACAGGTAGAGCCACTACCCAGTACAGCCACCAGCAGCGATATGGATGATGATGAAGCGGACGTGGCCTCCGTCCATGTCGTGAGAGTGCTTCACACTCTGGCAGCTACACCATCCGCAGAACCCATGTGCACAGTCAACATGCGAGACCAAGCAGTGGCGGCCTTGATCGACACAGGCGCATCAATCAACCTGATGGCCGCCAGCGTGTACCGGACGCTAGAAAATGCCCAGCACTCCATCCCACGAGGGTACAAGTATACGCCTACGGCACCAGTCGCCCACTCCGCCTGTGTGGGATGTTCCGGACGGATCTGTCCCACGACACCACTCGCCTGCAAACCAAGATCTATGTGTCGCAAGAGGGATCGGGATTCTTGCTTGGTTGCCGAACAGCTCAAGACCTCGGGCTGATCCATTTCACGCTCACAGTCCAAGCCCGCAGCCTTGACCATCTGGTTCTGAAACACACATCTCTATTTGAAGGGATCGGCTGTTTGAAGGGACCTGCCATCCACCTCCACATAGACAAGTCGGTCGCCCCGGTAGCCCTCCATCACCGACGCATTGCGTTCCACCTACGACCCAAGGTTGAAGCAGAGCTGAGGGTACTCGAGCGAGCTGGAATCATTGAGAGGGTCAGCGGGCCCACCCCGTGGGTGTCACCCATCGTGGTGGCCAAGAAGCCAAAACAGCCGGACGCTGTGCGAATTTGTGTGGACATGCGCATCCCCAGCCTCGCTATCAAGTGCGAGCCCCACCTGACACCAACCATGGACGAAATAGTCGGAGAGCTGTCTGGCTCAAAGTGGTTATCAATGATGGACCTGAGGTCTGGGTACCACCAGATTCCCCTTCACCCTGATTCGTGCCCGATTACCACTTTCTCCATGCATGCGGGCCTCTGGCGTTACACCCGGCTCAATTTTGGAATATCTAGTGCGGCAGAGGTGTTTCAAAATATCATCCAGAACGTACTACAAGGGCTCGAGGGAGTTCTAAATGTCAGTGATGACATTTTGGTTGACGCACCAAACTTGGACGAGCACATCCAACGCCTCCAGGCAGTGTTCACCCGGCTTCAAGAGCGAGGGTTGACCCTCCACCGAGAAAAATGCGACTTCCTATGCAAGGACATCAGTTTTTTTGGCTACAGGTTTTCAGACCAAGGAATCGGCCCGGACCCAGAAAAGGTCAAGGATATTCATGCGGCCCCCGCCCCCACGTCAGTGACAGCAGTCCGCAGCTTCCTCGGATGGTCACCTACTGCTGGAGGTTCATCAAGGATCTGTCTGACCTCACCGGCCCCCTCCGAGATCTCACAAAAGCGGCTGCCACCTGGGAGTGGGGTCCGGCACAGCAAGAGGCATTCCAGAGGACCAAAGCGGCACTCTCAGCCGACACAACCTTGGCCTACCTCGATCCCCGAAACGAATCACAACTTGTGGTGGATGCCAGCCCGACAGGCCTGGGGGCCGTGCTAACCCAACAACAAGCATGCGGAGAATGGGCCCCCATCGCATATGCGAGCAGAACCCTCAAACCAACGGAACAGCGGTACTCGCAGATTGAACGAGAGGCCATCGCCTACCTGTGGGGGTGCCGGCACTTCCACATTTACCTGTATGGACACCCTTTTGTGGTCATCACAGATCACAAACCCCTAATCCCGCTGTTCCAAGGTTCCTCCACACGTCGTCCTCCTCCTCGGATCGAAAAATGGGTGCTCCAACTCCAGGAATTCCAGCTCACGGTGGAGTATCGGCCGGGCACCCGGAACCCGGCCGACTTTTTGTCAAGGCACGCATGTCCTTCCACGGACGTGGAAGCTGCAGAAGCTGCGGCCACGGAGGAGTATGTCAGAATGATCGCGGAGAGGTCACGGCCGCTACCGATCTCTTTGGAGGAAGTGGCGCGAGCCACCAAAGATGATGACTGCCTACAGATCGCCATCCAAGCCGTCACGTCAGGCAACTGGAAACCACTCCAAAGCCCATCGTCGTTCCGCACACCCGGTGCCCAAGTGACGCTTAAGGCACTCCATCAAGTCCGGAACGAACTGTCTGTATCTCCGGAAGGATGCCTCCTGAGAGGGCCCCGTCTGGTGCTACCTGACTACCTCACCCAACAGGCAGCCCTCCTGGCGCATGGCACGCACCAAGGCATCGTAAAGTCAAAGAACCGCCTTCGGAGCAAGCTCTGGTTCCCTGGCCTCGACAAGATGGTGGAAGCAATCGTCCAGCGATGTCCAGTGTGTTTAGCGACCAGCCTACCCAACCCTCCCGCGCCAATAATCACCGAGGGAGGAGCAACGTCTCCATGGGTGCGAGCCAGCAGAGATTTCGGCAGTCTCCCCGGGGGTAAGTACATGCTGGTGGTGGTGGATGACTTCTCGCGATACCCCGAAGTGGAGTTCCTGTCCTCGACAGCCACATCTGAGGTAGTTCCCAAGTTGGAAAAGATAATCCCCACCCACGGCCTCATTGGGGAGCTGCGCACGGACAATGGTGCCCCGTTCAATGGCGCCGAGCTAGCAGAGTACCTGCAGTCCCACCGTATCAAGCACCAACGCATAACCCCGGGGAAGTCGAGAGACTAATGAGGACCCTAAACATGACCATTCAGATCGCACTGGCGGACGGCCAGGGCGTAGAGCTAGCCCTCTATCAATTCCTACGCGAGTATAGGTTGACGCCCCACTGCACCACGGGGGTTCCTCCAAGCCGCCTCTGTTTTGGCAGAACAGTCACCAACACTATCCCACACCATCCCAGGTGGGCGTCAGCACCGACCCTGCCTAACCGGTCCATGGAACACAGGACAAAAACTAACCGCGAAGCATCCCGGAAGAGGAGAGCTGCCGACAGCCCCATCCAAGTTGGGGACCGAGTGCTTGTGAAAGACCGCCACCCAGGGGAAAGTTCCGCCTGCCCTTCGAGCTAGACCCCTGGACGGTCACGACGGTCAATGGAACACTGATCACGGTAGTCAGAAATGGAGAAGAGGTCACAAGAAATGTGTCATTTTTTAAGAAAGTCCCGGATGAAGGAGAGGAAGAGTTTCCCGAGCCAGGAGGCTACCGGCCAGCGGCACCCCCGGGGCCCCGAGAGGCCACGGAAGATGAGATAGCCGCGGAAGGAGAGACTCCACACAGAACTGAAAACGCGGAGGACGCCTCAACCACACCAGCCCAAGGAGACCGGGAGTCGCAAGGGACACTGAGCCGCGCCAGCGCGGCAGGTACGGACTGTTCGGAGGACATGTTCCCAACCCCTCCAGAAGGGCGCAGCCAGAGCAGGTACCACCTACGCCCATGTCCGCAGCCATCCCAGAGGTACCGAGACTTTGTGGCCCGCTGTCAGTTCCCGATGCGGAAGTGAGCTGCACCTCTGCCAAGATCAAGTAAGACTGTTCTTTTTTTTGATTGGTCAGGAAACCTGCAGAGACTGAGTTTGAGACTGTAAAGATGTTTAGTCGCTAGGCTTTACATCTGTTTGGTTTTTGCATTTGTGGGTAAAGGAGGACTGTAGTGTTTGCCAAGTGGACCCGACCACTGTCACGGGGGTCCCTGGCAATAGTGAAAGGGGTTTCCCCCCTTTGTACGTGCACTCCGTAGACGTGCCCGACGTCCACACTGGAGGCACGTGATGAAAAGAAAAAAGGGCCCGGAGTGCTGGGCGTGGCAAGCATTGTACTGGCCACAACTAGAGAAAAAGTTTGGTGTCCCCGTTTATTCCTAGGCCCTGGGCCACGATACGACATACAACATACATTACAGACATCATAACGAAAACGTCTGTATTGCGCGTGTGTTGTGCACAATGCCATGCTTTGGTCAGACAAAATTTCCGTGACGTCAAAAAAGAGTGCGATCACCCAGCCAATCCCACAACAAACAAGCACTTCTTAATGCAATAGGACTCGTACTTACGCGAGACCTATTGCATAGGAAATGGGAGGGTGGGTGTCCAGGACTGCACAAATGGTGGTGGGAAGGGGGGGGTGGCAAAATGTCACGGACAGCAGAGGGGGCGGGGAGGGGAATACAGGGCCAAAAATAGTTTTTGAGTAAACAGGCCAATAGCCAGGGAAGGATATAAATGAGAACATGGCCGTGAGGAGGAGGGACTAAAAAGGCAAAAACGAATCAAAATGCAGCATTTATTATTGTAGCCAATCAAATATATGGCCGGAAAGTGGGCGGAGCTTTCTCCCACTATAGTGTATACTGCATGCCTCGCAAAGCGAGCAGCGCAAGCGCTGCTACTCTAGTCGAAACCTAAAAAAAGGAAACATAGACAAAAGATTTCAGTGATTTATTCCGACCAATAATGGAATCATTGACGACATTACAACTCAAAACGTTTCTAAATAACATATTTGGTCGGCTGCATTCAGCTTTGCAAAAACACATGGAATGCAGACAGTTAGCTTTAATCGCAGTAGCAAATAACCGATGGGACGTCTAGCCACTTGAAGGTTATATCTTTCATAGTTGGCACCTTCAGTGCCAAGGATGTGATATTGTTGTCCTTTGCATTATCTCCCTAGTGCGGGGGACATTAAGTCTCATTCTACTGAGGGCTTCTGGGAAAACTTCAGTGCCTGGACTAGAGACTTCCTACTTGTGCCCAAATTTAGGACTAAACTGGAAACACTTCTCCTAGACCCTCCAAAAAACAATCCATGACGTCAGTGTGCCAAGGACCATCGCTCTCATCGGTGTCATAAGATGTGGCAGGTAGAGACAAGTAAGTGAGTTTCACAGTCCGGGGTGGGTGGGATATCTCCCACCAGGCACTATGCAGGAAGTGAGATGCAGCATTGGTAAGGGAAAGTCTCCCCATTCCAGCGGTGCCTATGCCTGAGGGATTATGAACAAGGAACGCAGAACCGATCTCCGATCATGAATTCACCACTAAACAACCTACGATGTTTTTGGGGTTGTGGGTCCCCTTGCATAGGGACTGACACTGAATTGAGGGAAAATTAATTTTGACTCTTTTCTCTTCTATTGGGGGGACAATAGTATCCCATCCCTCCCTCACTGCCTGCCCCATAGAAGAGGAAATGTTAGCAGCCATTTTCGTTATCTTTGGTTTGTGTATGGGAGTCTATAGTGCAAACGCAGCCAAAAGGCAATGGACTGCTGTACATTGTAACCTATTAAAAGGACAGGAAACTTAACTTATATGACTGCTTACAGTCTGCCGCACAGTCTACCATGCACTTAATGCTGTTCTGCAAGTTTTATCGAGATCTTATGCGAACATTTTTACGGCCAATTTTTATGGCAAATAAACTTTTCTTCTATAAGGATGCCATGAATTTTATATGTACCCTTGATAATGAATTAGCATGCCGAGCTGTTGCAGGGTATATGATCAGGGCTATAAAAAGAAGGAAATCTCTTTTATACTTGGATAACCTGGTTTATAAAGACTGAAAGATGATTTTAGGATGATAATATTTTTAAATTCTGAGATAGTAAGTGTAATGTTGGGCCCTAGGCCCGCATGCTGGGTGGAATGACTGACGCTGCACACATAGTTAGGGTAGTCAAAGTCAAAGTCAAAGTCAAAAGGTTTGCTTTATTCGGTTAGTATTTAAAACCATCAAAGCACGGTACAATAATTCATGGTATGGGCAGGTACAAAAGAATTTCACAAGAAATATAATACAAAACATTGGCGCAAAACACAATAAAAGTATGTCCAATAAATAAATCTAATTAATTACAATTCTCTAAAAACATTTCTACATCACATTCCAAATATCATAATTAAAAGACGGTACTCCGAAGGCCTGGAGATCGTTACTAATGGGATTAAACCCTATTTCTGCGCCTAATGGCACCTGTAATGAAGCTTGCTACCCCAAAACATACCACAGGGGAGTCAAGCATTTGTAAATATACCAATGCAGGCCTCACTTGCACAAAGTTTTGCTTCTTCAGGATAGGCACAATGTATTTTTTACGGAGTAAAGAGTAAAATTCACAAAAGAAAACCATGTGCAACAAGTTTTGTTCGGAAGTATTATCACAGGGGCAAGACCCCAGGGTTCCTTCTTTGAAAAAACCCTTAGGTTGAGCTAAAAGCCAGGGAAGCATGCCATGTTTAAACCTTATTAACAAAAACAAATGAAAAGGTTTGTTTATAAAAGTCAGGTAAAATTGAGTCCCTCTGACTGTACTTAGCATGACAAACTCCTAACTGTCGGCTTTCCCAATTCTTCTTCTTCCCTTAGTGACATGGCTTTACTCAAGAATTGACTCTTCACGGATTTTATTTTCATTTTACTCAATGCACATGGCCTATCAAACAATTCAGGGCACCCAAGTGACTTCAGATTATTTCTAACGTACCTAAACCAAGGGATAGACATAGCCCCATCAAGGGACAGGCAATCTTGTACAATAAGTTGACCTAAATTTGGGGGTTGCTGGGCCCACACTCTAAGCCAACCTAGTAATGGGGCAACAGAAATCTCATCGTTAAGATAACCCATCCCGAGATCTTCGTGAATATTAAAAATTGGAGTGGAAGGAGGAAGGGACAGCAGTTTACGGAAAAAACTATTCTCCACTATTTGCATTTCTGCCGAGGTCTTATAACCCCATACCTCACTACCATATAGGGCCATGGGTATACACTTAGCTCAATACATTTTCAATAATGCAGGTAGTGGTCTACACCCCAGACGCTTTGCAAAACCCAACAACGCTCCTGTGGCTCTAGCAAAAATATTCTTTTTTTGGGAGCGTTGCATAACCCAGGAACTATTATCATCAAATACGACCCCCAAATATGGGAAAGTCTGTACTTTTGTAAGTTCCTGGCCATTACAATAGAATTTAACCCTTTTGGCTCTTCCCGCACCTATTGTCATGGAAAGAAATTTTTTTAAATTCATTAATAATTTTAAAGAGACCATGAAATCATTAAATCCATTTAAAAGCGCTTGCAAACCTCTTGCTATTCTCGCCAGTAAAACAGTATCGTCAGCATATAGTAACGCGGGAATCAATTTTGAGCCGGCTCTAGGAATGTCTGTATTGATTGAACTTAAAACCTCACCCAAATTGTTGATGTAGAGCGAGAAAAGCAGGGGAGCAAGAATGCACCCCTGTCTAACCCCTCGCTTCACCTGCCAGGCATTTGATAGACTCCCATCTTCACTATAGCGGACGACAGCAGTAGTATCCTCATGCATAACGGCCAGGAAGGATATCAATACTGGATCAAGCCCCAGAACACCCAATAATGCCCATAATTTTTGCCGGTTCACAGGGTCGAAAGCAGTGGACAAATACATAAAAGCTAGGTGAAGGTCCCCCTGCTTCGCGACCGTGTATTTCCCGATAATAAGGTGCAAATTAAGGCATTGACCCACTGTACCCTTTCCCGGTCTAAACCCGTATTGAAGGTCGGAAATTATAGACTTATCATCCAACCAATTTGTTATATGAGCAAGGACAACTTTACCCATTATTTTCATGGCGGAATCCAGAAGAGAAATGGGCCGGTAACATGCCGGATCTTCTCTAGATCCTTTCTTAAATAGTGGAACAATCACGGCTTTGCCCCATGATTTAGGTACACCAGCCTTAGAAGCGGCATTAAAAACAACGGTTAAAAGTTTTGCCCAGAACCCTGGGTCTGCCCGATAAAGATCCGCGGGAACGCCAGCTGGACCTGGAGCTTTACCTTTGGCCATTGTATTGATAGCTTTTGTCACTTCTTCAACATTAAAAAGAATTTTTGAGGCTACAATGATATTCGCGTAGTTCACAGTGTCAGGGTCATCAATTTCTGAATAAAGGCCACTAAAATGGTCCACCCATCTCTCTGGTGGGATTAAACAATCCTTATTAGTATTCTCCAGTTCATTGAAAAGTGGGCTGTTAATCACCTTCCAGAATTGAGTACTACTTGTCAGAACACTAGCGTCTGTCAGTTCATCCCAGGCCAGATTTCTTAACTGGGTTTTCCTGTGCTTTATAGATTTTTTATACGCCCTTCTTGCCTCTACAATCTTTTTTGGATCTTTGTCTCTTTCTTTCAATACTAACAAAAGCGCGGAGTGGGCACTGGAACAGGCATGGTCAAACCAGCTTTTAAATTTCTTGGGCCTTGGTTTCCCATGGGATAACAAATTACCTGAAACTTGTTTGGTTATCCTATCGAAGGCATAAAGAACTTCCGTAGGAAGCGACTCAGTCGACAAACACAAACTAAAATCCTCATTATTGTTATTATATAAATTCTCAAGGAAAGCGACCGGAGTAATAACGTCCCATCTCAAGCGCCTACCCTGACTAGAAGAGACTAGATTTGTATTGGATGTCAAAGGCAATAAAATTTCCTTTGCTAATGCATTCACTTTAAGATCCATTTTAAGCGGATTGTGATCGCTTAAAGGATTTTCAATAACACAAAAGGAACCTACCAAGTCCCTCAACGGATATGGTAAAAAAATGTAATCAATAGTACTATAATGACCCTGACCAGTGAATGTAGGAACACAAGACAAAGAATCTTGGTCCGGAGTATATAAGTGAAGAGCAGAAATAATACTCTCCAGATATATCCCACCCTTAGAATGTTCAAAGTGAATAGCCTCCTGTCCACATATATCATAATTACTAAAACCATGACAATTAAGATGACATACATGAATGTTAAAATCGCCAAAAAGTAAAAGAGAATAAGGTGTGACTCTTCCTGTATCATACTCGTCCAGGAAAATGTTCAGCGCTTTCAGGTGCTCTAATTCATCAGACCTGACAAATGAATTATAAAAATTTACCACTAAAAAAGAGGGCAAATTGGGCCCTTCAAGTTTTACTGCCAAAATTTGTGGAGAATTGGTCACTATCAATTCAACCTTATATAAAAGCTTTAAACTAAATAGTAACAATAAACCCCCTCGGGCTCTCCCCATAGCGGAAGGGACTGCATATTTAATAAAAGACTGGAACCCATCCAAATAATATGGGTCATTCGCCTCCCAGGTTTCTTGAAGGGCAATAATATGATACGATGAAAGAAAGTCCCTCTAATTTTTGTCCTCTCTTTTCGAACGCAAACCAGCTATGTTCCATGAGAGTATGGTGATTTTCTCCGTTACTGAAATACCTCGCCCGCTATCTAACTCTTGTGTTGGGAAATTATCTATATGAGGTAATAAAAAATGAGAATCAACTTCCCCACTCTGATCGGGCACTGCAACATTCAGGTTCCCAATAACATCAGCAGGAACTATACTACTCCTTGTCAGCAGAACAGTATGAGATTCCCCCTGCACATTTCCTACCTGTTTAACAACCTGATCAGGTAAAGAGGTATCCAACAAATCACCACTGTCCTCCCCATGTACCATAATAGACATTGGCAATAAAGATCCAAGGTGTTTAGATGGAACAACGCTGGCTGGATCATTAAGTGTATTAGAACTAACCAGACTAAGTCAGTCATTGGTGTCCAAGGAACTAAGTACCTCGTATCTATTGCTTAAGGTCAATGATTTACTTACAGGAATTAGATGCGAAATATGCTCTCTAGATCTTACCAACCCTTGAATGTGAGGTGGGTAAAAGAAACCCAACGGGAGAACATTAACATAATCCTGATGCAATCTACTTGACCCTGCCTGTCTCAAAATAAGGTCTACTATGTCGGGAGAATTAAAATTCACTACGACACAGTCACCGTTGAGTGACTTATTAGACTTCCCCACCCATGGAACCCTTCTAACCATTTTAAAGCTTTCATAAAGACGGCTCCCCAAAACAGTCTTGCCAGACAAATAATGAAGGGCTTTATTTTTTAAAGAAGACCAGTGCTCGTCCCTCCCATCAGACAATTTTGGAATATTAGCTAAAATGACAGTATAAGGGCAAGCCTCTGGCGGTAAGTGCAAAGAAAATTCCTTACGTATACCCTCTACCGGAGGACATGGTTTTTCAATCAGCCCACTCATCCCCACATTAATACCATTATTTGTTCCCAAAACCACTGGGGGTGGATTTATGTTACCTACAATAGGGGCCGTCATGGATTCAACCAACTCCGAGACTCTTGAAGTAGCTACATTAAGAGAATGGAGTTCAGATGCGTTTTGCCTTGATGACGAAACGTTTTGCCCCACTATGTGGCGTTCGATCATAACCAATCTATCATTAATCTTGCTGAGACTGTCCATAACTGGCGAAATAATCGCTCTCAGATGCTCATCCATTAGCTTAATCAAATCATCTGATCTATCCCCTGTTATAGCAACTTCCCCTTGGGCAGAGTGCACATGACAACCATTTCCCTTATTCCCCATTTGCTGATCCACAGGCCCGTTTTCCTGGCAATCCGTCCCCAGGGCAGAATCTTTAAGCCTGGGTAACTGAGCCTGTTGACGGCAACCTTTAGGGACATTATTTGCTCTTCT
Organism: Triturus cristatus; assembly: GCF_964204655.1. Classification (NCBI taxonomy): domain Eukaryota; kingdom Metazoa; phylum Chordata; class Amphibia; order Caudata; family Salamandridae; genus Triturus; species Triturus cristatus. Next base: position 870,904,511 of record NC_140593.1, read on the forward strand.
CTTTCCTTTAGAAGTTTTAACCGGTGCAACCGGAGGGAGCTTTAACTGCCTGGTACGTGTCACAGGAGGGGAAAAAAGGGGGGTCGGTACAATGGTGAGAGGGGGCATAATAACAGGGGTGGGTTCTGGTACAGAGCCCTGCGGGAGCGGATATATAACTGGGTCCCCGCCTGAACCTACAGTAGAATCGCCAATTTGTAACTCCGGGTTAGGCTGGATTACAGGCTCTAAAGATAGCCTCCTTTCCACCATTTCAATTTCCCTAGAAACAGCATATTCAACTTTTTTTAAGTAGGCATCTAGTGTCCCAGAGCCCCCTATGACAGAACCCTTGCTAATATTTTTAGCCATGACCTACTCAAATTGAATGTCCCAAGTACACTTCCAGCAACGATACAAATCAGCAATAGTCCACAAAAGTCGATACCTACGAGTTCAAATAATCACAGGCAAAGCTCCAACCAACAAGTCACTCTTACCAAATGTAAAGAGGATAGCCCTGCCCTGCCACGGCCTGCCCCGGACGGCCACAGACGGCCCGCCCTTTGCCCGGGCTTCGCCTGGCGCGTCCCGCACGCGTCCCGCGAAGCGGGCCTCTTCCCGATTTGTAGGTGCCTCCTGGCGCTGTCGTGGCGTCAGGTAGACGCGCCGCCGCTGGGGCTGCCGGGAGTTGTAGTCCCGGGGCGGCGACGCGAGAGATGAGGCTTCCCTGACGCTGGCGCTGGCGCTCTGCTCCCCTGGACTCTCAGCTGTGGCGGTGTCAGCGCGGACCAAGGGTCAAATGGCAAGTCACGGCGGTGAGTAGCTGGTTCCCCCCGCTCTGCCAGCCTCTTCCCGATTTGTAGGCGCCTCCTGGCGCTGTCGCGGCGTCAGGTCGACGCGCCGCCGCTGGGGCTGCCGGGAGTTATAGTTCCGGGGCGGCGACATGAGAGATGAGGCTTCCCTGACGCTGGCGCTGGCGCTCTGCTCCCCTGGATTCTCGGCGGTGGCGGTGTCAGCGTGGACCAAGGGTCAAATGGCAAGTCACGGCGGTGAGTAGCTGGTTCCCCCCGCTCTGCCAGCCTCTTCCCGATTTGTAGGCGCCTCCTGGCGCTGTCGCGGCGTCAGGTCAACACGCCGCCGCTGGGGCTGCCGGGAGTTGTAGTCCCGGGGCGGCGACGCGAAAGATGAGGCTTCCCTGACGCTGGCGCTGGCGCTCTGCTCCCCTGGACTCTCGGCGGTGGCGGTGTCAGCGCGGACCAAGGGTCAAATGGCAAGTCACGGCGGTGAGTAGCTGGTTCCCCCCGCTCTGCCAGCCTCTTCCCGATTTGTAGGCGCCTCCTGGCGCTGTCGCGGCGTCAGGTCGACGCGCCGCCGCTGGGGCTGCCGGGAGTTGTAGTCCCGGGGCGGCGACGCGAGAGATGAGGCTTCCCTGACGCTGGCGCTGGCACTCTGCTCCCCTGTACTCTCGGCGGTTTCTTCGTTTTTTTCGTCGCACAGATTGGGACTGCACACGCGGGGTAGAGTACCCGCCTCGTCGCCATTGTAATGTTGGGCCCTAGGCCCGCATGCTGGGTGGAATGACTGACGCTGCACACATAGTGAGGGTAGTGGGTAATGGCCACGGCCTTTTTATTATCCTCGTCACCTGACCCAGAGACGTAGGTGGTGGGTGGGTGTATAGTGTATTACACACACATTGGAACACTAGAACGTGTCCATGCTAGGACACTACATCAAGATGATTTTTATTGATGGAGTTTTAACATTTTATTGAACGAGTCTTTAAACTATAATGTATGAATTTATGTTTAATATTTTATTGTATGATATCTTTTATTCTATGTACTTTTATGAATGCATAAAAAGATTCAGAATAAAGTTATTTTTGATTTGATTTGACTACTTACAGGCAGTGCGCGGACACAGCTACGGTGGCTGAGAGCGGACAAAGTAAGTTGTGGCCACGGGACTGAGTGTGCTGTCCGCCTGCTGTGGGAGGAATTCCGGTAGTGCCACGCTGGGACTCTGAATACATCCAGAGGTGGTTATATCGGCTTTACTTTTGTATGGTGACTTTCCTCGACTCAAGGTGTGTGGAACCCTCAGGCTGTCGCAAGTGCAGACCTTACCACTGACATCTCCTCTGGTTGTGTAGAGAGGGAGCACAGTGGAGACCGTGTTGTACTGCACAAGGTGTTAGTGAACCGCGGGGGCAGGAACTCCAAGCCCCAGATTCCTGTGCAGCTTGCTCACCGCCACTGCCATCCCCGCTGGGCCAGGAGGCGCACAAATAGCATCTAGGGATCCCGCAGCGCAAGACGCGTGCACGCGTGCCCAGGACCGTGCCTGTAGGAGTCCGGAGGAGCCTGGACTGGGCCCCCCCTCTGACATCTGGATTGCGGGACCTTTAAAATACCTTTCCTGAGGTACTGTGTCTTTACTATTTTTATTATCTATTATAAACCTTATTCTTAACAACAGTGGGCAAGCGTAAGAGTCTCAGTGATCACCCAGGAAGCAAAGAAGTGGGAACACTTGATGCATTCTTAATGAGGGCTGAGTCTGTCCTCACTCACGAAATTGAACTAACGGTGCGGAGTTTTTCTTTGGACTCTTTGATCGTGCAGAAGTTCTCCTCCCTTGGCAGTAATATCGCGGACAGCACTCCTTTGAATCCCCCTTCAGTGCTGCCCACAGCCCCTTTGGTGCCTGTTGTACCCATGTCTCCTTCTCCTGAGGTTACAACTGGGCCTAAAATAGTTACTAGGGTGTAGTATCCGGCTGAATGAATTCTAGTGTTTCACCCCCACTGAACATCCACCCACCACAGGCGTCACCAGTCAGGTGACCCTGTCAATAAAAGGGGCCGGAGTGCACGTGCTCCAGGCCAGTTACTGTACATCACTACCCAGTGTCTGCGTCAGTCATTGCCGTCATGTGGGCCTGAGGCCCAACACCACAATGGCGACGAGGATGGGATTGACCCCGCATGCCGGCTGCAAGATACTCCGTCGTTCCTCGGGGGGAGGAAATAACCAAGATGATGCAAAATCCTCCACCGTGCTCCCCATCGGTTCCAGCAGAAATAGGAGGGGAAATGCACTCCTCATAAGGCACCAACCATAGCGCAGCAACGTCGACTCTGATGAGAGCGAGAGCCCCCCTGCTATGCCAGCAATGTGCCCGCTGCCACGCAGACTGTTAATGCCACAATCGAGAGGCCCTACGAAACCCGCTGTCGGGTGACCGGCAGAGTCATCCCTCTATTTCTGAGTCGGGCGCTGTACAGACTCCTGAGATATCCCGCCTCACTGGCTCCCACCTGGCTAGCCTGAGGCGACGGCCGGATTAGTGAAGCCAGCGGCCCGGCACCATGCTGTCAGACCATGCCCTCAAGTCCGTCCCCTGCAGCTCTTGTGTGGGTGTGATGAACGGGCCCAACCTGCTGCAGCTAAGGAAACAGTCACTGCGGCCCTCCAGGGCACCAAGCGGCGCAACAGAAGAAGCACTGCCACGAGGTAGAATGCGCCCGAGTGCCTGACCCCCCGCGTTGCACCGCGTCAAGAGCAAGGTACTCCGTCACCACGAACTTGGAGTGCCCCATGCCCCCTCCCACTGAGCGGAGAGCGAAAGCCTGCAGACACCGACCAGAGCGTACTTACCTTGGAACAGGCAAGGATAGAGGGGCACCGGCATGGTACTAACTTTCCCCGCATCTGCTCCTGTGAGACCCGTGGCATGGCATCAAGGAAGCCGCTCCGACCCCAGAGACCGGCTGCACAGGGCTGACAGCTGCTCGCAGCGCCATACCTAAGTTCGTTGCGGTGTCCTGCGAGGCCAGTTTTAAGACAGCTGCCTAAGGCGTGAGCAGCGCTTGAGCGCCACCTGGCGGCCTCCTTGCTGTACACCACCCTGGCTCCGAAAATCGCAAGCAGAGCACGTCTGCACAAGAAATAAAATCACAAGTGAGGGAAGAAGGAGCTAGCTACTTCGTACCGGGGAAGAGGAGGTAGAGTGACGGTTTTTGTGTCTCTCAAAGAAGGAAGCGAGTAATTGCCCCAACAAGTTTGAAGGCTTCCTGGCCCTCATAGAGCCCGGCAGGTTCGCCCACATTCATCCTCTAGTGCTGGAGTATGTCAGGCGTCAGCACTCATCTGAACACTGCCAGGAAATGCCCCAGAGTATCAATCTTCCCCACAACTCCCGGGCCATCAGCCGAGATGGAGGCAGAGGATGTTGCATGCCTCCGGGTGGCAGACAGCTACCACTGCAACTGAGAGCATGAGGAGTGCCTTACAACCACACCCCTGCCTCTCCCACGTAAGCAGGCCAGCCGCATCAACTGCAACAGCCTTTTGAAAGTAATGGCAATACCCCCTAGTGACGGTGGTCAGTACTTCGGAAAGTGAATTGTACCCCTACACCCTGCTCCACAGGAAGTGCCGCATCACCAAGAGGCAGTCGCTTTGTACCCCCAGACACAGGTCACAGCTCCAAAAGAAGAGACTGCTAACCCTAACGAGGAGCACCAAGAAGCCAAAAGCTGCACGAGTCCCGCAGCCCCACCAAATGCAAGAGATGCGACCATGCAAGGTCCAGACAATGCAATATGACCGAGGGCAGCCGGTCCACATGAAGACGCAAGGAAGACACATGCTGTTCGTGCTACCCCCAGTGGCCACCCGACGCCACCACAAGGACGTTGCCCCATCCCCCAGGAAGTAATAGCGCTTCAGCAGAGGCTGTTAAAGCCCGCAAGTTGCACAGGAAGTTTCGAGCTGCCTAGCCAAGAGACGTCCAGTCAAGGTAATGGACCCAAAGGCAGCCAAGCTTCAAGTGGCCAAGCACGGTCCAGAGAAGGCAACAAGACAGAAACTCCATGAAGATTCAACTCCCACTGGATTCCAAACGCCACCGCCAGAGAGGAGATCGCATCACTCGCTCCTACTGGTGAACAGACACAACCGCAAGCTACACCACAGGCACACCAATCGCCAGAAGAAAGCGCCCAAGGAGAAGACAGAGCGCACTAGGTCCGAGAAGCGCAGAAGGCCGCGCCAGCGCATCTGACAGCACAGGCAGGCGCCTGGGAGATAGAGACATCTCCACAAAGAAGCACAGCTGAGCACAGCACAGAGAACGACCACATCTCCGCTGCACCAGCAAAGCCCCGCAGTGGGCTGAAGACAACACAGTGTCCTCCCTCACACTGCCTCAGGACGGAGTCGGCTGGGACCCAAGACAGGCAAGAGAGTAATCGTACGCTCCATGTGGCAGGCCGCCACAGCGACAGGTGATTCGACTGCACAGCGCCATGTGACCGGACGTCACAGCGCACAGCAACAAAAGAGCCTATCACACAGAGTGACCAGTCCGGACGAACGCACCGGAAGAAAGGAAGAAGCAGGCGCCATGACGGCGCAGCCTCGGGGCTCAAGCAAGACGCCCTTGAGTGAAGAGAAGTGGAACACCGCAAGATCCCTGAAGAGGGGATGGTGCCAAGGGAAGTCCCCAAGAAGCACATGCAAGCCCGTCAGACGGGACAGGCCTGCAACAGGTCCACAAGAGAGAAGGGAAGACCGTCATAAGATCGACGCGACCAGTGAGATGTCCATGTGAAGCAAACATGAGACAGGTGGCAGGGTGCCACATCCAAGGAAAAACCTGGTCGGAAAGAAGAGCATGGCGCGATGCCATTCCGCAAAAGAGGAAAGAACAGTGGCATGACGCCACAGGGCAGACAACCACCGCAGGCACGCAAGATGGAACAGAGAAGAGCGACAGAACCAAGGACTTGCACCAGCACTGAGGAAGGTGTTCATCCCCACGAGCTAGCCACCGGGGTGCAGAGACGTCACTGGAGACAGCTCCGCAGGAGGACCTACTGTAAGCCATTAGCAGCGCAGTCTGCGTCCTGGCCCCACGCTTTGCAGTTCGACCGTCCTCTCACCTGTCACCAGCTGCTTGGTATTGATAGCACCACACCTTGCAGTGCACCTGTCCGCAGACAACGGAGCAGTGCCACGAAGTCCCTGAAGTCCTCCTCACTCCCTAAGGTCATCCCGACAGAAGAGTGCTGCCTGTCTGCCCCCTGAAGAAAACTAAAATCCTGTTACTACCTTCCAGGTGCATCATCACCAAGGAGCATCGCACCACCCGGGTGAATCCACACACACCCCGAACAACCGGAGCTCAAGGAGGCGAATCACCCAGGAACAGTCTATGCACCCCAGTCAATCTACAGCCTGCCGAAGTCGAGCACACCCGGCCATTGGAAGATCCGCCCTTGGGGACTACACAAGACTCAGCCGTGGTCCTGTTGGGAGTTCTGCAGCAACTCCTAAGAGTGGCCAGCTCAATGTCCCGCACAGCCCACGCGGTCACATGGCAGTCCAGGGGACAAGGGCCTCAACGGAGCTCCCGTGAAAAGCGAGTCCGAGTAGGAGAGATGGGTCAGCCGCAGCTCCACGTCAGGCACAGGAAACATGAAGGTCACGGCTGAAGACTAGTCACCCACAAGATCGCCAGAGGAAGGCGCAGAACCCGAGTCCAGACGGCGAGAACACCCAGACAACAACACCACCCTCGGAGGCTACAGGAGCGACTTGGCTGTGAGTCCGTTGGCACTGCCCCAGCGACGCCTTTGAGCAGCTCACATGAAGCCCCACATGGTCCCATAGCAGCCAGCAGGAAAAGCCCTCCAAGATGCTCCAGTGGCAGAGGAGTCCACGCGAGAGAGGCAAGTCGAACGTCGCTCAGCCGTCAGGCGTAAAGAGAGTCACCAAGCACGACATCCCCACAGGAAGGCCTCACTCACAGAGATCGTCTCCGACACCAAAGTGGATTTCACCACAGCTCTAGATGCATCGGCAGTGAATTTGTAGACATAAACTTCATCACTGCGAGACCAGGCCGGTCTATAGAACATCGCCGAGGCCGAAGAAGGCATCCTGACCATGCGGTCCAGAACTCTAACACTGCCCAGTAGACGGCCTGAAGAGACTCATTTGGTGGTGATGTTTGCTTATGTGTTTTTCTTACAGGTTGGACTTTTGTTTGTTTCTTTTCATTGAAATTTGGGAGGGATGTAGTATCCGGCTGGATAAATTCTAGTGTTTCACCCCCACTGAACATCCACCCACCACAGGCGTCACCAGTCAGGTGACCCTGTCAATAAAAGGGGCCGGAGTGCACGTGCTCCAGGCCAGTTACTGTACATCACTACCCAGTGTCTGCGTCAGTCATTGCCGTCATGTGGGCCTGAGACCCAACACCACACTAGGGGTCTGGCTGCAAAAATATACCTAGATAAAAACAATGAGCTGCCGGTGAAAAGAAGAAGGGGCAGTGGACTCCCAAAACAAAAGCCTTTGTAAACTGCCCAAATTGGTAAATTAAGAGGGAGCAGAGAAACGGAACCAGGACTAAGCTCCATTTTGCACCCCACTGACACCGCTTACACCGCTACTCCATCTGCCTGGGTGAATGATGATGTAATTTGGCAAAGACTAGAGACATTGGTCACTGTAGTCTTGAACACCCTGTTAATTCAATTAACTCAAATTGAAGAGAGACTCTCATACATCGAGGGTTTGAGCACAAGTACTTTCCCCCCTTCCTAGTGCCCAAGTCCTGGAACAGGCTCTGGGCTTCCATCTTTTCATGAGGTGGGGGTTCGTCCGAAGGAATGTAATAATGAGGGGCCCCACCCACACCATCCAAATAATAATGTGAGCAATTCTGAAACCATCCCCTGCACTTGCCATCAAATTCCCCTTCCACAATCAAATGAGCTCTTTGATAACCTGGAGAGAGACATAATTCCACAACCACACGCTAGTAGCATTCCAAACGAGTCAGTCACACATGTCCATTAATACCGGGGAATGTAGGGAGGGAGGCCCCTTTAAGACAGAAGAGATCCAATCCGGAGCAGACTGTTACTGCACATCAGTCCCTGTGCCTTCCACCAGCATCATCTCCTCTTGTACTGATTCTGGGAATTTTCCAGATAATAAGGGAGGGCCAGGTTGAAACAACAACTCAACTAATGGATAAATCCCTCCATTGGCTGTCCTGTCACACAACCTGCAGGGACAAAGGGGGTGCTCAATTGGCTAGCCATATCATCATGGCTAGAAGGGTGGAGTGGCTGGGACTGTCTACGAAATCACTGGAAGGTGATTGTGTGGTTATAAACTTTAACAATCCTCATGTATCAAGATCTCTCTTAGCCCAATTATATAGAGATCCACCTAAGGGCACACAAATCATAGCATTACCCTACAAGCATTTTTATAGGCCTCTTCTTGTGTTGGCCAAAGAAATTAGAGGTTGTTCTAGGGGAGGCCCAATGAGGCCTAACATAGTAGGTGACATAGACGACCTGGGGATAACTCTTGAGAATAGATTTGCCCCACTTTCCGATCTGGAACTCTGCAATTGACTACACTCACCTGTGAATGAGGGGCCTGCCATAGTGAGTGCCCCATCCCTTGATACTCAGGTGATGTCAGAAAGCAGTGGAATTAGAAAGGGGCAAAATAATGTTTTTAAAATACCTTCTTGGAATGTGGCGGGTATCACAAATAAGTTGGACAACGAACACTGTTTTTATCATGGAGGGCTAAGGGGGACCTTCTAACGCTAATCCCCAATACATTGGCAATGAAAGTCAAGAAGTTTGAGGGCACTAGCGCCTACTCCATCTTCTCATCCTGGAGATGGCCAATGAAGGTATTTGGGGGCAGATTTACAATAACTGGCGCATCCCTGCATATCAGCAGGGATGCGGCAGTTATTTTGCGTCACGGCTCCGCCACCATGGATGCGCCGCATTTACAATGCGGCGCACCATGGGGCAAAAACGGGAAGATGCGTGACGCATCTGTGCCGTAAAGGTGGCGCATTGCTGGAGTTGCGTCGCAAGCGCGACGCAGCTCCAGCAAGGCTCTGGGGTGCCCTATCTCCACAATGCTGCTTCAATCCTTACGCCTGCTTCAAGCAGGCGCAGGGTTTTGACGCAGCATGGGCTCAAGAGTGACTGAGTGAAATCTTGTGGATTTCACTCAGCCACTTTTAGGAGGCGTTCCTGCGACGGAACGCCCCCCCTGCGCTGGAACGCCTACTTCTGGCGCAGGGCTTTACAACGTGACGCATCTCCCAGATGCGTCACGTTGTAAATACCCCGCAGCCTGGCGCTGGTTTTGCGCCACCGCTGCGTCACGAAAGTGACGCAACGGCGGCATAAAAGTGGCGCAAGGCGCTTATAAATCTGCCCCTTGGTTTTTAATAAACTATGATAACAACAACTTCGGCCCAAACATGCATTTATTTGTAGAAGAGGTAAATAGGGCAATTGATGAGGCCTTAAGTTCAATAAGGAAAAACGAGGCTCTAAGCATCATCTGGGTGGGAAACTTTAATATTCATCCATGAAAGTATAGTCAAGACCTTGTCTGTGGCCTGGAAGACTTGGCAGGACACCAAGTTTACAACTTCTCCATAATAATTATGGTAATATTCTCAATAGGACACTATTCACCAGGAACATGGCAACAGTTATCAACTTAAACACCCTAATGCCGAGATGCCCATGAATCAACTATTAATTTTATAATGGCCTCTAACTCTCTTAAGGGTAGTTTTAATCATGCAGATGCTCAATTTACAAGCCTAAGCGACCATGCATAGCTAACTTGTGAGATATTTTTGACCCCCAGGGAAGTGATCTAGTATTAGAAAATAGGACGCCCTCTTCTGTCTAAGAAGAATGGCTATCAACTAAAGTGGGCCCAAATCGACAACCTCAAGCTGATCCCTGATATAATAATGAATACTCAGGATGACATCAATAACTGTTTAGACTTAGAAATACCTCCAGTAGTTTTGGTTTCGTCTTTTAGAGAGTTGCTAGAACAAATAAAGGTGGCACTTACCCGGTATAAATCAGATAAAACCGTCAAGAGCAAAGGCTGGTTTGATTCACCCTGCTCAAAAAGTAGGAGGGGTATTATTAAAGCCCTGAGAGTCCAAACCAGAAATGCAGCCAAAATTGCCTCACTTTGTTCTGAATACAAACTAGCAAGAAGGGAAAGGGAGATGTTCCTGAGGGAGGAGATTAGGGCTAAACTTGAGTATGCAACAACTACAGGCAATCGCAGAGAGTTCTGGGAGCTAATCAACTCACCCTATTTTATAACCTACAGGAACCCTACTCTAGACACTAATGTAGGTGAAGAGGAATCGGTGGCACATTTTGTCAACATCTTTTCGCCCACCACTTCCCCTGCCCTACCACCCGCTATCATCCATTCCAGCACTCAGGATACATTATCCTTCTCGCTTGCAGAAGTGAGAAGTGGGTTAGCAGCCTGTAGTATCAGAGAGGCCCCGGGTCCTGATGGACTTTTTTCAAGACAATGTAGATCTCTGGGTCCCTTTATTGACCAATGTTTTTAATAACATAGCCTTAGTAGGCCCCCCTCCCTCCTGCAAAATCAGTGTAATTGTCCCGATACATAAAAAAGGTGATAGGGGAAGTCCTAAGAATTATAGGCCAATTTTGCTTTTAGATACAACAGCCAAACTGATGGACCGACTTCTCTTATCTACGCTGGAATCCTGGGCGCAGGAGAGGAACATTCTAATGCAGCCACAATACTGGTTTCGCGGGGAAAAGATACCGTTGACCAGTGTTTGAATCTCTCATTAATTCTGGACAAATATACTAGAGCGAAGGGTGGGAAAATCTATCTTGCGTTCATGGATCTCTCAGCAGCATTTGACTGCATGTCCCACTCCAAACTCTGGTATATAATGGAGGGGATGGGGTTCAGTTTGCTATAATTGTTTTTATTTGCCAATTATACACTGATGCTTCTGCATGCGTCCGCTATGGGAAAAACGGGGAATGCACCCGCCCCTTCAAGATCTCAAGGGGGTAAGGCAGGGCTGCGTTCTCGTGCTATTCCTTTTTTCTATTTATTCGAACGGCGTTGAAAAGGTGCTCGCGGGGGCAACCCCAGATGTTCCTGTGTCCGATTCCCAGCTGCTACCTATCCTGGCCTATGCTGACGATGCCATACTGATCGCTGGAACGGGGTTAGGCCTCAAATCCCTCACATCAGCCTGGGCAGCTTTCTTGGACTCTTTGGACCTGAAAGTCAATCAAACAAAATCATTTGTATTTACAGCTGGGGCTGGTAAACGAGATAAAACCCTGCATTTTCATATGGAATCTAGAAAAATTGAGGTGGTGGACTTCTTCCCTTACCTGGGGGTACTTTTTGATTAAAACCAAACATGGTCACAGCTGGTTGAGGGAAGGGTTTTGGGAACGGAGAGGAGACTAACAGCGATAAACTCCTTTTCCAATAGGTTGGGCACAAAGCCATTAGCTCCCATTAAACAGATCTATTACGCTAAAACAAAGTCTGCGGCAATGTACGGGGCAGGCATTTAGGGTATGGCACCGATTGGCTCACTTCAGACAACTGAGAATAGTTTCTTTAAGTCCCTGGTGTCTCTCTCGCAATATTACTCAAATTACACATCACACATAGAACTGGGCCTACCCTACATCACAGACTCAATCAGACTAGCCCCAATCGTACTGCGGCTATCCATATGGTGCAGAGATACGGTGACCCTAACCAAAAATATAATTAGAGATTGCCTAAAACTGGAGAACTACAGCAGGATCAGATGGCTGAACTATGTAGAACGGGAGCTGACTGCTATGGGATGGAAAGAACTATTTAAGGACCCAACTGTCTTCAGAAAGACGTCAAGGCAGAGCCTGGTTGACATATTTATGCAGAGGGTCCAATATATCCGAAGGGAGAGGAATTATAATAAACAGTCGGTCCTTGCCTGTCAGTTAACTCCACCCATGTTAGAGTGAGGGTACTCACACATAGCGGATATCCCAACAATACAGAACAAATTTATTTTATGAGATTCCGCTTGAACTTGTTACCATTGATGTTAGGGTTCACGGGGAAAATGTTTAAGTACTCAGAATTGTCACAGTGTCCATGTGACAAGCAATCTCCCCAGACTGATCTTCACCTATTATTTTTTTGCTGGTATATCAGAAGAAAAGAAAGGAATATATTGCCCCGATTGTAAAGTGGTATAATTTTAAACAATGTTGGGTTGCACTATATTTCCTAAAATCATTGTCTGACCCTTTAGTCTGTTTTACGGTAGCGACATTCTTGTGAACATGTATGAAAAAAAATAAGCAGTTGGGCTCATAATTGGATATGGTGCTTCTCACAATTTTCCTGTCATAATTTTAATATTAGATGAATTGGATTTTAACCTATATTTTAAGTGGTTGTATGTGGATATGTATCAGGAATTTTCATAACAAACTTTTTACTTGGGCTTTTTAACCAACATGAATCGGGATTGTACGTTGACTGCTGTAGTCTTTTGGCAGTTTTCTGCTCTTATGTACATTCATGATCTTAACTGGAAATAAAGTTTCTTAAGTAAAGTAAAGTAAAGACTACTTACAGTGTTTTTCTGACTGTAATATTTGTGCACACAACTGATCCTTGCACTGGATTGCACCCCCTTTTGACACAAAAACACTTTCTCTCTCTCTCTCTCTCTCTCTCTCTCTCTCTCTCTCTCTCTCACACACATTACAGAGGTACGGTCAAGAATGTTAATGCACCATACTCGAAGGGTTAAAAAATGCAGTTATGTTCTAGTTTTAATGAAGTGGTGGCTCGGGAGTCGCGCGCACCGCGACCCAAGATGGCCGCTCGGCACTGAGACTCTGCACGTCGTTGGACTTTCAACTGGCCCCTGAGCGGCTCCAGCGTGTCCCGCATCACAACAATGCTGGATTCAGTCATCGGAACACCACTCCTCTAAAGTGATGTGCTTTGCACTTTTTGCAACTTCCTGAACACGGAGAATTATGCAGGTGACGTCCATAGCTTGCTAGCGGCCACCATTTTGTTTTTTCTTGCCGGTTTTTCTATCACTTCAGCTTCTATATGTTTCTTAAATGGTGCTTCCATGAATATATTTTTGAGTACTTTTTCTGGGGACATTTATCTTTTCTTTCCAGATTTACTGTATACTCAAAGAAATGCTGATTCTACCTTTTGTTGTCCTGCAAAATGAAGCTTCTATTGAGGTGAATTCTATGTTACGGTTTTGGCGGCCGCCATTTTGCAGCTTGATGGTTTTCCTGCCGATTTTCTCCTCATGACTCACTAAAGACACCCTATGTTCATGGTTGTTGGACGCCTACGCATTATTTTTGATGTCTTTCTCTCTGCAATGCCAGCTTGCCTTTGAGACTTCCTTGTCTTTGTGGATTATTCTTCCTAAACTGTTTTATCTTTTTCTGTTTGGTGCTTTTCCTCATCCAGACAACTTCCTTGCCACTTCATGGGTAGGGGCAGATGTCTCCTACACCAGCATAAATTGACAACGAGCACTCCTACTACTTCCATATCGGGAGTATCTACGTTTAATAAATGTTCTTGCTTATCACATTCGCCTTCAGACTGTGACCCCCTTGAACTTTCAGGACTTTCCTCCAACATGTCGTCTAAGGGGTCACTATCCTCCACTACTGGCAAGAGACTCAAGCAAGATTCTACTTCTCCCCCTAAGTCTGCCTCTGCGGTTTCTTTGGAGATGGTTTGGGAGGAACTGCGCGCCCATCGCCCACTCATTGAGGAAACTAACTCTCGCCTGCAAATCTTGGATGATAAATGGTCTTCCATGGACTCTCGCATCGCAGCAGTGGAGCATCAACTGAATGATGTTCAAATTCTATCTTCTCAGGTATCTTCGTTGGAATTAGAGATCTCCCAGCTGAACAGAGTGTCCGAAGACTTGGAAAACAGGAATCGTTGTAATAATCTGCGTATTTATGGACTTCCTGAAGGTCTTGAGGGGGAGGATCCCGTCACATATTTTAAGTCTTTTTTACCTCAGTTTTTGGACCGGCCTGCCTCTACCAAATTAAACATTCAGCGTGCTCATAGACTTGGTCCTCGTCTCTCCTCCTCATCGGCTCCTGCTAAACCCCGTGGAGTAATTATTTTATTTTTGCAATTTACTGACCTTTTGCTGGTTCTTAATGCAGCTAAAACCAAAAAGAACTTATCCCGGCATGGCACCAAAGTTTTTATCTTTCAAGATGTCTCTACACTGTCTGCTAAATGTCGCAAAGAATTTTGGGATCTTCGTCCTCCTCTTCGTTCCTTAGGTGCAAGATATGATCTATTCCATCCATGTCTCTTCAAAGTCACTTTTCTCAACAAGACTTCTACCTTTGAGGACCTAGCTGAACTTCGAAAATGTATTCACTCCCACTCTACTACGTCAATGGAAACATCTCCCTCTACGTCTGGTTCTTGACTTTCCTATTGTATTTTGATTGCACTATTTCTTTGGTTTAATTAGCTCATTTTGTATCTTCTAATTATATTGTTATATTTTTAAGTCCGATTTAACTAATTTAGTATTTTCTTTGCAGATACGTTGATGCTCTTTTCATCCTTGTCTCTTATATGTTTATCTCTTCTTTTTATTTCTCTTAAGTTTTTTATTGTGGTTTAGGCATCCTTGTGGTAGTCTTAATTTAGGTTTTATCCTCTCCTATTTACAGGTTGAATATCTTTTCAACTTCTATCCGTGTTCCGTGTTCCCGCTCATGCTCCTAGTCCTTTTATGGATGTCCTGACGTGTTGTGTCACCCTCTGTTGGGTGTGCTATCTTTATTGTCCCTTGCTGCCTCCCATTCTCTTTTTGCTCCTTAAGGTACGTACTGCAGTCGTCGTTTGACATGTACTGTCTTCTTTTGTTTCTACTCTTTCTTTCCTACCCTCCTTTTCCCCTCATTCTTTCCTCTTTTTCTTGTCTACCTCACGATTTTGGTATTTCTTGGTTTTCTATTGGCGTTTTTATTTTTTATTTCTATGCTCTATCTATTTTTTTATTTATTTCATTCTTTCATTTCACATATATGTTTTATAATGTTCCCTTGATGCCTTGACTTCAGAGTCATTTCTTGGAATGTGAAAGGTTTTATGAACCCCATCAAAAGACAGAGAATATTGTCCCACCTTGCCTCTTACAATTCTGACTCGGTCCTTTTACAAGAGACCCATCTTACAGAACCCGAGGCATTAAAGTTAAAACGTAGTTGAGTGGGCTCAGTTTTATATTCCCCTTCTTTGAACAAGAAAAATTGTGTTATAATTTGATGTCACAAAAAATTAAATTGCAAGGTTATTTCACAAGAGACTGATTCTGAAGGGAGATGGTTGTTAGCTAAATTGTTCATAAATAATATTTCTTTAACAGTTTTTAATGTTTATGGGCCTACGCATCCAGATTCTTCTTTCTGGCCCTTAATTACATAGAAATGTATTCAATTCAAAGATGATTATTTTATACTAGGAAGTGATTGTAATCAAATTGTTGACCCCTTTGTTGATCGCCAATCCCAAGTCCGCTTCACTCCTCACAAAGCACATAAACAATTTCTTGATACCATATCCCAAGCTCACCTTGTAGACTCTTGGAGACTCTCCCACCCTGATTCCCTAGACTTCTCCTTCTTTTCTCCTCCTCACAATTCTCTCTCTCGCTTAGACTATATCTTTCTCTCTCAATCCTTGTCTAAAAATCTTTTATCTTCCTCTCTTGAACCTATTGTTATCTCTGATCATGCCCCACTAATAACTGATCTTGATTTGCTTCCACCACACCCCAGATCCTCCCGTTGGCGCTTTAACAACTCTCTCCTTCTAGATCATACTTTTTCCTCCTCCTTTACTGCTTTTGCTAATGACTTCTTTGATCTAAACACCAATTCGTCTTCCTCTCCCCATATTCTATGGGATTCCTTTAAAGCCACTGCAAGAGGCTTCATTATAGATTATGTTTCGAAAAAGAAGAAACGCTTCATTCAGCAACATAAAGCTACCCTGGCCCAGATTAAGTCATTGGAGCATGAGTTCTACACATCATCGAAAGATTCTGTGCTTCCAGCCTTGATACGCGCTAAGTTAGCGTTTAACCAAACTTCTACTGATAATGCTTCTTGTATTCTCTTACGTAGCAGCGCTCGTTACTATGGGGGTCGAAATAAAGTTGGGAAGCTTCTGGCGAACTATTTGAAAACACGCAAGGAACGAACTCTGATCGACTCTATTTACTCTCCTGATGGTTCGTTCCTGCACAAAGATTAAGATATTTTTGACACATTCAAATTGTTCTATATGGATCTCTATACCCTATAATCCCCTCCCTCTAACTCCCTTGTCCAATCCTATCTAGATAACATACCATCACCTTCTACCTCCCATTTTAATCTATCTGATCTTGAGACAGATTTATCTTTATCCAAATTGTCCTCTGCTCTAAGACTTTTAAAGAAAGGGAAAACTCCTGGGCCTGACGGCTTGTCTGTTGAATTTTATTAAAATTTTTCCACATTATTACTCCCTAAACTTTTGAATCTTTTTCATTCCTTTTATCTTTCTGGGAAAATGGAGGGCACCTTCCAGGAAGCCACCATATGCCTTATTCACAAGGAAGGACGGGATCCCATGTATTGTAAAAACTATCGTCCGATCTCTTTGGTTAATGTAGATTATAAGCTTTTTGCCAAAATACTTGCACTACGTTTAGATCCTCTTATGCCACACTTGGTCGGTAAAGAGCAGTGTGGTTTTGTCCAAGGTAGACTGACTTCGGATAATTCTCGCCTCTTTCTTAATGTTTTAAATAAGGTTCCCTCCCTTTCTGCTTCTCTAGCGGCTATTTCTGTCGATGCCGAAAAGGCATTTGATAGAGTGGATTGGTCTTTCTTATTTGCGGCTGTCAAATGGCATGGTTTTGGCCCTAAACTAATCTCGCTTATTTTCCTATTATACTCAGCCCCTAGAACGTCGGTGTTAATCAACAGTTCCATTTCCTCCTACTTTCCACTTCGTCGCGGAGTTCGCCAAGGTTGTCCTCTTTCCCCTCTGCTTTTTGTTCTTACTCTTGAACCTTTTATATCTTCCATTCGCAATAATACTTCTATTTCTGGCTTTCCTTATGGTGATCATCATTTAAAACTCTCCGATTATGCAGATGATATTCTACTTTTTATTTCTGATCTGGATACTTCTATCCCCTCGCTCCTGCATGAATTCACTTATTTTTTCCTTGTCTCTGGGTATAAAATTAACTAGGGTAAGACAGAAATACTCCCTCTCACTAACACATGCCATCCTCACTCGTTTTCTTCTACTGGTTTTGCTTGGAGTAGTTCCAAAATCAAATACTTAATGTGGTTTTCTAATTCCATTGCTTCTACCATCAAATTAAATATGTCTGGGACTCTATTTCGGATTGACAAACTGCTTTCCTCTTGGAATCCTCTTTTTCTCGCCTGGTGGGGCCGTTTAGACTCAATCAAGATGATGGTTACCCCTATCTTAATCTATGCCCTCTTTATGCTTCCTATCCATATCCCTATTTGCTATTTTAAAAGGATTGATTCCTGTTTATCCAAATTCCTTTGGAAGGGTAAAAGAGCCAGATTGTCCTTATCATCACTACGTAAAGCAAAACCTAATGGAGGTGTTAACTTCCCTGATTTCCGTCTTTATCACAAATCATTTACCCTTCGCCAAGCCTCAAAATGGCTTATCTCTGACATTTCCCCATACACTCCCCTTTGGCTATCCATCGAACAGGATCTGTTGTTGCCTTTCTCTTTTTAAGGAAGTTCTCACCTTTTCTGCAAAATCCTCTTACACTTCTCCTGCCTTGTTTAATCATATGTGTTCTTTATTAAAACCTATTATTTCTCCAAAATTTATATCCAGAGAAACTTTTTTGGAGTCGTCTCTTTGGTCCAATTCCCTTATTACTGTAAATAATAGACCTATTTTTTGGAACACTTGGCGACAGAAAGGTATAATTTGGGTTAAACATATTTTTGATGGTACATCTCCTTATTCCTTTCCCCAATGCCAATCTACTTTTCAATGTCCTCATTCATTTTTACCGAAATTTCTTATTCTAATGAGAATTCTAGTCACTTTTTATTCACTTCCGTCCCTCTCTCCCCCTGCTCCTCCAAATCCTCTCCTACATGTTCTTTTTTTGCTCCCCAAGGCTTCTCTTATCTATAAGTATTTATCTGCCCCCAACCCAGAGCGTATTAAGACTAAATTGGAACTCTTATGGGAATCTGATCTGGGATGTGAGTGGAACATTTCCTTTTGGGATCAACTTTGGTCCCGTTCTATTAAAATTTCTTGTTCTGCCTCTCTTACTCAATCAATGTTTTTTCTATATCACAGACTTTACCTTACTCCTATCTCCTTAGCTCATTTTTCTCTGTCCAATGACACTAATTGCTGGTCCTGTGGCTCCTCTGATGCTGATCTCAAACACCTTCTTTTCCTTTGTTCTTCAGTTTCAATTTTCTGGGAGAAAGTTTGGTCCTATATTTCTCGTGTACTTAACATCTCTATTCCTTATTCTACCCCTCTCCTTTTTGCTGGTAGTCTTTCGGATTCTTTAGATCTTTCCCCTAACACACAAGGCCTCTTTGACCTTATGCTTGCTTTAGCCTTCCAACATATTACACTTAACTAGAAAATACTCAACAAGCTCTCTATACAACATTGGTGGAACAATATCTGTCACTTTCATCGTCTTGATATTGCTTTTGCCTCTTCTTGCAAACCAACTTTTAATAGGGATCTTTTCCGGTTGCCTTTGACTATTTATTTAGACAGCTTGGTGTTGACACTTAATTCCCGATCAAATGTTGCAAATTTTAAACCTCCTTAAATGTTTTCTCTGTTCTTTTGATTCCTATAGTTTTAGCGATTTAGTAGTTACATTAAGCCATTTGAGATTACTTCTCTTATCCTCCGAAGTTTGCATTTTTTACTCACCTCAAGTTATATGCCTCATTGGTTTAAATGTTCCCTTTTTCCTCTCTTCCCCTCCCCCCTTGTTATTTTTCCCTTAAACATATTTAAATAGCTTTCTCTTCTGTTTTTAAATTCCAGTCTGATATTGTTAATGGTTGTTTTTACATTGTTTCTCTGTATTACTGGTTTACTGGTACATTTGTATTTCTTTCAATAAAGCTTTTTAAACTTAAAAAAAATGAAGTGGTGGCTCAAAATCATTGTCGGATCTCAATAGAAAATAGGTAAAACGTGGCACTGGCTTCATCTTGCCATTACTGGTCAGATGCATTCATGTTATCTTCTTATTATAGTCACACTACTTTATTTTCTTTTTCACCCAGTTGCTGGTTCCAGAGAACTGTTTGAATAATCTTTAGAGTGAGATGGTTGATCTTTTGTGGGCAACTACAGCTTCAAGAATTATTTGAAGGACAATTAGGCACTAAATTAATCAAGAAAGATGGACATCAGATGAAAAGCGGTGTCAGTATTTCATTTTTCAGATAACTTTCTTTTTCACATTATTCAGCAAATTGAAAACTAATAGATATACGTGATAACATTATTAATCAAATGGCATGGTATTCAGTGACAGATGGTCCAATAATTGTTGTGGATAGATACAAGTTTTAGGCATGTAAAAATGCCTATCATTGGGTAGAATGATGAGTCAGCTCGGCAGTTCCTGATGAGGCCAACATTTCACACCCTTGCACATCAAAGGTTTCATTTGGAGTTTTGAGGATCCATGTCATCTGCCATCAAAGGGTGGATACCCTGCCTGACAAACACACGTTGTGACTAGGAGCTGCGAGGCTTCTTCCAGTAGAACGAATGCTGGCTCTGCCATGGGAAACGCTTGCTCTGAAGGACACTCAGCACCGGGCTGCAGTTTATAGTGATGGTCAAGCAGCCCTATTTAGGGTGA
Organism: Triturus cristatus; assembly: GCF_964204655.1. NCBI lineage: Eukaryota > Metazoa > Chordata > Amphibia > Caudata > Salamandridae > Triturus > Triturus cristatus. The sequence continues at coordinate 870,924,389 of NC_140593.1, forward strand.
GGTCCACAGTTGCTAATTTTCTACCTAGGATTGCCATGCTTTGCATGGTCACATGAAAAAAATCAATTATTTAACATGTGGGGTGAAAACTACCTGTGTCATCACTAATGCCTTCTTTGTTTTACAGTGGGACACCCCTGCTATGGAAGGTTGCTATTGAAAATCTAATAAAACAAAACACTTTGCAGAGTGGGCAAGACAAACGTGCTCACTCAGCAAATTCCACCACCCTCAGTGAAACTAGCACACGGAGAGCAGCAATGAAGGCATCGGAGCTGCCCTCAATCATAATATCATCACTAAGTCAGGACGGTAGTGCTCAATAGGGAGTGGAGGGCATAACCTTCAATCAATCAATCTCTCAGAGGTTGGTGGTAAAGCGCAAATACTCACCCGCAAGGGTCTCAAGGCGCTGGGGGGAGGGGGCGGCTCCGTTGAGAGCGCTAACCCATCTACACTGACTCTCCATCTAAATATGTTGACCCATCTTTCCACTTTGCACACTTCCTCCCTATCAAGAATTGTACCCAAATGTAGTCACTCTCCACGACACAATCAAAGCAAGAGCATGGGCAAATTATATCGCCAAACAGAGCTTCAGGTGAATTTCTGAGAATTATGGAACATTAATTTTATTTAGGCAAAGAATGTATATCAAATTAAGAGATTGCAATATTCGTTACCTATTTGCAAAATGTATTCCTATTTATTTGTGCAGATATAATTTGAGAAGAGGAGTTACATTACCACACCTGTTTTCCAGTTTTTTAGTCCATGGTATTAGAATCTGAGGCAATGAGCTCCACTGGTATTAAGGACCTGGTTTTCAAATGAGTGATAATAGATAATTTTCTGATTTTTGAAGGAAGCTCTATGTCACAAGAGTTCCCCACTGTTACAAATTAATCAGCAGGGTAACCTCTACCACACAGATCAGAAGAGGAAATTCTTCCAGCAGCTTTTTGAGCGGCAGAGAATTCTCAGTAAGGGACATTTGGTACAAATTAGAGAATTTCAGTTAAAGCCCTTTCACGCATTCTGGAAAATATATTTGCTGCCTTACATCTGGTTTACAACAAAACACATTTTAATGGGGCTTATTCGTTCATTTTTAAGAATTGTATGCTTATTCTGGAATTACATCACCATTTATTTATAACAAGTATATTGTATATGTACAATTACAATATACAATTTTGTAGTGGAAATGCCCACTTTGAGTTTCATTTAGTGCTCTTAAAGTCTAAATTGGCTCTGACTTCCTAATATATATAATGGTTTTTTTCCTCCATCTCAACAGACTTCGGGCCGATTCACAAAGGTAAACTAAGAAGAAAGTCTAACTTTATGACTTTTGGTATTCACAAAGGGCATTTAAGAGTAGTAAAGTTAGACTTTTTGCTCAGTTAAACTTTAGTTTTGGTCTGCAGTTTAACTAAGACCAAAAGTGGAACAAAACTCTTTCTTTACTACTCTTAGATGCCCATTGTGAATACCTGACGCTGTAAAGTTAAACTTTCATCGCAGTTTACCTTTGTGAATCGGGCCCTTCTGAAATGAAATGGAGATGGGCTTATTCTCACTCTGCATCTCTATCTGGGGATTTTTACAGTTGAGATGAGAAAAAGAAAATCTTTTCAGACACATTTCAAAGTGCTACAGAATCAGAACTGTGAACATCTGGCAAACCTACAATCATCCCGGGTCCAGGGGTGTGGGGTAGGTCTACCACTCGGTTTCTACTTGAAACAGACACATATCTCCAATGTGTCCAGAGCCCGCTGGAATTGATGAGGCACTTACTAAATAGCGATTAGGTTGCCCATTGAACTCGCTGGCACATTTCCCACTGATCCACTAAGTGGTAGGTAGGTTCTCACCGTACCACTGGGTGTAGATAAGTTTTACATTAAGGTCCTGAAGAATCGTCACTGATCCCCCAGACAAATAGGCGAGAAACATGTTGACCCACCAGGAGTAGAGCGCCCTTATTGTGACCCATTATAGTCAGATAGTCGCCTCTCCCCCCCTTTTTTAATCAGGCAGGGACCCTGCTAGAATAAAGTTGGTTCCATAGGACTCCTGACCTGTTTTAATCATCCTACTCACTTAAACATCCAAACATACTAGGGCCCTCACACCCATGGCACCAAACGGCAAGGAACAAAATATCTCCATTTAAGGGCCCCTTTATGGGTGCCCGTCGGGTATTGCAGCACCGACCTGATGAGGAGCAGGCCCATATGATGAAGCATGACACCTATCTTGCTGGGTGTGTGAGGGCACTAGTTCCGAAAGGAGGAATTCCTCTCCTCCCACTACTCAACTGACAGATCAACCTGCCTCAAGTGACTATAACTAGGTCTCTGACCAAGATTCTTAAGGCACCAAGGAACTTCGTACCCTTCTTCCTTTTGACAGTCTAGGGCATGTACGCTGGACCTTAAAGTAATAGAAGCCTACAAAAAATAAGTTTGTGCTTTGTGTTTGAAAATCCACATTATAAATAGTGTTTGGGAACTTTTACTGCACAAATTGCAGTGGTATAAACACATATTTCACTAGGAAGCGTCTGCTGTGGAACATATTTCAGGGTTCCTTGTGAAA